>NC_089843.1:75533848-76761348 GCF_035609145.1 Eleutherodactylus coqui | reverse complement strand
CAAGGATACGGGACGAACATAAGATGGGAGCAAAAACCATCTGCTGCAAGGGTGAGAACCATTTTCTTATCACTGACTTGCTGGTTATCACAGGCCAAACTTTAGAAACCTCTCGACAATTAGCTGTTATTGAGGGAAGCTGTCACTGGCTGTAGATTTAATCTTTAACACCTACTGCTGGGGAAATGTAACATTGCATAATGGCCATTGAGGCCATGAGCCGACCATATTATACATGGATGATTGCTACCAAAAAATACCGGTGAAGGTAAAAGAAGGTGTGGTTTAGGGATGTGGTCAGGCTGTGTGGCTTATCACGATATAGGTTTTTATCTCCATTATTCCAGTAGCCCCAGTAGTAATAGTGCCCTATGGTAACAGGGCCCCTTTTAGAGGCCACAGTAGTAGTAGGGTCTCCTTTAGTGGTGCCAGTACTAAGAGTCCCATTTAGTACCCTGTCAGTAATAAGTCCCCCATTAGTGGTACCAGTAGTAATAATAAGGCCGCCTTTAGTGGCCCCAGTTGTATTAGGGCTTCCTTTGGTGGCTCCAGTAGTAAGTAGCCCCCCTCTATGTGCCCTTCCCACACCTAAACCTCCAGATGAGCAGCAATTATATTATCAAGCGCTATAACTGACTCTTAAGTGCCGGTCAGGATGCTGTTGTAGTGCTTAAAGAAGAACATCACTCCTTCACTGGCGACTACGCTACGTACATGCAGTAATGGCACTAGGGGGAGTAGTGAGGTTATTCCTTTAGCGCTGCAGTGGCATCCCGACTGGAACTAGTGAATTATAGCACTTGATTATAAGGTTGTTACGCCACTGGATGTGCTCACAACAGGTAATTATTTTTTACTAGCCATTAATATGGCCAATAAAACAAAAAAACTTGCACTTGCCTTTAGAGTAAATCATGGGACGGGCTGACGGTTTACCGGCCAGGTGGCAACTCTAACCATAGGGGAATCCCTGAAAAATCTTTAGACTTCTGGGAGAAACCATAATGCCAATCCTGCCTCATAGAATGGTAACGTAGGATAAAACATTCCTGTCCAGTGCTAGAATTTGTCATTAGGTTCTGGGGAAGCCCTGATCAAGGGTCAAGTAATGGCAGGGTAAGTCCGGGTTACCGAGAGCTACTCCTTGTTTGCGGATCCCTACTTTAGCTCATAGACTAGGGGTGCCTGAATCCAGGGCTCCCTCTTTGATGTCCATATGCCCAAATTCTATTAAAGTCTTCCTTCATTACTTATGCTCATATCTCAACCAATATTTAAAGCATCCTATATAAGTTAACCCATTCTTTACTCCGTTTTTTCTTCAATCTGCTTGTAAAGAATACTTTAAAACAACTTTTACATACAGGAATTGTCGCTTCTTTACAAGAACCATCATCAGTCAATGTGAAGCAAGAGGTAAAGCTGGTAAAAATAAATGTTCCCCGTCAAACAAAGTCTAAAATAGCGATATTCCCCAAGCAATTATCAGTGCAATGAAAACATTTGTGGGCACGTCCACCCTAACGCATCGGAGACGTGCGCCTGTGATGAAACAACTTCCACAGGTATTGTTCAAAGAGCAGCAATAATGAAGCCACGCTGCTGATAAAATGTTCCGTGATCACACAGTGAACTCCGCCAACTAATGAAGGAGAAGGCAGCTTTTATCTTACGCTGAGATTACATTGTCACTGCTGCCCCTGGCATTTACTGATCTCTAGATGAGAATTTTCTAATCTAGAAGTTTAACATCAAAACGTAGTTCTTCAGGACAAAATCGGCAATTCATAATCAAGCAGATGTGGCAGAACTGAATTCATTATTTAACTGAGCCGACTGTGATAAAGTCTGGGAGTTAAGGAAAGGAAAAACAGAGTAAATAGATTTACCTGTAGTCGTATACAAAAGCCACAATAAGCTACACCACAAAGGCTGCTTTCACATTTGCGTTAGGCTGAGTTCACGGTTTCCGTATCTCTGCTCTATTTTTGGAGGAGAGAAACTAATAAAATAGAGAAAAAAAAGACGGATCTGTTTTTTCTCCTTTGATTTCAATGGGGTTAAAAAAAAAAAAAGGAAATCAAACGGAAAGGCTTCCTTTTGCTTCCATTCCGTCAGGTTTCTGGTTTTTGGACGAAAAAATAACATTGCAGACTGCGCTATTTTTATGGAAACCTGATGGAATGGAAGCAAGTAGAAGCATTTTCTTTTTGTTTAAAACCCATTGAAATCAATGTTGAAAAAACGGTTTTATTTTTTTTTTTCAGTTTTATTTCAGCTTCTTCCCTCCAAAATCGGAGCAGAGAAACATAAACCCTGAACTGACCCTAACACCGGTGTGAGAGCAGCCTAACTCAGTTTGCTACATCTAATAAACTCTTGCATGTTACATCAGCTTTAACCAAATTAAGCAAAGTCCCATTGGAAGATCAGCATCAGATAGGATGCATGTAACTAAAGATATGGGAACAATTCATCTGCATGTCTTATAAGTAGACACTTTACTTATAGGCATATGCCATATCTTAAGGCACTAAATGTATGTAGGCTAGATAGATAAATAGATAGATAGATAGATAGATAGATAGATAGATAGATAGATAGATAGATAGATAGATAGATAGATAGATAGATATGAGATAGATAGATAGATAGATAGATAGATAGATATGGGATAAATATGAGATGGATAGATATGAGATAGATAGATAGATAGATAGATATGAGATAGATAGATAGATGATAGATAGATAGATATGAATAGATAGTTAGATATTAGATAGATAGATAGATATATATGATATAGATATATATGATATAGATAGATATTAGATAGTTAGATTTACAGAATTGTATTATATCGCACTTGAGTTTACATCAGAACAAATTAAATGTCAAGTTAATGCTAGAAATATATATATATATATATATATATATATATATATATATATATATATATATTCCAACCCTATATAACAGTAGGCACTACATTTACAATTTAGAAATATTAGCAATCCATAATGAATATTGTTCTTTAACAATTCCAGTTTTCCATGTGTCAATGTTCCAAAAATGTATCAATAAACACAGATGAAGCAGAGCAGTTAAGTCTTTGAGACTACATTGCTAACACAGAAAGTGCTGATAACTCTTTAGGGCAATGAAATTCCTGAAATGTGTCATATGACAAACTCAGCACTATTGCAACCGGCAACTCTGCTATATCAATACTTAAAGAACATAAGAAAACAGCACATATAGACTACAGAAACAACTTTATCAAGTCCTTAAAGAAGAATAGCAGCACAGAACATGATAGTGAGAAAGTTACAGAAGAAATCACTCCCTTACCTTCTATACCTGCTTCAATAAGCCCAAACTGTTCCAATAATTTCACAAAGAGGACAATGACGATTAGAACTGCTATCATTTCAAGACCTTCCAAGTTCATGGCGAGCTAGGTCATGGTCTGACCGCAGCCAGCTAGTTCACAGCTCTGCTCACTGGCTTTCTTTGTCAAGCCATTAAACTACATTAAGAGGACTACTGCCAGACAGTTGACGGGAGCGAGGAAGAGAGAAGAAGAAGAGAGAGAGTGTGTGTGTGTCTGTGTGAATACAGTGCCTCCTGTCTATGCTTGCAGAGGCCAGAAGTGGCAGACGGATAAACTCAGGCCTGTCAGGATTTACCCGTATGCTCGTTATCACTCTTACACAGAGAGACAGCCATGCATTAAAGAAAGTGACGATCACCCAAGGACCCAGGAGGTCACACAAGCAAACGTCCTCGCTAAAAAGTGATGCGTACAGAATGACAGCAAAACACCTGGGATTTTTTTCCCCTCTTTTTCTTCATTCGCTTGTGTTACGGTTGGAAGTGTTGTAGATTGGCAGTTCCCTTGGTAACCACTTCTAACATCTAAAAGGAAATCTAGGTTTGATACTTAGGTAAAGCTCTCGTTACAGTTGCCAAAAAAAAGTAAGTTTTTTGGAATTACCTGAATTTCTACATCAAATATTAATAAACGTGCTCACGATTATAGACAAATACAATCGGAGTAAACTAATAACATGCAAACAGTTGAACCGTTCATTAACTGTTTTATTGAGCGCATGGAGTAAGCATCCACAGTGCAGGGAGAAAAAGTAAGTGAACCTTTCCATTTAATAACCTGGAGATCTATTTTTGGAAGCAACCCCTTCCACCGAATGTCACTTCCTTTTTCTTGCAATGCCGAAATGCACTATAAACAATGACACTCAAAGACTAGAGATGAGCGAGCATGCTCGATAAGGCAAACTACTCGAGCGGGTGTGCCTTATTCGAGTACCTGCCTGCTCGTCTCTAAAGATTCAGCTGCCGTCGCGGGTGACAGGTGAGTTGTGGCGGTGAGCAGGGGGGAGCGGGGGGAGAGAGGGAGAGAGAGATCTCCCCTCCGTTCTTCCCTGCTCTCCCCCGCCGCTCCCCACCCCCTACCGGCACCCGAATCTTTAGAGACGAGCAGGCAGGTACTCAAATAAGGCACTACTCGCTTGAGTAGTTTGCCTTATCGAGTATGCTCGCTCGTCTCCATCAAAGACCCTTCTAAGGGCTTCTTCACACATGGCATATTTTTCATCAGTATTTTGTAAGCCAAAACCACAAGTGCAGCGTACAGAGAGAAGATATAATGGACAGATTTGCATTTCTTCTGTATTTGGGACCCGCTCCTGGTTGGCGCTTCAAAATACTGATGACAAATACGCCCGTGTGAAGGAGCCCTAAGAGACCACCCCTTGATAAATCAAGGGCAAAACAAAACTGGAAACTTTGCAAGTCCTACTTGAAAAACATTAAAAATATTACAAGTTTTCTGTACTAGATTGCTGAACAGAAATACAATTAGGGGGTCTCTAGTACCGCAAAACCATCCTAAGAGCCGTAAAGGAGAATGCCTAAAATTAAATGGTAAAATTATGTCTTGGCCACTAGGAAGAGTGTAGGGGGCTACCTTGTTGCAATGTGTGAAAAATGCACAGATGCAAGATATAGCTAGTAAAGTTGTAAAGGCTAATGTAAAACTTGATGTTACAGGAGCAGCTAGCAGCCAGTTCATATATATAGCAACATTTCTGGATTGATTTACTCTGGATGATTTTCTGATTGTTAGGCTTGAAGATACCGGTATTAGTGTTTCTTGACGCCACTGGAAGCTAGGGGTTTGACAGAAGAAACGCCCCTCTGACACCACTAGCTCCTAATTGGCTCAAGAAACTGAGGTCGTGGAAGGCGGTAAAGTGGATGGAGAAGTGCTGTGGTAAGTGACAGTGGAGCCCTCCGTATGTTAGCTGCAGCTCACCTGCAGCTTCTAAGCATTTGTCCCCCCGGCCTCCCAGCTTTCCTCCTTGTTCTGCTATATGCGGCGCGGTGTCTGCAACGCTCATTCATTCGCCGCAGTTGCCGGGTTGGCCATATGCAGCACATGTGAGGAAGTATTGCCTCCACTGCTGCCTCCCTCCTGTTCTGATGCTGTGGGTGGAATGCATGGCTTACTTAATAGAGGGCTGCCGCTGTGTTCTCTTACATGCCGACCTGGGGAAAGGAAGGTGGGGCAGGAGAGGAGAGGAGGACACGCAGCGGGCCGCTGGCATACACGCTTGACGCTCCTGTGGCCTGCCTCATGGTGACCCCGGTGTCCGATGTAACACAGAGCGGGGTGCCTTGTTCTGCACGGCACATTGACCTGAGCAAATGCGCAGGTCAAGCTGGGGTGCCGAACAAACGCAGATGCAGGTGTCTGTGCATTGCTAGGGGGTGCCTTCTTCTGGCTGGGCGGCGGGGAGGGTATTTCAGCAGCCCAAATCCGGCCCTCCAGCGGGGGCCGGCAAGTAACCCAGGTGCATGAATCCCTACATTGCAGCTGCAGCATAAGCTCAGTGGGCTGCCAGGACCTGCAGCCCATCCAGCTCTGCAACCAGTCAGGTACAGGGGGCGTCAACCCCCTGTCAATCTTGACTCCGCCAGCTCTTCCTGGTGGCGTCAAGAAACACTAATATCGAAGATACCTACCTGGGGAGAGGTGGAACAGGGGTTGTAGAGCATGCTCTAAGAAAACTGGTTGACACAGTTTGCTTTGGAGGATTGAGCGTGGGTCCCCTAAGTCTTCTCTGCTGGTAGAAGATAATGGCTACCTGAGCTGAGAGAAATGCTCAGTAAGAGAGCTTAGAGCAGCGGGTCATCATCAATTGTAGACAAGATGGGTCTATGTTGCCAGAGAGAAAAGAAGCAGTGATGCCATACATCACATACAGGAACCTTCAAACACCACAGAGAACGCTGATGGTGGTAATGCAGCAGTTGAACCTAACAAGTGAAGTTGGAGACTAGAGATGAGCGAGCATGCTCGGTTAAGGCAGTTACTCGAGCGAGCATCGCTCTTCTCGAGTAACTGCATACTGATTCGGGGTGGTGGCAGGGGGTAGCGGAGGGGGAGAGAGCGAGAGAGATCTCTCCACTCCCCACCGCCCCCCCCGAATCTGCTCAGACGAGTATGCAGTTACTTGAGAAGAGTGATGCTCGCTAGAGTAACTGCCTTAACCGAGCGTGCTCGCGCTCATCTCTAGTAGGAACTATAGAGTGCACACTTAAGAGCTTAAAAACAATTAAGATGAAACTTTAACTTCCAAATGGATGACCACCGCAATTTTGAGCTTTGAACTGTTACTGCCTTTATTTGTCCAATATAGGAGAGCGCTTCCCAAGCCATGCGGGCCACCCAGGCGACTAAGAGAAGCTACATTATTAGACAGGGGACTTGTTCACATTTCTTTTGATGATATAAATGGACTGATCAAAAAAAGCTTATGCTGTCCTGATCGAGAAGTGTACTGTTTAGTTATTATAATTACTGGAGAATAGTGTATGCCCATGTTTAGGACATATTTTGGTTGTGATGATCATCAAATTTGATGACTCACTGTTAAACTGCACTATTAATACCGTGTCAAAATCCTAATCTATTTACAGTATCACCAAATAAGAATTACTGCAAACTGTGTCTTCATGCCTCTGATTCCTGTCATATCCTGGACCCCTTACATAATACCATGATCATACTACAGGAGCTCACTGAAATTAGATTCATTATTGCGTTCAAACGATAGCTGTATAAATTCTGTGCAGTGAGCTCCCTCTAGTGGTTGCTGCTGAACAGAATTTTATCATGTAACTGTGGATTGATGAAGAAAAGCCATAGGTCATTTAGAGATCTGTATCAAAAATAAAGACTTTCAGCTCTTGTAGATAATTATGGACCTATTTAGATTAAAGAATATAAAATTAGAGCTATACTTTTGTGCCACCACCACCATTAACCTCCCGACCAGCCTGAAACATATAATGATAACCACATAATTATTTATTATGTTATTTAATACTCAATTGTAATCAGTAAGACCTCCTAGACTTGCAGAGATTTTCGTTATTAACCTATTACCACCCTAGAACACCATGGATGTTACCATTTAAGACATTGACAACTTATAAACTATTGATGGTCTATCCTAAGGTGACCAGACGTACCAATTTAGACAGGACAGACCCAATTTGGGACCCTGTGTCTTGCTTTCCCGAGGGTCCCTAAGTGGGACAGCCTTTTGTCCTGCTTTTAGGACGTCTGTCCCACTTTTGTCCTGTCTGGATACCATGAAGGAAATTACCAGCCAGGGTGCGATGGCTCCCCAAGTGGTAATCACTCAGTGGCATTGCTGTGGGATGCACACACTAACGTCAGTGTGTGCACCCGGGATCCTCCTTCCCTGACCTCAGCTTCTTGGTTCCGCAGGAGGAGAGGAGAAGGGAGGAGGCATTCAGGTGCACACACTTCCACCCGCAGCGGTGCTTTAAAGACAAGGAGGAGGTAAGTATATTGGTCTCAGGGGGGAGCGCTATTACTACTGAGGCTACTGTGGGGGTCGCTATTAATACTGGGGCAATATAGGGGACTCTATTAGTAATAGTGTCCCCTATATCAGCCCCAGTAGTAATAGTATTATTACTAAGGCCACTGAGGGGGTCATTAGTACTACTGAGGCCAATATAAGGGACACTATTACTACTGAGTCCAATATAGGGGACACTATTACTACTGAGGCTACTATGGGGGTCACTATTACTACTGAGGCCAATATAGGGGACACTATTACTACTAGGGCCACTGCGGGGGTCACTATTACTACTGAGGCCGATATAGAGGACACTGTTACTATTGAGGCCACTGTCAGGGTCACTATTACTACTGAGACCAATATAGGGGAGACTGTTACTATTGAGGTCACTGTGGGGGTCACTATTACTACTGAGGCCACTCTGCACATGGCAGCGTACCTCAAGCTAACTTAGGATATGTTTACATGTAGATTTCACAGCACTTCTGCATCCAAAAAAAATGGAAATCAGCTACACATCCGCAGCTGATTTCATACTATGCAATGCTCCCCCTCACCTCCTCCGAAGGCTTCTCGCTGTCAATGCTCCCCGACTTGCGGTTCCAAGTGGCCTGGTCAGGTGCGGCGCCACTGGTCAGGTGAGGCCACTACAGGCCGCTGGGAACCAGAAGCTGGGATTGGAAGCCTTTGGAAAAGGGGAAGTGGAGTGCCGCCTAGTATTTCCAGTCAAAATCTGCATCAATGCCATGGATTTTGACTGCATTTAAATGCAACAATGCTGTTGAATTTGCTCCCTATCTTTTTAGAAACGGCTCTGCACTTTTGATAACGATGAAGGTAAAATCATACATCATGATAAACCTCGCCCTCTGACCACACTTCTTTATTCCACTTTGACCCTGGGAAAATCTGGTTATCTTATCTATCCTCAAGATAAGTTATTAATGGTAGATCAGCAGGAGTTTGTCGCCAAGGACCACTGCCAATCAGCTGTTCTTTCGCCCAATTCACTCATACACTGAATCAATTTCTGTAGGAAGCAAGCAGCTCCATTCCCAATGCAGTGGCCTGTCTTAATATTGCAGGCCAAATTCCCACTGAAATGAATGGGAACTTGACCTGCAATACCAAGCTGGGCCACTCCAGTGGAAACAGAGCTGTGTGTTTTCTACAGAAATCGGCCCGGGTCGCAAACAGCTGACCAGTCTGGAATGACAGACCCCATTGACCAAATATTGATAACCTATCCTGAAGACACCAATAGTTTACAACTGGACAACCCCTTTAATCCTTTATCACCCTGAACTACCAGACATGCTGTGCAGTAACTACTAAAGCATTCTGGTGTATTACAGAAATACTATGACTAAGGGCTGCAGTTTCAGTCTGTAAAAAATGGACCCATTTCATTGTGTATGTGTGTTCTATGTGTGTTTATTGTATATGCACAGTTTTTATGTTGATGTGCCAACGTTGTGTCATCCGTTTTTCATGCACACATGAAACAAAAATGCAGGAATGCCCAATTGATGTCACTTTCTTGTTTACACGGTCTCCTGGCAACATGCGTAAAAAACGCAGCGTACACTCAAGTAACATTTGTGTTTGCTGCAGTTTTTTTTAATGCTCTCATTGACTTTCGTGAGCATTTTTAGTCCGTGATTACAGAAATGCTGTGATTTTTTATTTTTTTTGCACAACATTGATCCACATAAAAAATGCATGTGTGAAGACAGCTATTTACTTTAAAGGGAACCTGTCACCTCTGAACAGCACTGCAAACTAAATTATGGTGCTTTATAGAGAGTTGATGGTGAGCCAAGGGATGTCTTCTTTGTACTCAACTGTTCCCATGTTGTCTGCCGGTGCAGTCTATGCATGGTCCAAAAATCTAGATATTTTCAGATCACTGTGCATGCGGGTGAGTACGAAAACAGACATCCCTTCACAAGGATGTAGAAACTTAACAAAATAAGTTTGATCAAGGAGGAAACTTTCAGTCTTGGGCCCAATGCCCTTAAAAAATCTTACATTTGTGATGCAGAGGCAACCAAGCATATGTTATCTCTTCATATTTTGCTTTACTGTTGAGAAGGACACAAATTAAGTCAGTGTTGAAAGGAAAGGCAGTTTATTACAAGCACATACCGTAGGACTGTCAGTATTTCAGTTTATGTACCCACATGGGGGGGCGGGGGTCAAACAGTTGGTAGAATTGTAGAATATTCTATAAGGAGCCACAATGGAGAAAGAAATATTGATGTTGCAAATGCACTTATTCTAATGATACTAAGTATATGTGCAGTTGTAGTAGAATTTAATGGGTGTGTGCCAACTGAAGAAACCCTGTCCATATGCTGTATTGTGACATAAGGATAACATAGAGTAGGGATGCACTCTACTATCAGAATAGAGAACTGTTGCAAACTATAGGAAAATTAGTGTGTAGCCCCCAAAGCCTTACAAAATATGAACGTTTTGAAATTAAATGATTACTAGACATCACATACAACAACGGTGTTAAATGTCTCATTATAAAGAGGAAGGACCAGTGTACCTAGCAAAAAGAGTCTGACATCGTGCTGACATTATCGGGTGAAGCAATAGTGCCGCCATCATGAGGTACTGAAATCGCCGTCCTGAATGGCTAAAGATTAGTGCGCTATCATGTTGTGTGAGGTGTTGTTTGATTAGTCTCGGTGAGCTCCTCAAGTACACGGTAAAAAAAAAAAAGCAAAAAGGGAACATTTGAGAAAATTGTGGTGCAAAAAAAGTGGGAAAATTTATGTAGCAAAATGTCATTACATATGGCTAATAGATGGCTTCAAAAACACATTTGAGAAGATATTGCGGCTCATGAGCATTACAAAAAGTCTAGAATCACTAATGCCGAGCTTCAAAAGGCTTATTAGGAGCGTCTCAAAATTAAGGTGGCGTGAAGTGAGTTACACAAGTGCCCATGATGCTAGTTGGAGATTTCAATAACAATGCCAAACTGAACTTACATGCTTTAAAGGGGTTGTCTCGCGGCAGCAAGTGGGGTTATACACTTCTCTATGGCCATATTAATGCACTTTGTAATATACATCGTGCATTAATTATGAGCCATACAGAAGTTATTCACTTACCTGCTCCGTTGCTGGCGTCCCCGTCTCCATGGCTCCGTCTAATTTTGGTGTCTTCTGGCGTTTTTAGACGCGCTTGCGCAGTCCATGCTTCTGCCTGATGAATGGGGCAGCTCGCACCGGAGAGCTGGTCTGCGCGTCGTCATCGTAGCTCCGCCTCCGTCACATGGTGCCGATCAGCCAATTAGGTGGCTGTATCGACAGTGGAACGCAAGGAAGGAGAAGAAAATCCACGGTGCACCATGGGAGAAGACCCGCGGTGCACCGTGGGAGAAGACCAGCGGCGCCATCTTTAAAAGAAGAAAAGAAGAAGCTGCAGAACGCTGATGCAGGTAAGCGAAATGCTATTTTTAAAAACTAACCAATGCTTTCTTTTTAACAGGGCAGAATGCGGGGGTAAGTGGAAAAAAAAAATTTTGATTTCGCCGCGGGACAACCCCTTTAAGCTTCATGAAAACGCAATATAATCTAGATTATCTGCCCATCGGATCTCCCACGACTCTGCGTGCTACAAATATAGATTTAACTTTTGCAAGTAATATTGATGTCAATCTCTTATTATATGTACGTTACTTCTCATATCACAGACCCGTTGGACATCAAACTTGTTTTGAAGATGTGTCAATTTGTTTAGAATTAAGAAATTAAATTTCAAACCTCTACTGAATAGATAACTTTTTCCAACAATAGGTATCACATGGTTCGTATTCTACACCCCCTAAAAGCTGTGACTCCAACACAGCCCTATATTTCTTTTTAAGGTGCAGAAAAAAAAATTGGGTTTGTTTCAGTTTTCTTTTGCGAACCTAATAAGCAGATGGCACAGGAAAGCCATACGTGGACCTAAAATGAACCAAGTATTAGAGGCCACACAGAACTGCGCAGGAAGAGTACATTTTATGTGGATATAACGAAAACTTTTTTTACACAAAGACTTCCTCTCTCTCCAAATCTCTACCTCTGCATCTTTTCCCCTCCCACTCTCTACCTCTTCCTCCCTGTCCATCTCCCTCTGTCTTCTTCTCAGGCTGTAGTTACATGGGCGAGTTTTCCCAGCAAGTTCTGTTCGAGTTGAAGATGGACAGAATTCTCACAGAAAAATGACCAATTCACTCTAATGGGCTCAGTCACACTTGTGATTTTTCCTTTGGACCAATAGTCCGAGTTTTGAATATTGCAGCATGTCCTATTCTTGTCCGATTCTTAGATAAGGTGCCCATGCGCTGTCCAATGCGAGTTGTGACCGTGAATGGCAGGCACAACTCGGTCTCAGCCATGTAAATATGGCTTCCATGTAAGTTACCACATGACAGATTTGCTGCAGCACATTTGCACTGTTTGGTGTGGATTTTAATGTGAATCCACAGTAGATTTCACATCATAATATGTAAGTATCATAGTATGTATGGCCAAAAAAAGACATATGTCCATCCAGTTCAGCCTATTAACCCCCAATGTTGATCCAGAAGATGGCCAAAAACCCCAATGAGGTAGAAGCCAATTTTCCCCATTTAAGGAAAAAAAAGATTCCTTCCTGACTCCAATCTGGCAATCTGAATAATCTCCGGATCAACAACCCTTTTGAAGTTATTAATGATTATAATATATAATATTGTATCACTCAAGAAACACATCCAAGCTCTTCTTGAACTCTTTTATCGAATTTGCCATCACCACGTCCTCATGCAGAAAGTTTCATAGTCTTTCTGCTCTTACAGTAAAGGACCCCTTTCTATGTCGGTATAAAAACCTTCTTTCCTCTAGACATAAAGGATGCCCACTTGTTATAGTCACAGTCCTGGGTATAAATGGATCATGGGATAGATTTCTGTATTGTCCCCTGATTATGTACACATAGTTATTAGGTCGCCCCTCAGCCATCTTTATTTTAAACTAAATGTTCTCAATTTTGATAACCTCTCTGGGTATTATAGTCTGTCCATTCCATTTATTACTTTAGCTCTGATATGTCCTTCTTGAGGACCGGCACAACATCGGCTGTGCGCCAATCCAGTGGAACAGAGCCCATTGGGACCCATCAATTTATCTATTTTAATCTTTTTAGGACAGCTCTGCATTTCTTTCTGGGTTAGACTAGTGACATTTAGTCCGGCTGTCCACGGGCATTGTGATATACTGCCATAGGAGCCCCCGCAGGGGAGCATTATGTCACTGTGATTTTCCGCATGATTTTCCGCAATGAACCTATCATTATGATAGGTCCATCGTGGAAAATCGCGGCGTGCCACAATTTTTGTATGTGAGCGGAAAATCACCATGATTTTCCGCTCGTGTACATCGGTCTGTGCTTTCCATAGTTATCGCTATCGAAAGTGTTCATTGCGTTACCCACGTGCGGATTATCGCCGCGGACAGGATTAGTGGAGAGTTTGCATTATCGCTCTGCATCTCATCTGACATTTCATTTTCCTCTGTAAATACACTGGAGAAAAAGCTATTTAATAGATTTGCTTTCTCCTCATCACCCTCTACAATTTCTCCTACATTATTTATTAAAGTGCCAACACTTTCAGTATTATTCTTTTTACTATTTACATAGTTGAAGAACAGTTTAAGGTTAGTTTTACTTACTTTAGCAATCAGTCTCTCCCTCTACACCTTTGCTGCTTTTATCTGCTTTTTACATCATTTATTTTTTTCTTTATAGGTTTTTAGTGCTTCGCATAATAGAGATTGTTGATGTTTCTTCTACCTATTTTCACCCTGATTTCCAATTCATCTAGGCGCATTTTACGCATGATCACTTCCGCATATAGGTTAAAAAAGAAGGGTGAGAGTATGTAGCCCTGTCGGATGCCTTTGCTGATTCCAAACCAATCTGTGTCCCCATACTGTGTTCTCTCAGTGGCTTCTTGATTGGTATAAAGTGATTTTATCAGCTTTACTAGATGTGCCGATATGCCCAGCTCTTGTAGGGCCTGCCATAGCTTGTCATGGTCTACGCAGTTAAAAGCCTTGATGGAGTCAATGAAGTACATGTGTTTATTCTTTTGGTATTCTCAAGTTTTTTCCATGGTGGTGAATTCCCCCACGAAAGCTGGGCCAGAATGGGTTTACTCCTCCAAGTAGGAATCCCCGGCTGCAGAAGAAACGGTGGCAATACGAGACACTAAACAGGACTAAAGGTAATCCAGAATTGGGTTCCTTTGTTTATTATCCAGCCCACGGCCCTAGG
This sequence comes from Eleutherodactylus coqui, assembly GCF_035609145.1. Taxonomy (NCBI): domain Eukaryota; kingdom Metazoa; phylum Chordata; class Amphibia; order Anura; family Eleutherodactylidae; genus Eleutherodactylus; species Eleutherodactylus coqui. The sequence goes on along the minus strand of NC_089843.1, from coordinate 76,747,102 downwards.
ACGTGTCACCAGTTACCCTCCAGGTGGGAGACAGTAGAGCCACCATGACAAGGCCCAAACTTTACCCTGCTGTCTCCTCAGCCATGGCCCGCTCCTGGGACGCTGCCTATATACAATTAATTGGAAAGTTAATAAATAATAAAATAACTCAGGCAACCTCTTTTATTGGCTAAATCAGACCTTTTTTATGGGTTCTATAGCAAAGGGGGTGAATACATACATATTCACAACTTTTCAGTATTTAGTTATTTAGTAAACATGGGTTTTTTTTTCATGCCACTATAATAATTTGGCCCATTTTGTTAGATTCATTACATAAAAACTAAATAAAATCTATTTTATTCCAGCAGCAATAAGGGAAGACTTGGAGAGGGGTGAATATTTTCACAAGGCACTTAATAATAATATCAGAGTGTTCTGCCTCGGCCAATGTACCTTCAAAAACTTTAAAATTCTAAACTTGAGTGAATTACAATAACTATTTAGCATTTAAGCCATTTTTTGGCTGAGAGGTCATTCTACCAATTTAATTTTTAGCTACATTTCTTGTGAAAACTGAAAATTAAAGCAATAAAGCACAGAAGAATGGCACTGACCACTTAGATTAGACAATGTGCTGGCTCCCTGCAGTGTCAGAATAGATCTCTACCAGGCCACCTGCAGGGACTAAATAAGTTATAGCTTGCCTTCTGTCAGTTAGACTAATGCAATTCTTCCTCAGAATAGAAAAAGGATCATTGAGTAAAGCAAGGATTTTGGTTATGTGGTGCCGAATGAGGTGACAACAATTACGCTTTCATTAAGTGAAAATCAGAATTGATTAGAATGAAAAAAACCACACCAGAAAGTCAAAGTTATAGTCCCTGTTCTTCCCTGCTATGGCATACATTCAGCGAAAAATTAAAAACTTTTTCTTAGATCCTTACATGCTATGTATGTGTGAATACCTTCTACTTCAAAGCTCATTTGTATGTGCTGCAGACCTTTCTTTCATAATTCACTAACATTAACTTTTCATACGGGCTGGGTTCACACTGGCGGAATTCACGTGGCTTGCCCGCACCGAAAAACCACGAGAATTCAGCAGGAGCTTCAAAACCCGTGGCATTTCACCGCGAGTTTAGAAGTGGTTTGGTCGCTGGCATTCCGCTGCGGCTTTCTCTCCCCATAGAGTTGAGCAAGGCTGCAGGAAAAAAAAAGAATTGACGTGCTGTGGCTGTCAATTCTGCACCGCAGCGCCAGATCTGCCCTGTTTGCCATGACGAATTGGTCCCCCCCCCCCCCCCTGCGTGCGAACAAGATTTCCATATGGGGCTGGCCAACCACGGGATTAGCGTCCGCAGGCGGAATTGCCGCAGCGAGAGTCCACGGCAAATCCGCCCTGTGGGAACCCAGCCTTATGATTGTTTGCCATGTTATAAACAGAATGGAGCTGTTGCCCTATCCCAGTCACTGTCTGCAAACCTGCAAACTTACACTACGCTTGCCATGTCTTCCCTTCCCAGTCACTACTCTCTATACGGCAGAGTATGCCTGCTTGAACCATTGCCAATGCTGCTGTGAGCAAATGACTTTAAGGATGAAGTAAAGGACTGCCGTATTAAAGTCTCCTACTACAATATGTTTAATATGTTTTTACGATCTGTCACAGATTCAACATAGTGAATAAGCTGCTGTTATTCTGCTTTATGTGTACATAGTGTGACAACTTGGGGTTAAAACAGCTCACACACTTCCTATCACCTTGGAAAGATGGTTGGCACAAGAAGAACATTTACCCCAGTACTATTGGTTTTTGTTTAAATGGCCACAACCAGATTTATTTCTTCATGTAGGATATGGAAAATATGGCAACATATCATCATGGTTGTGTTAGCTGCCACAGATTTGGAAATCGCCATTCTTAACCAGAATAAGAGCATTATGGGAAAAGCTTACTGCCCTCTTATCAAGTGCCCCTTGTTGACTCTTAATGAGCTTAATTAGCCAGCTCATTAACATCATGTTCGGAGATTCTGCTTCTTTACTCCGTTATGGAAAACAAAATCCCTGTCCAGAATGGTTCCATTGTATACAGAGGCGTAACTTGAAGCTCCCGGGCCCCGATGAAAAATTTGTAACGGGGCCCCCAACTATAATGCTTTATTCATAGTACTGGGCTCCCTATATGGAGAAGAGAGGCCTTATGGGCCCCCTAAGGCTCCTGGGCCCGGGTGCAACCGCATCCCCTGCATCCTCTATAGTTACACCCCTGATTGTATAATGGAACTGAATGGTGTTAGACTTGATGGGATCTAAATTTTGTTATGACTCCCAGCATTTTCCCAGACAAAATAGTAATGCATGCAGCACTATTTCATCCTAGATTCTATTGGCAATCTGAGGAGGCTCTGAATGGAAAAATATGTAACAATTTTTAGGTGGAGTGAAATGAAAATGTAATTACACCATGGATTTTGGGGTTCTGTTTTTAAGCTTCTAATGGTGTGGTAAAGATGACACGACTACATAGGATTTTCTTTTATTGCTTTTTGTTCCACTTTTGGGAGACAGAATGAACTAAGAACAGCAATTCTGGCATTGTTTTTCATTAGTTTTAGAAATGTGTGCCCTTAGGATGCAGTATTCTTAAGTATTACTAATAGAGTTGAGCGAACGTACTCTGTCGAGCTTGATGCTCGTTCGAGTATTAGCGTACTCGATTGTGCTCATTACCCGAACAAGCATCAAGCCGTGTTCGACCCCGCCCCAGTTTTTGGCTCCTCCCCGCTGTGACAAGCCTGTTTTGGCCCCTCCCCACCGCGACGCAGCACGCGTCATTGGCAAATTTTTTGGCTGGCTGGTGAGAGAGAGAGAGAGAGGGAAAGAACCTAGGAAAAAGAAAAAAAAATCTCGGCACCCGGCGTCCCACATACAAAAATGCTCGAGTCTCCCATTGTAGTCAATGGGGTTCGTTACTCGAGTAGAGCTGTCGAATTTTACGAAAAGCTCGACTCGAATAACGCGGACCCGAGCATTTGGGTGCTCGCTCATCTCTCATTACTTACTCTTTGTCTCAATAATGTTTGTAATCTAATGTTGGGGAATTTTTGGATTGTGCATCTGCTGGATCCTTTTGTGATTTGTTCTCAGTAAGAAAAAACAAGTAATCCTGTAGATATGATAACTTTTAATGGCTAACAGAAAGACATGATTATATAGAAAGCTTTCAAACCAACACAGGGTTCTTCCTCAGGCTTATATAGAATAGATTTGGAGAAGTATGTATGTATATATGTGTATATGTATATATATAAATATATATATATATATATATATATAATATTTCTTCAAATGTATTCTATTAATGAAGAAATATATATATATATATATATATATATATATATATATATATATATATATATATATATACTTCTTCGAGTCTATTCTATTAAGATCACAGTATGTCCTATCTTGGCACATATTACACCGCAGCTACAGTGGAAAAGTATGAAATTAAGAAGAAAGAAAGACAATATGTACACTACCGTTCAAAAGTTTGGGGTCACCCAAACAATTTTGTGTTTTCCATGAAAAGTCACACTTATTCACAACCATGCGTTGTGAAATGAATAGAAAATAGAGTCAAGACATTGACAAGGTTAGAAATAATGATTTGTATTTGAAATAACATTGTTTTTACATCAAACTTTGCTTTCGTCAAAGAATCCTCCTTTTGCAGCAATTACAGCATTGCACACCTTTGACATTCTAGCTGTTAATTTGTTGAGGTAAGCTTGTGAAATTGCACCCCATGCTTCTAGAAGCATCTCCCACAAGTTGGATTGGTTGGATGGGCACTTCTGGCGTACCATACGGTCAAGCTGCTCCCACAGCAGCTCAATGGGGTTCAGATCTGGTGACTGCGCTGGCCACTCCATTACCGATAGAATACCAGCTGCCTGCTTCTGCTGTAAATAGTTCTTGCACAATTTGGAGGTGTGTTTAGGGTCATTGTCCTGTTGTAGGATGAAATTGGTTCCAATCAAGCGCTGTCCACTGGGTATGGCATGGCATTGCAAAATGGAGTGATAGCCTTCCTTATTCAGAATCCCTTTTACCCTGTACAAATCTCCCACCTTACCAGCACCAAAGCAACCCCAGACCATCACATTACCTCCACCATGCTTAACAGATGGCGTCAGGCATTCTTCCAGCATCTTTTCATTTGTTCTGCGTCTCACAAACGTTCTTCTTTGTGATCCAAACACCTCAAACTTGGATTCATCCGTCCACAACACTTTTTTCCAGTCTTCCTCTGTCCAATGTCTGTGTTCTTTTGCCCATCTTAATCTTTTTCTTTTATTGGCCAATCTCAGATATGGCTTTTTCTTTGCCACTCTGCCCTGAAGCCCAAAATCCCGCAGCCGCCTCTTCACTGTAGATGTTGACACTGGTGTTTTGCGGGTACTATTTAATGAAGATGCCAGTTGGGTACCTGTGAGGCGTCTGTTTCTCAAACTAGAGACTCTAATGTGCTTATCTTCTTGCTTAGTTGTGCAACGCGGCCTCCCACTTCTTTTTCTCTGGTTAGAGCCTGTTTGTGCTGTCCTCTGAAGGGAGTAGTACACACCGTTGTAGGAAATCTTCAATTTCTTAGCAATTTCTTGCATGGAATAGCCTTCATTTCTAAGAACAAGAATAGACTGTCGAGTTTCAGATGAAAGTTCTCTTTTTCTGGCCATTTTGAGCGTTTAATTGACCCCACAAATGTGATGCTCCAGAAACTCAATCTGCTCACAGGAAGGTCAGTTTTGTAGCTTCTGTAACGAGCTAGACTGTTTTCAGATGTGTGAACATGATTGCACAAGGGTTTTCTAATCATCAATTAGCCTTCTGAGCCAATGAGCAAACACATTGTACCATTAGAACACTGGAGTGATAGTTGCTGGAAATGGGCCTCTATACACCTTTGTAGATATTGCACAAAAAACCAGACATTTGCAGCTAGAATAGTCATTTACCACATTAGCAATGTATAGAGTGCATTTGTTTAAAGTTAGGACTAGTTTAAAGTTATCTTCATTGAAAAGTACAGTGCTTTTCCTTCAAAAATAAGGACATTTCAATGTGACCCCAAACTTTTGAACGGTAGTGTATGTCCCCCAGAGGTCTTATATGACATCATGGGGGTCATTGATTAAAAAAAATAGTTACAAAAATAAGTAAAAAAAAAATATAAAAAAGAAAATGACCCAAAGCTGACGCCAACAAAAACCATCACTGTATATGTAATCCAAAACTATACATATTATATTTATTATATATCTAAACGTCCAAAAAATGAGGAACCCATTCCCATACTTTATTTCAGCATAAATATACTAATTTAAAAAAATCTATAAATGTTAAAACAAACATAAAATATATAAAAGGATAAGTAAAGTATGTACAAAGTGTCTTCATAATACACAGAGATTATAAGTGTAAGATGCTAGGAAAATGTCGGCTACAATTTAAACATGAGTCTCAGAAAGGCAATTCTAAGATGATATTCATATTCAGGTGTGTCTCATAAGATGCTTCTGCAGACAAGATGAAGCAGGGTAAGTGCCAGATATTTGAGACTGACGGAGACCTTGGAGAGATGACGGGAAAATTCTATTACTGCTTCTATCTACTCTTTTATAGCATACACAGCTGTCATTGATAATGCCACTACCTCTATCAAACACAGCAATTATACTACTGATCTCATGATCGCCAAGTGCCCTCTACATAGCAGGGCGTCTGTGTCTTGGAACATCCAGCAAGCTCTGCCGGTAACTGATATCTTGCCCGCCCCTATCACACAAAACTATACATATTACGTTTTATAGCGCTAAAATAAAGAAATAATTTTATTATAACTTTTACATAAGTTACCCCTAATAAAAATAAGGAAAGAAAAAACATGCAAAAGGTTATTAGCCCAGTCTAAGTAATAAATAGAAATGAACGAGCATACTCGCTAAAGACAATTGCTCGATTGAGCATTGTCCTTAGCGAGTATCTCCCTGCTCGGCAGAGAAGGTTCAGGTGCCGGTGCGGGTGACAGGTGAGTTGCGGCCATGAGCAGGAGGGAGCGGGGGGGGGGGGGGGGGAGAGGGAGAGAGAGATCTCCCCTCCGTTCCTCCCCGCTCTCCTCCGCCACTCCTTGCCCGCTGCCGGCAGCCGAACCTTTTGTATCGAGCGGGCAAGTACTCGCTAAGGGCAATGCTCGCTCGAGCAATTGTCCTTAGCGAGTATGCTCACTCATCACTAGTAATAAACAATTTAGAGTCTTTAACTCTTTCCAGTCCACTGTCTGACGTCTTCCTACATTCTGATTGAAGCTTGTACAGCTCCAATGTCAGAAGACGTCCAACAGGGTATTCTTACCATCTATTGCCAGCCACTCCGCTCTCTCTGGCGCACACACACTGACTTTAGCCAGCAGATGGCACTGTTGTATAACAGCAAAAAGAGAAAGCCTTTTAGGAAACCCTGAATCCAGAGTTGGATTGGAAAGGGTTAAAGCGGTTTTCTGAGACATTAAAAAAATGATAAAGGGTTAAAATAAAACCAAATTGAATATTTACCTATCCAAGCAGATCCCTGTTCAGTGCTGCAGCTCCATTGCCCACTGCATGAAACCTCAAAATAATGGCGGTCGGTTATGTGCATGTGACTACTTCGCTATCATGGAACAATCACCATTGAAGCCTGTGGCTGCCCTCTGCTTCTTCCGGGTTCCTTGTGGCGGGCATCGAGGAGCACTTCGCTCAGTAACCTGGCTCCTCTCTGGTTGAGTGACATGGATGATGTCTCCTGTCTCATCGATGGAACAGTCCAAAACTCAAGTCAAATCTACCCACAATAGGTCTAAACAACCTGAGCACGCGCCTTTCTGTGGGCTTATGATGCATGTGCGAGATTTGGGTCATCTCGTGGACTCAAGCCTACGGGCTATATCAGAAGATATGATTTTGAAATAGTTCTATTTTATTGTTCTGCAGTAATATATGTGGTTTAACCTATTCAGAACTGCTGACTGGTTCCCCTAAATAAACTGCTACACAGAACGTTTTTTTTAGCTTTTTCAATAGCTTCCCACAGATTGGAGTTGGTAGCAAATTTTTTCCCTTAAATGGTGAAAATTAGCTTCTACCTCATTCTGGGTGAGGGGGTTGCCTTTCTCTGGATCAACATTGAGGGGAAATAGGGTGAACTAGATGGACATATGTCTTTTTTCAGCCAAACATACTATATTACAGGAAATTATTAGCGTAGTGTTACATTTTGCTACGTCTGTATGTGTTAGTTTTAGACCTTGGACTAAGCAGCCGCTATTGATACTTAGTTGATAGAACCTGTTGCTGTGCCAATCACGTATTACACAATATTGTAGAATAGTCTCTGTATTATAAGATGTGAATCGCACAGCAAATATGAGAGGATTGCTAATTTACTGCCTGCATTATTTCTAATACATATTTTCACTTAACACCTCATATAAATGTAAATGGGTCACCAAATATTTATTTCCTTTCTGGCAAACAATCCCATAGTCCCAGCAGTGACTGCGTCTCCTAGCAGGACTCTAGAAGCTGTTAATTATATCTTAAGGAGTGTGACCCAGTGTGCGGAGATGACAGTGTCTTATTCTCACACATCATATGATGCCACTGCGCAGAGTGATACCTGTACAATCTGCTATCAAATTAATAATATCACTTTTGTTTCAAATATCACGTCAGAATTTAAAAACTTATTAGGGGACTTTTTTTTTTTTACTAATTAGCCTAATTATATATTACTACTAACTGTATGTAATCAAGGAATATGCAGAGGACAGCGCCTTAAAACCAGGGAAAACAAACAGGATTCCCGGTGGGGTACTTCTGGATCTTCACACAATCCACTCAGGTGGAGAGCCGCATGTAAAGTAGAAAATATGTTCCCCCGTCAAAGATGGTGAGGATGAAAGACAATTAGCAGAGAAACTTGGTAATTCGCTCTGACACTTAGGTCAAGAAGATCAGATTGGACTCACCCGGCAGATGGGAGGGAGATCGGGTGGAGGCCAATGACTCTCTCCCCTCTGAAATTCCAGGTACACAGATAAGCACTGGATCCACGTCCAGAGGATAAATTCAAAAGGTTCCATTTTATTGTTAAAAAATAGGTCTTCAACAGGGGACCCGTGATATAAATGCCAAAATGCAAGTGGTACAAAAATATATTTTTTCAAATATATTGAAATCAATGGGTTCTATATTGCCCACACAAATACGCTCGTGAGCGGGAGCCCTAAGACCACTATGGATTCGCAATCTGCAGCATGTCTATTTTTGTTATGTTGTGGATTTCTGTTGTCGAAGTCAAACTGCTGCTAAATCTACACCACTTACGGCCCATGTGACCGTGACCCAAGGGTGTATTACAGCATGAAAGATTTGTTTTAGAAAATTGCAACTCAGGGTTTAAACAAATGCCGTATATACTCGAGTATTAGCCGACCCGAGTATAAGCCGAGACAATAAGTTTCACCACAAAAAAATGGAAAACTTATTAAGCCAAGCTATACTTGAGTATATACAAGGTAAAAAAAAAACCCTCCATACTCACGATCGAGCACCGGCTGTGATTGGCTGACGCTCGATCCAATCACAGCTCTTTCTTACACAGCGCTGACAGCGGAGGATGACAGAGCCGAGTAAAGAGGACGGCGGGGGATGACAGCGAAGAGAATTCAAGCAGCCTGCTGCACCGCCATCGGAGACACAGATGCCGGCTGGGAGGCCAGTATGGAGGTTTTATTTTTAAGCCTTCTCTGACTCGAGTATAAGTTGAGGGGGGCTTTTTCAGCACGAAAAAATGTGCTGAAAAACTAGGCTTATACTCGAGTATATACAGGTGTGTTTCTGTCCAGTGAAAATAAAGCTGCGTTAACACGGGACGAATGTCGGGCAAACGATGCCCGACACTCGTCCGTGTGTGTCCTCACTCCTGTGCTCCTGCACTGGAGCTAGTAGTGCTGGCTTGCTCACACAGAGGCCAGCAGGGGTGCAGGGCAGCTGCAGGAGACTTCTCTTCTCTCACTCCACCTCCCCTCTCCATTGACATCACACAGCGGCCATTCATTACTGAACGATGAGCATTTATGCTGTATAAACGATGGACGATGAGCTGATTGCTCATTATTCAGTGCAAATAGCAGCTGTTCAGTACTGAACGGACGATGTGTTATGTCAATGGAGAGGAGCGGGGGAGCAAGCTGGAGAGAAATCTCCTGCAGCCTCCCCGTTGAGAGCTAACGATACTAGCTCCCATTCAGGTGCACGGGAGCCACTATGTGCAGGGACGAGTGTTGGGCATCGTTTGCCCGACTGTCGTCCTGCCTAAATGGCCTTAAGGGTGATGGAACAGAGGGATTGAAAGGCAGCATTACTGCAAGTCAATGTTAGACTCTTTGTACAAGCCTTGCAACAATGACTGGGAATTGAAAGCCAAGCCAGGATCCATACACAGACAGCTGTTTCAGGGTGTTTGCCCTTTATCAGTATGCAGTAGGTTTCTGGCTGGGCTAGCGAGAGGCCTGTGATGTGGATTAGGAACACTACCTTTTCTACTTAGGGAGAGCACCTAGAAAGTGAGTGAGCAGATATATATGGCCATTCATATCCCTCTGGGTAACATGCAAATAAGGGAGATGAAACAATACCTCTTCAGCACCACCTACAGGAAGGCAGCATTCCTGCAAGTCAATGTTAGACTCTTTATACAAGCCTTGTATAGGAATTGAAAGCCAAGCCAGAATACCATACACAGAGAGCAGTTTTGGGGTGTTTGCCCCTCATCAGTGGGTAGTAGGTTTCTGGCAGGGCTAGCGAGAGGCCTGTGACGTGGACAACCGCCTTATTTGCATATTTCCCAGCGGATCATAAATAGCCCTATAAGTCTCCTCACTCACCTTCAAGGTGCTCTCCCTAAGGAGAAAAGATGGTGTTCCTGTCCCATGAAAATCACGGCTGCAAAATAGGATGGAACTAAATCATTGATTTCAATGGTTTTGTTTTCACTAGTGGGATTCTGGCCAGTCAATACTACGTGCGAGAAAAGATAGAACTTGCTCTATCTATGTTTTTTTATACGACGAAGGGTGCATTCACACGAGCGTAGGCGTATTTACGTTCGCACGTGCGCAGCGTATAATCGCCGGAAAGAATGTTTTTCGTCGATCATGACCAGAGCTAGAAAGCGTATTATCGTTTGTTCCTACTTTGCAAACTATCTTTTCGGCCATCGAATATGCGTTGGCACGTATTTCGGTCGCATGTGTTCCGTTTTTTTTCGGGTTGTCATTTTTACACGCCGTAAAATCGCCCGTGCGAACGAATACATTCGAAACCAACGCCTCAGATGGTCACGTATATACGATTGGGCGCAAAAACGCGCTGTTTATGCGCTCGTGTAAACGCACCCGAAGATAGGGTAGGACCTATCGTCCTGCTTTTTATAATCAGGACCTATCTTCCTGTTTTTTTTAATCTAATTCACACACAACAGTGTGGGATTTGAATAATCAAAAAACCCCATGGTTCATCCACTAATATGTATTGTTCCATTCTTCGGAATGTGTTGTCTTGATAGCAAGCACATAGACTTCTACAAGACCCAATCATATAAAGGAGACAGGCACAGAAATTTCTGTAACAAATTGGCTGCATCTTATATATATTTTTTTTTTCACGCAGTTTTGAATTGCACAAGTTTTCGTCATGCGTCTTCTTTTTTCCATAGACCAAAAACATTTTTATAGGGTAATTGAGTGTGCTCTGTATACGGGCAGCTTCACACGAGTGTAATTCGCTGGGCATGCCGCCCGGAATCGCTTGGAATGCAGCAAGTACACAATGACATTATGTACTTGCTGCGGGACGCCGATCGCCATGCATCTTGATGTGTATGTGTGCATAATATGCACCAAGATAGAGCCTCCTGCGATATTTACTGCGTGCGTACTTCATGCAATATGTGTGATCACCAACATGGGAGCCTCATCATTAGAATCATTATCAAAGACAATCAGTTGTGGCCGAGCATGATTGTCATCCAAGTATGGGGGCTTTGCGGTGGATCTATAGAAGACTATCGAGACCTATTCTTGATCCGCAGGTTGTTTCGCAGTGGGGACATGGGTTTCCAAGTGGAAGACGGTCCCGACAAGGGTTGGCTTGACATGCTTTCCTTTTGATGCATTTCTCCTTTCGCCCTCTTATGGCAGATTGGTACAGTATATTCCACGCTCAAAACCCATGTGTGGAATATGCTGTAACAATACGTTCAGGGGCGTAACTATAGAGGGTGCAGGGGATGCGGTTGCACCCGTGCCCAGGAGCCTTAGGGGGCCCATAAGGCCTCTCTTCTCCATATAAGGAGCCCAGTACTATGAATAAAGCATTATAGTTGGGGGCCCTGTTACAGGTTTTGCATTGGGGACCAGAAGCTTCAAGTTATGCCTCTGTGTAGCATGATTTAGGTATGGGTACAGGTACAGATACAGATAGAGGGGGGGGGGGGGCCCAGCTCACCTTTTGCATCAGGGCCCCTGAGCCTTTAGTTACGCCCCTGAATACGTTTATGTTAAGGAGCCCTAAGATGAAACAGATTTTCAACTCTTATAAAAGTATATGAAATGTGAACTATATATGAAATTCATTAACGCTAAATTATGTTCATATGTATTAGATCGCTATTCATTAGTACAGTCTCATTTCATGACTATTTATTCACTGCAATTTTCAATTCAGTCCCTGCAGCTGAGCCGATCATGAATTTTCTAAGCCATTCCTGGCGTGTCTTTGACCAATGTCTATGACGAGTCTGTAAGCTTTTAAAATAAGTATGGAAATGATACAAATATCTTCTTCTTTAGTATGTGCTGAAATTACAGGATATATATCTAAAACTTTTTACTAGACATGAAAAGGGCCGACATTGGAATATATCACTTCGGTTAGCTTACTCTCTGCTCATATGCAGATGATTCTTTTATATGACTAAATGTATAAATCATATTCACTTTGGTAATAGATTGACTTCCAAACTACATAAAATTGCTGCGTATGTTATAGGATAGACGGCTTTGTACAATCATTTTCTATTAGAAAAAGCCTTCAAAAATAAGCTGATCGCAAAATGCCCCAGCAACGACTGCCGGGACCCCCAAGAATCAGCTGTAATCTGTCTGAGAACTGAATAGCAAGTGTTTAATTCTTTTATAGTGTTATCACATGGGAAATATAGGATTATACAGCTTCCTATTAGCATGTAATGCCCAGATGTACTGGACCCTTCTTTTTTCCTGCTCGTGCTACTGATCAATCATAACATTAAAACCATTAAAAGGGTAACTACTAGAGATGAGCGAGCATACTCGTCCGAGCTTGATGCTCGTTCGAGTATTAGGGTGCTCGAGATGCTCGTTACTCGAGACGAGCACCACGCGGTGCTCGTCTCGGTTAAACGAGCACTGACCATTGAATTCAATGGAGCCGGCAATACAGCCGGCTCCATTGAAAGCAATAGGCTGCCGGCTAGCGCGGGATGAATTTTCGGGAAGGGCTTAAAAATATAAGCCCTTACCTGAAAATCATCCTAAAATGTGTAAAAAGTAAAAAAAAAAATATACTCACCTTGTCCCGGCAGAACGATGTTAGCCCATTGAATTCAATGGAGCCGGCAATACAGCGGCTCCATTGAAAGCAATGGGCTGCCGGCGAGCGCGGGCTGAATTTTCGGGAAGGGCTTAAATATATAAGCCCTACCCTGCAACTCATCCAGAAATGTGTAAAAATAAAAAATATATATATACTTACCTGGTCCCGGCAGACGGAGTTCAGCTGCGGCCGGCAGCAGTCCTCCTGAACTGCTCTGAACAGCTGTGAGTAGTATTCAGCAGCCGGGGATTTAAAATCCCCGCCTGCTGAATGAGCTGCCTCTGATTGGTCATAGCCTGACCAATCAGAGGCAGATCTCACTCACACCCATTCATGAATTCATGAATGGGTGAGTGAATGCTGCCTCTGATTGGCTCAGCGCAGCTCTCAGCTGAATGACAGCAGTTCAGCACCACAGTGCAGGGGACAGCAGGAGAAGACACGGCCCTGCCCCTGCAGCTGAAGGGAGGTGAGTATCTATTTTTTTTGTTTTTTAAATCACTTTTAATTCATTTCCAAGGAATGGCTTATATGTAAAGCTCTTCCCTGAAAAAGAATTCAGGTGTGCCAGCGGACCATTGTCTTCAATGGAGTCGTTGGCAGCAGCAGCGGCTCTATTGAAAAGAATGCCTGCATTTTTATTCTTTTTTACACTAAAATCTTTCTTTTTCAGGTAAGAGCTTATATTTTTAAGCCCTTCCCAAAAATTCATCCCGCGCTCGCCGGCAGCCCATTGCTTTCATTGGAGTCGGCTGTATTGCCGGCTCCATTGAATTCAATGGGCTAACATCGTTCTTTTCTGCCACAGCTGTTACAGCTGTGGCAGAGGAGAACGATCTTAATGCTGACATAATTTTTATTTTTTTATTTTTACACATTTTAGGATGCTTTTTAGGTAAGGGCTTATATTTTTAAGCCCTTCCCAAAAATTCATCCAGCGCTCTCCGGCAGCCCATTGCTTTGAATTCAATGGGCTAACATCGTTCTTCTCTGCCACAGCTGTTACAGCTGTGGCAGAGGAGAACGATCTTTATGCTGACAGTGGGGGGTGTCTCACTCTTGCCACTATTGTGGCTTAACAGTGAGACCTCGGAGCCCGAAATGCAGCCCTGCATGTTGCTCCTCGCCTGCCCTATCCATTTCTGTGTTTTTTACATGACTTTGGTGATTTGCTAAGATTTTCACAAATGAAAACCTTAGCGGAGCACCAGTCATATACAAAAATGCTCGAGTCGCCCATTGACTTCAATGGGGTTCGTTACTCGAAACGAACTCTCGAGCATCACTGAAAGTTCAACTCGAGTAACGAGCACTTGAGCATTTTGGTGCTCGCTCATCTCTAGTAACTACTTAATGACCTGGCCACGTTCTGGAAATCTGACGTTTCACTTTTACATAGAGTAACTCCGTTAAAGTTTTGCATATCCAAGTGACTCTGACAGTGTTTTTTCGCCGCATGTTGTGCTTCATTTAGCTGGTAAAAATAGACCGATAGAAATTGTATATATTTATTTAAAGTGCCAAAATTAGGAAAATTTTCAAAAATAGTTGGCATTTTTTCACATTTTTAACTGCAATATCTCAAATATGTGCAAACATACTGTACAAATTTTTGATTATATATATATATATATATATATATATATATATATATATATATATATATATATATTTCCATCTGTTACTTTTATTCTGAAAGCACATTTGAAAAATTTAGGTTTTTTGACCATTTAGGAGTTATACAAATTTAACATTAATTTTTAAAATTTTGATGAACCCTTTGTTTTCCTACACCAAGCCAAGATTGCAAAGGCTCATAGGTGTCAAAATGATAGATACCCCCACAAATGACCCCATTTAAAAAAAATACACCCCTTAATATATTCACTGAAGGGTGTCATGAGTATTTTGACCCCACATTTTTTTTCAGGAGTTAATGCAATTTAGGTGAGAAAAAATAAAATGTCATATTTTTGCAAATATATCATTTCAATGACAGGTTTTTGTTCTATGGTGCACATAAAAATGAGGATTTGCATCCCAAAATGGATACCCCTAAATGGACACAACTGAATAAATTCCAAGCCCCATTGCACACTGGTGCAGAGAAAAATTGACTCACTAAAAAGACCCCCCCTCCCTTTTTGGCACCCCCTAAATGTAAGATAAAAGTAGTAATGTAAAACTGTGTGGTATGTCTCAAAACAGGGGTAATTACAGAGGCCCTGTTGGGATAGGCACATGGGGCAATAAAACTGGGTATCCCTCCTCCTCCCATACTTGCTAAAAACCTGATACTCTTTTGGGGGGTATTTCTTGACCTCAGTGGCAGGGATGGGATGTAGAAAGTGTCGCTCTGTGAATCTTCGCACCTCCTAAGACTTGTAAACTTGTTAAGGTGCCGTCGTCTCACACAGAAGGCGCTCAACAAGCTGCTCCTGGAACTACAGAAAAGGGAACGTTCCCGGTGACTTTTTGTAAATTATGTAAGCATTATTGGTAGTGATCTGAATAATAGCCGGGCTCATAAGGCCGTATGTGGAATCCACTTGTGGAGGCCCGCAGTGGATTCCAACCAAGCTGTGTGCTCAGCTGCATACAACCGTATAATGTACTGTGCATACTCATGAAGGCGATCACGAGCAGTATACCTTTTATTGTTTGTTGATGTAATTGTATATGGGCTGCGGATATATCTGTGACCACATAGCACAATAGGCTCTGTGTCGTGGATATCCGCGGTAAAATAGAACATACTGTGTTTTTATTTTCTGCTTTCTATTACGTAATTCTGACCCGCTAATGTGAGCGGAGTTGTGTAATCCAATGCATTTGATTGATCCGCAAATTACTGCAGATCAAACGCTTGTGGAATCCTCAAATCCTATCCAGTCATGTGAGACCATTCTGGTAGATTGCTACCTTTTTATACCATTTGATAACCGTGATCACATGACCGAGGACTACTCAACGAGGCCTCCGGTCACTGCTCCAGGCTCTCGGCTACCTTTGGGTGATTTTAAAATTTGGGCAATCCCTGGCTTCTGCGCTTGCCTCCACTATTTTGCCAGATCTGACAAATCCAGGGGCCTTAGGTAAGTAATTTCATCTCCCCTCATGGATCCAATCCATGAGGGAAGATGAAACTAACTTTTTTTTTACTTTTACATGATTTCCATTATCCATTGGAAAAAAGGAGGGGGGAGAGAAATATAGAAGCTGCTTAGGCTCTATTATGTCCTAGGCCTGCTAAAGGAAGAGACAGAGACTACAGGGGGAGATTGAACTGTTGCTAAAATTCTGTAACTCTTGCCCAGTTCACAGAGATATTTGTTTACAAGAGGGGAAAAGTAAAACGGTTCCTGGGGTAGTGAATGAGCCTTACACAAAGACACATCGCAAGTCTATTCCATAACCTGTATTTCTAAAAGACTCTTTTGATAACCATGAAGTGGTAACCTCTAAAGGGAAACTGTGCATTATATTCCGTGATCTGTATTTATGTGAACGGAACTGACTGAAATTGTTTACTAGGTATTACTTAATATGGATTGTTCACCCAGTATCATCAATCCTACATTCTAGTTAGCAGTAGATAGTGTCTAGGAATTCAAAGGCAAAGTTCCAGTGCTCAAACATTACTCTACCGCTCACCTGTATTTCTTCATTCTTAAATAAATATTGCATATTTTGATTACTCCATCAGCTGTATCATATCCTGAATCCTGCATTTCCATACTTGTACCTGCAACATTTCAACAAGGAACAGATACTTTAATCCAATAGGAGGATTTTTTAATTTTGATTAATTTTTTCAAAGTGATCTCGCCCAGTACCTGAAGACTGGAGCACAAAGGTAATATAACCTGCTGCCCTCCATTTGCAGCACCACTACTGCCTCTCTTCTATGTTTTGAAATGTCTGCAGCAGTTCTCTGACTACCAGGTGCAAACTGTGCATTGGTAGTTTAAGACACCACAGGCTGCTCTCTGATTGGACAATGCAACTCACGTGAGCATGGCTGGCCTATCGAAAAGCAGTATGAAGTATCTTAGACTAGGTATTGTTTCTCCTTATGGAGAACACCTAGAAGGTGAGTGAGGAGACATGCAAGGCCATTCATGCTTCTCTGGGAAATATGCAAATGGGAAAATAGAACAAAATCTCTGCAGCGCCACCTATTGGAAGGCAGCGTTCCTGCAAGTCATTGTCAGACTTTTTAAAGAAGCCATATAACAATGACTCAGAATTGTAAGCTAAAACCAGAATAACCATACACATTCCTGATCCAAAGCTATGGGCCTCTCACTAGCCAATCCAGAAACCTACTGCACACTGATGAGGGGCAATGCCCCCAAAACAGCTGTCTGTGTATGGTTATTTTGTTTTTAGAAGAAAAAAGGCAGAGGGGGACATGATAAAAACTTTTATATATTGCAGAAGGAAAGAAGGGAGAGGGGGGCATCATGTAAACCTTTATATGTGTTAAAAGTATAACTAAGGTTCAGAAGGGAAGTGTTTTTATTAGGAAGTTAAGTACTAGAAAAAGTGGGAACAATCTGAGACTAGTTGGGGGGGAAAAAATTAGAAGAAATTTCAGAAAATATAATTCTGCTTAAAAAATAAGTAGATATTTGGAGCAAACGTCCAGCAGACGTGGTTGGAAAAGCAACAATAAATAAATTCAAGCTGCCTGGGATAAGAAAAGATCTATCCTAACAGAAAACGGAAAAGTAAATAATACAAGGGCAGACTAGATGGACCATGTGGTCTTTTGCTGTTGTCAATTTTCTAGGTTTCTTTGAGTGCTGTGACCCAAGAAGGGTCAGGAACACATGGAGTCATGGCAGAACGCGGCAAACAAAATGCAACAAGTAATATTACTTCTAGAGATGAGCGAGCGTACTCGCTAAGGACAATTACTCGATCGAGCATTGTCCTTAGCGAGTACCTGCCTGCTCGGAAGAAAAGGTTCGGCTGCCGGCAAGGTGAGAGGTGAGTTGCGGAAGTGAGCAGAGGGGAGCGGGGGTAAGAGAGATCTCCCCTCCGTTCCTTCCCGCTCTCCCCCGCCGCTCCCTGCCCGCCGCCGGCAGCCGAATCTTTTCTTCCGAGTGGGCAGGTACTCGCTAAGGGCAATGCTCGATCGAGTAATTGCCCTTAGCGAGTATGCTCACTTATCTCTAATTACTTCCCATGTTTGGTCCTGGGATAAAATTTGTTCCAGGGACTGAAGGGTTGCTTTAACTATAATGTACAGGAAGGATATACATCTATATGGCAATACATTAGCTTGTGTTCTATAGTACCTTGGCAGCTTTTAGGATACACCATACTCGTAAGTATACCCTAGAAAATATGATTAGACAGTCAAGGAAGTGTTTTATTTGCATTTCAATTTTTTTTTTAAAACATGATGTTTACCGAAGATTAAGGACTGCAATAATGAACTCAGTGTGTGTACAGAATAGAAGATATTAGAGCGATATATATATATATTTTTTCAAAGGTTATTGCATGTGCGCAGTGGATGCTACATACAGTTTTTCCTAGTGGTTGTGTGATGCCCCAGCGACCACTCAGACACGAGGTCCACGATGAGGAGCATGGAGGGTAGAGTTGGCACTTGTCACGGTGGTTCTTACCAGACTCCTCCCCGGAGGGACACATGCAACCTCAGCCAAAGTACCCCTAGGCCTCTTTTAGGCAATGCTGGGAGAGCAATTACCTGTATATGTGTAGTGGACTGTAGACTTGTCACACGTGACGCCACTATTCCTTACACACCGGTATGATCCTCGGCAGAGAAATGAAGGAAGTCCACACACACAATTAACTTTAGTACATCAGTCCCTGGGAACGGACAGGGACTGGAAAAACTTTACTTGTAACTTGACAGTATACAGCGTAATACACACCAGTGCAGGCAGGGCAGTAAACGAGGTCAGGATGACACCAGTCCTACAGTCCACATTATCTGTAAGCTCCTGGAAGGGGAACACTCCGGAGGAGGATGGGGGCAGGATCACTCCACTGACATTCACTTGATTCAGCACTTAGATCACTGCATGGCAGACTCTTTTCTCCACTCAGCTCTCACTCTCAGATTAAGGTTTCTGGGATAGGGACATCAGGATACCTCTCCTCAGCCTCCATTCTCTTCACCACATGAGGGTTAGAGGTACCCCATGTGGCCGACACTCTCACTCCTCTCACTACTGTTGAAGATCCTGAACTCTACTCTGCTCACTACCACACCGCAATCACTCATATTTATAGTGTCTAGCATACAATGTGACAGGACATTAATTGATACTTTCCCAGACATATCCCAGCCACTTTCAGACATTAACCTCTCATATGCTGCAGCTGTGCAATACACATAACAGCAGACAAGACACTTTGCACAGTGCATCCACACTGAAGACATGACATGTATGACAATTATGGGGGGGGCAGAAATAGGTGTTTCAGGCCACTGTAAAGAGCAGCAACAGTCATGCTTAGAACTTTACAAGTTGTATAGTATCTTACAATCATCATCTACAGTAATGTACAGTACTGTATGGTCAAAAGAAAAACTGTTTATAGATAAAGGAAACTAGGGCAAATTATGTTATTCCATTTTGTAAAACAATTGTTATGGGAATAATATATTAATAAGCCTCCACGTGTTACCTGGCACCTGTATTAATAGAACGGCTTATTTAGGACAGGCATCAACCAAGGTGTCCTCCGAAATCCCACAGCACAAAACTTTTATTAACTGACTTTGAAAACTCAAAGTGCTGGAAAGTGTAGAGATACACAAAATGTGCTCAATTAAAGGGGTTGTCCTATCACAGTAAGTTATTCCCTATTCATAGGATAGGGGATAAACTTGTAGATCAGTAGGGGACTGACCGCTGGGGCTCCCAATGATCCCGAGATTTCAGCCCTGGTGCATCTCGAAGTTCTGACAGTGGAAGCTGCACATGTGTACCTCTACTCCATCCACTACAGTGAGACCATCAGAGATAACTGAGTGCTTAAACTCGGCTATCTCCAGCAGTCCCATTATAGTGAATGGAGCAGAGGCATGCATCCACGGCCCCTGCTGCCAGGACTTTGGGACATCTCTGGATCGTTGGGAATCTCAGCAGTCGTAACCCATCACATTATACCCTATCCTGCGAATAGAGAAAAACCTGCTGTGGTCGGAATACTACTTTAAAATAGTAAATTGACACTGATTTAGAGGCAGACTCAAATAGAAATAGTGTTGGTCATCATTATTTTTGCCTCTGCTTGGAGGAAGTGTAGTGTACCAGAGTTGTACACTTCATAAAAACAATGTGGTTAATGCCTTCAGGTTTGCAAATGTCTTTAAAGGGTTATTGTTTAGTTGCTTGTTTCTCATTCTGTGCTCCCAATCCTATCCTAGCCCTATTGGTCAGTTAGAGAGACAGGGGGTAGCTGCCCTAGGATTGGGGGATAAGTTTCACGCAAGGGCGGGAAGTCAGATAAAAGGAGAGAGCGTTTGGCTTTAGAAGTCTGGAGAGAGAGAGAAAAGATGGAGTATAAGGGCTCCTGTCCATGGGCAGGTTGGACCACCGCATGCGGAATCCCACAGCGGAGTATGACCCGGTGCCCAACCGGTGACTTCTGCGTACCTGTCTGGTGTCTTCTTTTCTGTGCTGCGGATGCACTGGCCTGCGCTCCAGCACGCATGCGCAGTACAGATGGCCACTATGAATGCGGAATGGCCGCGGAACAAACGGCTTCTATTGACTTCAATGGAAGCTATCAGTGTGCAGCCCACACAAAATCACAGCATGCTGTGCTTTCTTATTCGCTAGCAGAAAATCACGATCGATTTCTGCTCGTGGGCAGGAAATTGTGTTTTTACATTGCCTGTTATGGGCTGGATTTGCTGCAGAGTCCGCAATGCAAATCCATCAATGGACAGGAGCCCTTAATAGGAGGAGAAGCAGGAGAGTGCAGTAAGAGGGAGTAACCTGTGAGTACAAATGGAATATTGGGTTTACGAGAAAGAGTTTAAGAAACGAATCAGTTTGTGAAGGAAGAAAGAACAACTTGAGGAAATAGTAACTTGAGAAAGAAGAATATTCATGTTTAAAGAAATAGGAGAGAAAGAAAGAGAAGCAGGAGGGCAAAGTACAGGGGATAGAAAAGGATTCCCATGCTTTGCACTTATTAGAGTGCCCTAATATGCAGACGAGTTCCCTGTACCAAATGCCTGCATATGAATAGAAGTGTATATTTACCTCAAGCAAAGAAGTAATTCTAAATGTATGAAATTACTGAAGATTCTCTTTTTGAATAAATTGTTCCACTGATTCAAAAGTTTAAATTCTGGAGTCCCTTCTTACCACTGTAACATCTGCACTGAGGTACCACATTACTCTCCAGGGAAAAGGATGATTTCAAGTTTATTTTATTTTCCCATTTTTTTATTATTTTGTCCGTCACTGGTCTCGGCCTTTATACGCACTGGCATCACGAACTTGACACATTCTGGTCTCGGCCTTTATACGCACTGGCATCACGAACTTGACACATTTACCATCATACTCTATCTGACATCACAGGTAGCTCAAAACACCCAAACTAGAACATCATTCACACTGCTAACACCCTACAGCTGCAGTTCGGTAGGTGGAGGCAGTGGAGGCACTGCCACCACCATTACTGCCACTGGCCCCTCTGCAGTCTGTCTGACCCGTTACAAAAGCATACTTCTATGTAAGACCAACAAATGTAAGATTTACTGAAAAGAAACTTCACTTAAAAAGATTAATCTTCTATATAAGAACTAATTTGCACACGTGAAACTTAATCAGATAGTATCAATAGTTAACATGCCAAGTTATACTTTACTTTAATACCACAACTTTACTGTCTCTGGAGTTGATCTCCTCGAGATTTACATGTCTACCTTAGCTGGCCACAATATGAGTGACACACAAACGTAAAAAATGGAATAGGTTTGTCATATGTGGTACGACCAGTTAACATTAAAGGAAGAGGCAATATCCGGATCCAAAGGCTAAATCAAATTGGTGTCAAATAATCTGGGTCTATTCAAATGAACTAATAATACTATAGCTAAGTGCTTTGAGGTGTGGAAAAGTAAACTTACCAGTTTTCCAGATCTGCCAGAACCAGACAGGTCCCTCAAGCGGAGCACCCGCCCCAAAAAGGCTGATCCCACTGCTGGAGAGAGACCAAGAACCAATCCAAGACACTTTGTAGACAACTGACGCTAAGTTTGCTACCACTTAAACAAAGGAACCTAAAATACAAAGCTAACAGTAGTAAAAATACTGAACGCAGTCTGCTTGGAACCGTGAACACAGAAAACTCTGAAACAGCAAGATGGCCAGTTCCTTGGACATAAAAAGGGTGCCCCTTGCATCAAGGGACTGATTTAAATACTTCTACATGGACTTCACTCCAGACCAATCTGTGCAACCCAGAAGTCATGGTGCTGTTGGTGCTATGACAGGGTTTTTATACAGAGAATTTGATTGGAAGTCCTTCTAAGCAATTTCTGATTTAGATATATGTTAGATTTATTATTACCAAAAGCCAAAGAATAAAACATTATGAGAATACAGTAGATGCAAGAGTTCTTACAAAGACGTATTTGTCCCTCACTATCGTTAGTAGGAAGAAACTAACACCACACTTTACTTTTTGTGGGTTTAGAAAATGTTTATTCTTCTATAGGTCCATCAATCGGAAATGCCTGATAATGGCATATATAATTATAAATTCTCCTATGACGCAAAATCCACCTTTTCGGGAAACTCATTAGTGGAGAGAGACATTAGCCATCTATCCCATATAGAAATGTCCTATATCTGCCTTTATATAGTCATAATCAATATCTTGATCCACATAATTTACAATTAAATCCTTTTTTTCTATTTTTTTGTACAAAGCTAAGAATAACGGGATGAAGAATCTCTAAAAATAAATAAGCTACTTTCTTTTGATGTAAAAGATAAAGGCACTATCAACTAGTGAGATGAGACTTTTGCAACATTTTGTCATTTTAATTAATGTATTGGAAGAAGAATCTCTAACAATTACAGCATGGGGTCACTGAGGTCTACAAATAATTACAACACATTATTAAAGAAAATGGAGCTTTGGAAGATTAAATTGTTTTGTGCATAAACTTCCACAAATAGAATGAGTAATTACATTCTTAAGTCTATACGTATAAAGAACATATATAATAGAGGTGAAAGGCAGTAGTGAGTTCAAGATGTTGTCAGACCTAGTCATACACTTTAGATAGCTGTCAACAACTACTCATCCCAATTACTCCATACATGCTGTAAGCATGCTTGGCCAAGCATGCAAATGTTCTTGTGAGGTACAGCCGCTATCCTATGCCTCTGGCAGTGGCTCCTCTTCCATCAGAACAAAGGATTGGGCATGATGAAATTCAACATTCACAACTCTTTTTTCTCCCGGTATGTGCTTTTTCAGGAAAGTCCAGACACCACCATGCACTAGATGGCCAATTAGTCCTGACAAAATGAGTGGGTGATCAATGAGTGATCACAGTGAGGGTGATCAGTGAGTGGAACAGGTTATCACAGGAGGTGGTGGGTTCTCCTTCAATGGAAGTGTTCAAACAAACGTTGGACAAATATCTGTCTGGGATGATTTAGTGATCCTGCACTGAGCAGGGGGTTGGACCAGATGACCTTGGAGGTCCCTTCCAACTCTACCATTCTATGATTCTATGAAAATTATCTGGGTTCAGTTGACATTCATCTAACATGTATGGCCACTTTAGAGTGTTATCTTCACTGGTGGTTGACTACAACCATGGAAATGTATTCACTGTAGCTACATTTCCCTTCTCTTCTCAACTTTGCTATCTAACTTGATCATGTCATGGAAGGCTAAACAATGGCACTATGGAATCCCCTTCATATTTGTGTATATATACAGTATACACTTATTAGAAAAAAAAATAAGGTACACAGATAGAAATGTCAGATTGCTGCAAAACTTGGCATACAGTTAAATCTCAGGCAGATATGTAAGGTATTGCAGTTGTGGTATGATTGGACACTGGGCCTTGTCACCAGTGACTGCAAAAGTGCTTCCTCACGGGCTACTTTTCTGTAGTGTACCTCTTGTTGAGAAATCATTGACTACTAGATATGCCTCTACGAATCAATCAAATACATGTTGCCCAGTTAACAGACTTTGAGAAGAGGTGCATCATTGGAATGAGAGATGCAGGATGGTCATATTGATGAATTGTAGCTATCTAGGCTGTTCTGACCACACTGTTAAGAGATGTTCCGTGAGGGCATACATGCAACAAACAGGCTCTGGACAGCCCAGACAGACCACCAGTAGAGAGGATTGTTTGATGCACTGACAAGCACAAGCAGATCCAACAGTTTCATTGTCCACCATCCGGACACAGGTGGAACCTTTTTTAATATACAGACTGTGTCCCAGCCTTATGGCAATAGGAGTGTTGCTTCTGTGCATATACTTGTCCTAACATACAGCCCAATGATGTGCCAAGTTTCATTTGTTTATACTGTGTTAAAGTTGAGTGTATATGTGTTTCTGTGATTCTGGTCCTTTAAGACAGCAGCCACTGCATTGGGAATGTGATGCTGGAGGGACACACCCCTATGAGGTCAGCCTGCCTGTCTGCAGACCCAGTATGAGAAGGAAGCAGGATGTGACGACACACAGGGAGAGCAGCAGCCATCTTTGCAGAGAGAGAACCAAGTGTCTGTGCTGCATTGAGAGTATGTGGAGATCTTAGAGGACTTTCCTGTGCAGCTAACCTGTGTGTAATTCAGTCCAGAGGCAGACAGAGTGTAAAGAGACAGTATGTTCAGTGGAGCCATGCTGAAAGGACTGTGCCCAGTGGGTAACCAGTAATACTGACATTGTGGCTGTGGACATTGCCACCAAAGCTAAAGACTGGCAGTGCTGTTGAGTACCAGACGGTAACTGCACAACCCTGGCTTATATCACACCGGGGTGTATGGATTCTGCAGGACTGTCAGTGTGCTGAGCTACTTGCTGTTGGATCCCATTTCATCCATTTTGTTTTCCTGCCTGCTGAGAAAGATTTTATTGCCTCGGATGTTGTGATAACCGTGCGGAGAGAACGCTTCGCTATACAAGGAAGGAACGACATTGGGCCCCAACGCGCGCTTCTACAAACTGTAAGCAGTCCACCCGGACCACTGGCAAGAGGGGTGCGCACCCAAATGTGAAGTTAGGGTCAGTTAGGGATAGTTTTGGGACTATTGTTCTTTCAGTGTCCGTGCTGTGGAGGTGGACATAGTAAACGTGGAATATATTGTGAAATCTAACTTGAATTGTTCCAACTATACTGTGTATTGTGCTTCTCCGTATTCCTGTTCTTTTACCATTAACTTGCCTTTATTAACCTGTAGTAAATACATTTTTCTTAACTTGACCACCCCATGTGCGTCCTTTCTGGTTGCGGAGACCAAGCCACCTGCCTTGCTCTCGGTTCACACCTTCATTACAGACCCTGTCTCTGCCCAGACCATTTCCAGGTGCTTATCAAAAGGAAATTTGCTGTCACAAAACCCATCACATGTCCTGTCATTAACACCCCAAAACTGTCATCTTTGTTTGCAGTGGTGTTGTAAATGAGAAGCCTGGATTGCTATGGACTTGAACTTTTTCATCTTTAGTGATGAATCCAGGTACTGCTTGGGAGACGACAACAGCTGTGTTCAAGTAGTAAGCACTTCAAACCTGCCTTAGCTGTGCAGCGGCACACTACCCCAACTACTGTATCTCACTACCGGTGTGATAATTGAGAGGGCCATTGCATATGACAGTTGTTCACTCCTAGTAGTGATCAAAAGAAACTAACATCACAGTGATATGTGCAGGAAATCCAGTGGCCATGCGTGTTGTCTCTCATAGCGGGGCTTTCAACAGGCGTTTTCGGCAGGATAATGCTCACTCACACACAAGGGTTTTCTAGGAATGCCTTCACTATATTTCCACACTTCCTTGGCCTTCCCACTCAGCAGATTTATTACCGATTGTGCATTTATGGGATCTGCTGGGATACCGACTTCAGCAGCCTATCTAGAGGCCCAGTTGCAACATCAGTGGCCAACTATGCGGCAGAATACCCTACAGAACTTGTATGCCTTCATGCCCGACTGTATCTCATCCTGTATCCAGGCTATAGGTGGCCCAGTAGGGTACTAGACCCCCCTCTTTGAATTGTACAGGTTTCCCCAATAAACTTATCCCTTTGCTCTAGTATTATAATCACTTACATATCTCATCATTACATTCACACATATAAAGTTTCATTCAATTCCAACAACTCTTTCTTGTGCATTTTTTTTGCCAATCAGTGTAATATAGTCAAGGAAGACCAAACTGATTATTAAATTATGTGACCAGATATCTGGTTATAAAAGATTGCATCTTTTACTAAAATAGGGAATAAAAATCTGTATATTTAAATGAAGAAATGCAACTAAATACCATATGAAATTGGCATCCAGTTGTCACTCAATACACAGTAATTTTCTGCCAATTTCTAGGAATTTCTCACCTCGCTTCACATAGCACTTTTCCAGTTAAATAGTGTTATGTCCAAGAAATGAATTAGTTCACTCATCTATCCTTTCCAACTAGATATATGACCTCATCTATGCTTGAATATGTGGTGAGAGTAGTAGCACTTGTGAGCTTTCACTGTATACCATGTTTCCCAGAAAATAAGATACTGTCTTATATTAAATTTCACCCCAAAAGAGGCACAGGTTCTTATTTTCAGGGGGTGGGAGGGCGTATACTCACCTTGCAGCCGGCGTCTCTGTTCCCAGCTATGGTCTCCCTGGTCGTGCAGTAGTCTGCTCTGTAATCCTCCTTGCAGTCATCTCTCTCTGGTAAACGAGGGTTTGAATTCCCCCGCCTCCAGCAAATAAGCGCTGTGATTGGATTGAGCGCCAGCCAATCACAGCCGGCGCTCAATGAACCAATCATAGTCATTCAGTGATGTCATTCACTGAATAGCTGTGAATGATCAAGCACTGGTTGTAATTGGCTGGCACTCGATCCAATCACAGCTCTTTCTTGCTAGAGGCGGGGGAATTCAAAGCCACATTTACCAGAGAGAGAAGACAGCGAGGGGGATTGCAGAGCAGCCTACGGCACCACTGGGGATACCATAGCGGAGGACACAGACGCCGGGTGCAGGGTGAGTATTGCATTTTTTTTTAACCAAGTGTAGCTAGGGCTTCTTTTCAGGGGAGGGCTTATATTTCAAGCCCCCTCCCCTGAAAATCATGGTAGAGCTTATTATCTGGGTAGGTCTTATTTTTGGGGAAACACGATAGTATTTGTAATGTAATAGATATGTTGTGGTTCATTGGTAATAGAATTATAATTTACCACGGAAATACTTTTTGGAAAATTGTTCTCATCTTTGTCGGATCAGAGAAGAATTCTAACAGTCTTATTTATGAGGGTATTGAATGAACTAAATGTAAATTGCCATGAACATAATACAAGTAATATAGGTAAGTTATTCTATGATGTACAACTAAATAAGATCATTGAAGTTGAATTATTTTGTGCAGGAGACACTGCATTATGATACGTTATAATTAGAGATGAGCGAGCATACTCGCTAAGGCAAACTACTCGAGCGAGTAGTGCCTTATGCGAGTACCTGCCCACTCGTTTCTAAAAATTCGGGTGCCGGTGGGGGAGAGCGGGGAGGAACGGGGGGGGGAGGGGGGAGAGATCTCTCTCTCACTCTCTCCCCCTGGCTCCTCCCTGCTCACTCCCGCAACTCACCGCTCTCCCCCGCCGGCACCCGAATCTTTAGAGACGATTGGGCAGGTACTCGCATAAGGCAATACTCGCTCGAGTAGTTTGCCTTAGCAAGTACGCTCGCTCATCTCTAGTTATAATCTTATTTTATATCTATAGATCAGAAAGGAAAAAGTGAATTTGATTGACAGAGGGCGGATCCTCTAATCTGCTACTGTATCAAAAAAGTGTATTGCAGAGTGCATTGATAGACCCACCCTAAACAAATTCATATCCCAGACCAGACTCTGCAAATACTCACCTGTCCTCATTCCTTCCATTCTCTTCACCTTCGGTCCTGTGGTAGACAGTGTCCTGATTCCTGCCTTAGTGTCGGAAATTTGTCTGCATTGGGATCCTGGAGTGAAGAGGATGACAGGAACAAGGAGAGTTGAGTATTTTGCCAAGACAAGGACACCCGGGATATTTTCCTGCTCTTCTGCAAGGTCCCTCCTTTTTTTCCTTAACCTCCAGGACATTCTGGTAGAGTTGGTATTTTTTATTAATATTGAATTGTTATATATTGTCAATCAGTATCTCAGTAATTTTTTTTTGCCTTCTGTTTATAGATACATGTAAAAAGAAATTGGAAGGAAACTAATAAAAACTTGTATTTTTTGGAAGAAGCTGCATTTGGACGCCGTGCAAATGTAATCTTTGAGGAATTTCCATTTATAAATAATGCATGTTCTTTTATTCATCTTCTGATCCCAGGCAAGATTAAAGTTGTCAGCCAGCATGAAAACTTTTTCCTTTCAGATATTCTTTGCATTAATATCTTAGGAGAGTTATAAGAGCTAGTGGACAAATCACCTAACCTAAGGGAGGGTATGTGTAATAGCATTCATTACCTTGAGAAAATATCACCTTTCAAGGGGTGGAATATGTTAGACAACAAGTAAACAGTCAATTTTTGAAGTTGATGTATTGGAAGCAAGCAAAAAAGGGCAAACTGATTATCCACTCTAAATCCAAAGCAAATCAAACTACAATATAAGTGACTGGGGTTTTGAAAACCTCCTCCACATGTAGAAGAAAAAATCTGCACCGAATATTTAGCATATTATGGATTTTCAAATCCACAGCATGTCAACTATATGTCAACAGCACAATCCATAGTAAAAGCTGGATATAACACATGAATATCTTGTTGTACAATCACCACAGATTCACCACGGACTTGCAGAAAGATCCACGACAGAAAGATTCTAGTATGGCTATATGCACATGGATGTTTTAAAAGTTTGCCCGAGTTTCTCAGGGGCAACTTCAATCGGACACCACATGGATATCCTGTCCATGTGCTGTCTGATGTGTAATACACCACACATTGACATGTACTATTTTTATCTGGGCCTTGTGTGGTGCGGAGTGTTAAGGCACTAAGTCCTAAGCTCTCACTCATGACATGAACGTTGCAGCTCAATCCCTGCATGATTCAGGTAGCCGGCTCAAGATTAACTCAGCCTTCCATCCTTCTGAGATTGGTAAAATGAGTACCCAGCTTGCTGGGGGGGTAATAAACAATGTTACCTGAAAGCGCTGCAGAATAAGTTGGCACTATACAAATGACAGGTTCCCTACCCCCTTTATCTGAGAATTGGGCAAAAATAGGTCATGCTGTGATTTTTTGTTTTTACTCAGACTATTCGTCCAAGTTAAAAAAAAAATCCTATATGAATACATCCATTCGAATTAATAGGTTCTATTTCCATACTGAAAAACCAGTCTGAAAATTGGATGGAAATATACTGCGTGTGCAGGTAGCATAATTTTGGACTTAGCCCAAAGACCTCATCAATTTTGATAAGGGCCAAGTTGTGATTGTTACGTGTGCTGCTGGGATCTGTAGTTCTAAGCTTCCTAGAAGCACAGCTACAGGTGGTTGAGGGTTAATTGAACTGGTTGGGTGTGGTACTTCCTGCTAGCCAATCTCCTGGGTCTGTGCTCACATATAAACCCAGTTCCTGGTCAGTTGCTGGCTGGGTCCCAGGGTGAGCAGTCATGTTACTTCTGTGTTCTGTAACTTGTTATCAGTCATGTTCAGCTTGTTCCCACTCTGATCTGTGTTTGCAAGTAGGTCTGTTGTGTCTCTCTGCTTCCAGTGTGTCACTTGGTGGATCCATGACAGAGTCCCCTATGTCAGCTCTGTGGCTGACTGTCTATCCCCCCTGGTATGAGGACACATAGACTTGCTGTGAGTTTCATCTGTGTCCATGTGAGCTCTGGGTTGAGTCCGTGCCAGTAGAGTCCATGTCGGTAGAGTCCGTGCCCTGGTTATCTGTCCTGTTGCAAGCTTGCTGTGTTATCTGTGACCTGCTGGTTCATGTCCATTTGTGCATTTATTTCCTGTCAGTTTTCTGTCAGCTTGCTGTGTGCTCTGTGCTCTGTCCTGTTCCTTATGCAAGCTTGCTGTGTGATCTGTGTCTTGCTGGTTCATGTCCGTTTGTACGTTTAAATTCTGTCAACTTGGTGTTAGCTTGCTGTATGACCTGCGATCTGTGTCCTGTCCTGTTGCAGCGTTCTGTCTGAACTCTCCGGTTCTGCGGGACTACTGGTTAGTGTAGGGACTAGCGGTATAACCAGGAGCCGTGATGTTGGCCCGCTAGCTTTCACGTTTTGTACAAAATGTCAACTAATACCTGGTCTTTATATTCAGCTTATCATCTGTTACTAGTGGTTGCATTTTGTATGCTGTGTGTTCTGGCTCTGCGTGTCCTGTTCAGTCCCTGTCATTTGGCATATGAATGTGTCCTGTTCTGGTGCGTGGCTCCTAGGATCAGCTAGGGCCCAGATCCGAAGACCACTGGGTTGCCCTTATTGGGCCAATGTCTCCGCTTAGGTAGGGCCACGTCATCCTCCCGTGTAGCACAGGGTCAGTTGCCTGAAACCCGTGTGAATACCGTGTGCAACCTGTGTGCGTCCATCCCATCCTCTCCCCTTTTGGTCACGATCGTGTGGGCCCTGTGCTTAGTTTGCCCACACGATCATAACAGTAATGGCTAAATGACTGTGTCAGATCATCTTCAAAAACAACAAGTCTTGTGGAGTGTTGTAGAAGTTAGTATTTATCAAAAGTGGTCTAAGAAAGAACCCCCAGTGAAGTGCCGACATCATCATGGATTCCCAAGGCTCATTGATGCAGGTGGGCATGTCTAGTCCAATGCTCACTATGAAAAATGTCAAAAACACAACACACAAGATGCCAACAGGATGCACTATGCGAAGAAGACAAAACAGCATAGAGTGTAATGCTATGGGCAATATTTTGCTGGGAAACCTTGGGTCTTTGTATTTATTTGGATCTTACTGTGATGTGTACCTTCTACCTAAACATTGTTATAGACCAAGTACATCCCTTCATGGTAACAGTATGGTATTACCTAATGGCAGTGTTCTCTTTCAGCAAGATAATATGTCCTGCCACATTGTAAAAAATTGTTCAGGAATTGATTAAAGAACACGACAAAGTGTACAAGGTGATGACTTCACCTCCAAATTCCTCAGATTTAAATCCAATCAAGTATTTGTGGAAAAACACGTCCAAATTGCAGCTTCTAGTACTTTAGGGAACTGCTGCTAATGTCATGCTGCCCGATAGCACAGGACACCTTCAGATATCTTGTTGAATAGATGCCTTGATGAGTCAGAGCTATTTTTGTGGCATGAGGTGAACCTACACAATATTAGATAGATGGCTTTAACCCTTTCCAATCCAATTTTGGATTCAGGGTTTCCTAAAAGGCTTTCTCTTTTTGCTGTTAGCCAGCAGATGGCACTGTTGTATAAAGCCAGTGTCTGCATGCCGGAGAGGCTCCAACAGCAGACAGGCTGGCAATAGACTGTAAGAATACCCTGTCGGATGTCCTCTGACATTAGAGCTGTACAAGCTTCAATCAGAATGTAGGAAGACATCAGACAGTGGATTGGAAAGGGTTAATGTGTGTCTGAGCTTATAGCCTGTCTAGAGGATGTAGCAGCTTAAACTGTCTTCTCCCAGTTTTCTAGATCCCCTTCATCACAACTGACAGGTATTGAAATGTTTTATAATCATTACATTTTGATACTTTGTACTATAAAATACTGGAGATATTTAGTTAACAAAGATTTTTATTATTTTAGAGAATTTTAGAACATTCAAATTTCTAACATTACGGTCATTTTTAAAATCTGGGGGTTACAGAATCATTCAGGCTAACAATAAAGTTATATAACTTGTTTTAAAGCATAGTTACAAGTTCCTTTCTTCAGTAACATTAACCCCTAAAAAGTCAGCGCTAACAACAAAGGACTGCTGGAGATATTTGAATACTGCTGTGTCCAATGAAATATCAATTTCTGAAGAAAACGTGGTCTATTTACTAATTTGCTAGCTATTGTTGGGAGCAGGTTGACTCTATACCAGTTATAATGATCCCCTGTATGGTGCACTGGGCATACTTGTCGTGGGGTCACATTTTATATTGGTTTAATTTGTACTAAATTCTTTATATTACTACTCTTGTTTTTTCATTGATACAGCACTATTAATAAATCCGAAATGTGTATAAGTTTAACAAAAATCCAAATGTCTGTGCTCATATTTAGGGGTTGGGTCAAACCTGCCCTTTAAAGGCAATTACTGGCCATAATAAGATATTTTACCTAAGTGACAGATCCCTAGACACTGGCTCCATCAGTGTATTAGATGGAGGAAAAGGAAGTCAGTAATAGTTTATTTAATTACACAGACTCATCCCCATGCCATCTATTTGTCTTTGGCAGAGCTCACCTATAAAATAAAATTCTAACTTGAATCTATGTATCAGATTCTGGGCAGCATCCAGGACAACAACTAACTTTCTATCTGAGTTTGTTTAATAGCATTTTGCCTCAAATCCAACATGGCTTTGGGGGCCAGTTAGAAGGCCTCCATATGAATGAGATTGTTATCAAATTCAATAGGTTCAGCCCACTTTGATTTCCTTTATGATCAGCTTAATAGTGCTTTTTTAGGACTATCACTTCAAATGTACTGATAAAGACCAGAATATATTGCTGTGTGATGACAATACATACTCTTGCATTGAAGGAGCACTCCAAGTGCAGCATATACACTGCGTTATGCCAAGCATTGGATCTGAGGCAGTGGTGCGTGACACAGGGAATAAGTAAACCTACATGTCTTGCATCACCCTTTAAGGCCCTGTACTAGGCCTAAAACATGGTACAATGTCCATTGTTTTATTCACTTTCGGAGACTCCAGCATTCCCTGGCACTCCAATCACTGGTCCACTATTAGGTGGGTAGGATCTGACATGACAAGGGTTCTGCTATCCAGACAGTAAAGCCCCATTTACACGAGACGAATGTCGGGCAAATGATGCCCGACACCAGACCATGTATGTACTCGCTCCTGTGCTGTTGCACAAGAGCGAGTATCGATGGCTCACAGTGGAGCGGCTGCAGTAGATTTCTCTCCTCGCTCTCCCCCGCCCCTCTCCATACACTTAACACAGTGGTCGGTCAGTACTGAACAACTGCTGTTTACACTGAGCGATCATCGTTTAGGATTTTATGAAGGCTAAACGATGAGCGATGATCCTGAGCGATGATTGTTCAGTGTAAACAGCAGCCGGTCAGTACTGAACAGCAGCTGTGTTAAGTGAATGGAGGAGGGCAGGGGAGAGTGAGGAGAGAAATCTTCTCCAGCCGTCCCACCTCCCTGCTGGCCGCTCTGTGTAACAGCACAGGAGCGAGTACATGCAGGGACAAATGTCGGGCATCATTCTGTCCATTTCATCCCAAACGAGCTCAATGGGTTTTAAGTCTGAAGACTGTGCAGACCATTCCATTCTTTGAAACCCACTGGCTTCTTCTTGTCTTCTTAAGCAGTTCTGACCTATAAGTATGCTTTGGATCATTGTCTTGCTGTAATATGAACCCCTGAGCAACTAGGCGAACACCAGAGGGTATTGCATAGCTTATCAAAATGCTGTGGTAGCCATTTTTGTTGAGTGTGCCAATCACCCTGTGCAAGCTACCAATTTGGATCCAGCAAAAGAGCGCCAGACCATCACGCTTCCTCCTTCATGTTTAACACTTGGTGTCAAACACTCAGGAACCATCCTTTCACCTACTTAATGGCATACAAAAACCCCGTGTGATGTACAAAAGAAGTCAAATCTTGATTCATCAGTCCATAAGACCTTCTTCCAGTCTTCAGTAGTCCACTGCCGATGCTGTTTGGCTCAGGCATGTCGCTTTTTTTTAATTTAGCAATCCTAGCAGTGGCTTTCTTATTGATTCTCTACCTGTCAAACCCACAGATAGAAATCTTCACTTCACAGTTGAAATTGAAACTTGTTCATTTTTTGCTATATTAAGCTGTGCTTGACGATTTTGTGCTGCGAGGCATTGATCATGTAAACTGTTGACTCTCAAAAACTTGTAATCTGATTTTGTAGTGACTCTGCCAGACCTCTTCTTGTCACAGTTGCCTTCTTGTCCTCTAGTTTCCAAGTGCCTTTTGATAGTATAGGAAACTGTACTGACTGACACCTTAGCTTTCTTGGCAATTTCTCTGAAGGACAGAGAAACATATCCTTGATATGTTCCTTGAAAAAAGTCATATGCTTAAAATCATGAATTCAGACCTTTATTGCATTTCAGGTTAAGATTAGAGATGAGCGAGCACGCTCGGGTAAGGCAGTTACTCGAGCGAGCATCGCTCTTCTCGAGTAACTGCATTACTGTCTGAGCGGGTGGCGGGGGGGGGGGGGGGAGTTCCAAAAGCAACATTACAGCCGCAGAACAATAACCTATACGGGTCTCACCTATTGCGTACACCTCCAAGATGCCACAGAGAGTCGAATGTCAATCCAGGAAAGCCTATTAATTTGTTTTTTTCCAGATCCCATGGTGTGACCAAGATGGCATGGCCGGAAGGTCACAGGGAAGCTCTCCTACATGAGAGACTATGCAATACTTACCCATGGACATGGGTGACATAAAGTGCCAGCTGGGAACAGCTCAAGATCTTCGCACAGCGAGGCCTATCTTCCCAGCCATGCTGTTCTGATCACTCCTGCGTCTAACAATTCAGAGGGCAGTTCCATGTAAACCAGGCGGATATCCTCTCAGCAGCAACATCACCATCTACTCAGCAACATGGTAGCTGCAGCCTCTTCTTCCTCTGCTAGCCCAGAAAAACAAAGGCAGAAACTAGACACTCCAGAATGGCCATCTGATGTAAAGTTGAGCGATTCATCACATACCACTGCTACATCCTTATCTTTAGCAGACATTTTGGATGACATCCCAGTAACTGACACATCAGTTACAGATGCCAACATCTGAGCCATGTTGAAAGCTCTGCAAATACTTAGCTTATTCAACCCATCAACTCCGCTATCACTGGAGCAGAATTCAGGATCAAATCACATGGAGACATAGATGGCAGACTTTACAACGTCATATAACTCCCTCACTGATACATACTACAACTTGGAAACTCAAATTAGAGGTAAGGTGGCTACCTTGGAAGACAGGTTATGCTGTAGCAATGTTAAATTTTGGGGGTTTCCAGGAAAAAGTGTCTGCCTCTGAACTGATGTCATATCTACAGACCCTTTAGAAAGCATTACTGCTGGAGTGTTCAGTACAGGACTCTATAATTGACAGGGTACACAGACTTCCTAATCCTAAACATCTGGAAGACCATCTACCGAGAGATGTTTTGAACCATGTCCATTTCGTCCACATAAAGGAGAAACTACTGGGGGCCGCTAGGAAAACAAATCCTTTATTTGCGCCATACCATTCTTTCTCTTTGTACACAGTCCACACTCTTTGGCAACCCTGGCTCAAAGGCAACAGTTACTTTATCATGACACTCAGGGATCACAAAATCCCATATAAATGGAGATTTCCTATAAATCTTCAAATCACTAAAGACAGCACCAACTTTCTCATCAAATTCCTGGAAGACGGAATTAGCTTTCTAAGACAATGAAACTTAAATGTTTCCTTACCTGCCAACGGTACTAATAAAACTTCTGAACAACTGTCAGGAGATTGGTGCACTCTGAAATCTCGCAAGCAATCACATTGTTAACTGTTTAGCATGCCCTGTTGGTGTGTTATGGCTGGTTTAGACACAACAATTATCGCTCAAAAGACATCTTTTGAACGATAATCGTTGTGTGCCGTTAAGCGCAAGGTGATCGCTCAAACGTTGAGCGATCACCTTGCCCTCTGAGCAGGGAATGCAGAAGACAAGCGGGGTTGCTTGTCTTCTGCACCCAGCTGTCTTCTGCTCGGAGCGCCCGGCTGTTATACAGCCGAGTGCTCCAAGCATGGGATGCAGAACACAGCTGGACCGCTCTGTTCTTCATATCCCGCCTGTCTTCAGGGAGCGGGATACAGCTGAAACAATAGTATTAACTGTATCCCACTGTGAACTCCTGATAAGGCTCACCATTGTCTTTCGGCATGCTAAAGGCAATGATCAGCGACTGCTTAACGAAAACTGCACAACATCAGTACAGTTAGACACAAAAGACGGCTTTTGAGCAAATTTTGAGCGATAATCGTTGTGTCTAAATGGGCCTTTATTATGGATGAGTAAACCAGAAAACACCTGAGAACTTATACCCCTAAACAAGCTTGGCAGTTTTGGAAGAGCTGTTACGTTTCTTTCTCCACTCACGGCAAAGTGAGAGATTGAGTAATGTTACGGTTGCATATTTATATTCTCTGCTTTTTCCTCTTCATGATATATACTAGTAACACTCATGGCACATGGCGGACACTCCCATGCAGCCAACTCTCTACAACTTCAACTGTATGAATTGCAATGTAACTATACCTTTTTTACCTACTATTATTTATGGTGATTAAGATTCTATTGGTAAATGTTAAAGGGATGAATAGCCCCCCAAAATGGGCATATAAGTGGGAAAATTTAAAGTCCCTGTCTCTAGATATTTTTGTGCACAAGTGACACACATGGTTTTCAAAGACGCCTTTTGCATAAAACATCCAAGCTACCCTAACATATTTCAATCCCTTTACAATTCCAAGTCTAGAGGAGTTTCAATTGTTATAACAAATCCTATAGCATTCCAACTTATTAAAGAGGAAATATACACACAAGAAAGATATGCTATATTAGTCTGTTCCATAAGTAATGCAACCTGTATACGAGTATTACCTCTATGTGTGCTCAAACAAAAAACAGAGGAGCTTTTCTCACAAAATGTTACATATTCTGTCACGTACCGGACACAGGAGAGAGAGAGGGGACAATATCTATCGATACTGCCTGTCCCTTTACTTACTGATTGACTATTCCGAACACACTTGCTGCTACCAGCTGTCATGGCAGAGCCTCGATCGATCACTCTAGGGAGATTGCAAGCTTGGGGTTGTTAGAATACAGGCTGATTTGTATCCAACTTTCCTGGGGTCCTGCCACATGCAGACCGAAAGCACAAATCACAACTTAATCTGTTCTACCGCACTCCAGAACTCTACAATGCCCATACAGCTGCCACCACCAGTTTCTTATTGGTAAACTGGAACCCGATTTATGAATTATAAAAACAATCTTCGGAGTTATGGTTCGTTTTTAAAACGGACAAGGCTGACTTTTAAATTGCTGATTTAATCTAGAAAAGGTCTAGCAGTGCAAAATCTATATATGATATGTACAAAGATATACAAAAAAGGTTGTTACATGGAAGAATAAGGAAATACAGTATGAATACACAACAAGACATATTTTTACAATAGGGGCAAAAGAAAAGAAAGATAACATGTTTGGATATTGGTTCAATATTCCAATATAAACAATCACAGAAAATGGCCATATACTTACTGACTAAGGCCGCCTGCAGATGGGCGGTTCGGATCCGGCGGCGAGTACTCACCCGCGCTTGCCGGCTCCGGCTGTTTGATTTGCCGGGCAGCCGGTGCATGCGCAGACCGGAGCCGGCGGCGGGTGAGTGACATTTCTGTGCGGGGCTCTGCGAGCCCCACACAGAAATAGAGCATGCCGCGATTTGTTTGCCGCGCGACATTTCGCGCGTCCAAATCGCGGCCGTCTGCATAGGATTGCGTTTGTTAACGCAATCCTATGCAGGCTTCCAGTGGCAGAAATTCCACGGGACATCCCGCCGTGGAATTTCCGCTCGTGTGCAGGCGGCAGATAGCTGCCCTCCTTAGTTAGTCAGTATATGGCCATTTTCTGTGATTGTTTTTATATTTCCCCTTCTGTGATGCAATGTTCCAATATACGTGCAGAGTCACTGAAGCAAATTGGACAGCCTTAGGGCTTTTACCCAGTAGCGTTTTTTTTAACGCTGTGATATCGCTGCGTTTTTTTCAGTGGGACTTTCTAATGTTAAAATTGCGCTGCACAAAAATTGCAAATGCACAAACTTGCGATTTCTGTGCGATGCGATTTTAACATTAGAAAGTCTCATTGAAAAAAAACGCAGCGATATCGCAGCATTAAAAAAAACGCCAGTGGGTAAAAGCCCTTACACCGAAGCATACGTCTGTAGGATCTGAGACCCCTAGTTTCAACACTTTCCCAAAACACCCCCCCCCCCCCCGTCACCTCTGAGGTCATTTGGAGAGAGGTGGGTGGGATTCTCTCTAGCTCTGAAAAATCATAAGTCCCTATTTTCAGTCATATCTCGGCACAAGGTTCCCTGATCGTGAAGATATGCCTGCCATATTTCTTGGCATGATATTATCTGTGCATGGATATCCAGCATGATGCAGAAATCATAACCAGGTATGGGGTTACGTAATTCAAGGGGGTTCCTGAGTGCTTACCGCAACCTGAGTGGATGCGGTTTGTTCAGTGGGTCCACCCGATTCTGAAAACATAATTCATATCTGGCTGAGACCTTCACAAGACCAAATATTCTTATTAAAGATTTCCCTAATATGAATTTCTTCTGACAGAGGAAGGATTTAGCCCCCTGCTAGAAGAATGTTTTTTCTAAAACTTAACCCTTTCCAATCCACTGTCTGATGTGTAAAGACATTCTGATTGAAGGATATACAGCTCCAATGTTGGAAGACTACCGGCAGGGTATTCTTACTGTAGATTACTGGCCGTTCTGTTGTTGGGGGCGTCTCCAGCATGTCACATACCGCAGTACTGTCTCTAGCCAGCAGATGGCGCCTTTGTGTAATGGCAGAAAGAGAAAGCCGCCTAGGAAACCCTGAATCCAAAATTGGATTGCAAAGGGTTAATATACAAATGCATGGTCAATACGGCTCTGTATCCTTATGCTAATACCACCAAACAAATACAGGTGGAAGAGAAAGAACAGGGGGGGGGGGGTTATTATACCCCACAGAACAGCTCTTGTCCAGGCCAGGTGAGACAATGCTTTTCTACATGCAAATATCAACAGGCTGGGGAAAAGGTGCTAAACATGTCACTTCTATAGGGACATTCCAACTATTCAGGGATTATACAGTAGATAACAAATTGCCAAGAGGCACAGAACAATATGCAGACTACCTAACCATCTTCATATCATCATGCTTTGCAAACTAAAACAAAGCAGACTTCTCTTTTGCAGTGACTTCAACACCGTTTCAGACATTAGTATAGACACAACCTCTAAACTGAATAGACATGTCCAATCCTAGGGTGATATATGGTGGAAAGAAGAATTCCTTGGTGTTTGGCAAGCTATACATTACATAGTAAGATGGTATATAAGGCCAAAAAAAGACATGTCCATCAGATTTAGCCTATAACCCCCTCCCCCCTCCATGTTGATCCAGAGGAAAGCAAAAAGCACCCAATGAGATATAAGCCAATTTTCCGCATTTAAGAGAAATATTTCTTTCCTGTCTCCAATCTGGCAATCAGAATAATTCCTGGATCAATAGCTCTGAGAAAGATTATTCCTTTTACTCACATGTTCACCACAGTTATTTGCTCGATTGACATGATTATAATTGATAAAAATGTATAACTGCTATCTCCGATATCGACAATCAACGCAATTATTTAGTCAGATTAGGCAGCAATA
Source organism: Eleutherodactylus coqui (assembly GCF_035609145.1). Classification (NCBI taxonomy): domain Eukaryota; kingdom Metazoa; phylum Chordata; class Amphibia; order Anura; family Eleutherodactylidae; genus Eleutherodactylus; species Eleutherodactylus coqui. Next base: position 76,707,461 of record NC_089843.1, on the reverse strand, counting down.
TCTTTAACTATTGAGGAACAATATAATCAAACACCACATAATTGTGGCAAAGTAATGACTTCTTGCTATCTCAGCCAGGACACAAGGACACTCTTGAAAAAGACCTAAGGGAATATTTCAATATTAATACATCCCCTGAAGTAAATCCTTGTGTCCTATCGAATGCACACAAGGCATATACAAGGGGCTCATTTATAATACCGTATATACCGACGTATAAGACGACTTTTGAACCCCGAAAAATCTGCTCTGCAGTCGGGGGTCGTCTTATGCGCCGGTAATACAAAAAAAAAAAAAGTGTAAAAAAAAAAAATTCATTACTCACCTGCCCCGGTGTTCTGTCGCGCTCCGGCAGGATGTCGCTCGCTCCGGCAGGCTGTCGCTCGCTCCTCGTCCCCGGCGCAGCATAGCTTTCTGAATGCGGGGCTTGAAATCCCCGCTTCCAGAAAGCTAATACACACGCCGGCAGCCATGACAGCATTGAATGGCTGTGATTGGCTGAAGGCGCACGTGTTAGCAATCACACCCATTCAATGATGTCATTGAATAGTGTGATTGGCTGAAGCCACGTGCGCTTTAGCCAATCACAGCCATTCAATGATGTCATGGCTGCCGGCGTGTGTATTAGCTTTCTGGAAGCGGGGATTTCAAGCCCCGCATTCAGAAAGCTATGCTGCGCCGGGGACGAGGAGCGAGCGACAGCCTGCCGGAGCGAGCGACATCCTGCCGGAGCGAGCGACATCCTGCCGGAGCGCGACAGAACACTGGGGCAGGTGAGTAATGATTTTTTTTTTTTTTCTCCACTGTATACCGGCGTATAAGGTGACAGTTGGGGGGTCGTCTTATACGCCCCGTCGCCTTATACGCCGGTATATACGGTACTAGGAAACTATATAAAAAAAGAAACAGACTTTTAGTAGAGATATTCGCTAAAATTAAGATCCTTGAAACTCAAAATAAATGGCACAACAAGAATAGAAACTATTTCAATGCAGACAGACACTCCAAAGCATATTGCTTCAGAGCTATAGGCCCTTTTACACACAAACATAATCTTTCAAACGACTAAAAGATTTAAAAATGTTGCGATCTATTTGCATAAAGTGTTAATGGCCATTAAAGGTCATTAACACATTATCATCTTCATTTCCATGTAAAAGGGCCTCCAGGAGTTGTTTGCAGAGCCCAGCCTGTGTTTTAACACACACCCAGCTGTGTAAACATCTGCATTGTTCTCCTTTTGGCTGCTGGCAGATTACATTGTTCTTTCCAGGCTAGTGTAAACATGCTTTGGCGAGAACAAGGTGCAATCTATTGAAAGATAAATGTGTTCACTTTTTCTCTCAGTGGCTGAAGAATGGATTTTAAGTCAACCTTAAAATCATTGTTCAAAGGTAACGATTACATATAATGATTATTGCAAAATTTTGGCCGTTTGAACAAATTTTGAGCGACAATCGTTGCGTGTAAAAGGGCCAAATGGAAGGAAGCTAAAAAAAATAAAAACCCAATACTACTCACAAAATAATAAATTTAGGAAACTATCGACTCCTTGTCTTATGGCCCAACATCTTAAATCTCGGAACCCATACCTATTAAGTCCAAATTACAAAGGGAAATTAATGAACCCAATAGATATAATGAATAGTTTTAGAGACTACTACTTAGCTTTATATATTATCTAAAAGATGACCCTTTCACATTACCAAGTGCAGCCCATCATGTTCATACATTTTTACAAACTATTTATTTACCTACCCTTTCCGTAGCTCAGAGAGAATCTCTTGACTTTCCATTCACAATAGCAGAAGTGCTTGAACATAGAGTATAAATTCCTTACCAATGGGTTAAATCATCATGCCCAGATGGATTTACAAACACTTACTAGAAAATCTCCTGAATGATTCTATTGCCATTCGACACACATGTGTAAAGCTTTTTAGTTAGCTGTCACAAAGAGTTCCTTTCCAAAGGAAAACCAATAGGCTTTAATAGTCACCCTTCCTAAACCAGGAAAAACCCAGAGGTTCCACGAAATTTAATTATCAAAGACAGATAACAAAATCTATGCAAAAATATTGGCCTCTAGATTGGCACCTAGTTTGCCAACAGTAATTGGGAAGGACCAAGTAGGATTTGTGAAAGGCTGCAAAGCAGCAGATAACACACGGTGAGTACTAAATATCATAGATACTAGGCAAATATCCACAGTCTTATTTTCTCTAGATGCTGAAAAGGTATATGACTGCATAGATTAGTTGTATGCATTTGAGCAAAATAGGCTGGGGGGGTCTTTCTTTTAGGCTACATCTGCATTGTATTGTGAGCCCAAGTCTTTAACCCTTTCCCCTCCAGGACGTACATTTATGTCCTGGAGCGTCGGGGTATGTATGAAGAGAGGTCGCGGGACACAAGATGACGGCAGAAAATAATTCAAAAAAATTAAATGTCTTTGAAAAAAAAAAGAGTAGTATAGTAAAAAAAAAACTATACAAGTTTTGTATCGTAGTAATCACACTGACCCATAGAATAAAGTTAGCATGTCGCTTTTGTTGCAGTTTGTGCGCCCTAGAAACAAGACGCACTGAAAGATGGTGGAATGTCATTTTTTTTTTTCATTTTACTCCACTTAGAATTTTTTTTACATTTTTCAGTACATTATATGGTACTTTAAATAGCACCATTGAAAGCTACAACTCGTCCCGCAAAAAACAAGCCCTCATACAGCGATGTCGATGGATAAATAAAGGAGTTACGATTTTTTTAATGGGTGGAGGAAAAAACGAAAATGGAAAAAAAAGGGGCTGCGTTATGAAGGGGTTATTATAGGGCCCTATCAACAGAATTTAATGGCGTGACACAGGGCTACCCATTGTCCCTATTGATATTCATATTATAACTAGAATGACTAGCCACTTGGAGACTACACACGCTTAGGCTGCCTTCACACTGGTGTGAAAATCACGAAAGATTTGTGAGCTGTGAGATGCACAAATTTCGCACATATATACCTCATGCGGAGCCCACACAAAAATGGAGCATACTGTGATTTTTCCTCCGCGAGCAGAAAATTGCAATTCATTTCCGCTTGTGTGCAGGAACAAGCGCTTTTCCATAGCATGCTATGGGTGGTATTCGCTGCTCTGGATTCTGCAATGCAAATCCGGCCGTGTGCAGCCGGCCTATAGGACAAAAATTCCAAGTGACTACTGAGCAATGTCTCGCTCAGCACCCTGTTGACCCAACAGTTGTCCCATATAAAGCCACCCTTAGAAATCTAGGGACCATAATTGTCAGTTTATCAGTCTGCTGCATGATGAAAGAACTTTAGTCTGAGGTGGGTGAAAAGTAATAGCAAAAACTTGAATGTTGATAATTTGCCATGTTTATGACTCAAGTCCTGTTAGTTTTGAATTTACATTCAGAATGTTATTAGCAATCTTGAAATAAGATGTCTTGCATTTCATGCTTAGTGGCCCTTGCAATCCAAAGTCCACCTTAATAGAAAAGTAATTGGAGCCTCATTAATTTTCCTCCTTTTTATTGAATTCGAGAAACGTTAGCCATCAGTTTCTTTGGTGGTTTTTGCTTTTGATTGATTGTTTCTAAATTACCTCCTTGGTTGAGCTCAGGTATTGTACATTTCAGCTCAGCATGAGTCAGTAAAATAAAGCAGTAATTACTATGTGTATATTAATCTTTTACAATATAAATCTATGCTTTAACATTTAAGAATGATTTAATTAAATAAAGCAAAGGTATTAAGGTATTGAGCCATACTGGAAAGTGCCACATTAAATATTTAGAATGCCCGAAATATAGGCACGGAAGTAAGGAAGTAGGATATACTGTAAATATTGTAATTGTTCTGACTATATATCAGCCAATGTCCTTAAGACACTTGTGTCATTCAAATAAAGAAAGGTAACTAATTAGATCTCCAGTGTTTAACAACCTAACAATCTCTGTAAAATTTCCCAAACTCTACTTTAAACTTTTTAAGAATTACTTATCAATCCTCTTGCATCAGTGGAGAATATCAGAAATCTGGAGTAGACATAACATGCCGCTGGCCTGGTGACCCCCTAACACCAATTTAGAGACCATAAAACTTTCACATCCCTATCAGTGGGCTAATTAAGTATTTACTCCTCTGCTCTTCCTGTTCTGGTATTGTTTTAAGTGCATATTAATCACACCATGTCTGTGCCTTGTCATAAGTATGTGTGTATAAATATATATTTAAAAAAGATATTGACAAACTGGCACAAGTTCAGAGAAGAGTTACCAAGATGGTGAGCGGCCTGCAAATCATGTCCTATGAGGAACGATTAAAGGGTCTTGGAGTGTTTAGCTTGCAAAAAAGAAGGCTAAGAGGAGAATTAATAGATGTCTACAAATATCTGAAGGGCTGTCACAGTGCAGAGGGATCAGCCCTATTCTCATTTGTACAAGGAAAGACTAGAAGCAATGGGATGAAACTGAAAGTGAGGAGATACAGATTAGATATTAGAGACCCAGTGATGATGCGGAAAGCTCCGAGCAGACCACTTATAGCAGTCATCAAGTGCTGTAAGGGGGGTGGTCAGCCCCGAGCTGAAAATTTGCACTCAAGTCCTTGAGCATTTGGCTACGCCCCTGCACCCCTCTCTTCTCCTATGACGTACTGGACGTCCTCACATAGTGCGCAAAATCTCATGCCACCCTGACTTCACTAACCCGTGCATGCTCAGATGAGTGCCACGATTCTTCCCTCAAAAGAAACAGCCGATCTGCCCCTTTAGTTTTTCATATTATTTTTGTGTTGCTTCATTCAAAGATCCATAACATTACTTTTGTATCCAAAGAGCTGTGTGAGACTTGTGTTTTGACAACTTGTAGTTTTTATTGGTGTCGTTTTGAAGTACATACAGCCTTTTGATCACTTTTTATTGTTTTTTTTTGTGTAGATGCAAGTAAGGCCCAATATCCATGGGCAGATTTGAATTGCAGGATCTGCAGTTCAAGCCGCCCATAGGGAAACATTATTTTACGGAAATCAAATCGCAGCATGCTCCACTTCAGTGGAGTTCTCGCACGGACAGCTTCCATTGAATTTCTGTTATTGGGTGTGATGAACCAATCACAGTCATCCATTGAATGGTTGTGATTGGTTAATTGAGCGCTGGCTCTGATTGGCTGATCTGTGGTACTAAAGAACAAATCACAGCAAGCACTTCTTGGAGGTGGGGATTTTCAAACTCCTAACCAGGAAGCTCTGCCAAAGAACTTCGAACAAGTTTCGGGGAGCTTTGGCGGAGCAGACAGTGCCTCTTAGGTGATGTATTTGTTTGTTTTTTAAAGCAGATAGAGCTTATTTTAGGTCTTTTACAGTAGGATTTTGTGCATTCCTTTTCGCTCAATGTGATGCAACAGAAAGCAAGGCTCCATAGGGAAACATGGGCTACAAAAGATCGCAAATTGCAGCAATGCTTAGCGACCTTTGATTTTTTTTTCTAGTAATGTCATAGGCTTAAAAAGATCGCTAATGTGAAGGAACCAATTAGAAAGCATGGGCTTCACACACATGCAATTTGTAGCGCTGTCGCATAATGAGAAAACCGCACAATTTTGTCGCCTGTGTGAAACCGACCCTAAAAAGATGTTTCTGCACTTTTAAAACCCAGAGGTGACTGCCGTAAAAAAGGTTTAATGGCTGTCACTAAGGGGTTAAGTATCTAGAATTATAATAATTCAAAAAACACCTAATTTCATACCTCAGCTGCCCTATTTGTAACATTTCTGCATAATGGTTTCAGAGTGGCATGACTCCAGGTGCAGCCTGTTGACTATTCCCCTTCATTTCCCCATATCTGAGAATAGAATGACATTAGATAAAATGTAACATGTACAGTATCTTTATACAACACTTACGTCTTATCACAATCTGGCCAGGTGTTTCACTGACTTGGGAGACAGTGATTGATGTGCCTTCTGCTGCAAGGAGAGAGATCCCAGCTAATTTTGCAGGCAGGATTTCCATGTGTCAATGTGGAGTAATCATATTATAAAGAACAGTTGGAGCATTTCTTCAGTTTTTTTCTTCTACTCACTCAACATTTACCTCTTGGAAAAAAAAATGAAGAAATCAGCAGACTGTAAGAAAGTGTTTAAACTCAGTGGGATTTATTTACAAAGCTTCAGTGTTAAAGTGAGCTTCATAATAATCTACTGCACATAAAGGAAAGGTTACATTGGATTATGCATTGGATTCCAGTACTGTCTGCAGACAGTTTTATTTCCAGATGAAGACCTGGCTGCTTTGCTGAGGGGACATACTAAAAAGAATGAAGAAAAGAAATGCACAAAAAGAATGAACTGTATTACCAATTATTGAAAATAGAATGAAATGTATACAAATATAAGAAAAGGTAGAACGATAGATATGGAATTAACAGAGTATATGGTGTAGTTTATAATGGAATGAACAGATATTCCACAAAAGTGGATGCCCAATTATCGTTGTGTGCAAGATAGACATGGAGTGAATAGATTATGTATGGTTTGTATTGTCATGAACGGATATCCCAAATAAGCGGATGCTGAATCATTTTCCTATGCTAGATAGACAAACAGAGGAGGAGCAGAAGTATTACAGATAGGTGCTGTATAAAACAAACATACATGAGCGTGCGAGTGAGTGTGTATCTAAGTGTACTATATTTTGGAGTGTGCTGTTTCTTAAGTGTGTGACTGGAGAATAGTGACTTTGGATTCAAGAACTTTGGAAGAGTCACTTGTGTTTATCACTGCTTATATATTTGAATTTTTGTACAATCCCTATTTAGAAAGTGCACCATGATTGACAATGCCACCCAGTGTATATCTTGTGCCATGTATGCAGTCCCTGAACAGCCGTTCCTGGGTACATACTGCTGTAGGAAACATGAGCATGCTGCACATTTGGAAGCCCAGATCCTGGATCTAAATGTGCAGCTTGCAACACTAAGACCCATTTGCACCATGGAAAGGATTTTGCTGCTCACTGAGCAGGCACTCACTGGGGCAGATGTGGGGATGAATGGTAGTACGGGAGAGCAGGATGATCAGGAAGGTGGCTGGGTAACAGAAGGAAGGGTAAAGGGAAGAGATCCAGTGTGTAGTCTTCCTGGTACTCGACACAACACATTGCGGATCAAGTTGGCAGATTACTGTGAGGGGCTGGTGAGAATCCAGCGGTCATGGTACACATGGGCACCAATGACGAGGTTACAAGTAGGTATAAGGTCCATAAAAACTATTTCAGAGAACTAGAATGTAAGCTTAGGGCAAGGACCTTCAAAGTAGTATTTTCTGAAATACATCCAGCATAGGGAGATTAGGGAGGTAAACAAGTAGCTCAAGAGTTGGTAGAGGAAGGAGGGATTAGGGTTTCTGGAGAACTGGGCTGATTTTGCTCTTGGCTACAGGTTCTATCGTAGGGACGGGCCATATCTCAATGGGAAGGGTGCAGCTGAGCTGGGAGAAGATGGCTAGAAGGTTGGGGGAGTGTTTAAACTAGGGACTGGGGATGAGGGAAATCAGAGAGATAGAGGGGAAGATAGTGTAGACAGAGATCTGAGACTAAGTAATGAGAAAAGGGGTAGAACATGCGGAGGGGTTAGTACAGTTAGAACTGGCGGAACAGTTAATAAGGATATCACAGAAAACAGCCATTACTTGCATTTATATTAGTGTAGGGACCCACTACAACGCAAGGAACAGTGAAGTGGTTAGTGGGCTCAAGTATCTTGGCCAAAATCCAACCAATGACTTGCATTTATTCTCTATCATTCACATGCAGTGTGGCTTTAAGAATCCAGGGGGAGCCCAGGGTGGCAGTACCAATGTGGTTCACTGATGGAAGTGCAGGGCAACCCGCCGAATTATCATGGCGTCATTGATAGGTTTCTGGTCTGCATGGTGAACTACATATATCAGAATGGTCTGGCACTTTGTATCCACTATGTGTGGGAGTGTACACCAAGCATCCACCCCCCTCTTTATCAAGAGGCACTGTGAGTGGTTATCTTATCGGTGCCCTCACAGGTGTTATTGGCTCCTCCATTTGGTAGTCAGCTACCTGCATGGTGAGAGGATGCATCTATATGCACTCCTCAGTCAGTAAGTAACGGCCATTTTCTGTGATTGTTTTTAATTTTTTTTATATTTCCCCTTCTGTGATGCAGTTAATAAGGAAACGCTTAAAATAAAAAAATAACAAACTTTCTAAACTATATGGTGAGCAATGCTAGAAGTCTGACCAAGAAACTTGAAAAAGTGAAAAACTAGAAAAGGGAAGGGGTTTGTCTTTATGTAAAATCTTGTTTAAAGTCCACACTCTTGGGAGATATATGTGAGGGGAATGAACATGTAGAGTCTCTATGTGTAGAAATACACGGAGCGAAAAACAATAATAAAATTCTCATAGAGTTTTTCTATAGGCCACCAAATATAACAGAAGCCACCAAAAATCTGAAGTATAGAGATGACAATACAAATTGGATATAAACTGGGAAACTGAAACCTGTGAAACTCATAAAGGTAACAAGTTTCTGTCAATAACTAAAGGTCCCAACTAGAAAGATAGAGTAATACAGACATGGAATGAACAGGAAATGTGTAATTTATAGTGGAATGAACACATTCCACTGAAGTAGATAGGTGTAGTTTATAGTAGGATGAACAGACAGTCCATATAAACATATAGCTATGGGGTTTCCTGTTCTTTTTAGTTCCTGGATGATCCGCATATACATGTACTGTAATTTCTGTACTTGGTATATGTTCTGTTCATTCCACGTCTATCTTGCACAGGTAAGCTATCAGGCATCTACTTATGTGGAATATCTGTTCATTCCACTATAAACTATACATATGTCCTGTTCAATCCATGTCTATCTTGCCGAAGCAAATTGTTACGCATCTAGTCATGTGGAATCTTTGTTCATTCTACAATAAGCTACATATATATCCTGCTCAGTTTACGTCTATCTTGCACTGGAAAATTATTACGCATGTCCTTTTGTGGTATATCTGTTCTCCTATAAGCTACACACACATCCCGTTCATTGCACGTCTGTCCCTCTCCAATCGCGGAACATCTCTGCTTATATCAGTCACTTTACCCCTGGAAAGGTGCCAAAGGCTCTGGTCTTCCTTTCCAGCTGAAGATGTTCATTTGTTCTGATTTCCTGATTACAGATTCAAGCTATAATTCACTACTTTGCATTTTCCACTCCTGACCTCGGCTTGTTCTATTGAGCATTAACCCGTCTGCCCCGACTCCTGGCCTGTTTGTACCATGCTGAATCTGCTTTGTGTGCCCTGACCTCTGGACTCCCTGTCGTGCCAGCATATGCTCTGCCTGTCCCTATCCCGAAACCCAACTGACTAAGCATCTGTTCACTCAGGTACCACGCTTTGGTCTGTAGTTGTGTCAGCAGCCAAATGATTGCAACCACTTCTAGCGCAATGGTCTACAACAAAGCCCAGATCCCGACAGGCAGGGTGAAAGAGTGAAGATCGGAGTTCCTTAAGTGTGGATTTATGACACCTTCCTTCATTTCTAGTTGGCCTACAATAAGCAGCTGCATATGGCACCTTAGAACTAGAGATACCAATGATCATAAAGCAGTCCTGAAACTTTATCAAAGCAATAGTGTTATTTTGGGTAGACCATCTTGAGATGATATATATATATATATATATATATATATCACATATTTCAATTTAGCACAGATGTTCTGTAAGACAATAGAAGATGCAGAGATGTACCTCAGGGGTGTGGATGCTACCGAGACAAGAGTCTTGGCGCTGGATGCCTGTGGGTGCCAACCAGACACTCTGCCAGTCAGGGTATTTAGACACATGGCTATCATAACAGCAAACTGAATTTTTTGCCTCCAGGAAAGGAATACCCAGCTACATATCTGGATGATGGATTAGTGCTTGTTCCATATAGTATAGTTAAACAATTATAAATATGTGAAAAACAAATTATTTATCCTACTCGGAGACATTTTGAAGTTTACAGTATTTGATATCACGTAGAACATTATTTTATTTCATTGACTTTAAAATAGAAAACAGTTTTACCTAAGGCTTAATTCTGCCAATTGCAGCATTTAATTAAAATGCTAATGTTGTATTTCCAGGTACGGAGGGAAATGTGCTATGTACTATTAATGAAATAAATATTAGCCACCAATTTCACAGTTGAGATTTCAGCTAATGACTTTCACAGATTAAACATTGAGTGAGTAAGAATGGAACATGGAAACACAAAGAGTATGGAATTATATAACTAAGTGTGCCTATTATTCTTAAGCATTGCTGCCAGGTTCTCTGCATTTCGACCAACGGCTGCAAATGACTTGAACAATTTTTATTTACAAGATGTATTTATTATTTAGATAGTGATTATTGGGGTCTAACCACAAGTATTATAATGTACTACAGTAAAGATCGCCACACATTAGGCAAAAGTAGGCTTATGGTTGTATTTAACCATTGAACACACGGTCGTCTGGGGAATGATTATTTGCCAATTTTAGCCCATTGGAAGCTGTATTAATTTAAACTTGCCATACATGCTCAATGACAGCGGGTGAATCATAGAATGGTAGAGTTGAAGGGACCTCCAGGGTCATCGGGTCCAACCCCCTGCTCAGTGCAGGAGTTACTAAGTCATCCCAGACAGATATTTGTTCAGCCAGGGTGAAGGACAAACATTCTTTCTGGGAACATTCTTTCAATGAAAACGCCTTTATGGATGAAATATCTTCCCACTGGTGAAAGAAGAATTCAGACGTGGCAGTATGTCATCAGTCAGCCAAGGCAATTGTTTAGTGTTAAATCTCACCCAATGAGTGATCATTTTGGTTGAAGTTGTTTATTTTCACCAACTTAAGGGCGCATTCAGACGACCGTATATCAGCTGGGTTTTCATGCCCAGCCGAGATACGGCATCTCTCTCTGCAGGGGGAGGAAGCTGGAAGAGCTGGGAGCAGTGCACTGAGCTCCTGCCTCCTCTCCACCCCCTCTCCGCCCCTCACCGCTATTTGCAATGGGAGGGGGCTGGCTAAGCTCCCGGGCATAGCTCCACCCCCATCCCACCCCCTCCCATTGCAAATAGTGGTGAGGGTTGGAGAGGGGGTGGAGAGGAGGCGGGAGCTCAGTGCACTGCTCCCGGCTCTTCCAGCCTCCTCCTCCTGCAGAGAGGGACGCCATATATCGGCTGGGCGTGAAAACCCAGCCGATATACGATCGCCTGAATGCGCCCTAAGTCTAATGTGAAAGGACATCTTAAAGGGAAACTGTCATATCTCTCATAAAACCTGAATACAGACGTGAAGAGAACCTAAGCTTTATTTGAAGGGGTTGTCTGGGGGGTGAGGGGGTTCTTTTTTAGCTTTTTCTTTTTTCTCCTTTTCTCCTGTTGCGCTTGGATTGTGGACTTGAAGTCCCTCTTTCCTCTATGGTTTTTTAATTAGCAACAGCTGACAAAGGTAAAATAAAATTTTCTAGCCAAATATTATATGTCAGGAGAAATGTATGCACATATATAGGTAATGATGATTCTTCTGTTTCTGTATTTATGTAATGTGATGTACCACCAAGATGGGCACCTGCTGTGCCATCTGGCTCTGCCTATCTGTTAATTATGTTGGCTAAATAGGAGTTTTTTAAAAGAAAAAAAGCTGCAGCTGTAATACCAACCCAGGCTGCTACACTATTATCAGTGTCATCTGTTTCCTGCACTGTCTGTAGTGACAGCGGCACCAAGAATTAGATAATCAGTGGGGATCCCGAGCAGTAGACCACCGCTGATCATCTATTGATGACCTATCCTGAGGATAGCCTATCAGTAGAAAATAATATAAAAAGTTCCATACAACCCATTTAAGCCTGTATTTATTCTGCAATTTCAATTCAACTGAAGTAACTACAAGTACCTAGTATCCTCAGCAGTATGCTCATTTTTAGATCCCCAGTGTGTATTTTTAATGAGCTGTGGCTGCCATGTGACTTATACCTGGGTGACAATCACTGAAAAACCTGCTTAATCATAAAACATATGCATTCATGAGTCATGTAGCTCCAGAATATGTCATATCTTCCAACTTTTAGGATTATCATAGAAGATCGTTGTAGGGGTCCAATCTCTGGAATCCCCACCAATTGCCAGAATGGGGTCCCTTGTCTCTCGGAAAGGGTGCATGAATAGAGTGGAAGTGCGCATGCTTGGTCATCGTTCTATCCATTCCAACGGGAGCGCCAAGTTTAACTGAGTTCTAGAGCTCGGCAATCTCTGGTACTTGCATTGAAGTGAATTGAGCAGTGGCCAAGCATGCATGCTTCCATTCATTTAGTCAGTTTCTCAGGGGACATGGGACCCCTGTTCTGGTTATCAGTGGGAGTCCTAGTGGTCTGACCTTTACTGATCAGCTATCTATGGAAAGGGGATAACTTAATGTTCATTGTTTAAAAGATCCACTTTTTTTCTAGCTTCTCTATACACTTTTATCTTTTTTCATTTACATGTTGCCTCAAAAAACATCTAAATATAGAAACTTTTAACCCTTTCCAATCCAATTTGTATCCTTTTTTTTCCTGGGAGACTTACTCTTTTTCTGCCGTTATACAATAGCACTATCTGCTGGCTAAAGCCAGTACTGTCACGGAACTGGGGTCCGGGTACTGGAAGTCCCTAAGAGCTACCCGCAACCCCTGTCCCTACCCACTTGCCCCCCTGGGCTAGGCCCCAGGGCGACAACTGGGCGACGGTCCCTATACTCACTAGGAAAGCGGGGCAGCGGGTCAGACTTACAAACAAATACCGAGACAAACAGACACAGAGGCAAGTCAGGAAGTCCGGGTCGGCAACAGGAGAATACGCGGTACCAGGGATCAGGCGAAGTCAAAGTCAGGTCCAAAAGCAGAGGGTCACAGCAGGAAATCAGATGAGAACAATGCGGGTGTAGCCTGGAGACAAACATACACTGGCAATGCTGGAGAGAAACAGGCACGTTTAAATGCTGTCAGAACTCCCGCCCCAGCAGCTGATTGGGGTGGGGAGTCTGCCAGCAGCCAGACCCAGGCAAAAGGCAGCGAGTGCAGATCCCAGACATCCAGCAGCAAGTGCAGAGCTGCTAATCCGGATCTCATGGCAACGTGGACTGCTTCCGCCGCATCCCCAGCAACTCGACCACCCAGGCGCCGCCCCCTGAGCACAGGAGCACACACCCGGAGCCAGTGTCCGGGACCCCCACGGTCAGGGGAGGTCACCAAGACCGGAGCTCCCCTGCACCGCACCCGATCCGCTCGGGTGATAGGACCGGTGGTGCGGACACGGAGACGACGCGAGCTGCCGGTCCTAACAGTACCCCTGGGGGAACACTGGACCACCAAGACCAGCAGCGGGCTTAAGAGGAAAGGCCCTGTGGAATAATCGGACCAGACGTGGGGCATGAACATCTCTGGCAGGAACCCACGTCCGTTCCTCAGGGCCAAACCCTCTCCAGTGGACCAGATACTGTATTGAGCCCCGAACCCGCCTGCAGTCAACAATTCTTTCCACCTTAAATTCTAATTCTCCTTGCACCAGCGTAGGAGAGGGCGGGTCACGGGTGGGCCACATATCTTTTTAACAAGCTTTTATGAAAAACATTATGAATCTTCCAAGAGCCAGGAAGAGACAATCTATAACCTGTGAAATAGAAAAAGGACCAATAAACCGCGGTGCAAGTTTTAAAGACGGAACCTTCAGTCTCAAATTCTTAGAAGACAATAAGACTTGCTCCCCAACCACAAAAGGTGCAGTGATAGTGCGTTTACTATTAGACTGCCTAAGTACCTTCTCCTGGGAACCCTGAAGGTTCTTACGAATGATAAATAATTGATAAATATTTTGGATAATAATTTGGCATTAGGTAGTTTACCTAGCGGAATGAAATGTGCCATCTTGGTGAAACGATCGACTATGACCCAAATGACAGTGTTCCCAAGCGAGGGAGGTAGGTCAGTTATAAAGTCCATGGACAGATAGGACCATGGCCTAGATGGAATGGGCAAAGGGAGAAGAGGACCCTCAGGACGTCTCCTGAGACTCTTCCCCCTGGCGCAAACCGGACATGTCATCACAAAAGACCGGACATCTTTGGCCCAGTGAGGCCACCAATAAATTCTGGACAGTAATTCCCCAGTACCCCTGATACCGGGGTGCCCAGCTAGGACAGAAGCATGCGTCTCCTCCAGCACTTGCAACCTCAGGGACAAAGGGACAAATAGTTTGCCTTCTGGAAGGGCTTCAGGGGCAGATTGTTGAGTAGCATGTATCAGGGAGAAAGGTCAGAGGAGACAGCAGCGAGAACCACCCCGGGGGAGAGAATAGTCTCTGGCTTAGATTCTGCAGGTTCCGGGGTACCAAAACTCCTAGACAAGGTATCTGCTTTAACATTCTTTGAGCCGGGTCTGTAAGTCACTACAAAATTGAACCATGAAAAGAACATGGCCCAACGGGCTTGTCGAGCATTCAACCTCTTGGCGGAGTCTAGATACATGAGGCTTTTGTGGTCTGTAAGTACAGTGATCTGATGGAGAGCTCCTTCCAGGAAGTGCTTCCATTCCTCAAATGCCCATTTAATAGCTAGTAACTCCCGGTTACCTACGTCGTAATTTCGTTCTGTGGAGGAGAATTTTCTGGAAAAGTAGGCACAAGGCCTAAGGTTTGTGAGTGTGGAGGTACCTTGGGACAGTACCGCTCCAACTCCAAACTCGGAGGCGTCTACCTCCACCACGAACGGACTGGATAGATCAGGTTGGATGAGAACGGGTGCTGAAGAGAAAGCAGCCTTCAGGGTAGTGAAGGCCGCAAGCGCATCTGGAGACCAATTACTCACATCCGCCCCCTTTCTGGTGAGATCCGTTAAAGGCTTAGCCACCATGGAAAAGTTCTTAATGAACTTACGATAATACGTAGCAAACCCCAGGAAGCGCTGCAGGGCTTTTAAGGTAACTGGCTGAGCCCATTCCGTGATAGCTTTCACCTTAACTGGATCCATCTGAATATCACCTGGTGTAATGATATATTCCTTGTCAAACTGTCCTGAATATAGTCCTTCATGGACTCCCTCTCAGGAACAGTTACGTTGTAGATCCGACCCTTCGGGAGTTTAGCACCTGGGATCAGATCAATTTTACAATCAAATTCTCTATGAGGAGGCAATGCTTCAGAGAGTTGTTTGGAAAAAACATCAGAAAACTCATTAATATAGTCTGGTAATTGACCCCCTCCAAAACAGAAGTATCCAGATCCACTGGATTCATGTGATTGGTACAGTGGGACCCCCACTTGACCAGCTCCAGCGTGTTCCAATTAATAATGGGATTGTGTTCCCTTAACCAAGGGATCCCTAAGACTATGTCCACCGACAAGTCTTTCATAACGAAGAAGGTGCAAGTCTCAGTATGCAGGGCTCCTATGGTGAATGTCAACTTTGGGGTAACAAGATTGACGAGGCCGGCATGCAAGGGAGTGGAGTCTACCCCTGCAACCTGAATAGGAGGATTTAAACGTAGCAAGGAAGCAAAAATCTGAGCCACAAAATCAAAATTCACAAAGTTTGCTGCTGCCCCAGAATCAACAAAGGCTTGTCCTGCACGAAAGAAGGAACGGAACTCTAAATGCAGGTCAAGAACATTTTAGACACAACAGGGGATACCTGAGCCCCTAGACAGTCCTCCTGACAACTGCCTAGGAGCGGACGTTTCTCCTGCCGAGGTTTTTTCCCGCAGGTAGCTATGCGATGACCAGACTCTCCGCATTATAAACAAAGGTTCTTCTTTAACCGATATTCCCTTCGCTGTTTAGGTGACATCGTCCCCAGTTCCATGGGTTCAGCGGGGGTAGGTGAGGTTGTCGGTCTTGCCACGGAAGTGGCCCGGGAGGCCGGATGGACCAGACTGGGCCGAGTAGATAGTCTGGCCCTCAGGCGCCGGTCAGCTCGGATGGCGAATGACATTGCTTGTTCCAGGGTACCAGGCTCTGGCTGGGCCACCAGCAGCTCCTTTAGGTCTTCAGATAGACCGGTCAAGAACAAGTCCTTGAGGGCTGAGTCGTTCCACCCCGACTCAGTGCAGTGCTGTCTGAATTGGGAACAATAATCTTCTGCCACCTTCTGACCCCGGCGCAAGGACAACAGTTGGACGACAGCGTAGGCAGCATGTTCGGGTTCGTCATAGATCTGCCCCAGCGCAAAAAAAAAAATGTGTCTAAAGACTGTCATGAGGGAGAGTCAGGGGGTAAGGAAAATGCCCAGTTTTGAGGTTCTCCTCTCAGTCGGGAAATCACGATGCCCACCCTCTGGTACTCAGTGCCAGACGAGTGGGGTCGCAAATCAAAAAACAGTTTACAGCCTTCCCGGAACGAGAAGAACTGCTTCCTTTCCGTAGAAAAGAAATCAGGCAGCGTGGCCCGAGGCTCAGAGATAGCCACCAGCACCGAGGATGGCTGAACCTGAGCCTTAGCCAACACCTGTTCCTGGTGCTCCAAGCGGGAAGTCAGGTCCTGTGCCAGGTTAGTCAGGGCCTGCCTAGACCTGGTTTGCCAAGGCCGACACAGCCTCCATAGGAGCGGTAAACGTAGCCGGTTGGAGGACAAAAGTCTGACCCTGTCGGGCCA
Organism: Eleutherodactylus coqui; assembly: GCF_035609145.1. Lineage (NCBI taxonomy): Eukaryota > Metazoa > Chordata > Amphibia > Anura > Eleutherodactylidae > Eleutherodactylus > Eleutherodactylus coqui. Next base: position 76,690,759 of record NC_089843.1, on the reverse strand, counting down.
GTACTGTCACAGAACTGGGGTCCGGGTACTGGAAGTCCCTAAGAGCTACCCGCAACCCCTGTCCCTACCTACTTGCCCCCCAAGGCGACAACTGGGCGATGGTCCCTATAATCACTAGGGAAGCGGGGCAGGGGGTCAGACTTACAAACAAATACCGAGACAAACAGACACAGAGGAAAGTCAAGGAGTCCGGGTCGGCAACAGGAGAATACGCGGTACGAGGGATCAGGCGAAGTCAAAATCAGGTCCAAAAGCAGAGGTTCTCAACAGGAAATCAGATGAGAACAATGCGGGTGTAGCCTGGAGACAAACATACACTGGCAATGCTGAAGAGAAACAGGCACGTTTAAATGCTGTCAGAACTCCTGCCCCAGCAGCTGATTGGGACGGGGAGCCTGCCAGCAGCCAGACCCAGGCAAAAGGCAGCGAGTGCAGATCCCAGACATCCAGCAGCATGTGCAGAGCTGCTAATCCGGATCTCATGGCAACGTGGACTGCATCCGCCGCATCCCCAGCAACCCGACCACCCAGGCGCCGCCCCCTGAGCACAGGAGCACACGCCCGGAGCCAGTGTCCAAGACCCCCATGGCCAGGGGAGGTCACCAAGACCGGAGCTCCCCTGCGCCGCACCCGATCCGCTCGGGTGATAGGACCGGTGGTGCGGACACGAAGACCCTGAGAGCTGCCGGTCCTAACAAGTACTGCATGAGGTGACATGCTGGATAGGCTCCGACAGCAAAGAGGCTGGCAATATACAGTAAGAGAACCCCGACCGACCTCTACCAACATCAGAGCTGTACAGCCTTAAATCATAATGTCTTCAGAGGTCAGACAGTGGATTGGAAAGGGTTAAAGCTGATTTGTCAACTGAATACGCTCCTTTAGGTACAGGCAGAATATTATAGCATCAGGACTGCACTCCTATTAGCCAAAACGGCACAAAAACATTTTGCTCTATTTCGCTAATAGAAGTGATGAAAGAATATAGCAACTAATAGTTAAAAAATAAATGTAAGACTTTAAATTTTTCAGAAGGGAAGTGTTGGAAAACTGAGCGGTCATAATTTGTGCTTTTGCAGGGTAAAGACCAGGGACCACTCATCTGTTTTGTTTACTGGAGGATAGCAGCTAAGATAGCTTCAAATAAATCCCCAAAACACAATGTTAAAGTTTACCTTTCCATAGCTATTGATATTGCTTTATTTGCCAGTACAGTTGGCAGACAACCGTATACAATTGATAGGTGAAAGTTACAGACTTCTACTTATTATGTCATACCTGGAGGAACCGGACTCATTAGTTTTTCCGCCTGATAAAGGTCACTGGTTTTTCTATTTATTCAACTCAAAAAGTTTATTGCCGCTCTGACTGGGAGAATAAAACCTTTTTACCAATTGTAAGTCCCTTCAATTATTTTCAGGGAACTTTTAGAAACAAAGTTAAATAAAGTTTGACTCAATGTTTTCTATTATAGAAACCAAAAGTTGCAAGAAGTTAGTTTATAGCTTCTTAAGTTAACAAATTCACTGGTCAACAAATTAAAAATATTTTTTGTGTCTGGTTTGGAAACAGGTGACCACTTTTAGAACTTCATCCACTGTGTATTACATTCAAATAAAGAGTTTAGCTTAGTCACCTTTTTAATTTTATATAAATAATTCACCAGTAAATTAGCACAAATACAAAAACCTTTTTAAAAAAAAAAAGAAAAAATCTAAATTACATAAAAACCTTATGTGATACATCATTTCTAAAGGTAAATTCGGATTCTACACCCAAAAATCCATAAGAATTGATATATCGCACACCAGATGCAAAAATGCTGTTGAGCACTGTTCTTAAAGCGGTTGTCCAGCTTCAAATTATTAACTATTTTTGGACAGCAGACAGCTCCGATCCTACTATGGTGGCATGGGTTGGTATTACACACAAAGTTTCCATTCACTTCAATCGTAACTTTGCATGTAGAACCACGTTGAGCCACTGCAGTGGGATCGGGGCAAACAGCTGATCGCTGGAGGTCCAAGGCAATGGACTCCTGCCGATCTACTATTGATGGCTTTTCCAGAGGGCAAGCCATAAGTAGGTTAAAACTGGGCAATTCCTTAAAATGGTATATTAGATACCCATCTTTATGAGCCATATCGAAGAGCTGCTGTCTACAAATTTTTTATTTTTTTTAAAATCATTGCTTTTCCTGTGTCATCGCCTAGCGATGGCGTAGAATCCACAACCTTTCCAAAGTGCGGAGGGGCCGAGGATCAGATGGCTTTCATTGACTTCAATGGAAGCCTTCCGTACGGAGTCCACACAGAATCACAGCATGCTGTGATTTCTTTTCTGCAAGCGGAAAATTAATTGATTTCCGCTCGTGGAGATGAAATTGTGTTTTGCCATAGCATGCTATGGGCTGTATTTGAGGCAGAATCTGTAGGGAGATGCCCACTCCGAATTCGGCAATGCAAATCCGTGTATGTGCAGGCGGCACTCTTTCCTTTTTGGCTTCTCCTCTCTGGGATGTATTCTGGGTTTTGTCTGAAAAAAAATTGCTTACAGATACAACAAAATGCCCCTGGACATATGTATGAACATAATGCTGAAGAATTCTTTGAAGTACGACTTTGTGGCTAGCAAATCGTCTTAGAGGGGTTCTCCACTTAGTACAATCATTTTTCAAATATCACTTTACAACAAGTTGATCACTCAAAGTGTCCCTGTGCTGGAACCGCAGCGATCAGCTGAAATCCATGAGAAAACCTGGCAGTAGGTGTTCAACTTCCCTGCAGCGCCACCGCGAGAGAAATTAAAGGGGTTGTCTGAAACCAAAGTCAAATTTCAAAATAGTCATAAATCATCACACCATCCTGTAATAAATCCATCCACTACCTTTGATGTGGAAGCGGAATCACATGTCCAGTAGCTTGGTACTTACTATTGGCTTTTGGGGGCCTGTACTGGGGTACACTGACAGCGTCTGAGGTGAGGGGGAGCAATGTAGCTACTAAAATCAGCTACAGATATGCAGCTGATTCCTGATCAAAATCAGCAGGGTTCTCCTTGAAAATCAAGAGTAAAGGGTGAATGCGAGCAGGTAAGGTTGAGCGGACCATGCTTCTGGTTTCCTTCTGCACCAGTTTTTCTACATGAAAAAAAGTTTAGACATAAATTGGAAGTTGTTTTCCGCAACATGAAAAGATTGCATTCTCTCCCTTTGTTGTTCAACCTGTGCAGCATTCATGGCAGCTGGTATCTGACTGGTTGGCATAGTCATCAGTTTCAGTTTCAACAGCAGGGGGCAAAGTCATCACATCTAAAATGTGCAATTTAACGGCTGGTGTGCTACAAAAAGGGTAGTGTGAAAAAATGGTCATCTAGCCGCCTGCAGCTTTAACTAGTCTCTTTGTTGTTTCCCTAAAAGACATACAGTATGCCAGCCAGGAAATCTCATTTGGAAATGGTATTACAATCTCTATAGAGTGTGCGGTAGGCTTCGTCTCATTTCTCGTCTACCTTAATGACGAGCTTGTTGTTCTATGTGCGCATTTTACTTATTAATCAACATCTAATTTTAAACTTAATTAGCAACAGACCTACATCTAAGAATACCACCTAGGAAGACGACTACAGGGAAGATTACTCTACCTGTATGATACTGTGCTCGTGGTCCAGTTACTTCTGTTCTGTCCCAAAATATGCCTACTTATATTAGCCATTGCTAAATAGGGAAACTAGGTGACAAGCCAAGGGAGACATAGAAACAGGTAGCGAATACACAAGTAGTGAATGGAGATGTGGAGTGCCAATTAATAATAACTTAGCAACCATGTATCTATATAAAATGAGATATTTGCTTCTTAAATGGGTTGTACCAGAATAGACTTTTATCACCTATCAATAGGTGATAAGTCTGATTGGTGAGGACCGCTGAATTCCCCTTACTGATCTCGAGAACAGGGGTCCCATGTTCCCACTCCTCCTCACTGCGGGCTTACTGTGCCCCCCAGCAGTGAGGAGAAGATTAAATGTGGTCATGCATGTGTGGGGCTCCTCTATTCATTTTCATTGAGACTGCTGGAGATAGCCAAGTGCTTTTACTTGGCTATTTCCATCAGTCCCACTGAAATGAATAGAGCAACAGCCAAACAGGCTCAACACTACTCCATTAAATCTGACTTCACTGCGGGGGATGATGAAGAGAGGGAGACACGGGGCCACAGTTCTTTGAATCGGTGGGGGGTCTCAACCATAAGAATCTCAATAATCAGGCTTTTATCATCAATTCTATGGATGGGTGATAAGTCTATTCTGGTACAACCCATTTAAAGGGGTTTTACAGGAGTCAGAAAAAAATGGCAAAGGGCTGTGGATAATATAAAATAGCAAACTTGATCATATTCACTGGTCAGATTCCCCCCAGCCCTAGCATAGCCAATCATGTGTCTTCCATAGTACATGTAAATGCTCAGCCAACCACTCAGGGGTCACGTGCTGTTTTATTGAACGTGTAAGCACTCAGTCAATCACCCTTTCCATTTCTCTGAAAACATTTTCTATTTAAATTACCCAATCTAATTACCCAATCACATGGCAGCAAAGCAGATGATGGGGTCGGAGTTTGGTGTAATCCATTCATCCAGCCTGTCTTGCATCTACACAGCTGGCCGAGGAATGTTTTATTGCCATACTATACATCAGTCTTTCTGTATTCTAATGGCTATTCTAGAAATCAAAGCAACTTTCATCACAAGCTGGTGTCATGAAAATGTCAGTATGGCACAATTCATTTGAAATATTTTGGGGTTATAGTTGGAAATAAAAATAGTGAACCCTTTGGAAATACCTTGATTTTTGCATTGATTACTAATAAAATGTGATCTGATAACGGGCGTAACTATAGGGGATGCAGGGGATGCAGTTGCACCCGGGCCCAGGAGCCTTAGGGGGCCCATAAGGTCTCTCTTCTCCATATAGGGAGCCCAGTAGTATGAATAAAGCATTATAGTTGAGGGCCCTGTTACAGATTTTGCATTGGGGCCCGGGAGCTTCAAGTTACCCCTCTGGATCTGATCACAATTATAGACAAACACAAACTAATCTAGTAGAGGACAAACAGTTGTACCGTTCATGTATTTTATTAAGCACATTGAGTCAACTTCCACAGTGCAAAGAGAAAAAGTAAATGTTGTGTATGGATTACACGAGTGCTTTGCTCATCAGATAAGTCACACAAAGCCTGGTTATTGACAAATCTGTTCTTCTGAAAAATTGGTTGCTTTAAACTACACCTCAATGCAAATTTACTTTTTTAATTTTTTTTTGTCCAATTGCATATTCTTTTCAGACAGGGGATTATTTGGAAGAGGGATGTGTAATCTTGGGGATGCACATTGCCTGCTTTGCAGGTTGCATACTCAAATATGTTTTTTTTATGATATACTGTAGGTCAACCTATCAGTGCCCAGTAACGGGATCAAATATGGATCATCAATATGTGTAAATTATACTCTTTTGCATATATAAAGTAGCCTATATAGACATAGTGCATCAAATTTGGGTATATACATTCAGAATACAACTTTTTTTCTTCAAGTTCTGTTTATTCTAAGTTATAATCCCAGGATAGTCTTTAAAGTCTTTTAAATCACCTATAGTTTTTATTTTCTTTTTATGTCTGAGATTCCTCAAGGTACTCTGGATTCCAAGACAGTCTAAAACTGGTTGTTTAATTGGCATCCTGGGTACCTATCCCTAGTGAAAAATAAAATGATATGAATTCATACACTTACAATTATGTAGTCACCAGGAAATAATGTAGAAGAGTAAGCACCAACCAGCATTAGCATTAAAACCACTCATAGATGAAATAAATAAAACTGTTTATCTCCTGACCATAGCATCTGTCAAGAGGATAGCCTGGGTGAAGGAAGGGCTCTCAGACAGGATCAAAGATGGAGGATTGACATTGGTTGGTAGCTCTACTTTGGGGCCTGCAAAAAACTAATAGGATTGGATATTTCTCTTTTCCCAAGGAAGTACAACTGGTGAACAAGTGATAGTCATGAGTGCTCAAGGCTCACTGCCTGTGAAGAAGAAAGGCGAGTATGTTCAATCCTGCAGGTAAGCTAATGGAGCACAAATTGTTGAATAAGTGATATAAAGGAGTCAGAACACACAGGGCATCACAGTTTGCTGTGTTTAGGGCTGTGTAGTCACAAACTGATCAGAGTGCCCATGCTGGCTCCTGCCCACTGCCGAAAGTGCCTACTATTGGCACATGAGCATCAGAACTGGACCATGGAGTAATGGAAGAAGGAGTCTGGTCTGAGGTCTGGTCTACATCACCTGGATGGCGGATTCATTCTCATGCCTTACCTGGGGAAGAGATGGCATCAAGATGCACTATGGGTACACAATAAGCAGGTGGAGGCAGGGTGATGATCTAGACAATGGTCTGCTTGGAAATCTTGGGTCCTGGCATTCATGTAGATGTTATTATGACAGATACCATCTACAAAACCTTCTACAGACCAAGGATACCTCCTTTATGATGGTATTCCTAATAGCAGTGGCCTCTTTCAGCAGAATAAGGTGTCCTGCCCCACTGCACAGATTGTTCAGAAATGGTTTAAAGATCATGACAGTTCAAGGTGATCACTTGGCCTCCAAATTCCTAAGATCTCAGTCTGATCAAGCATCTATTGGATGTGCAGCAAAACATATCCGATCTACCTTGCAACTTACAGGACTTAAAGAACTTGCTACAATGTCTTGGTGCCGGATACTACAGGATACCTTAGAGGTCTTTTGGAGTCTATGCCATGATGGTTAAGTGATATTTAGGTGGCAGTAGGGGGAAACTACAAAATATTAGGCAGGTGGTTTTCATGCTATGGCTGATCGACAGAGCGTTTTCATTATTGTAGTACAATGTTCTGAGATGTTCAGGACATTGGACCTTGTAACAGGTGTGCTAAAAGACCTACCTACCATTTATCTGCCTTTACTTCCAATGTAAGGCTGGATTCAGACGAACGTATATCGGCTGGGTTTTCACGCCCAGCCGACATACGTCGTCTCTCTCTGCAGGGTGGAGGCTGGAAGAGCTAGGAGCAGTGCTCTGAGCTCCCGCTCCCTCTCTGCCTCCTCTCCGCCCCTCTGCACTATTTGCAATGAGCAGAGGCGGAAGGGGGCGGGGCTAATTCTTGCAACTTAGCCCCGCCTCCATCCCATCTCCTTTCATTGCAAATAGTGCAGAGGAGCGGAGAGGGGGTGGAGAGAAGGCAGAGAGGGGGCTCTTCCATCCTCCCCCCCTGCAGATGAGGACACCGTATATCGGCTCGGCGTGAAAACCGAGCCGATATACGGTTGAATCCACCCTTAAGATGATAAATTGCTTCCCACTTTCATTACAAATCTTTTGTATATTTCACTAATATTCACAAAATGCAATTGTTACAGTCCTTCTCTCCTCTGAGACATTATTAGATGGAGAACAGCAGCCCATACAGAACAGTTTCTTGAGGAGCTTCACTTAGTATAAGGCAGACCAAGTCTGTTCTTGTCACCTGGCTGACTGGCAGCTTATACATTTATTTATACCAGCTCAGGTAATTTGTGATTGCAGGAACAGATAAGTAAAAGAATGCTGCTGTCCATGTTAGGGCTTCAGGCATGATTTTGTTTCTCTGTTTCATTTTTGGAGCAGAGAAATGGAATTAAAATGGAAAAAAGGTGTTTCCCTTTTCCCCCCATTGATTTCAATGGGTTTTTATAAAAGAACAAAAGCAAACAGAAAACTTTCCGTGTGCTTCCATTCCATTAGGTTTCCATTTGTCAATGGAAAAAAATAGTAGAGTATTGATTTTCCATGGGGTGTAACACTCTATTACACTTCTGACTCTGACCCTAATGCCAGCGGGCCAGAGGATCAGTTGGTTGGAGGGGTTCCTGATTGATGGACCCTTGCCAATCAACTATTGATCACCCATCCTGAGAATAGATCATCAATAGTAAGTATCCAGAAAAGTCATTTAAGGCCAAATGCACATGGACGGGTTGGATTCCGACTGCGAGATCTTATAGCAGAATCAGACGTTGTGCCTCGTCGATGACATCCGCGTACCTGTCAGTTGTCTTCTCTCTGCTCTCCTGATGAGCCAGCTGGTGCGCCGCTGCACATGCCAAGTGCAGAGAATGACATGCCATCGCACTAGCGATGACGTGGATCCATGGCATATCACCGCGGGAAGGACAGTTTCCATTGACTGCAATGGAAGCCCCCCGTGCAAGGCTCGCACTAGAATAGGAAATGCTGCGATTTTCCCCTGCCAGCGGAAAATTGCAGTTGATTTCCGCTCGTGGGCATGAAAAAGCATTTTGCATAGCATGTCTATGGGCAGTATTTGCTGCGGGATCCAGAGGCGAACGCTTGCTCCAGATCCCACAGTGCAAAAACGCCCATGTGCATTGGGCCTAAAGTTCATAATGAAACATTGAGCAGTATGCTCCAAAGCTCCCCCTATAGGTGACTGCAGACAAGAAAAATGTAATCATTTAATTATTTGGCAATATTGGGAATGTGGAGCTTTTAACAGAAAAGCAAACCACTATATACAGTTGCAATCAACATTATTCAATCTCCATAGTTAATTTGCTAAATTTACAGACTTTAAACTGTTTGCAAAACAAAAACAAACAAGAACAATTTAAATAACTCTACACAACTAATTTAGCAAGTGGTTTCTCCAAATTCATCACAAAATGTCACGTTAAATTATTACTACAAACTCCTGAATAGAGTCCCTCATAAGAAGAACACATTTATAAATTAAGTGATATTTCAGGCACACCTGATGCAACTAATCAAGGACTTCATTAGTTGTATCAGGTGTGTTTGAGATAAAACACATAACTGGACTGACTAGGGCTTTGTTGACTGTGACATTTGATTGCACATTAGAAATATAAGTAAAGACAGTGGTCCAAAAAGTGACATTTTGATTGCAACTGTATAAGATATATGATGAAATTAGTCAGCATGTAATAATGGACCTAAGAATAATAATGATGTTAAAATCCGGAGATCCGCTTTATGGTAGAGTACACTTATCTTATTGCCATTGCTTTTGCATTGTTCAAGCAATGGTGAAGTTATTTGTGTTTTATTTTTCTACTTGTCTTATTTTAAAACGCACAGCAAAAACTATTGATAGACAGATAGTATACTTTACTTATTTCAATGTCTTCCTGCCCCAGTTCATCTTGATAACAACAATTGTTTATAAGGAGACATGTTGCCATACAGCACAGCAGTTCAGATCAGATCTCTGAAAGATGACTGACAAGTGATTATTCCATTCGCTCACCATGCTAACTCTATGCTGAGCAAGTCATCAGAGACAGAAAGATATAATTCTCTGTTCCGCTGCTGCGGTCTCCTCACACTAGTGTTGGCTTTTATGTTTTTCTCATACTTTTTTTTTTTTTTTAAATAAACATAAGAATATTTGTCAGTGGCTTCCATTGATTTAAATTTGGGCTGTTGAGTTAATTTGCTTGTTCTGTTCCTATTTTTATTTTGTTCAGTGGACTTTTTGATGCAATGCAGTATTCAGTCTGGGAAAAAAGTAAGCAATACAAAAATGATCCGTCGATTCTTTCGCAGTGGGGACATCGGTGTCCAAGTGGAAGACGGTGCCGACAAGGGTTGGCTTGACGCTTACCTCTTATCACTGAGACAGTGGGTTTCCGACCCAATCTAACCAATCACTGTAGGAAACCTATAGGATTTGTACTGATTATGTAGCTTAAAATGTAGCTTTTATTTTTCACAATGATGAAATAAGATGCTTTTATGCACACTCACAAAACATAAACTCAACATACATAACAGATATCTTTTTTACCGCTATGTCTTAACTGGGAGGTTGAAGTTTTCAATATTGTATATACACCTGCAATGGTGTGGATGAGCCCCTTTATGGATTGTCAGAGGTACATTTATACACGATTGGTCAATTGTGTGCGGGTTCTCTTGGGGGGTTAATGCTTGGTTACTCAGCCCCAGAGTGGCAGTGCTTAGACACCTGATGATAATTCTTCTCTCTTCACTTTTCTAGCCTCATGGGCAGATATGTGTACCACTAGTTTGTGATTACACTGTGTTTCTATTGTGGGTCCTTCCACAGTAAGGCATAGGGTTATTAGTTTTCGGACTGGACCCCTCAATCTCAGGGTATTGGTCCTTATTAGAGATGAGCGAACGTACTCGTCCGAGCTTGATGCTCGGGCGAATATTAGCGTGTTCGGGATGCTCGTTACTCGTAACGAGTACCACGCGATGTTCCGGTTACTTTCAGTTTCCTCTCTGAGACGTTAGCGCGCTTTTCTGGCCAATTGAAAGACAGGGAAGGCATTACAACTTCCCCCTGTGACGTTCAAGCCCTATACCACCCCCCTGCTGTGAGTGGCTGGGGCGATCAGATGTCACCCGAGTATAAAAGTCGGCCCCTCCCGCGGCTCGCCTCAGATGCCTTGTGACTCAGTTAGCTGAGGGAAAGTGCTGGTGCCGGAGCTGCTGTAGGGAGAGTGTTAGTAGTGAGTGTAGGCTTCAAGAACCCCAACGGTCCTTCTTAGGGCCACATCTATCCGTGTGCAGTACTGTGGAGGGTGCTGTTAGCAGTGTTGCACAATTTATTTTTTTTCAAAATCGGCTGTCTGCAGAGCATTGCGCCCCGCATTAATAGTCCAGGGACAGAAGTGGTGGTTAGGCAGGGAGAGTGTTAGGAGTGAGTGTAGGCTTCAAGAACCCCAACGGTCCTTCTTAGGGCCACATTTAACCGTGTGCAGTACTGTGCAGGCTGCTGTTAGCAGTGTTGCATTTTTTTTTTTTTCAAAATCGGCTGTGCAGAGCATTGCGCCCTGCAGTAATACTACAGGGACAGAATTGTGTAGGCAGGGCCAGAAGACATATATTATTGATTGAATATAGTCAGTGGGCCTTTTCTTTTTAAAAAAAGGGAAAATTTCAATGTGCCCTGCCTCTGTCAGTCCTCAGCGTTCTGTGTACGTGTGTGGTGGGTGGAGATAGTAAAAAATTCATACGCAGCCAGCTACGTTTAACAGCAGGCTTGCGCCACTTTCTTTCCTGCCTGGGAAATTCCTTGCTCAGCTGTAGTTAATAACTCTGCAACACTAAAGTTCTGTGACACATTTGCAGGGGCACAACACAGTTATTAAACTTATTATTCAGTGAATAGACGCAGTGGGCCTTTCCTTTTACAAAAAAGGGAAAAAAGTATATTTGGCCTGCCTCTGACAGTCCTCGGGGCTCTGGGTACGTGTGTGCTGCGTGGAGAACGTTAAAAAATCAGACGCAACCAGCTACGTTTTACAGCAGGCTTGCGCCACTTTCTTTCCTGCCTGGGAAATTCCTTGCTCAGCTGTAGTTAATAACTCTGCAACACTAAAGTTCTGTGACACATTTGCAGGGGCACAACACAGTTATTAAACTTATTATTCAGTGAATAGACGCAGTGGGCCTTTCCTTTTACAAAAAAGGGAAAAAAGTATATTTGGCCTGCCTCTGACAGTCCTCGGGGCTCTGGGTACGTGTGTGCTGCGTGGAGAACGTTAAAAAATCAGACGCAACCAGCTACGTTTTACAGCAGGCTTGCGCCACTTTCTTTCCTGCCTGGGAAATCAAATCACTGGTAATACACCATGCTGAGGGGTAGGGGTAGGCCTATAGGATGTGGACGCGGGCGAGGACGCGGAGGCCCAAGTCAGGGTGTGGGCACAGGCCGAGCCAGTGCGGTGGCCAGGGGTAGAGGCAGGGCCAGACCGAATAATCCACCAACTGTTTCCCAAAGCGCCCCCTCGCGCCATGCCACCCTGCACAGGTCAAGGTGCTCTACGGTGTGGCAGTTTTTCACAGAGACGCCTGACGACCGACGAACAGTGGTGTGCAACCTTTGTCGCGCCAAGATCAGCTGGGGAGGCACCACCAACAGCATGCGCAGGCATATGATGGCCAAGCACCCTACAAGGTGGGACGATGCCCGTTCACCGCCTCCGGTTTGCACCACTGCCTCTCCCCCTGTGCCCCAACCTGCCACTGAGTTCCAACCCCCCTCTGAGGACACAGGCACTACCGTCTCCTGGCCTGCACCCACACCCTCACCTCCGCTGTCCTCGGCCCCATCCAGCAATGTCTCTCAGCGTAGCGTCCAGACGTCGCTAGCGCAACTGTTGGAGCGCAAGCGCAAGTACGACGCCACGCACCCGCACGCTCAAGCGTTAAACGTGCACATTGCAAAATTGATCAGCCTAGAGATGCTGCCGTATAGGCTTGTGGAAACGGAGGCTTTCAAAAGCATGATGGCGGCGGCTGCCCCGCGCTACTCGGTTCCCAGTCGCCACTACTTTTCCCGATGTGCCGTCCCAGGCCTGCACGACCACGTCTCCCGCAACATTGTACGCGCCCTCACCAACGCGGTTACTGCCAAGGTCCACTTAACAACAGACACGTGGACAAGCACAGGCGGGCAGGGCCACTATATCTCCCTGACGGCACATTGGGTGAATTTAGTGGAGGCTGGGACAGAGTCAGAGTGTGGGACCGCTCACATCCTACCCACCCCCAGAATTGCGGGCCACAGCTTGGTGGTGGTATCTGCGGCAGTGTATGCTTCCTCCACTAAAGCACCTTCCTCCTCCTCCTCCTCCAACGCAACCTCTGTCTCGCAATCAAGATGTGTCAGCAGCAGCAGCACGTCGCCAGCAGTCGGTGTCGCGCGGCACGGCAGCACAGCGGTGGGCAAGCGTCAGCAGGCCGTGCTGAAACTACTCTGCTTAGGAGAGAAGAGGCACACGGCCCACGAACTGCTGCAGGGTCTGACAGAGCAGACCGACCGCTGGCTTGCGCCGCTGAGCCTCCAACCGGGCATGGTCGTGTGTGACAACGGCCGTAAGCTGGTGGCGGCTCTGCAGCTCGGCAGCCTCACGCACGTGCCATGCCTGGCCCATGTGTTTAATTTGGTGGTTCAGCGCTTTCTGAAAAGCTACCCCCACTTGTCATACCTGCTCGGAAAGGTGCGCCGGATCTGCGCACATTTCCGCAAATCACACACGCACGCTGCCACCCTGCGGACCCTGCAACATTAGTTTAATCTGCCAGTGCACCGACTGCTGTGCGACGTGCCCACACAGTGGAACTCTACGCTCCACATGTTGGCCAGACTCTATGAGCAGCGTAGAGCTATAGTGGAATACCAACTCCAACATGGGCGGCGCAGTGGGAGTCAGCCTCCTCAATTATTTACAGAAGAGTGGGCCTGGTTGGCAGCCATCTGCCAGGTCCTTGGAAAATTTGAGGAGTCTACCCAGGTGGTGAGCGGCGATGCTGCAATCATTAGCGTCACCATTCCTCTGCTATGCATCTTGAGAAGTTCCCTGCAAAGCATAAAGGCAGACGCTTTGCGCTCGGAAACAGAGCCGGGGGAAGACAGTATGTCGCTGGATAGTCAGAGCACCCTCCTGTCTATATCTCAGCGCGTTGAGGAGGAGGAGGAGGAGCATGAGGAGGATGAGGAGGAGGGGGAAGAGACAGCTTGGCCCACTGCTGATGGTACCCATGCTGCTTGCCTGTCATCGTTTCAGCGTGTATGGCCTGAGGAGGAGGAGGAGGAGGATCCTGAAAGTGATCTTCCTAGTGAAGACAGCCATGTGTTGCGAACAGGTACCCTGGCACACATGGCTGACTTCATGTTAGGATGCCTTTCTCGTGACCCTCGCGTTACACGCATTCTGGCCACTACGGATTACTGGGTGTACACACTGCTCGACCCACGGTATAAGGAGAGCCTTTGCACTCTCATTCCCGAAGAGGAAAGGGGTTCGAGAATGATGCTATACCACAGGGCGCTGGTGGACAAACTGATGGTAAACTTCCCATCCGACAGCGCTAGTGGCAGAAGGCGCAGTTCCGAGGGCCAGGTAGCAGGGGAGGCGCAGAGATCAGGCAGCATGTACAGCGCAGGCAGGGGAACATTCTCCAAGGCCTTTGCCAGCTTTATGGCTCCCCAGCAAGACTGTGTCACCGCTCCCCAGTCAAGGCTGAGTCGGCGGGAGCACTGTAAAAGGATGGTGAGGGAGTACGTAGCCGATCGCACAACCATCCTCCGTGACGCCTCTGCCCTCTACAACTACTGGGTGTCGAAGCTGGACACGTGGCCTGAACTCGCGCTGTATGCCCTGGAGGTGCTTGCTTGTCCTGCGGCTAGCGTCTTGTCAGAGAGTGTGTTTAGTGTGGCTGGGGAAATCATCACGGATAAGCGTACCCACCTGTCAACCGACAGTGCCGACAGGCTAACACTCATCAAGATGAACAAAGCCTGGATTTCCCCAGACTTCTCTTCTTCACCAGCGGACAGCAGCGATACCTAAGCAATACGTAGGCTGCACCCGCGGATGGAAGCATCGTTCTCTCTCACCATCCAAAACGGGGACATTTCTGCTTCATCAATCTGTGTATAATATTCCTCCTACTCCTCCTCCTGCTCCTCCTCCTGAAACCTCACGTAATCACGCTGAACGTGCAATTTTTCTTAGGGCCACAAGGCTCACTCATATAATTTTTCTTAAAAATTTTTATACGTTTCAATGCTCTTAAAAGCGTTGGAACTTTAACTTGAAACAATTTTTCGTTAAACTGGGCTGCCTCCAGGCCTAGTTACCACTTAAGCCACATTAACCAAAGCGATTAATGGGTTTCACCTGCCATCTTGGCTGGGCATGGCCAATTTTTACTGAGCTACATTAGTACTGTTGGTACACCAATTTTTTTGGGCACTCACCTACAGTGTAATCATAGCAATTTCTATGTTCTTCGCCTGCACTCATGGTACAGAAAGGTGTGTGGGGTTGGCCTACACTTTAGCTACATAAATGTAACTTGGGCCTTGTCTATACTGCAGCTAGTGAAATGGAACGAAGACTGCGCTCCCACTATACTGCTGCTTCGGAATTGTTACTGGGGCCTGTCTTGAGTGCTACTATTACTGAAATGGAACGAAGACTGCGCTCCCACTATACTGCTGCTTCGGAATTGTTACTGGGGCCTCTCTTGAGTGCTACTATTACTGAAATGGAACTAATACTGTGCTCCCACTATAATGCTGCTAGTGATATGTTAGTGGGGCCTGTCCTAATGCTACGGCTGAAATGTTACTAATTATGGGCTCTGCCTATACCGCTGCTAATGGTATGTCTCTGGGGTGTGGAAACAGAGGCTTCCCAAAGACATGATGGCGGCGAGGCCATTTCCCACCAACGCTGTTACTGTTAAGGTGCATATAACCACGGACACGTGGAGAGGACACGTAGTGCCTCAAAAACATCCCCCGCCACAGCCCACTTAATCCTGGCCACATTCCGAAAACCAACAAAATAAAACCGCGCTACTAGGTCCGCAGTCACCACCACATTACCACCAACGCGGTTATTGTTAAGGTACATATTACCAGTCTGACTGGGGCATGCAGTGTGGGCCGAAGCCCACCTGCATTAAGCACGACATTACTACCTCAGCTGTGTTGGGCAATGCAATGGGATATTTTTATGTACCGCTGGTGGCTTCCTGGTACCCACCCATGCTGTGGGTCCACAGGGACTTCACAATAGGGAGTTGTACCTGCCTGTGTCTATGAATTAAAAAGCCAGGTCTGACTGGGGCATGCAGACACCTTGACAGAATGAATAGTGTGTGGCACATAGGTTCCCCATTGCTATGCCCACGTGTGCAACTCCTGATGGCGGTGGCACAGCATTATATTTCTCATTGCTTCTGTACAGCATTGTGGGCTATCGCCCCACCCCTTTTAAAGAGGGTCGCTGCCTAGCCGTGCCAACCCTCTGCAGTGTGTGCCTGCTTTTCCTCTGGCAGACGCACTTATAAATAGACATGAGGGTGGCGTGGCATGAGGGCAGCTGAAGGCTGCGCAGGGACAGTTTGGTGTACGCTGTGGACACTGCGTCGTGCAGGGGGGGGGGTTCGGCAGCATGTAACCCAGGAGAAGTGGCAGCAGAGTGTCATGCTGGCAGTGATTGTGCTTTGTTGTAGGTAGTGTGGTGCTTAGCTAAGGTATGCCATGCTAATGAGGGCTTTTCAGAAGTAAAAATTGTTGGGAGGGGGGGGCCCGCTCTTGCCGCTATTGTGGCTTAATAGTGGGACCTGGGAACTTGAGATGCAGCCCAACATGTAGCCCCTCGCCTGCCCTATCCGTTGCTGTGTCGTTCCCATCACTTTCTTGAATTGCCCAGATTTTCACACATGAAAACCTTAGCGAGCATCGGCGAAATACAAAAATGCTCGGGTCGCCCATTGACTTCAATCGGGTTCGTTACTCGAAACGAACCCTCGAGCATCGCGATAATTTCGTCCCGAGTAACGAGCACCCGAGCATTTTGGTGCTCGCTCATCTCTAGTCCTTATATAGGTGGACACTTAGAAAAGAGTCAGTCGGTGGTCAAGGATGACTCCACAGTATGGGGGGGTCAAGCTAGAGTATATACCGACCCGTTACGTCTTGTATAGGGCCCAGAGTGGTACTGGGGTCCTAAGTTGTTGACCGTAAGTGATATAGTTTTAGGCCAAATATAGATCAAATTCTATTCTTAGTTTTTTATGTGGATCTTATGTGGATCAACGCGTTTCCCTAGCCTTATTCATACATTAGGCTAGTTCATCAGGATCCATAACTTGCTTTTCTAGTGAAAGAGTAACATCTATTTCCACTGTTTTAAAGACGTATTTGTATCATAAACCAAGTTATATCCTAGTAGGAGTAGCTCCCAGCACCATAGATAGGTAGTGCAACTGCAGGCAGATATACATGTCTATCGACTGCTTTACTGATTACTGGCAAAGGATAACAGTAATACCTGCATGCTAGCCATTTTAACAGGGTTTATGCTGGAATCAAAATTTCCAGCATAGTCTGTATAAAGCCCTGGGGTGCTTATGAGTGGGGCTCTGAATGCTCGGACCTGATTCCCATGTGGCATACCGTGTTTCCCCGAAAATAAGGCACCCCCTGAAATTTGCAGAAGTCCCAAATATAAGGCACCCCCGAAAGTAAGGCATAGTAAAGTGTGCAGGCAAGTCAAGAGGCCTGTCCCCTGCTGCCATCTCCTACCTCCAGATGTATAGGTAGATCTGCAGACAGTCTGCTGTTATCCTGTCCCTGCTGTGCTGTATGAGTGTGCTGTTATGAGCTCCCCTTGCTGGCTGGAAAAGTCCATACTGTACGTTCTGTTCCTGCTGTACACGTCTGCTGTGATGAGCTCCCCCTGGTGGCCGGAAGCTGCAATACCATCCCTGCTTACAAGTGGTCCAGGAACTTCTGTCTGCAGACAGGTACGTTACTTTACAGCCCTTATTTTTTTATGGCTGTGTGTGTGTCAGGCAACCTGTGTGTGATTCTTAAGGCTGGGTTCTCACGGAGCGTATTTCCAGCGGAAATCTCGCAGTTTGGCCACAGCGTTAAACAGCGAGATTTCCGCCGAGAAAGCGCTGCTTCAAAACCCACGGCACTCAGCCCCTTGTTTTGAAGCAACCTGGCTGCACGCTTTTCCGTTTCTGTGGCCGGTGAATCCGCACCACAACACCGGCCTCTCCCAGCTTTGCTGTGACAGATTTGCTGTCCCATGTAGACGAAATTTCTGAGAAATTTTGTCCACAAAGCTGGCCAATTGAGGGATTAGTGGCCACAGACGGATTTGCCATGGCGAAATAAGACACCCCCTGAAAATAAGACATAGCGCATATTTGGGAGCAAAAATTAATATAAGACGCGTCTTATTTTCGGGGAAACAGGGTAGAAACAACTGTCAGTATAACAGCAAAGTGGGAGAGCCTCATTTTCCTATTGAAGAGATAATATCTACTCTCTCAATAGTATTCAGCCCTATATAATTATGAAGGCATGTCTGCGTCTGAAATATTCCTATCAGGACACATTTAAAAACTACTCCTACGGGTCGGTATATACTCTAGCTTGACCCCCCATACTGTGGAGTCATCCTTGACCACCGACTGACTTTTTTCTAAGTGTCCACCTATATAAGGACCAATACCCTGAGATTGAGGGGTCCAGTCTGAAAACTAATAACCCTATGCCTTACCGTGGAAGGACCCACAATAGAAACACAGTGTAATCACAAACTAGTGGTACACATATCTGCCCATGAGGCTAGAAAAGTGAAGAGAGAAGAATTATCATCAGGTGTCTAAGCACTGCCACTCTGGGGCTGAGTAACCAAGCATTAACCCCCCAAGAGAACCCGCACACAATTGACCAATCGTGTATAAATGTACCTCTGACAATCCATAAAGGGGCTCATCCACACCATTGCGGGTGTATATACAATATTGAAAACTTCAACCTCCCAGTTAAGACATAGCGGTAAAAAAGATATCTGTTATGTATGTTGAGTTTATGTTTTGTGAGTGTGCATAAAAGCATCTTATTTCATCATTGTGAAAAATAAAAGCTACATTTTAAACTACATAATCAGTACAAATCCTATAGCTTTCCTACAATGATTGGGACGCTTACCTCTTAATGCATTTCTCCCTTTCGCCATCTATTTATGCTTCTTTGAAATTCACAGCACTGTTGGTAATGGCTGACCCCTAAATTGAGCGCTCGAGGGCCGGGGCTTCCCAGTTCTCGATGTTAACGTCACCCTTTTTAAGGGCATATATACCAAGAGTG
The DNA here is from genome assembly GCF_035609145.1 of Eleutherodactylus coqui. Taxonomy (NCBI): domain Eukaryota; kingdom Metazoa; phylum Chordata; class Amphibia; order Anura; family Eleutherodactylidae; genus Eleutherodactylus; species Eleutherodactylus coqui. Next base: position 76,671,983 of record NC_089843.1, on the reverse strand, counting down.
CATGGGGATTGGCAGCACACAGCACGTACACATTATCATTGCTCACGCGTGGCACACCAGAAACATGGTTGTGTGAGCCCAGCCTAAGTCTAGCTGTTGTAAGTTTCATGTATCACAGACTGTTTGCTTGTCTTACAAAGAACTGTTACTGCCGATCAACTTATGATTTGCTCCCAAGTAATCCTACATGGATTGGAGGTCTACTTTGAGTTATATTTGCAACAGACCGAATTATCAGATGTATAAAGCTGATACAGAGACTGATTCTGTTACTTCTTTTACTGTTTATTAAAGTCAAGAAGCAAGAAATCAGGCCTCCAGCACGTTATTTGCAACAAGCCACTATCTATCTTCATGTATTCCTACAATGGCAGGTATGCCTATCACTAGCAGTACCTGCAGGTTCTAACCCAGAGTCTTCTGTGGTCAACAGCCCCCCAGCTCCAAATCTTCCAGTGTGCTCGACCTCCACCAGTGTCCCCTTTCAGCAGTTGCAGAAATCTGCTACGACCTAAGTCAATGGGGAAGCTGTTCAGTGCCTCCTCCAACCACTGACCTCATGCTAGTCATGTATTTTAGCTCTATGGTAAATGACTGATAAATTGCCCCAAAAATGCCCTTGGCATCTACAGCCTGGTGGACCAAGCTATGTTTACCGAAAACATGCAAATGGTGTCAATACTATTTCGACTACATATGGCATCCATATGGCGAGATCAACTTTGCTTTCCATTTCAACATTTATATGTACATATAACGTGTCTATAGACTATCCTTCGCCAGACATATGTTTAACCCTTTCCAATCCACAGTCTGACGTCTAAAGACATTCTGATTGAAGGCTGTATAGCTCTGATGTTGGAAGACGTCCGGCAGGGTATTCTTACTGTACATTACTGGCCATTCTGTTGTCGGGGGCCTCTCCAGCATGTCCCATATCACAGTACTGGCTCTAAGCAGTAGATGGCACCATTATATAATGGCAGAAAGAGAAAGACCCCTAGGAAATCCTGAATCCAAAATTGAATTGCAAAGGCTTAAGAGTGTCAATTGGGCATTTATGACCAAAAAACATTGGTACAACATTGCATGAACTATATGGAAAAGTGTAGTCAACTGTGCTTTTCACTACAACTGTATACCCCCATCCTCCCCATTCCATCCCCAGAAAAGTATAAGGGTATGTTCACATGGGGGAATTTTAAAGTGGATGTCCACTGCAAATCTGCATCCCATAACTTTCAAAGGAAATCCGCACCATAGTCTAGACGGTGCTGTTTGTTTCTGCATGTGCTTATAAAATCCATGTGTGGAAACAAAAAAGAAGTGCCATGTAACTTCTTGATGAAAATTCCACAGAATATCCTCGTGGAATGCATGTTGGGAATTCTGCCCGCAAATTTGTCCACTGAAAAGTGATAAACTGGATTCTGATGTGTGAACATACCCCAATGCACACACGGGGAACTGTTTTCCTTTTAAATGGGAGTAAACAGCAGATGTGTACAATTATATGGGCATACAATTGCAGTTCCATCCTGAAAGGGTTGTGACAAGATCTAAAGTTATTCCCTATTCACTGGATAGGAGATAATTTTATTATCAGTGGGGGGGTCTGACTACTGAGACCCCCAGCAATCCCAAGAACAGTGTTAAGAGGTCCCCACATGAATGAAGAGGAGGCCCCGCATATGCGCTGCTGCTCCTTTCAATTCAATTGGAGCCCCAGAAATTGACAAACAATTTCGGCAATTTCTGACACTCCCATTGATATAAATAGAGCATGCACGTGAGACCCCCACTACATACATCTGGGAACCTTCAGTACCCTCATCCTCTGAATCAATAGGGGTCCACAGTGGTTGGCCCCCAACAATTATAAAGTTATTCCCTATCCTTTGAATAACGTTATATCTTTTGCTGAGCTAACATTGAAACTTGCCCACCTACCAAACATACAACATGTTCCTTTCTCATTAGACGGAGTAAGAAACACAACCCTGCAGCTCATTGACTTTCTATACGTCTGACAGTGATTGCTGAATTCTAGCATTATAGATGATTATAATGCAAACCAGTTTTGAATAAATGCATAAAGTAAGCGCATTTCTTGTTCAGCACTATTTAAGGCATGGTGCAATCATCTGCAGTGGTTTTATATCTCGTAGCTGAACTCTGGTTCAAGACACTTATAGAAGTAGGTCTCCACAGGCTTCCTGCAGATTTTGATGCGGGATCGAAATGGCTTAAAACCTGCCTGCAATTCTGCATCAAAATCCACAGTCAGATTTTGGTGTGGAATTCCGCAGCTGCATCCTGCGGTACGATTCCATTCCATGTGAAAATCCCCTTACAGTAATTAGAGATAAGCGAGCATACTCGCTAAGGGCAATTACTCGATCGAGCATTGCCCTTAGCAAGTACCTGCCCGCTCGGTAGCAAAGATTTGGCTGCCGGCGGAGGGGGAGAGCGGGGAGGAACGGAGGGGAGATCTCTCTCTCTCCCTCTCTCCCCCCTGCTCATGGCCGCAACTCACCTGTCACCCGCGCCGGCCCCCGAACCTTTGCTCCCGAGCGGGGAGATACTCGCTAAGGACAATGCTTGATCAAGCAATTGTCCTTAGCGAGTATGCTCGCTCATCTCTAACAGTAATCTACTATTTTACAATCATGTTGTGAGCATTAACCCTGGTTTAGCATTAAGGATCCCAATAAAAATATATTGGGATTTTCATCTTCACTTTTCACAAACCATAACTTTAGTTTTCTGTTGACTTGGACATATGAGGGCTTGTTCATTGTGTGGGTATTATTGGGATTATTTTGGGATACAAATAAAGTATTATTTAACTTCTATTATTTTTTCTGAGAGAACAGTGAAAAAGACATCAATTCTGTCATTGTATTTATGGGATATTTTTCACTATGTGGTATTAATGAAAAGACAACTTTTTTGCAGGTCGGTACAATTACAGTGATACCAAAATTATATATTTTCATTTAGGTTTTTCCACTTTTTGCACAATAAAAATCTTTTTTTTTTGTAAAATAAATTTATTTTTGGCATTGCTGCAAAAACGTATAATTGTTTTATTTTTATTTGCAAGGAGCTGTGTAAGAGCTTATTTTTTTGCGTAAGGAGCTGCGGTTTTTAATGGTACCAATTTTGGTTTCATATGATTTCTTTTTTTCTAATCAATTTTATTGCATTTTTTGGGCGGGGAGGCAAAATGAATAAAAAAGTATTCTTACTCCTTTTGTGATTATTTTGATAGTATTTTCTCTGCAGGATAAAAAGTGCCTTTATTGAATGGGTTGTTATGGATGCGGTGCTACCAAACATGATTTTGGGTTTGTTTGTTTGTTTTTTTTTAAAAAGGAACACTGTGCAGAAAGCTTTTTTTTCCAAACTTGGAATCCCTGTAAGGGGCTTGAACTTGCAATCCAATGATTGACCAGATAATACACTGCAGTGCACCTGTACTGTAGTGTATTATCTTTTATCTTTGCTATCACAAGCCATGGCAGACCCAAAGACCATTGTTAGTGGTCCAAAAGCCATGATAACCCATCAGCACTCTGTGACTGGATGGCGGATAACCGATAGCATCACAAAGGGATCTCATTTCTTTTTTTTTAATGTTGATTAATGCTTCATGTTTCAGTACAGTTGCAAACATAACAACCTGAGCGGCTGTATATTAACAATAGAGTAGTACAAAATAAGATTGCTTGTAATACAGATTAAATGAGCATCATGAGAGCATAGCTTTCATATACCTGTTATAACATTTGACAAAACATATTAGAAAACAGAATACCCAAGGGCTCAAATTGTGAGACAGGTATGTATTTGGCATACTTTTTTGATCACAAGCCTCAATTGACTCAAAAGTTGCAAGGTCAATGGATGTGAGAGCCATAAGTGGGATAAAGTGCCTAGCGTTGAGCAGCATCTGCGCAATTTTCAATACCAAAATCCATACTATTAACATGGAACTTGGTACAGAATTGAAAATAGCAGAACTCTTCCAGAAATTCCACATCAAAATTCACAGTGAGGCCTCATTCACATGAGCATGTTTATGTGCGTACATACGTGCGCACAAAACCACGCGCCTATTTAGTTCCCTATGCTGTGTTCACGTACCTGCAAATGCACATACCTACAAAACATAGGACATGCGTGCACCGTAGGTCTGTGCTACGTGTCAATATTCCTTGTGGGAAGTCCCCTTGTCACTGAACACTGTGACAGCACTGTAACAGTGCTCAGTGCCAAGGGGTCTCCCTGCGGGGAGTACAGAATCCCTTGCCACAGCTGTGGTAAAGGATCTTGATGTTCTCCCATTGCATTCAATGGGGCCGCCGCTGCTGCTGCCGATGGCCCCATTGAAAGCAATGGGCTGCTGACAACCCCTGTAGTGATTTTCGGGGAAGGGCTTTAAATATAAGCCCTTTCAGGGAAATCATCCCTGGTTTGTGTAAAAAATGTAAAAAAACATATACTCACCTCTCTGACGCTATTGAGACTCTGGCGCGTCTTCTCTGCTTGATCCCAGGCAGTGTAGTGAAGTTCTTTCAGCAGGCGAGGGTTTAAAATCCCCGCCTACTGAAAGGGCTGTATCTGATTGGCTGAGTGCTCAGCGAATCACAGGTAGCGCTCAGCCATTCACTGAATTCAATGTATGCACATAAACAGGCTCATGTGAACAAGGCCTAAGCAGCGCAGATTTTGGTGTGAAATTCAGGGGAGGCATATTCTGTTGTGAAATATTCCATCCCATGTGAACGATCCCTTAAGGAAAAAAGAAGTCTTATACCACCTTGTCAATACCTTTCCAAACTCCCACTGAAATTACTTTCTAGGATCTATGGGCTATTGCTTGACTCCGTTTTGTCTTGGATTCATTGTCTTATTCATTTTCTCAGACTCGAATGTAAATAGATTTAAATAAATGAGGTAAAGTTTATTCTTCAAGGAATATTTTGGTTACAACAAGTTAATCCCTTATCCATGGGATCTCAGCTGTGAGACCCCCCACCAAGCTTGAGAATCCAGGTCCACTGTAAATCTGTATACAGATTCGTGGTACACTAAATTTTGAATCTGAGACTCATCCATGGATTTCTGATGTGGATTTCCGCTATCTGAATGTTCCCTAATACATTGGTAGACATTTATTTAAGACTAGTGTTTCACACGTTGGTATGAGATAAGTGTTGAGTTAAAAGCACCAAATATAATAGGTGCAAGCCTCTTATTAACCTTGATGCATCACTTTCTGAAATCTACGACAGATAAAACCTGCCGTAGGTTTGGGCTATAATTTATGCCAGCTTCTGGCATAAAATATAGTGAATTTGACGTGTCGCATCCGGCTATTTCCCCACTAAGCCCTGCCCACATTTTCTAAAAGTCGTGGGGGCAGCTTAAAAAAGCTGAAAAGTCCCAAACTTTTTGTGTAAGTGGGACGTGTAAAAAAATTTGTGACTTCTCTACGCGAGAATTCTGGTGTAAATATGTTTATGAATTCCACCACTGAGTGACAAAGTAATAATATTGCTTTATTTCTCTCTTACTTTTCCTAAGGGCTTGTTCACACCTGTGTCAGGGCCGCTTCAGGGGCTATCAGTCTCTGTGTTGCATTTTTGTAAATTAAAACTGAAATAAACATTTCCATTTCTCTCCATTGAATTCAATGGGTTTTCCAAGAAACGGGAAGCTTTCAGATTTGCATTTGCTCCGTTAGATTTATGTTTATTCAGACTGCGCTATTTTTTTTTTTTTTAAACGAACAGAACAAAAGCAAACTGAAAGCTTTTTTTCAAACCAATTAAAATCAATGGGAAAAATGGTAAATGTTTATTGCAGTTTTAATTTGCAAAAATGGAACAGAGAGACAGAAAGACCTAAACTTTCCCTTAAGGGAGGCTAACACAAGCCTAATTTAATAGCATATTACGCAGTGAATGGAGTCAAGGAAAGTAGATTAATTTTCATTGATCCTCTCACACTTTTGTATATACCGTATATACTGGTGTATAAGGTGACTTTTTCTGCACATTTTCTATGCTGAAAAATCCCGCCTCGGCTTATACACATAGTGAAAACTAAAAAAAATCTCTACTTGCCTCTCCATCACTGCCGGGGTTCAGGCATATCTAATGAAGTTCTTTAAAATCCCCGCCTACTGAAAGAGCTGTGTCTGATTGGCTGAGCACTCAGCCAATCACAGGCAGCGCTCAGCCATTTATTGAATTCAGTGACGCGCCTGAATCCCAGCAGCGGCGGAGAGGTAAGTATAGATTTTTTTTATTTTTTACTACAACTTGGGATGATTTTCAGGGAAGGGCTTATATTTAAAGCCCTTCCCCGAAAATCACTATAGGGGGTGCCAGCATTCCATTGCTTTCAATGGGACCACTGGCAGCAGCGCACTGTGTTACTCCATGTGTATGCAGTACCAGTAGCTGCTGCATTTCCCACCCTAGGCTTATACTCGAGTCAATAAGTTTTCCCATTTTTTTCCGGTAAAATTGGGTGCCTCAACTTATATTCGGGTCGGCTCATACTCAAGTATATATGGTACACTGTGTTTAATACATGCATAAAAAAAGAATGCAGCATGTTGTATTTTACAGTGAATTACTTGCGATAGAGCCCGATTGTTCTCTATGGGCATGTTACAAACACAATTACATTGCATATGTGTGGCGTTTATATAAAACTTGGCTAAGCGACCGATTGGAAGTTAAAAACAAACAAGTCAGACTGCGCATTACAGCGTGTGGGAGATACGCTCTTATGCACAGTAAAAATCCCATATGCAGCGATACGCCGGCTGACACATCATGTTACACCACGCTATAGTCTGCGTTATAGTCCAGAGCCGCAATTTTTAATTTGCTGGTTATCATTGAAAACAGTTAGCAAGTTTGTCATTAGACACATCCCTAACAGTTTAGCTGAGCTCCTGCAATGCAGTGGGAATGCCAGATTTTCCTGCATGTCCTGATTACACTGCAGTGACTGGTGGTATACTACCATACACTTTCCAGAATACTAATCACCGGAGCAAACTTTGTACAGAGCTTATAGGGTTTCCTGGGCAATTTCAGCTTAAGCCTGCAGAATTGGGAATGTACAGTAGTTCTTGGAAATAATACAGGCTGTAATAAGGAAAGGTATTTACAAAGTTACTCAACTTAGCATCCGCACACTGCTGCTTAGAATAAACTATTATATTGCCAAACTCCAGTTTTTAACCTTTAAAGGAGTTTTCTGAGACGACAGTGTGTGAACCCTTCAGACGTTTTCATAGTTCTGCTTGTATTTGATCTAAAACTACATTAGATTTTCACACAAGTCCTAAAAGGAGATAAAGAGAAACAAATCAAACAAATGAGTAAAATATAATAGACTTGACTATTGTTTTTATTGAGGAAAATGATCCAATATCACATGTCTGTGGCAAAACTATGTGAACCCTTGTTTTCAGTAGCTGGTGGGACCCCCTTGTGCAGCAATAATGGCACCTAAGTGTTTCTGGTAATTGTTGGTTACTCCTGCACATCGACTTGGAGGAAGTTTAGCTCATTCCTCCATACAAAACAGCCTCAGCTCTGTAATGTTGGTGGTTTTCCACCATGAACTGCTCACTTCAGGTCCTTCCACAACATTTCTAAAGGATTAAGGTCAGGACTTTGACTTGGCCATTCCAAAACTTTAACTTTATTCTTCTTTAACCATTCTTTTGTAGAATGACTTGTGTACTTTGGGTTGATTTGCTGCATGACTGACGTTCTCCTGAGCTCATGAACTGATGGCCTGACATTTTCCCTTAGAAATTGCTGGTATAATTCAGAATTCATTGTCCCATTATTGACAGCAAGCCGTCTTTGGCCCAGATGCAGCAAAACAGGCCCGAACCATGATACTACCATCTAACAGATGGTATGAAGTTTTTATGCTGTTATGCAGTATTTCTCTTTCCCCAAACAGAATACTTCTCATTTAAGTTAAAAAGCTCTATTTTTGGTCTAATCCACAAAACATTGTTCCAATAGCCTTTTGGCCTGTCCATGTGGTCTTTAGAAAATGGGTAGAAATGTTCTCTTTTGGAGAGCAGCGTCTTTCTCCATGCAATCCTGCCATTCACACCATTGTTGTTCAGTGTCCTCATGATAGTGGTCTCATGAACATTAAAATCAGCAAATGTGTGAAAGTCCTATAGTTGCTTAGAGGTTACCACGGGTTCCTTTGTGACATCGTGGACTATTATACGCCTTGGTGTAATCTTTGCAGATCGACTACTCTTGGTGAGGGCAATAATGGTCTTGAATTTTCCTCCATTTATAGACATTCTGTCTGACTGTGGATTGATGGAGTCAAGGGGTCAGTTATAGTGCCCCAATAGTACTGTTATTTTTCCCTTAATGAATGTATAATATGAGGTTTTGTTGCCCCATAGTGAGCAACGACTGTTACTGCAACTGTTCTCTATTTGTTTAAAGGTTTAGTGGATTGTCACAGAGTAGGGCTAAATGGACATAGGGATATCAGATACACAGAAGGAAGAAGAGAAGAGAGGTAAGTGAGGGAGCTGGGTAAAATATCTGACCCTCTCCTCTCATATGTGCAGAGAGCAGTAGTATCTGCTGTGCCAGTCCGGGTGAGACTGTCTGCAGAGTAAGAAGGACTTTGAATATCTCTAGTTGCTGAATTGATGTGATCATTGAGCATTGCCTGTTGGTCTCCCTCTCCGCAGCCATCCATCTCCATCTGAGACGTTGCTTGGAATAAAGTTTCGTGGGCATCATGGGGAATGTGTTTGAAAATCGTGCCTGTCTCGGCTGGGAGACAGATAAATCCCACCCTTGCAATCGAGCATATCTGGTGTTCTATGCACTTCACTGGCCTTCCCCTAACAGCAGCCTCCTCATTTCAGAACTAACGGGAACGCTCTGTGTCCGACAAGACCCGTGTTCCATCCAAAGCCTCCCCTCTAACATTTGGCATAGTAAGCAGCAGGATGGGGGCCCATGTTGAAACCTTGGCTGGCGTAGATAAAGCTTTACAAAGAAATCCACCCCAGACTGGTGACCAATAGAACTGCAGCATAATGAAAAACCAATTTGGGACCAGGGGTGGAGGAAACCATACAAGAACAAAAACGCATGTTGTTTGTGGCCGAATATTGTCATGAGAGGGAAGAACTAGAACATCGAGCCCAGGAATGACTTTGATGGTATATGGACAATTAACACAAAAAGCTTCGTAATTTCCGAGTTCTTACATGCTACAATGCTTCTTTGGGCTTTGGATGGGTCCAAGATTATGAAGGAGGAATAGGCCAGCGAGATGTGGATGATAATAGAGGCAGGTAGCTGCCGGGCAGGGAAATAGAGCTACAGAGCCACACAGTAGTTCTTGTCCCCAGGAGACGCCCAAGTAAGGAACATGTAGAGCAGAAGTGACTGGATACATTGCACAGGAGTGGACCACATGTTGCAATGCTGAAGAAACGTTAATGTTGAGTAACACAGTTCACACTATTGCTTGCAAATTTCAAATTATGCAATATGGTAATAATAGTACAAACAGCAATGATCATAAAGCAGAACAGGGGAGTAGTCCAGCGTTCTAAACACGTTCCACTTGTCAGCTCTTCAGCAATAGGATTCAGCGGTAGTCCAGTTTGAAATAAAACAGTCCCCTCATAGAGGTGCACATGTCCCCCAGATGAGTGCAGAACGCAGATGTCAAGTAGCCTAATGTAGTAACTGTATGAGAGAGAGCCATGCTGATTTGCAGGAGGTGCTAGCACCACCACCACCTCGCCATTTCTTGTGCATCAGGAATGCTGAGCTCCTACATCTGTGACCGCCTTTTAAAGCAACATTCGCCTTTTCAACAATGAACAGAAGAAATAAAAGAACTGTGACACAAACAGGTGTAGTAGATGTAGAGGGGACTCCCTCTACAATTATACTGCAGGAGAGTATATATTCAACCATTGTTTGTCAGTCATAGAATGGTAGAGTTGGAAGGGACCTCCAGGTCACTAAATTATCCCAGACAGATATTTGTCCAGCCTTTGTTTGAACACTTCAATTGAAGGAGAACTCACCACCTCCCGTGGTAACCTGTTCCACTCATTCATCCACCCATTTCCAGATCCTTTAACCGTTCCTTGTAGGACATTGTTTGCAGACTGCTTGCCCTAATCTGCCCCAAGATCAATATGATCTTCTGCAGTGTGAGACTATATTTTTCACTAGGATGCATGGCTCATAAGAGGACTGGGCAGCTGTCATCATACACCTTATGGAATCAAAAGTAGGGTGGGAGACGATATGCCAGTATTTGGACCCTGAGGAGACTGCTGAGGCTCGGAGATCCCCAACTGACACAGGGGCCATACATTCCTTGCTATTTATACAGACAGCCTCGCACTGTTGCAAGGGATACTCAGGGACCACAAACCCCTTCTACTGTACGTGATAAAAGAAGAAGAACTGCTAGTGGATATCTTATGAGACTGACGGATGAACAGAAGGCAAAGCTCTGCCCTCACACCTGGTCTTATGGTGGGAGGGAATATAAATTCCATGATTCACGTTCAGTGATTGGGGTCAATGAACAGTTTAATGACAGAATATGATGTCACCCTCCCTACGGCTGTTGAATTAAAGGGAGGAATCAGGCTTTCCTTTTTGCTAAGTGTTCACAGCTTATTCAAGAACATTGTGTTTGTCATTTTCTGCAGAGGTTCTCCAGTGTCTGCTGACAAGGACAAGAAAGTAAGATAGAGGATTACCCATTTCTTTTTTTTTTATAATTTTGGACAATGCCAAAATTATGGCAGGAATGTTTTTTTTTATTACGACTTAGTGGTGAGAATTTTCTTTTATGGGAAGATGTGTGAAAAAAAATTGTAATAAGAAAAGGAAAATATATTTTTTTGCTACTGCTAATATGTTTTGGATTTTAATCTGTGTTATAACTGATGTCAAGGACGATTATGTTCTAGAAGGGGGGGATGTAAGCGGGTCAGGTATTGTATTATTATTTTTCCCCTGATAAATGTGTAATTGATGTTTTGCTCTGCCCTCTGTTGAACAGTCACTGTTACTGCAACCGTTCTTTTTTTGTTTTGTTTTTTTGCCTTGATTGGTGAACGGACATAGGGATGTCAGATACGCAGAGGGACGGAAGAGAAGAAAGTGAGGGAGCTGTAGTACACAGTGGTATCTGCGGTGCCTGTGCGGGTTAGACTGTCTGCAGAGCAAGAAGTACTTCAAGTACCTCAAGTCGATGGCCTCCCTCAACATAGACATCCATCTCCATCGGAGATGTAGTGTGAAATAAGGTTTCATTAGCATCATGTGGACTGTGTTTGGAAATCGCCCTTGTCGCAGCTGAGAGTCAGATAAATCCCACCTTTGCAATTGAGCTTATCTGGTGCTCTATGGACCGCGGACTTCTGCAGGCTAAGCTGACTCCTCCGTAAGAGCAGGCCCCCATCACCTAACCAGTGGTAAAAGCCGTGTGTCCAGCAAGACCCCTGATCTATCCAAGGCCTCACCTTTAATGCCATGCTTCACCTAAAATTGGAGAAAATTGGGGTAAATTGGCTTCTGCCTCATTGGAGTTTTTTTGCTTTTCTCTGGATCAACAAGGAGGGGGGAGGTGAAACAGGATGAACTGGATGTGCATTTGCCTTTTTTCAGCCTAGCATACTATGTTATCTCTATGAATGTGTTTGTGGAGAGGAGACTATTCAGTGGGGTTCACAAATTTTCAAGCACCGCTGTAAGATATTGCTGGCTTGTCCTCAGCATAGGTTATCAATATCTGAACAGTGGTGGTCTACTGCTTGGGATCCCCATTGATCAGTTATTTGGTGTAAAAGCTTGCGTGAACTCTACAGCTATTGCAGTGCTTATCAGGCACAGTGCTGTATAGTGGTGGTGCCTGGTACTGCAGCTCAGTCCCACTTGCTTGAATGGCACTAAGCTGCTCTCAGGCCTTGCAAACAATGAATGTGATGTCATAGGTCTGAGAAGAGGCCAAGACACTCACCTGCTGCTGCCTCTTTAGATAGCTGATTAGTGGGGGTCCTAATCAGTGGGGTAGACCCCCACCAATCAGATATTAGTGACCTATTCTGAGAATAGAACATCAATATTAGGGTGTATTCAGACGACCGTATATCAGCCGGGTATTCACTAATTCCCCGGAACTTAGCCCCGCCCCCATCCCGCCTCCTCTCATTGCAAATAGAGCAGAGGGGCGGAGAGGAGGCAGAGAGGGGGCGGGAGCTCAGAGCACTGCTCCCGGCTCTTCCAGCCTCCTCCCCCTGCAGAGAGAGACGCCGTATATCGGCCGGCGTGAATACCTGAATTCAAACGAGCGTAAGTGTATTTGCATACATTTTTGCAGAATGTGTGTTGCATATTTTCACACATATCGGCATATTTAACGGCACTTTTTGCATGCACAAGTCGGGCACAATTGCGCGTGCAAAAAACACTCACTGATACTCCCAACCATTGGAATGGCCAATTAGTTTAATGAGCTCCAGAGATGTTCTTTCCCTGGACAACTGTGCAGGAAAATATAACATGCTGCATATTTTTTTTTGCGAGACCGAATTGCGCACACCAAATATGCGCATGTGAATGAACCCATTGATATCATTTTGTTTCATTTTCTGCATATTGCATGTGCAAATTTTTGTGTGCATATACGTTTGTGAGAATCTGCAACATGTTAATCCACTCATAGATACTCATACATCAATCAGTATCTGAATGCTCATGTTAGTGAGCACCAGGTAGTCATGTGACACTAAATTAGGCTGCCATTGATTTTCAGAGTAAACCTGCTTGTTGATAGTTTCCATGTACATCGGATCTTTTTTCCAAACTGCAATGTAAGAGAAAAGATATAGCAAAAAGTAAATTAAGTAAAATTCAAAAATTGCTAATGTGGAAATGTTAGTCACGGTGGGGCATTTCTAATTGTTGATAAGCAATCCGTAATCATTGAATCACACAAGACTTGTAGTGATAGTTTGGAAAACTTTCAAAGATATTGGGCCTTTAGTGCCACCTGCTGGACATTTCAGAGTAATGTTGTCAAGATTCATACTGGTGAAGGAGACAGCAATCACTATGGGCTCAGTGGCCAGTCTGTTAGGCTGGTTAAATCTCCGCCTGCTTATTTAATTTTCCAATCCACTGTCTGACATCTGAAGACATTCTGATTGAAGGCTGTACAGCTCTGATGTCAGAAGACATCCAGGAGGGTATTCTTACTGTAGATTACTGGCGGCTCTATTGTTGGGGGCCTCTCCAACATGTCACATACTGAAGTACTGGCTCTAGCCAGCAGATGGTGCCATTGTATAATGGCAGAAAGAGAAAGCCCCCTAGGAAACCCTGAATCCAAGATTGGATTGCAAAGAGTTAAAGCCCTTCCTCGAAAATCCCTGCAGTGATTGTTAGTAGACCATTGTTCTCAATGGGGCCACCGGTAGCAGCCACAGCCCCACTGAAAGCAATGGTGCATGGGACCTTCACTCGAGTATAAGCCGAGGGGGCTTTTTCAGCATTAAAAATGTGCTGAGAAAGTCGGCTTATACTCAAATATATACGGTACTTGTTTCACTTAAAGGGGTTGTCCCGCGAAAGCAAGTGGGTCTATACACTTCTGTATGGCCATATTAATGCACTTTGTAATGTACATTGTGCATTAATTATGAGCCATACAGAAGTTATAAGAAGTTATTCACTTACCTGTTCCGTTGCTAGCGTCCTCGTCTCCATGGTGCCGTCTAATTTTCAGCGTCTAATCTCCAGATTAGACGCGCTTGCGCAGTCCGGTCTTCTTCTTTTCTCAATGGGGCCGCTCGTGCCGGAGAGCGGCTCCGTGTAGCTCCGCCCCGTCACGTGCCGATTCCAGCCAATCAGGAGGCTGGAATCGGCAATGGACCGCACAGAAGCCCTGCGGTCCACCGAGGGAGAAGATCCCGGCGGCCATCTTCAGCAGGTAAGTAAGAAGTCACCGGAGCGCGGGGATTCAGGTAAGCACTATCCTGTTTTTTGTGTAAACCCCTGCATCGGGTTTGTCTCGCGCCGAACGGGGGGGCTGTTGAAAAAAAAAAAAAAACGTTTTGGCGCGGGACAACCCCTTTAAAGTTATAGGTTGGCTGTTTCAAACAAAGAAGTTGATTGATTGTTATTGCTGGTCATATAGCATATAAATACAATGTATAGGTAAACTTTACCTTGTGTATTGGTAATTGTCTGCTGACTGTACATCTTTGGATCCTGGCTGGTGGTTCAGTGGGCCACGGTACTCAGCAGTACTCCCATGCCCTGGCACAGCAGCTGGCAGCAAGAATATTTTCTCGGTAGTTCTCTAATAGAAGGAGGTGCCAGTGTCAGCATTGGCATAGGAGGAGCTTGATACTGATGTGAATGTAAGTGGTGAGACACTAGAATGCTACACCACAAAACTGATAGGGGGAGCAGAGAGTCACTAAAAAGGTGTGTTTTGGTGCAAAAAGCCAAGTACAGCTGTTCAACCCTCTGGTTTCAGGACAAAGTTATGTCCCAGACCAAGAGCGGCATGGGGAAATAGTATGTGCAGTTGTTCTTCACTGCCACCATTTCAATATGCTCATTTCGGATCTTGTTTTTGGCTGTCCAAGACGGTCACAGCAACTTTCTAAGGCCACCTGCACACGAGCGGAAATTCCGCAGCGGGATTTCCCACGGAATTTCCGCTGCTGGAAGCCTGCATAGGATTGCGTTAACAAACGCAATCCTATGCAGACGGCCGTGATTTGGCCAAGTGAAATATCGCGCGGCAAACAAATCGCGGCATGCTCTATTTCTGTGCGGGGCTCGCAGTGCCCCGCACAGAAATGTCACTCACCTGCCACCAGCTCCGGTCTGCGCATGCGCCGGCTGCCCGGCAAGCCAGCATATCAAACAGC
The DNA here is from genome assembly GCF_035609145.1 of Eleutherodactylus coqui. NCBI lineage: Eukaryota > Metazoa > Chordata > Amphibia > Anura > Eleutherodactylidae > Eleutherodactylus > Eleutherodactylus coqui. Next base: position 76,656,973 of record NC_089843.1, on the reverse strand, counting down.
TGGAGCCGGCGGGCGCGGGTGAGTACGCGCTGGTCCCTGCAAGCGCTCGGGTCGGGTCCTGTGGCGAGAATTCTCGCCGCCAGATCCAACCCGCCCGTCTGCAGGCGGCCTAACTAGCTAATGAACATTGTGCCCTGCTCTTTGATTGACCAGTGCTGATCACCTTAGCAGCTCTGCTCAATTACAGATCAGTTTTAGTGCATTAGTAACCTAAAGGCCCATTTATATGCAAAGATAATCTTTCAAAAGATTGAAAGATTTTGCGATCTATTTGCATTAAGTGTTAATGACTTTTAAAGGCCCATTTAAATGGGATGAATGTTGGGCAAACGATGCCTGACACTCATACCTGCTCACTTGCTTTTGCACAGGAGCGGGTATCGTTGCTTCACAGTTGGGCGGCTGCAAATTTCTCTCCTCTTGCTCCCCTGCCCCTCTGCATTCACTTAACATAGCAACAGTTCAGTATTGAGCGGCTGCTATTTACACTCATCGCTCAGAATTTTAAGCTGCATAACATTCTGAACGATGAGTGTAAATAGCAGCCATTCAGTACTAAAGGCTGCTATGTTAAGTGAATGAAGAGGGGCAGGGGAGCAAGAGGAGAGAAATGTCCTCCAGCCGCCCTGCTGTGAAGCAACAATACTCGCTCCTGTGCAAAAGCAGGGACGAGTGTCGGGCATCGTTTGCCCCACATTCATCCCATCTAAATGGGCCTTAACTAGAGATGAGCGAACGTACTCGTCCGAGCTTGATACTCGTTCGAGTATTAGCGTGTTCGAGATGCTCGTTACTCGTAACGAGTACCACGCGATGTTCAGGTTATTTTCACTTTCATCTCTGAGACGTTAGCGCGCTTTTCTGGCCAATTGAAAGACAGGGAAGGCATTACAACTTCCCCCTGCGACGTTCAAGCCCTATACCACCCCCCAGCAGTGAGTGGCTGGCGAGATCAGGTGTCACCCGAGTATATAAATCGGCCCCTCCCGCGGCTCGCCACAGATTTGTTCTGACATACTTTAGGGAAAGTGCTGTCTTGGTGGAGCTGCTATAGGGAGAGCGTTAGGAGTATTTTAGGCTTCAAGAACCCCAACGGTCCTTCTTAGGGCCACATCTAACCGTGTGCAGTACTGTGGAGGCTGCTTTTTGCAGTGTTGCACATTTTATTTTTTTTTGGTATATCGGCCGTGCAGAGCATTGCGCCCTGCAGTAATACTCCAGGGCCAGAAGCACTTAGGCAGGGCCAGAAGACATATTGATTGAATATAGGCAGTGGGCCTTTGCAAAAACATTTTGGGAAAAAAATCTATTTGGGCTGCCTGTCACTGTCCTCGGTGTTCTGGGTCTCTGCTGGGTGTAGTAGTTCTCCAAATTCATATGCAGCCAGCTAAGTGTTACAGCAGGCTTGCGCAAAATTATTTCCTGGCTCTGTCTGGGCTGTTAAATCACCACTGTATTGCAGTCCACAGTGCAACACTCTGCAGTTCTTTGACATACTCCAGGGCCAGAAGCGCTTAGGCAGGGACAGAAGACATATTGATTGAATATAGGCAGTGGGCCTTTGCAAAAACATTTGGGGAAAAAAATCTATTTGGGCTGCCTGTCACTGTCCTCAGTGTTCTGGGTCTCTGCTGGGTGCAGTAGTTCTCCAAATTCATACACAGCCAGCTAAGTGTTACAGCAGGCTTGCGCAAAATTATTTCCTGGTGTTCCGTAAGCGAAGTCAGCCTCCAACCACAGGCCAATAAGCGGCACATTTAATTACAGCGTTCTGTTTCTGCACTACTGCTAATACACCATGCTGAGGGGTAGGGGTAGGCCTAGAGGACGTGGACGCGGGCGAGGACGCGGAGGCCCAAGTCAGGGTGTGGGCACAGGCCGAGCCAGTGCGGTGGCCAGGGGTAGAGGCAGGGCCAGACCGAATAATCCACCAACTGTTTCCCAAAGCGCCCCCTCGCGCCATGCCACCCTGCAGAGGTCAAGGTGCTCTACGGTGTGGCAGTTTTTCACAGAGACGCCTGACAATCGACGACGAACAGTGGTGTGCAACCTTTGTCGCGCCAAGATCAGCTGGGGAGCCACCACCACCACCAGCATGCGCTGGCATATGATGGCCAAGCACCACACAAGGTGGGACGAAGGCCATTCACCGCCTCCGGTTTGCACCACTGCCTCTCCCCCTGTGCCCCAACCTGCCACTGAGATCCAACCCCCCTCTCAGGACACAGGCACTACCGTCTCCTGGCCTGCACCCACACCCTCACCTCCGCTGTCCTCGGCCCCATCCAGCAATGTCTCTCAGGGCAGCGTCCAGACGTCGCTAGCGCCACTGTTTGAGCGCGAGCGCAAGTACGCCGCCACGCACCCGCACGCTCAAGCATTAAACGTGCACATTGCCAAATTGATCAGCCTGGAGATGCTGCCGTAGGCTTGTGGAAACGGAGGCTTTCAAAAGCATGATGGCGGCGGTGGCCCCGCGCTACTCGGTTCCCAGTCGCCACTACTTTTCCCAATGTGCCGTCCCAGCCCTGCACGACCACGTCTCCCGCAACATTGTACGCGCCCTCACCAACACGGTTACTGCCAAGGTGCACTTAACAACAGACACGTGGACAAGCACAGGCGGGCAGGGCCACTATATCTCCCTGACGGCACATTGGGTGAATTTAGTGCAGGCTGGGACAGAGTCAGAGCCTGGGACCGCTCACGTCCTACTCACCCCCCGAATTGCGTGCCCCAGCTCGGTGGTGGTATCTGCGGCGGTGTATGCTTCCTCCACTAAACCACCCTCCTCCTCCTCCTCCTACGCAACCTCTGTCTCGCAATCAAGATGTGTCAGCAGCAGCACGTCGCCAGCAGTCGGTGTCGCGCGGCATGGCAGCACAGCGGTGGGCAAGCGTCAGCAGGCCGTGCTGAAACTACTCAGCTTAGGAGAGAAGAGGCACACGGCCCACGAACTGCTGCAGGGTCTGACAGAGCAGACCGACCGCTGGCTTGCGCCGCTGAGCCTCCAACCGGGCATGGTTGTGTGTGACAACGGCCATAACCTGGTGGCGGCTCTGCAGCTCGGCAGCCTCACGCACGTGCCATGCCTGGCCCATGTCTTTAATTTGGTGGTTCAGCGCTTTCTGAAAAGCTACCCACACTTGTCATACCTGCTTGGAAAGGTGCGCCGGGTCAGCGCACATTTCCGCAACTCCAAGACGGACGCTGCAACCCTGCGGACCCTGCAACATCGGTTTCATCTGCCAGTGCACCGATTGCTGTGCGACTACCCACACAGTGGAACTCTACGCTCCACATGTTGGCCAGGCTCTATGAGCAGCGTAGAGCTATTGCGAAATACCAACTACAACATGGGCGGCATAGTGGGAGTCAGCCTCCTCAATTATTTACAGAAGAGTGGGCCTGGTTGGCAGCCATCTGCCAGGTCCTTGGAAAATTTGAGGAGTCTACCCAGATGCTGAGCGGGGATGCTGCAATCATTAGCGTCACCATTCCTCTGCTATGCCTCTTGAGAAGTTCCCTGCAAAGCATAAAGGCAGACGCTTTGCACTCGGAAACGGAGGCGGGGGAAGACAGTATGTCGCTGGATAGTCAGAGCACCCTCATGTCTATATCTCAGCGCGTTGAGGAGGAGGAGGAGGGGGAGGAGCATGAGGAGGAGGGGGAAGAGACAGCTTGGCCCACTGCTGAGGGTACACATGCTGCTTGCCTGTCATCCTTTCAGCGTGTATGGCCAGAGGAGGAGGAGGAGGAGGGGGAGGAGCATGAGGATGAGGGGGAAGAGACAGCTTGGCCCACTGCTGAGGGTACACATGCTGCTTGCCTGTCATCCTTTCAGCGTGTATGACCAGAGGAGGAGGAGGAGGAGGAGGAGGAGGATCCTGAAAGTGATCTTCCGAGTGAGGACAGCCATGTGTTGCGTACAGGTACCCTGGCACACATGGCTGACTTCATGTTAGGATGCCTTTCTCATGACCCTCGTGTTACACGCATTCTGGCCAATGCGGATTACTGGGTGTACACACTGCTCGACCCACGGTATAAGGAGAACCTTTCCACTCTCATTCCCGAAGAGGAAAGGGGTTCGAGAATGATGCTATACCACAGGGCGCTGGTGGACAAACTGATGGTAAACTTCCCATCCGACAGCGCTAGTGGCCGAAGGCGCATTTCCGCGGGCCAGGTAGCAGGGGAGGCGCAGAGATCAGGCAGCATGTACAGCGCAGGCAGGGGACCATTTTCCAAGGCCTTTGCCAGCTTTCTGGCTCCACAGCAAGACTGTGTCATCGGTCCCCAGTCAAGGCTGAGTTGGCAGGAGCACTGTAAAAGGATGGTGAGGGAGTACGTAGCCGATCGCACGACCGTCCCCGGTGACGCCTCTGCCCCCTACAACTACTGGGTGTCGAAGCTGGACACGTGGCCTGAACTCGCGCTGTATGCCCTGGAGGTGCTTGCTTGTCCTGCGGCTAGCGTCTTGTCAGAGAGTGTGTTTAGTGTGGCTGGTGGAATCATCACGGATAAGCGTACCCACCTGTCAACCAACAGTGCCGACAGGCTTACACTCATCAAGATGAACAAAGCCTGGATTTCCCCAGACTTCTCTTCTGCACCAGCGGACAGCAGCGATACCTAATCAATACGTAGGCTGCACCCGCGGATGGAAGCATCGTTCTCTATCACCATCAAAAACGGGGACCTTTTTGCTTCATCAATCTGTGTATAATATTCCTCCTCATCCTCCTGCTCCTCCTCCTGAAACCTCACATAATCACGCCGAACGGGCAATTTTTCTTAGGCCCACAAGGCTCACTCATATAATTTTTGTAAACAATTTTTATACGTTTCAATGCTCATTAAAGCGTTGAAACTTTCACCTCAACCAATTTTTATTTTAACTGGGCTGCCTCCAGGCCTAGTTACCAATTAAGCCACATTAACCAAAGCGATTAATGGATTTCACCTGCCCTCTTGGTTGAGCATGGGCAATTTTTCTCAGGTACATTAGTACTGTTGGTACACCAATTTTTGGGGGCCCTCGCCTACAGTGTAATCAAATGAATTTTTAGCCCACCTGCATTACAGCTGACGTTACATCAGCTGTGTTGGGCACTGCAATGGGATATATTTATGTACCGCCGGTGGGTTCCAGGGAGCCACCCATGCTGTGGGTCCACAGGGAGTTGTAACTGCATGTGTCTACTTCTAAAGAACCCCAGTCTGACTGGGGCATGCAGTGTGGGCCGAAGCCCACCTGCATTAAGCACGACATTACCTCAGCTGTGATGGGCAATGCAATGGGATATATTTATGTACCGCCGGTGGCTTCCTGGCACCCACCCATGCTGTCGGTCCACAGGGAGTTGTAACTGCATGTGTCCACTTCTAAAGAACCCCAGTCTGACTGGGGCATGCAGTGTGGGCCGAAGCCCACCTGCATTAAACATGACATTACCTCAGCTGTGATGGGCAATGCAATGGGATACATTTATGTACCGCCGGTGGCTTCCTGGCACCCACCCATGCTGTCGGTCCACAGGGAGTTGTAACTGCATGTGTCCACTTCTAAAGAACCCCAGTCTGACTGGGGCATGCAGTGTGGGCCGAAGCCCACCTGCATTAAACATGACATTACCTCAGCTGTGATGGGCAATGCAATGGGATATATTTATGTACCGCCGGTGGCTTCCTGGCACCCACCCATGCTGTCGGTCCACAGGGACTTCACAATAGGGAGTTGTACCTGCCTGTGTCTATGAATTAAAAACCCCGGTCAGGTTGGGGCATGCAGTGTGGGCCGAAGCCCACCTGCATTTAATCTGACGTTAGCTCAGCTGTGATGGGCACTGCAATGGGATACATTTATGTACAGTTGGTGGGTTCCAGGGAGCCACCCATGCTGTGGGTTCACACGGAATTCCCATTGCGGAGTTGTACCTGCCTGTGACTATTTATAAAAAACGCGGTCTGACTGGGGCATGCAGACACCTTGACAGAATGAATAGTGTGTGGCACATAGGTTCCCCATTGCTATGCCCACGTGTGCAGCTCCAGATGGAGGTGGCACAGGATTGGATTTCTCATTGCTTCTGTACAGCATTGTGGACTATCGCCCCGCCCCTTTTAAAGAGGGTCGCTGCCTAGCCGTGCCAACTCTCTGCAGTGTGTGCCTGCTTTTCCTCTGGCAGACGCACTTATAAATAGACATGAGGGTGGCGTGGCATGAGGGCAGCTGAAGGCTGGGCAGGGACAGTTTGCTGTGCGCTGTGGACACTGGGTCGTGTGTGTGTGTGGGGGGGGGGTTGGGCAGCATGTAGCCCAGGAGAAGTGGCAGCGGAGTGTCATGCAGGCAGTGATTGTGCTTTGTTGGAGGTAGTGTGGTGCTTAGCTAAGGTATGCATTGCTAATGAGGGCTTTTCAGAAGTAAAAGTTTTTGGGAGGGGGGGGCCCACTCTTGCCGCTATTGTGGCTTAATAGTGGGACCTGGGAACTTGAGATGCAGCCCAACATGTAGCCCCTCGCCTGCCCTATCCGTTTCTGTGTCGTTCCCATCACTTTCTTGAATTGCCCAGATTTTCACAAATGAAAACCTTAGCGACCATCGGCGATATACAAAAATGCTCGGGTCGCCCATTGACTTCAATGGGGTTCTTTACTCGAAACGAACCCTCGAGCATCGCGATAATTTCGTCCCAAGTAACGAGCACCCGAGCATTTTGGTGCTCGCTCATCTCTAGCCTTAGCACTTTAACATCTTCATTTGTATGTAAAAGGGCTTCCATGAGCTGTTTGCCGAGCCCACCATGTGATTAACCACACACCCAGCTGTGCAAATAGCTGTGCATTATCCACTTCCTGGCTGCCGGCAGATTACAATGTTATCTGCCGACTTCCGTGGAGATAACAACATATGGTCTATTGGAAGATAAATGTGCTTTCTTAATCTCCAGTAGCTGAACGATGGATTTTAAGTTCACCTTAAAATCATCAGTCAAGTGAAAACTGCACGATGCTCGCATTTACATGTAACGATTATCACTCATTTTTGGTCTTTCGAACGAATTTTGAGCAATAATCGTTACGTACAAATGGGTCCTAACATTACCAATGGACTTTGGGGAATTAGCTAGTCTGAAAATTGTGTTGACCATCTTGAATGGCCTGAACCAGGACCTGGAACTGGATGATCGGAGGGATAGCAAAGAAGAACAACTGCAGGTATTATTCCCTGCCCCCTCCAGACCAGGACAGAATTTAGCTCTGAGACCTGTCCATCAAGAGGGCTCTTGTGAAATGGCGACAAGTTTTTGCCTATTCACTGCAAGCATGCTGGTGGACTGAGAGGCAGAGGAAGTGGTAGGCTGGAAGCCAAATTATATGATGCAGGGCCTGAGGAGAGGCTGCATGTTGGGTTATATGGTGCTATTTTATGAGATCCATGGCCGAGAGTTGTCATCTTGACATCACCAAGTGAGGCCCAGAGAGTTACAGAGAACAGATGGTGAGCTGACCTAGGAAACCGCTGCTGTCTTAAAGTGTGCTGGGATAGTCTGGCCACAGAAGTGGTCAACTTGCAGAACTCTGTTCGGATTGTCACTGGGGTGGCATGCCCAAGTGTACTTGTCAACTTGAGGAATGCTCAATTCTGAGGAGTCTGTTGGGGTCTGTGAAAAATGTCAGCCTGAGAGGGAGCCAAAGCAGATTAGGTGGTGCTAGACTCATATCTGAGGAAGACTACAGCTTAATTGAGATGGGGCTGTGGGAGATATCAGCCTGGAAGGGACTAATGAGTAGCATGTAGTAGGACATTGGGTACCCTGAGGCTTGTAGAGTGTTGTGGTTAGTTCTATCATGTGGTGGGATGAGCTGCATGGGTGCATATTGAGGAGGGATCAGGAGTGGAATAGCTCTTAGGAAGAAGGCAATGGTGGCCTTCTAGTTGGTGTTCAGAAAGTTTCCAGGTTAGGGAACAATAGACAAGCTCTGAGAAGTGATGTGGAGTTAACACAGTATGGAGGTGTTATGTTCATGCGGCGCACTAAAGTGCCATGCCTCAATACGGACACAAGAAGGTATCCTATTTAAAACTGCAAACACTCCTCATAGTGTTGCAAGGACCAATTGCACCTCTCCAGGCTAAGATGGAAAGACTCCTGTCCCTTACTAATCAGGGAAAGTGGGAATCCCTGCCTAAAAGCGGGGTGATTGTCCCGACAAGGACAGCCCAATGACTTCATCTGGGACCTGGCTATCCCCGATTACATACCTGTAGAGATGCACAAAACACACACATAGGACACAACACTGTTCACACACACTGAACACAGAACACGACCATTCACACCTCATGTCTGGCCACCTGCACAGACATATAGAACAAGTCACTGTTCACACCAACACACAAGGTTTTGCATTCCACATAGAACAGAAACCCCACCCAGAACTCACATGCATCCGGATAGCAAACCATAGTGTTAAGGTTGTGCATCTGGGACCTGTGGTTCTACAGGCTTCCTTATGCACACTTTCACAGGTAGGGGTTAATTGAGCTAGCTAGATGTGGTATTCTCTGCCAGCCAATCCCCCTGGTCTGCAGCAGATAAATACCAGCAAACTCTTGGGAGAGATCGCTGGTCATTTTAGTGCCTTATGTATCACTGTTTATCCCACCCAGAGCCGGTGGTTGCATGCTGGTTTGAAGCGTCTCTCTCTCCTCCCCTGAAGACAGTCTGGGCACCTGCTGTCCCTCCCCTCCTTGCATTCTGGGGTGCGTGCATTGTGTAGTGTGCGCTATGGTAACCGCACAGATGCAGGCGACCTGCAGATTTCTCCCTATGGCTGGCCAGGTGTGGCCCCCAGACGTCTGATGTCCTATGTGTGTGTCAGATGGGTGATGCCTGACACTGCTCCCTATGTCAGCACGGTGGCTGACTCTTCCTATTCCTCTGGAGTGAGGGCACTAGGGCTGCTTTGGTTTGCCATTGGTATGCATGTGAGCTCTGGGTGGGGTCCATGTTGTATGCACAACCTGTTGTATGTTTGTGTGAACAGTGACTTGTGTTGTATGTCTGCTCAAGTGGCCAGACATGTGGTGTGTACAGTCCTGTTCTATGTGGTGTGTGTTACACTGTATGTTGGTGTGAGCAGCGATGTATATTAGGTCTGTGCAGGGTGCCAGACATGTGCTTTTTGTGCAGTCCTGTTCTTTGTACAGTGTGTGTGTGTGAACAATGTCATGTCCTGTGTTGAGTACATCTCTCCAGCTCCCTGATCAGGGATAATCAGGTTAGTAGAAGAAGACAGTGGGGCCGCTTTTATCAAGGCGATGACTTCATTTTTAGGGCGCCCACCCACTGGCGATTTTTTTTTCTTTGCGTTTTGCGTTTTTTCTCAAGAGCAATTAGAATTGAATGTACTCCTGTCCACTGGCGTTTTTTTTTTTGCGTTGCGTTGCGTTTTTTAACATAGGAACTGTCAGTTGCATATGTGTCCTTATTTTTCTCCTAATGCACCCATGAAAGTCAATGGAAATTAATGGAAAAGCCGCGAAAACGCGGCAAAAAACGCCGCGAAAAACGTGCGGAAAACTCGGGAAAAACGCCGCGAAAACGCTGCGTTCTTCACGCACGAAAATCGCAAACGCCAGTGGGTGGGCGCCCTTAGGCTGGGATGACCCTCTTTCCCTGATCAATTAGGGTCAGTTGTCCATTCTTCCTCCTGGAGAGATGCAATTGGTCCGTGCAAGTACTATATGTGTGTGTTTGTAGCCCCTGTTTCCCTATGCAGCCTTCCTCTCTGTTGCATCGCATCACACGAAATTGCAACTTTGACAGTAGGAAATCCTATTGTCAAAGCCCAAATCTAAGCCCTGGCTTCAGGAAAAAATAAAAAAATACAGTATACATCACCTTAGATGCGCTGTCAGCCCGGCCGCATCTTCTTTCTGATCTTCGGCACTATTCTCCTTAATCTCTTCTGGCCGGGGATTCAAAAATCCCCACTTCCTGGAAGCACTGCCTCTGATTGGCTGACTCTTGGCCAATAATAGCCAGTGCTCAGTGAGCCAATCACAGCCATTCATTGAGTGCTGGCTCTGAATGGCTAAACGGCAGCCAATCACAGCCAGCACTTCCAGAAGAGATGAAGAAGACCAGTGCTGGGGACCAGGAAGAAGCTGCAGCGGAGCACCGGACAGCGCTTCTAGGTGATGTATACTTTTTTTCTGCTGTTAGGGCTTATTTTCAGGGTCACACAACTTTGTAGCACTACAAAATCACGGTATTGCCGCAAGAAGACACAGCGATATCACACAGACCAGCAATGTGATATCGCTGCAATTTTTTGCGGTGATGCCATGTTGCCTGTGTGAAGGAGGCCTTAAATTGCAGATATTCTTCCAGTTATTAATCGCCATCCACCATACATGTGACAGTGTATAGTGTGCTCTCAGGAACCAAGCTGTCAAAGCCAACTGACATCCAATGCTGGTTTGTGTCTCCCAAATTACCCCCTGTGACAAGATTACAGGGTTCTGTCCACTTACCATGACAACTTGTAAAGGCCTTTCTCCCTATCTGTGGCAGGACTTAATAGGATGACAATAAACATGGGCTATATTGTACATATGATCAGAATTACACCAGTTCAAGTCCCCTATGAGAACTAAAATGAAAGCAAATATGCAATTAAGGCTGCCTGCACATGGGCGGATTTGCATTCCGCAGGAGATACTGCCCATAACATGCTATTGAAAATAGCTTTTTCCTCTACACGAAATCAATTGCGGATTCTCTCCTCGTGGAAAAAAAATGGCAGCATGTTCTATTTCTGTGCAGATTGACATCCAATCCGTGGGCCTTCTGCAATGACTTTGCGGAAAGGTCACGGATCCCACGTCATCGCTAGGCGATGACGCAGGAAAAGCAAAGTTGTTTTTTTTTAATTAAGAATCTGGACCATCCGCAGTACAGAGAAGTTTTTAGAAAGCAGGTACACGCGGATGCCAGCCTGGCACAGGGTCGGATTCCGCTGCCCGATTCCGCATGCGGAATCCGACCCGCCCGTGTGTAGACGGCCTCAGAAAGGTTTTTATTAATGTTATAAGGAAATAATAATAATAATAAAAAAACATTAAAATGGTGAAAAGTAACCCTTCTCAGTCGGTGCATCGCCCCCAAAAAAATTGTATCATTGCAGCTGAAAAAGTCATTAAAATATAATGCAAGTGCGATGCAATGTTCCCCATGGAAATCAATGGGAAACAACTGTGATCCTATGAGGCGCGTGAAACACCTGCCTGATGGCTCAGTCACACGGGCGCATCTGGGCGCTGGTGCGCCCGTCTTCCTGCACGAAGAAGACGGCCGCACCTACAGTGCGGACGACTCTCCGCAGCGCTGGAAGAACACGTGACCGGCAATGGAGCCGGTCATGTGTTCTTTCTGCCGACGGTGCGGAGAATCGTCCATACCTGCAGTGCGGCCATCTTATCCTGAAGTAATAGGGGCACACCGGCGCCCGGATGCACCCGTGTGACTGAGCCCTGACGATCGCAATTTCACAAAAGTGATGTGAGGCTTTTTTTTAATGAAAATCGGCATGAAAGATGCACGTTGGCATGCGTGAAATCAGGCTCACCCGCGTAAATGTAGCCTCACCCTGAGGGCAGCTAGCAGCTCTTCCTCTATGTGTTGTGTGCAGGGAAAGCTGTTAATGTCGTTAGGTTGGTAGCAGGTACTTTAGTGGTATTAGTGGCTGTTATCTGGAGGACATCTCTATCTGTTCTACTCTATGTTCTGTTATGAAGCACCAGGGTCTGGGTGGAACCGCTCCCTCTGCACCTACTGCAGCAACACCTCTTTATATTTCCATCATTCTGAATGTTGTCTCAGTCTGCAGGGCAAAACATTGCCATTATCATTTTGCAGTTACGTCTATGACCACCAGGTGGCAGCAGAGCCCTTAAAATGAGTGCAGTTTGCTGCGCTACAAAGTTTTAATAAGTACATTACTGTGTTTTACCTTTAATTCGTGGTTTCAATATTAATGTCACTTTGTAGAACCTTCCTTAGCGTATGCTGTAAAATGTTAATGTAAAATGAAGACAAAAGAGACATAAATTTTGCATAAAAAATAGGAGCAATTTTCTTGTGTCTTCTGATATTTATGGCAATGGAACATGGCAACAGCTGGAATTCAGATTTTCCCGTTTCCCCATCAACATCAGAAGCCAAAATTTGAGTGACATATCTGCCAGGTAATTCAACTAGCAATATATAGTAACTAGAGATGAGCGGCGCGGGGTGGTGGTGGTGGGAGGAGCCGTGGGGAGAGTGGGAGAGATCTCTCTCAGTTTTTAGGGAATCTTTAGGGACGTGCCAGCAGTTACTCGAAAAAGGCGATGCTCTCTCTCGAGTAAATCGCCTTACCAAGTATGCTTGCGCATGTCTAATAGTAACCCCTTAAAATAGTTGTACCACAATTACAAGTTGTTCCCTGTCCACAGGATAGGGAATAACCTGATGATCAATGGAGGTCTCACTGCTGAGACGACTGCCGATCTTGAGAACAGGACTCCAGTTTCCTCCTCTACCTGTTACTGCAGGGGGTGTCTTCTCCATGTTCTGGAGATTGGCAGGGGTCTCAGAAGTGAGATGCCCACTAATCAGCACGCTATTGGTGTTACAACTCCTTTAATGATGGGGCCTATTTTGGACTTAAGGATGCACCCATTTTTTTGCATTTTTGTCTCCATATTTCAGTCATAACTTTAACCTTCTGTCTACAATTTGTTTTCACTTTTTTACTTTAAAAACCTTTTTGGAAAATATATATATTTTACATTGCTGCATTCAAAGACCCGTAACCTTTTTACTTTTCCATGGACAGAGCTCAGTGAGGGCTTGTTTTTTTTGCCTGGTGAGCTGTAGTTTCTATTGATACCATTTTGGGGTACAAATAACTTGATCACTTTTATTGCATTTTTTGGGAAGTGAAATGAACGAAAAAAGCATTTGGCCACATATCTTTGCTTTTTTTAAAATAGTGTTTGCCATGTGTGATAAAAAACATGTGTTCAATTATCGGTCATTATAAATGAGAAGATACCAAATGTGGCTCTTTTTTACTTTTTTTTTTAAGAAAAGGTGCACAAAAAATAGCTTTTAACTTTTTTTAAACTCATTTTAATTTGGCTTAACTCTTTTTAATGCATATTTTTTATGCCTCTGTAAGAGATTTGAACCTGTGATCTCATGTTAACTCAGATAATGCACTTCACTACTTCTGTACTACCACTGTAGTGTATAACCACTGTTTCTGCCTTTGACTGGCCATGGTAACCTTTGCAATTTCAAGGGCAATGCTGTCACACAGAGGCGTAACTTGAAGTTTCTGGGACCCCATGCAAAACCTATAACAGGGCCCCCAACTATAATTCTTTATTCATAGTACTGGGCTCCCTATGTGGAGAAGAGAGGCCTTATGGGCCCCCTAAGGCTCCTGGACCTGAGTGCAACTGCATCCCCTGTATCCCCTATAGGTATGCCAGTGCTGTCACAGAAGAAGTGCCCATCCTCTGTTAGCCTCCTACATGTCATGATCAGCATTGATCATGGCATGTAAGGGTTTAAGAGAGGGGATCAGTGTTCTCATCAATCCCCGCTGTTGCAGCAGGAAACCAGTTGCCTGTCACAGCCAGCTCGCACAGCGGATGGCACGGACTCAACTCCTGAGCCCACGCCATCCATAGGATGTAATTATATGTCTTTTCATGGAAACCTCTTACACCTGGGACTTACATATACACCCTGGGGTAGGGGTTAAGGGGTGTAGGTATAGGTGTGTAGGGGTAGCAGTCACACCCAATCCTTGGTTTCTTAGGGGTTCAAAAACCCTTCTTCACATAATCAGACACCCATATTATGAATGGCACTCGATAGATGAAGGTCCTGTTACAGAATTTATATCATAGTCCAGAAGCTTCAGGTTGCACCTCTGGTTTTTAGTTGTTATGCAACCCCCAAAGATTAACAAAATTAATTCAATACTAAGACCCCCCAAAACAAGTTGTGACCTTCATTGTTAATTCAAGATTCCAAGGAAATAAAGGGAAGGAAGGTGCTGTGGGATAATAAAAGACGGGGATTATAGTGCTTCATAAGGTGAAAACAAAAGTAGTCTGCTGGGACACAACCTTCTCGCAGCCTGCACCCTGTGACACTAAAGCTTCATTATACACATTCAACAACTGTCGGACGGATGATCGTTCATCCTACAGCTATTCCCCCCACCTGTCTCATACACATGAATGTTTAGCTCGGATAAACTTTTATGTTTTTGGGGAGGTAAGCCACAGCCAGACAACTCTGGCACCGCTTATCTCCTGGGGAACAATAGAATTGGGCATTGAAATTCTGCGCCCCAATCCTTCTTTCCAATAACATGATCTGTCGGGGAAAGCTGAGCCACCCCATAAACATTAGAGACTGTTCAGGCTCTGCCATAATCAGCACATTCAGACAACTAAAGCCTAATGTGTATGGGGACCTTGAATTTCATTTTCAGAACCTCTGATCAATCACTGACAAATAGAGATGAGCGAGCATACTCGCTAAGGGCAATTGCTCAATCGAGCATTGCCCTTAGCGAGTACCTGCCCGCTCGGGAGCAAAGATTCGGGTGCCGGCGGCGGGCGGGGAGCTGCGGGGGAGAGCGGGGAGATCTCTCTCTCCCTCTCTCCCTCCTGCCGCAACTCACCTGTCACCTGCACCGGCAGCTGAATCTTTAGAGACGAGCGGGGAGATACTCGCTAGGGACAATGCTCGATCGAGCAATTGTCCTTAGCGAGTAAGCTCGCTCATCTCTACTGACAAACTTTCTCAGTTTCATTCTGAGGCCTTTAAAGAGCAGCAACGAGTCTAATACACGATTGTGCTTGACTACATGACTGTCCTAATATTACATGTATACTATGTGTAAGTGGAATATAATATAAGACAAGTGACTAACTGATATACTTGACTGATCTAATCAGTAAATTCAGTACAGCATAGTCAGGATATTGCAGTTGTGATCTTTGCACCAGAATATATGGAAACATAAGTCTATGGAAAGTCCAAAAATGAAAAAGAGAAAAAAAAACATACAAAATTTACATTAGCCCATTCCGCCATGGTTGTACAGCAGAGGTTGGAAGGGATTGTATCACCATAATCTTTAAAGATTCCTGGAGAACAGGAGAAATCCCAGAATATTGGACAAGGGCAAATGTTGTTCCTATCTTCAAAAAAGGTAAGAAGGTGGATCCAGGAAACTACAGGCCTGTGAGCCTGACTTCTATACCAGGAAAGATCTTTGAACAAATTATTAAACAGCATGTATGCAAGTACTTAGGTGAGAATGAAGTAATTAACCAGAGCCGGCATGGGTTTGATACAAACAAGTCATGCCAGATAAATCTAATTCCCTTCTATGACAGGATCATTGACTGGGTTAATCAGGGAAAGGCAGTAGATATAGTATATCTTGACTTTAGTAAAGCATTTGACAAAGTATCTCATACCATACTTATTGACAAAATGACCAAATATGAGATTGAAAAGGCAACTGTTATGTAGATTCACAACTGGCTGAGTGATCGTACTTAAAGGGTGGTCATAAATGGCTGCACATCCAAGTGGAAGAATGTATCAGGTGGGGTACCACAGGGCTCTGTCCTAGGCCCAGTGTTGTTCAACATTTTTATAAATGATCTGGAGGAGGAAATTGATGGGAAACTGATCAAATTTTGCGATGACACAAAACTAGGAGGGATAGCTAAAACTAGAGAACAGAGGATTCAAAACGCTCTAGAAAGGCTTGAACAGTGGGCAGCGACTAATAAAGTGTTATATAACAAGCAGAAATGCAAAGTCCTGCATCTGAGCAAGATAAAAGAAAAAAGCACATACAGAATGGGAGGAATTGAGCTATACAGCAGCACATGTGAAAAAGTCTT
Source organism: Eleutherodactylus coqui (assembly GCF_035609145.1). Lineage (NCBI taxonomy): Eukaryota > Metazoa > Chordata > Amphibia > Anura > Eleutherodactylidae > Eleutherodactylus > Eleutherodactylus coqui. The sequence goes on along the minus strand of NC_089843.1, from coordinate 76,640,973 downwards.
GGGTATACTAATAGATCACAGACTGCACATGAGTCAACAATGTGATGCAGCAGCCAAAAAGGCCAACACAATTCTGGGATGTATTAAGAGAAGCATAGAGTCTAGATCGCGTGAGGTCATTATCCCCCCCCCCCCCCTACTCTTCCTTAGTCAGACCTCATCTGGAATACTGTGTCCAGTTCTGGGCACCCCACTTTAAAAAGACATAGATAAACTGGAGCAAGTTCAGAGAAGAGTTACCAGGATGGTGAGCGTTCTGCAAATCATGTCCTATGAGGAACGATTAAAGGATCTGGCAATGTTGAGCTTGCAAAAAAGAAGGCTGAGAGGAGACTTAAAGGGGTTGTCCCGCGAAACAAAGTGGGTCTATACACTTCTGTATGGCCATATTAATGCACTTTGTAATGTACATTGTGCATTAATTATGAGCCATACAGAAGTTATCAAAAGTTTTATACTTACCTGCTCCGTTGCTGGCGTCCTCGTCTCCATGGTGCCGACTAATTTTCGGCCTCTAATGGCCAAATTAGCCGCGCTTGCGCAGTCCGGGTCTTCTGCTGTCTTCAATGGGGCCGCTCGTGCAGAATGCCGGCTCCGTGTAGCTCCGCCCCGTCACGTGCCGATTCCAGCCAATCAGGAGGCTGGAATCGGCAATGGACCGCACAGAAGCCCTGCGGTCCACAGAGAGAGAGGATCCCGGCGGCCATCTTCAGCAGGTGAGTATGAAGACGCCGGACCGCCGGGATTCAGGTAAGCACTCTCCGGTTTGTTTTTTTAACCCCTGCATTGGGGTTGTCTCGCGCCGAACGGGGGGGGGGGTTAAAAAAAAAAAAAAACCGTTTCGGCGCGGGACAACCCCTTTAATAGTGGTCTACAAATATCTGAAGGGCTGTCACAGTGCAGAGGGATCAGCCCTATTCTCATTTGCACAAGGAAAGACTAGAAGCAATGGGATGAAACTGAAAGAGAGGAGACACAGATTAGATATTAGACAGTGAGGGTGATCAATGAGTGGACAGGTTACCACGGGAGGTGGTGAGTTCTCCTTCAATGGAAGTTTTCAAACAAAGACTGGACAAATATCTGTCTGGGATGATTTAGTGATCCTGCATTGAGCAGTTGGTTGGACCTGATGACCCTGGAAGTCTCTTCCAACTCTACCATTCTAGGACTCTGTTAATGGAGTGGACTGAGGAGCTGCTCTATGTATAGCTGGTGCTGGCGGTTTTATACAGCTGACAACCACTTGCAACGGCCAGAATCAGAGATTATTCTGATTGTGGTCGCTTCATTTTACCCGGTGGGCCTCCCCAAAACACAATCACAAGGTGCTTTTGATTTGTACTAATAGCCAGGAGACTACTGAAGGCCCCCGGGTCTGCTATCTAAGGACAGGGTGTACTAGGCCAGGTGTAATAGGATAGAGCTGAAGTTACAAATAATAAATAAATAGTAACGTCCCATAGAGAAAATAATTAAAAACCACTTTAAAAAGTTAAAGCCCCATGACCCTGATCTGCCCAGTGAAACATGTCAGGGGGGGATAAATTCCATTTTTAATTTGCTTAGTAGAAGAGTGGAGCAATAGCTGTAGATTCTTAGACTAGACTTACAAAGAATATACTAGCTTAGCTGAATAGTTCATTTGACTGGAACTCTCCCTCTGTTTTTAAAGGGGTTGTCCCGCGCCGAAACGGGTTTTTTTTTTTTTCAACCCCCCCCCCCGTTCGGCGCGAGACAACCCCGATGCAGGGACGTAAAGAAAGTTTACCGGAGCGCTTACCTTAATCCCCGCGCTCCGGTGACTTCAATACTTACCGCTGAAGATAGCCGCCGGGATCCTCTGTCTCCGTGGACCGCAGCTCTTCTGTGCGGTCCATTGCCGATTCCAGCCTCCTGATTGGCTGGAATCGGCACGTGACGGGGCGGAGCTACACGGAGCCGCTCTCTGGCACGAGCGGCTCCATAGAAGACTGCAGAAGACCCGGACTGCGCAAGCGCGGCTAATTTGGCCATCGGAGGGCGAAAATTAGTCGGCTCCATGGGAACGAGGACGCTAGCAACGGAGCAGGTAAGTATAAAACTTTTTATAACTTCTGTATGGCTCATAATTAATGCACAATGTACATTACAAAGTGCATTAATATGGCCATACAGAAGTGTATAGACCCACTTGCTGCCGCGGGACAACCCCTTTAATAACCATTTGCTAAGCTGCCACCTCCTGGTCTTCACCACTCTAACATAGTAACATACATAGTAACATAGTATGTAAGGCCGAATGAAGACATTGTCCATCTAGTCCAGCCTGTCTATCCTACTGTGTTGATCCAGAGGAAGGCAAAAAACCCCAAGGCCAGAAGTCAATTAGCCCTTTTTACTCTGGTTGGTTCTATTTTGTTTTTAGAATTCTTATTTTCACATTTTATTTTGACTATCAATTAAGGCTGGGTTCACACGGGGCGGATTTGCCGCAGAAGTTCCGTGCGGAATTTCACCGCGGCAAATCCGCATGCGGCCGCTAATTCCAGGATTAGCCAGCTATGTGGACGAGATTTCTCAGAAATCTCATCCAGATGGGAGGCAAATCTGCTGCGGCTAAGCCGGCAGAAGCCGCTGCTGCAACGCGGAATTGCCGACCGCAGCATGTCCATTTTTTTTTCTTTCCGCTGCGGCCGCGCTCTCCTCTATGGGAGCGCTACCCACAGCAAAAGAGCCAGTGGCCGGGCCGCTTCAAAACCGCCACGAGTTTTGAAGCAGCGGTTCTCCCGGCAGAAATCTTGCGGTTTTTCGCTGCGGCCAAACCGCGGGATTTCCGTCGGGAATCCGCCCTGTGGGAACCCAGCCTAAAAGTTAAGTATAAGGCTCTTTCACACAAGCACTTTCCATGGACGGATCTCCCTCCTATGAGCACACCGCAGGACGCAATGCATTGTGTACTGCTGCGTGCCGACACTATCACACCCCAATTTGCGCCACCCTGTAGATGTCCATGGGAAGCTTTGGTGTGCAAATGTGCACAATATATGGAAAATGAAAATATACTCAATGGGCTCTATTCTCTGCTTACTGACAAATCCCCATACACTATTCTTTTTTGTGCGCACATTTCACGCACTGCGTGTGAGAGGCACCGGTGAAAGTAATGTATAGTTTGTCACCTCGCAATACGCATTCAAAACCCACACATCTAACACGCTGTAAAAAACACTTGTGTGAGAGAACCCTAATGGCGAAGGTATCACTATGGATGTGTGCTGCCTTAGACTAACTATACAGAGGCTGGGCCAATATTGTGATTGTGACCGTTCGATTTACCCACGGATGCAAGGCCATTTTCAGCCAAAACCGCCCCACATTGCACCTGTGAAATTCTGATCCTCTCACACACGATAGAGGATCAGAAGTCTGTTCCATGATTTTAATGGGAAACCTTGCATCGCATTCGCATGCACATAACATAGTATGCGAGAGCCATGCGATGCATTAAAGGTACCAATGAGATCAATGGGCGATGCGTTTTGGGGAAGACCCACAGTTGGGACATGTCATGGTTTTTTTCCTGTACCCCAAAAGAATGGGGTTCATATTCGCATGAGATTTCGGCTTCTCGCAATACACAAATCTTGCACGAATTTCTCTGCTGTGTGAGCCCAGCCTTAGGGCAGAAAATATGCCACCACTCTATGTATTTGAGGCCCTAAGCAAACATTTTGTTCCAATTGTGAGAGCGCATCTGCCAACAAGGTGACTTCTAGAGATATGTGTATGTGTCTAGCAGTGTTTCACACAGATCTGGGGTGATTTCAGCCTAAAATAAATTTTATATATATATCTTGTTATTTGTATAGTGCCAATTTATTTATTTATTCCCCCCCCCCCACCAAGCTGGGTACTCATTATATCCCACACACACACTGTATATATACACATGCTGTATATATTGCTTAAATGTAACGATACTTCATATGTCTGCAGCGACAATGATGTGGCTTCAGTATCCAATAACGATGTCTTTGTTCTGTCCACATCCCTATATTAAATACAACACTTGTACAGCATGCCAGGCACTCACACTGTCCAAAAACACAGTCATTACAATTGTGTAAAATGGTTAATGTAGCATAAAATAAGGTGATTCATTTCCTGCAGAGTCCCATTTAAATTGCATTTGCATCTCCTAACAGCTCTATGTAATATTCACAGCTTGGAAGTGTCTTCTGACTTTTAGCAGAACACACAATATGTGCTCCAATATCTCATTTACAGCCAGCACTAATGTGCGGATACACAACCCATTACAAGCAATCTGACCTATTAAAGTCAACTCCGGTCCAGAAACGAAGATGGCCGTAGCGCTTCTCTGGCTACCTGATGGACACTGCACATTAGTATTAGAGATGAGCGAGCACCAAAATGCTCGGGTGCTCGTTACTCGGGACGAAAATTTCGCGATGCTCGAGGGTTCGTTTCGAGTAATGAACCCCATTGAAGTCAATGGGCGACCCGAGCATTTTTGTATATCGCCGATGCTCGCTAAGGTTTTCATTTGTGAAAATCTGGGCAATTCAAGAAAGTGATGGGAACGACACAGCAATGGATAGGGCAGGTGAGGGGCTACATGTTGGGCTGCATCTCAAGTTCCCAGGTCCCACTATTAAGCCACAATAGCGGCAAGAGTGGGCCCCCCCCCCCTCCCAACAACTTTTACTTCTGAAAAGCCCTCATTAGCAATGCATACCTTAGCTAAGCACCACACTACCTCCAACAAAGCACAATCACTGCCTGCATGACACTCTGCTGCCACTTGTCCTGGGTTACATGCTGCCCAACCCCCCTTCCCCTGCACGACCCAGTGTCCACAGCGCACACCAAAATATCCCTGCACAGCCTTCAGCTGCCCTCATGCCACACCACCCTCATGTCTATTTATAAGTGCGTCTGCCATGAGGACAAACCGCAGGCACACACTGCAGAGGGTTGGCACGGCTAGGCAGCGACCCTCTTTAAAAGGGGCGGGGCGATAGCCCACAATGCTGTACAGAAGCAATGAGAAATATAATCCTGTGCCACCTCCGTCAGGAGCTGCAAACGTGGGCATAGCAATGGGGAACCTATGTGCCACACGCTATTCATTCTGTCAAGGTGTCTGATTGCCCCAGTCAGACCGCGTTTTTTTATAAATAGTCACAGGCAGGTACAACTCCGCAATGGGAATTCCGTGTGCACCCACAGCATGGGTGGCTCCCTGGAACCCACCGGCTGTACATAAATGTATCCCATTGCAGTGCCCTGGACAGCAGAGCTAACGTCAGATTAAATGCAGGTGGGCTTCGGCCCACACTGCATGCCCCAACCTGACCGGGGTTTTTAATTCATAGACACAGGCAGGTACAACTCCCTATTGTGAAGTCCGTGTGGACCCACAGCATGGGTGGCTCCCTGGAACCCACCGGCGGTACATAAATATATCCCATTGCAGTGCCCAGCACAGCTGAGGTAATGTCATGTTTAATGCAGGTGGGTTTCGACCCACACTGCATGCCCCAGTCAGACTGGGGTTCTTTAGAAGTGGACACATGCGGTTACAACTCCGTGTGGACCGACAGCATGGGTGGCTCCCTGGAACCCACCGGCGGTACATAAATATATCCCATTGCAGTGCCCAGCACAGCTGATGTAACGTCAGCTTTAATGCAGGTGGGCTTCGGCCCACACTGCATGCCCCAGTCAGACTGGGGTTCTTTAGAAGTGGACACATGCAGTTACAACTCCGTGTGGACCGACAGCATGGGTGGGTGCCAGGAAGCCACCGGCGGTACATAAATATATCGCATTGCAGTGCCCATCACAGCTGAGGTAATGTCATGTTTAATGCAGGTGGGCTTCGGCCCACACTGCATACCCCAGTCAGACTGGGGTTCTTTAGAAGTGGACACATGCAGTTACAACTCCCTGTGGACCCACAGCATGGGTGGCTCCCTGGAACCCACCGGCGGTACATAAATGTATCCCATTGCAGTGCCCAGCACAGCTGATGTAACGTCAGCTTTAATGCAGGTGGGCAAAAAATTAATTTGATTACACTGTAGGCGAGGGCCCCAAAAAATTGGTGTACCAACAGTACTAATGTACATCAGAAAAATTGCCCATGCCCAACCAAGAGGGCAGGTGAAACCCATTAATCGCTTTGGTTAATGTGGCTTAATTGGTAACTAGGCCTGGAGGCAGCCCAGTTAAAATAAAAATTGGTTCAGGTGAAAGTTTCAACACTTTAATGAGCATTGAAATGTATAAAAATTGTTTACAAAAATTATATGACTGAGCCTTGTGGGCCTAAGAAAAATTGCCCGTTCGGCGTGATTACGTGAGGTTTCAGGAGGAGGAGCAGGAGGAGGAGGATGAATATAATACACAGATTGATGAAGCTAAAAGGTCCCCGTTTTTTTATGGTGATAGAGAACGATTCTTCCATCCGCGGGTGCAGCCTACGTATTGTTTAGGTACCGCTGCTGTCCGCTGGTGGAGAAGAGAAGTCTGGGGAAATCCAGGCTTTGTTCATCTTTATGAGTGTAAGCCTGTCGGCACTGTCGGTTGACAGGCGGGTACGCTTATCAGTGATGATTCCCCCAGCCGCACTAAACACCCTCTCTGACAAGACGCTAGCCGCAGGACAAGCAAGCACCTCCAGGGCATACAGCGCGAGTTCAGGCCACGTGTCCAGCTTCGACACCCAGTAGTTGTAGGGGGCAGAGGCATCTTGGAGGACGGTCGTGCGATCGGCTACGTACTCCCTCACCATCCTTTTACAGTGCTCCCGCCGACTCAGCCTTGACTGGGGAGCGGTGACACAGTCTTGCTGGGGAGCCAGAAAGCTGTCAAAGGCCTTAGAGAGTGTTCCCCTGCCTGTGCTGTACATGCTGCCTGATCTCCGCGCCTCGCCTGCTACCTGGCCCTCAGAACTGCGCCTTCTGCCACTAGCGCTGTCGGATGGGAATTTTACCATCAACTTGTCCGCCAGGGTCCTGTGGTATAGCATCACTCTCGAACCCCTTTCCTCTTCGGGTATGAGAGTGGAAAGGTTCTCCTTATACCGTGGGTTGAGCAGTGTGTACACCCAGTAATCTGTAGTGGCCAGAATGCGTGTAACGCGAGGGTCACGAGAAAGGCATCCTAACATGAAGTCCGCCATGTGTGCCAGGGTACCTGTACGCAACACATGGCCGTCCTCACTAGGAAGATCACTTTCAGGATCATCCTCCTCCTCCTCAGGCCATACATGCTGAAAGGATGACAGGCAAGCAGCATGGGTACCCTCAGCAGTGGGCCAAGCTGTCTCTTCCCCCTCCTCCTCCTGCTCCTCCACACCCTCACCTCCGCTGTCCTCCAACACTTCTGCGCAAGCCTGCTGTAACACTTAGCTGCATATTAATTAGGACTACTACCCCCAGCAGAGACGCAGTACACTGAGGACGGTCACAGGCAGCCCAAATAGATTTCTTTTTCCCAAATTTGTTTGAAAAAGCCCACTGCCTATATAGACAGTATATCTCTTTCACCTTTCCCACTGTCCCTGCCTCACTACTACTGGCCCTATGCTATGTAAAATTACTGCAGACTGAGGATGCAATGCTCTGCACGGCCGATATACCAAAAAAAAAAAATGTGCAATACTGCAAAAAGCAGCTACAACAGTACTGCACACGGTCAGATGTGGCCCTAAGAAAGACCGTTGGGGTTCTTGAAGCCTAAAATAACTTCTAACACTCTCCCTTAAGCAGCTCCAGCAAGACAGCACTTTCCCTTATCTATGTCAGAATGCATCTGTGGCGAGCCGCGGGAGGGGCCGATTTAAATACTCGGGTGACACCTGATCTCGCCAGCCACTCACTGCAGGGGGGTGGTATAGGGCTTGAACGTCGCAGGCGGAAGTTGTAATGCCTTCCCTGTCTTTCTATTGGCCAGAAAAGCGCGCTAACGTCTCAGAGATGAAAGTGAAAGTAACTCGAACATCGCGTGGTACTCGTCTCGAGTAACGAGCATCTCGAACACGCTAATACTCGAACGAGTATCAAGCTCGGACGAGTACGTTCGCTCATCTCTAATTAGTATGTATCCGTAGTCGGAGACCCTACATGCTGAACTGACTGAACAGCACTGCTCATGGGGGCAGCACTCGTCAATCAAAGCAGGTGTAGTATCTTAGGGCTTCCCTAAACAGATGTATGCGCAATTGTGCACATTTCAATGCAATGTTTTGCACTACAAATGGGTAAGATTTGCACACGTATCGGAACATTGTAATATATTTTTTGCACACACAGGATGGGTTTTTTTGCACACGGGACACGACCACACCCCATTTTAAAAGGCTATTTAGGTTCAGATGTGTTCTTTTCCCTGTGTTTTGGGGCATTATTTTGTGCATCCCGTTGCGTATTGCATGCACATTTGCACACCCCCCATAAATTTCTATGAGGAGCTTTGGCGTGCACACAACATATGGAAAATGAGAACAAACTCATTGATATCAATGGGCTCTATTCTCTGTGTATTGCGCATGCAAATTTTGTGTGCACAAATACATCTGTGGGAAGGAGCCCTTCAGGTGCATTCATACGGACATATGCTTATTTCAGCCTGTGAATTCCCAGCGTATTCATGGGCCAAAACACATTGTTGCCTTGCGTTTTTCTGCCCATCGGCAGTCATTTTACCATCGTAAATAGGCAGCGAATTTATTGATTTCAATGGGCTCTTAGTGTGTAACTTTGGTTACTCCTTCTGCTGCATAGTATACTGAATCTTATATCGCCCTACCGTGACCTGTGACAAATTGGCAACTGGACGTTATAATTTTTGATGCTCATGTGCCGTTGTAGGTGCTTCCAGTGATGTACAGTACATGGGTCAGCATGGCACACTGACTAATCAACAATTACAGAATTCCCACCCAGCTGCAATGCACAATGTGTTCTTGAAGAATGCTCCTCCTTACACAACAGCGACATGTGGCCGCTGACAGAACCAGCCAATGGCTATGGCAGTAGGTTCTACCCCCTCCTGGTCCAAGATGCTTCCGGGAGAAGGGAACAGGAGAGAGGAATCACAAGGCGTGCCTGTTAGAAGTGTGGCGGCTCTGAGCAGTGGAATTCCCCTTCATTGGCCAGTGCTATGGCCAGGGAGGGTAGCAAGAGAGGGGTCCTGTAAAGGCACCTTGGGAGCCATGCCAGTGCTGAGAAGTGATGTGTGAGAGGGCAGGGAAGTAATGGTGATACAACTAGCGTGTCCCCATTGTGAAGATCCAGCCGCAGTAGACTTAGTGAAGAGGGCTAGGATCCTAGTAGGCCACACCCCTCTCAAAGTCCAGAAAAGCCTAGGAGCTAAATCACAACCCCAGAGAGAGAGAAAGAACAGAGAAGCAGCAGCCCGAACCCCTGCAAGCATTTTCACCAGAAGCAGGGTCTTATTTCACGTCTCTGGGGACAACAGCAGATTGTCTCTGAGATCACCAAGGGGGGCCAAAATAGGTGATATATGGTATGCTCAGGGTGAACTGAAGCGCAGCATATGGGTGGAGAAGGAGTCTCCCTCCCCGCATTGCCAGACACCGCAGAGGCAGAGCCCTAGACCCACACCGGATGCCTCAGGAGGTCTACATAATGGAAACAGCACTGCAGACAAAGAGCAAAAGCGAGTTGTTAGGGCGTAAGGGCACAAACACCCCACCTCTGTGACTGCATGAGGTTAAACTCTTGGCCAGGGTGGGGGTAAATAGACTCATGGGACTGTGATGTTAACAGCATTAGTGCAATGAAGTGATAATGGCACCATAGTTTGCAGTTAAAGCAAGGCCTTGCAAGGGTTCATAGACTTAAAGTTGAAGTGTGATGTTGTATAAACACTTTATGGTGAGCTGTTATGCATATGATGTGCTTATGGTGAAGCATGTAATGGCACAGTAAGGCACGTGATTAGGGGAGTAATTTCGAGCAGCATGTGATATGTAAATCTGGATGTAATGCGGGAGTTAATATATCAGTATAATGTGTGATGACCTTTGTATTTTAGTGATGCATTCTGTGAGTGAGGATGTGACTCTTACAAGGCATTTGAGGTCATAGCCATAATGATGATGTAGCAATTTTGCGGCAGAAGTGACTAAAGACACTCATATGTGGTAGCAGGGGTGTAACTATAGGGGGTGCAGGGGATCCGGTTGCACCAGGGCCCAGGAGCCTTAGGGGGCCCCTAAGGCCTCTCTTCTCCATATTGGGAGCCCAGTACTATGAAAAAAGCATTATAGTTGGGGGCCCTGTTACAGATTTTGCATTGGGGCCCAGAAACTTCAAGTTACGCCTCTGTTGGTAGTCATGTGCCTTGCTGCTGCCAAGGAGGAAGATGCACCAGAAATGTAGAGAGAGACACCAAGTGTTGAACCGGCATATGTTGAGTTGCAATCGCTATAGAGTACTCTTGCTTTAAAAGTACTGTCTCTTTAAGAGAACTTGTTCCAGTTATTACCTAAAGTGAAAAATATACGAGGTCTATTATTGAGTGATATAGGTTTATCATGCTTATGTTTAGTAAAGTTTATTTTATAAAAAAAAGAAAATGTGCAGCCTCTGCCTCCGTCTGTCACTGTCAGTATGGTTGGGCCATATAAGTGGCCGAAGCTCTAAGCTCAGCCTCCTACAGTCTGAGAGGTGGCTAGGAGGGGGAGAAAGCTGAATGGACACTCCACAAGGAAGAGGCTGCTATGCCAACCAGGGACACAGGACATGTTGGAGGAACTACCAACAGAGAGACCACCAGAGGGCCAAGTGAATGGAGGCCAATAGACCAGAGGGCCCTGATGATCTGGGATCTGAAGCAAATGATGGCACCGTGGACCCTGAGCTGGAGAAGTAGACACCAGTGTCGGTGTGAGAGTTCTTATTCTCCAAGAACTCTCACGTGTTAACGCCAGCATACAAGGGTTTGGCACCATTGTTAGTTCAAGCAAGGCCTTGCATTACAGTTATATTACCTATCTTTCTTGTAGAGTCTGAGATGAGAAATCAATGTGCATGATGTCATATAAAGTGTTCATGATGGCAGCTTTAACCCCTTGAAGGGCAGGTTTCTTACCACCCTGTCAGACCCACCAGGGCAGGTTTTTTAAATGGGCCAATCATTTAATTTCAACTAATTTTTCAGTCGTGTTCCAAGAGCCATAACTTTTTCATTTTCCAATTGACACGGCCATATAAGGGCTTGTTTTTTGTGGGACAAGTTGTACTTTTTGATGGCATCATTTTGGGGTGTATATATAATGTATTGCATAACTTTTGTAAAAAACTTTGTAGGGAGATTGGGGGAAAAAAGAAATTCTGTCATTTGTTTTTTGGATTTCATTTTTACGGCGTTCAGCGTGCAGAATAAATAGTGTGATAACATTATTCTCTGAGTCGGCACGATTCCGGCGATACCAAGTTTATACAGTTTTTATGTTTCGCTATTTTTGTACATTTAAAACCTTTTTTTTCTTAATGGTTTGCTTTTGTGTTGCCACATTCCAAGAGCCGTATTATTTTATTTTTCCATTGCCAGAGCTCTATGGCTGGGTTCACACAGGGCGGATTTGCCGTGGATTGCCGTTGCATATCCACATTGTGGTAAAACCGCTGTGTTTGCAGTGCAATGCAGCACAAATGAGATTTGCCAATAAGCTGTTCTCAGAGTGCGGATTTTTTCCGCACAGCCGCAGTGCGGAAATGCAACTGCAGCGCAGTTTTAAAAGATGCAGTATGTCCATTCTTTGGTCTTTTCCGCAGCGCTTTTTTGTCCATAGACCTCTCTGGACGCAGCCAAATCCGCACTAAATACGCTGCAAAAAGTAAAAAAGCGCTGCGGATTTTTCCGCACAAAAATCCGCAGAAAAATTCCCAAGCCCAAATTAAGCTTTGAAGCGCTTCTTCTGCGGCAAAACCGCGGCAAATCCGCCCTGTGTGAACCCAGCGTATAAGGGCCTAAGTAATAAAAGTTTAAATCAGCCTCCTTTTGCAATATCTATAATAAAAAAATCTAAATCATAAAAAAAATATATATTTGGTATCACCGCATCCGTAAAAGTCCGATCTATCAAAGTAGTGCATTATTTACCCCGCAAGGTGAACGTAGTCCCAAAACCCCCCCCCCCACAAATGCACTTTCAGTCACCCTGTTTTCCAGAAAAAATGCAATAAAAAGCGATCAAACAGTCATATGTATTCTAAATTAGTACTAACGTAAACTACAGGACATCCCGCAAAAAATGAGCCCTTGATCAAGTACGTCGATGGAAAAGTAAAAAAGTTATTGCACGCAGAAATGCAGCAGAAAATAATTTTTAAAAATTAAATGTCTGAAAAAAAATTCAAGTACTACAGCAAAAAAACTATACAAGTTTGTTATTGTAGTAATCGTACTGACCCATAGAATAAGGTTATCATGTCATTTTTGTTGCAGTTTGTGCGCCGTAGAAACAAAACGCACTGAAGGATGGTGGAATGTCATTTTTTTTATTTTACTCCGCTTAGAATTTTGTAAAAGTTTTTCAGTACATTATATGGTACTTTAAATAGCACCATTGAAAAATACAACTCGTCCCGCAAAAAACAAGTCCTCATACAGCGACGTCGATGGATAAATTAAGGAGTTACGATTTTATAAACAGGGAGAGGAAAAAAAGAAATGAGAAAAAAGAAAAAAAGGGACCGTGTCATTAAGGGGTTAAATAATGTATTACCTTCCTTCTCTGGGTCATTACAATGCAGGGATACCACATGTGTCATTTTATTTTTAATTTTTTACAAAGTAAAGGGAGACAAGTGGGGTTTTTTTGTTTTTTTTTATTTTTTTACTTTTTTAAAACTTTTTTTTAACTTTTTTTTTTTATTAGAAGAACGGGGCTTTTTTTTCTTCCAGAAACAGCACACTTGCCCATCGGTTTTGTCTGATTTCGCTGCTCCACAACATTAGACGAGCATTTTCTTGCCCCGTATAGGCGCGCAAAAAGATTGCGTCTATTAGATCCAATGGTTTCCTATAGAAGTGTTCTCATGAACGATTTTTAGACGCGCAAAATACTCGCATCTGCGAAAGACAGGACATGTGTGGCTGCATTGCCTGCATCTATGGTCCGTGCTGCGTAAAAAGATAGGACCTGACCTATCTTTGCTGCTATCCACGCATAATTCCCTCGTGTGAACACGCAAAGTATGCACGAATGTAGATCACGCACTTAGCTTCATTCACTCGGTTTTTACACATGCAAGAGGTTTCCTTTATGCTCGGCTATTTGTGCGCAAAAAAAAAAAAAAAACGCTCGTCTGAAGGAGGCCTTAAAGTGAAATAGGCTGACCTGCAATACCACACACAACCATGTACAGGTGGGGCACTGTTATTAGAAGGCAGCAGCCATGTTTTTCGAATTCTGTACAACCGCTTTCATTTTGACGTAGGAAAACAAAATTAAATTTGTTTTTGTTTTAAAATCCCTAAACACAATGAACTGAATGTTCCCACATATAATGTACTGAAAATAGGCCCTATTCCATGTATAGGAAATTGCAGCTCTATTTAGACAAGACTTTAAAAAAAAACCAGCACTGGCATTACCATTTTTTCTGTGACCACAAGTCCATTAGGCAGAGGTGGCAGCATGTCCTGATAGAGTATCCCATTACATGGACCATCATTACACGGCACGCAGCCCAGCGCATAATGGCCATGTCTGTGCACTAAGGAGAAAAAACCCGCTGTGAATACTGTATAACATGGCAGGACTACAATGAAGCATAAGACTTGATGATTTCAGAAATGTACCACATATCTTCTCTCCTAACCTTTTGGTAAATGTAGACACACATATATAAAGAAAAATAAGAAACAAGGTTTTATATTTCAAAAGTAGAAAAATCCAAATTAGTACAAAATTATGCAAAAAATTAATTCTGAGATAAACATGATGATAAAATAATGAGAGTTTCTACACAAGAAAACTGGCAGTAAATGAAGTTGGATTACTATTTGTCAATATTATTGTTAATACAGTTATTATAATATTACCGTATATACTCGAGTATTAGCCGATCAGCGTATAAGCCGAGTCAATAAGTTTTACCTCAAAAAACTGGTAAAACTTATTGACTCGAGTATAAGCCGAGCTATACTAGAGTATATACTAGGTAAAGAAAAAATGCAATACTCACCTCCCAGCCGGCGTCTGTGTCCCCGGTGCAATGGACTCCCCGCCTGTGCGGCAAGCTGCTTGAGACTTCTCCCCGCTGTCATCTCTCTGCTCGGCTTTGAATTCCCTCGCCGTAAGTGCAGTGTAAGTAAGCGCTGTGATTGGATCGAGCACCAGCCAATCACAGCCGGCACTCAATAAACCAATCACAGCCATTCAGTGATGTTATCCACTGAATGGCTCTGAATGATCGAGCACTGGCTGTAATTGGCTGGTGCTCGATGCAATCACAGCGCTTACCTACACAGTGCTGATGGCAGGGGAATTCCAAACTGAGCAGGGAGATGACAGTGGGGAGAATTCTCAAGCAGCTTGCTGCACCGCCGGGGAGACCATCGCGCTGGGGACACAGACACAGGGTGGGAGGTGAGTATTGTAGGTTTTTTGTTGTTTTTTTTTTTACCTCACTCGAGTATAAGCCGAGGGGGGCTTTTTCAGCTTAAAAAAAATGTGCTGAAAAACTAGGCTTATACTCGAGTATATACAGTATATGCTGCTGTTATTATTGTTAGTTGTTCTTACTAGTGTTACTATAAGCATAAAAACTTAAAAATAAAAGATGCAAGTAAATATTGCTACAATATTTAAATTATAGGAAAGGTCAAAAACCTGATGTTGCTCGTCATAATCGGGACATTTTTGCTAAATAGAATTGCATCATCCGGAACCGATTTTTAGCAAAAATTGTCAAAATATTGGCTCTCTGCTTTGAGCGGAAGGGACAGGTGAGTTGGCTTAGCACAGCTGACTTGTACTGCTGGAGTTCTAGGTTTGACTCTGACCTTGATGGGGATTTGGACCTGGGACTCCACCACTGCAGGGCAGTAGTCATAGACACTAGACCTGAAACCTGGCATATAACACTGTCTAAAAGCCATAAAAGTCCTGTGTAATACTATCAGAGTGTTATACACGGCTTTTATGGCTCTTAGATAGTGTAATACACCAGTTTGAGGGGTTTTGGTAAACTTCCATCACAATCAAACTAATTCAGACCGAACTGAACTTATTATAAAAGTTCCGCAGCGCGGCCCAACCAAACTGTTCAAAAGTTTACTCATGAGTAATCTGGAGTCCTCCGGTGTCACATACCTGACGAGTCCGAATTTCATGTCCTTATTATACCATTGTCATAGTGTGTGAGTGCCATGGAATCTCATGGTCATAGAATGGTAGAGTTGGAAGCGACCTCCAGGGGCATCTGGCCCAACCTCATGATTTATTCTCTGGGTCAGCATGATAATGGGGATTTCAAATGTATGTATTTTTTATTTGTTTTACTACTTTTAAATAATAAAAAATTAGCAAAATTGTATTTGCATCGCTGCATTCTATGACCTCATACCATTTGTATTCTTGTATCAGCTGAGCTGGAGAGATATTGCTTTCTGCAGGATGAGTAGAAGTTTCTATTGGTACCATTTGGGATACATGTGACTTTTTGAATACTTTCTATTGCATTTTTTTTTAGGATAAATAGCATAATATTCTTATAGTTTGGTCTATTATGAATGTGGCAATATCTATTATTTGCATTTTTTCTATTAGAAAAGGAGTTTTGTGGGGAATAATGTGTATTTATTTTACTACAGATTTTTAACCCCTTTTTTGGCCCTCAAGAGGACTTGCAGATGCAATATATTGATCGCTGACATACTGCTGCGCTTCTTAGGTAGTACAGTGAAATATGCTTATGGCAGCAGCCTATTTGATCCTAATAGGCTAGGTAGGTGAAAGGACCAGATGTCTGGAGAAGAGCGGTATTTGGCAACACTTTTCTGTGTTTATTGGACTCTTTACAGTCTGATCTAATGCAGTAATATTCTCATCCATCTGTCCCGTATTCCTTGCAACCTACCAAATATAAATTAGCAAGATGTAAGGGACAGATATAATAGATTATGGCTGCTGGATCAGACTTAACAGAACTCGCCTGTTTCGATAGTGGTTCATGTGTCATAGGAACTGTAGATGCAAAATGGTAGGAAATCGAAATTATTTGCAAAGTTGCTCCATTCTTCAGTTTAGATGCATTGGGAAGATAAACTCATTTGGCCACTTAAGGTGTTCATAACCGCTAGGCTCCAGCCTAGGAAAATATTGTACCACAAAATAAGAATCTGATTATGTATATAGCAATACAAGACGTTTTGTAATTGTATGTAAAATGAAAGATTAGCAGTGAAATTCTTTTATGTTTAAAGTGTTAGATATTTTATTACGTTTGACTTTAAAAATCTTGCTCATTCTCTTCGAAAGCTCTTATTACAGCTGCAAGAAAAGGTGGAGACAGGAAATAGTGGAAGGTATGATGAGCAGCCATAGCACCCAATTATCATACAGAAAACAGAAGCTCCTATTTGTGAGAGCATCTGTATCTACCCTGTAGTAAGTAGTTGCACAGAGAATCTGGAAGCTGATCAGGTGGCAGAGCACACATCCTACTACCCTGTTTCCCCAAAAATAAGACCTATCCTGAAAATAAAACCTACCTCAATTTTTCAGAGTTTTCAGGGAGGCTTGGCATATAAGCCCTACCCCAAAAATAGGCCCTAGCTGTATTACATTAAAAAAGCAATACATTTGTTACATTACTAGTAGTGTGCACAGGTATGCACAGTACAGGACTCCCTGACTCCCACCCACGCCAATGTCCCTTCCTGGAGGTAGCCCCAAAGGTGGACAGGTCCAGGCCGCCAACACTGACCCTACGCTGCCTAGTGGCAGGACAGGAAGGAACTGCCGTACCAATGCAGAGGACAACTTACTAGTACTGACAGGCTAGGCAGATGGAATAACCAAAAAACAGGAAAACCACAGGACCAAGGCAGAGCTGGATCGAGCCAAGGTAACCTCCACAGGATCGGGACAGAAGTAAAACATACAGGGAATGGAACAAAGTACCAGAGCCAGACACTCAGCAGGTCTGAGCAGCAGGACTGCTCAGGGATCACTGGAGAATAATTGGCAACCACCAGGCAGCAAGAGCTGGATCTTATAGGGAGGCAGAAGAAGCTGACTGGCAGAAAGACATGTCAATCACCAGCACACCTCTCATACTCTAGCAGGGTAATCAACC
Source organism: Eleutherodactylus coqui (assembly GCF_035609145.1). Taxonomy (NCBI): domain Eukaryota; kingdom Metazoa; phylum Chordata; class Amphibia; order Anura; family Eleutherodactylidae; genus Eleutherodactylus; species Eleutherodactylus coqui. Next base: position 76,623,622 of record NC_089843.1, on the reverse strand, counting down.
AAGAGTAGAAAGCACAGGAGCTGTAAATCCTGGCTTGTCTGGACAGAGCCTTCAGGAACAAGGTGTGCTGGCAAATAATTAACTATGTGCTGACTGAAACGTGACACATTACCTAGCAGACTCAGGTCAGGTCCCTGCCACTGCTCTCCGGAGCTCCACCATGCTTTCAGCAGGACTCGGCCGCCCACAGAAGATCGCTTCATAGTTATTGGATTCATAAGTCCCGCCTTCAGGAAGCAATGGCTCTGATTGGTTCTTGAGCTCTGCTCAGTCAATCAACGCAGTGCTCAATAAACCAATGCAATGACTGTGATTGGTTCATCCAGTGCTGCATTGATTGGTTCTTGATCACTGCTCAGCCAATCACAGCCATTGCTTGGACCGAGCCTGCTGGGTAATTATAATAAGACATCCCCCAAAAATAAGACCTAGTGCCTGTTTTGGGGCAAAAAATAATAAAAGACAGGGTTTTATTTTTGGGTAAGCACGGTATGAAGTTCTCTATAGGAAGAGCAAGAAAAGTTTTTAAAAAAGTTAAAAATGTCTTTTATTTCGCATAGGTGGAATTTTAATTTAAACATTATATTCAATCGACCTAAAGCCAATGAATGTTAAAATTATAAATCAATAATATTATAGAAACATGAAGACCTAGAAGTTTGTCTGCACAAAAGAACACTTGGTCCATCTAGTCTGCCCTTATATTACTTACTTTTTCTTTAGGGATAGCTATGCTTATCCCAGGTGTCATAAATTCACATGCTGTTGATTTTCCAACTACATCTACTGGAAGTTTGTTCCAAACATTTACTATTCTTTCAGTAAGATAATATTTGTTGACCTTTCCCCAACTAATCCCAGATTAATGCCTCCTTGCTCTAGTATTTAGCTTCTTCCCTGCAGAACTTTAGTTAAACCTTTAACATATATAAAGGTTTCCCCATTCTTTCCCCCAGGCTATACAAATTACTGTAAGTTATTTTTCCACCATTTTTGTAGCCCGTCTTTGGACTCTTTCTATTTTATCAATGTCTTTCTGTAGATGAGGTATCCAGAACTGAACACAGTATTCCAGATGTGGTATCACCAGACCTCTATATAGCAGGATCACAATCTCCTTCTTTCTTTTGGTTATACCTGTAGCTATACAGACTCATGTTGACTCATTTGGAGGTGGTCAGAAATCATAACTCCTAAATCCTTCTCTTCTAAAGTCCTAGAAACACAGAATAGCCAATATGATACTCAGTCGATGATTCTTCTCCCCAAGTGTATTATTTTAGATTTGGAAATATTGAACTGCAGTTTCCTTTATTTTGATCATTTATCCAGTAAGGCTAAATTGTTCTCCTTGTAGTCATCACTTGTCCCTGTTCAGAATACACTCTGTTGCCAAGAACACTTTATCTATATTTTAACCAACAGCAAATCCACTGGACTATCAGAGGATTAAATCCAATTTTCAATAACCCATCTATGAACTCTTTATGTGGAACTGTATCAAAGTCCATATAGGCAATATTCACGGAACCACCTACATCCACCACTTGTGTGACATAGTCAAGGAAATCAAAGAGATTAGTCTGACAGGATCTACCCTCAGTAAAGCTGCACTGTTTAGGGTCCAACATGTTGCTAGTTTCTAAGGTGTCAATTATCCTTTTTTTCAGAAGAGTTTGCATTATTTTAACTACTACAAATGTCAAACTAACTGGTCTGTAGTTCTCGGCTTGTTCTCTACTACCCTTCTTATGGATGGGTACAACATTAATAATAATCTTTATTTGTATAGCACCAACTTAACAACATTGACCATTGTCCAATAATCAGGAACATCTCCTGTTGGAAGGAACTGAATAAACAGTCTAGTTACCAATAAGTGCAAGTTAACTGATCTAACTCATTACCTAGATGTGAAGCTCATTAAGTGGTAGCCATATAGTGCTGGTGAAAGTTTAATATAGTGCCAAGTATTTTGTATTGGATCTTAATCCTAAATCTAGTGCCAGTGATACCCTGCAAGCAATTTTTTGGAAAGCTCTGATATAACTGCACATTAGTATCACAGCTGCCAACAATTATGAATCCACTCTCCCAGGCCACTGGTTAGGGAGGACTACTAACAGAATTCAATCAAGGATCTATTTCGTCGTAGTGGACCTTTTAGTGCCATATAAACCCACGTTGCTGTCTTCAAAATGGAAAATTAAGGGCTAAGGTCTAATTATTGAGCTAAATATAGAAAAGTACCTTTTTAATGACCTTTTAAAAAAGCAAGTACAAATGTTGTCATGTTGGCATTAAAAAAAAGTTGTTTAGAAGACATTTTAAGATGATGACATAATTTGAAAGAGCAGGAAAAATAGAAATCAAATATAAGCAGAGTTACTGTGTTAGCAATGAAAAATTGCTAGCGGTTGATAAAAGTGAACTGAAAACTAAGTCAAGTTTGTTAAAACAAATGTAAGAGTTTTTCAGTAGAAGGGGATTAGTGCCATGATTGTTTACTATACGGTATGAAGAATCCAAATGGAATTAAAGAATTAGTATTGGGCTCATTTTACTCATTTATATGGCACATACATATTCTGCAGCACTGTAGACAGATTGACCTCACTTACATTGGGCTCTGTCTGATGAGGGCGCATCTGTTAGATGGTTTTTCAGAGCAGAGGAGTAAATCCACACAAACATGGGGAGATCATAAAAACTCCATACAGATGCTGCCATTGGTTGGATTTGAGCACAGGACTGCTAGACAACAGTGCTAACCACTGAGCCATCATCCTGCTCTTATGCTTTTGACAGTAGACTAGGGATGAGCGAGTATACTCGCTAAAGCACTACTCGCTCGAGTAATGTGCTTTAGCCGAGTATCTCCCCGCTCGTCCCTAAAGATTCGGGGACGCCGCGGCTGACAGGTGAGTCGCAGGGGAGAGCGGGCGGGAGAGAGGGAGAGAGAGATCTCCCCTCCGTTCCTCCCCGCTCTCCCCCGCTCTCCCCCGCAAAGTGATAACAGAATATTTATTTAAGAAGTCCACTTTTAATTGTGTTTATCCAAAGTGTGAAAATTGTCCTGGCAGGGAAAAGGTTATTTAACCAAAATTCATAAGCTTACTTTCCACTGGCCTCCAGATGCTCTCTCGCCTCTGAAGCTCCCTACTGCCTTCCTCTGACAACGCTCCTCAGCCCCAAGACAGCTTTATGGAGGCATGGTAAAGCACTTTTGCAGTCTTTTCTTTTTCACAGCACCGTATTTCGGATTATCTTATTTAGATATTCTAGTGTGCTCAGAGTCAAAAGAGGAAAATGCATTACAACTTTTCTAGTTCTGCTTGCAAATTCTGATATAGTTCCCTGATTACAGCTGGAATTCTTTACATAGAGATACGTTCTACCTCCACTTTCATTTCTAGTTGTCTACTTTAAGGAGAAATACATTTCTCTTGGGCTATTATTATGTTAAGCAGTTCTGCTTTCTTTCTGAAGACTTAACTTCTGAAACATAATCCAATTTGAGCAGTAGGTCTAATCATCACGGAGTCGTATAGGAAAAACATCCACCACACACACATGCAGTGCGTGATAACACATTTCACCGACAACCGAAAGCAATAACAAAAAATATATATTAATCGGAAATGTGATTGTAAATTGGAGATGTACTAATACAGTTACAGACAGCAGAATTATCTTCCTTTCCAAATATAAAGTCAAGTCTTCATAAGAGGGAGGAAAGTCTAGGAATACATTATGCTGAAGACCAGCATTGCATCTAAATTAGTATGTAGCCCTACTTTCTGTGCCTGAATGTAACCTCCACTAGTCAGCTCACTTGTCGCAATGTGGGTCAGTGGACTTCCAATTTCACAAAAAGTAGGGGTCCTTGATGATGTCAGGATCCAATAACCATGATGTCAGTTTACCATTCTTTCGGATCATTCAAAAGAGAGTTTTCATGCATCATTGTAGCATGACGGTATGAAGATGTTGAGTGTGTAAAGACGCTGATTGGAGGCTGAACGTCAGTACTTGACTTTACTTATTGCAGTTGCCTTTCTTGAGTACTATCAGCGTCTCACGGTACTCAGGGACACCCAAGATTTAAGGAGCTTTCAGACAGAATGCTTATTGTTCAAAAAATCATTCAAATGAGCGAAAGTGAAGAATAATCAATCTGTCTAAATGCAACACTAAGCAAACAACAAACGATAATCATTCCTTTTTTTGTTTGATGTTCATTTTAGGCTGGATTCACACAAACGTATATCGGCTCGGTTTTCACGCCGAGCTGATATACGTTATCCTTGTGTACAGGAAGGGGAGGATGGAAGAGCCAGGGGCAGGAACTGTGCTCCCGCCCCCTCTCTGCCTCCTCTCCACCCCTCTGCACTGTTGGCAATGAAAGGAGGTGGGCCGGAGGCGGGGCTAAGTTCAGCGAATTAGCCCCTCCCCCCGCCTCCTTCCATTGCAAATAGTGCAGAGGGGCGGAGAGGAGGCAGAGAGGGGGCAGGAGCTCAGTTCCTGCTCCTGGCTTTTCCATCCTCCCCCCCCCCCCCCCTGCACACGAGGACAACGTATATCGGCTCGGCGTGAAAACCGAGCCGATATATGTTCTTGTGAATCCAGCCTCAAGCAGGCATAAAAACTATTGTTGGCTCGTTCACTTATCATTTAGTTTAAACAATGCTTTTTTGGTCCCTCTCGTTTCCTTACACAATGAATGTGAAAGACAGAATGATTCTAAACGATTTTCATTTGTAAGAGCCAACAACATATCTGCCTGTCTAAGCAAGCTGCACAAGAGCAAACCAGCTAGCGATGGCGTCACTCACTCGTTCGATGGTTCAAACAATAATCGGCTCATCTAAAAGGACCCTTACTGTTGAGCCAAATAGTCTTAAAACCAGACAGTCACAAAAATAAATATATAAAGCATGTGTTTATATCAATTGGAGCTACAAGTGCAAAAGTAGGAACTAAACCAGTAAAGGGTGGTGTGGGGGCCTAAGAGGGAACTAATGACCCGGGTGCCACAAAGAGGGAAAACTTATGACCATGCTTGGTGGCCACAAAGAAGAGAAATGAATGACCATGGGGACCACAAAGAATGGAAATTAATAACCCGAGGGCCACAAATAGGTGGAACTTACGACGGTTGGAGCCACAAAAATTAAAAACTTATGCCTGTGGGTGCCACAAAGAGGAAGAATAATTGACTGTGGGAGCCACAAAGGATAATAAAGTTGCTGAGGGGCCATAAAGGGGGCATTAGTATTTTGTGGTGAAAACTCTTACTGTGTAAAAGACACTGAGAGGAGCATTGGGGTTAGAATGTGTAGCATGTATACAGATGATTTGTGGCTGGAAGAAGTCTTCATGGTGGCCTGGGCCAAAATAAAGAAGAACATTTCTGGGGGCACAGTGCACATTTTAATTAATTTCCGGGGGTAGTACATATTATAATTTATTTCTGGGCACATTATATAGATTGTTATTTATTTCAGGAGGTTCAATGTAAATTACTATTTATAGGGGCCCAATGAGTAGTACTATTTTCAGGTAACACAGTGGATGCTGCTATTATTTTTACAGATGTATGAGTTGCTAACTTCACAGTGTCAAGAATTAGCTGAAAAAGTCATGGAGGTCTGCAGCAGATGGAGAAGAAAAGGACACATTCAGAGGATGTTACCTGTAAGTCACTTAGTCATTGTGTATTCTGCCACTGACTGAGTCACTGTTCATGTGTAAGATGTACAACATTCTAGTTAGCTAAACTACAACTCTCAGCATAGCCTTATCATTGTTCACGTCATATTGGGAGATATAGTTTCCCATGGTAAAAGCTAACTGGCACACAATGGGTTGCCAATAATGTTTTGATATAGTGAGTATACCAAAGCATTGTAAGCACCCCAAGTACACAACATGACTTGACTGCACTGTTTTTCATTCTTTCTCACCTCACTTTCTCTCCTGCTGTAGGTTAGCCATGCCCTCTGGATTAGCCACACCCTTTAGGTTAGCCACACCCCTCAAAAGGCCACTTCTATTGTCCTGTGAAATTTTCTCCCAGGTCGATGTCTCTGAGATAATGTAGCTATACTTATATTAGGGGACACCGAAAATCAATACACAAATCATTGTGTTTTCTAGTATGTGCATCAATTACATCAGTGTTCATTAGCAAATCTTTCAATTCCTGTAATGTCATTCTGGGCACTTAACTCCATCACCAACAACTGTACAGTTAAATCCAGCACTTAAAGACAGTTATTGAATATTTTTCAACGTTCTGGTGTTTACTAAGAAAGGAGACATTTTTTTTAGCATTTTTACCCAACTTCTTGAGGACAGATTACAGGACAGGTGTATCATGAATTCATCGACCTCATTCTGTCAGGCTGCCAGATCTACCTTCCTGGTTAACTGGCAGGGTCTGCGTGAGATTACAACAATTGTGTACTGTACATTTGCAGAAACTGAGAGAAATACTATAATAGCTAATGAGTTTGAAAGCAAATACATTTCCAAAAATGAATTAAAGTAAATGATAGGGATTGCCCAGAATTAGTTTTAAAAAATTGTTTTTTTTTTATGAAACAGCACCACTCTTGTCTTGGGGTTTGTTCTATATCAATTGAAGTAAATGAGGTTGACCTGTAGGACAAGACACAGCACAGGGACAAGAGTAGCAGTATATTTGAGGGAAAAAAAGGAACTCTTTTCAAATTCTCTAATTCTGGACAATTGCTTTAATTAATTGGTAGAAATTACTGGTTGTGAGTTAATATTTCAATAAGAGTGTAAGATTATGAGCTAAATGTGATTGTTCTGAGCAAGAGAAATCAAGTAATCTTGTAGATATGATCACTGGCGTAACTATAGGGGATGCGGTTGCACCCGGGCCCAGGAGCCTTAGGGGGCCCATAAGGCCTCTCTTCTCCATATAGGGAGCCCAGTACTATGAATAAAGCATTATAGTTGGGGGCCCTGTTACAGACTTTGCATTGGGGCCCAGAAGCTTCAAGCTATGCCTCTGTGTTAAGGGGTTAAGAGAAGTTGGGGGCCCCAAGAGAAACTTTTGCACCCGGGCCCATTAGCCTTTAGCTACGCCCCTGGATATGATGCCTTTTAATGGCTGACAAAAATACATGATGTAATAGCGAGCTTTCAAACCTCTCAGGATTCTTCCTCAGCATACTTTCTACTATCATCTGATATACTTCAACTAGTATTTGCCTCTATTCAACCTGCAAACATCTGGCGAGTTCTCTCAAACAAGATGCATTGAGCTGTCTACAATAGTGCAAGGAGCATTGTCATTGGATAGTTGAGCAATGAAAGAACATTCCATGGATTGATGATGAATCATGCTACTCTCTCTTCAAATAGTATGGATATACCTGGGTGTGGAGGATGCCTGGGGAACACTTTTGCCTGAGTGTGTTGTGCCAACAGATAAGTACAATGAAGGTTCCGTTATTGTATGGGGAGGTTTTACATGGCATGGTCTCGGCCCATTGGTTGTAGTGACAAGAACCATAAACAGAGGTGTATCTTGACATTCTATACATTAATGTGCTGCCGACAATGTGGGAATACTCTGGGAACAGTCAGCAATATTTCCAACAAGACAACATGCCTTGTCACAAATCCAACGCCGGAAACATGAACAGTGTTATTCTTCTTTGAGAGAACTCACCAGACTTTTGTAGGGTGAATGGAGGGAAATATGACATTAGCAGAAAGTATGCCACGGAGAGTATTCAATCTCATTAGGTCCTAAGGAGCACTACTAAATAGTAACATATGGAAATAAATACTACTTTTGATACTTGCTTAGGTGTCCAATTACTTTTGGTCGGATAGTGTAGATGGTTGACACTAGGAAGGTAAATGAACACTTATAGTCAGCTATCAGTCAAGCATAGTCACGCCATATTTAAAAGAAGGCTAGTAGAGATGAGCGAGCACCCAAATGCTCGGGTCCGCGTTATTCAAGTCGAGCTTTTCGTAAAATTCGAGAGCTCTACTCAAGTAACGAACCCCATTGACTACAATGGGAGACTCGAGCATTTTTGTATGTGGGACGCCGGGGGCCGAGCTTTTTTTTCTCTCTCTCTCTCGTGGTTGGGAGGGGCCAAAACAGGCACGTCACAGTGGGGAGGAGCCAAAAGCTGGGGCGGGGTCGAACACAGCTTGATGCTTTTTCGAGTAACGAGCACCATCGAGTACCCTAATACTCGAAGGAGCATCAAGCTCGACAGAGTATGTTCGCTCAACTCTATTCCCTACGCATATAGTAATTCCTCCCTAACCAGGTAGGCTGAGCAAGATGACCAGCTGATCAAGTCCAATGGTTCAGCAATGGGAACAGTTACCTGACAAGTCCCCCACCATCAAGTTAGAAGTGAAAAGCTAACTGTGCAACAGGATTTCTGCTCATTGTAACATGAGCTTAGAACATTTACGTGGGGCGGTTTGGTTGCAATAAAAACTGCACAAAAACCAAGAAAAGATATATATGCATTCTTGCTGATGTGTTTGCAGTAAAAAAAAAAAACACAAACCATTGCAAAACCATAGCAAAAACACATGTCTGAGTAAGAGGAGCCTGGAGAGGTGCTCTGATTCTAAACCTTATTACATCTACTCAGCGTATTTAATGGAAAGTTTAAAGTTGAAAAATCTCTTCCGGATAGTTTGCATTTTCAACTGAAATTCTGTAAAAAAACAACTTAGAAGAATTCAATCTGATCGTGTAAAAAGATAATGCATTTCAAAGTCCATTAAATGTGATAGATCGTAACACAATCAGCTAATTTATTTCTTTAGCTTGTACTGCACTTCACGTCTTAAAGTGATGTGCACCATTTGGCAGCAATATCATTGGCGCTTCTACTGAATGTTATATGTAAATTAAACTTAGCCATTCCACATCTTCCTAATGTATGATTCTTGTTGGTTCATTTCTTCATCACTTGTACAATCTGCTTGTTGCCAGTGAACGGGAACATTCTTGATTACATGAAGATTACAGAGGCTGTTGTCAGTTTGCTACAGTTGTAACCAGTGAAGTAATCTCTCTGATGACCTGATAGTTTGCTACAGTGTAGGTAAATTGTGACAGCTTGGATTCCAGGTGATTTAGCTCACAGAGGTTTGCCTAGAAAGCATACAGTATACTGTTCAAGAGGCTTAACATCCTTATTGCCTTCCTACCATGTGCTGTAAACATGAATTTAGTGCCCTGTGATTGTGTAGGCACATTATTTATGCCTGTGTGACCACCCTTGGGAAAGAAAGAGCAAGAACTAAGGGTTGACCGACGCCATTCATCAGAAATAGCTAGGTAGGAAAAAGTTTTGATCCCAGTGATAGTGGCATCAACAATGGAAAGGTCCTTTATTTCCCTTAAATTTTCAACTCTAATGACAGCAATAGCGAAGGCCCCTAAGGCTGTCCTGAGATGGGCATTCTTGAAGTATGGCTTAACAGAATAAAAAACAATTATTCAGAAGAAGAAATAGTTTAATACATAAATTAATTTAATTATCATAAAACTGAAAAACAATACAGATAGTTCCCGACTTGCGAACATTCGACTTACGAATTTCGCTAGATACGAACTATCTGTACAGCACAATATGATGTAATGCTATGGCATTACATCATACTGTGCAGGGACCGGACAAGCGTCTATCAAGCCTGATAGAAGCCTGTTCGGTCACATCGGGGTTGCTGGGCAGCCGGGGGCCTTCTGAAAGGCCCTAGGGCTGTCTATGCAGAGCGCCTAGCAAGCCGTGCGCTTGATAGGCACTCTGCATAGGCAGCCCTGGGGCCTTTCAGGAGGTCCCCGGCTGCCTAGCAACCACACAGCGTCCCGCGATCTCATCATGGGACGCTGTACGGGCCCCCTGAACGTCGGGTGCAGGCTGTTTCTTACAGCGGGCACCCGGCGGCAGCAGTTCCGACGAGCCGCGCCGCTCGTCACAACTGTTAACACTTTAAATACCGCTGTCAGAGCGGTATTTAAAGTGTTAACAGTTCCGACAAGCGCCACGGCTCGTCGGAACTGCTGCCGCCGGGTGCCCGCTGTAAGAACAGCCTGCACCCAACGTTGTATGGAGCGGGGTCCACCCGCGATCCCCTCCATACAACCATTTGTTCGACTTGCGAACAAAACGGACTTGCGAACGGGCTCCCGGAACGGAACCTGTTCGCAAGTCGGGGACTAACTGTATAGATATTAGGTATCCGCTAAATCAGTACAGTTCTTGGTCCATAGGAAACACTTCCCAGGATGCAAATCATCAGGATTACGCAGCTACTAGTGGTTTTCTGCAAAGTATAAAATTAGCTGAAAAGTCACATTCACTTAAAAATTGTGAACAAAAAGAACTAAAAAACTAAATAAATAGAAAGGAAGCATGAAAAAAGCAAGGGGTAGGGGATGTGTCGGTGGTGGTGGTGATGGAGGTGGTAGAGGATGGGCAAATTGGTGTTTCAAGCGACTCCCGCTAAAGCAACAGCTCCGCGTTCTGCAGGAGGCAAGGCAATCCCGATTCCATTCCTGAGAAGTGTTTCTGCCTGTGCGTTACATCTACTGTACACAGAACAGGTAGTAGAGTGGATGTCACAGCATGCCAAAAGGACCACCTCCTCTACCTCCGAGTCGCAGGAATACAGCAGTCAGTCTGCATCAGTTAGCAATGAGCATCTTTTCTCTACTTCACCCTATGCCAAATCTCCACACACTCGTAAGCAGTCCACATGGATCAGTCAGAGGGACTGTTTGATCATTCAGTGTCATGGATGTCAACCAGGCAGTCCAAACAACCAAAGAGAGAAGACAAAGTCATTCAATGTACTGACCACAATGTGCCCTCAAGGTGCTGTTGCTCTCCTCCTGCTACCGCCATCTTTTTTCCTCCTCATTCTCCAAAGATGAATGTTTTCTAGCTCTACAGCTGTTCCTTGGAGAAGGTCCATGCTTAGCTATTCTGTTCACCTGGTAGAATTTGTCCTTTGAAAACTTTATGTCATTGCTTTTAAAACAAGCAGCCCTTCTGCTATCTTGTGTAGCTAAATGTTTGGTAGCCCTACAGCTGCTGCTTTGAGCGGGCCGTGCTTGAATGTTGTTTTCACCTGCCAGAATTTCTCCTTGTAAAATGTATGACATTTCTTTTAAAACAAGCAGCACACTTGTTTTCTTCCTTTGTGCAATCTTTCATCTAGGAGACCCCATGTGGGCCTTTTTTTGTTTTCAGTGACCCCCTACACCACTGTACTCTATTTTGACAAATTTTTGTGGGGAGCACAGTGTTTTCCAGATATGTGACTGTATTCCCAAGTGATCTGAGGGGCTTTGACTGCACTGGGGACATAATAGAGGGCAAATTAGTGAACTCCATTTTTACTTCTACTGACTTTAATGTGAGTCTGAATCGACCGTCCAGATTCACAATGATTTTCGTGAAATTGGTCCAATAGCAACAGAAAACAATTATTCTACTAATCGCTCATCACTACTTAAGATCACATCTAAAACACATTATGTACAGTAATATATTTACATAGTTAATCAAGTTTTTAAGGAGATTGTAAAATGGTGGAGGAAAAATTTAGGAAGCAATGGTATCACCTTTAGAGTTACTTGATGTCAGAATTCCTGCCGCACCAACCTTCTTTGACTACAGAAACTAACAATTTTACCGTAACTCATAATCAGTAGATCCAGCCGGCTTAAGGTAAGTGCAATGACAGGTGTAAAGTAGAGCTACTCTTTGCATTTCGGCGGGATGTAAATTTCCATAGAGTAGACTTCGGGATAATTTACTCTGAAGCTACACATGACATAGGTAAATTATCCTACAATATATGTGGATGGAGTTTTCAAAATCCCATCTACACATAAGAGAAACAGAATGCAGAATGCAGTCCTAAGCTCTCACTCACGACCTGAAGGTGGCGGGTTCAATCCTCGCTTGGTTCAGGTAGCCGACTCAAGGTTGACTCAGCCTTCCATCCTTCCGAGGTCGGCAAAATGAGTACCCAGCTTGCTGAAGGATAATAAATTACCTGAAAGCACTGCGGAATAAGTTGACACAAATAATAAGTCCCCTATATGCTGTTTTTGTGAAGATGTGGCAGAGATTAATTGGGTTTTCTGGGACTTTACTGTTGATGACATATCCTTAGATAGCTCAGCATTTGTTGATCATTGGGGGTCTGTGGCTCAAGAAGCTTCTGGTCAGTTGTTCTTTGCTTCAGACAGAAACTGACAGGTCCAAGAACTGTGCCTGCTTAGTCCACACCAACAGCTGTCTCCCTATCAACTGATCATCAGAGTGCCGAGTGATGGAGCCCCCTATCAAGTATTGATGACCTATCCAGAGGATAGAAATGCAGAATGATGAGCAGCATACCGAGTGTCTTCATAAAAGTAACTTGCATCTATGAAGAATGAAGATGCTTCTTTATTAAACTCCAAAAGATGCAAACAGCAATGTTTCATCCCCAACAGGGGTCTTTGTCAAGCTTTGTCTTTAGGCAGGTCTGGACTATGAGCTTTGCATGAGTATGGACGCCTCCCACTATTAGTGTTGATCTTCTGGAAGTGCTGTTGCAATATGTTTACTATCCAGAGGATAGGTCATCAATGATAAAGTCCTGGAAAACCCCTTTAATAGAGAAATGGCGGGTCCCAGTAGTGTGACCATCCTGAATCCATAGCTCTGTACTTTTTATAACTTATAATATCTCCACAGAGAAAATTACCTGGGGGTAAAGTAAGATTGATCTGAGCCCCTCAAGATTAAAGGAGATGTATGAGATTAGAAAAACAGGGCTTCTTTCTTTCAGAAACAATACCACTCTTATCCATGGTCTGTGTCTAGTATAACAGATTGGTTTGAATGGGACTGAACTACACTACCAGACAAACCCATTGGACAAGAGTGGTACTGTTTTTTTAAATAAAGCAGCCATGTTTTTCAAATCTCAAAACAAAATGACCAACTTGGTTTAGATTACAAATTTGTATTGAGAAGCACTAACTACTTGCTGCATGGCTGAATGGTCAGTTCACCTCTGGTGTCTAGTCTTGACTATAGAAACTGTATTTTAGTGATAACTAGGGCCACAGACAGAGACACTATACCTGTGTGAGGACATAGATAGGGACATTATACTTGTGTGGGACTACAGAGGGAGACGCTATACCTGTGTGGGGCCACAGACCTAGACACTATACTTAAAGGGGTTTCATCACTTTTTACTTTTGATGACATATCCTCGCAAAAGGCCATCAATAGCAAATCAGTGGGGATCTGTTGCTTGGGAACACCGCCGATCAGCTGATTGTCTGGCCCACTGTCAGTGCATTGGGGCCGGATGTCCACATCGCTGGTCAGGGCCAGAAGTGTAATAGGCAGCATCACACCCATTTAAATCAATGGGAGCAAAGGTTGTCTATTACACTACCAGCCATGAGCATTGGGACCTGACATCCAACAGTGATCATCGCTGGAAGTGTAACAGGCTATTACACTTCTGGCCCTGAAGACCAATCCGGACATCAGGCCGTGTTTCGCTGACAGCAGACTAGACAATCAGCTGATCATCAGGAATCCGCGTGGAGGATCGCACCAATCTGTTATTGATTACCTATCCCAATAGTGACACAGAGGGGCACTATTACTTTGTGGGGCCACAGAAGGGTCACTATTACTATGGTGAGGCATTGGAGGTAGCAGCAGGATGGGGAGAGTGTGCAGAGATAAGTTGTGGCTGGATGAAGTCATCATGGCAGTCTGGGTACAGATAAAGTGTAAAAACAAAAGTGGATGACTCAGTTATCCCAGATGTCCCTGGTGATCACCAGAGGTAACTATAATGACTATCGCTGTGTCCAACTAGTCTTAAGTAGTAAGTCGTGCCCCCAAACCATGCCCCCTTTTACCTTGGCCAGTATTTTTTGGTGAAAAAGGTTGCAACCCTAGTAGTGCTGAGGGTCATCTTAGATGCAGATCTCAGTTTAGCTAATGGGGCTCTCTTTCATTTTTAAAATTGACTTACGCCACTAATTTATCCATGAACATGCCCCATTGATCTTTAATGGGATTTATCACAGGACAAGTCTCTAGAAAATGCCCATTATGCATTCCTCATTATTCTCATTATTTTCCTTCACACCTTGTGGCCATGCCGAAAATATAGCCTAAACTCCAAAGAGGAAATGAGTAATTTCAGACTTTCTAGACAAGACTATTTCATTAACAGGATGGACATGCTCAGTACACCGGAACGCAGGCAGCGCTACTAAAATGCAAAGCGAATTAGTATATTTTATACACATGGGTGCACAGATGCAGCGTGCGGCTTACGGAGGGAAATATTAATCATTCCTTCATGTCAGCCTTGTACTTAAGCAAGTTACTTAATTTTGTATTAATGATAAACTGATTAGCATTATAATTATTGTGTCTTGGAGAATCGCGTCATAAGATTTCCTATACCCAGCAGACAGAGCTTCTGCCGGTAGACACTTCTGCTCTGTTCACACCGGACTTTTCTGCTCCGTCATTTTTTGCAGAACAGCATAGAAAAAAGTTTCCATTTGTATGCGGTTTATCAGTTACCATTTAGCGCAAGTTTTATTTTGCTTTTCTGCTCTATTAACAAATGGAAATTTGACAGATTCCATTAACCCCTTAAGGACGCTTTTAAAATTTTTGGGCGATGTAGCCATAGGAGGTAATTTTTTTGTGAGATAAGTTGTGTTTTTCAATGGCACCATTTTCTGCTACATATAACCTACTGCTAACTTTTATTGCATTAACTCTTTATTTTAGGCTGGATTCAGACAAACGTGTATCGGCTGGGTTTTCACGCCCAGCCGATATACGTGGTCTCTCTCTGCAGGGGGGGAGCCTGGAAGAGCCAGGACCAGTGCTCTGAGCTCCCGCCCCCTCTCTGCCTCCTCTCCGCCCCTCTGCACTATTTGCAATGGGGAGAGGTGGGGCGGGCTAATTCTCGGAACTTAGCCCCGTTCCGCCTCCTTTCATTGTAAACAGTACAGAGGGGCGGAGAGGGGGTGGAGAGGAGGCAGAGAGGGGGCGGGAGCTCAGTTCCAGCTCCTGGCTCTTCCATCCTCCCCCCCTGCAGATGAGGACACTGTATATCGGCTCAGCGTGAAAACCGAGCGTCGTCTGAATCCACCCTAAGGGACAGAAGAAAAAAAACTGCACTTATGCCAACGTATTAAATTTTGTACAGTTCACCATGAGGCAAAAATAACATACCAACCTTATTCATTATTCTCTGGGACTGCATAATTACTGTGATACTAAATTTACATAGTTTTTTTCAATGCCTTTTACAACTTTTATACAATAAAAGCATTTTTTATAAGAAAAAAAAATTTTTTGCAATACTATATGTCAGATCATAACTTTTTATATTTTTTAATGGGCTGTTGTGAGTGATTATTTTTCACAGGTCGAGCTGCAAATTGTATTGGTACTATTGTGGGGTGCACACAACACTTCTATTTTTTCCATCTTTTTTGGATGCCAGGTAACCAAAAAAATTATAGTATTATTTTTTTCGCATTATAGTTTTGTTTTTTTACTGTATTCACCATGAGGCGAAAATAACATGTTCCATTTATTGTACAGGTCAATATGTTTACAGGGAAATCACATTTTTATAGTTTTTTTTAGGTTTTTCTATTATTGAACAATAAAAGCATTCTCTCATGAAAAAAAAATTCAGGAAGCTATTTTTTGGAGATCGGGAGACCAAAAACAGCCATTCTGGTATAGTTTTTTTTTTTTTACTGCACTCACTATGCAGGATAAAAAAGTACATTAGCTTTAGAGCAGGGGTGTCAAACTCATTTTCACCGAGGGCCACATCAGCCTTATGGTTGCCTTCAAAGGGCCGATTCTAATTGTAAGACAGTATAGTAAAAGTGAACCCCACAGTGGCCCGATTGGTAATAAGATCCCCCATAGTGGCCAGTGACGCATACCATTCTGCGCATACACACACACAGACGCACACCATTCTGCGCATACCCATGCACAGATGCACACCATTCTGCGCATACACACGCACAGATGCACACCATTCTGCGCATACACACGTACAGACACACACTATTCTGTGCATACACACGCACACCATTCTGCGCATACACACGTCGTCCGAATACATAGCTATGTAGATTAAAGCAGAGACTTTGCATTTCTGTAAAGCTTGGGTGTCTCTGTGACTAAATTTTAACTCTATAGTTGGTAAAAATGCAAGTACAGACCCCCCACGGATGTCACTAACATGTCAAACCAAGACATAATTACTGTCCCCAAAGGACCATTTTATATATGTACTACATCACCAAAAGGAGGGAAACACATAATAGGGCAAATAACAGTAGTAAAATACAAGAGTGGGAATGCTATCCCTAACCAACTTGGCTTGGCAGACCCTGCCCAAAGGCAGAGTGATTGCCCTGATAGGGATAGCCCCACATCTCCAGGGGACCTAGCCTATCCCTAGATGGAGAATATGAAAGAATATGTATAACAGAGCTAGGCAAAGGTGAATAAACCCCATACAGGATTAATAGCCACAGCTGCATAGCTGAAAGGAGTCCATTGCCTCACCAAACACCTAAGGCAGAACGGGGTACAGGTGTCTAACAACTTATTGGATGATGGGAACATACTGGACATGGTTCAGTTGTCTAACAACCCACTGGACGGAGAGGAAACAGATAGGACAGGACTCAGACATCAACAGAGTTACATCAAGATAAATAGAGAGCTACATAGCATGCATGCTCACAGGAGAATAACCAGGGTCCATATAGGGGTGGGACTGGAATAAATACACTTCCATTATAGCTGATTGGCAGGCTACTCCTCCTTGGAGGCCAATCAGTCCATATACCATAGAAGAAATCGAAGCAGTGAAGAGTAGAAAGATATATTATACACTGGAGGACATCTAATGGACTTCCTGCAGTGACAGTAAACACTAAGGGATTATAGCCAGACAGCACCAAAGGGGCCTTCTGCAGTGACAGGAAAGAGGCACTCATTTGCATCCAGTGCCGAATGACAGGGCACATGCACTGAAGGCATAATCATGTAGGTCAGGGTTGATGTTGTGAACCCCCCACTTCCCCCCGACTCCATTTCTTCATTGAAGGTACATAACTGATGGGCACGGGATGGAAAAGTACAGCATATTCTTTCCAACATTTTGTGAGCGAAGATATGCTAAAACTTCATCTTTAATGCATGTGACTTGGATAATATTGTGAAAGTTGTGGAAATGGTATATGGATAAAATCGAAAAAGGCAGCCCATACTAGAGAAAATGAACATGTTAACAAAGAGTTAAGGATATTGATTTTCTCTAGTATGGGGAATGCAGCTCCTTAAATGAGTTGTCAAGCCCCTCTCCCCCCTCAGCCGAGAGAGAATGGCTGGACAACCCATTTGGGGCTCTTTATCCTGTATAATGCAGGTGAAAGACCATTTCCTTGAAAATGATACAATACAATGGCATCAGCTTGTCACATGATGGTTACAAAATATCAGATCTCTCTCTCGTAAAAAAGCTGTGTCAGTCTAGACTTTCTGTTTTGGTCAAAAGGTCCAAGCACACAAAGGACACAAATAATACAGCCCACAGACATAGAAAGTCTAATTACAGGATGAGTGCAAGTAAGATCAACGTAACCATTACTTTACGGCTCAGTAACAGACAGAGAGGATTTACTATTGAAAATGATGCAGTGTTCTGGCACAAATTGCACCTAAAAACTGTCTTCCATGGTTCGCACCACAATTATCAGGTGTTTTTAGACACTTTGGAACACTTTTTATGTTTAATAAGTTTTTATTGATTTTTAGCAAATAAAAATGCCTACAAATTAAATAGAACAAAGACATTATTAAGAAACTTGGATCCAGCGCCATCCTTAACCCTTCCTGACAATCACAGAGTATTGGACTATTCAATGTAAAAACGAAGCAACTACCTACATAACCTAGTGGATCCCAATAATGAGGTAGACAGCTTACTTGGTACCATCCAAAAAAAAAAAAAAACTACCAAAGAGGAAAAGCGAAGATCGAAGAAGAAAAGGGGGAGAGAGAAGAGGGGGAAAAAACGGGACAGGAGGAATAAAAAGAAAAGATATATAGGAAGAGTGAAAGGAAGGGGGGTTGGCGGGGTGAGGAACGGGATTCAGGATAGAAACCCCTGTCTTCTAGCAAAGGATGCTGGACGACTCTGAGTCTTATGTGAGTTTTAAGAAAATAGGTTGCGGAACTCCGGTGATGATTTAAAGTCAATCCATGGTTGCCACACCGACAGAAATGTATCAGTTTCTCTGGAGTGTTCTGCGCACAGTTCCCCCATATGGCATATGTGGGACAATTCCTGCTGCCATTCTGACATCGAGAGAACAACGGTGCTTTGCCAAAAGCGCGGGATGACCATCCTAGCTGCGGCCAGGAAAAAGCAAAGTAGGGCCTTTTTCTGTACACTATTTGATCTAGGCAATATGGAAAGAAGGACCTTGAACACTTTTTATGAATCACCTGACTAAGGGATGTGGTTTTATGAAAAGAGGTGTGGCCAAAAGGTGCTATTGTGTGTCAAACAGGGGCGTAAATATAGTGGGTGCAGGGGATGCGGTTGCACCCGGGCCCAGGAGCTTCAGGGGGCCCATAAGGCCTCTCTTCTCCATATAGGGAGCCCAGTACTATTAATAAAACATTATAATAAGGGGCCCTGCTACACATTTTGCATTGGGGCCCAAGAGCTTCAAGTTACGCCTCTGGTGTCAAACATTGGGCCAAATGGTTTCCAAAACTAGATTCATATATACCTGTATGTATTTGCTGTTCTTGAAACACTCTTAGTAACCCGCAGTTCCCATTGCATGCAATCAGATTGCAGCTCTCATTTTGTAGAACTTTTACAATAAAAGCTGAAACTTTATTGGTTGCTATGGACACGTGATCCATCTTTGCTTTGCCTCTGTTTTATAAATCTCTACCTGAGAGTTTCAATAATCATACCAGAAAGCAATTTAAGAGGAATATATTAATACAGATTAAACTTTATATCCTGAAGTGGGACAGATTAGAAGAAAAGAGGGTTAAAATATAGAGTTTGTAGGAATTTTGTCGTCATCAGCAGAAAATATTCTTATATTACTTGGCGGAATAATTAAGGGACACATTTTTAGGATTATTCAGGGATGAACTCTACCACTCCGGCCAATGGATACTTCATTAAGCAACAGTTCCTGCTCTACTTTATGTTAATTATTACAGTTATAGTCAATATCTCCAAAAATATGTAAACTCAAATATAATATGAAAGAAACCTAATAAATGAATCTGTTAATGGCTGCTTATGGGTTATACATGAACTCAGAACTTCCTGCTGTGTAGCCCTGTTGGCCTTAAGGGGGATTACAAGCAGTTTACACCTGATATTCAGATGCATAGCATGAAATGCTCTAGTGCTTGCTGACTGTTCCAAAGAAGAGAAGGAAATAAGAGTTCCTGCTGACAGCGCCGATTATTAGCTGACTGCTCCATTCTCTACCCCATGTGTGGGTCTCACAGTCTTATTTCCCTAACTCAGACACACGCACTAGGACCAAGTTCATAAAAAGTCAATTACCATACCAATATGTTTTTAAAGTGTGGTAGGAAAGTAAAGAATCTGACTGAAACCAGTGAAAATATGGGAAGAACATACACATTACTTGCAAATGTGGCATTTGGTTGGGTTTGAACTCAGGAACCAAAGTTGCGCTTAAATTTTGTACAACAAAATTGCAAATTATCCCCTTACTAATTGGTGGAGGTCTCACTACTGAGACCCAAGCTGGCATTTACTCCCCAAGTAATCTCCTAGACATCTATGGTATTGCTCCATTGCCCATCTCCTGGAAAAAAAACTAAAAATTGAGCACGTTCAAATCCATCCCTAAACTTTGTTGCTCCATCAGCTGACATCAGGGGAATGTCTGACTGCACTCATACATACGGTATGAGGCTGTATTCACATCTGTGGAAGTGTCAGACCATTCACCATGATAGGGTCTGTCTAGTTACCGGAATGTCACCTGGCATTGTTGCAGATGAAATAGCTGGGAGCTATTAGGATCTGTTAATTGAAATCAGTTATTGAAATTAATGGAAGCTGTGCCTGTAAGACCAACCTGGTTATTGAAATGTTGACCTTGCTAACTGCTTCCAGTGCTGTCCACACTGATAGGTAGCCTGGTAATCAGCTAATCGGCAGGGATCCCAAGTAGTGGACATCTGCCAATCAACTATTGATGACCTATCTTGAGGATATGTCATCAGTAGTAAAAGTCCCTTTAATAGCAGAAGAGAGTGATCTAAAGTTCTTATCATAAATTGCTTTTCTGTCTTTGTATCACCTAATGCCGAAACTCAGGTACCCAATAGAGAAGGGTCAAGTCTCCGTACTCTTCTGAAGGAAACCTCAACAGTAGGAGGTCACTAACCCACCATGAATCATATTGAATCATTCTTCCATGATGATTTGCCACCAAATGTAAGACATCAAAAAGTAAGCTATCCACTGTATAGTCTGAAAGAATCAATATACCTTAATCGCAATTCCAGGAATATGTAGTTGTGTACAGTAGGTCTCATCAGAACAGGAGATATGTGAGATAAATACTGACCGTGGAGGCAGAATTTTTTTTTTTGCATCGTCAATAAAATCATTAAAAACTCATAGTCAGATGACTGATAACAGGGAACAATAGATTACACATAACTACCTAATAAAACCAGTGAAAGTGTTCAGCATGTTTGCAATGTTCGTTCATATTTCCAATACAGTGAATGTTCTACTTTCACAAGATTGGTTCCTTATTCCCCAACAGAAGTCAATAGAGCCTGAAAAGTCTCTGGATTTGAGAACTGTTACATCTTTAGTTATGTGCGTGTCATTGGTAGCAATTCTGAAGAAAATATGGCAATCCAGACATCAATACAGATATTTTTCCTATAATTCATGTGTAGTGTCCCTTTTATATCTCATACAACTAATTAAGAAATTATGCATGGGTGTCCGCCATTCAGTTAATCAATGTTTTTACTAGGTCAAAAACACAGCCGCAGAAATTTAGAGGTGTTAATTGCTAAAACTACTGGAAAGTTCCTCAAAGGGGAAGCTCATGACATACAGTAGAAATCAATGAAGTCAACTTATCCATCCTGGAACCCACCTACATAGACCATCGTAGGTAAGCAAGACCAATTTTTGTCCAGTAGCACAAGAGAGTTCAGAAGTCTGTGGGTGCATTCACAGGTAGTCGATTTGCTGCGGATTTTGATGCAGCTCCTCAGAAGATTTCACCACTTCAACTTGAATTCAACTTAAATCCACAGCAAAATCTGCAGCAAATCAGACCTTAAAACATGCCAAACTTATCAAAGTTCCAGTGGACTTCTCCTTTAGAAAGCAATGTGAAGTCAAAACTAAAAGCTGTATGATTTCAACACTTTAGCACCTATATAAATAGCTCTATGTCTGCCTACAGGATCCATGACTACATCTCACATTTAAAGGGGTATGCCCAAGATTGACTTTTATCACCTATCCCTATGGATTGTAGGGTCTCACCGCTGTCAAGTCTGGGAATACCCCTTTAAGTAGACACATCATCACTATACAATATCATTTTTACAAATGTTTACTTTGTTCTTAGTTCATTGGCTACATTTCTGTAAACTATATACAATGTTACCAATATTCCCATACACAAGAAAATAACATTCCAGAAGTCCTGGATATCTAACAAGAATTTACAATATGATATTACTGTTTTATAATTTCCATGTAGCACTAGAGAATACAGAAGACAATGCAAAGGATAAAGTATAAAAGCTAAATTACCTTTACCTGCATGAAGCGAACCAGTGGCCAGCCTCACCAGATACTGCACAAACTTCAGGATTTCCCTTTTACAGCGTTTCCTACAGGTGCTCATTTTAAGGAGCAGAATAATGTGGTGTCTCAATGGGAAGAGAAAGGTGGAGAATGAGAAGGTTCACCCCAAAATATGATGTTTTTATGTTCGCTTACGCCTTAAGGAGCGTCTTCTTGAATTGCTGCTTTAACTAAAATCTAGCACATCAGCAATGAGCTCTCCAGGAGTGAATATCATTAATGTGCTGATGATGCCGATGAGAATTTCTCTCTGGCTCGCTCCGCAGACAGCCTGCCTGGCCAGTGATGCTCATGTGGAGTTAACTGGATACAGGAGAGATTTACTTACATAGTGCTCCCAGCAGAAAACACCAGCTCACAGCAGCCGTGGCGGCAGCCTCCAGGCGGAGCCTTTAACCTGCACCTCTCACATGGATGCAGGCAGTTCATAAGAATATTCCATGTGTCGCTTAGTAATGAATGGGCTTGTAAGAAAATGCATAATAGCTGCAGTTAGCAAACAGTCGACTTAGACCCCTTAACACGAGCGTATGCGTATTTGTGCGTGCATGAGCTTAGAATTTTTGTAAAACGAATTATGCTTTTTCGCATGCGCATCGGCGTATTTTACTGTACTTTTAGTACTCACAAGGCATGTTCATTCACATGAGTCATTAAAAGTCGCACCAATTTAAATGGCTAATTAGTCTAATGAGTTACAGATGTGTTCTTTTTTCAATGGAATTATGTAGCGTATCACACATCTCCTAGTGCATTGCGCACCCCCATGACGTCTATGGGGTCCTTAAGTGCACGAGAAGATAGAGGATGACCTTTTTTTGCGCAAGCCGAAATACACAGTAAAATACACATTTGAACTAACGTATTGTGTGCACAAATATGCCAAAGTGAAGTGGGCTTTAACCCCTTAAAGCGGCAGGGCGTACATTTCCGTCCTGCAGAGTCAGGGTATGTATGAAAAGAGATCACGCGGCAATGTCCCATCATACACCGTGGGGCTGGCTGATTCTTACAGCCAACACCCGCCGGCAATCCTTTAAATGCAATCCTTTTAATCCTTTAAATGCCGCTGTCAGTTCTGACAGCAGCATTTAAATCCCCCAAACGATGTTCAGGGTTCCCATGCGGCCCCCCGCGACGAGATCACATTGAGCCATGTGGGTGTCATGACAGCCAGGGTCCTTCTAAAAGGCCCCAGGGCTGTCATGGCAGAAAGCCTATAAAGTCATCCCTGTGGTGTCGATTGATAGACTGCCTGCCCGATTGCAGTATGATGTAATGTTATGGCATTACATCATACTGCAGGAGCGATCAAAGCATCACTAGTTGTGGTCCCCTATGGGGACTAAAAAGAAAGTAAAAATAAGAACAATAAAGTTTTACTAATTATAAAAAAGTAATACAAGTTTAAATCACGCCCCCTTTTGTCATATTTGTAATAAAATAATCTAAATCACAAAAGAAAAATACATATTTGGTATCGTCGTGTCTGTAAAAGTCTGATCTATCAAAGTTATGCATTATTTACCCCGCATGGTGAACACAAGACAAAAAATAAATAAAATAAAGAACGCCCGAATTGCACTTTTTTGGGCACCCGGTCTCCAAAAACAAATTGCAATAAAAAGCGATCAAAAAGTTGTGTGCATTCCAAACTACGGGACGTCCTGCAAAAATGAGCCCTCGCGCAACTGTGTTGAGGGAAATTTTAAAAAGCTATTGTGCACAGAAGATGGCGAGAGAAAATAATTTAAAAAAAATAAATATATTTGAAAAAAATACAAGTAGTACAGCATAAAAAAACTACATACATTTGGTATTGTAGTAATCCATACCAGACCCATAGAATAAAGTTATCATGTCATTTTTGTTACAGTTTGTGCGCCGTAGAAACAAGACACCAAAAGATAGCAGAATTTTTTTTTCATTTTACTCCACTTATAATGTACTGAAAAACCTTTAAAAAATTCTATGGTACATTAAATAGCACCATTGAAAAATACAACTCGTCCCGCAAAAACAAGCCTTCATACAGCAACATCAATGAATAAATAAAGGAGTTAAGATTTTTTTTTTCTTTAAAAAGGGGGAAAGAAAAAATGAAAATGGAAAAAAAAGTCTGCGTCATTAAGGCGTTAAAGGAATTTAATCACTGAATAACGAAAAGTTCTACAACTTCCTACCGAATTGTTCTCCACTAAAGATGAGCAAGAATACTCGCTAAGGGCAATTGCTCGATCGAGCATTGCCCTTAGCGAGTACCTGCCCGCTCGGGAGCAAAGATTCAGCTGCTGGCGCGGGCGGGGAGTGGCGGGGGATAGCGGGGAGGAACGGAGGGGAGATCTCTCTCTCCCTCTCCCCCCCCCCCCCCGCTCCCCCCTACTCACTGCCGCAACTCACCTGTCACCCGTGTCGGCAGCCGAACCTTTTCTTCCGAGCGGGCAGGTACTCACTAAGGACAATGCTCGATCGAGTAATTGTCCTTAGCGAGTATGCTCGCTCATCTCTATTCTCCACTGTTTTGCCATCTTCAAGATCTCTGCTAACTTCCAGAAACTGAAAACCCCACACAGATCTAGTCCTTCTCACTATGAAAGGCTTGCTGTACGTAGTATCCCAATCCACTGTGAGCTAAACAGCCTAAACTCTAGAATGGTTCACCAACACCGATACATTGTAGAAAACACATGACTGCATCAAATATACCCCATAACAACGCAATTTATTAATTAGATTTAAATCCAATTTCTAAGATCATGCAATGATAAGCAGTTTTTTATGATAATAAAGTCAGTAGGTAAGAAGACGGCAGCACAATATCAATAAAGCAGCAGGGAACTACAATATTAGATAATAACATGCAGCCATTATAAGTTAGCAGCAAGTTGCAGGAGCAGAGGCTTTAATACCGTGCCATACTTCTACTATCAGCTAGGATTAAAGACCAGGACGAAGCACCATACAATTACCGCGCTTGGTCCTTAAGGAGTTAGGGCCCATTTACACTGGACCAATGTCAGGCAAACGATGCCCGACGCTTATCCCCGCACATACTCGCTCCCATGCTGTCACACAGGAGTGAGTATCGCTGACAGAGTGGCCAGCAGGAGTCTGGAAGAGATTTCTCTCCTCACTCTCCCCCACCCTTCTCCATTCACTTTAGCAGCGTCCGTTCAGTACTGAACGGCTTCAGTTTATACTCAACTATCCTCATTCAGGGTTTTATGCAGCTTAAATCCTGAACACTGATCGTTCAGTGTAAACAGCAGCTGTTCAGTACTGAACGGACGCTGCTAGAGTGAATGGAGAAGGGTGGGGGAGAGTGAGGAGAGAAATCTCTTCCAGCCCCCTGCTGGCCACTCTGTAAGCTATGCCAGCAATACTCGCTCCTGTGTAACAGCATGGGAGCAAGTAAGTGCAGGGACAAATGTTCGGCATAGTTTGCCCAACATTCGTCCAGTATAAATGGGCCTTTAAACTGATTGTCTGTGGTAGCACATTCCAGAGAACTGGTACAGCATAGATACAATCTTGGATTATGGCGGAACAATCATCGTTCACAATTCTTGTACATAAGGGTCAGTATTATAGCAATAAGTTATTTGTTTTACGTTCCTTTTCTGCAGGCATTAAAATAATCGTTGACTCATTCTCTAATTGTTCAGTATAGATAACGATCGTTCAGTCGTTCTCACTCACTTATACAGCGAATGTAAACAGCTGACCAATTTCTCGTTTCAATCAGTCAACGATGTATCTGCCTGTATAAACTTTTGACATTGTTCACTCATTAAAATGACAAATTGGCTCATCTAAACACACCCTTAGGATTCTTTTCCACAAGCGGATACAGGGTGACGGCATTTTTACGTTTTCACGCCTGCTCCATATAAGTGCCTGAATGGGCGGTTTTCTGCAATCATGGTCAGCGTTTTCTCGTCCAATCACATGACGATGAGCAATGTTTGTAGCGAAAAAATACACCGCATCCCAGAAAACCCTTACTCTGCCAAAATCCTCGTGATGCCTTCCAGTGCCTACATAGAGGCACCTGTAAGCTTTTTGCAGCGTTGGATGCAGCTGCAAAAATGCCACCCCTCCCTTCTCTTTCCTGCTCCCATAGAAGGCTATAGGACCCGCCAGCGTATGTTGGCCAAAACATAGTTCCAGAACTATGTTTTGGCTGAGCGTATTTGCGCCAGCCGCATATATGTTCTATTTTTCACCCTGCTGGCGTGTTTATGCACTGTATATTCGCCGGTGTGAATGGCTGCATTGGAAACCAATGCTTCACATGGGTACCATATATGCGCCTGGATGTGAAAACGCGGCGTATATGCGCTCGTGGGAATAAAGCCTTAGTCTAAGGTTATTAGTAATGTGAAGAGCATGTGTAGGATGGTAGACAGATGAGGGGGGGAGATACAGGGTGGTGCAGCACCCGGGAGAGTTAATGGGTGAGAATGCTGAGTTTATTTTGTGTTCTGTATTAGGGCAGCCAGTGTAGTGACTGGACAGGGTGGAGGCATTGGAGTAGCAGTTGGATAAAAAGATGAGCCTGGCTGCTTTGTCCAGTATGGATTGGAGAAAGGAGAGATTAATAAGGAGTAGACTAATCAGTAGTAAAGAGAAAAATGGCTCAAGGCAACATTAAGAGTTTTGCTGTTTCTACAGTAAGAAAAGGGCAGATTCTGGAGTTGTTTTTAAGGTTCAGGTAACTAGTAACTAAATATAAGGGACAGAGTTGAGGCCTTAGTCACACGGGCGTTTTTTCCCGTGATTTGCGGATCGCATGACGGATGCGCATTTGCAAATCGCGTGACTGGGGCCGAAAAATCGCCCGAAAAAACTGCTCCTAGTAGCGTTTCATTAGAAATGGGCCGGAGCTGTCCAGCGCATTGAATTCAATGGAGCCGGCAATACAGCCGGCTCCATTGAAATCAATGGGCTGCGGGCGATCTCACGATGAATTTTCGGGAAGAGCTTAAAAATATAAGCCCTTCCCGAAAATTCATCCAGAAATGCTGATTGGCTCAGCGCTGAGCCAATCAGAGGCAGCACTCACTCACCCATTCATGAATGGGTGTGAGTGAGAGCTGCCTCTGATTGGTGAGGCTGTGACCAATCAGAGGCAGCTCATTCAGCAGGCAGGGATTTTAAAGCCCCGGCTGCTGAATACTACTCAGAGCAGTTCAGGAGAACTGCCGGCGGCCGCGGCTGAACTCCGTCTGCCGGGACCAGGTGAGCATATATATTTTTTTTATTTTTACACATTTCTGGATGAATTTATGGGAAGGGCTTATATTTTTAAGCCCTTCGCGAAAACTCATCGTGCGATCGCCGGCAGCCCATTGCTTTCAATGGAGCCGGCTGTATTGCCGGCTCCATTTAATTCAATGGGCAAACATCATTCTCCTCTGCCACAGCTGTTACAGCTGTCGCAGAGGAGAATGATTTGTCTAGTAAATGTTCTCAATGGGGTCGCGCTGCTGCCGCCGGCCCCATTGAGCGCATATAGAGAAGAGAACAGGAATCGCAGATCGCAGATAGGTGCGATCTGCAATTTCTGTTCTATAATTTATCGGACGAGCGCATAAAAAGAGCTCATGTGTCCGATACCATTGCAAGGCAATGGTTTTATAAAATCGCCGGACGCATGCGCATGCGCAAATCGCGCGAAAAAACGCCCGTCTGACTGAGCCCTAAATATGACTCCAAGACAGCAGATGTGCTGGCTAGAAGTTATGGTAGTACGACAGACTGAAATAGAAATGTCAGGTTTAGGTGGGTTAGTAGATGGTGAAAATACACGAAGTTTCACTTTTGAAAGAGACATGATGTTAGAGGCAGCGGACAGACAATCACTGGCGTTTTGCATTAGTGAAGGGGTGATGTCTCGGGAAGAGGTGTATAATTGGGTATCATCAGAGTAGAGGTGGTCCTGTAAGCAAAATCTGCTGATAGTTTATGTAATAAGAACTGTGTAGACAGAGAAGAGGACCAAAGACTGAACCTTGAGGAACCCCAACAGCAAGGAGAAGAGGAGAAGTAGAGCTAGCAAATGATATCCTGAACGAGTAATCAGAAAGGAAGGAGAAAACCCAAGAGAGAAAGTATCCTGAAGACCTGATGAGTGAAGCATACTGAGGAGGAGTTGATGATCCAGTGTCCAATTCTGCAGAAAGGTCCAAAAGAATCAGTAGGGAGTAGAGATGAGCGAGTGTACTCGGAAAAGCACTACTCGCTCGAGTAATTTGCTTTATCCGAGTATCGCTGTGCTCGTCCCTGAAGATTCGGGTGCCGGCTCGGAGCGGGGAGCTGCAGGGGAGAGCCGGGAGGAACGGAGGTAAGATCTTTCTCTCCTTCTCTCCCGCCCGCTCTCCCCTGCTCCCCGCTGCGACTCACCTGTCAGCCGCAGCAGCACCCGAATCTTTAGGGACGAGCACAGCGATACTCGGATAAAGCAAATTACTCGAGCGAGTAGTGCTTTTCCGAGTACGCTCGCTCATCTCTAGTAGGGAGTCATTGCCTTACATTTAGCTGTCAGAACGTCATTTGACACTTTAGTGAGGGCAATTTTTGTAGAATATAGAGTATAAAAAACAGATTTTAAGGGTCAAAAAGTATCAATTCTTCTTTTATACTTATCCTTTCTTTTGGATCAATTTCTGGCATTTGCTCAAAAACCTGCATGAAAAAACTGCTTCACATAAAACTACATGTGTGATCTTATTGCAATAAACATACATTTCCACATAACTCTCCTTTAATTGACAGCACTATTTATTGCATTAATTTAACTGTTAGACATTCGGCCGGTGAGCTCTACTCTTTGGTCCAGTTGGCAGCAATGATTTATCAAAAAACGTGCTATCACTAATTAATGTAATGTGATTTTTGGGTTACATCAAACAATTACTGTAACAGGATGAAGAGTCTTTAAAGTAAAGTCAGAGCCCAAAGTAACATCAAATATTAATGCAATGGAGAGAAAGTTTTTTGCCGACTTCACAGAATGACAATGTGCAGTAAAGCATCTTTTCAGTGCATTTCTGTCTCTCCGATTTGGGGCTGATATGTGACATTAGTGAACAAATAGTCAGTAAAAGTTAAGAAACAATGAGTTTTTTTTTTCTTTTGAGAATAAGGCTCACAAACCCAGAAGTAATCATTGTAGAGTAACAGTCCAATAATCCGGTACTGGAGTGGTGACAGAACATTAAATATACCAGTTCCCCACTTCCTTCACTCTTCATTGTGGAAATAAGCAGTGCTCACATATAGAACCACAGCTATTTAGTGGCTCACCAATGCTCAGCCAACCAGAGAGTGTAATGGTGTCCCAATTAATCTTAAACTGATCCAATTGGGATTTAAGGCTAATTTTTAGGTTTGCTTTTTATTTTAGGCTTATTTTCTTTGGACAACATATTTTTAATTTTGAACTATGTTGGATGGAGAAGGAATTGCTTTGTGTATTAAAGTAAGTTGAAAAATAATCACAGAAAAGGATCTATCAGTTCAAAAATCACAGAAGCCAGCCATACTTACTGTTATAATGATACAAAATATATGGGAACGTACAGACATCACATCTCTCAGCATGCAGAGGGACAAATTGCTGTTACGATCGTATGGGAAAACTAAGAAAGAGGCCCACACGATCGTGACCTAGAGAGAAAAAGATGGATGCACAACTGTTTCAGACAAACTTGCCCTGTGCTACTGGGAAGAGTGACATGGCCCTACCTAAACGGGGACATCGCCCCAATAAAGGGCAGCCCAGCGGTCTTGGGATCTGGGCCCTAGCTGCTCCTAGGAACCACACCACCAAAACAGGATACATACACATGCCACGTGACAGAGACAACTGGACAGACAGACAGAATACACAGCATACAGCAGCCAAAATGCACCACTAGTAAAGGATGATAAGCTATATATAAATACCAGGTATTAGTTGACATTTTGTACAAAACGTGGAAGCTAGCGAGCCAACTTCATGGCTCCTGGTTATACCGCTAGTC
This sequence comes from Eleutherodactylus coqui, assembly GCF_035609145.1. Taxonomy (NCBI): domain Eukaryota; kingdom Metazoa; phylum Chordata; class Amphibia; order Anura; family Eleutherodactylidae; genus Eleutherodactylus; species Eleutherodactylus coqui. Next base: position 76,593,560 of record NC_089843.1, on the reverse strand, counting down.
CCTACACTAACCAGGAGTCCAGCAGCACCGGACACAGTTCACACAGCAAGCTGCATCAGGAACAGGACAAAGCACAGATCACACAACCAGCTGCAACAGAACACAGATCGCAGGTCATACAGCAAGCTAACACAAAACTGACAGAAAATAAACGGACAAACGGACATGAACCAGCGCACACTTCACACAGATGAAACTCATAGCAAGTCTATGTGTCCTCATACAGGGAGGATATACAGTCAGCCACCAAGCTAACTTAGAGAGCAGTGTCGGGGATCCACCAACTGACACACAGGGAGAGACATAAGACATTTGGAGGCCGCACCTGTAAAGGGGGAAGGGAAAAGGAAGCTGCATGTGCTGCAGACCAGGACTACAGGTGTCCAAACCATCTATAGGGAAGCAGAGAGACAGAACAGACCTACTTGCAAACACAGATCTGAGTGGGAACATAACAGATACTTCCAAACTAACAAGAGCTGGGTTTATATGTGATGAAGGCTAAAGGGGATTGGCTGCTGGAGAATACCACACCCAGCAGCTCAATGAACCCTCAACCACCTGTGGTGCTGTGCTGCTAGGAACCCTAACACTACAGATCCCAGCAGCACACGTAACAGTACCTCCACTTTAAAAAAGGGGCCTTTGGACTCTTTAAGCATAACAACAAAAATAATGCAACTCCTTCAAACCGCACACGTATACAGGATTTATCTATAAAGGACCTGACACCAAGGTAACGATGGCAAAAATGGCACTATGAGACACTATGCAGTACAGGACTTATCACTACAGGCCTAGTACACCGTAAATACGTCTCAACCAAGATAGCTGTAGCACAGGACTTATCCATACGGGCCTAGTGTGAACGCCAAAACACCTATGAAGGGGGGAGCAAACTACACCTAAAGTGCACGTAGCTAGAGGGGACGAAGCGCAGGTAACGCAAAGGGGTCTACAGCAAAGTATGTTCGCAGGGCGCACCTTGCCGCAAAATGGACACTGGGACAGGAATACAGACTGCATAAAGCAGGACGGGTAACAGACAGAGCTGGAACTCAGAAACAAACAGGGGAAGCAGACCAAACAAGGCCCTAACAATTGCCATATGGAGGTGCATATCACAGATGCAATATACTGATGAACAACCACCCACACACCTACCAGATATTGAGGGAGTGGCTAGTAAGTATTATACTTGCATGTAGATATGGCATACAAAAGGTGCTAGTGCCACCATTATATGTAGTGCACCATGCAGGCTTACAGATCATTAATAATGCCAAATACGATTCGGCCCGGTGGGTTGCCCAGATCCCGACATCCTGGGCTCCCCTAGCATTTAAAGCTAGACTGCTTAGTGCAAAAATAACAATAAATAATGAAAAATATGAGGTATTGGTTACTATTTTGGCCAAAATACACTATCTTGCAACATGCATTAAGGGTCTTTGTTAACTTAAAAATGAAAATAACATTGCAATGTGAGGAGCTTTGGTGTGAGAAAGACTTGTTTACAACCAAAACATGTCTGGCACTTTAAAGGTTGTCATGTCTCTGTTTTAAAAGTAACACTAATAAAGAAGATAACCCCAACTTGAAGCCGAATTTTACTGAAACTTTTTGCATGTTAATATTATTACTGTGGCTACTGTGGGGGTCGCTATTACTACTAAGGCCACTGTGGGGGTCACTATTACTACTGGGACCACTGTGGAGGACACTATTACTACTGAAAATAAAAAAAATGGGTTGACATATGATAGTGCCCTATATCATTCGTATATACCAATAAAGTGAAATCCACTCACCTGGTACTCGGTGGGACTCCCAGGTGGGACCCCACTGGTACCTAATGTCCAAGTCTGCCTATCAATATGTCTCACGTCTAGAGATGAGCGAGCACCAAAATGCTTGGGTGCTCGTTACTCGGGACGAAATTTTCGCGATGCTCGAGGGTTCGTTTCGAGTAACGAACCCCATTGAAGTCAATGGGCGACCCGAGCATTTTTGTATATCGCCGATGCTCGCTAAGGTTTCCATTTGTGAAAATCTGGGCAATTCAAGAAAGTGATGGGAACGACACAGCAACGGATAGGGCAGGCGAGGGGCTACATGTTGGACTGCATCTCAAGTTCCCAGGTCCCACTATTAAGCCACAATAGCGGCAAGAGCCCCCCCCTCCCCCCTCCCAACAATTTTTACTTCTAAAAAGCCCTCATTAGCAATGCATACCTTAGCTAAGCACCACACTACCTCCAACAAAGCACAATTACTGCCTGCATGACACTCCGCTGCCAGTTCTCCTGGGTTACATGCTGCCCAACCCCCCGCACGACCCAGTGTCCACAGCACACACCAAAGTGTCCCTGCGCAGCCTTCAGCTGCCCTCATGCCACACCACCCTCATGTCTATTTATAAGTGCGTCTGCCATGAGGAGGAACCGCAGGCACACACTGCAGAGGGTTGGCACGGCTAGGCAGCGACCCTCTTTAAAAGGGGCGGTGCGATAGCCCACAATGCTGTACAGAAGCAATGAGAAATAGAATCCTGTGCCACCGCCATCAGGAGCTGCACACGTGGGCATAGCAATGGGAAACCTATGTGCCACACACTATTCATTCTGTCAAGGTGTCTGCATGCCCCAGTCAGACCGCGATTTTTTATAAATAGTCACAGGCAGGTACAACTCCGCAATGGGAATTCCGTGTGCACCCACAGCATGGGTGGCTCCCTGGAACCCACCGGCTGTACATAAATGTATCCCATTGCAGTGCCCTGGACAGCAGAGCTAACGTCAGATTAAATGCAGGTGGGCTTCGGCCCACACTGCATGCCCCAACCTGACCGGGGTTTTTAATTCATAGACACAGGCAGGTACAACTCCCTATTGTGAAGTCCCTGTGGACCCACAGCATGGGTGGCTCCCTGGAACCCACCGGCGGTACATAAATATATCCCATTGCAGTGCCCATCACAGCTGAGGTAATGTCATGTTTAATGCAGGTGGGCTTCGGCCCACACTGCATGCCCCAGTCAGACTAGGGTTCTTTAGAAGTGGACACATGCAGTTACAACTCCGTGTGCACCGACAGCATGGGTGGCTCCCTGGAACCCACCGACGGTACATAAATATATCCCATTGCAGTGCCCAGCACAGCTGAGGTAATGTCATGTTTAATGCAGGTGGGCTTCGGCCCACACTGCATGCCCCAGTCAGACTAGGGTTCTTTAAAAGTGGACACATGCAGTTACAACTCCGTGTGCACCGACAGCATGGGTGGCTCCCTGGAACCCACCGACGGTACATAAATATATCCCATTGCAGTGCCCAGCACAGCTGAGGTAATGTCATGTTTAATGCAGGTGGGCTTCGGCCCACACTGCATGCCCCAGTCAGACTGGGGTTCTTTAGAAGTGGACACATGCAGTTACAACTCCGTGTGGACCGACAGCATGGGTGGGTGCCAGGAAGCCACCGGCGGTACATAAATATATCCCATTGCATTGCCCATCACAGCTGATGTAATGTCATGTTTAATGCAGGTGGGCTTCGGCCCACACTGCATGCCCCAGTCAGACTGGGGTTCTTTAGAAGTGGACACATGCAGTTACAACTCCGTGTGGACCGACAGCATGGGTGGGTGCCAGGAAGCCACCGACGGTACATAAATATATCCCATTGCAGTGCCCAGCACAGCTGATGTAACGTCAGCTTTAATGCAGGTGGGCAAAAAATTAATTGGATTACACTGTAGGCGAGGGCCCCAAAAGATTGGTGTACCAACAGTACTAATGTACCTCAGAAAAATTGCCCATGCCCAACTAAGAGGGCAGGTGAAACCCATTAATCGCTTTGGTTAATGTGGCTTAATTTGTAACTAGGCCTGGAGGCAGCCCAGTTAAAATAAAAATTGGTTCAGGTGCAAGTTTCAACGCTTTAATGAGCATTGAAACGTATAAAAATTGTTTACAAAAATTATATGACTGAAAAATTGCCTGTTCGGCGTGATTACGTCAGGTTTCAGGAGGAGGAGCAGGAGGAGGAGGATGAATATTATACACAGATTGATGAAGCTAAAAGGTCCACGTTTTTGATGGTGATAGAGAACAATGCTTCCATCCGCGGGTACAGCCTACGTATTGTTTAGGTATCGCTGCTGTCCGCTGGTGGAGAAGAGAAGTCTGGGGAAATCCAGGCTTTGTTCATCTTGATGAGTGTAAGCCTGTCGGCGCTGTCGGATGACAGGCGGGTGCGCTTATCTGTGATGATTCCCCCAGCCGCACTGAACACCCTCTCTGACAAGACGCTAGCCGCAGGACAAGCAAGCACCTCCAGGGCATACAGTGCGAGTTCAGGCCACGTGTCCAGCTTCGACACCCAGTAGTTGTAGGGGGCAGAGGCGTCACGTAGGACGGTCGTGCGATCGGCTACGTACTCCCTCACCATCCTTTTACAGCGCTCCCGCCGACTCAGCCTTGACTGGGGAGCGGTGACACAGTCTTGCTGGAGAGCCAGAAAGCTGTCAAAGGCCTTAGAGAGTGTTCCCCTGCCTCTGCTGTACATGCTGCCTGATCTCCGCGCCTCCCCTGCTACCTGGCCCTCGAAACTGCGCCTTTGGCCACTAGCTCTGTCGGATGGGAATTTTACCATCAGTTTGTCCGCCAGGGTCCTGTGGTATAGCATCACTCTCGAACCCCTTTCCTCTTCGGGTATGAGAGTGGAAAGGTTCTCCCTATACCGTGGGTCGAGCAGTGTGTACACCCAGTAATCCGTAGTGGCCAGAATGCGTGTAACGCGAGGGTCACGAGAAAGGCATCCTAACATGAAGTCAGCCATGTGTGCCAGGGTACCTGTACGCAACACATGGCTGTCCTCACTAGGAAGATCACTTTCAGGATCCTCCTCCTCGTCCTCCTCCTCCTCAGGCCATACACGCTGAAAGGATGACAGGAAAGCAGCATGGGTAACCTCAGCAGTGGGCCAAGCTGTCTCTTCCCCCTCCTCCTCATCCTCCTCCCCCTCCTCCTCCTTATCCTCAACGCGCTGAGATATAGACAGGAGGGTGCTCTGACTATCCAGCGACATACTGTCTTCCCCCGCCTCTGTTTCCGAGCGCAAAGCGTCTGCCTTTTATGCTTTGCAGGGAACTTCTCAAGAGGCATAGCAGAGGAATGGTGACGCTAATGATTGCAGCATCGCCACTCACCATCTGGGTAGACTCCTCAAAGTTTCCAAGGACCTGGCAGATGTCTGCCAACCAGGCCCACTCTTCTGTAAATAATTGAGGAGGCTGACTCCCACTGCGCCGCCCATGTTGGACTTGGTATTCCACTATAGCTCTACGCTGCTCATAGAGCCTGGCCAACATGTGGAGCGTAGAGTTCCACCGTGTGGGCACGTCGCACAGCAGTCGGTGCACTGGCAGATGAAACCGATGTTGCAGGGTGCGCAGGGTGGCAGCGTCCGTGTGGGACTTGCGGAAATGTGCGCAGAGCCGGCGCACCTTTCCGAGCAGGTCTGACAAGCGTGGGTAGCTTTTCAGAAAGCGCTGAACCACCAAATTAAAGACGTGGGCCAGGCATGGCACGTGCGTGAGGCTGCCGAGCTGCAGAGCCGCCACCAGGTTACGGCCGTTGTCACACACGACCATGCCCGGTTGGAGGCTCAGCGGCGCAAGCCAGCGGTCGGTCTGCTCTGTCAGACCCTGCAGCAGTTCATGGGCCGTGTGTCTCTTCTCTCCTAAGCTGAGTAGTTTCAGCACGGCCTGCTGACGCTTGCCCACCGCTGTGCTGCCGTGCCGCACGACACCGACTGCTGGCGACGTGCTGCTGCTGACACATCTTGATTGCTAGATAGAGGTTGCGTAGGAGGAGGAGGAGGAGGGTGGTTTAGTGGAGGAAGCATACACTGCCGCAGATACCACCACTGAGCTGGGGCCCGCAATTCTGGGGGTGGGTAGGATGTGAGCGGTCCCAGGCTCTGACTCTGTCCCAGCCTCCACTAAATTCACCCAATGTGCCGTCAGGGAGATATAGTGGCCCTGCCCGCCTGTGCTTGTCCACGTGTCCGTTGTTAAGTGGACCTTGGCAGTAACCGCATTGGTGAGGGCGCGTACAATGTTGCGGGAGACGTGGTCGTGCAGGGCTGGGACGGCACATCGGGAAAAGTAGTGGCGACTGGGAACTGAGTAGCGCGTTGCCGCCGCCGCCATCATACCTTTGAAAGCCTCCGTTTCCACAACCCTATACGGCAGCATCTCCAGGCTGCTAAATTTGGCTATGTGCACGTTTAACGCTTGAGCGTGTGGGTGCGTGGCGGCGTACTTGCGCTCCAACACTTGCGCTAGCGACGGCTGGACGGTGCGCTGAGAGACATTGGTGGATGGGGCCGAGCACAGCGGAGGTGAGGGTGTGGGTGCAGGCCAGGAGACGGTAGTGCCTGTGTCCTGAGAGGGGGGTTGGATCTCAGTGGCAGGTTGGGGCACAGGGGGAGAGGCAGCGGTGCAAACCGGAGGCGGTGAACGGCCTTCGTCCCACCTTGTGGGGTGCTTGGCCATCATATGTCTGCGCATGCTGGTGGTGGTGAGGCTGGTGGTGGTGGCTCCCCGGCTGATCTTGGCACGACAAAGGTTGCACACCACTGTTCGTCGGTCGTCTGCACTCTCAGTGAAAAACTGCCAGACCTTTGAGCACCTCGGCCTCTGCAGGGTGGCATGGCGCGAGGGGGCGCTTTGGGAAACAGTTGGTGGATTATTCGGTCTGGCCCTGCCTCTACCCCTGGCTACCGCACTGCCTCTTCCAACCTGCCCTGCTGCTGCACTTGCCTCCCCCTCTGAAGACCTGTCCTCAGTAGGCTTAGCAAACCAGGTGGGGTCAGTCACCTCATTGTCCTGCTGCTCTTCCTCCGAATCCTCTGTGTGCTCCTCCCTCGGACTTACTCCAATTACTACTACCTGAGTGATAGACAACTGTGTCTCATCGTCATCGTCCTCCTCACCCACTGAAAGCTCTTGAGACAGTTGCCGGAAGTCCCCAGCCTCATCCCCCGGACCCCGGGAACTTTCCAAAGGTTGGGCATCGGTCACGACAAACTCCTCCGGTGGGAGAGGAACCATTGCTGGCCATTCTGGGCAGGGGCCCGGGAACAGTTCCTGGAAGTCTGCCTGCTCCTCAGAATGTGTCATTGTAATGGAGTGAGGAGGCTGGGAGGAAGGAGGAGCAGCAGCCAGAGGATTCAGAGTTGCAGCAGTGGACGGCGCAGAATTCTGGGTGGTCGATAGATTGCTGGATGCACTTTCTGCCATCCACGACAGGGCCTGCTCACACTGCTCATTTTCTAATAAAGGTCTACCGCGTGGACCCATTAATTGTGAGATGAATGTGGGGACGCCAGAAACGTGCCTCTCTCCCAATCCCGCAGCAGTCGGCTGCGATACACCTGGATCAGGAGCTCGGCCTGTGCCCACACCCTGACTTGGGCCTCCGCGTCCTCGCCCGCGTCCACGTCCTCTAGGCCTACCCCTACCCCTCAGCATGCTATATTACCAGTAGTGCAGAAACAGAACGCTGTAATTAAATGTGCCGCTTATTGGCCTGTGGTTGGAGGCTGACTTCGCTTACGGAACGCACAGCAGAGGCAGGAAAGAATTTTGCGCAAGCCTGCTGTAACACTTAGCTGGCTGCGTATGAATTAGGACAACTACCCCCAGCAGAGACGCAGTACAGTCAGGACGGTCACAGGCAGCCCAAATAGATTTTTTTTCCCAAATTTTTTTGGAAAAGCCCACTGCGTATATAGACTGGATATGTCTTTCACTGTCCCTGCCTCACCACCACTACTGGCCGTGGACTATGTAAAATTACTGCAGACTGTTTCACTCTGGACAGTATGACAGCGGTGATGTAAGAGGCAACGCAGAGGCAGGAAAGACTTTTGCGCAAGCCTGCTGTAACACTTAGCTGGCTGCGTATGAATTAGGACAACTACCCCCAGCAGAGACGCAGTACAGTCAGGACGGTCAGAGGCAGCCCAAATAGATTTTTTTTCCCAAATTTTTTTGGAAAAGCCCACTGCGTATATAGACTGGATATGTCTTTCACTGTCCCTGCCTCACCACCACTACTGGCCGTGGACTATGTAAAATTACTGCAGGACGCAATGCTCTGGACGCAATGCTCTGCACGGCCGATATACAAAAAAAAAAAAATGTGCAACACTGCAAAAAGCAGCCTCAACAGTACTGCACACGGTCAGATGTGGCCCTAAGAAGGACCGTTGAGGTTCTTGAAGCCTAAAATCACTCCTAACGCTCTCCCTATAGCAGCTCCGGCATCAGCAGCATTTTCCCTGATCTCTGTCAGAATGCATCTGAGGCGAGCCGCGGGAGGGGCCGATTTTTATACTCGGGTGACACCTGATCTCGCCAGCCACTCACTGCAGGGGGGTGGTATAGGGCTTGAACGTCACAGGGGGAAGTTGTAATGCCTTCCCTGTCTTTCAATTGGCCAGAAAAGCGCGCTAACTTCTCAGAGATGAAAGTGAAAGTAACTCGTACATCGCGTGGTGCTCGCCTCTAGTATCGAGCATCTCGAACACGCTAATACTCGAACGAGTATCAAGCTCGGACGAGTACGTTCGCTCATCTCTACTCACGTCCTTTAATCCAGGTCTTCTGGAGAGGTGTCTCGGAGGGTAGAAGCCCCCTGGGTAATCAGGAGCTTTCAATATAACCAGGCAAAAGAAAAGCAAAAAGGCTCCGAGCTCTAGGATTATGAGAGCATTTTCAAGCCCCACTGGTCTAAAGGTTAAATAACCATGTTTATTCGTTCACTATGCAAATCGTTTTGGCTCACTATGGCACTTTTCTCAAGCATACAATCCACATTTATAAAATCAAAATAAAAAACACAATGTTTTTATTGAAACCCGTTGGCCCTGAGCGATTACATCACGGAGGCCTGATGACATCACAGAAGGAGAGCGTTCCCTCTGTGAGCTCTTTACATGCCGCGATCTACATAGATCGCAGCATTTAAGGGGTTAACAGCAGGGTACACTGTCCTTAAGCATCACCACAGTTGCAGCAAGAGACTGGCTATTAGTCACCACCGGCTCCCGCTGCCAGATGGCAGGGATCTCTTCTGATGTCGTACTATCCACATGACGTAACCTTACGTCATGTGGCGTTAAGAGATTAAACATCTATTTAGCATATTTAACAAGAAAAGCAACACAGAATCATCACAGTAATAAACAGTTCTATCACGCTACTTTCCTAAAATTGTAGGAACAGTTCGTAGAGACTAGTCTGTGTAGTGGCCCAGACCTGTAGGCCACTTCAGAATGTCTTTTATATTTGTCTTGTGCATTTGTATTGTCTGCAACTTCTGTGTGCATGAAGTATGTATGGTGCACCTCTGCAGCACTGAAAGAGTTCATGTCCGCATAAGTCGTGTCTGTCTGGAAATGTATCCTTTTTGTGTTGTTAGTCCGTGGTCACCTGACCATGCTTGATATTAAAGGGGTTGTCCCGTGAAAGCAAGTGGGGTTATACACTTCTGTATGGCCATATTAATGCACTTTGTAATGTACATCGTGCATTAATTATGAGCCATACAGAAGTTATTCACTTACCTGTTCCGTTGCTAGCGTTCCCGTCGCCATGGTGCCGTCTAATTTCAGTGTCTAATCGCCCGATTAGATGCGCTTGCGCAGTCCGGTCTTCTCCCTGCTGAATGGGGCCGCTCGTGCCGGAAAGCTGGTCCTCGTAGCTCCACCCCGTCACGTGTGCCGATTCCAGCCAATCAGGAGGCTGGAATCGGCAATGGACCGCACAGAGCCCACGGTGCACCATGGGAGAAGACCCACGGTGCATCGTGGGTGAAGATCCCGGTGGCCATCTTAGTAAGGTAAGGAAGAAGTCGCCGCAGTGCGGGGATTCGGGTAAGTAATAAACATTTTTTTTTTTTTACCCATGCATTGGGTTTGTCTCGCGCCGAATGGGGGGCCTATTGAATAAAAAAAAAACCCGTTTTGGCGCGGGACAACCCCTTTAATGTTTGCAATTTTTCCCCTACTGCTAGTGTTTCGGTATGTCGTAAAGAAAAGCTTGCAGAAGAAGACAAAAGTGACATACAGTTCAGTGCAAGAAATATGGTCCAACAATTTTCAGTGCCACAATTGGTAAGGGAAGATTTGAAGACCTAATGAACTTTTTGAGATTTGATGACAAGTCATCAAGAAGTGTTCGAAGGGCAGGTGACAAATTTGCACCTTTTCATGAAATATGGGACCAGATAAATTACAATCTTCAAAAGTACTACCTTCCAAGTGTGAATCTGACTACTGATTAGCAATTGGTCCTACTTCAAGGCTGCTTTTGCTTTTGCCAGTACATGAGTTCATAGCCAACAAAATATGGAATAAAGATCTTCGGGATATGTGACTTCAGATACTTTTAAGCCTTCAGCTTGCCCTACTTGGGTAAAGAAGGCACCGTGAGGGGAACAAATATTGCATTCAAGATGTTGAATGAATTGGCAATAGGGTATTTTGGCACCCATCGAATAATTACCATGGACAATTTCTTTATATCAATAGATATCGCTGACTACTTGCTGAAGAACGCGCTAACACTAGTTGGCACAGTGCATCAAAACAAGGCTTTCATACCAAAGGCTTTTCCTCCCAGCAAATATAAGGCAGTAAAACGTTCTCTTTTCGGTTTCGCGCGAGACCCCTCCTTAGTGTCCTATGTGCACAAAGCAGGAAAGAGCGTTGTGCTTCTTTCCAAAATGCACCGTACCTCTAAATTAAAAGGTAGGAGTGATGATGCAGGAAAAGCAGGAGTTTAAAAAAAATCTGTACTGCGCATGTCTGATGGCGAGCCGTGCGGACCATCCGCAGTACAGAAGAGAAGATGAAATTATAGGTATGCACGGACACCCGCTGGTCACAGGGTCAGATTCCGCTGTAGGCTCCCGCATGTGGAATCCAACCTGGTCATGTGCAGCTGGCCTACGTTTTCCAAGGTGGTCGCACATGCCTAGTCTTACTCCTCTCTCTATTCCACTGTTTGGTTGCTTCTGAAGTTGCTACGACTTCTCTGATGTCAGAAGAAATGTTGAGCAAGTGATGAGGGGGAGACAGCAGCACTGCAGAGAAGAAAAAGTCAGTGAGACCACCTTGGAACGTTTTCTGAGGTGGACATGGACCAGAAACATTAGTTCTGGAATACCTAAGGATATAAATATTTTTAATAAGTGTAAATATAAAAAATGTTTATAATTATGGGCTGGATATAACCAGAAACAATATTTTTCATGAGCACCCCTTCGACACGTTATTGAAAATGTCATGGAAAAGTTTGCTGCATTATGATATCTAAGTTGTTAAATGCAATTTAAAGTTTGCTACATTTGAAAAGCCTCTCTCACACAGGTTCACAAAATTCTGCGTCCAAAACCGTGGTGTTTAACATCTTCCAGCTCCAGGACGTACATTTACGGGGCGACCTCTCTGCATACATCGCGGACGTCAGCTGTTTACTGCAGCTGAAACCCGTGGGCAATGGCTGCAATCGGCCGATCACGGCTATTAACCCCAACGATGCTCGTGGGTCCCGTACAGCCTCCCCGCAGTGAGATCGGGGGAGCCGTGTAGGAGTCATGGCAGCGGGGGGCCTTCTAAAAGGCCCCAGGGCTGACTTGGGAGATTCCCTATCAAGCCATCCCCATGGGGTGACTTGATAGGCTGCCTGTCAGAATGCAGTATGACGTAATGCTATAGCTGCAGGAGCGATCAAAGCATCACATATTTTACCCCCCAGGGGGACTTAAAAGTAAAGTTAAAAAAAGATCCATAACGTTTTTTTAATTGTAAAAAAAAAAAAAAAGTAGTAAAAGTTAAAATCCCCCCCCCCCCCCCCCCTTTGTCATATCTGTAATAAAAAAATCTAAATCATGAAATAAAAATACATATTTGGTATTGCCGCGTCTGTAAAAGTCCGCTCTATTAAAGTAGTGCATTATTTTTCCCGCACGGTGAACATCGTCCGAAAAAAAATAAAGAACGCCAGAAATGCACTTTCAGTCACCCTGTCTCCCAGAAAAAAGGCAATAAAAAGCGATCAAAAAGTTGTATGTATTCCGAATTAGTACTAACAGAAAATACAGGACATCCCACAAAAAATGAGCCTTTGCTGAACTAAGTCGACGGAAAAATAAAAAAGTTATTGCGCGCACAAGATGACCGCAGAAAATAATTGAAAAAAATTAAATGTCTTTGAAAAGAAAAAAGAGTAGTACAGTAAAAAAAATACTATTCAAGTTTGTTATTGTAGTAATCGTACTGACCCATAGAATAAAGTTATCATGTCGTTTTTGTTGCTGTTTGTGTGCCGTAGAAACAAAACACACTGAAAGATGGCGGAATGTCACTTTTTTTTTCATTTTACTCCACTTAGAATTTTTTAAAAGTTTTTCAGTACATTATATGGTACATTAAATAATACCATTGAAAACTACAACTCGTCCTGCAAAAAAACAAGCCCTCATACAGCGACGTCGATGGATAAATAAAGGAGTTACGATTTTTTTAAAGGGGAGAGTAAAAAACAAAAATGGAAAAAAAAGGGCTCACCTCATTAAGAAGTTAATCCCTGCGTTTTTGAACGCATGTTACAGCATTTGATTGCATTTTTGTAACGCGCTCCATCATTGTGATGGGAGATGAGGTGTGTTAACAAGCACTAAAATGCACAAAAATAGAGCAGACAGCACTTGAAAATCGCAGCATTATAAATGCCGAGTGCTAGTCCGTGAGGTCCAATTGAAAACAATGGGGGTGTGGTATTACAATTTTTCGCAGTAAGGCCTTAGTCACATGGGCGTTTTTTCCCGCGATTTGCAGATCGCATGACGGATGCGCATCCGCAAATCGCGTGACCGGGGCTGAAAAATCGCCCGAAAAAACTGCTCCTAGCCGCGTTTCAATAGAAACGGCCGGAGCTGTCCAGCGCATTGAATTCAATGGAGCCGGCAATACAGCCGACTCCATTGAAAGCAATGCGCTGCGGGCGATCGCACAATGAATTTTCGTGAAGGGCTTAAAAATATAAGCCCTTCCCTGAAATTCATCCAGAAATGTGTAAAAACCCAAAAAAAATATATACTCACCTGGTCCCGGCAGACAGAGTTCAACCGCGGCCGGCGGCAGTTCTCCTGAACTGCTCTGAGTACTATTCAGCAGCCGGGCATTTAAAATCCCCGCCTGCTGAATGAGCTGCCTCTGATTGGTCACAGCCTGACCAATCAGAGGCAGCTCTCACTCACACCCATTCATGAATGGGTGAGTGAGTGCTGCCTCTGATTGGCTCAGCGCAGGGACCAATCCGGGGCAGCTCTCAGCTGTCATTCATGAATTTATGAATGGGTGTGAGTGAGAGCTGCCTCTGATTGGTCAGGCTGTGACCAATCAGAGGCAGCTCATTCAGCAGGCAGGGATTTTAAATCCTAGGCTGCTGAATACTACAGAGAGCAGTTCAGGAGAACTGCCGCCGGCCGCGGCTGAACTCCGTCTACCAGGACCAGGTGAGTATATATATTTTTTATTTTTACACATTTTAGGATGATTTTCAGGGAAGGGCTTATATTTTTAAGCCCTTCCCGAAAATTCATCCCGCGCTCGCCAGCAGCCCATTGCTTTCAATGGAGCCGGCTGTATTGCTGGCTTCATTGAATGCAATGGGCGAACATCGTTCCTCTCTGCCACAGCTGTTACAGCTGTGGCAGAGGAGAATGATCTTTGTAGTATATGTTCTCAATGGGATCGGCGCTGCTGCCGCCGGCCCCATTGAGCTCATATAGAGAAGAGAACAGGAATTGCAGATCGCAGATAGGTGCGATCTGCGATTTCTGTTCTCTAATTTATCCGACGAGCGCATAAAAAGCGCTCATGTGTCCGATACCATTGCAAAGCAATGGTTTTATAAAATCGCAGGACGCATGCGCAAATCGCGCGACAAAACGCCCGTCTGACTGAGCCCTAAGAAGCAAGCCGATTCCAGGTGATTGGATACAGAAACTACAGGAAATCTCATGAAGGGTATAGGTCTATTGTCTCGGGTATCTTCCTTCCCCTAAATTCCTCTAACCAACCCCCTCTTTCTGATTTATTTTCTTCTCACTTTCTCTGGTTTTCTTTTCTAAAACTATACATATACTTTTAACCCTTTGCAATCCAATTTTGGATCCAGGGTTTTCTAGGGGGCTTTCTCTTTCTGCCACTATACAATGGTGCCATCTGCTGGCTAGAGCCAGTAATGCGGTTCGGGGACATGATGAAGAGGCCCCTAAGAACAGAGCGGCCAGTAATATACGGTAAGAATACCCTGCTGGACGTCTTCCGACATCGAAGCTGTACAGCCATCAATCAGAATGTCTGAAGACGTCAGACAGTGGATTGGAAAGGGTTAAATATTTTTGGATTAAAAGGGACAAAAAGGGAAGGGGATGGCGCATGGTGGGCTGTCTAGGGGGCCCTTAGTTCCAGTCGATGGAGGGAGACTTGCTAGACGTGGAGTTACTGGACAAGACACAGAACAATGTTGAAATGTTTATTTTTTTTACTTTACATACATGCAGAGATGGGACAGAAGGCACCAAACATGGCAATGCTGCTATGTCCGTGGATATTGTCTCTGTATGCACAACCAGCCTAATTCTTGTTTAATGTTCTACGTGCCAATTCTAAATTGAACTTTGAGTATCAAAGTTCAATACCATATTTTTGAACATAAAAAGCAAGCTGGCTTTATGGGGCTGGCTTTTGTGGTATATCATGTAAATATGCTATGAAAGTCTCAGATGAGAACACCCCTTTAACCCTTTCCAATCCAATTTGTATCCTGGTTTTCCTAGGGGGGTTACTCTTTTTCTGCCGTTATACAACAGCGCTATATGCTGGCTAAAGCCAGTACTGCATGAGGTGACACGTTGGATAGGCTCTGACAGCAGAGAGGCTGAAAATATACAGTAAGAGAACCCCGACGGATGTGTGCCAACATCGGAGCTGTACAGCCTTAAATCATAATGTCTTCAGAGGTCAGACAGTAGATTGGAAAGGGTTAACAAACCCTACTCTCACACTTGTTAGAAGAACTCTCACCCTCTCGTCCGCCAGACCATTGCTTGTGCAGCTCAGCCTCATTCCCTTCATCTACAATACCAAACATAGCCCATAGACAGCAGTGCTACAGGTTATGTATAAAAGCAGTCCCGTAGGCAGCAAAATCTTGCTAGGGGCAGTGCAGTGCCACCTAAGGTGGTGGGTATGCATTAGCTTCCATTTCCTCCATCTTCAGTGAAACACTCAGAAGATGCACATTAATTTTGTCTATATAAATTAACCTAATGCTAATTGATTTTCAGAATTTTAATGGCCTGCTGAATTATTGCAGAGAAAATCAAGTGGAGAGTCGGCACTTTTCATCTTTCCATCACATTGGAATTACGATGCAAATTTTTGAGAAGACAATATGGTGTCTCTTAAAGGGATCCTCTGACCAAAGGAAATTATTCTGATCACTCATAGTTCGTCTATACAGCACGTATAACTTTCACATATCATTACTCATAAAATGTTTTGCTGACCTTTTGCAAAAAGTTTGGTTTGGTCAGAATTCGTTCAGACTGAACGGAACTTCACCACAACCTCTAAAACTGGTGTATTACCCTGTCTAAGAGGCATGAAAGTCCTGTATAACTCTGAGAGTATTATACAGGCTTCTGTGGCTCTTAGACAGTATAATATACCAGTGCCCAGGAGTAGTGTTGAGTAAACTGAACTAGTAGAACCCTGTTTTGGTAGAAATTTGCTAAACGTTCTGACTATTTTTTTTTTTAGCAGAGTTCGACCCAAAACTAGGTTCTACCGCTTCGGTTCATTCAACACTTAAGCTTAAGGGAACTCCACTCATACAGGGGGACTACAACTACGGATTGGTGAGATGAGAAGACCACATTAAGGCCATGCCATCAACATTTCCTCTAATGGGATCAGATCCTATTTTTGGCACAAAATACTGTAAACATGGGCCCTTAATATGACCGTGTGAATGTTGTCTAATATGTACTGTAATGTGTAGCAGGTCTGTATTAGAAATAGAGTTTTAGATGAGAGGCGCCCTCTACGTCTAGAGGAAGGAAGGTTTCTACACCCACGTAGAAGGAGATTCTTTAGTGCAGTGAGACTATGGAACTCTCTGCCTGAGGACGTGGTGATGGTGAACATACAAAAAGAGTACAAGAGCGGCCTGGACGCATTATTTGACTGTAATAGTAATACTTTTTATAGTCACTAATTACTTCGGAAGGGTCGGTGATTCAGGGATTATTCTGATTGCCAGATTGGAGTTGAAAAGGAATATTTATCCCTAAAAGAGTGAAATTGGCTTTTACCTCATTGTTTGTTTTTTTTACCTTTTTCTGGATCAACATTGCAGGATAATAGGCTGAACTGGATGGACATGTGTCTTTTTTTAGCCTTAAATACTGTGTTACTATGTTAAATATAAGAATATATATGGCCAATAAGAGGACTATGTAATACTTGTTAGAGCTGCCGTACTGTGCTACATACACGTGATATACAGCTTAAAATTAATCAGAATTAAAAGAAAATCTACAGCACAATCCCTGGTTATTGAGCATATGACAGACCGGTGTCTACTCTATGCCCTTGACAATGTGTGGATTGGTTTCCATGCTGCAGTCACAAGAAGATTACATTGCAGACAGTGAAGCAGAAAATGCTGTTCATATCCTCCTTCATTCTAATTAAATATTCACAGCCCTGTAGAATAATGGCATCAAACATAGTGTCACTTCAGGCCTTGACCTTCCACGGCAGAGAAATATGCACCATAGAGAGGGCATGCGATGCAATAAATGATGGATTCTACAAGTCCTAATAGTCATATCACACACTAGGACTTTTAAGAGGTTACTACGTGAATGACAGCGGGACGAATCCACTATATGACGCCCACGTGTGGAAAAACAGGTAATTGTACATCTCACCAGTCATCAGAATATGTTATATCATAATTATCTGCAATATTTAGCTCTAATTATGTTGAAGAATTCCAATGCTATAAGTATTACCGTTGCTAAATCGTCAGCAAACATTAAATCTCAATAAACTGTATTTGCAGTGTAAGGAGAACATATCCTACATGGAGAACATCAGCAAGATGCTGTTGATGGATTATCCATTCTTGTATGGCTTCATTTGGCATATCCTCTGTAGCCTGTTTTTTTATTTGCAGGTGTTATCTGTCTTGAGAAATCATACAAGTTTTCATCAGAAGAAGCATAGACATATTAAGATTCGTCATCAATAGCTTGCCGACTGTCAGACCAGTTTCACAAGGGCGAGAAAATTGTGCGACTTTCAAGCAACGCGAGAGCGAGGGAAAATGCAGAATTATGAATCCAATTATTTTCAATGGTTTCCTTTACATTTGCAATGTTTTGACTCATGCGGTGTTGCGAAAAAAATCGTGGGATGTTCTATCTTTTTACAATATCGCCCACTGTTTTCAATGGCACCAGCGGCAGCAGCGCTGGACCCATTGAGGGCAATGGGAGAACTCCATTAACCTCTGCCGTGGCTGTGACAGCTGCGGCGGGTAAATCCCTTTAGCAGCAGCTGAGGGGATCCCTTGAGTCGCGGCTGGGGGAATCCCTTGAGTCGCGGCTGGGGGAATCCCTTGAGTAGCGGCTGGGGGAATCTTTTCAGTCGTGGCTGGGGGAATCCCTTGAGTCGCGGCTGGGAAAATCCCTTGAGTCGCGACTGGGGGAAATCCTTTGAGTCGCGGCTGGGGAATCTCTTGAGTCGCGGCTGGGGGAATCCCTTGAGTCGCAGCTTGGGGAATTCCTTCATCCTCATGGGGATGAAGGGATTCCCCGTAGTGATGCAAGGATGTTTTCACATGAAAACACCTTGCAACCACGGGGCTTTCAC
Organism: Eleutherodactylus coqui; assembly: GCF_035609145.1. Taxonomy (NCBI): domain Eukaryota; kingdom Metazoa; phylum Chordata; class Amphibia; order Anura; family Eleutherodactylidae; genus Eleutherodactylus; species Eleutherodactylus coqui. Next base: position 76,575,531 of record NC_089843.1, on the reverse strand, counting down.
ATGGTGGAATGTGCGATATTGGGTCATGAATAATGGTATGATATCAACCTTGCCAGTGCAAAATTAGCCTTACATGTAGGGCCACTTTCTTTTTGTACCTAACACAGGTAAGGGCACATAAGTGAAAACAGAATAGAGCATTATATATATATATATATTATAAAGATACCAAATTTTACATCTGAAGACTATATAGCCAATGTTATATACTGCTACCTCAGTACAACCTATAGCAACAAGCCTGCTTCTGATGCAGTTATGGAGTAAATGTATTAGTAAGGCTACAGTGTCCTACTGACATTTAATCACTATGTAAAACCACCAATAATATGATGGGTCAGAATTAGGCTAAAAGACCCATTTACGCAGGCCGATAACTGGAAATGAATGTTTTGGTGACCGAGTCGCTGCCTCATATAAAGGTGCCAGTAATTAATCAGCCAACTAACAAGTAAAATGCTCATTTGTCGGGTGATCCCATCTTGCGGCATCAAAAATCATCAGTTGTGGGTAGCCCAGTTAACTCATTTCATATAAGCGGAGATGTGCTGCCAACAACAATGGAACAGTTTGCGCCTGTATGATCCGACTAACAATCATTCAGGCATATACAGTACTGTTCATTGCCTCATCCAAATGGATGATGTCCTAACATAGTATGCTAGGCTGAAAAAAGGATAATGTCCATCCAGTTCAGCCTGTCTACACCCCCTTCCTTGTTGATCCAGAGGAAGTAAAAAAAAACTGTGAGGCAGTAGCCAATTTAACTTCACTTTGGGGGAAAAACTTCCATCCCAACTCCATAATGGCAATCAGAATAATCCTTGGATCAACATTTGAGATCAACAACCCTTCTGGTTATTTGATGTCTATATCCTGTAACTTCATAGCGCTCTAAAAAAAACACATCTAGTCCCCTTTTAAACTGTTCTATCAATTTTGCCATCACCACATCCTCAGGCAGAGAGTTCCACAGTCTTACTGCTCTTACAGTAAAGAACCCCCTTCTGTGTTGGTGATGAAACCTTCATTCCTCTAGCCGTAGCGGATGCCCTCTTGTTACCCTCACATTCCTGGGTATAAACAGATCATGGGAGAGATCCTTGTATCGTCCCCTCATGTATTTATACATAGTTATTTGGTCGCCTCTTAACCTTCTTTTTTCCAGGGTGAATAATCCCAGTTTGATAGCCTCTCTGGGTATTCCAGTCCTCCCATTCCATTTATTAATTTAGCTGCCCTTCTTTGAAAGGAGATGAGTCCCAATCAGCTTGCAAAATCATCACTTCTCTGTTGCTCCTGACAGAAAATCTGCCAGTGTAAAAGGTCCTAAAGGGGTTGTGACAAGTTAAGGATTTGTGGGGTCTGACTGCTGGGACCCTCACTGATCCCCAGAATGGGTGTTCAGTTAGTCTCTGAGTAAATACAGCGGAACTCATGCAGACGAGCTGCTGCTCCATTCTCCTCAATGGCGGCACTAGAGACTGCCAAAGCACTTGAACTAGGTCATCTCTGGGGCTAATATTGAAGTGAGTAGAGCATTGGTGCACCTGCACAACCTCCACTCCATTCACTCCTGTTCTCAGGATAAGTGGGGGACTCAGCGGTTAGACCACCACTGATCATAAAGTTATTCCCTATCCTGTGGATAGGGAATAGCTTTAGAAGTTGGCACAACCCTTTTGAAGGCATTATCCAACTTTGAACGATTGATGATCCTTCCACAAAAAGTATCATCAAGCATTGATCGTCAGGGTCCGTTCACCGGGCCCCGTCACCACGAACAGAGCTAGAAGATGGCAGCTCCATTAACTTTGCATCGACCCAGGTTGGTATTGCAGGCATTATTCTCATTTATTTTAGTATTACCATGACTTGGGCACAATCTAAATTCCCAGGTTTCTTATGGGAGGATACACTCATGCAACAAAGTCAAGAATTCTGACGTGGTTGTCAAAAGTTATCTGCAACTTTTTCCATTATGGAGAAATATTGAGTAATGCGGAGATTTAAAAAAAATATATCACAGAACCAGAAAGTGCTCGGAATAGAAGTGGCGATGGGCTGGCTAAGCATTATGGGAGAAATGGGTCACAGGGATCTAAATTGTGCCGTGTTGCCTTTACCTGGTTTTACAATGAAAGCCTTTTTGCTGCTTAATTTATTTCGTCATGTAGGCCTCAGCACAAATTCATGTGCAAATGCTTAATCATCCATGACAGCTTCTTAGTAAATGGGCTCTGCTTTCAGAGGGTTGTGATGTAAGTAATAAGTGTCAGTATGGATCAGGGCTTGAGCTAGTGACAAGGTCCAGAAAAGGACGAGGCACAAAGCTTTTCTTAGTTTGCACTGCCTAAATGTAGTTAAGGGAATGTGATTACCCACCGAAGATTCATTTATCCAAATTATTCAACAATACAAAGTAAAGGTGACACACGTCATGCAAATGAGAATGCCAAAATTACAGTACTCACCATGTGGAGTGCGTGACGTTTGCAGCATTTCATCAAGAAGATGATCTTCTTCAAGGACTTGCTGTGCATGGATTATATCATATGACTACTGTATGACATGGTGATGCCTATTTATGATGTATGGGGTGTCAAAAATATGTCCCTAAAAGATTTGAGGGGGTCACGCATCATTAACATTAAGATTAACATCGAGTCCCCTGCTGGTGCTGATTAACCCCTTCACTGGCATGTTTATTATTGCCATGTCATGCCTCACAGGGCAGGTTTTTTAAATGATTCATCAATGCAATAAAAACCCTGGAAGATTTCAGATGACAGCTCAGTGCTCTGCACATTTCAGCACTAGAGCTGTCCACGGAAATCTTCCGGGGGTTTAACTGCGGAGATTTTATGGGCGTGCCACTAAAGGGATTAAGGGTTGTGCGGTTTGTAAAGATGTTTTCAACACCCTGTTAGGGAACTCTGAGTTATTAGACAAGGTTCTCTTGTTCAAAACCCTCATATATTAGTGAGAGGCTACAAAGAGGGTCTTTTGCTCTGGAGGACCCAGCATATCCATGCATTACATGGATAGTCTATTGATTTCATTGGTAATTGTGTAATGTTTCATTTCCCCAGTGGTGGCGCTGTAGGGGAATTCAACAGGTCCCAGTAGCAGAACATCAAGTGATCAGCTAACTGACAGGGGATTATTCTAACAAAGTGGATTTTGCAAAGTAAACAAACCCTTTAACGCCACCATATCCATAACCACCTGGGTCAGTTGGTTGCTGCCCTTTTGCTCCACCTCTTTTTCCTGATCTTTGGGTTTATTCCCTCTACCCTTGGTTGTAGGTTAAAACCTGCTCCTATTTTCAGCTCCTACCTGTACAACGATGAAAAAAAACAACTTTGCAAATCAACTCAGTCATGCTTCTGTTCTGCATATAGAACTCCCTTACAGGCGTATATGTTTTCATTGTAACAGGCAAAACCTGTGTAGTTTTGTCCTTGCATTGCTCTATAAGACCAGACAGTGCATTTGGTAAGTTAAGATGTTGAGGATGGATGGATGGATAGATGTGATTCTCTTTTGTCTGTCTGTGTAACAGGATCTGACTACATGGGGTTGGTTGTCTGTTACCATGGAAACATATAAAGGCCTTTATAAAAGTTCAATGAGTACTATTTTAGAAGAAAAAGTAAAGCAAGACAGCAGGCGACAAAATGGGAAAATTTGGGAGAAAAGATGTAGTATTCAAAGGAAAATGCATTCAATAAATGCATGCAATAATCAAATATAGAACCTGCAGTCTCAAGGCTTCAAGGTCTGCATGCATGCTGGTTGTTGTAGGAGTTGTAGCCCCCAAACTGTAGCACTTTCTAGGACAATTTGCTAAGTGATTCAAGTTTAAGTTTTGATGCATTGAAATAATAAGTGGTCGAGAAGGTAGACCTGTCCTTCATATGAAAGCTGCAACCTTATTAGTTGCGATGGGCAAGTGCTTCACTCTGCCTTTGCACACATTTTGATACATCCCCTCCACAGTACATTACAGAGCTGAGCAAACTATATGACATTTTTTAACCCATCAATGTACATAAGAAACAAAGAAACAGCCCAAGAAAGGAAATCCTTGCATCTGATTTTTAAGTCTTCTGTAGACGTGAACATGTAATAACTAGTTAATAGCAGATAAAGGTCAAAGTAACTCCACAATGCAACCTGCATGTACACTTTTAATTACATTCTAATGGACCATTTACCATCCAGTCTGTCAGCGTAAACCGCTGACAATGTTAGCGGTGATCCACAGAAAAATATACGGTCAAGGCAGCATCAGATGAATAAAAAAATCAATCATTTTATTCCTCCATGAAATAACTGGTGACATTTCGACCTATCCAAGAGGTCTTTATCAAGCTCAGTTAACAGGTGTGTTTTTAAGGCGCGCCTGAAATTTCGTGCATCAGGGAATGTCTGGATGCCTTGGGGTAGAGCGTACCAGAGGATGGGTGCTGCTCTGGTGAAATCCTGGAGGCGGGCATGTGAGCTTCGTATTAGAGGGGTGTTTAGTCTGAGTGTGTTAGCCGATCGGAGTGAGCGGGCTGGGTGGTGTATGGACAGTAGGGAGGCGATGTATGGTGGCGCGGCGCCATGGAGAGCTTTGTGAGTGGGGTAGAGGATTTTAAATTTAGTTCTAGAATGGATGGGCAGCCAATGCAGTGACTGGCATAATGCAGAGGCATCTGAATAATGACTGGATAGAAAAATGAGCCTAGCTGCCGCATTTAGTATGGATTGGAGTGGAGAGAGTCTGGTGCGGAGGATGCCAATGAGTAGCGAGTTGCAGTAGTCGAGACGGGAGTGGATGAGGGCGACCACGAGTGCCTTTAGCGTGTCCGTTTCTGAGGTGCATGTGGCATGTTTGGGCCAGAGATTGGATGTGGGGGGGTAAAGGAGAGGTCAGAGTCCAGTGTGACCCCAAGGCAGCAGGCATATTGTCTTGGGGGTTGTGATGGTGCGAGACACTGGAATGGAAATGTTGAGGGGAGGTTTGTTGGAAGACAGAAAGATGAGGAGGTCAGTTTTAGAGAGGTCAAGTTTGAGAAGAAAAGGAGGACATAGGAGGACACCTGCTTTGATTAAGACCCCTTTTTCACCGGCCGATAAATCGTTCAGATTCTTGCATCCAGCGGGAACCTGAACCATTATTGTTCAGATTAAATCCATGCCCCGACTGAATGACGAACAAGAATTTGTTTGTTTCTCGTTCGTCGTTCAGTTTCTGCATACAGAAAACTAAACAATGTGTTGTTCCGTGTAAATGGGCAGTCATTCACTTATGATCGACTGCCTGCTTACTGTGAATGGAGGTGGGCTGGCTGGAGCGATCTTCAGACCACTCTGCTATTATTCACTAGCGATGCTCGATCTTGTGTAAAAGCACCACAACCATTATCTCTGGAATGACATGTTGGGAATCTGCGCCTGACAAGTCATCCCAAGTAAAAGGAACTTAAAGGGGTTTTCCAGGGAAATACTATTGATGACCTATCCTCAGGATAGGTCATCAATAGTTGATTGGCTGGGGTCTATCGCTCAGGACCCTGACCGATCAGCTGAGTCGGCACATGCTCAGCACCGCAAATACTTAGAGGTCGGAACGGAAGTCTCTGCACCGATCTCTGTCTTGTGGCCTAAGGATAAGTCATCAGTAGTATTTTCCCTGTAAAACCCCTTCACCCAGTTGTGTCCACATGAGCAGCGCTGGCCAGACAGAGCAGCATGTAGTGTCTTAGATCCCAAAGCAGGCTATACACAGTGTGTATCAGGTAGTCAGAGAAGCGGTTCGTACATCTTTATTTCTCCAGGCCTGGAGGGTCGCTTTAAAGGAAGTTTTAACGCTCACAATTCATTATTTGTCAGCAAAAAAATCAATAAATTAGGAGGTTAAATAATTTTTTGCAAAACATTACAGGAGTTCCCCTTTATTCGAATTCCCATTGTATTTTCACATATAAAAACAGATGTATGACTTGTACTTTACTGTTTAAATCATTTGCATTTTATTTCAGTTCTGAGTCTAAACTCTATCTGTTAAATGCAATTATGTTGGCTTATTCTGCACATGACTTGATTCTTCCACTAGAGGGAGTGATACTACACAGAGCCGGCTGCGAGCCATCAAACTTATTTAAAAACTCCGAGAGAATTCTGATACGTGGGACTTGCTGATGATATAGTGCTGGAATGACCCAGTTGTCGAATTACATATCTAGGGCTTTCTCACGGGACAGGTTCCTAAAATCTTACTTTTATTTATTTACTTTAAAACTATGACTCCAAAGGTAACAAACGCATAAACAAAACAATATCCCCACCACCACCTTATGTGCTTCTGGCTCATTAGTACTAAAGATCAAACCTAAATTTCTATTCTTTTTTTTTGTACGGCAAGATAGGTAAAATTAGCTATTTTTGACATGTTTTTAGTAATTTTTTTTCATGTCATGCACTGTGTAGGTTAATTAACATACTAACATTTTTTCTCTGGGTCAATACAAACACAGCCATACCACGTGTTATTTTTTAAATTACTTTTATTTTTTTTACATAGTTTAGGGAGAAAGGTGGAGTTTTGATGTATTTCTTTGTATTTAAAAAAAAAAAAACTTTAACTTTCTGTTCCACTAGGGGACTTGAATATCATCATATTTTATCATTCATCTAATATACTACTATATTTCAGTATAGCAGTGTATTAAAAATGCTATAAAGCTGATCCTCATGAGCCACAGTAGCAGGAATTGAAGGTCTCTTCAGTTCTTGCTATTGGAGCAAGTACCCCGGAGACCTGCGCCCGGCTTCTAATGCAGAACCGTCTTTTGACGACACTGTGCATCAAAGCCCTTTAACAGACCCCTTTTGACTTTTGAAAAGTGCAGTTGAAAATACCCCCAAAACCGTTGCTTCCTTATGGCCAAAATGGGCCCTGACCTTAAGAGGTTAAGCTGGTAATAAGACTATTATACCAGTACCAAGAGATAAATCCAGACTGCCATATGCCTGTCAGGACAGAGTAAGACGTCGCTCAAAAAAGAAAGTAAATTACTACAACCCCAGCTCTGGTGTCACGTCCGTGCGGCACACGAGCATCACGCTCCGCACAGACGCAGAGTGACGTTTACAACTGCTGCAGTTGCTAATACTATGCACTGTAGAACAGTGCGCACCACAACAGGGGTACGTAAACCAGTATGTGAAGCCGTGCAAAACAAGAGTACTACACTTGGCACGGCGTCAGACAACGTACCCACTGCTGGAAATTGAAGCACACCATGCTATGCTGAACAGTTGCACCACTCCAGGGAGAAGGGAGCCTTGCCCTACCCTAGCAGGGGGATGAAGGGTCCCTGCCTAGAAGCGGAGTCATTGCCTCTATAGAGGCGGCCCCAAGGTCTTCTTCCTGGACCCTGATTGTCCCTATGGGAGCCCCTGGATAGATGAACCAACACAGCAAAGCAATAGCAATAAGGGAAACCAAAACACAACTGATAGCAAACAACAGCACTTATCTGTATATGTAGCAATTCACCCAGCCTAGAGGAACACCAAACTCCAGCCTTTCCTCTAGGGAACTAAATAAGCAGCATTGAGCAAAGGAAGGGGTAAGAATATAAAGCTACTCCACACCTGAGGACTGGCAGAGCAATTAGAGAACCACATCTCCAACCTTCTCCAGGGCATGACTAATCCAGCATGCATCATACAGCAAAGAGAGACAGCAGCCAGCAGTCTCTGCACATGGTGCATTAACCTTTGTCCTGCATAACAAGGAGACAGGTATTGGCCTGCGTCAAGACCACTATCCCACAACACTGTCACGACCGACAAGCCGCAACATCTAGGAAAATTATCTAATATTCATGAGACAAGGGATGTTTAGATGTTTGTTTTAACCATTTTTTGTTTCTCCCATTATTGTTTGATAGGCTTAATACATGCAAAAGTCTATAAATACAGTCAATATGTAATTACATAAAGCAGGAATTGTTGAGGTTTTGCTCATTCTCCCCTCTGGCAGTGTTATAGAGTGTGTTTGTGGCTCCACTGTGTCGTCCTGCCAAGTGGATTACCTGGCAGGATTGACAGTGGACACCAAGGTGAGGACTGAGCAAAAGTGGGTACTCGATACAAAGAAGGAGAATGGGCCTTACCCTGAGCTCAGATGCACTAGATATCCCGGTCCTAGAGATACTCCTGGTGGTGGAGTGATCCAGGCCGCCTCTCCTGACCCTGGCTCCTAGACTTCCCTACCTGCCTGGTGAGGATGGGAATCCGGAGGCAGATGTACTGAATCACAGGGTTTTGCAGGAATGGACATAAGATGGAAACCAGAGCCAGTCCTATGCAGAGATTAAATTATACAGAAGAAAGTCATGGTATCATCCATGGATGAGCTGAACCTCACCTGTAGGTGTGTCGCCGAACCATCCCTTCTATCTAAGGATGGAAACTTACAAAAGTTAACACTTTGGAATGGTATCAGAACTTATTTTAAAAGCAATGCTGTGAGACAACCAAAAACAAGGCAATTATAGTTAAGACCTCACCAATATCCATGCATTGAAGTTGCTCTGTGAAGAAACCCTTTTAAGCCACTATATACTCTACATTGAAATCATTGCTGCTGAAGGGGGTTATTTGCTTGTGTTTATTTGATGGGTTATCTTTATCCATTTTAAGGACTTTAATGATATGGTTATAATTTAGGTCAGATTTATGCAGCTATTCGAAGACATTAATTGTCTTTCTAGTACTAATGTCCCTGCCGTGTAGAAGGTATGGAAGAATCATTCTTTTCAGCAGTGTAATGATGAGAGATAGAATGTATGTTATATCTATTTTTACAGCCTCCTATTTAATTAAACGCAGTAACTGACAGAAATGATGGAGAATAGAGACATGAAGCGATTATGAGAAATGCAGAAATTCAATTTAAACATACTGTAAATGCCTGAATAAATATGGATATTAACAAAGTCACTTTATTATTCTAGGACCATCTGGTAGACCGCCGGCAGTGGAGCTTATTGCCATCATGCACGCTAGAACTTACTGTAGCATAGCAAAATGAAATGGTAAAGGAAACAAAAACAGCTAGTACAGAGATGGATGAAACCCTGTATGCAGAGATGGGCTTCCTTGGACCCACCACAGGCCATAAAGGGTCCAGCTTCACTTGGATCCATACCCCAAACAGTGTATACACCTCCCTCTTGTGACTAAGCCTACAAAGTGAACTCTGGCATGGCAGGAATATTCTTTAATGTATTCTGATTAACAACGGCCTTGAAGAAGTAGGAGGAGTGCATGACCAAGAAGGGGGCAGTCACCACTTCCATATGGCGTGAAGTCATCTTATTGTGGCAGGTGGGCTCACAGTTTAATCAAAATGGGTGCTAATAACCTCACATTTATAGCATAGATAGCAGTAATACAATTGAAATTATAGAAACACTACACACACTATAGCGCCCGCTGGCTTTTGTTGCATCTCCATATGTATTTGTCTTTGCAATCCCAATAGACTCATGTCTGCCTATTTATTTCACTTTGTTAGAAAGTGTTTATCTTTTGCATTGACACATAAGACGGGAAGGGATTTGTTATTTGTATAGCGCCAACTTATTCCGCAGCGCTTTTCAGGTAATTTATTTATTAGGATGGAAGACTGAGTCAACCTTGAGCCGGCTACCTAAACCATGCGAGGATTGAACCTGCAATCTTCAGGTCGTGAGTGAGAGCTTAGAACTGCATTCTGCTGCCTAAACACTCTGTGCCACACGAGGCTCAATACATGAGAAATAAACCCTACGGGCAAATGACAAAGTCCTAAGTAGAGATGAGCGAGCATACTCATTAAGGGCAGAAACTCGAGCGAGTATCGTCCTTTTCGAGTATCTGCCTGCTCGTCAGAAAAGATTCGGGCGCCGGCGGGGGTGAGCGGTGGGTTGCGTGAGTGAGCAGGGTGGAGCGGGGGGGATGAGAGAGAGAAAGATCTTTCCCCCCTCTGTTTACCCTCCCCCACCGGCACCCGAATCTTTTCTGATGAGCAGGCAGGTACTCGAAAAGGATGATACTCACTCGAGTATCTGCCCTTAACGAGTATGCTCGCTCATCTCTAGTCCTAAGTCATCTCCAAATTGGATGGTTTTCTGCTGGAGCTGGGCAGTTGTTGTATGAGGGGCTAATCACTCCATCAGGGCTTGAATCCATTGGCAGATCCTTTGGTGTTCAGGTGGGCCAGTATAACCCTGCCTGTAGAGCACTGCAAGTTTTTCTCCACCGCTCCCAATTTATAGAACTTTTTACATCTTCAAAATTTAGAAAATAATTTTAAAAATGCCATAAAAATATGCAGTTGCATGAAAGTTGTAACATATTTAGCGGCTTGCAACCACCCCTGCACCGGGAGAGGTTCATAAAACTTTTTCGCAACCATCAACCAGTACCATAATAGTTGCATTAAGCACTACTAACAGTAGGGTGTTATACTGTCATTTAACACGTACCGTATTTTATTTCGATTATACCAATACAACTGCCCGTTTAAGCCGAATGAATATAATTCAAGCATGCAAGTCTGATGTAAATCTGCAATAAATCAGCACATTATATTGTCCCTATTTAGTAAAGTATTAGGCGATGGTGATATAAGCCACATTTTGGCCGGATTTAGTATTTTACAGCATTTTGGCTCTGCAGAGAGGGGATGAGATAGAAACTGTGAAATCCACAAAATTCCATCTGTTACAATGTCATATCTATTACTTCACGCTCTGTTGGCTCATTGAACAGTTTTGTCATTTTAATTGGACTTTTACATATATTAGTACAGTGCAGAAATGTATAAACTCTTACACTAATGTGATCATCACAGTTAAGTGGAGATTTACATTATGGTCTTTAAAAAGGAAATCTATGAATGAAAATAATTGCGCCCAAAATAAATTAGTTTTGCAGATCATTTCTGATGGAAGCGTTCTTCTCATTACTGCATTTAGGCAGAATTCCTTGCAAACCTGTCGAAATCCTTAACCCCATAAAAACCAGAGTGATCCGGTAAGAAATGGGCAGATGCTTTGCACATGCAGTTGTCTCTTTTTATAGTTTCCTCTCATTGTACTAATAAGTTTTTATTTATTAGGGGTAATTTGTACAAGTAATAAAATAAAGCACCTTAATTATTTCAATTTATATTTCTTTAACTTTGTAATTTCAGGAATTCATACCATAAAGGATTAAAATGGGTCATGTATTTTGCATTAGTAATTGTTAATCTATCGCTGGCTCAATTCCAAAAGGTTCTACCGGGTTTCCCCAGAAATACATCCTACCCTGATAGTAAGACCTACTGGGGTTTTTTGGGGGAGGCTTGAAATATAAGGCCTCCCCGAAAATAGGACCTAGCTAACATGCCCCCCTCCCCCCAAAAAAGCAATACTCACCTGGTCTCCGGCGGCGAGGCACACTGCTGAGTCCGTCCCGTCTGCTATCTCAGCTTCTGCTGGTGATGGGGCTTTGAATAACCCGGCTCCAGCAAAGTGAGCGCTGTGATTGGCTGATCGAGCGCAAGCAGCCAATCACAGCCGGCCGCGATGAGCCAATCACAGCCATTCAGTGAATGACATCACTGAATGGCTATGGTTGGCCCATTGAGCGCCGACTGTGATTAGCTGCGGAAGCTCGATTAGCTAATCACAGCGCTTGCTTTGCTGGAGACGGGGTATTCAAAGCCCCATCACCAGCAGAAGCTGAGATAGCAGACGGGACGGACTCAGCAGTGTGCCTCACCGCTGGAAACCATCGGGAAGCCGCGGACTAGGTGAGTATTCCGTCACCAGGAAGAAACTCAGCTGTGAGACGAGGAGGACGCAGTTTACCGCAGTGCCGAAGACCATCAGGAGGCATCAGGATGCTACGGATCAGGTGAGTATAAGACTCCCCCCCCCCCCCCCGAAAATAAGACACTGTGCCCTTTTTGGTGCAAAAATTAATATAAGACAGTGTCTTATTTTTGGGGAAACGCGGTAACTCCTAATCTGAAAAATCTTCATGGTGGCACCTTGAATGTTTCAATGTTTTAAATGTAGAAATTTAAAGTATACATCTCTTCCTTAAAAAAAAAAAAAGTTTTTTTAATGTTATTTTACAATACATTAGGCTTACATGGTTGAGAGTTTTTTCCAATGTTAACATATTAGTTCCCTTGGAGTTAGAACACTATTCTGACTGCATGAATTGTTATAGGATAAAACGCATTCTAACTCCTGGTCTTAGCTTACCATTTAATATCATAACTTCGACAAGGACATTCCCTTCAGTTCTGGATGAGATTAACCCCTTGAGTGGCACGCCCGGAAATTTTCCGGGAGGAGCTCCACTGCTCATAGCAACATAGCCTGGAAGGTTTCCGGGCTATGTATCACTATGGGAGCTGCAGAGCACAATGCCACAAGCTGTGACAATGTGCTCTGCCTGCACAGTCCCACAGAGAACAAAGCAAGGGCTTTGAAAAACGAGCAGAAGATATTGCCGACATGCCGGCAATCTCCTGCACTGGTTTGTTTACAGGTTGCCATAGAGACCATCGGCTTGTCAGAAGCAAGCCGATGGTCTCTGTGGCAGGGAGAGCTGGTTGTTAGCTGTCAGAGGACAGCTAGGTACCTGCTCTTACAGCAGAGATCAGAGAAAACCTCCGATCTCTGCTGTGTTAACCCTTTACATGCTGCAGTCTATGTGACTGCAGCATGTAAAGGGCTGTCACTGCAGCATGTAAAGGGCTGTCACCATCGGACCCCCGGAATGTGATCAGGGGTCCTGATGGGTCCCTGTGGAAGTCCCCTAAAGGGACAAAAGAAAAAAAATAAATTAAAAAAAATAAAAAAATAAAATAAAAACACTTGTCTCCCTTTACTTTGTAAAAAATCAAAAATATAATCACACATGTGGTATCCATGCGTCGTAATGACCCAGAGAAGGAAGTTAATACATTATTTAACCCCTTAATGACATGGCCCCTTTTTTTCTTTTTTCCCCATTTCTTTTTTTCCTCCCCCGTTTAAAAAAATCACAATTTGTCCCGCAAAAAACAAGCCCTTATATGGCCATGTCAATGGAAAAATGAAAAAGTTATGGCTCTCAGATAGATAGCCCTGACCTACCACCAAGGCCAGAGGCGCTACCTCTCTGATCCTATACATATGGACACTCCTATAGCACAGCAGAAAAGACTAAATAACCTATAGCAAGGAAGATTGCACCTTTATTTAGAATGATAACCTGCTTATGCTAGTCTCTGATATTGTTTGCTGTCTAGCATACTGTGATTTCTGCATACACTTTGCAGTTTCACAATGAATATGGATGCGATTGAGTTACTAAGGAGATGCCAATGAGATATAGGTCATACTCCCCATATGGTACAGCAATCGCATCTATTATAGGGTCTTGTTACCCTTGCCAGCTAGATGCAAAAAATAAAAAGAGATAATACGCTTAATACCAGTAGAACATATGAAAATCTTTCTACTAGGTAGTAGAGCAACCTGTGAGCTTCATATATATAAAAAAGAAAGCTTAAAGAAATTCATGAGCAGAATATATGAACTGTTATTACAGTGCACTGAATAATTGCTTTTATAGCTCACTGAAGATGCTCAGATAAACGAATACTACTTACGTGGTCGGTGCTTACTTGCTTAAATAATCAAATAATACAGTGACGACATCAGCCACTGTCTTTCTGCTCCTCTAAATAGAAGGGCTATAGAAGTGAGATACATGATTTATGTTACTGTTCTTAAAAACGCTGGAACAGATACGACTACATACAGATGGTACTAACTAATAAGATCTCCTGATGATCCGTTCTATGAACGGTGAAACGCGTTGAGACTTGAGACCTAGACTGAGATTATATATAGTACTACTAGTTGACATCTGAAGTATATGAGAAAATATGAAGTGTTTGCTCTAAGAGTAATCCTGTTCAAAAGAAGGTTACTGTCTGTACCTTTTTCTGTACATTACGAAAGTATATAAGGTGATGGTATTGAGACATTTGGAGACAGTATAACACCACATATTAACTGCCTCTACCATACTATCACCTAAATAATTCCACAATCCTAAAATAAAGGAGAAATAAATACTTTCCCACTTTGCATCTTGCCATAAACACGTATCAAAAGAAATTTTGGGGTGATGATGAGAATTAATCCACCCCAATAAAATATTCCTAAATACGAACACGTGTAGAAGAAGGACACAAAGTTGGGGAAAAGTAATTAAAAAAAAGGAATTTTTGATCTATTAGTTCCTGCGTTTTTTCTTCTCACCACTTACCAGGAGTGTACCCATATCAGGGCCTCTTGATATATAGAAAACCGTGGTGATAGTCTCTTTTGTGAAGGTAATGGAATTTATTGCTACATCTCCTGCTGTTTCCATCACAGAAAGGGAAGCATAAAGATTTGCTTCCGTGTTCATACGCAGGTCTTCTGCTGCAGGAATATGCTTGCAGAATCCAACCTGTTTGTATGAGTCCAGCTTAAGCCCGGTGTCAGAAATGCCAGGTTTGGTAAATTTTCCCCATTATCTGAGCTTTCCATTTACATGAATATCCACTGGAGCAGCTTCTGCAATCAGAGCAGTGAGGGACCAGGGCGGCCACACTGGATCAGGGGACAGCTAAATGTAGCATGCTACCAACATCTATCACCATTTTTTTGTATCTCATGTGCGGTCTACTATTTATGTATCCGCAGCTATACATATAGACTTTCCCAGGGCTTGACAAGTGGTTTGGAAAATCTCTGTGTAGCGTTATTGATGTGCCTGCTGGACGACTGCCATGACCATGGCAGGAGTGACTATCACTCAACAACTACTATAACCTAGTATATGGCGATACAAGGAAAGGCAACCTCATGTTGAAGATCACTAAGCATATACGGACGGTAGTTTATCAGGTTATGCTTAGATTTACAAATTCTATAGGTAAATTTCATATAAGCAGTAAAAGAAAACTCCAGTAAACAATATACATGTACAAAATATATGGAAAACTCTGCTGAACCCTAAACCTGGACAGATAACTCTGGGAATAAGATGACTACAAATTTCTTAACAATTTATGGTTTTGAAACATTCAATCAAATTCTCTCTACCCAACTTTTCTTTAAATGACATAAAATGTTCCCATTTCCATAGATGTATGTAATCAGTGCAGTATACAAAACTAATCTGCACTGTAAAAGTACAATACAGGAAGATCAAACCTGTAGAAAAACATATACACCACAGCCAGGGCTAGTCATCTTTTTCATTTGCTGACTTGCAGTTACAGGTCGGTGCCTGTATTTTGTCATGCAGTCCCAATGGACGTATTAATGAAACCTAGTATGGATGTCCATGCAGTAAGAGCATGCCTAAGGTCCTACCACCCCCAGAGTCCTCTGCATCATCCAGTCGGGCTGAAATACTCTCCACTCTCCTAGTGTCCATGCTGGAAGCTACAAAAGAAGTCGAGGTGGACTGGGCACAGATTGCTGTCCGTGTGCTAGGGAGACGAGAAGTGGATCCTGTTCTTATAGAATTGGGCAGATTGCAGCTCAGGGTGGGAGGAGGACAGGCTACAAGACAGTCTTCTCTGTAGAAACTGCTTACCATGGACAAGACAAAATCAGATTTAAAAAAATCAACGGGTATAATAATCCATTTTCTCATCATTTAGAATGATACAAATAGTTTTGACCATGCTTATGCATGTTCTTTGAACTCCACAATGAGTTATTGATGCTATCCACCATTGATGTTTTAGTCACCAGGGTTATGTGTTCAGGGTTCCAGCTATCAAAGACTCCTACATTTTGCTGTTTAGGGAGCTTGAAAAAAGTGTTATTTACTAGCTGTTTGGTTACGTCAGGGTTTTTTGTTGTAGCTCCTTGCTGCACGTATCTCATCTTAAAGGTCATTTCCCACATAGCATGTGAGGCAGCGCGGAGGATTAGTGATATACACGCGGTGGTCTATATCTTAGAAGGCAATCAGGAGCTTCTGTTACTTGGCACAGCACTGCTTGAATGTGTAAGCAGGTCCTTAATCTACAGGCCCTTCATTCTCTAAGGAAATAGAGCATTGCTTTGGTTCACTGCAAGCATTAAGAAGCAGGTCTTAAGGCCTCATGTCCATGGGGAAAATCAGGCCCACCGCGGATTCTCCATGCAGAATCTGCAGCGGGTCCCTCCTTTCCCGGGAACATGAGGCCTGAAAATCAGAATAAACTCACCTGTCCTGGATGCTGCGTGTCTTCCCTCCGTCGTGGCTGGATCTTCTTTCTTCGGCCCAGCGGATGTGCTCGGCAAGCCGGCAGCGTGCCGCGCGCATGTGCCGGGCATATCCGCCCAGCCGAAGAAAGAAGATCTGGCTGCAACGGATCTGGCTGCAAAGATCCGCAGCATCTGGACAGGTAAGTTTAATTCAGGTACGGGTGTTCCGCGGATCCGGACGGCTTCCATAGGCTTCAATAGAAGCCTGCGGGAGCCTTCCCCGCGGGAGACCCGCACGAAAATGGAGCATGTCGCGTTTTTTTCCCGCACGCGGATCCGCGCCTGACGGGAAAAATGACATCCGCAGGTATTTAACTACCTGCGGGTGTCCAATACATCCCTATGGGGCGCGGATCACGCGTAAGGGAAAAACGCTGCGGATTTTAACCCCCGTGGACATGAGGCCTAAATACTTTTCTCCGTTAGTCAATTGCCTATTTATTTCCATGAAATGATGGCGTTTCACCATTATGCTGCTTTGCAGGAAAAAAAGAGGGGGAGATGTTTTCTGCACCACAAAAGTCAAGGCGAGGGGTGCGGGAGATTAACGGTCTCATCTTTATTGGGGGCACCAGTGCCCATTTAATAACTAACCTCAATAAATCAGACTACACAGGCTATGCTTGTTGTCTGTTACCAAGGAGACACATAGCTCTACATGACCGCTGTAGATACAGAACAGAAGGGAACATTTAACTCCTTAAAGGACACAGCCCATTTTGGCCATAAGGGCATGCCGATTGTTTTGGATTTTCATCTCCACTTTTCAAATGCTATATCATTTTTATTTTTATGCCGACATGGCCGTATGAGGGCTTGTTTTTTGTGTGGCCAACTGTAGTTTTTATTTATACCACTTCTTGGGTACATATAATGTATTGAATAAGTTTGCTTTTCCTGATTCTGCCATTTTTTTTGTTACACAGTGTTAATCATGCAGCATAAACAGTGTGATGCGGTTTTTCTGCGTGTTGCTACAATAATACCAAAATTGTATATTTTTTCTTAACTTTTGCACAAATTGTACTTCTGGAAAATATATATATTTTTTTAATTGCTTCATTACCTGGGTTTTGTGAGGGCTTATTTGTGTGCTGAACTGTAATTATTGGTACCATTTTGGGGTAAATATGGCTTTTTAAAAAAAATCATTTTATTGCGTTTTCTTGGGAAGCGAAACAAAAAAGCATTTCAGTTCCTTTTTTAAAAAAAATATATATATAGAGAGAGAGAGTTTGCTGGGTAGAAAAAAAAGTGTGTTTAATTTATTATATGGATGCAATTCTACTAAACGTGAGGGTTTACCATTGTTTTTTTTAACAAAGAGGAGAAAGTACGCAAGAGGCTTTTTATGTCCTTGTAGAGGACATCAAACGGTGATGCTATGATTGCACAGATAATACAGGCCATAGCAGACCCGGACGCCACTGTCTGATACAATTAAATGGCGGCGAGCCAATGACGTCACAGGTGGAGCATCCGCCCTTTGTGAATCCTTTATATGCCATTTACAACTAGCGATTTTGCCTTTGTGGAACTAGAGTGGGGAAAGCTCTATGTCAAAGGTGATAGCTTTAAAGTTTAGTGTAGACCAACCAGCTGCATGATCTTTGGACAAGAGATCATCATATCTTGGTCCTGAAGCTGGGCTATGAAAGCCATTGTGCAGAGTGAAGTGCATGGTATGACGGCGGAGTCACTAAAGCTCCAGTTTCCTTGCTCAAGTGATATCGCAAAGACTGCAAAACAGCTTGTAGGAGATCCCTCTCTTGTCAGATAAAGCAGATTGACCAGTGGGAATCTAGTTAAATTCCATAATCCATCCAATTTGAATAGCCATCAAACCTGATAGTGAGTATGCAATACTGAACAGGTCCTAGTATACCTCTCTTATGCAGACTATGATCTAATTTTGCATACAAGCTGCAGGGGAAGTGAGAAACTTGTTAGGCCATATGACCAATATGCCAGCCATTTTGAATGCTGCCATCATGGATTAAACTATTTTTTTCAATGGGAAGGTAGGTGTGTGATATATCAAACGGGCAGAGAATTTCACCAGAAACACAATGGTGTGCTTCATTTTAACATAACTTTATTCGTTCTCTTGCTTACACAGTGATTTGTCCTCATTACAGGCAATGTGAATGATGGCATTATCTCAAGCTGTTCGTGTTGGCATCATCCTTAAGTTAAGTGAACAAAGCACATGTGTCACCGCAGATTTCAATCAACACCACCCAACCAGACCTCCCATTACTCACAATGCAGTTGCCAAGCCTCTTTCCAAAATACCCTGTAGCTTGTGTGCAAAATTGGATTACCTTAGGCCAAACTGTTTTTATTCCATATGGGCGTTTCCACACTTTTGAGACAAGCTGTATTATCTCACACTGCAGATAGTTCAGCAGGAGGCTCATTATTCCTCCATCACATTGCTGTCAAAGCTGCAGAGACATGCTTAACTTAAGAAAAGAGGATCGGTTTATCCAAATTCGTTTGAGAACATTTAATCAGAGAATAATTTCAATATTTTATTCAGTGTTATGGATGAGTTGCTGAGCATTTAAAATACAGTTTACAGTATTGAAAGTGGTTGTCGGGAGTTGTAATATCTCGGTACAACCTTTTCCCCATGCACCAACATAAACCCACATATCCTCACCTCACCCCACTGTGCCGATGATCGGTCTGCGTTTACAGCTGCAGTCCTGTCCAGTTTACGGGACGTCACAGTGGCTGCAGCCAATAACAGAGCTCAGCAATCGATCGCTGAGCTCTGTTATTGGCTGCAGGCACTGTGACGTCCTGCAAACCAGACGGGACTGCAGCTGTAAGCGCAGACTAGAGCTGGGGACCGAGCATCGGCACAGGACACAGTGGGAGTGGAGAGAGATGAGTATATGACTATTTCTTATGTTACAGCACGTGAATGGGGGTTGTACAGAGATGATGCAATTTAGACAACCCATTTGAAGTCAAAAACCAGTAGTGGAAAATACTAAGAGAAGAGTATTATGGATCTGCACCTCTTCATGTTTTGGACCCATTCCTGGTTTTTGCTTACAAATGCTAAATATTGACCATGTCATGTATAAGTGGCCAACAATTGTAACATTTAATTCAAAGCAAAGTTAAAGTTAGGCTTTGCTCGCAGACCCTTAAGTACTGGATCAAACTGGAAAACAATGGATAAGAATGCATGTCTTACCTTTCAATCATTGCTCTATTGATTACTGCATAAAAAGTTTATTCTTTTTACTGTGCAGATTGCAGGTTCTCCCTACCAACAAGAATTTTCCAGTGAAACGGATGCACTGATAGCATTTGCCATAAGAAAAATTCTATTGACATAAACATACCTTTTGGCAGTTTTTCAATAGAATTAAAAAATAATAAAATAAAAATAGAAGCCCAAAGATCAGACTTGGCTCAGATATCTCCAAGTAGCTGTGATGATGCTAATGTAAGAAATAAAACCACCTGCTACAATATATATGGTGCAGAAAATCCTCTGCCTAAGAGGTCAGAATATTTCCTAATCGAGTTAGTGATATAGCTGTCGGCATCCGATTGGTTTTCGATGATGTTCGCTTCACGTAATGTATTTATCACTTGATATATTTATAAGGATCAATACCACTCTACAACTTTTACTGGTTTTGGCAGCCAGCTTACTAATACTTTCCACTGAGTCAAATGTGTTTCATCGGGTCATTAAAGACGCAGTAACGCTTCAACATCTATCGAGCGATAGAACTGTAGCATGAAAAATCAGGACTTTTGGTATAACTTACCGTAAAATAAATTTCTCGTCACGTTCATTGGGGGACACAGAAAGACCTTGGGTATAGCTTCTGCCACTAGGAGGCGACACTAAGCAGAAACGTGTTAACTCCTCCCACTAGCTATACCCCTCCTGCAGGCAATCAGCTAACTCAGTTTGTATGCAAGCAGGAGGAGCAGCCAGTAGGATACCAGAAAAGTATAAAATAGTTAATAAATAACAATGCTTGAGAACTGTAACTCATTCTACCACCATGTGCTGAGTACACTCCAACCAAGGGGAGTACATGTTACAGTTCTAATACCACACTGGGTGGGTGCTGTGTCCACCAATGTACGTGACGAGAAAGTGATTTTACGGTAAGTTATACCAAAAATCCTGATTTCTCGTCCGTATCATTGGGGGACACAGCAAGACCTTGGGATGTTCCAGAGCAGTACCCAAGGGGGTGGGAAATTATAACTACTGTAAACAGATGGCTCGGTATCCAGCAGGCTCAGAGATAAAGCAGAAACGGTACCATCCATCCACCGGAAGGGAGCAGCTCACAAGGAGCTTCGACGAGGCACACCCTATCCGAATCATATGTGCCGTAACACTGCCGGACGATACGATGTTCTCGGCACTGTAATCCTGTACTGCCGCGGAGTGGAGTTAGTACGAGGAGACGACCTCGGAGTCCAACGACATGACTTGTGTTGTCAGGAGGACCAGCAGGGAGAGCTAAGGCGAATGAAGAATGCTACTAGAGGGAATCTTGCACAGTCAGACAGAGCCACCTGTGATTGGCATGTTACTAAGATGAGCCGCCACTGATAAAAGTGTTGACCGAAGTCTTCATTGAAGTGGATGCAGATACTACTTGCCATGAGGGAATATGCAACAAGTGGATAATGACCTAGTCCTGATGACACAACGACCGTAGAAGCATACGCCTGATAGAGTCTCCTGCTCGGAAGGTGGACTGATAGCCAAGGCGAGCTGTACGTGACCTCAGGGCGTGAAACAACATCGTCGGTTACACCTTCTGTACAAATAGGCACCCAGAAAAGAGCTGTGGTGTCATCAGCGGCACTGAGGCCTTCTAGCTGTCGATCTGGCTGAACTGCAGCCTCCACCGAAATCTAGACTGTAAACACATCTTTCATAGACCTGTCATGAAGAATGATCGATACCAGACATCAAAAAAGAAAACACCCGTTGAGGTTCCCAATTGTGTCTGATCAGAGTTACACGATGACCATAGGCGGAAAGCTGGTGGGGAGGCTCACGTTTCCCTAGGTCAACTGTCTTGTGGTAGTCGTATGGGCAGCTGACCCCTGTCAGAATGTGCGGTACCTAGAACACTGGCACTGCTGTTCGGCCCAAGGCTAGACAGCTGAAGCGCGGCATGGCCCTGATGCCACGTATCCCGACAACCCCCACACGCAATGTCGGTTGTCTTGGTAGCTGTAGGGTGAAAGGGACTTTTACCAAGAAGTTCGTGGGCCCCTCCCATTCAGCCATGCTGTCGTTAAATGACCGTATCGCTGTAGATCGATGAGAAAGCAGCTCACTGAAACTGTGACATTCTCCACAGCGGCCACCTCCTGCTGAAGCCTATGGATATTCCATAGTCCAGCCTTTGACTACACAAAGAGTCGCCATTCCAATAAGGGTTGGCCGTTTACGAAATGTCGGAGCAAGCACATCCCTCTAATCGTTGATGTTATGGCAATATTGCACAATACGTGAATCTTGCTGGCTGCCCTGTAGAAACATCAGGAGTAGGGAGGGTGAGCGCTAAGCATTGAAAGCAGTATATGCATATACTGTTCCACAGCCTCCTACAAGCAACAATGCAGGAGGAAAAAGTGCAGGAGGATCGCTACATGATTCCAGATCCATCCGGTTGAAACGCTCTGGTCATCGGACGGCGCTGTATAAGGTGGAGTCCAAAAACTGAACCAGACCTGCCAGCGGTGTCTCCCCACCATACTGGTTGTAGAGGCCCTGTTCCAAATGAGAGGACTGTGACAAGTGGCATCTGTGTCTAGAGATGTTAAAATTCAGGACCAGTAACTCCAGAGGCATAGTCCATGGGCGTCAGAGACGGCCAACTAAGAACTGACCATAGATGGGAAGCTTAGTTGCTAACTTCCCACACAATTCGTCCCGCGAGAAAGAAAAATGACCTGCGTAGAAAGAATTTGTGGAGAATGCTCAAGGAATGTAGTTGAAGACCACTCTTAATTACAGAGTACGCGTTACGGCAACAGTCCTGCCATCCATGATAGGGGAGAATTCGTGGCCCATTATACAGCCAAATTTGGTTCTCCGTGGGATTCTGTTCCAACAGATCACATTCCTGCATTACAAATGCCATGAGTAACCCACGGCCACCAGGCCATGGCTGACGGATCTAGCTGTCCCGTCGTTCTAAAAAGCAGTACATGCTGTTTTGGTTCTGAAACTGCCTGGAGAGGGATCGGACCCCTAGTGTTTCAGTGTCTCATAGAGCTAACCGAAGGGGAGGATGGAACCGCAGAATTACTGTGCACAGTACTCTTGCCACAAGGAAGGTACCACGTATCAGCAAGCTCGGAGTAAGTTGAAGGGAAGTTGCTGAAGAACCATAGCAAATACTCTGCTGATGCAAATGCACCCACCTAAAGGAAGGCTCGTCAGCCATAGAGCGAATTGACTATGCCAAATTAGACACCGGAGGATGCATGACATTCCAATTCCTCGGCTTAGTGAAGCAGTTGTTGGACAGGCTTCAAAGTCAGACCAGAACTCTACACAGTGTTGCTGACCACCAGTTTTAAACAAGGTTATTCGTAAAACAAGATATTCTCCATCTGGGTGTAATGTCGTACTGTAGCGAGAGCACACATAGTATGTGGCTCTGGCCGGCTCCTGTTCGCACGTCATCCTGGACTTGGACACTGTTCTGAAGCTGCCTGCAGAGGACTGCAGGAGGATGTGGAGCGGAGATGGGGAGCGATGTCTCTGCTGAATACCTGTGCACAGTACCCTTTCATATGGAGGGTATCACAGGTCTTCGCACGCCCGGAGCCATGCTGATAACCAGGTTGAACACTGTTGTTCGTAAGACAAGACAATCTGTGGCTGGATGTAAATCTTGTACTGTAGCAAGAGCACCTGTAGTATGTGTCTCTGGCCACCCCTGTCCGCGTGTCGTGTCGTGTCGTGCCAGACACAGACACTGCACTATGATGCCTGCAGGGAACTGCAGGAGGGTCCGAAGCGGAGATGAGGAGCGATGCGTCTGCCAATTCCTGTGCTGAGTACATTTTCCATATGGGAGCTACCACAGGTCTCAGCAAGCCCAGAGGAACGCCGACAACCAGGTCGAACAATGTTGTCCGCAAGACGAGATATTCTCTGCTGGATGTAGATCTCGTACTGCAGCGAGAGCGCACATAGTATGTGGATCTGGCCGGCCCTGTCCGTGTGTCATCCTGGAGACGTCTTGCAGGCCACAACAGGGACTCTTTTCGCGGCAGCTGTACGATGCATGGTGGCATTGACAGCGACAACTGTGCACTAGGCGCAAGGTGCAGGGCCAATATTAACATAGGCCGCACAGCGCAAGATACAAATGGAATGCATTTCTGCGTAAAGTGGATGCAGACGTACTAGCCGTGCGTCCTGTTTCTACGGCGCACAAACTGCAACAAAAACGACCTGATATTTTTATTCTATGGGTCAGTATGATTACTACGATACCAAACTTGTATAGTATTTTTTTTTTGTAAGATATTTAATTTTTTTCAATTGTTTTCTGCCTTCATTTTGTGCGTGCAATAACTTTATTTTTCCGTCGACATAGTTTAGCAATGGCTTATTTTTTTGCGGGATCTCCTGTAGTTTCCGATAGTATCAATTTGGGGTACATACGACTTTTTGATCGCTTTTTATTAAGTTTTTTCTGGGAGACAGGGTAACTAAAAAAGTGTATTTCTTGCGTTCATTTTTTTTTTCGGACGACGTTCACCATGCAGGAAAAATAATGCGCTACTTTGATAGATCGGACTTTTACGGACACGGCGATACCAAATACATATTTTTATTTTATGATTTAGATTTTTTTAACATGCGATGCTTTGATCGCTCCTGCAGTATGACGTAATGCTATAGCATTACGTCATACTGCTTTTTCACAGGCAGTCTATCAAGCCACCCCACGGGGATGGCTTGATAGGCAGTCTGCTAAGGCAGCCCTGGGGCCTTTCTAAAGGCCCCCCGGCTGCCATGACACCTGCACGGCTCCCCCGATCTCACCGCGGGGGGCCGTGCGGGACCCCCGAACAGCGTTCGGGGCATTTAAAGGGTTAAAAGCCGCGAGCGAACAGCCGAGCGCGGCTATTGCCCGCGGGTGTCAGCTGCAATAAACAGCTGACGCCCGCGCTGTATGGAGGGAGAAAGCGGCACTACCTCCCTCCATACAAGTCCTACAACAGCAGGACGTAGTTTTACAATAGCGCCGTCACTAAGGGGTTAATAGTGTACAGAGCCCGATTATGACAGCACTGTGCACTGCAACAGTTCCAGTTGATATTGCAGGCATTCAATGGAGTGAACATAGCTTTTAATGCACATGCATAGACTGATAATAAACTGAGCAAAACGATTCCCACAGAAAATCCACATAAAGAGTAACACGTTCATGCTGCAGTCCTTTCCAGTCTTTTTTAGAAAATAGAACTTGCTTTCTTTCACCATCTTCTGACCACCATAACTTTTATTCTTACTTTATTTTTACTTAGGAGACTAAACAAGTGATCATTTGCTTGCTTGTACCCTATACTGCAATACTTCAGTTTTGCAGTATGCTATACATTTAGGGTACCTTTACACATAGCAGAAATGATGCAGAATTTCCAGTGGACTTGACCTCAGTCAGCTGTGGATACGCACCCAAGATATAGTGCTCCCCTCACTTCAAAACTCTGCTCTATCAGCGCTCCCCAGTTTACGGCGGCCTGTAGTGAATGCAGCACTGCTGGTCAGGCAAAGTCACTTCTGTATCACCTAACATGGGGCACTGCACTCCCTTACCGAGTACCGGGAGTGCTGACAGCACAAAAACTTCAGCCGATTTCAGTAATACAGCGCTTCCCTCATCTCTGTAGATACACGGCTCATTTCAAGTCAACGGATTTTGATTCTGTTGTGGGTTGGGGAAGTGCAGCGGAATTTCTGCTAGATGTAAATGTACTCTAAAGCTATATACGAGGGGCTGATAAGTCTTTGGCTTTACCCAGAAAGAAACTAGATAAGATGAAACTTTACATTTATTCCACATACTCGCCACTGATGTCAACACACTTCTTACATCGGTATTTCAAGTTCTGTAAGCCTTGCAAAAAGAAGGATTTCGGTTGTGCCTCAAACCAGTCATCCGTAGCAGCCATGGCATCAGAAATGGTGTGAAATGTGGTACCCTTGAGGTGTTTCTTCAGGTTTGGAAACAGATGATAGTTGGAGAGAGCTAGATCTGCTGAATAAGGTGGGTGGTCTACCAGCTGGAAGACTAGCTCCACCAGTTTTGCCGTGGTCGCTTGTGCAGTGTGAGCAGAGGCGTTGTCTTGCAAGAACTAGATTCCTTTGGACAGCTTGGAGTGCCTTTTAGCCTTCAGAGGTGCCTTCAATTGGTCCAAAAGTTCAATGTAATATCTTGCATTGATGGTGGAACCATGTTGAAGGTAGTCCACTAGCAGCCACCCTCCTTATCCCAGAACACAGACGCCATCACCTTGGCTGATTTTTGCACCCTGAACTCCTTTGGGCGAGGAGAACCACTGTGCCTCCACTATTGACTGATCCTTGGTTTCAGGGTCATACAAATAAATCCAGGTCTCATTCATAGTGACCAGTCGATCCAGGAGGTTCTTATCAGTCCGTAAACACTGACAAATGGACCGGGAAGTTTTCACTCGCATGCTTTTCTGATCTGTTGTCAAACATTTGGGGACCCACTTTCCAGATAGCTTCTTCATGTTCAAATGTTCATGGATAATGACAAACATCCACGAGAAATCCCCATGAGGTCTGCTATTCCTTTAGCTGAAATTGGCCGATTCTCCAGTATGAGGTTGTGCACAGCATCGACGATCTCCAGAACAACCACCTCTCTCGGTCATCCAGGACGTTCCTCATCATTGGTGCTGAAGTGGCCTGTTTTAAATTTGACAACCCAGTTCTTAACTGTAGAATATGAAGGGCATTGATGATCCCCCAATGTCTGCAACATATCACCATGAATATCCTTTGGGGACTTTCCTTGCAGAAACAAGAATTTTATCACTCCTCTGCTCTCATTTGTTGTGAATATCGCCTTAGACTCCGCCATGTTGTTTTCCCGTGTGCCTAGATCACTGTTGCCATAAGCTACAAACACAACATTTTGAAGACATATATTAGACACAAGGCTTTCATGTGATGTAACATTCGTTACCATAGAAACAAAAAAGAACACAAAGCCAAAGACTTATAAGCAGCCCCTCGTAATATATATATATATATATATATTTATATATTTATTGAATTACATGACTGTTACCTTGGCGTTTATGGGATCTGCTACATATTCATCATTTTGTGAGGTGGTGGGACATTTGCGTTAGAGGATAGAGAGTCTCCCTCCCCATTTGACCCTACAACTGTAGATAACAAAACTGCTGCAGTTGGCAACAGAAGACAGATGTCCACATCAACATGGTGGTGAGATAAAATTAGAGAGAGGGATACAAGTTCTGTGATCTAGTATGGAAAGGGAACCTCAGTTGCTGACTAAGTCTGAGGTCCCCCTTTCATACTAGATCACAGGATTGTGTTCTGATTATTGCACTTCTGGATAGCCAGGCTGAAACTTTGTTGCCATTCACCCCTAATATTTCAAGTTTATCTATATGCTTGATAAAGGGCATTTGAGCCCAAAACGTTAATGTTGCCTCAACTTTATGTGAACGTCTGGACTGGCAAATACATTTTTTTTAATGTGCATTCAAGATACAAGTGTGTGCTGTCCAAACCGTTATTTTTGATATGGATAGAGTCTGGGACACTGCACCACATTCAATCTACATAAGGGAGTGCTACCAAACCCCGTTTTATCCTTAAGCTAGGTCATCAATAGTAGATAAGCGGGGGTCTGCAGGAAGCAGATAGCTCCGTTCCCACTGCAGTGTGCAGGCTAAAGGTCCTTTTAGACAAGCCGATTCTTCTATGATTGAGAGCGATGTCAAAGTTGGCTTGCTGTCTCTTATGAAGTCTGTTTAAACAGGCAGAGGCATTGTTGGTTTGTTCAGTCTTTGACATTTGCTGTGTAAGACTGAGCAAGCACTGTTTAAGCGTAAAGATAACTGAGCGAGCCAACAACGCTTTTCAGGCCTGCATAAAATGGACGAGCGAAAAGCGAACGATTCTCATCAGTCGTTGGTTCGCCTTAGACCGAATGATTATCTTTCACTTTCGCTGGTTTGAACAATCTGTTCCGTCTAAATGCACTCTTAGTATTACAGGCAAAGTTCAAACCGAAGTGAATGGCCTGTAATACCAAGCCTGGCCACTGCAGTGGAAATGGAGCAGTCTATTTCCTGCAGAAATAATGTCAGTGCAAGAGCGCATCAGCCTAACAAAAAAGAGCTAATTTGCAGAGATCTTGGATAGCAAGTCCTCACTGATCTACTACTGATGGCCTATCTTAAGGACAGGTCATAAATAGTATACAACCGTACAGCCCCTTTAATATTATATTTTGGACCTGTAGGTCCTTCTCATGGAGTACCTTGTGACATCTCCAGGCTCCTTTCCGCTGCCCGCCCCACCACCTGCGCTAGCGACCCTCTCCCCTCTCACCTCCTCTGCTCCCTTTCCCCAGCTCTCATTACTCACCTTACCACAATCTGCAACCTCTCCCTAACCTCTGGCACTTTTCCCTCCTCATTCAAACACTCCATTATATCCCCTCTGCTTAAAAAAAACAACCCTGGACCCGACTAATGCTGCCAACTACCGACCCGTCTCAAACCTCCCCTTTATCTCCAAATTACTGGAACGCCTGGTCTACTCCCGCCTTACTCGCTTTCTCTCTGACAACTCGCTCCTCGACCCCCTCCAGTCTGGTTTCCGCTCTCTACACTCGACCGAAACTGCCCTTACAAAAGTAACAAATGACCTGATGACTGCAAAGTCGAGAGGTGATTACTCCCTACTAATCCTCC
Organism: Eleutherodactylus coqui; assembly: GCF_035609145.1. Taxonomy (NCBI): domain Eukaryota; kingdom Metazoa; phylum Chordata; class Amphibia; order Anura; family Eleutherodactylidae; genus Eleutherodactylus; species Eleutherodactylus coqui. Next base: position 76,547,161 of record NC_089843.1, on the reverse strand, counting down.
TTGACCTGTCTGCTGCATTTGACACTGTTGACCATAATCTCCTTCTCACTATGCTCCACTCTATTGGTCTAAAGGATACTGCTCTCTCCTGGTTCTCTTCCTACCTCTCTGACCGCTCTTTGCGTTTCCTTTGCTGGTTCTATCTCTGCTCCGCTTCCTCTCGCTGTCGGGGTACCCCAGGGTTAGGTCCTTGGTCCCCTTCTTTTCTCTATCTATACTGCCCCAAATTGGACAAACCATCCACAGATTTGGCCTCCAATACCATCTCTATGCTGATGACACCCAACTATACACCTCCTCTCTTGAGATCTCTGGACCATTCCTCCAAAATATCACCGACTGTCTGTCTGCTGTCTCTAACACTATGTCCTCCCTTTTTCTCAAACTAAACCTCTCTAAAACTGACCTCGTCTTTACACCTTCTAACCGACCTCCCCTCAACATCTCCATTCCAGTGTCTGGCACCATCATAACCCCCAGACGGCATGCCCGATGCCTTGGGGGGGAAGGGGGGGGGGGGGGTCACACTGGACTCTGACCTCTCCTTTGCCCCCCATATCCAATCTCTGGCCCAAACATGCCACATGCACCTCAAAAATATTGCTAAAATACGTCCGTTCCCAACCACGGACACGCTAAAGACGCTCGTGGTTGCGCTCATCCACTCCCGGCTTGACTACTGCAACTCGCTACTCATTGGCCTCCCCCGCACTAGACTCGCTCCACTCCAATCCATACTAAATGCAGCAGCTAGACTCATTTTTCTATCCAGTCGTTATTCAGACGCCTCTACATTATGCCAGTCGCTGCATTGGATGGCCATCCACTGCAGAACTAAATTTAAACTCCTCTACCTCACTCACAAAGCTCTGCATGGCGCTGCACCACCATACATCGTCTCCCTACTGTCAGTACACCACCCAGCGCGCTCACTCCGATCGGCTAACACCCTCAGACTAAACACCCCTGTAATACGAACCTCTCATGCTCGCCTACAGGACTTCACTAGAGCAGCACCCATCCTCTGGAACGCTCTACCCCAAGGCATCCGGACAATTCCCGATGCACGAAATTTCAGACGTGCCTTAAAAACGCACCTCTTCAGGGAAGCATACCAAATCTCCTGACCTAGTCCCTCGCCCCTCCCTATGGTGCTCCACCCTGTTTGCCTTCTGATAAATGATTTGTACATAAAATTTCCTATTGCCTGTGTTCCCCACCCCCTGCACCTCCTGTACCACCCTTAACCCATTTGTGTCTAACCCAATGTATCTCACATTGTAATTGTTGTATTGTTTTGCATTTATCCATGCCTGAAAGCGCTGCGGAATAAGTTGGCGCTATACAAATAAAGATTATTATTATCTTATCAAGCACAATTGATGCAAGACAACTGACTCTATATGAAAAGACAATAGTGACAATAAATGGAAAAGTAGTGTGACATTCACAAACGCTGTTTATTACATGTTTAAATACAAATCCGATAAGAAACAAGGCATCCGATATGTGTCAAAAAATACATAAAAAGTTTTTTTTTTCATTTTGCTTTTCTTACAAAAAAACATTTAAAAAAATATTAAAAATCACACGTGGACAAAGTTTTAAGTATAAAGTCACATGAAGTTAGACCAGATCTCCTCCTTCATAGTTCGTATTCTCCCATAATGTACAGGCTAAAAAAAAGTGTCTGTAAACAATCATAATGGAAAAGCCTTTGAAGCAATGCAATTGTCCCTTTCATGTGAACTTCAAAGGGTAAACCAGCATGGAGATACTACACAGTAGTTTCATGTTTCCATAGACCAGTCCTAACATTTCCATTGCTGTCTGTGTTTATAGGTGGCTCCTCGATCACTTCATCTTTAACCGGTTCATTTTGGACAGCCAAGTTTAAGCCGTATGACTTTTGCTGACTTTCGAGCTCCACGGCAATGGGTTCTCTCAAAATGTCTTTTTTGTGGTTTGCGGACGGAGGTTTTTCCATATTTCTGCTATACCTAGGAAGAGTGCTTCCAGCGTCGCTACTTTCTTGATGGCACTGGTTAAAATGGCGTTCCCTGTAGGCCAAATAAGCCCTCCTGCTACGAGAGTGCCCTTCAGAGTAGCTCTGGCGACTTTTTGGTACTGCATTCTGCACACTGCCATCAACACTGGTGGGAACGTCATATGCATATTCCCGAAGGACAGTGAGTCTACTGGACCGGTGCTTACTTCTGTTTTTGTGATGCCTAGACGGATGACCATTGGGGCGATACTGCACCTCCACTGGCGCAACGTGCATCTTGATATCATTATCCAAGGAATGTTCAGTCAAGCTATTGTCAAGTTGGGGTGCGGGGTTGACTGGCAAGGGGTTTGTGTTACATTGTGCAGCGGCTGCTTGTAAATTAGTCAACTTGCAGCCCTGGGAGGAGTTCTTGACACTGGATACGCTTTTATTGGTACAGGAAGACTCAGCGCTGCTGTTCGTACATTTTGGAGCGTCACCGTTAGCGGCAGAAGAGTTTGAAGGAGGGACGTTAACTTGCACCGAATATGTACTCCTACCTGGGCAGAAGGTGTTGATTAATGCCCGTCTCACGTCTTCCCTGTTCATACAGTGATGCACAACCAAAAAGGCACCAAGGCTTAAGCAAGTCACCCCAAAAAAGCAGCTGAAGACCAGGTCCATTGGATAATACAAGGAAACGGATAAAGCACCAAATATCCAAAGGGAAACATATAGGAATAAAGTAAGGCTGGCACCGAGAAGCTGGGCTTGGAAGGTCTGCTCATTCTCCAAGGCAGATGTAGATACCAGTGAAACGGAAAGTGAATCCGGCTGGTTCCCCTCCCCGTTTTCACTAGCTGCTAATCGTTGCTGTTCTTCTGTTTGCTCCTTCAATTCAAAGACTCTGTCGGGATGCCGCTTCAGCTGGATGAATATGCTAAGGAAGTACATGCAGTTTATAAATACGATGAAACTGGCAGGACCGTAGAAAGCTCCAAGGCTGGGCTCCCATGCCATCCAGCAACTACAGAGATGGAAAAAAAGAACAGCAACATATTTAGAACCACCACCACAAAGTTGTAAAATAGCACTTTTCTTACTAGTACCAATTATAGAAACATGGAAGACTAATGGCAGAAAAAGACCACATAGCCCATCTAGTCAGACCTTATACTATTACCATTATAGTTCTCTCGTAATAAAGATCTATACCTATCCCAGGCAGCTAGAATTTATGTATTGTTGATTTTCCAACCACGTCTGCTGGAAGTTTGTTCCCAGTATCTACTACTCTTTCAGTAAATATTTCCTGACATTACACTGATCTCCCCCAACTAATCTCAAATTGTGCCGCCTTGTTCTAGTATTTGGTTCCTTCCCTCCTGATCCTTATTTATACCTTTAACATATATAAAGCTTCCCATCATATCCCTCCTTTCCTCTTGTAAAGTAAATATATGGTAGTGGCAGGCACACAGATTACAGTGATATGTCTACTGTATCTGAGCAGCAGTTTTGGAGAAACTTTCATTCAATGAGTAGCAACCAGACACAGAACTAGTCCTGCATACTAATGAGCTGCAACCTAGCCACACCCACCCCACCCTGCCAGCCAATAATTGGCAGCTCTCTCTCTATGCACAGTAATAATCAGAGAGCTGTCAATCATGGGCTGGAGGGCAGAGTGGGTGGGGCTAGCCTGCAGCACATGAATATTCAGGACTACTTTAAGTAGTCCCCTATGCATGTGCTACTACTGACAAAATGCACATTTCTCAAAAAACTACTGCACAGTCCACATTTCAGACACATCACTAATCAGCGTGACTCAGTACCTTGTGTTGCCCTCTGAGAGGGGTGCAAAAATATGGTGACAGAGGCCAAGCCTTTCCTGATAAGTTTTGCTTTTGAGACCTTCCACCATTTTTGTAGTCAGTCTTCGGACTTGTTCTATTTTGTTCCATGTCTTTCTATAGATTGGGTTTCCAGAACTGAACACAATATTCCAGAGGGGACTTCACCAGACCTCAATACACATCACAATCTCCCTCTTTCTACTAGTTATACTTCCAGCTATGCAGTCGAGCATCTTGGTTTCCTGGCTGCTTGACTGCACTGTGGACTCATTTTAAGGCAGTCATCAATCAGAATCCCTAAATCCTTCTCTCCTGAAGCCCCAGTCCTTAGGATATACTCACTAATGGGCGGTCGTCTGGTTTCCATAGTTTTTAATGTTTGCTGCTGCTGTTATCCCGCATACAATGATAGGAATGCCACCTCCGATGAGATAGAATCTAAGAAAAAAAAAAAAAAAAAGAGTGAGATTAAAAAGGAAACAAAGAACTCCAAAAGAAATATTAAACTAAACACAAGCCAACACGAGGAAACACTCAGAGTAAACAACCATTTCCTTAATGGTTTCCTACTTCTGGTGGATTGCTAACCTATTTGACTTCATTGAAACCTCCCTTAAGCAAACATGATCATTTCATTCATCCCTTTCACGTGTGTATAGGACTTCAAAAGTGTTTTCCTTGGATAGGGTCCAAACGTTAAAGCTTAAAGAGGCTAACAAAAATAAACATAGGGCCATTAGGACTTCTGTGTCGTCTACTGGACGAACCTATAGAACTACAATAGGTTCATTTCTGTATGTATGAATGTTAACTACATGGATATATAAACAGTATATAGACAGTATTGTCACAGACAGACTTTGTATTATTACAAACCTCAGCATAGGTCTAGGGGGCGGAGGGAGCTCGTCTGGATCCTGACAGCGCTTGGCTTTTTTGGTGACTTGCTTGTATATGTTGCGCGCTGTTACTCCCACCCAGAGCACAGTGGCCAGGGTGCAGTAATGCAGAAGAATCCCAATCTACAAAGCAATGGAGAATTACTAACACATTAAAGCAAACCTGTTGTATTGATAAGTACTTGCAGTCTTGAGATCTGCAGTCTCGCACAAAGGGGACGACTATTGGTGGCCGTGTTTACACTGATCATTTGTATCTACATGGTGTGTTGCTAGTTGTATGACATTTATCACCACCGCCATCCAACAACTAGATGTATAGTCCGAGCTTTAACATGTTTCACCATAGATGGCTTTTATCAGGGAGCTAGGTTCATATTAGGCGTCCCATCTATGGCAAGATACACCAGCGCGGATGATAATGAGAAATTAATTTTGCACTCAGCGTGCACGACTGTATGCAATATTAATATGACAGTCATTTCAGAGCCAATCTGGAGATTTCATACATGACTGCATCAAACTAAAAAAAACGCAAGATGGTGGAGTTGTAGTGTGGATTTGTAACACTGCTTAGTGTATTCGGACCCGTAGTCATTTACATAATTAGTGAGGTTGCCTTTTGGGGTTGAGAATATATAACGGCCCTTTTACACGAGATGCAAGTTGGCTAAATGACTACAGGAGCGCTGACGTCACCGCTCAGGACTTCAGCGCTCATGCAGAGCGATTAGACAGGCTGGATTGTGGGCCTCTTGCTCAGCGCTTCACTTTCTATATGAAGCACTGAGCGTTTACACAGAACGAGAAGCCAGCAATAGTTTTTATGCTGACTGAGTCAGCGATAACGACTTACAAAAATGGGGAGTGATTTTTTTAAAATTTACATTGCACGATTATCGTTCAAGTTCATACGGTTGAACGAATTTTAAACGATAATCGTTACGTGTAAAAGGGCCATTCGTTTAATTGGAAATGGGTAAACTTGTAATTGCCTCCAGTAATGTCATAGTAGCCCATAGTCTTGTTATATAGAAAAGTTGAAACTTACAGCCTGACACACTCTGGCATCTTTTGTCTGGTTTATGCCTCCCACATAGACCGCGCAGGTCAGAAAGATGTGAAGACTGAGGTTGACCAACATGTGCCAGGTCTTCAGGCTAACCCGAATCAGGCTGAAAAATAAAACACACACCATGTACTTCGGTTAGAAGGTTAAAGAGCAACACTTAAAACAATCATTCACAGACATATAAGAGAGCAGATTATATATGTTCTGTTCCTATATAATCCAGACAACAGCCAGTTAATGCCAACTGAGCCAAGAATACATGAACCTATTGGAAGCAGCAGATACAGGGTGACAATCCATACCTGTGATAGTACAAATAACTGATGATCATCATCAGCAAGCACAAAAGCAGCACCACGGCGGACGCATACACCACTGGATGCAAGAGAGTCACGGGATGAGTGTCCACTCCGGTCAGATCCTTTATGGAAAAAAGGAACATCACAAGTCAGATTACAGGGCTGTCCAGGATTAGGTAAAAAGATGTGCCGCTCTTGTATATGGGATGGGTCTGGCAGTAAAGGTTAGCTCCAGTTTCAGAAAAATTAGATACGTCAGAAAGTTTTGATCGGTGAGCGTCCGGGTGCCAAAAACTTTAGCTATCGCTAAGACAAAGGGATAGAAGTGCTGAGCTGAGCACTGTGGCTATGCTTGTGTGTTAAGCTCTACTCTACGGGTTTGTACACTGGTCTGCTCACATCTCTGGGCATCAGCAGAGCGCTTTCACCCCTTTAGTCTCAGCATTTGGATTGATTAAAACGTCTGACATTAAGTTTTTTATTCTTTTAGAAACACTATGTAATTGATAGGGATGAGCTGCCGATATCCCATGAACATGAGTGGGGTTGTGTCTCGAAATAAAGCAGATTCTTTGATTTAACCCTATGAAATAATAAGGTAGAACTACATGACATGGCACAAATACATATACAGCCTTTCCCTCACACAGTATGGCAGTAGCAGGGATTCCTTACAAGTGCACATACTATTGATTTATACACTCATTAGTTCAGCAGTTGTTAGCGCCACATTGGAGAATATGAACTTGCTAATTGTAAATATGCTTCATGCATGGATGAAAGGTGGAGCCCGTGGTGCAGAGTGCTCGGATATACTTCGTACCATTAGTACTGCGTAGTTGCTGAGCGTGTGGCACTGTATTGTAGTTATATTCTCATCAGATGCTATGATACTGCAGCCTTCTGACTTCCAACCACCTTGTCCATTAAGAAGGTCAAAATCCCACTGGGCTGCCACAGGGTCCTTCCCATGAGCAATGCGACGGAGAGTGATATTAATGGGCACACTGGGAGGGTTCTTGTTTGGACCATCTAAAAGGAGGGAAAGAGAAAAAAAAATATGAGACACTTCCAGTCCTCCATTCAGTTTGGACATTTAGACCTCCACCAATCCCAAGAATAAAGTCCCCTCCTCCTCACTGCAAGCTCACTATAGATTGAATGGAGTGGCAGCTGTGCAAGTGCAATGCTGATCCAATTCCTCTTCAATGGGACTACCAAAGATAGCCAGATGCCTGTACTCTGCCATTTCCATCATTCCCTTTTATTAAACTTTCTGATAGTGAGAGTGATCAATGAGTGGAACAAGTTGTCACGGGAAGTGGGCAGACATCTGTCTGGGATTACTTAGTGATCCAGCATGGAGCAGGGAGTTGGTCCCTTCCAACTACCATTCTACGAAATGAACGAAGCAGCATTGCACATGCTCAGCCATCGCTTCATTCAATCCACATGTCACAGCGGAAGGTGCAGTAAGCAACAGCGAGCAGGACAAGGACAACATGGGACTCCTGTTCCCAAGATCAATGGATGCACAATAACTGTAAATCTTGGGAGTACCCCTTAAGAGTATGCTCACACGTAGCAGATTTTGGTGCGGTAAATCCACACCAATTACGCCAAGTTTGAACGTACCCTTAAGTGTTAACTATATAACTGCTTACATTTTAAACCTAATATATCAGCATATTTCTGTATGACACAAGTTATTGTTACAGCAGGACTTGGGGTGCTGCATCAGCAGGCTCAGTCTACAGACAGCCCTAGAGTCCTATCTAGAACTGCACATGGGTCCCTCAGTATACCCAGTGAAAAGATCAACGGGGGAAAAGCCAACATTGATCATGCCTCAAACACCATACATTGGAGCATGAGTTCAGCTGGAGCCTAGCAACTACACTAGGGTGGCATGGGGAACTCATGCAGAGCTTAAGGCCCATTTACACGGAGTGATGATCGCTAAAAAAAAAAATATATATAACACAAGCATCCAAGAGAACTACTTTAATACATGTTGGAGTTATGTGAGGACTGCAGCTGGGAAACACTGCTAAGACATTTTAATACAAACCTAGCTTGGCGAGAATGACAGGCGTCACTACGGAGTGTCTCCTTCCGTCTTCCTGGAGGTGTGTGGAGTTTCCTGTGGTTGGGAAGAGCTTTCCATTTCGGAATGCGATCAGCTGCAGCTTATACACAAACTCGTCCGCCGCTCGCCTCTCCCGCTTGTCTTTAGGTAGAAACAGTGCTGCCGGCAGCTGGATGGAGGCCTCCACAACGGTGTTCTAGGAAAGACACAAGGCAACTGATAATATATACAAGACGTATCCATGAAAGGTGTATCAACACAAGTCAATGGGATCAGAATCTCTGCCTAATGCATAAAACCATTGCCAGGGCTCTTCATTCCCAATGATCTGCTCTGTACACCTAAAGGGCCACAGAACCAGTTTAGCTGTAACCAGTTGGCTGACTTATTTATTTTACTCCATTTTTGTCAACTTTTTATTTCGTGTGGCCTCTGCATTCAATCCATATTTGCTGTGTCAAGTTTTTTGTCTATGTATGCCAAAAGAAAAAAAAAGAAAACCGAAAACACTCCCAATCCTTTTTTGTTTCTGCATCTTAAGAAAACACAACAAAAACCAAAACACAAAGTCTGCACATGGATGACACCCGTCTTCTGTCCGTTTTTTTTCCTCTCCCCATTGACGTATATGGACAGTTCTCATCCATAAAACAGATCACAGTAGTGCATGCGATGAGTTTATTAGGGCGTACACCCCCAACCAAAAATGACAAGTATTTCATGGACCAGTATATTTAAGACAATAGCAAAAATTTTTATTATGCAATACTACTTTTAAAAAATAAAAATCTCTTTTCAAAAGGCTTTCTAAACTTGTGATACTTATTTTTCACAATGACAGACCCCCCCCCCCCTCACTTATTTTTAATTATTTTTTTCCCCCCATGACTTGTACTTGCAATTGTTGGAATGCTTACACCATATACTGCAATACTCTAGTATTGCAGTATATGGTATTTCCGCCAGCATTCTATTAGGACTAGAGATGAGCGAGCGTACTCCTTAAGGACAGATACTCGAGCGAGTATCGTCCTTACTGAGTACATGCCTGCTCGCAAAGATTTGGGTGCCAGCGGGGGGTGAGCGCTGTGTTGCGGGAGTGAGTGAAGGGTAGAGCGAGAGAGAGGGAGATCTCCCTAACGCCCCCCCCCCCGCCAGCACCAGAAACTCTGCGGGCGAGCAGGCAGGTACTCGGTAAGGATGATAATCACTCGAGTATCTGTCCTTACAGAGTACACGCGCTCATCTCTAATTAGGACACACTACAGGCCTGTCTAAATAGGCAGAGTTGAAAGATGAGAAGAAAACAAAGACCTTTAATAAAGTTTCTCATAATACTTTTTCTAGACTATTTGTAAACTTAAATAAAAACAAAACGAAAAAACAGTTTTTTGGTAGGTTTCTCGTAATTACATTCTCTCCCTCTTATTTTCACAATGTACTGTACATTTCACATTTGGGCAACAGGACAACATGTGAACGTTACCTTTAATGCCACCACACTGAAGGTACTGGACATATTGCATTTGAAGCTCAGTTGTTTATCCAGGTTTCCATCTGGATCTCTTCTCCCAAAGTCGGCCAATACTGTGCGGTCAGATGCGGCCAGCTTCTGGAACACCGTGCAGGTCATGCCAGTGAAGAGGGTGGATTTAATCACATAGGCTTCCAGGGCAATGTTTGGGGAATACTGGAGAATACAAAGAAAAGCTTTTTCAGAACACCTTTACATAAAACGAAGCTCCCAATGTGTGACATAGAAGCAGAGCATATGTTCTAGTGCATGTCTCCCTGTCCTAGTGGAGGGGCGACATGAATTTTTCGTAATGTTATCATGCCCCCAGTCAATCGGAAAGCATATTTACTCTCCAATTTTCCTAGAAAGGGAGTGAAATGATGAGCACTTACTTGCTCATGTAAATCACTTCTCTACACAGTTAAACCCCACAGATGCCACAGTCATTGCTGACCGTAGCATCTAAAAACTTTTTTTTTTTTACAGAAAAAAATAAATAAAGAAAAAAAAAACTTTCCCCTTAAAGGGGTTCTGACATGACGAGAAAAAAAATACTTACCTTGCCTGGCCAGGACCGCTCATCAGGCATGTCTCCTCCATCTGGCATCTTCCTCTGTAGCTACTTGAAGCAGAGCTGGGGCGGTCAAAATGACGGCTTCCTGCTCTGCCCCGTCCGTGAGCCATTTCAAAGGTCACCGGACGGACGCCACGTCACAAGCAGTGCTTGCTGTGGACGGCCCGTCTGCCCTGGCTGAGTTGGAAGGTCTTCTGTGCATGCGCGCTATCGGGAGTGGAGGGTGTACCGTTCTGACTCCTGTCTTCTGTGCCTGCGCGCAATCCTGGAGGGGTGTGTGAGGCCAATCACATTAAAGGAAAAGTGAATATGTATAAAATGAACTGCAATGGGCAGTGTCTACTACAGGGGACAGTAAGCGCTTTCCCTTTTTCCTGCTATTCCTGCAGTTACACTCTGTCTTCGACCAGCAATAGAACTGTCCCCAGCTTCACATTGTTAGCTGCCGCCCACAAGCGTCACATGACTATCTGTGGGCAGGCAGGCTGGCTGTTCTCTCCACGGCAACCCTGGAAGGAGGAAGCAGTGTTCAAGCTCAATGCCTGCTGGGAGATGAGCCCCAGTTGCACAACAGCACATGCTGATAACAAAGGTAAACATTAGGTTTTTAAGCTAAAGCAAGCCAAATATCGTGGGTTCCCTGTGTCCATTAGGCAGACCAGGGAATAATGGCTGTTAAAGCATAAAAACATTATTCGTGTCAGAAGCCCTTAAACAAGACAAAAAAAAAAAAAAAAAAAAAAAAAAAAAAAAGTATATTCGTTTGATTCTGTGACATCCTATACAGATTCCGTATTTTCCCCATAGACTTACTGTGGAGTATACTTGTGCCCCATTGGCGAGACGGTAAGTAGCAATTCGCTGCAAACACTGTACTATACGTGTGCAGGCACGGGCATCATCCTGTGCCTTTAACAAGACATCTTCATCAGCCAGCATTATGTTACTTGCTATATCAACCATGACATCGCCAAGCTGGAACGGGAGAGGAATTAGACACATCATGAACCAAGGTTTATCAGACAGACCGCCACTCACATCAACATCAGTACAGATTACGACGACAGTAATCCTGAAGGGGATCACGCTCTACAGACAATCCATAGAGGGCCAGACACTAAACACCGCTCAATCTCCACTACAAATACTTTGGGGCCAAGAAATCAACATTAGATTAATTTCCAATTGCTACAGTAAAGTTCGATATTTAGGCCTCCTTCCTACGAGCGTGACGGGCTCCGCCGCGTAATATTCCGCAGTGAAGCCCGTAACGGCGCCCCCCAGAGACCCCATACTTACCAGCGGAAGATAGCGTGAAGACGCTTCCCCGCGCACCGCCGTCGCATCATGTGACACGCCCACCGCGTCACATGACGCAGCCGGCCGTGTCATGTGACGCGCCGGCCGCGTCATATGACGCGCGGCGGTAGGCGGGGAAGCGTTTTTTCACGCTATCTTCCGCTGCTTGCAGCAGGAGATAGCGTGAACGGACGGCTTCCATTGACTGCAATGGAAGCCGTCAGCGCGTACACCCGCAGCAAATAGAACATGCTGCGGGTGAGAACGGGAGATTTCACGGTGCGTAATTCTGCGGTGGAATTACGCATCGTGAGCATTGTGCTATTAGGTTCAATAGAACCTAATAGCAGGGGGCAACGCAGCGGATTTTTGCCGCGGATTTACGCGGCGTAAATCCGTTCGTGGGAAGGAGGCCTTAGGGCTCCCACAAACCGCGTTTTTTTTCACGCAAATGTCAATGGGACTTTCTAATGTTAAAAACGCACTGCAAAAGTTTGTGCTTTGCGATTTTTGTGCGATGTGTTTTTAACATTAGAAAGTCCCATTGACAATTGCGTAAAAAAAAAAAAAAACAACACAAATGTGTGGGAGCCTTTAAGCCTCATGTCCATGGGCACAACTGAATTGCCAATGATCTGCAGTTCAATATGCCCATAGACATTCATGGTGCATCCGAAGGTAATCAAATACCTGCAGATGTCGTTTTCCCCATTGTGGACAAATCGCAAGCGTGGGGCAAGCAAAAAAAAAAAAAAAAAGCAGCCTGTTCCATTTTGTGTGGTTTCCTGCGCCCACTGTTTCCATTGAAGTCAGTGGAAGCCGCCCGATCCACTGTGTGGCCGTGCAACGGGAAAGCAGGATATTTAAATAAAAGACATGCCGCATGCATGCGGCGCCTGGACGCATCTGCCATGCAGAAGAAAAAAGATCCAGCTGTGAGGGAGGAGACCTGCACCACGTCCAAACAGGTGAGAAAATGTCTTTTGTCCTCATGGCTGCGGGCACGGCTGGAATCTGCTGTGGGATTCTGCACTGGGAATTGTGCGTGCCGTGAGGCCTCAGAGTGTGTTCACACATCGCTGATTTGTTGTGGAATTGGTCACAGATTTTGAGGTGAATCTGCAGGAGATTTAACCCTTTCAATTTAATTCAAATTTAAGGAGTGAAATCTGCTCCCGATCCACATCAAAATCTGCAGCACATCAGTGACGTGTGAATGCATCCTTAAAGGAAGTCCGTCACCCAATTTTTGGGCTACTAAGAATATACTGACAAACTTGTGCCATTATGAGAAATCCATCGTTACCCTTTATCCGTTTCCAGCATGTATCGCTTCTTAAATGTTGTGGTTCGCATTATGCAAACAAGCTTTGTCCTGCCTGCAATACAAGCGCTCACCTTGCCCATCATCAACAAATGGGTGAACAGCTAGTCATTAAATATTAACATTTATTAGATGTGCATGAAAACCAATGTGCACAAAATGCCAAAAAACACTCCAAGCAAAATATAGCAAAATCAACCGGGATAGCAAATGGGTAAAGATAAATAGAAACAATTTCCCCAATCTGTAGACTATCGAGTTCAAGGCAGCCAGGATCCATTCATCTTAATACCCATCAGGTGGCGTGTAGTGATACAAATAAGGCATTACCAGGGTGTGACCACTAGTATGCCCTAATGGCTATTATACACAGGGAAGGTCGTACCTTGACAATTCATTAAACTGTGATCCCTGCGAGGTAGGTAACAGTGAGTTAGGCTCCCATGTACATTTTTACAGTTTAGCTTCTTTGACCCTCGCACACTAGGAACTCCTTTCCAGGGTCACCCTTCTCAGTGCGGATATTCAGTCGTCATAGGGCTTAATAGCAGTTAGGATATATTAGGGCAAGTGATGCCTTTTTCATGTCACTACACACCAACTGATGGATACTAGGATGTATGGATCCTGGCTACCTTGGACTCCGGCAGTTTACGGACTTTTTTCTACTTGGCTTTACCAATTTATATCCGGTTAGATTTTAATAGATTTTATTTACAGCATTTAATTATTTAGAATTTTGTGTACATGTGGTTTTAATGCATATCTAATAAATGTTACGTTTTAATGAGTAGCCGTTAACCCAATTTTTGCATTGCTGCTGGTGACTATTGGGACATTGTGTGAGTCTTTACTGCTCCCTGACGATTGTTGCCAAAACCCCCCATTGTGTGTGATGTCTTTAGCTCCGGCCACTCAAGATGACATGCGCTCTGTCAATGCGTCTGCGCCCTAATGAGCGACCAAGCGAATCCGCTGTAACTCCTCCTCCTTGGGACAGATCGATGTCACATCTATCAGCACAGTGACAGTGGAATGCATGACGTCTCCAGCGGGACAGGTCACCAAGCATAGAATGGGGCAGATTTTACAACAATCAGCAGGGACAGAGTCCAGATCGCAGGCAGCGGTGGAGTAGTCAAAGCTAGTTTGTACATGGTGCATGACAACATTGAGGAGCGATATTTCGAGAGTGGAGACACACTGGAAACCTATAAAGGTAACAAAGCATTCCGCATAGCAGCGCACATTTACAAGTAAATTCTGTTCGCAGCCCAAAAATGAGGTGACAGAGTTCCTTTAACGTAGTAGGAGTTGAGCCAAATGACAAATTCCACTTTGCTACATCTATACCAGAAAACACGCAGACAACGGTGACAAAAAATCTGTAAAAACATCAAAATACAGAAAAAAGTAATATGCTGCACCTCAGCTCACTGTATGATCCCTACCTTCTCTTATGTGGAATCTTGTGTAATATACCACATAGTGTATACTCCACTTCACATCTTGCATTATTATAGGACAAGGTTTCGTGTTTACACTTACCTCTTTGTATTTATCTGCAAAACGCCCAAATTTTTCAATCATTTCCGCCACAAAGATGACATCCATCTTGTCCGAGAAGTTGGCGGCTTCCACGGTGTACGCCAGAAGTTGCTTTGCAGTTGCAACAGCATTTGTGAGGTTAAGGGGCATCTGAAAAATAAGCAATCACAAGATCAACCCATCAGAACACTATCTTACTGTACACGCTGCCACAGACTTGCGGACACTGCTCTACAGGATGCCCTCAATGGCGCCAACGAGGAGATCGTGTGCACCCACTAAGTGTCACATTGCAGCACTGGCTGAGGAGTTGATTCCTTTTCAACTTTTATAATACTGTACTTATACAATGTTTAATGGGTACAAAGGCACCCTTCGACTCTAGTAGTGGATCTTATAGATGTCCTCAGAGGCGTCAGTTCTAGCGATTAACCCCTTGATGTCAGCCACACAACTATTTATGTCTTAACTGCATATGCTATGTGCAATTAGCATGTATATAGACATCCACCATACCTGCGGTGTATGGAGAGGGTAATCGGTCGTCCTTGACCGATCAACTACCGATTGCGGTTATTAACCCTTTAAATGCCACTGTCAATTCTGACAGCGGCATTTAAAACATCCCAAATGGCCTCCCATGATAAGATCATGAGGTGCCATCCGGATGTCATGGCAGCCTGGTGCCTTCTGAGGGTTCCCAAGGATACCATAATTGTTTGCCTATTAAAAAGGAAACGGTCGCCAACTATAAGCATCATAAATCAAATTATAGTGCCCCTAGGCACTGATGTGGAGACCGGAGAGCCCCTTTTCATACTCACCTGAACCCGCGTTGCTACGGTGTCCCCTGGCAAAGGCAGTGCGCACACAACCAGCTTGCCCATTTTCAGAGGCTGTGCACATGCATTCCCATCAAGATGAATGGCAGGTGTGTATATACAGCCTTATGAGTCAAGTTTGCTGTTTGCACAGTCTTCGCCTGGGGACAATGCATGAACAGGAGACCGGGTGAGTATTAAGAGACGCTCCACAGACCCCGCATCACTAATGCTCTTGGCGACAGGTTCCCTTTATATTATATTGTATAAGCAATCAAACCATCCCATCCCCAAGAAAAAAAAATTGAATAAAAAGCAATCAAAAGGTCATATGTTCCCCAACATGGTACCAATAAAATCTACAGGTTGCCTCAACGATGGAAAAGTAAAGTAAAGTTATAGGAGCTAAAAAAGGTCAAAGCTTGAATTTCTTTTTAAAGGGATACTGCCGTCTCAGCAACTATGTGAATCTATTGCTCAAATTCTTTAACCTTGGCAGATAAAGGTTAACTGGGTATTGCGGTGATGGAGCTTTTTCTTCGGTTTTCACCCACTGGATGAGTGAAAGCAGATAGATCTTGGGGGCCTGACCGCTGGGACCCCCACACTGATCCTGGGAACAGGGACCCGTGCCCCCCCCCCCCCTATTTTCCAGTTCACGATGCACAGCTGCATTTCTATAGTGGAGGATGGAGCCGCTAGCCACACATGCGCAGCAGCTCCATTCCTCTCGGTGGCGCAGGCAGATAGCCGGGCACTTTGCTAATCTGTCAGCCGCCCTGAAATGAATGGATGAAAACTGGACAAAAAAAACAAAAACCCCAAAACTTCCCCTATACAGTTAGAGGTCTGGACTTGTCATAAATCAGCAGCTTTGGATAACTTTATGTTAAACTAATGTTTCAGGGGGGCTTTATGGTCACCCTTTTGTTAAAAATGCTTAGTCCTACATAAAGGCTTTAAATGGTGAACTATAAATCCTCCCCGTACGGGCGCTGCTCTATGGCCATGCAGAAACAATACCTGATTAAACATGTACAGAACTCGTGTAACATCGTTGGCATACTGGCATCGAGAATAGTCGTCTTCTGCCCAGAAGCCTCCTCTGTCACATCGTCGCCATGCTCGGATATCATCTTGCTGATTACCAGGATAGATGCCACCTCCGGCGGAGTACCGTGTGCACAGTAGATATGCAGTGATCCCTGCCAATGTTCTCGGCCACCTAGCAGGTTATACAATTACATATCACTATTAGAGTCTTGCATGATCAAAAGCTACCAGAAACAATTAATGGGTTAAAAGGATTCTGTCACCAGGTTCATGAAGTTTGGCTAGGAGCTGAGCTCCGAGTCACGCAGGCGGACCATGCCAGCTTCTAGCTGCCCGCAGCATGTAGACTGACAGATCTCTCCTCTTGTGTGTATGGGGAGAGAAAGCTGTCACTCTGCATGCTGCGGGCGGGGTGAAGCTGGCATAGTCCGCCTGCGTGACTCGAGCTCGGTTCCTAGCCAAACTTCATGAACCTGGTGACAGAATCCCTTTAATTGCATATCAACTTTCCTTGTAACAGAAAACCTACATATAAAAGGCTATAAATAATATCCTTGGAGTCATCCAGTAGGTTTATGGAGTGACAATGGGGCACGTTCTAGCCCTTAAGGACATAGCTCCGTGCCGGACCACAGACATAGCAGAGCTCTACACCACAGTGGAAAGACACTATAGTCCTTACTACTTACACTGCAAAAGGCGTAAAACAGATAAGCTGGCCACACACCTTAGATAGCGGTAAGCGGATATAACCATTTCATTGTCTCGTTCAGTACCATAAGAGACAGACTTTGTGAGTGCTCAACAGCCATTCCACTCATCCGGGGAGATATAGGACTTCCTTTTGTGAACAGTGGCGAGCAGAGTGGTCAGCTCCCAATGGTCAGACACTTGGCTTTATCTTGACGCTAGGGAATAAGCCGAAAACTTACCCTACCTGTTTGAGAGAGAGGACCCTGCCGGCAAGGGCTTACAGTGTACAGGGGAAGTAGACAGTAGGTGCTCATCTTGTGGTGTCAGTAGGACTAGTGTAGGTTGTAGGGTTGTCTTAGGAGGTGGGTTTTCAGGTTCCTTTTGAAGTTTTCCCAGGTGGTTGAGCATCTGATAGGTGACGTATGGGAGAACGCCTGGAGACGATTATGTAAGGAGCACAGTAGAGAAGAGTAGACATGGTGGTCTTGCAAGGACTGTAGATTATATGTGGGGAGGTATTGGGATATTAGGACAGATGTGTATGGGGGACATGTCATGGACAGCTTTATATATAATGACTTGAATTTAATTCTCTGGGTAATGGGCAGCCAAGTAATGGAAGGAGAGGTGGATAAGCTGGGCAGCAGAGTAGAGGATGGATTGGAGGGACACAAGGGCATTTGAAGGGAGGCCACAGAGGCTACTGCAGTAATCTAGATGGAAGATGACGAGAGCATGCACCAGCATTTTTGTTGACTTGGGGTTGAAGACCGACCATATCCAAGAGATCTTTTTGACGTGGCAAGGGCTTGTATGTGCGGTTTGAAGGAGAGGGTGGAGTCAAACGTTAGACCGAGATGGCGGACTTGTGGGACCGGTGATAGTATGGAGCCGTTGATTGTGATGGACAAGTTCGGTGGGGGTGTAGAGTAAGGTGGAGAAAAGAGGATTTCAGTTTTCCCCATGTTAAGTTTTAGGAAGCGAGAGGAGAAGGAAATAGCAGATAAGACCCTTCAGGACAGAAGAGGGATTCTGGATAGGAGAGGCAACATTTGGGTTAGAGAAGTAGATTGGAGTGTCATCAGCACAAATGTGATATTACTTCCATGTGCCCAAGTAAAAAAGCAAACCACACAAAAACTTCCACACTACTTTGGCCATCATCATTATGCTTGTAAAGCGATAGACCGCTGGGTATTAACTTGACAGGCCTCGCTCAATTAGATTGTGAAAGGCATGTCTTGGCAGCTCTTCACAGCGCCGCTAACTAATCCTCTTCCTACTTTGACCTTCTCAAACAACATTTATGGGAATTCCAACAGCAACTCTGAAGGTAGAAATTAGTGAGTGGAGCCGATCCATAGCCATTACATGTACTGGAGAGGTCTATAGTGAACAGCAATTCAGTCAAAGCCAACAGTGGTACGTCCATGGGTAGCTGTGTAGAAGAGATATAACGTCAGGTCAGGTCCAGCATGTCTGACCTGAATCTGCTGCACCAACTGAAACATGGAAATACCGGACATAAAACTTATCGTACTACACAATGACTGGCTTGTCTCTTTTTGGGAAATAATGAGCCCCAATATTAAAAAAGGGAGTGTTGGCAAGTGTGAAACCCAAGGATAATATTTGCCATGGATCTACATGAGTTAGCTCCATTCACCATCGCTGGATTGCGGGCTTGTCTGTTTGTGTAAATGCTCCCCACTCTAGAAGGTGAAGTGCTGAGCGAGAAGCCAGCGATCAAGCGGTAAAGTCTTTCAGTCTAAACACTCTGCACGAGCGCTAACGACCTTAGGGGTAACGTCAGCACTCCTGCAGTCATTTAGCCGACTGTCGGCCCATGTAAAAGGGACATTACTGAGAAGAAGCACATGTTGCATCCAGTGTGTCAAGTGTAATTGTGTATGTGAAACACTCAATGCTTACTTACAGCTCATTCAAAGTAAACAAAATTAATAATAAAACAGAAACCCCAAACTAGGAAAAGTTCACCAACCTGAAGTCCCCTTTGTTATTTTTGACCCTTTCCATAGGGCAGTACTGCGCTGAACTCTCCAGTACCACAATATCCACAGTCCTGGTGTTATTACCACGCTTGCTCTGAACCCGGCAACCCCAGTTCCCGGTTGATCCCGCTTGTATATTGGAAATGGTCAACGCACTAAAAAGTAATAAAACGGTGTCAAATTCATTTAGCATAATTAACATACTAAACAATTCATAAAGGGAAATTAGAACAGCGTGCTAAGTGAAGGATGATCGTGCACTTAGTGGCAGTATGCTGCCGAACCAGATGTGGCAACGCTTTTATAGATGAAATCCAAGGTTCCACCTGTGATAACGCTACATGTATAGGCGGCCTAAAGAGAAGCCGTTTATACGCAGGACATGCATGTAAAGTCTAACTGCAAGTAAATGGTACACTTGTTCATTTCTTATGATCTACATGAGGAATATGAGATCTGAACAGACTGTCACCATTCTTTTGCACCTCGCCCTGAGGACAGGACAAGGTAATGACAATCACACCGATAGGTCTGCTGTGTAGGTCTGTTCACTCGTTTTTGAGAAACTTGCCTTTTATCAGTGGCAGCACATGCAGAGGACTACTTAAAAGTAGTCCTGGGTATTCATGAGCTGCAGACTAGCCACACCCACGCCACCCTGATGTAACTACTTCTGCACCACCCTGTATATTATTATATAGCATAGAAAAGAACGCTACCTGGCAATCAGTGAACAGTTGTGGATCATGTTCTTCTGGACGATAATACCCTGCGACTCGTCTGTTTCCACAATCTTCCCATCTTGATACCACAACACCTGCATGTCCTGGTCTATGTAGGAAGCCATGCACTGGAAAGGGAGGCTATCCCCTTCAAAGACCACTTGGCGGTGAGAAGGAGTCATGTAAAAGGAAGGCAACTCAAGAGGTGAATCTGGAAACAAATGGAAAAAGCACAGTAATCAAAAGGTTCTATATTAAAATTATTCTTCAATCCAAGCACCAGCAGCTGAGCGATCTCTGAAGACACACGCTTGGCTTATAACATAGACCCTTCTATAATGTGTTTATTAAAATCTGCTATATTTGATAACGATTCTGGGCCATCTTTTTTTAAAACTCTGCATTGTGCAGTCCCCCAATTGTTCCTCCTGGAAACGCATGATTAAATTGACAACTGGGCGTTAACATTCTCTTTGTTAAGGTGTCCCTACAGGGCCTGACATGGTCACCATGGATTGGACATTGCTAGATTGGCCTAGTGTTTCCCCTTCATTCACAACACCACCACCAACTTGGAAATGTAGGGATAACCTGACAGCTGGAGTAACGGAGGGATGGCTTAATGTATTTATGAAGATGTTCTAGCATTATCACATGTGGAATACAAGTAAACGGGCAGGTAATGCTTCAAAGACTAGCCTGCGGCTCTCTATTAGCATTGCCATTTGATATTTTTTATTTAAATAGTTATTCCCATTTCTTAAAGTAATTGTGGGGGTCCGACCTCTGGGACCCCCACGATTCTAAGAACAGTGATGCTTACAGACACCTGCTGTCCAGGGACAAACAGTGAAGTGGTCACTAAACAAGTGTTGCGCTGCCCTCATTTTCAGGATTGCTGGGGATTCTAGCGATATGCCATCACTTTCTGAGCTGGAAATACCCTTTAGAATGCCACTGAATCATGACTGTGCCGCTTTACATACGACATGCCCTGCAAACGTTATAGGATGCCGAATGACAACTGATGCTCTCTGCAACCACCGGATGGCGTATAAATCTGCATCAAATATGGCACTTGTGGCATTACATTCCTGGCAATCAATGCGCCAAGTGCCGTAGGTCCACAGAGTGCGTCGGTGCATGGCAGACAATATAAAGGGAATGGTGGAATTATTGGTCGATTACCCTTAGCAAACAATGGCGTGTACGTGACTATAATTTATTGGAGGGGGGGTTCTGAGACAGTTCTTTAAATCAAGCCTATTCTTTTGTTTGCGCTAGAGACGTATTTCAATATAAGTTTGTGTCTCCAGCAGGTCGGGTCTCGTTTTATTTATCCCTCTAGATGTATTTCACCAGCAACATCCGCCACGTTAATCTACCCATAGAGCAGAACGTGAGGTCATGCCTCGTTCTTGTAAAGCCATCAACATGACATGTGCAGCTGAGCTACAGAGGATCAATGGGAAATGAAGAACGCGCACGTTCAGCGATTACTCCGTGCCCAGCGGAAAACGGGCAGGAATTATTTTCTTTTTGTACGAGTAGGAACCGGGAGAGGATTGTGGACTCAGTTATGGTTGAGCTGTGAGGAAAAATCACGGTTAAAGACGGTGGATTAGAGAACAAGTGAAGGTAAACAGATCTGTACAGGAAGGTGAAGGCAGTGAGAGAATGTTTCATGAAATCACGCTCTGGAATATGTGAGCAAACAACTTTAGGGCATGTTTACAGGGGAGTTCCCAGAATTAATATTCATCTCCTCATCACAACATAGCTCAAGAGTGTCTGATTACTTTCTCACTATGGGGCTTGACGGTGTGATCCAGTAGTTGCATTAATAATACACCAAGATACCCGTATTGCAGTGTATTATCTGTAAATGTTTTACTGACAAGGTATAATGCTAACTTAGGGCACTACACGTGCTAAACTGTCTGAGTTAATGGAATTTTACTGTAACAGAAGTAGGAATGGTTTTCCAAAGAATATTTTTGGTATAACAATTTGCAGGACCCTCACCTAGTCGGATAAGTATGCTATGTCACTTTCCATTTAAATCTATGGGAGATATGTAACCGGGAGAGTCAGCATGCATTTATAGTTACTACTTCACAGGGAAACCAGGCCCTCCCATGGTCAGGATCACGGGGGTCTAAATCAATCCTATTTATGACATGCGATCAACAAGCCATAAATATATTTGTACGACTTCATAATACACCTGTGCATCACTTAACACCTTCCCACTTACCACAGGTCAGCTGTTCAGGCTTCACCACTGTTATTGGCTGCCCTTGCAGAGACTTGGGGTAGGAACATTTTGTCTCCCGGACCGTTATATTCTTTGCTTTGATCCACCGCAACATCCACAGAAGATTACAGTCACACAGAAGGTAGTCTGTCTGAAATTCACTGCAAGTAAACAAAAAAGGCAACAATTAGAACTATCTTTGGTTACAACTTTATTGGCCGGCCCCGCCTCTATTCTGGCAGCGCTTTCAGCAATGCCAGCCATCATCGCTGCTGTGTAACAGCACAAGAGAGCATCGCTGGGACCAGTGTAAGAGGGCCACAAGTAACCATTCCCCAATATACACTACTGACATAAGATCGTTAGCTGACAAGGATGTAGGATACGGGGGGGGGGGGGGCACAACTTTTCCCAGTGTTTTTTTGCACACGGAACTCTAATGGGAATCCAGGATGCAGGCTACATGATTCACTAGCCGTACATATGGAATACATCATGACTAAACGCTTCCCAAAATTCTAAGAGCTAAAACAGAGATCTTATTTCCAAATGACACCCAAATCCACAAGTGACATCAAGATCGATCGCAGCCTGTTCCACTCATGACTGCCTCTGTACAGCCTCCAGTGACCACATGGGGGCAATAAGGAAACCATTCTTCATGCCATGGTACCTCCTACAAATGAGAGAGGATATGTGCCCTCCGTCATATTCAGGAGGTCCCTTTTTTTAAATCAAGCGAGCAGTTGCACATGTAATTAACCCTCGCACCTCATCAGGACATTTGTTGACTTGTATGTTTAGCAGCACATGAAGATTTTTAGTCTCTGAACTTTTGCCGATTTTATGAAGATATAGGCATGTAGACCTAGGCACAAGGCACATGTATGATGTCTGCACATCCCGTACCCTGTGCCCACATGGGTCAAGACATCTATGGAGGCCAAGAAAGCAGGCAAATCTCTTCACTGGCACGAGGAGAAGATGCAAGTAAGTATTTTTCTCATCATTGTGGTCCTGATCCGCAGCGGCAAATTCACAAACAA
Organism: Eleutherodactylus coqui; assembly: GCF_035609145.1. NCBI lineage: Eukaryota > Metazoa > Chordata > Amphibia > Anura > Eleutherodactylidae > Eleutherodactylus > Eleutherodactylus coqui. The sequence goes on along the minus strand of NC_089843.1, from coordinate 76,524,088 downwards.
ATCGTGTGAATTTACCGCTGCCAAATCCCCTACGGCTTTACTGTGGACAATTGCCTGTGGAAACATAAACTTAGGGCTCAGTCACACGGGCGTCGATCCACCCGTGTTCCTGCACAATAAGACGGCCGTACTGCAGGTTTGGACGACTCTCCGCACCGCCGGAAGAAAGAACACATGGCCGGCAATGGAGCCGGTCATGTGTTCTTTCTTCTGGCGGTGCGGAGAGTCGTCCAAACCTGCAGTGCGGCCGTCTTAGGGCTCAGTCACAGGGGCGCCGATCCACCCTTATCGTGCAGGAACACGGGCGGATCGGCCCCCGTGTGACTGAGCCCTCAGAGTGACTTTAAAGAAAATATTAGTGGACTGCATACATAGCAATTAATAAACATACTCCTCCAATTACATTTCCAGCAGTCGCTCAACGATTATTGGCAGGGCTGCGGGAATCCCACTTCCCCTGCAGACCCATCAGCAGAAGACAGGCTGCTTTACAGCAGTCATTCTAGGTCAGATCTGGTGGCCACGTGGACCCAGGATACTTACAGTGACTTTAAGGCAACCAGGTTAGCAAACGTTTCTTGTGGCAGTGAAGAAAATAAATTCCCAGAGAGATTTCTAGAAAGGAAAATACATACAGTTAGTAGTCAGGGTAAATAAATCCACTACCAGATTACAGCTTCATCCTTTACTTCTAGTCACACCGGGAACAGTCATTGGATATCCAAAGGGCATCCTGTGCATTATAGGACCGCAAATTAACCTAATGACGGTAACAAAGCTCCAAGTCACCAATTAATTACTGGAATGAGCTGCCAACCGAGAACCTGTAATTATACAGATACGTTACACCTACAGGTACAGCTTCACACAACGGGAAAGGCTGAGCACTACAGGCGGAATATAATGGGGCAAGGGGGGGGGGGGGGGATGACTGCAGGGTCTATGGCGGAAAATCATGTTGGTGCAATCACTGTGCCAGGCCCGGCACCGCTTGTAGTGTCCACACATCATTGCTGGAGGTCAGTAGACTTTTTAGGCAATTTCAAACAAGCGTATGCACATATAGACTTGCTTCAGTGCCCTGAATTTGCACACGCATCAGCACATAGTACTGCACTTTTTGACGTACGCAGGGCCTGTTCACAAGCTTGTGCGATCTCTCTCCTGAACGAAGACCTTTTTTCTAAAATACTGTCAAGCAGATTATCCCTTCTTCCCCATCCAGACCAAGTGGGCTTTGTGCCCCTTCATGAGGCACAGGACAATAGGAGGAGAGATTCATATAATCCATTATGCCATGGTCCCTAAAGGACCGATGTTCCCGTTTTCTACAGCTGCAGACAAAGCATGAGACAGGGTCAATCAGGACTATGTCGGAGACCCTTTAATTTGTTGCCCCTGGCAGTAACACGCCGAGTTAGATTTCAACGTCCAGAGTGAAAGCGAATGGCTGCTTTTCAGACCGGTCGCAAATTTCCAATGGCACTTGGCAAGGCTTCCCCTTCTGTCCCTCATATACACATCCTCATTTTAGAGCCACTACTCTGTCATAGCCGCTTGAACCTGGACATTGTGGGAATTCAGGTGGGTGGGTAGATGCATAAGGTAGCATATGCAAATGACTTGCTCTTTTTTTCACTCACGTCCCCACCTGAAGGCGTTTTTACACGCAACGATCACACAAAATTCGTTAAAACGATGGCTTTTCAGTGATAATCGTGTGTAAATGCTACCATTGTGCACTTTTCATTTGAATGATGATTTTTTAGTTCAGCCTAAAAACCATTGTTCAGACCACATGCTGGGAGGAGATAACATTGTATTCTCTATCCAGGCCATGGCTGAAAACAGTCCACAGGCTGTTACCTATACAGGAGCTAGAGATTACATTGTTTTCTCTTTGCAGCCCCTGGTTGAACAATAGAGCTAATTACAGAGCTCAGACCTCCTGCTGATTTCTGCAACAGCTCCCAGAGGCTCATCTGCATGCAAATGAAGCTGATAAAGTACTAATGGGCATTAGTTCCTATTAGTACTTTATGCAAAATGATCGCTCAAAGCGGTTATTCTCCTTATCTTTTGAACAAATTTTAAGCAATCATCTTTGTGTGTAAATGGGGCTTTACTCTCCCTAATCTCATCACTGATCTTCATAAATATACACAGTTATCCAACTTTGAAATAAGTTACCAAAACGCAGAGGTCCTTAATATATTCCCCTTCCTCAGGGATTTAATACATTCCTTCTCATTGACATCAACTGATCTTCCCTGTGCTATTGGAGGAATAAAAGAATGCAGGCTATCTATAAGCAGAGAGATGGTGAGGGAACACTGTGAGACTTGAATTTATTTAAGTTAGCTAAGTCCAGATGAATTACATCCTAGGATACTAAACAGTATGTATGCAAATACTTGGATAAAAATGGAGTAATTAACCAGAGCCAGCATGGGTTTGTAACAAACAAGTCATGCCAGATGAATCTAATTTCCTTCTATGATAGAATCACCAACTTGGTTGATCAAGGAAATGCAGTGGCTATAGGATATATTGACTTTAGTGAAGCATTTGACAAAAGTATCTCATACTATACTTATTGAAAAAAATGACCAAATATGGGATTGACAAGGCAACTGTTAGGTGGATTCAGAACTGGCTGAGTGATCGGACTCGAAGAAAGGTCATAAATGGCTGCGCATCCAAGTGGAGGAATGTAGCGGTACCACAAGGCTTTGTCCTAGGACCAGTGTTGTTCAACATTTTTATAAATGATCTGGAGGATGGAATTGATGGGAAACTAATCAAATCTGCCAACGACACTAAGCTAGAAGGGAGAGCTAACACTAGGGAAGAGAGAGAGAGGGTATTCAAAAAGATCTAGAAAAGCCTGCACAGCGACTAACAGTGGGCAGCGACTAACAGAATAGTATTTAACAAGGAGAAATGCATAGATCTGGGCAAGAAAAATCCCTTTCAACTCTACCATTCATTTCGGCGGTCACAGGATCAAATTAAATATCTTGGCATTTATCTTTACTGGCCACATTTCTTCTTTCTATGAAATAATTTGGGGCTTATTCAGACCTAGAGGCACTCAGGAAAAGTTAAAGAACTCATGGTTCTACTGGACTGCGTTTCAAGACTCACAGGAGTTTAGAAGGACTCAGTTTACCCAATGAACCCCTTAACTCCTCGCACTGCATTTTAACACTTCTAGGTGTCTCTTCCCCCTGTGATAATGCTTCTTTCTCTGTCCTCTTTTTCTTCCTTCCTCACTTTAACCCTTTCTTAGGAGTTTTCCCCTCCCCATCCATTCTTGGAAGCCTTAGGGTGGTTTCACACCTGCGTTGGTTCCTTCGCAGATCTGACAGAAAAAGCTCTGCATGCAACACCTTTTCTTCTGGCTAAAGGCAGGGCAGCTGAGTGGAAAGTGAACAGCGCTATTATAGTCAATTCAGTGCCGTTTGGTTCCGTCCAGAGACTGAGCCATTCTGCCACAAGGATTCCCCTTTTCTGCTCCCCGAATGGAGCAGAGAACCAGAAGCCTCGAGAAAAAAAAAATGTGAAACCACCCTTACTTGCCCTTGGCTCTTGTATTACCCACATTGAACTGATGGCATTTAATGCCCGTTTTGTGTTACGCATCGTGCTTCCATTACTTGTGACTGCTTTGGGCTGCCCAAAGGTTACATTTACCATGTGTCTTATTATCCTTCTTCTTGCCAGGTAATTGGCCTGCAGGCTGATGACTGCAATCAGTTTATTTTTTTTAAATAAAAAAAAAAAAATACAAAAAAATCTGGACAACCGCTTTAATAACCTCGGTCCAAATAAGACAGGGTAGCAACACTGCATAGACAGATAAGACTCCTCTCCCTGGTCTCTGGGGTGGGGGACTGTACTCCATCACTTCTTGGAGACTAATGATCTATGACATTTCTCTACTAATTTCAGCTGCCATAGAGCGCACACTCCCTGCTACACCACCTATACAGACAACGCAGGAGGAAGGGGGTCTGCAATATGGCCACCCGAAGGCAGATGCAAGATCTAAAGAGAACACATTGCTGTTCAAAAGACGAACATCGAAGTAATGATACAAATCAAATCCACGAGACATTCCATGTAAACCAATCCGGCATGAAGTCCACCACCTACAATGCTACACAAATTGTTCAAAAAAGGCACCAAAAATAAAGTGCGCTTCAATAATACACTTTCCTTACAAACACGGGATTATGTGGAGTGAGCAGCGCAGCTTGTGTGACTGCAGTCCCCTGGGGCCGCTTTCTGGAAGACACACAATTAGTATCATCGCACATCTTACCACATTTGGTAAAAGTCTCATCCTCTCCAGAGTATTAGGTCCAGAATATTTAGGATCGCACACTATAAATAATTTCACAATGGCTCAAAACGGAGTAAAGGCATTCTGCTTCTGTATAGTCACCGACTACATACATGTGGCATCACTGTAATCGTACTCACCTGCACAATAATGTTAATGTGTAACCTTTACCGCATAGCGAACGCCGTAAAAACAAACACCAAGAACACTGGCAAAATTGGGGGGGGGGGGGGGGGGGGGGGGGTTTGTTTTCTCCCATTAACCCCTTAAGGACATGGCCTATTTTGGCGTTAAGGACCAAACGATTTTTGGTATTTTTTCATCTCCATTTTTCAAAAGCCGCAACTTTTTAATTTTTCCGTCGACGCGGCCGTATAAGAGCTTGTTTTTTGCGTGGCGAATTGTAGTTTTTATTGGTACCTTTTTTGGTTACATAGACTACATTGTAAAACTTTTATTACTTTTTTTTATGATCGTAGAAGGAGAAAACGCATCAATTCTGCCATAGATTTATTTATTTATTTTTTTTAAAGCGTTAATTATGCAGCATAAATGACACTTCATTTTTTTCTGCGGGACGGTACGGTTACAATGATACCGAAATTCTTATATTTTTTTAGGTTTTCCCACAATAAAAATCCTTTTTTTTGGAATTTTTTCTTTCTAAACTCACTGCATTCAAAGTCCTACAACTTTATTTTCCCATGGACGGAGCTCTCTGAAGGCTTATTTTTTGCGAGATGAGCTGCAGTTTTTATTTTGTACCATTTTGGGGTACACACGTTTTTTTAAAATCACTTTTATTGCAGTTTTTTTGGGAGACAAAATGCTAAAAATTAGCATTTTGCCTCAGTTTTTTAGCATTTTTTAAACGCTTTTTGCTGTGCAGGATAATAAGCGCGTTCAATGTATTGTACGAGTCATTACGGACGCGTCGATACCAAATATGTGGAATTTAAAAAAAAATAATTTATGCCAACATGAGAAAGCATAAAAAAGGGTTAACTTTTTTTTACATTTTTATTTTTTGTACTTTAATTTTTTTCTTTTTTTCTCTACACAATCTGTGACCCTCTGAGGGACTTACACTACAGCACTGCAGATCGCTACGATAAGGCATGGCAGGACTTCTCTCCTGCCATGCCTTATCGCTTACTATAGCAATCACAGGCTATGGCAATACAGGACGCCGGTATCTGGGGTCTGTAGCCATAGCAACCAGCCGGGATCTCGCAATATTATTGCACAGAGGGAGCGCGCTCCCTCTATGAACCCTTTCCCTGCCGCAATCTACTTAGACATCTCCGATGCCCCCCACTGTCGCAGCGGGACGCCGGCTACTAGTGACAGCCGACTCCCGCTGCGGGATAGCGCAAGATCTGCTATGATCTCGCGCTATCCCCATGACGTAAAGGTACGTAATTTTGCAGGAAATACCCCGCTTCCATGACGTAACCCTTACGTCATGGGGTGGGGAGGGGTTAACAACCTGCAAATTATTCTCAATATTTGATATAGGATTTAAAATACTGTCATTAAAAAAAAATTGCTATGGCTTGTCATGAACGCATGAAAATTGGCAGTGTCCTCAAGGGGTTAAAGTACTTACCTGTCAATCAACGATTTAAGGCAAGAGTAAGCCTATTTGGCCCGCTGCCTAGCAAACATCACAGCTTAGGAATGATTCATAACCACAATGAAGAACTCTGGTTTTTGTCGTTTCCCTTTAAGCCAGCCATAAATAATACTATTTTTTGGCCCACTTTGTCCCCTGTAGGCAATACTTACACTTTTGTCAGAGACTGTGCAGTCCGAGAGCAGAGAGCCTTGATGTTTTTGCAAACTGATGAGGATCGCAGAGGGTCGGATCTCCACGGATCCGACATTAGTGGCCCATCCTAACAATATGCTACTCAAGTCTCTGATGAGACAACTACTTTAAAAAGGGAATCTGTCAGCAGTTTTGACCACATCAAACTCCTAACATTGCCAACTAGGGTTAAACTTGATTTCCCAGGACCTATGTTGCAAATCCTACTGCTAGGATAACAGATGGAAAAAAAACTTTATGAGCTGTATGCTAATGAGTTGCCAAGTGTTTGCTGGGGGTTCCTGAATCGGGAAGTGTCCTGCCTTCTCAGCTGCCAACTCTCTGCAAACCCTCCCCTCTCCTTTTGATTGACATCTCTAGTGGTCTCCTGCTATGAAGTGCTAATCCAGTGAAGACTGCAGGAGCAGCCAATCAAGAGAGGAGGGGATGGGGAAGGACTGCAGCCAAGAAGTCTGGAGACTTCACTGGTTCAGGAAGCCTTGCTATTAAAGGACCTAGTTCAGGCTAGATTATGGCTAAGGCTGCGTTCTTGAGCTTGCTGAGGAAAAAAAAAAAAAGAATTGACATGTCATTTCTTGGTGTGGTTTCTGCACAAAAATCTATAAATCGGGCAGCAGAACAGAGATTTGCCCCATTAACTAGGGCTTAATCCGTATGCAGATCTGCATAAAAAGCCTCAGAGTTCTGCCATGGATTAAACAGTCAGTTCTATGTAGCAAAAAGCACATGTAAACATCCCCATAGAAAATGGATAAGGAGACCATTTGCATTACTTTGGGGGGTAAATTCATACTAGTTCATTCATTTATTCGTTTTCATTCAATATATGATCACTTACAATCTAACCAGGTTGGGGAGTCCCTTAAACATATCCGCATTAAGGCATCCAATCCTATTATTGCCAAGATCTCTAAAAGAAAATAAAAGACAACTGGTTACATGTATATATAACCTTAATATTTTCTTTATATGTTACCATTTATGGATCTTATGATCTGAAAGTAGGTGATCCGCTGAGTCTGGGGATGTAAGTATTATACTTACCTTCCTCGCCAGTCCCCGACGGCTGCTGTTGCATCGAGTGATGCTGCCAAGTAATCTGCCCATTATGAAATCAGACTGGGCAAACTACCTAGCGTGCCACTCAATGCATTGAAGAGCAGCTTTCAGCACTGACACCGGGGAAGGTTATCGTATAAATACAAAGTTGTTTGAAAAGTTAGTGACCACTTAACCCCTTGAGTGGCAGGTTTCCTATCACCCTGTCGTGCCCACCAGGGCAGGTTTTTTAAAATGGTCTAATCATTGAATTTCAACTAGTTTTGCAGTTGCGTCTCAAGAGCCATAACTTTTTCATTTTTCCATTGACATGGCCATATAAGGGCTTGTTTTTTGCGGGACAAGTTGTGATTTTTTAAACAGGGGGGAGGAAAAAAAGAAAAAAAGGGGCCATGTCATTAAGGGGTTAAATAATGTATTAACTTCCTTCTCTGGGTCATTACGACGCACACGGATACCACGTGTGATTGTATTTTTGATTTTTTACAAAGTAAAGGGAGACAAGTGTTTTTTTTATTTTTTTAATAATTTTTTTACTTTTTTTTTTTATTTTTTTTTTGTCCCTATAGGGGACTTCCACAGGGACCCATCAGGACCCCTGATCACATTCCGGGGGTCCGATGGTGACAGCCCTTTACATGCTGCAGTGACAACCCTTTACATGCTGCAGTCACATAGACTGCAGCATGTAAAGGGTTAACACCGCAGAGATCGGAGGTTTTCTCTGATCTCTGCTGTAAGAGCTAGTACCTAGCTGTCCTCTGACAGCTAACAACCAGCTCTCCCTGCCACAGAGACCATCGGCTTGCTTCTGACAAGCCGATGGTCTCTATGGCAACCTGTAAACAAAGCAGGACATTGCCGACATGTCGGCAATATCTTCTGCTGGTTTTTCAAAGCCCTTGCACTGCTCTGTGTGGGTCTGTGCAGGCAGAGCACACTGCCACAGCTTGTGGCATTGTGCTCTGCAGCTCCCATAGTGATACATAGCCCGGAAATCTTCCGGGCAGTATCGCTATGAGCAGAGGAGCTCGTCCCCGGAAATTTTCCGGGCGTGCCACTCAAGGGGTTAAGGGAGGTCTCTGGAACTAAACTATCGATGACCTATCCTCAGGATATCAGCATGGGTCCGCTGCTGAGGATCCCCACCGATGACCTGCCCGAATAGGCCGTGGTGTGCGCACGAGTACCGTGACCTTTTCTCAGGAATGGGACATCACATTCATCAATCACATAGGACTGATCTACTCTCAAGTCATTCAAGTGAATGAAACTAAGCTGCAATACCAGGCACATCCACAATAAATGTATTGCGCTATGCAGTGAAGTGACAGTGACGCTCACCTGAGCTCCATGGTAGTTTCAAACAGCTGATCGGCAGGGATCCAGAGCAGCGGACCCCAATCAATCACATACTGATGATCTATCCTTAGGATAGGTCATCAAAACATTAGTCCTGGAAAACCCCTTTAAACAGAGACTTGTGTATCTCCAAGCCAGGCTGATTGGAAAGGGAACAAAATGGGATGGTAGTGTGGATTTCACTGAAAGGACCCCTGATACACATTACAGTTCTTTTGGTTTTAATGTGAATAGTCCCAACCTATACATAGGCATGTACATAGCTGTCCCATTCATTTAGTGGACGTGCCGTCAGATTTGGTTAGAGGATTGTATGCCTCCAAGATGAAAGGCAATGAATGACAATCCATGGCCCCATGTAACTGGCGAAGATCTCAAGGCATGGACCCCCACCAACGCCATCCTTTGAGGAGAGACCCCCGTTTGTCAGTGCTGGTTGCATTTCTTTATACTCAAAAGATAACTTACAGCCGTTTAAGAGATGCAAGTCCCCAAAAGGCACCGGGTTCTACTGTGCTGATCAGGTTATTCCGAAGATCCCTGTAAAGAGAGGAGAATACAGATTAGACAGAGGCATTTCTACTGTATAGTCACAGTACATGTACAGGACACCGACAAGGGCTATAGGCCATAACCGGAGAGTTCAGCAGCGCCTCTACAGATGTGCGGGCAACGGACGGATCGTCAACCGCTCACCATGTTTAAGGCAAGTTGAAACAAAGCGACCAGTGAATACACTCCGGTTGTTGGCGGTGCTTACACTGAGCCGTCGCCTACGTTCACTCTACTGAGAGACTAATCCGACAACAGCTGTCTGCCGTGAAGCCGCTCTAAGGCCTCCCTCACACAGGGCGTTTGCAGAAACGCAGCGTTTTGCAACGCTGCGTTTGCTGCAGATTCCGCCCCGTTTCAGCAGCGCTGGCATACTTTGCGCCAGCGTTTTGGCTGCGTTTTCAGCTCGGCTGAAAACGCAGCCAAGAATGCTGAAAAGAAAAAAAAACTAAATACTCACCTAGCCGCTGCAGTCCGGGTCGCGGCCGCTGCTCTCTGCCGCTGATCCGGGCTCCCTCTGCACTCAGAAGTCTATTGCCGGCAATAGAGTGCTGTGATTGGGCATCGAGCAAGCGCCGACAACCAATCACAGCCCTTCATTGACTGTCTAAGCCAATCAGAGCTTGCCGGCGCTGATTGGCTGAGACAGTCAATGAAGGGCTGTGATTGGGCGCCGACAACCAATCACAGCACTCTATTGCCGGAGCCGGGGTTCTCAAACCTGGCCTCCGTCAATAGACTTCTGAGTGCAGAGGAAGCCCGGATCAGCGGCAGAGAGCAGCGGCCGCGACCCGGACTGCAGCGGCTAGGTGAGTATTGCTTTCTTTTTTTCTCTCCACCTAGCAGGGACTGATTTTCGGGGTGAGGGCTTCTATTGCAAGCCCTCACTCCAAAAATCGGCGAGCGGTTAACGCTGCCAAAAACGCGGCACCAAGTGTTGCCGCATTTTCAGCAGTGCTAAAACCGCTGCCCATTCATTTTAATGGGCGACGCAGGGCTGAAAACACCCAAAAATAGAACATGCATCGCTGTCAAAGCGCAGCGTTGGAAGGCGCTGTATTTTCAGCCCTGTGTGAGCAGCCCCATTGAAATGAATGGGAGTGTTGTACAGCGTTTAGCGCTGGGCTGAAAAGGCAGCGCTAAACGCTGTATAAAACGCCGTGTGTGAGGGAGGCCTAAGGGTGCTTTTACACGGGACGATGTATTGCGTAACAGATGCCAGGCAGGTTGTCCCAATATTAATCATTGCGGTGCTTTCACACAGGAATGAGCATGGCTAGTGAATGGACGCGGAGGGGGCTGGTGACCGTTCCGGCCACCCGCCTCCATTCACAGTAGCCAGGCAGTCGTTCATAAGGGATACCACCCGTTTACACGGAACGATACGTCTTTCAGAAACTAAACGAAGAAGGGGAATGAACGATTTCTTGTTAGTCTTTCATTCAGTGCGTGCATATACACTGAATGATAAAGTGATCAGATTGCAGGAATCCGAATGAGAATAGTTTTGTGTAAAAGCACCATAAGATACTACATGCTGATTCTCTTTGACCGGCTCTGCTCACATGTGCCAGGCTAGCCTATTCTACCAAATGTAATACAAGCTCGTTACAGTGCCACAGCCTGCAAATGCTGATTATAAACTGTCCAAGGCAAGTTACTCACCAATAAAAAACAAAGAGGTTAAAAAAAAAAATAAATAAAATGAATTGGATAAAGCTGACACATCCATAACAACATCTATTGCTTTGGCCATAGTAGGAAAAGATTCCAAGATTTGTTCTCTAGGAGTTTTATTAATAATTGGAGACTCCAGCTGACCTAATCATACTTTACGGGATCTCGCTACAAAGGAAACAACAATAGAGGGCTAAAAAGAGATTGTAGCTGCCTCCCAACTCTTTTTAAGGCAAACCTCAGCTCTATCGAAAGGCCCTTCTAAAGATACTAGATCTTCAAGCGGAAGAGCCGATTTCTTTGAAATCTTTGCTACTGATGCCTCACGTTTTGGAGCCTTACCCCAATCTGTCACCTTTTACTCATCAAAGGGGTATTTCCTTATCACAGACTGAGAAACCTAGAACCCTCTATTCAGATGTTTCCACTCTCAGTGAAGGGTTTTAGTCTAAGGCTATTAAACCTTTGCTCCTGAACAGAACAGGACTTTCTCATTTCTATCCAATGCATTGTAGATGTAACTGCGATAAGCAGGAGATCTGTATCATCAGAGAGTGGTTCACCAGCTGGTTCATCTTCAGCAGAACCACCATAAGACCAGGAGACTTCTTCTACAATTATGGCCTCATGCACACGGCAAGACATTTATTTTCAGCTTGCGGAATCCACAAATCAAATCTGCATGTGTGCGTGGAGCTGTTAGAGGTACTATTCCATCTCCCTTATGTGGGTGGAGCTGAGGACGCTCCATGCTTTCCTATGGGCGACTTGAAGAATGAATCTCCCGCACGAGTGCCAATTGCGAGTTTCCGCAGTTCAAATCCACCTGTTAGCATGAGGCCAAAGTCTGATCTACTAGAATCAGAAATATTTATATGAGCAGATTTAAAGGTGAGGAGATTTTACACTTCCCCACCCCCCGAGGCATTACGAAGAGGTATTAGTGTATCTTGACGCCACCGGAAGCTAGAGGTTTGACAGGAAGAACGCCCCTCTCACACCCCCAGCTCATGATAGGGTGAAGGTAGAAAGGTCCTAGCTGCACACTGCTTAATGGCTAGCCGCCATTCTTAGCCTCACAGTTATTTCGGTTCTTAGCCATACATTATGAGCTGTCAATGCTGGCATGTAACACCAGTTACATGCCAGCTTTAAGAAGTTATAATGTAAGGCTAAGAAGCAAAGTAACAGTGAGGCTACGGGGCAGCCATAAAGAATTGTGCAGTGATAACTCTATGCGTACCGCCCGTTCCCGGCTCTCAGCCGGGCCCCCTCCTCACTACTGCATTAGTCGGCAGCTCTTGCTGCGTCTGTGCTGGCCGACGACCGGTCCCCTGGTCACCCCCATGTTGTCGCTGGGGCCGCATGTCTCGTCTGGCTTCGTCGGGAGAGCCTGCCGGCCTGCGCCTTTATGTTCCCTCACGGCTGCTCCCCCGCTCAGCGCTCGCAATTTGGTCCGCCGCAGTGAGAGCCGGCGCTTGTGTCAGCTGTATGGCGCCTCTGATTTCTTCCGTCCGGTGCCTCAGTGGTGACGAGTGGTCACTGCTCCTAAGGCACCAGCACTCCACAGCTGACCTCACATTTGTTCCAGCCAGCGCCTCGGTTCTCATGAGCGATCACCGCTCCTAAGGCACTGGGGCTCAGCATAGGGCTGGCAACGGTGCAGCAGGAGCGGGGAGTAGAGGCACACGGACGCTTCACCAGGACCCCCGAACACAGCACAGCGGCGCCCAAAGCAGAAGAGCTGCTGCCAGATGAGGGGCAGAAACGGAACATCAGGAGCGCCGAGCACTGGGAACGACCGGGGAGCCTGCAAGCCGGAACACAGTTACACTGGCCTGCCAGGACCTGTAGTAGGCCTTATTTTTCAGCCAAGCAGGTACAGGGAGTGTCACCCCTTGTCACTCTTGACTCCACCAGGACTTCCTGGTGGCATCAAGCTACACTAATACCTTAGGAAGGGCTCTTCCATAGACCCACGCACTTCCGCCTTTACAATCTCCTTTATATTGTAAACCAAAGAAGATTCTTCAGCTACTATTTTATCCACAACACAGCTGACACAAGGCTTCACTGGAAGCAGAACGGAGTCCCATTTACACAAAGCACATTCTCTACTTTTAGATTTGTTTAAACCCGTCTTCGGACTATTCCTAGAGCCCAATAATAAAGCAAAAAAAAAAACAAAAAAAACGGGAGGACTTGGTGTAGCTACATCGGCACAGCACACCCTTCACAGTGGGACCTGTAAACTTGTGGAGGGAATGGGCACATAACACGCTGAAGCCAGGGGGCCTGTCCGGGTAAAACGTATAAATTGACGAAGAATGCTGTGGACCCTGCATACTCAGGATTGGTATCCCATTATAAGAAATAACCCTATAATAACCAAAGAGATGCCACTAGGCCGATTTGCATCAACATAAATAGCCTACTCAACTAGGGAAAGGGTGGCTATTTGTGGCTGTCTATTGGCCAGAAAAAGGTACAAAAAAACTGCTATATTTACATGTCTGATGACATCCAGGCAAAGACGCCAACAAAACATCACAACCATTGCAACCTACGTTCTTGACTCTTCGCTGAAGTGAGCTCCCTACATTACAAGCACCTGGGACACATTGGGCTCAGGCTATAAAAGCCACCCATAATAAAGTTAGATGGAAACTTTCCCCAGTTCCTACAGTTAGGATGTCTCACATGGATTATGAGAAGCACACAAAGCACACTGGGTAAAGATAAAACTGGCCCGTCCCGGGACAGCGCAGACACACGGGAGCCGTTTTATTAGCTCTGTACACGGCAGACAGCAGTGCCAAGAACAGAACCCCCCAGCTGTGGGGATACTTTTACAGGGAGGCTACAAGTCCATTCAGTGTTTGGCGATCATAAAACCATGACTTTTAATAGTTGGCATTTATTAAAAGTATTAATAAAAATAAATGAAGCAGGCGAGTAAATAGAAAAATTAAAAGTAACGCTCCGGGTGGTACATTTGTATCCGATCCAGAGTGCATAAAAAGCAGCAAGCCTTGTAAAATGTATGGAGTGTTCTTGGACTTGTCCCCTAGAGAGTCAATTTCCTGCAGCGTAAAACATATCAAAAACCACAACCCCCTCATCCCCCAACAAGCAGGGATCACTTAAAGCTGCCACTCCGATCATACCAGCGTATACCCACAACACTTCATATAAACCATTGTCGGGAGGATAGACTAGTCCTTGTAAGCCGCAGACTGATTGCCCATCATAGCAGACTGTACTGGGTATAATACTCTGGTGATGCATCAGTGGCATGGCAAGCACGGCATCATGCCACACTGCCCTGCTAAATGCTGTAATGTTATATGGTCATGATAATGTAGTCAGGGCCATGCCATGCCAACATGCTTTTGTGGGCATTCAAGCAACGCATGGCTGCAGACACTGTTCATATCCGCATCGTGGCTTCCATTTATAGGGTAAACCGCAGCACAGTTCTGATCAACACAAGCAGCGTCCAATGGACTCCACTACGGTGCGGCTACACAACGCATACGTGACAAAATCCACACGTTACATGTAGATTGATCATAGATTCTGCTGCCACTGATTGTACGGGGTGAATTAGGAGGTAATTCACCCAGCTGGTTCGCCCTGCACTCATGTTTTCTGCAGCGTGGAGATTGTATTTGTTAAAATATCATCCATTATGCTGCTAAGTAAATGCTACTTCCAAAAAAACATGACAAAAATTCTATTCTACATAATCTGCAACTGACCAACCATGCCATCTAGTGGCTGTTCTGAAAACCACATAGAAATAGATGGAATGTCATATTTGTTACACCATGCAGTAGAGAGGTAGGACCATTCTCTTAAGAAATATATGGAAGTATCATATATGATACAAATAGTAGTGAAGGGTCAAAGGGGTATTACCAAGCTAGTCTTTCCATAGGCCTGAGTCTACGGAGACAACTGAGGGATTTGTCCAGTATGGCTTCCATAGCTCTCACTGAAATGAATAGGAGATACGAAACTGGCATTGCACTATGCAATTTCCAGATTTACGCAACAGTGGGGCAACACTTCACTAAGAGCCATACAAACAGAGCTGGGCTAAAGCCCTCGGACGTTTCCAGCAGGTGCTCAGCACCGAGCACTGGGTTGTTAGGCCTCACGTCCACGGGGAAAATCAGGCCCGCCTCGGATTCTTCATGCAGAATCCCGCAGCGGGTCCCTCCTTTCCCGCGGACACGAGGCCTAAAAGAAGAATTACTTACCTGTCCGGACACTGCGGATCTCCCCTCCGTCGTGGCCAGATCTTCTTTCTTCGGCCCGGCGGATGTGCTTGGCACGCCGGCAGCGTGCCGCGCACTCAAATTTATTTTATTTTTTTTTAACTCCTGCTCTTCCGCACCGGAGGGCAGGCATTTAGCTGCGGTTGTACCGTGGATCCGGACGGCTTCAATAGAAGCCTGCAGGACACCCACACTAAAATGGAGCATGCTGCGGATGTTTTCCCGCACACGCAATCCGCGCCTCAAGGGAAAATGACATCCGCAGGTATTCAATTACCTGCAGGTGTCCAATGGATTCCTATGGGGCGCGGATCACGCTGCGGATTTTAAATTTTACTTTAGCCGTGGACATGAGGCCTTATGCTCTGGCAAACAAAACAGCCAACAAGTTTTCAGAACTTTTCAAGACATAAGATTAGAAAGACCTCTTTGCAATGTTGGAGCTTCACGAATGACTGTCTTTTTATGGCAAGTGATTAGTCAGTAGGGACCGATAATCGTCATGTGTGGTCCTTGCCATCCATTCAAACTTTTTACTATATCAAAACTTACAGCCTCTCCAGGAAGCCGAGCCCCTCGAAGGAAGCGTTCTTCAGTTCTGTGATCTTATTACTATTCAGGATTCTAGAAAGACAAATAGAAAGAACATTGATCAACATAAAAACAACAAAAAAGTCAACTTTTTTCCCCATGATATACAATAAAATCCCTTTAATTCAGCATATCTTTGTCTAGCAATCCCATTATTTCTGAGACCGAAGTGTTAATCTTCCTGGACTGCCCCCTCCACCACGGGTATTGTTTTAGATGTAAACCATAATTGTAGATGTGTGAGCGCACACCCCGTCCGCACGTAGATGTATCCCTTTAGGGACTGCTAGCACAATGCCGTGTAGCTGGCCTGGCAGGGAGCGCACATATTTCGGGGGTTGCATAATGACAGAATACATAGCTGACAGGTCTGAACAATGTCCCGTCTGTCTGCTCATTGCCGAGATGCTCTCCAATTAATACATGTCAAATAAGTATAAATGCCTTATAAAAGGGGGCTTCAACTTGCACCACTCCCGTTTTTGAGCCACAAGTGGAAAACAAAGTGGGTTCCCGCTTATGAAATCCATAACCCTTGAAGTTATACAGAGAGGGTCTACGGCTGCCTGTCCACGGGCGCTAAATCACCTGCGGATCCCACTCTGTAAAGCTTTGCATAAGGCTGCTATGGAAAGCGCAGCGTCGGTGTCCACGAGTGGAGAGTCACAGCGATTCCCCGCTCAAGGGGGGGGGGGGGGGGGTGATTGCCGTGATTCTCCGCGGTTATCCTATTAGATAGGCTCATCTCGGAGACCTGTCAGTGCTCCCCCCTCTCCTTCCCTGCAGCAGAATATCGCTAGCGATGTCCCAGCCGTGGTCAGGGGGCCGTGCCTTGTGTGATGGAGATGTCGAAAATATTGTTATCCTAGGTGGATACATTTGGAAATCTACGCCAAATACAAGATTACTATAAAAGAAACAAAAACTTTCAATGCAATATAGACCAAAACTGTTAAAAAAAAACGTAGACATGCAATATGCGTTGTATTATAGAGGCGACTAACTTTCTGTGCGGTCGGCATCAGGAGCGCGCCTGCAAAGCAAAAAATGCAACATCTGCACCATTGGTGCAGATATGGAGTCAAAAATCAGCTGCATATCTGCAGCTTCAGTGTTCCCTCTCACCTTGCAACTCTTTGTGCTGTCGGCACGGCTCTCACTGGCGGCCACTAGAGGCCACCAGCGCAAAGAACGGCACGGTGAGGGGGGACACAGAAGCTGCTGATTCCAAGTCAAAATCTGCACCAATTGAGCAAAAAAAGGCTGCAGAATTTTCTGAATTTGCAGCACTTCCACTAGGTGTGACTATACCCCAGGCAGGCGACAGGTTCCCGTTATAGACCTATACTAAAACATGCAGGTATTTTGGTCACATTAATACCATTTTGGTTTCTATAAACCATTCAAAATGTCTATTTTTACAGTATATTAACCATGTAGTTAAAATACTAATTAAACAATCAGCAAACCTACAAATCACTTACTAAGCCCTATAAAAACGGAGCATGTCTACACCTAGAGGAGCACGCGCTTCACTTGGCAGAAGAGGCACTTCTGAAGCTACTTGCATGAACAGCAATTCCCCAAGCAGATATCACAAGAAGAGGTCCTCCAGCTCCTCGACTAGATATCACAAGAAGAGGTCCTCCAGCTCCTCGACTAATACCTTCTCAGACTGGAGGGGTCCTATGTTGCCACTAGACCAGAGCCTGATTGGTTACAGCAGCCTGTACTGTGTGAACAGTCTAGCCGGCTGTATATAGGATACTTGTGCTCCTCCTTGATGCTATAGGGACCCACTTGGGGAGAGCGGCGATACACCGACATGTTTCTTAGGAGTAACTTTCCACCATACACAATTCTTTATAAGGGTGGGACCTCTCGTATCTCTGCATTATCCCTCATGTAGGTTTTCTTGGCCAGCAGTGAATACAACGTTAGATGTCCTTTTATATGAGACGACTGTCAGCGCCAACAGCCGACCCATGGACTGCCACCTGACTAACGCTCATGCTTAAACACGAGCGATAGTCGTTCAAGTGAATAGAGACGACGCGGGCCGGGAAGCATTCCAGCCGCCTGCCTGCATTCATTGAGTGGCAACTGCTTACCCTGGCCGATTGTTGCTTGCTTTCGCTAAAAACTAAGTGACTCCAACAAATGAACGATTTCTTGCTCACCGCCCAGTTGGTGGCCACATGTACATGGGACGATTATTGCCCAAATTCGCTGTTTCAAGGAAAGATTCTGACGATCCCCCCACGTAGAGCGGCATTAGTATATCTTGACGCCACCAGGAAGTCCTGGTGGAGTCAAGATACACAGTGGGGCGACGCCCCCTCAACGTGATTGGCTGCACAAGTGCTTTGGCTATAGGTCCTGGCAGCCCACTAAGCAAAGGGTCCTAAGGAGCAGTATTCAGTGGCGGCCGCAGTAGGCACTAGCACTAGCCTTCAAGCCTTTCCCCTGGTGGGCGACTGACATGTTAAAATTTGGCCCAGCAGCAGAGCGAGCCATGCCCCCCTCCCCACGATGTGATGTGCACCTCGCCAGCCTCTGCAAGGAGGCTAAAACGGCAGCGGAATAGTTGGCTGGCTGCAGAGGAAACGTGGCCACCTTCGAACACATTTCATGCTGTTCGGCACCCTCACCAGGGAGGCAACAGCGGCGCCCACACAAACAGTGTTAGCAGCCGGCAGACCAGTACAGCAGCAGTCATGGGATGGCACACAGCCTCCGGCACATTGGCAGGAAGTGTGCGCAGGGGAGCGTCCGTCATTGACCTCAGAGCTGCTGGGCTGCGGGGAGCAGGCAGATGCTGGAACAAGTACATCAAGCTACAGGGCGACCGGGACTAAGTCTCCATCCTCCGCTTGGCCGGGAGGAAGGCACAGAAGGCGCGCAGGACACAGCGGTGAGTGACATCTGCCACGTCTCCATAGCTTGCAGCCGGCCATGCTGCCTTACACTCTGGGCCAGCTGCAAGCAATGCACACTGTCCTGCTAGCACCTTACAGATTGACCATATCAGGAGCTGGGGGTGTGACAGGGGCGTTCCTCCGGTCAAACTCCTAGCTTATGGTGGCGTCAAGATACACTAATACCACGTAGAGCATCGTAGATCTAGAAACACAACCAGTAGCACTTCCCGTTTTGCCGAGCCCTGAGCTGCACTGTCTACAGCCCGCAGTATCCGGAGGGAAGAACTGTGTAGCATTGTGCTCTACGGAACTTACTGCATGCAAAAAGGGGCTTTATTTTAATAGCAACACTTTGGGGGGATAGTTCCGTATAAGTCTTGATGAAGGGCTATCACACTAGGCAGGCTCCAAAATGTCCAAGGTGGAATCCACACTGATCGACAGCTTAGAGTGACATGCCGCAGATTAAAAACTTGTAGCGTGTACCAACTCTGCAGGGATTATTCAGCGGTGATTCAAAAGTCAGGGCCACCCAGAATATCTTCTCCATGAAAAGGAGTACAAGTAGGAAACTTTGTAGAACACAGATGGTGGGGGGAAAACATTTTGGCACTATGGTGGCACCCGTCAGCCATCTAAGTGGCAACCATCTTGCATTCAGGAAACTTCAATGGAAAGAAGCACATGGGATACATAATTTAGGATAGAATTTCATTAGGAATTGGCAGGTGCAGGCAGCTTTTCAATACCTGCAACCACCTGAGTCATGCATGATGTGATGCCGAGTACTAATACCGTTATGTTGAAAAAAAAAATTATAATTTAATTTATTTATTTATATAAGGTGAAACACTAATTGCACGTCTTGCAGGTGCCACGTGATGCCATTAACAATCCAGGACAGAATTGAGATCATCTTGATTGCCAGTAAGGCCTCATGTCCACTGGACAATTAGAATTGCAAAGTCCGCACGGGGTTTCCGTGGGAAAGGAGGGACCCGCTGTGGGATTCTGCATGAAGAATCTGTGTGGGCCCGAATTTCCTAGTGGACATGAGGCCCAATACAAGTTCACTTCTGCTGGCCAAGACTTTCAATTAAAAACGACATCCAGTGAGTATAGGAACTGTCAGGAATCTGATAGCATGTAGACCAGGGGTGTAAAACAGGTGGCCCACAATGCCATACTGTGCGGCTACAAACATCTGGACAAAGAAGTAGTTACATGTGGCTGCTCATATGTAGTTTATATGTCCGGGTGAAGAGTGGCGCCCCCCGGGCAACAGTACTAAGGGTGCACTGTGTAGTTATGTCTGAGCCCCCTATATATTAGGACAAGTACTAAGGGGGCACTGTGTAGCCATGTCTGGGTCCTCTATATATTAGGACAAGTACTAAGGGTGCACTGTGTAGCAATGTCTGTGTCCCCTATATATTAGGACAAGTACTAAGGGTACACTGTGTAGTCATGTCTGGTGCCCTATATATTAGGACAAGTACTAAGGGTGCACTGTGTAGCCATGTCTGTGTCCCCTATATATTAGGACAAGTACTAAGGGTACACTGTGTAGTCATGTCTGGTGCCCTATATATTAGGACAAGTACTAAGGGGGCACTGTGTAGCCATGTCTGGGTCCCCTATATACTATGACAAGTACTAAGGGTGCACTGTGTAGTCATGTCTGGGTCTCCTATATATTAGGACAAGTACCAAGGGTGCACTGTACAGTCATGTCTGGGTCCCCTATATACTATGACAAGTACTAAGGATGCACTGTGTAGTTATGTCTGGTCTCCTATATATTAGCACAAGTACTAAGGCTGCACTGTGTAGCCATGTCTGGGTCCCCTATATATTAGGACAAGTACTAAGGGTGCACTGTGTAGCCATGTCTGGCCCCCTATATACTAGGACAAGTACTAAGGGTGCACTGTGTGGGTCCCCTATATATTAGGAAAAGTACAAAGGGTGCACTGTGTAGTCATGCAAGGTCCCCTATATATTAGGACAAGTACTAAGGGGCCCCTGTGTAGTCATGTCTGGGTCCCCTATATATTAGGACAAGAACTAAGGGTTCACTGTGTAGCCCTGTCTGTGTCCCCTATATAAGTCTCCTGACCCGATTGGCTCTCCAGAAATGAGTATATGAGTTAGAGGCATAATATCAGGGGCGTAACTGTAGGGGGTGCAGAAATAATACTCACTATCGGGCCCAGGAGTCTTAGGGGGCCCAAAGACTGCCCTGTTACATACCCATACACCAGTATAATAAATAGCACATGATAGACAGGGGGCCCTGATATAGATTTTGCTTCGGGGCCCAAGGGCTCCTACTTACCATCCATATGTGTGAAAGCCCTGACCAACTGACCACTAATTCTCTAACTTCCTGATGTCGTACAAACATGAAATTTGGCAAGAGCATTCTTTAGGTCCTACATAGGAAAAGTAAAGGGGTCACAACTCGATTCTTTAAAGGGGTTGTACACTTCTGGGGTAATGCACTTTGTAATGTACATTGTGCATTATGAGCCATACAGAAGTTATTCACTTACCTGCTCCGTTGCTAGCGTCCTCGTCTCCATGGTGCCGTCTAATTTCAGCGTCTAGTCGCCCGATTAGACGCGCTTGCGCAGTCCGGTCTTCTCCCTGCTGAATGGGGCCGCTCGTGCCGGAGAGCTGGTCCTCGTAGCTCTGGCTGGAATCGGCAATGGACCGCACAGAGCCCACGGTGCACCATGGGAGAAGACCCGCGGTGCATCGTGGGTGAAGATCCCGGCGGCCATCTTAGTAAGGTAAGGAAGAAGACGTCGCAGCGTGGGGATTCGAGTAAGTACTAAACGTTTTTTTTTTAACCCATGCATTGGATTTGTCTCGCGTCGAACGGGGGGCCTATTGAATAAAAAAAAAAACGTTTCGGCGCGGGACAACCCCTTTAATGGCAAGTGCAAAAGTATTGGCACCCCTGTGTAATGTAACTTCCCCATGTCGTACAAACATGAAATTTGGCATGACCATTTTTAGATCCTAAATAGGATAAGTAAAGGGGTCACAAGTTGACAATTCAATGCTAACTGTAAAAGTACACCCCCATGTAATGTAACTTCACCGTCTTGTACAAACGTGAAATTTGGCACAAGCATTCTTTAGGTCCTAAGTGAAGAGCGTGGGAGGGGTGGCACATTCTGCAGAGGGACACCGGTACATGCAGTCTGAGGAGAATCTAACGCTCCTCTATGTGTGTACATATTTTATACCTCGGTTATAAAATTACTTCATAAAATTTTCAGTACAAACACCACGTAAACACCTGTATCAAATTAACTCGGGTGAGGCCAGGTATATCAGCCAGTCATATATACAGGCAGTTGTAGTTTATAGGACTTATGAGATGCCAGGCCATTACTTCCTCTTCTATCATTTACAATGGGGAGAGCCACATCTATTGTCACCTTCTCTCTGGGGTGCTGATTAGTAAGGTATTGGGGAGTGGGGGGGGGGGGGGAAGGGGGATTCCAATTCCACAAACAGGTGGGACTCCTGCAAGTTACTTAAGATATACCATGAGTGTCTCAGATGGAAATACCCTTGAAGTGGTTCAGTATGGCCATGTGGCCCTCAGATCAGAAAAAGTTGTGCACCCCTGGTCTAGGACAAAACGATAAGTGGTTGTACGGGCAGCGCTTCCAATCCCCAGGTTTTGACAGGTGTTTGGTATCAAAGTTCTCTCCCAGCCATCTAGATGTTCTGCAAAGTTTCTTACTTCCTTATCCTTTCATTCTGAAGTTATTCTGGTTGTTAGATACTCTGCATATTGTACTGGATGTATAGACTGACTGATGGGACAGCGTCAGATGAGCAGTGTAGATCGTACTGGAGGGCCGCACGCTGCATATTGTACTGGATGTATAGACTAGGACTGGTGGGACAGCACAGGTCCGGAACCAGATCCAAAACATACTACATATGAAATATAAAATATATGCCCCTGCCCCTATTACGCTACCACTAAAAATGCTGCCATCCTGGAAAACCCATATAAACTCAAAGAAAGGAAAAAAAAACCGCCCAGCATTCTGCTTTTATTTCTGAAAGTCATATGGGACAGTTTTATGATTTTAATAGCAGACCCCTAAATGTCCCACCATTTCCATATACTCCTGCTCCTTATAACACCCCCGCACCTTAACAACACAGCAAGACGTCTGTGCCGCACCAACACTCCACCAGAGGCTAGTAGTCACCATGTAATCAGCTGTATTCCAGGACATGAAGCACAATAGTGGAACCAGTGCGGGCATGTACTGTCAGCCGGAGGCTTTATGTTCTCCCCGACTGATGACTAAAGAGCCGCCACTAAACTTCTCGGCCTTTGATGTGGTTTCTAAGAATTTTCCACTTTTAGGAATCATTTGTGAAGTTTGGTAACGAACAATGACCCAGGAGGACTAGGGATTGAGCCCTGCAAACCATAAGACGAGGAGACCTCCTCCCAACATAAAGATAGACCGGCAGGGAAGAGTCCGTGATTATCCACCACACCATCTATATATCAGCCACTGGAACGGACTGCTGGGAGCTTCTCTTCCAGGATTCACTACACAAGGGGTGGATGAACATCGTGCAAAACCAGGCCCTCCTATATAGGGCTCATCATAACAATGCAAATCCCACATGTGGTATTATTGTATCTTGACGCCACCGGAACTAGGGGGTGAAGACAAGATACACTCCCAACAACCAACGCCCCCCGCTGGATTGGCTGGCCAGGGCAATGGGTGGGCATCATCTCCCCAGGTTGCTGCAGTGAAGGTCCCCTCTGCCGCTCGGGATTAATCCTTGCGTATAAATCACTGGTGAGAGTAGTCCAAAACCGATGGGTGGTCCCCGTGAGCCGCTGAATGGCAGGACGCCCTGCGGCACAGCTGAGACCCACACCGATCCTTAGAGAGGGGTCCAGCACTGCACCCCCTGCCGTGACGTGGAGATTGCATGAAGTGGTGGCGAGCCTGCGTGGCACCGCTACATTTCAATACATTTAGACCACCTAACAGGCTTTGTTTATGCCAAATATTGCACCAACATTTTGGCACAATTTAGGCCCTGCTAAATGTAAACCTACCCTAAAGTACGCTTGTGTCAGACTGGACTACACCCTGGAACAGAAAACCACCCTACAGAAGTACTTTCTGCAAGAAGCATTAGGTGCAGCGTGGTGCGGGTACAGCCGGCCAGCCACCGTGCAGAGGGCTTTACCAAGGTCTAAGACCTGTTAGCATGTAACATATAGGGATCACAGGTGCTGCAGCACAACCTCTATGGCAGCAGGCTGCGCCGGGCACATGAGCCGCAAGACTGGTTTACACCTTAACCTCGTTACATAGTACAACCCTATCTCCAACCAGCTATAAAACTCTTCTTAATCACCAAGTTATCATTCATTAGGCAATAAGCGGCTCATTAGTAGATGGCCTGTAAGAGGCCCTGCATACCACGGGGTGAGGAGGAGGAGAAGGCCCTGCATACCGCGGGAGACGGAGGAGGGGGCATTTACCTGAAGGAGCTCCAAAGTCAACTTCGCTCATATTCTTATATATGTACCAGGGCAAAGTCCAGGAGTGAGGCTGCTGGCAGCGGCGACACGGCAGCGTGCATACAGGCGGACAGGACAACCTGCAGGTAGGTAGCTCCGGTGACAGAGCAGCGTGCATACAGGACAACCTGCAGGTAGGTAGCTCCGGTGACACAGCAGCATGCATACAGGACAACCTGCAGGTAGGTAGCTCCGGTGACACAGCAGCATGCATACATTACAGGCGGACAGGACAACCCGCAGGTAGGTAGCTCCGGCGACACAGCAGTGTGCATACATTACAGGCGGACAGGACAACCCGCAGGTAGGTAGCTCCGGTGACACGGCAGTGCATATACATTACGGTCAGACAGGGCAACCCGCAGGTAGGTAGCTCCGAATAGAGAACTTCACAGTGAAAAACCGCCCCCAAGTTCTGCGAAGGCTGTGCACAGGATGCGGTCCGCAGTACGAGCCACGTGGGGCACTCCTACAGTCTGCCGCACACGGAGTACAAACTCCAGGAATCGGCACGTTTCTGTAAGCGCTGACTCCGTACCCGCGGTGCCCGGTCACGCCCATCTCCACCCTTCAGATACCAAGGTTAAAACCCGCAGCAGATACTCTACAAAAAACGTGCCAAATCGCCACCTTTGATGCACGGGTCTGCCCACGGCGCATGTGAAGCCGGCCTTGGGGGCCAACTGCGGAGCCAGAGCGCACATACAAGAGGGAGCCATCATAGCGAGCGCGGATGTACTACAAAGCCCAGCGGTAGGGGAAGAGCAGCGGTGCGGTACAGTGCTGGCTGCGGAGCGCCGGCAGACACAGGATAGGCAGCGCCCGTACAGGAGGACCACCAGAAATACACTGATGACACTAGTATATACCACACAGGGCGTACAGTAGTATATACACTATAGCACACAGGAGTGTACGGTATGTGCCACGCTATACGGCAGTATATATCTAGGATACAGGAGAATACTATATATAACATAGTATACAAGTAACATACACCACCCAATATAGTACATACACCTAGAATACAGGAGTATATACTAGTATACAACAGAATATAGCATATACCACACTATACAGTGCATACACCTAGAATACAGGAGTATATATCACAGTACACAGGAGTATATCGCATATACCACACTATACAGTACATATACATAGGATACAGTAGTATATAGTACACAGGAGTATATAGCATATACCACACTATACAGTACATGTACCTACGATACAGGAGTATATAGCATATATCACAGAGTATACAGGAGGATACGGTACATAGGATACAGAAGTATATAGTATATACCACACTAGTACCTAGGATCCAGGAATATATGATATATATTACACAGTACACAGGAGTATATAGCATATACCACACTATACAGTACATATACCTACGATACAGGAGTATATAGCATATACCACACTATACAGTACATATACCTACGATACAGGAGTATATAGCATATACCACACTATACAGTACATATACCTACGATACAGGAGTATATAGCATATACCACACTATACAGTACATATACCTACGATACAGGAGTATATAGCATATACCACACTATACAGTACATATACCTACGATACAGGAGTATATAGCATATACCACACTATACAGTACATATACCTACGATACAGGAGTATATAGCATATACCACACTATACAGTACATATACCTACGATACAGGAGTATATAGCATATACCACACTATACAGTACATATACCTACGATACAGGAGTATATAGCATATACCACACTATACAGTACATATACCTACGATACAGGAGTATATAGCATATACCACACTATACAGTACATATACCTACGATACAGGAGTATATAGCATATACCACACTATACAGTACATATACCTACGATACAGGAGTATATAGCATATACCACACTATACAGTACATATACCTACGATACAGGAGTATATAGCATATACCACACTATACAGTACATATACCTACGATACAGGAGTATATAGCATATACCACACTATACAGTACATATACCTACGATACAGGAGTATATAGCATATACCACACTATACAGTACATATACCTACGATACAGGAGTATATAGCATATACCACACTATACAGTACATATACCTACGATACAGGAGTATATAGCATATACCACACTATACAGTACATATACCTACGATACAGGAGTATATAGCATATACCACACTATACAGTACATATACCTACGATACAGGAGTATATAGCATATACCACACTATACAGTACATATACCTACGATACAGGAGTATATAGCATATACCACACTATACAGTACATATACCTACGATACAGGAGTATATAGCATATACCACACTATACAGTACATATACCTACGATACAGGAGTATATAGCATATACCACACTATACAGTACATATACCTACGATACAGGAGTATATAGCATATACCACACTATACAGTACATATACCTACGATACAGGAGTATATAGCATATACCACACTATACAGTACATATACCTACGATACAGGAGTATATAGCATATACCACACTATACAGTACATATACCTACGATACAGGAGTATATAGCATATACCACACTATACAGTACATATACCTACGATACAGGAGTATATAGCATATACCACACTATACAGTACATATACCTACGATACAGGAGTATATAGCATATACCACACTATACAGTACATATACCTACGATACAGGAGTATATAGCATATACCACACTATACAGTACATATACCTACGATACAGGAGTATATAGCATATACCACACTATACAGTACATATACCTACGATACAGGAGTATATAGCATATACCACACTATACAGTACATATACCTACGATACAGGAGTATATAGCATATACCACACTATACAGTACATATACCTACGATACAGGAGTATATAGCATATACCACACTATACAGTACATATACCTACGATACAGGAGTATATAGCATATACCACACTATACAGTACATATACCTACGATACAGGAGTATATAGCATATACCACACTATACAGTACATATACCTACGATACAGGAGTATATAGCATATACCACACTATACAGTACATATACCTACGATACAGGAGTATATAGCATATACCACACTATACAGTACATATACCTACGATACAGGAGTATATAGCATATACCACACTATACAGTACATATACCTACGATACAGGAGTATATAGCATATACCACACTATACAGTACATATACCTACGATACAGGAGTATATAGCATATACCACACTATACAGTACATATACCTACGATACAGGAGTATATAGCATATACCACACTATACAGTACATATACCTACGATACAGGAGTATATAGCATATACCACACTATACAGTACATATACCTACGATACAGGAGTATATAGCATATACCACACTATACAGTACATATACCTACGATACAGGAGTATATAGCATATACCACACTATACAGTACATATACCTACGATACAGGAGTATATAGCATATACCACACTATACAGTACATATACCTACGATACAGGAGTATATAGCATATACCACACTATACAGTACATATACCTACGATACAGGAGTATATAGCATATACCACACTATACAGTACATATACCTACGATACAGGAGTATATAGCATATACCACACTATACAGTACATATACCTACGATACAGGAGTATATAGCATATCACACAGTGTACAGGAGGATACGGTACATAGGATTCAGAAGTATATAACACTAGTACCTGGAATACAGGGGGATATGGTATATATTACACAGTATACAGCATATACCACACTATACAGTACATATACATAGGATACAGTAGTATATGGTATATATCACACAGTATACATAAGTATATAGCATATACCACACTATACCGTACATATACCTAGGATGCAGGAGTATATGGTATATACCACACAGTACATGTATCCTAGGTACAGCAGTATATACACAGTTGTGGCCACCTGCTGTGCCCCTCACACCGTGCATGCTGGTACTTGTAGTCCCCGTGAAGGGCCCATACTCACACGGTGGAGGTCCGGTTGGGCAGCGCTCCCAGCGGTAAGGTCCTCCCGAGCTCCGGGGTGCTGCACACCACCTTCCCCACGTCCACGCCGGTTGCTGCCGTCTTCGCCCCCGTCCCCCGGGATTTCCCGTCCTGCTTGCACCCGGGGGGCAGCGTCCACTCGGCCGCCACCAGGGAGAGGAGAGCGAGCAGCGCCAGGCCCGGGGCCTCCATCCCGCCGCGACTAGCAGCCCGGGCCGGAGCGGACTGTTCTCTGCGGCTCCAGAGTCTCCGGGCTGCGAGCGGGCGCCCCCTGCCTGCGGAGCGGAGAAGGCTGGACGCTATGGACAGTCCTCGTACAGACGGGGAGGACGCTGCGGTGATTCCCGAGGCCCGGCCGCTCAGCTTGGGAGGTCCGATCCCATTACTGCCCCGGGCCGTAGTGAGGAGGCCCCTTCCTCTCCATACACACAGCTGCTCCAGACCGTCCTCCCCCCACTCTCCCGGGATGGTCTCCTCCTCCCCCCTGTCTCCTCCTCTCCAGGCACAGGCATGTCAGCGGGAAGAGGGGGGATCCCGCACTGGTGTGCACACAATGAGCGGGGACTGCCTGCTATAACACGGGGCTGGAGGCGGAGGGCGCAGATAGAGTAGTTTATATACAGTGAGCAATGTACAAAACTACTACAGTGTGTTATATACAGTATATATATACCGTATGTACAAAACTACTAGTATGTTATATACAGTATATATATATACCGTATGTACAAAACTACTACAGTGTGTAATATACAGTATATATATAGTAACCTGTGTACAAAACTACTACAGTGTGTTATATACAGTATATATATACCGTATGTACAAAACTACTAGTATGTTATATACAGTATATATATATACCGTATGTACAAAACTACTACAGTGTGTTATATACAGTATATATATATATATATATACCGTATGTACAAAACTACTACAGTGTGTTATATACAGTATATATAGAACCGGATGTACGAAACTACTACAGTGTGTTATATACAGTATATATATATACCGTATGTACAAAACTACTACAGTGTGTTATATACAGTATATATATATACCGTATGTACAAAACTACTACAATGTGTAATATGCAGTATATATAGTACCGTATGTACAAAACTACTACAGTGTGTTATATATAGTATATATAGAACCGGATGTACGAAACTACTACAGTGTGTTATATACAGTATATATAGAACCGGATGTACGAAACTACTACAGTGTGTTATATACAGTATATATATATACCGTATGTACAAAACTACTACAGTGTGTTATATACAGTATATATAGAACCGGATGTACGAAACTACTACAGTGTGTTATATACAGTATATATATATACCGTATGTACAAAACTACTACAGTGTGTTATATACAGTATATATATATACCGTATGTACAAAACTACTACAATGTGTAATATGCAGTATATATAGAACCGTATGTACAAATCTACTACAGCGTGTTATATACAGTATATATAGTAACCTACGTACAAAACTACTACAGTGTGTTATATACAGTATATATAGTAACGTATGTACGAAACTACTACAGTGTATAATATATAGTAACGTATGTACGAAACTACTACAGTGTTATATGCAGTATATATAGTAACCTATGTACAAAACTACTGTCAGGGAAATTCTGCGTACAGCACCAATCAGGCCCACCCCAATGCCCGCTGCCGGCGGTAAAGAAGAGACACCACACCCGGAGGTCTGGTATAGTTCCTCACACGGGGACATGACTGCGCTGCCCTTTATTACAGATTACATGGGATCTTATACCCTTTGGTCTCATCACTAGGAATGGGTGATGGGCTCATTGGCTCAAATTCACCGCATAACCATATATGGGAAGTCCGGATTTCCGGCTGAGGCACTGATAGTCATACGTAGTTAAACAGTCGTTATCTTGATACGGCGCCTCTGGGAAAACAGCCAAGCACGCGGCCTTCGTGTTCGGTTCTGTATTATCTCTGAATTTCTGGACGCATCTCTCTCAGCCTTGCAAACTTTTGGAATATCTGATGTAAGGCGACAGATTAAGTTTTTCTCATTTTAACTTTGAATAGAACTTGCATACAGGTATAAAAGCATAAAAAACATTTGGCAATATATACATATACCCTCACAAACCCCCCTAAAAACTTATATGGAGATCAAGCACCAGACCTTGCACTCTTCCTCGGTCGCCTCTCCCTTGCGTCAGGGTTTTCCCACTGCCCGTAAGTCCCTACTCCTAGGACGGGGGATCCCTACCTCACCTCAGAAGGAGGCCATGGATTCCCAGGGCTTATTTCCGGGCATCCATACCCTCTATCTGTACAAGTTAACACCCCGCAGGGTGTGCCCTCGCTCGAACCTAAGGTCTTCTGCACTAACCCTAGGCAAATGGGAAGTCCACTGACAATCCATCTTATGAGACCGGGGCAGACACAGTACTAGTCCATCTCTCCATTCTTCTGGTAACGTATCTGGTTGGCATTATCGGAACTGGCTCTTCATCTTTTTCAAACAAGGGAAACGTTGGTCACATTATCCAGTCCCTTACTCATACTCTTTTTGATCAAAGGGATAATACACGTACAGGAAGTTACATACCCCACCTCTTTCTGCTAAAATCATATCCACGGCCACTCTATTTTGGAACGACATGGATGCAGTAGGCCCTAACTGGTCAGCTAACCCTTGCAAAGCATCTCTGGTGTAGTTTACAAACCTCTGCTGATTGTAATAGATATAATTCATCCAATCTACATTATTATTAACAGTGACAAAAGCAAATAAGGACTCAAAACCTGCTTTAACCTGATCACTAGAATTAAATTCATCTGGCACCCCCCTTGGCACTCCTATTGCATCTATGTATCCATGTGGATCAAAGTTACCACCTGGAGCGTCAACTTCTCTCTTAGCACGATGCGGTGTTGGATTCTCACCCTCAGTGTACTCTTATTGATTGCACATTTGATTGTATTAATTTGTTCTGTAACAGGGGGCTAGTGTACAGTAGTCAAAGGTGTGTGTTAGAGGAATTGTACCACATTATAGCATGTAAAGGATATGCAGGATCATGAGTTCTTTCAGTGCGAAGTGTGGATCCAAGTGGGCTTTCCTTCGAGCTTGACTGCAGTTGGGGTGGTGAACAACATCTGGTAAGGACCTTTTAAACCGGTTTTCTCTCTCAAATTTTTTCACATAGACCCTGTCACCTGGTTTCAGATTGTGACACTCGTCTGTAGGACCTGGGAGAAAAGCAGAGACTACAGAATGCGTTATTGACAATTCCTTGGAGAGACCTATGACAAAATTAACAAGAAAATCATTCCCCAAACTCTGATACTGTGGCATGTACCCTCCTGGGAAACAACTAATGGGAGACACTCAATTCAAAATTTGCCCATTTCCTTCATTGCCTTTTGTATCTACTTTCCCCCTACTCCATGGATGGTAGGGTGTGTGAAAAGCCTGGAAGATACCGAGATCAGACATGATGTGTTGTATTATTTCACCTGTGAAGTGTGTACCTTTGTTTGACTCAATCACTTCCGGTACCCCGTATCTGCAGATTACCTCATTCATGAGCTTCTGTGCGGTTACCTGCTTATTTACTTTGGTAACAGGGTAGGCCTCCAACCTGAAAAGAAATCAACAACAAGCACATATTCATGCTTCCCAACAAGTGGGAGCTGAGTGTAGCCAATTTGCAATCCCTGAAATGGGTAGAGTGGCCCCGGCAAGTGTTATGTGGCAAATTTACTTCTGCCCTGTTGCTTACGGCAAAGATCATGCAAAATTGGACAAATGATGCAGCAGCTACAGAAAACCCAGCAGCCACCCGTCCTTGTTCAAGCGTCGACATCATTGCTGCTTTGAGAGGTGCGTCTTTCCGTGCGTCAGCTGGGCCATCATGGGGCACAGGGACTGTGGTAGGCAAGTTCTGTTGACTGTTCGCCATACGCCTTCCCTTTTTTAGTCCTTTTTTCCTTTTCTTCCTTGCTGGCTTGTAACTGTAAAGTCTTTAGCATAGTCCAAGTTTTTATCAAAGTCCAAAGTTATTGTCAAAGTCCAAAGTTATTGTTAAATTCTTCTTTTCTTCCACGGCTTGAGGGCCGCTGCCTTTGCTGTGTGGTCTGTGATGGCGTTGCCTCTTGTTTCTCCGGTGTAGGAATTGGTGTGAGCTCTCCACTTTGTTAGGTAGAAGTAGGGCCTCCGTGAGACTCTGCCCGCTGCATCATTCTTAATTGGTTGTCCTGCTGAGGTAAAAAACTGTCTGGCCTTCCATGTTGGGCCGTAATCATGAGCTATGCCAAATGCATACCGGGAGTCAGTGTAAATGTTTGCCGTCTTACCTTCCACCACTCTACTCGCCTCAGTGAGGGCCTTCAGTTCCGCTTCTTGTACTGAGACATGCGGAGGCATTCTGCTTTTAGGACATCTTGTTGTGTGACCACTGCATATCCAGTGTGGAGCCGTCAATCACCCTGGGACCATCTATAAAAAACAACTCAAAATATGCATTGTTAACAAGGGCTTTCAGTAACTTTTTAAAACTTAAATTTTCTTGTTGCATCAATGCCTGACAATCAGGCTGATATTCTATTTCAAAAAGATCAGAATCTTGTTGCAAAAATTTTTTTTAAATGGCTGATTTGCAATACCTAGATCACCTATGCCTTCTCCTCCTCCCCTTTGAACCAGGGTACTCAATTGGAACAAGAGTACCCGGTTTCAAGGTAGTATAACATTGTAAAAAGTTTTGATGGATGCAGATAAGGCCTGTAAAATGCTAGCGCCAATAACAGAGACGTGAGTTACATCGGGGCAGAATAATCTACAAACATGTATTAATATTTGAAATGTGATATCCTTTAAGCAAATTCATTATTAATCTGATCCTACCTGCAATGTCTTAACAAATTTGAGAGAGAAAAAAAAAACTTTTACTAGCTGCTCAAGATCCTCACCCCCTCCCTTGTGGACAAGAGGGATGAAACATTATGTCCTTTACATCATCTAGCTCCACCCCTTCGATACTGGCCGCTTGCGTATTTTTTCACAACTTCATTTAAGCTTTACAGTCCGCACGTCCATATCACAACCAAGTAAAGTCTTATGCATGGGAAGGGGGGGACTTTTATCCCCAGTCAATACCTGCATCACACATTTTACATTCATCACAGCCTGAACACGGGTCATTAACTCTCATCCATCCATGCGCTCAAGTCTGCTTCGTCACCCCCTATTGAAGGTGTACCAGTACATACAGATGCACAGACAAAAAGTGTGACAAACATACATACATCAGTTGAAAAACACCGAGGTGAGTGCTATAATGTTATAAAGTACATGATTCTATTGAGATAAGATTGTGAATGAGCGCTATCTTTGACAAATTATGGGGAAAAAATTTTCTGAGTGACTGAGACATTCTATATTTCTTATCTACTGAAGCTATTATATGCTATATTAAACACTGATATATTTTAGTTTCTGTGACCCTGAGCTTAGAGTGAATCTGAAAGCCTCCACCTTTGCAAAATAACTGTTATCTCTCTACGAATATGCAAAACCAACTGAACAGAGTTGTTTTAGTTTAACTATTCCCTGCATTTGAACTCATAAATAACACATATGCTGGGACCTTCTGACAGCTTACACCTGTATGAAAGAGACCAAGACGTGTCCATTTGTGACCTCAGAACCCAGTAAGAATATACCTTAGAAATTGCTATATTTCCTGCCTTCTTAAGACAGTATTAGATTCATTCCATTACAGCAAGCAAGGCTACTTTCCAGGGTTAGTATTGCATTTTCTCTCGCTTTGTTATCGCTTGACCTTGAAAGCTAGACACAAGCTGCAGCTTCAAGTAAACAATCCTTCTCCTCTAAAAGCAAGCTCAGTTAACCATTTGCACACATATATACATATATACACATACATCTATATCTATATATATATCCACCTAGTATTATACACCTTTTCCTCTCTCTCTCTCTGCCAACGAATCACATGCTTTGTAACTTTCCTCTCGACTTTGCTTGTTCCCCATATTTCTCTCCCTACCTAACTGCCAATGTAACCTTCAATAAACACTCTCCCGACACCCTCTTGATCACTTACTGTACTTTCCAACATTTCACTTACGGATACTTTCTTAACCCCTTAGTGACCAAGCCTGTTTGCGCCTTAATGACCAGGCCAAATTTTGCAAATCTGACATGTGTCACTTTAACATGGAAAAACACCAGAAAGGTTTTGCATATCCAAGCGATTCTGACATTGTTTTTTCGCCACATGTTGTGCTTCATTTAGGCGAAAAAAATAGACCGATAGAAATTGTGTTTATTTATTAAAAGCGCCAAAATTGGGAAAATTTTGAAAAAATCGTCATTTTTTCACATTTCCAACTGCAATATCTTAAATATGTGCAAACATAATATAGAAATTTTTGCTAAGATTTATATTTCCACCCGTTTACTTTATTTTGGGCGCACATTGGAAAAACTTTCGTTTTTTTTAACTATTTAGGAGACGTACAAATTTAACATTACTTTTTAGCATTTTGAGGAACACTTTGTTTTCCTATACCAAGCCGAGATTGGAAAGGCTCATGAGTGTCAGAATAATAGATACCCCCCCAAATGACCTCATTTTAAAAACTACACCCCTTAATGTATTCACTGAGGGGTGTCATGAGTATTTTGACCCCACAGTTTTTTTTCAGGAATTAATTCAATTTAGAGGAGAAAAAGTAAAATTTCATATTTTTGCAAATCTGTCATTTTAAAGACATATTTTTTTCCTATAGTTTACATGAAAATCAGGATTTACACCCCAAAATGGATACCCCTATTTCTCCCGTGTTCAGAAATATACCCATTGTGGCCCTATTGTTATATCTGAGTCCACAACGGGGCCCAAAATGAAAGGAGTAGTCAGTGTCTTTCAAAACAGAAATTTTGCTTGAAGTCCTTTTAGGCCCCATAGCACACATGTAGAGTTCTTGAGCGCCCAAAACCATAGAAAACCCCCACAAATGACCCCATTTTGAAAACTAGACCCCTTAACGAATTTATCTAGGGGTGTACTGCATATTTTGACCCCACAGTTTTTGAATGAATTCAAACCAAGCAAAAGGAAAAAATTGTGATTTTCGTTTTTTCGGCAATTCTGTCATTTTAAAAACAGCTTTTTTTGTACAGCACACATATGAAGGAAGACTTGCACCCAAAAATGGATACCCCTGTTTGTCCCGTGTTCAGAGACATACCCATTGTGGCCCTAATCTTATGTCTGGATACACAACGGAGCCCAAAATGAAAGGAGCGACCGGTGGCTTTCGGAACACAAATTTTGCTTGAAGTCCTTTTAGGCCCCATTGCCCACTTGTAGAGTTCTTGAGCGCCCAAAACCATAGAGAACCCCCACAAATGACCCCATTTTGAAAACTAGACTCCTTAACGAATTTATCTAGGGGTGTACTGCGCATTTTGACCCCACAGTTTTTGAATAAATTCAAGCAAAGCAAAAGGAAAAAATTTGGATTTTTGTTTTTTTGGCAATTCTGTCATTTTAAAAACAGCTTTTTTTGTACAGCACACATATGAAGGAAGACTTACACCCCAAAATGGATACCCCTGTTTGTGCTGTTTTCAGAAATATACCCATTGTGGCCCTAATCTTATGTCCGCATGCACAACGGGGCCCAAAATAAAAGGAGTAATCGGTGGCTTTCAGAACATAGATTTTGCTTGAAGTACTTTTAGGCCCCATTGCCCACTTGTAGAGTTCTTGAGCGCCCAAAACCATATAGAACCCCCACAAATGACCCCATTTTGAAAACTAGACCCCTTAACGAATTTATCTAGGGATGTACTGCATATTTTGACCCCACAGTTTTTGAATAAATTCAAGCAAAGCAAAAGGAAAAAAATAGGATTTTCATTTTTTGGGCTATTGTGTCAATTTAAAAACAGTTTTTTTTGTACAGCACACATATAAATGAAGGCTTTCACCCCAAAATGGATACCCCTGTTTGTCCCGTGTTCAGAAACATACCCATTGTGGCCCTAATAGACTTACAGGACCCATGGCTAGGCCTACAATGAAAGGAATACCCGTTGGATTTCAGGGTACCACTGAATAAATTTCAGGCCCCATTGCCCACTTATAGAGCCATTGAGCGGCCAAAACTATAAAGAACCCCCTCAAATGACCCCATTTTGAAAACTAGACCCCTTAACGAATTCATCTAGGGGTGTACTGCGTATTTTGACCCCACAGTATTTGAATGAATCTAAGCAAAGCAGAAGGAAAAAGTTACGATTTTCAATTTTTTTGGCAATTTTTTCAATTTAAAAACAGTTTTTTTGTACAGTGCACATAGGAATGAAGACGTTCACCCCAAAATGGATACCCCCGTTTGTCCCGAGTTCAGAAACATACCCATTGTGGCCCTAATCTACTTACAGGACGCATGGCAAGGCCTATAAAGGACGGAACACCTGTTGG
This sequence comes from Eleutherodactylus coqui, assembly GCF_035609145.1. Lineage (NCBI taxonomy): Eukaryota > Metazoa > Chordata > Amphibia > Anura > Eleutherodactylidae > Eleutherodactylus > Eleutherodactylus coqui. The sequence continues at coordinate 76,487,235 of NC_089843.1, read as the reverse complement.
ATTTTAGGGCACAACTGAATAAATTCCAGGCCCCATTGCTTATTTGTACAGAATAAAGATTGACTCCCTAAAAATTCCCCCCCCTCCCCCTCCACGCCCTTTTTGGCGTTCGCAAATCTTAGATAAAAGTAAAAATGTGAACTGTGTAGTATTTCCGAAGACAGGGGTAATTACGGAGGCTGGTTGGAATGGGCCCATGGGGCAATAAAACCGGGTATCCCCCCCCCCCTCCTCTCATGCTTTTTGGGGGTATTTCATGACCTCAGTGGCGGGTATGGGGTGTAAAAAGTGGCGTTCCGTGAGTCTCCGTAAGCTTGATGAGGTGCGGCGGTCTCACACAGAAGGCGCTCAACAAGGTGCTCCTGGAACTGCAGGAAAGCGAGCGTTCCAGGGGCTTCTTGTAAAATACGTATCACAGGTAGCGGTCTGAATAACGCTGGGCTCACGCAGCCGTAGGTGGAATCCGCTTGCGGAGGCCCACAGCGGATCCCATCTGTGAGCCCGGCTGTGACCCTGCGTACGGCTGCGTAATGTACTGCGCATAACTGCCTACTCACACAGGCGGTCATGCACAGTACACCTTTGTTTGTATTTCCCGCACCATCGCTTAGCAATGACGGGGGTACCCGCAGCCCGTATACAATGTAGTTGCGTATGGACTGCGGGTATATCCGCGACCATGGAGCACAATGGGCTCTATGTTGCCGATATCCGCAGTAAAATAGAACCTGCTGCGTTCTCTTTTCTGCGAGTGGATTACGCAATTCTGACCCGCTAATGTGAGCGGAATTGTGTAATCCAATGCGATTGATCTGCGTATTACCACGGATCAGACGCATGCGGAATCCGTCATTCCTATGCGGTCATGTGAGACCGGCCAAAGGTAGATCGCTACCTTTTTATCACGTGACCGGGGACCGCTCAACGAGGCCACCCGTCACTGCTCCAGGCTCTCTGTGACCGTTGGTCGCTGGGAGCAAGGAGATTTTAAATTTCCTGGGCTCCCTGACTCCTGCGCATGTGTCCGGCTTTTTGCCGGCAATCGCATGTGCAGAATCCTGGAAGGTCCACGGAGGAAGATCGGGTCGGGATTCAAATACGCAGGCCTCCGGTAAAAAGATTCATCTCCTCTCACCGATCGCATCAGTGAGGGGAGATGAAACTTCAAATTTTTTTTTTTACTTTTACGTGATCGCCATTATTGGATAATGGCGAACACGTGACCAGGAACCGCTCACCGCGGACCCCCATTAAATCTCCATGCTCTTGGCTACGTTTTGTAGCCAGGAGCAGGGAGAATTTAAATTATCCTGGCAAATCCACAGCTTTTGCGCATGCGCCCGCCATTTTGGCGACGGGCGCGTGTGCAGAAGCTGTGGTAAGGTCCGCGGATAAATCTGGGGGCCTTAGGTACGTACTTTCATCCTCCCTCACGGATATGATCCATGAGGGGAGATGAAACGTACGCTTTTTAAACTTTTAAAAACTTTTTTTTACTTTTTTTTTTTTTAACTTTTTTACACTTTTTTTTCACTTTACATGATCACTGTCATCCATTGGATGACAGTGATCATGTCCCCGGTATAATCTCTCTGCTCCTAGCTACACATGGCAGCCAGAAGCAGAGGGATTTTAAATTCCCCGGGGCTCGAGCCCGTCTGTGCACGCGCCCGATGTCAATCATCGGGCGCGCATGCGCAGACGGGGATTCGGGTCCCGGGACATCGGGACACCGCTGAGGACTGGGGGTGAGTATTTTCACCTCCCCTCATGGATCCGATCCATGAGGGGAGGTGAAACTGACTTTTTTAAAACTTTTTTTTAACTTTTTCGCGATCGCCGCTAACCATTGGATAACGGCGATCGCGGTACCGGGGACCGCTCACCGCAGTCCCCGCTGACATCTCCTGCCTCCCGGCTACCTACAGGAGTCGGGAGCCAGGAGATTTTAAATCTCCCGCGCCGCCGGGCCTTCTGCGCATGCGGCTGACGTAATGCCGCCTGGCGCGCATGCGCAGAAGACCGGCTTCGGGCCCCGGAGCGGCAGGAGAGCGGGGAGCAGCGTGCCAGACCTCGGTGAGTAATTTCAGCTGCTCCGATGGATCCGATCCATCGGAGCAGCTGAATCTTTAACTTTTATGTACTTTTATTTACTTTTTTTGCGATCGGCGCTATCCATTGCATAGCGCCGATCGCAATGCCGGGGGGGGCTCCGAACAGCCCGGGATGACAGCTCCATGCTGTCAGCTACCTGCGGACACCGACAGCATGGAGCTGTCACGTCCACAGCCCGAGGGGCACTATTCTCTGCAGGAAGCATGTTTTTACGTCCTCAGAGAATAGAGCCCACTTCGGGAGGACATAAAAACACTATGGGCTGGTCGTTAAGGGGTTAAACAAATAATGTGTACATTCTGACTGTCTCTCTGCTTCTCACTTTAGCACTTTCTAGCAACCCTTGGTCTTTCAAGGCGCCCTTCTTGGTCCTAAAGACCTCCTCCCAGTCACCATACTGTAATCTACCGTGCGGGTCCTTGTTACACATTTTCATAAGAGTTTTCTTACATTTTACAAATTGTGACCCTTGTCTCTCCTCCACCAATTCATCCGCACGGCGGCGGCCCATAAAGGGATCCGTCTTCTTTAATAAGGTCTTACGCATATTAAAACAACAATAATAATAATAACACGCTCCATAGAGTGCATCCTTCTGACCCGAATTGTTAGCCCCTTATATACTGGCAAAACAACCGAAGGCATCTCCTTCTATGGAACCAGTCTCATAGAGTGCGTCTCCTCCTCAGCTAAACCATCAACAACTAACTAAACTAAAACCGAGGGTCTCTTCTTCTGTGGGACCTATCTCACAGAGTGTATCCCTCTCTGCTAAACCGTTAACAACTAACTAAACTAAAATCGAGGGTCCCTTCTATGAAGCCTGTCTCACAAAATGCATCCCTCTCTGCTAAACCGTTAACAACTAACTAAACTAAAATCGAGGGTCCCTTCTTCTATGAGACAAAATGAAAAGTAAGAGAAAAAAATTCTGCAGATACAACAAACAACCTCCACTATTGCTAAAACGCTGCGGACTTCAAAGTACAAATAGACTACAGACCAGTTTCTGGGTGAGCGATTGGTGCGCTTATCACAGTCAGTGGTCCGTGACGGCAAACCCGAAGCCCACGAGTTACCGTGTAGAACTCTTAACCCAACCCGTCCGGTCACAAAACACAGATAGTCCCTCCTGCTGCAAGACTCTCAGTGTAAAACACAACATAAATATATGCTGGTCTTACCTGGAGTTCTGTGAGTTGATCAGGCTCGGTTTGCAGCAGGACGGCTTCCCCGTGGCGTGGATCCGGGTGGACTGCGCTGCACGGCTCTGGTTTTACTGCCCCACCTTTGGGCGCTATTTGTCAGGGAAATTCTGCGTACAGCACCAATCAGGCCCACCCCAATGCCCCGCTGCCGGCGGTAAAGAAGAGACACCACACACGGAGGTCTGGTATAGTTCCTCACATGGGGACATGACTGCGCACTTTATTACAGATTACATGGGATCTTATACCCTTTGGTCTCATCACTAGGAATGGGTGATGGGCTCATTGGCTCAAATTCACCGCATAACCATATATGGGAAGTCCGGATTTCCGGCTGAGGCACTGATAGTCATACATAGTTAAACAGTCGTTATCTAGATACGGCGCTCCTGGGAAAACAGCCAAGCACGCGGCCTTCGTGTTCGGTTCTGTATCATCTCTGAATTTCTGGACGCATCTCTCTCAGTCTTGCAAACTTTTGGAATATCTGATGTAAGGCGACATATAAGTTTTTCTCATTTTAACTTTGAATAGAACTTGCATATAGGTATAAAAGCATAAAAAACATATGGCAATATATACATATCACACTACTACAGTGTGTAATATACAGTATATATTGTAACCTGTGTACGAAACTACTACAGTGTGTAATATACAGTATATATAGTACCGTATGTATAAAACTACTACAGTGTGTTATATATAGTGCAAAACAGTATATACAGAAACTACTATAGTGTTATATACAACATATCTAGTACCGTATGTACGAAACTACTACAGTGTTATATCTATATATATAAAAGCTGAAAGCCCTCACTGACTCACTGACTGACTCGCCAAAAGTTCTCCAACTTCCCGATATCGTAGAAACATGAAATTTGGTGCAAGCATAGAATATCTCCAAAATAGGAAAAGTAATTGGGTCCCAACTCGATTATTCAATTCTAGCGCAAAAGAATTGGCGTCGAAATTTTACGTACATAATCTAAATCTGTCACTTCCCAATGCCTCAGAAACTTAAAATTTGGCACGGGCATTGATTATGACATAAATAGGAAAAGCTAATGGGTCCCAACTCGATTATTTAATTCTATGCGCAAAAGAATTAGCGTCCAAATTTTACGTATGGAATGTAATTTCTTCCCTTTCCGGTGTCATAGAAACAGGAAATTTGGCACGAGCATTGATTATGTCATAAATAGGAAAAGCTAATGGGTCCCAACTCCATTATTCAATTCTATGCGCAAAAGAATTAGCGTCCAAATTTTACGTGCGGAAGGTAATTTTTTCACTTTCCGGTGTCATAGAAACGGGAAATTTGTCACGAGCATTGATTATGTCATAAATAGGAAAAGCTAATGGGTCCCAACTCCATTATTCAATTCTAGCTCAAAAGAATTGGCGTCAAAATTTTACGTGCGGAATGTAATTTTTTCACTTTCCGGTGTCATAGAAATGGGAAATTTGGCACGAGCATTGATGTCATAAATAGGAAAAGTTAATGGGTCGCAACTCAATTATTAAATTCTAAGCGCAAAAGAATTAGCGTCCAAATTTTATGTACGTAATCTAATTCTCTCACTTCCTGATGTCATTTTATATGAAGGAAACGTCGCATGGTTACCTCCCCGTGGTATTTCCTGGGTAACGCAGAGAACTATGCAAAATGGTGAACATATTTTTTTTCCTCAGTATCTCTAAAGTAACCACGACTTCATAAGATTTTCCATGTGAACACCAGATAAACACCAGTACCAAATTAACTCGGGCGAAGTCGGGTATATCAGCTAGTACAGTATATATAGCACCGTATGTACGAAACTACTACAGTGTGTAATATACAGTATATATAGTAACCTATGTCCAAAATACTGCAGTGTTATATACAGTATATATAGCACCGTATGTACGAAACTACAACAGTGTGTTATATATAGTATATATAGTACCGTATGTACAAAACTACTACAGTGTGTTATATACAGTATACATAGTAACCCATGTACGAAACTACTACAGTGTGTTATATATAGTGCTAAAAGTATATATAGAAACTACTATAGTGTTATATACAGTATATATAGCACCGTATGTACGAAACTACTACAGTGTGCTATATATAGTGCAAAACAGTATATACAGAAACTACTACAGTGTTATATACAGTATATCTAGTACCGTATGTACGAAACTACTACAGTGTGTTATATATAGTGCAAAACAGTATATACAGAAACTACTATAGTGTTATATACAGTATATATAGCACCGTATGTACAAAACTACTACAGTGTTATATATAGTGCAAAACAGTATATACAGAAACTACTATAGTGTTATATACAGTATATCTAGTACCGTATGTATGAAACTACTACAGTGTGTTATATACAGTATACACAGAAACTACTATAGTGTTATATACAGTATATATAGTAACATATGTACAAAAGTACTACAGTGCTTTATACAGTATATACAGAAACTACTATAGTGTTATATACAGTATATATAGTAACCTATGTACGAAACTACTACAGTGTTTTATACAGTATAAATAGTACCGTATGTACGAAACTACTACAGTGTGTTATATATAGTGCAAAATAGTATACACAGAAACTACTTCACTGTTATATACAGTATATATATTACCGTATTCTGTTTACAAAACTACTATAGTGTTATATACAGTGCGATACTGTACATATAGTACCATATGTTATGCTGCAGAATAGCTTGATGATATACAAATAAAGATTAATATTATTATTTTTACAGTGCAATACAGTATATATAGTACTGTATAATAGATACAAAACTACTATAGTGTTATATACAGTACAAAGTAGTATCTTATGCTGCATACAAAACTACTACAGAACGTTATATACAGTGTAATATAGTGTATATATATCTATATATATAAAGCTGAAAGCCCTCACTGACTCACTCACTCACTGACTCACTGACTGACTGACTGACTCGCCAAACGTTCTCCAACTTCCCGATGTCGTAGAAACATCAAATTTGGCACAAGCATAGATTATCTCCAAAATAGGAAAAGAAATTGGGTCCCAACTCGATTATTCAATTCTAGCGCAAAAGAATTGGCGTCGAAATTTAACATACATAATCTAAATCACTCACTTCCCAATGTCATAGAAACGGGAAATTTGGCACGAGCATTGATTATGTCATAAATAGGAAAAGTTAATAGGTCCCAACTCGATTATTCAATTCTATGCGCAAAAGAATTAGCGTCCAAATTTTACGTGCGGAATGTAATTTTCTCACTTTCCGGTGTCATAGAAACGTGAAATTTGGCACGGGCATTGATTATGTCATAAATAGGAAAAGCGAATGGGTCCCAACTCGATTATTCAATTCTAGCGCAGAAGAATTAGCGTTCAAATTTTACGTGCGGAATGTAATTTTCTCACTTTTCGGTGTCATAGAAACGGGAAATTTGGCACGAGCATTGATTATGTCATAAGTAGGAAAAGCTAATGGGGTCCCAACTCGATTATTCAATTCTATGCGCAAAAGAATTAGCGTCCAAATTTTACGTGCGGAATGTAATTTCTTCACTTTCCGGTGTCATAGAAACAGGAAATTTGGCACGAGCATTGATTATGTCATAAATAGGAAAAGCTAATGGGTCCCAACTCGATTATTCAATTCTATGCGCAAAAGAATTAGCGTCCAAATTTTACGTACGGAATCTAATTTTCTCACTTTCTGGTGTCATAGAAACATGAAATTTGGCACGAGCATTGATTATGTCATAAATAGGAAAAGCTGATGGGTCCCAACTCGATTATTCAATTATATGCGCAAAAGAATTAGCGTCCAAATTTTACGTACGGAATCTAATTTTCTCACTTTCTGGTGTCATAGAAACATGAAATTTGGCACGAGCATTGATTATGTCATAAATAGGAAAAGTTAATAGGTCCCAACTCCATTAATCAATTCTAGCGCAAAAGAATTGGCGTCGAAATTTTACGTGCGGAATGTAATTTCTTCACTTTCCAGTGTCATAGAAACAGGAAATTTGGCACAAGCATTGATTATGTCATAAATAGTAAAAGCTAATGGGTCCCAACTCGATTATTCAATTCTAGCGCAAAAGAATTAGCGTCCAAATTTTACGTGCGGAATCCAATTTTCCCATTTTCCGGTGTCATAGAAACGGGAAATTTGGCACGAGCATTGATTATGTCATAAATAGGAAAAGCTAATGGGTCCCAACTCCATTATTCAATTCTATGCGCAAAAGAATTAGCGTCCAAATTTTACGTGCGGAATGTAATTTTTTCACTTTCCGGTGTCATAGAAACAGGAAATTTGGCACGAGCATTGATTATGTCATATATAGGAAAAGCTAATGGGTCCCAACTCGATTATTCAATTCTATGCGCAAAAGAATTAACGTCCAAATTTTACGTACGGAATCTAATTTTCTCACTTTCCGGTGTCAAAGAAATGGGAAATTTGGCACGAGCATTGATTATGTCATAAATAGGAAAAGCTAATGGGTCCCAACTCGATTATTCAATTCTATGCGCAAAAGAATTAACGTCCCAATTTTACGTGCGGAATGTAATTTTCTCACTCTCCGGTGTCATAGAAACGGGAAATTTGGCACGAGCATTGATTATGTCATAAATAGGAACAGCTAATGGGTCCCAACTCCATTATTCAATTCTATGCGCAAAAGAATTAGCGTCCAAATTTTACGTGCGGAATGTAATTCTCTCAATTTCCGGTGTCATAGAAACGGGAAATTTGGCACGAGCATTGATTATGTCATAAATAGGGAAAGCTAATGGGTCCCAACTCCATTATTCAATTCTATGCGCAAAAGAATTAACGTCCAAATTTTACGCACATAATCCAAATCTCTCACTTCCCAATGTCATAGAAACATGAAATTTGGCACAAGCATTGATTGTGTCATAAATTTGAAAAGTTAATAGGTCCCAACTCGATTATTCAATTCTAAGCGCAAAAGAATTAGTGTCCAAATTTTATGTACATAATCTAATTCTCTCACTTCCTGATGTCATTTTATATGAAGGAAACGTCGCATGGTTACCTCCACGTGGTGTTTCCTGGGTAACGCAGAGAACTATGCAAAATGGTGAACATATGTTTTTCCTCAGTATCTCTAAAGTAACCACGACTTCATAAGATTTTCCGTGTGAACACCAGATAAACACCAGTACCAAATTAACTCGGGCGAAGTCGGGTATATCAGCTAGTATATATATATATATATATATATATATATATATATATATAGTTGGACCATATGCTAGATACAAAACTACTATAGTGTTATACATAGTGTAATACAGTATACCGTATGCTACATACAAAACTACTGCAGTATGTTATATGCAGTGTAATACAGTATATATAGTACCGCCTAATAGATACAGAACTACTCTAGTGTTATATCGCACTTGCCTCCATGGGTTTTCACGCCTGGCCGATATACGGTGTCCTTGTCTGCAGGGGGAGGAGGATGGAAAAGCCAGGAGCAGGAACTGAGCTCCCTCTCCTCTCTGCCCCTTGCCACTATTTGCAATAGGAGGGAGCGAGACGGGGGTGGAGCTAAGTACCTGCGCTTAGTCCCGCCCCTCCCATTGCAAATAGTGGCGAGGGGCGGGAGCTCAGTTCCTGCTGCTGGCTCTGCCATCCTTCCCCCCTGCAGACAAGAACATTGTATATCGGCTCGGCGTGAAAACGCAGCCGATATACGGTCGTCTAAATAAACCCTAAGGAAGAGTACAGGGGTATAATGACCTCACGTGATCTAGACTCTATTCTTCTCCTAATACATCCCAGAATTGTGTTTGCCTTTTTGGCTGCTGCATCACATTGTTTACTCATGTTCAGTCTATGATCTATTAGTATACCCAAGTCTTTTTCACATATGCTGCTGCTTAGCCCAATTCCTCCCATTCTGTATGCGTTTTTTCTATTTTCTTGCCCAGATGTAGGACTTTGCATTTCTCCTTGTTAAATACGATTCTGTTTGTCACCGCTCACTGTTCAAGCTTTCCTAGATCTTTTTGAATACTCTCTCTCTTCAGTTGCCTTGTCAATCCCATATTTGGTCATTTTTTTCAATAAGGATAGTATGAGATACTTTGTCAAACGCTTTACTAAAGTCAAGATGTACTATATCTGCTGCCTTTCCCTTATCAACCCAGTCGGTTATTCTGTCATAGAAGAAAATTAGATTTGGCTGGCATGGCTTGTTTGTTACAAACCCATGCTTGCTCTGGTTAATTACTCTATTCTCATCCAAGTACTTGGATCTTTCCTAATATAGAAGTCAGGCTCACAGGCTTGTAGTTTACTGGATTCACCCTCTTCCCTTTTTGAAGATAGTGACAACATTTGTCCTTCTCCAGGCTTCTGGGACTTTTCCTGTTCTCCTGGAATTTTCAAGACATACGGCAAGTGGTTCAGCAATTACCTCCGCTGCTTCCTTTAGTATCCTAGGATGTAATTCATCTGGACCTTGAGACTTGAATTCATTAAAGTAATCTAAGTGTTCCCTTACCACATCTTTGAATAAAGACAAGCAGAGTTGCAGACAGCACAACCTTAACCCAATAAGGGATGACCTGTAAATTGCAATCGCCACAAGGAAATTGATCCAAATAATTTCCAAAGTAGTCCAAGTATGTAGAGAAAAGTATGGTAGCAAACCAGGTGCAGATAAATGATGCAGAGCTTTATTCCTCCTCAAGTCACAGATACATGACGTTTCGACTCAGTCATTGCATTTGAAAAAACTTTGAGTCGAAACGTCATGTATCTGTGACTTGAGGAGGAATAAAGCTCTGCATCATTTATCTGCACCTGGTTTGCTGCCATACTTTTCTCTACTTACCACATCTTTGCTTATAGATAGCCTGCATTCTTTTATCCCCCCAATAGTACAGGAAAAATCAGCTGATGTTCCATCTACTTTCTGAAAGAAAACAGATACCAAATTTTCATCCTGTAAACATCTTATAGCATCTGACTTCTCTTTGCTTTTGACTGCAAAAATCCTTTTTTATTGCTTTTGGCCTCTGTTGCAGGCCTCAATTTATTAGCTTTAGCTTTTCTGACACTTGCCCTATAGTTTCTGCAGACTGCATTATATTCTTCTTTAGATATTCCCCCCTCTTTCCATTTGATAAACATAGTTTTCTTCCTTTATAGGCTGCCTTCACACCATATTTGTGTGTTGCGAGATGCACAGATCTCGCACGAATATCGAACCCATTCTTTTGAATGGGCTCATTAGTGATGTTTTCCTGCATGGCACCTCATGTTTCTTTTTTTTGGATCGCCCATTGTTTACAATGGGGCTGGTGACAGCAGAGCCTGCCCTATTGAAAGTAATGATAGAACTCTGCGATCCTCTTCCACGGCTGTTACAGCCACGGCGAGGATTCCTTTCATGCCAGCAGTGATGCGAGGCTGTTTTCACGTGAAAATGCCTAGCATCCACAGGGCTTTTTACATGGTGGCAAGTGCAATATGTGATTCACAGCCTGATATTGCCCTCACAGTGTGATGGAGCCCTTAACATGTGTGTAAGTTCTATGTTCATACATCCTGGCTCTTTAAATGCTGCCCATTCCAACTTCTTTTAGGCCTCTTACACATGGCTGAGAAAATTGCGTGAGATCTGTGCATTGCGAGACACACAAGTCTCACTAATATGAACCCCGTTCTTTTGAAATGGGTCATATACACAAGCTTTTTTTTTTTTTACCCTCATCGCGGTGCAGCAAAAATTTGTGTCATGTCCTACCTTTTGGGCGTTTGGAACGCCTCGCCCATTGTTTTCAATGGAGCCGAAAAACACACCGCACGGCGTGCAAGGTGCATGCAAGTGCGATGCAAGGGATTGTTAACATTTGCATCTTGAGAATCTCATTTCGCAATGTTTCCCAACCTTCTGGGACATTTCTGTCCTTAAGAACATCCAGCCATTGGATTCTTCCCACCCTCTTTCTGAGTTCATTGAAATCTGCCTTTCTGAAATCCAACCTTGAGGTCTGAGTTTTCTCAGGTCTTCCTCCCCTTTTTATCCAAAATTCAAGGATAGCATGATCACTGCCTCCAGCGGTGAAGTCTTGTCAGTATAAAGGTTCTGCGCCAGCGCCAATGACCTTAGTGCTGACGTCAGCGCTCAGGCAAAAGTTGAGCCGACACTCACTGTGCAGTATAATGAATGTGATGATTGTACTCTGCGGAGCAGTACGATAACGGCAGGATCAAATTTTCCTTTGTTTTACCCCTTTATGATACTGAAATACACTTTTTTATTACAAAAAAAAAATATTTTTGTGTCGTCATATTCTGAAGCCATAATTTTTTTTATGGTGGCCATGCTGTATGAGGGCTTGTACAAGATGTAGTTTTCAGTGGTACCATTTTGCTGTGTAGGGGGTGTTATTCCTCTGTTGGGAGGGGAGTAACCAAAAATAAGCCATACTGCCATAGCCTAAGCCTTCATGTCCACAAGCTGGTCAGATTCTGCACGTGGGAGCCCGTGGCCGAGGATCCTGCATACCTGTCCGGGTCCTCTCGGTTGCACCACTTCTATGAGAGAAGGGTGCTACTGTCCAAGGTGTATGATGGCTTCAACACCAACTAACCTTCCAGGATCTTTGTACTTCGGATGTGTGTGGAGGCGCAGTACAGGTTTGTTTTTTTAAACTCCTGCTTTCCCACGAAATCCACAGCCCGTCCTCAATGTCACACGGCCGGCTTCCATTGAAGTCAATGGAAGCTGTACGTCCCACGGCACTTCTGCAGTGAGCACTGCGGGAGTATCGTGGGATCCGCATCATCGCAGAGCGCCGGTGCCTACTGCGCATGCACAATGGAGTGCCGGCTGGCACATGAGCAGCGCTGAACAGAAGACACCGGTCAGGCACTGAGTCAAACTCTGCTACGGGAATCCCACATGCGGGGTCTGACCCACCCGTGTGCAGGAGGCATTAGGCCTCATGTCCACAGGGAAAATCAGGCTCGCCGTGGATTCTCCATGCAGAATCCCGCAGCAGGTCCCTCCTTTCCCGGGGACATGAGGCTGAAAATAAAATTAAACTCACGGACAGGGACGCTGCGGATCTTCCCTTCGTCGCGGACGGATCTTCTTTCTTCGGCCCGGCCGATTTGCTCGGCATGCCGGCAGCGTGCCGGGCACATCCGCCGGGCTGAAGAAAGAAGATCCGGCTGCGACGGAGGGAAGATCCGCAGCGTCCAGGCATGTAAGTTTTAATTCATGTACGGATGTTCCGTGCACAGCTTCCACAGGCTTCAATAGAAGCCTGCGGGAGCCGTCCCCGCGGGAGACCCGCATGAAAATGGAGCATGTCGCGTTTTTTTTCCCGCACGCGTATCCACGCCTGAAGGGGAGAAATGACATCCGCAGGTATTTAACTACCTGCGGGTGGGTGTCCAATGCATCCCTAAGGGGCGGGGATCCGCGTTCGGGAAAAACGCTGCGGATTTTTATCCCGTGGACATAAGACCTAAATACTTGTGCAATTAGATACAAATGTGATATTGAAGGACCGCATAGGACAGTATGGGACCTGCTGGCAATCAGCTGATCACCACTGATACCTGCACAGGAGATGGATAGTATTGTGTGGTATTACATGGCTCCCATTCACATGAATAGGCAATGACGTAATACATGGTCGTGTTTTGATCTGAATAGTGGTAGCTGCTCTTTGCAGTGTCATTTTTTTTACTTTGGTCAATAAAGGGGCATACCTTGTTTTAATTTCCCATTTGTGTTGTCCATATTACCTAAAAAGGCCCATAGACAGGGTTATCTTGGAAAAATTCTCCAGTGTTAACCATGGACCCTGTAGAGGGACAGAGAGAAGGACTCGATAAGGAAAGCTTGTTTTTACTTGTCCCACCTATCAAGCCACGTCTCCTTCACAATGTAATGAAGTGCAGAAACTGCTATTTTTATTATTCTCTACGATGAAATAGGATTTGTTCTTGCCGTTACAGGTCCAAACTCTGAGGCTGCACTACAAAGAGATTCAGGTGATACCATGTCCCCATCGGACTTGTATCATGTCCATTGGTGTCATGGAGATCTTCTCTGGATTCATATCAGGACATATATGGATGATGACATCCAAGTTGGCATGCATAGTGGACAATATGGGTATATGGTATGCATATTGATAGAAACCCACACAAGCTCTCTAGGACATATTACCAATTTATGGTAGTGCAGCCTCAGGCTTTGCACCTTCAAAGTGAATCTGTTATCAGCTTTCTGAATACGGGTGGCATGAACCCAGGACAGGTATGACCATTGCCCCTGTGTATGTGTTACACTAAAACACGGCGGAGTTTCAGAATGAACACACATTGAAGTTGGACTCAGAATGGAGCTCCAAGTCAAAGAGGTGAGCCGCGCCGTCTCTACCGGCTTGCAGCATGATGACTGACAGCTCTCTCCTTATACACAAAAGGAACTGCCAGTAAACATGCTGCGGGCGGGTAGAGGCTGGTGCAGCCCACCTCTTAGACTTGGGGCTCCATTCTGAGTCAAATTTCAAAGCGCATGTATTCTACAACACATTTCAGAATAAAACCTACATGGAGGCAATGGGCATATCTGCCCTGGGTTCATGCTACCTGTTGTTTGGGCAGCATGAGAAGTTAATACTGATGCCCACGAGGGTAGAGCAAGTTCCCTCCAGGACAGTTATGAAGTGTGAGCTGTACAAGAAAAAGGGCAGATCACTTTCAAGTTTCTTTACTGTAGCAATTCAACAAAATCGGCCAACACTGGGAAGAAGTCCAAGGTCTGCTTCGGCCACTTAGGGACAGTCTCTTAATGTAATAGTATTGAGTGCAAACACATGTTGTTTCTCTCCAGCAGGATTTGTAAAGTGCTGCGGAATATGTGGGCACTGTAGAACGATAAGTATTATTAGGAGAGGCGCAACACTTGGGATACAACAGGCTGTATAGTGCAGGGGTCCTCAGGGTGATGGCTCAATGCAATCTAACCTCTTCATCTCCACTTGGTGCCCAGTCAGTGGTCTCTTCATCCCCTAAGAAGCACTGCCCGCAGATCTTGTCCTGGCAAGTTGGACTTCTCAACTATTACTGACCCTCTTTCAGTCATAGTCTCTTGTCTGACCCTTTAGGTTGCACCACTTCTCCGAGGGAAGGGTGCTACTATCCAAGGTGTATGATGGATGATGGCTTCAACACCAACCAACCTTCCAGGATCTTTGTATGTCACAGTCTTCACATTGTCTTGTCAATTGTCAACTGCAAGCACTACTTCTCAACAACCACAACCACCTGTTGACGGGAAACTACCCCTATGTATACCTGTGCCACAGGTTCATTTGGGTAACAAGGCACTGCACCTCGCAATCCAATATGGGTTCCTGTCGCATACGATTGCGACAAGAGAAAAAAATAAGTTCTACACCTAAAATGCTTCTGCTGGGCTCCACCTGACAATAAGCGATACACAGAGGAAAATATAACGCATCATTAGATGCCCATGGGGGCTCCTCTAACAGAGCGATCACCTGTAGGCTGTATGGACGGGCCTGAGAGGTTGGACCACCATTTATCAACGCTCGGGGGAAAGGTCGTCAATGTTAAGTCCTGAAGAGTCCTGTTTATCCCCTTTGCATCTTGTATATGGCTTTATGTGTCCTAATTATACATACCTAATGCAGGTTAGACGTCTATAGCCGTCCACAGCATATGTTGTGTATGAAGCAGATTCAGGAGCTGAACCCGCTTCATACATGGAAGGTATCTTCTGCCTTTGACAGCAAACTCCCGACTCACAATAGCTGTGATTGAAGATAACTTTAATTGTGACTGATAATCCTTTAAATACCACTGTGAGTTCTAATAGTCGCATTTAAATGTCCTGAACGACCCTCCATGATAAGATTGCTGGGGTGCCGTCCGGGTTTCATGTCAGTTGGAGGCCTTCTGAAGACCCCCAGGGCTGCCATGATCATTTGCCTATTAGGGACTACCTATGGTACGTGTTTAATAGGCAGCTTGTTAAAATACAGCATAAGGGCTCAGTCACACAGGCGTTTTAATGTGTGTTTTTCCGCATGTAAAAAATAATCGCACTAGAAAGAACCAATCACGTGTGAATTTTACATGCAGAAAAACGCCTGCGGTGAAAATTGTAGGACACCGGTTCGCAGAACGCATGTAACTGCAATAAACCGGTGTTTTGTGTATGTGAAACCCTTGGATGCTTTCGCATCCAGGGGTTTCACCTTGCGCTCAGCGGGGCCGGCGGCAGCAGCGCTGACCCCATTGAGAACATATAGTGAACATCGCAATCCTCTATCACAGCTGTGGCAGAGAAGCGTGATGTTCTCCCATTGAATTCAATGGAGCCGGCAATACAATCAGCTCAATTGAAAGCAATGGGATGCCGGCAAGCCCTGCAGTGATTTTCGGGGAAGGGCTTAAAATATAAGCCCTTCCCTGAAAAGCATCCCAAAAATGTGTAAAAAAAAAAATCTATACTCACCTCTCTGCAGCTGCCGGGGCTCAGGTGAGTGCAGACGGCTCTTCTCCTGCACTGTTATGAAGAGCTTTAAAATCCCCGCCTGCTGAAAGGGCTGGCTCTGATTGGCTGAGCACTGTGACCAATCACAGGCAGTTCTCAGCTATTGAATGACAGCTGAGAGCTGCCTGTGATTGGTCCCTGCGCTCAGCCAATCAGAGGCAGCACTCACCCATTCATGAATTCAGGGCTCAGTCACAAGGCGAATCAATGACCCCTAGTCATTAAAGGGTTTATATGAAAGCCATCATTGTGATCAGATGATTAGCACTTGGCCAGCTCCAGTTCAATTTCCTTAAAGAATCTACAGCAGCGGAGATGTAGCATTACATGGCAGCCATTCTAATTAATAGCCTTCCATATGATGCATGGATGATCCAAGTCTGCTAAAGCAAGAGTCACTCTAGATCACAGAGATCGAGAACCCAACTCTTGGATGTCCGTATGCCCCATTACAGACAGACACTTTAACTCAACATGACGGAAGGTATAATGAAGGGTTTCCCATCTTAAGTTTATGTGAATGTTTTATAACAAGTCACTTTTAATTAGCGATGTTGTTGGAAATCTTAGTATCCTACACAAAAGCCTTCTTCCCTTCCACGGCCGCACAGAAGTAACAAATCCCATACTAAGTTTAAGAATTTCCCATTGATGACTATTATTATGACTAGAGATGAGCGAGCCTACTCGGTAAGGCAGTTACTCGAGTGAGCATCAGTCTTCTCGAGTAACTGCTTAGTGTCCCGAGCAGGCTCGGGTGGGGGGGGGGGGTGAGCAGAGCGGAGCGGGAGGAACAGTGAGAGAGAGATCTCTCTGTCTTCTACCCGCTCCCCCCACCCGAGCCTGCTCGGATCACTAAGCAGTTACTCGAGAATACCGATGCTCGCTCGAGTAACTTGCCTTACCGAGTAGGCTCAATCATCTCTAGTCATGAATGATGTGTCTTTTTTGCGGTGAAGCTTCTGCAGTTGTACTGCGGTGGAGCAGCGCTCCCCCCGGCTGTCATCACCCATCACTCCAGTAATCTGCTGACAGCTATTGTATAACATTTGGATGCAGTATAGAAAACTCAGCTGGAGACAAAGTTACTCAGGATTTAAGACCTCTTTCAAACGAGAGTTATTTCTGCACTGAGTTAGCCGCGCTACAAAATTGCAACCATTGAGACTGTAAATCGTGTGAACGAAGAATAGGCGCAACCAAGTCGCGGCTATTATTCACGATTTTTCCGTCCATTCACGCAGCTGGCTGCAGTGAAATAATGCTGGAGCCCCAAATCTCTTGGTCGACAGGACTACTATTTAAATGCTTCACTAGAGGCACCTGTCAGTGTTTAGAAGCGCCAGCCGCTACCAAACTCCCTCTTCTGACAGCTCCCATAGACTCCTATGGGAGTCTCTGGAGCCTCTTGCGCTGTGCAGTTCAAAGATACGGCAAGACCTATCTTTTGACACAGAAAGAAATTTCGGATGCTAAAATAACGCGCTCATATTTTCCGGTCCCCATTCTCAGCATT
Source organism: Eleutherodactylus coqui (assembly GCF_035609145.1). Lineage (NCBI taxonomy): Eukaryota > Metazoa > Chordata > Amphibia > Anura > Eleutherodactylidae > Eleutherodactylus > Eleutherodactylus coqui. The sequence continues at coordinate 76,469,762 of NC_089843.1, read as the reverse complement.
AGTGGTGGTCCCAGCAGTTGGGCCCCCACCAGTCATAGAGTGGATAGGGGATAACTTTATAAATTGGCACAACCTCTTTAAAGGGGTTTTCTGGGAAAATTACTATTGATGACCCATCAGCTGGAGACAAAGTTACTCAGGATTTAAGATAGGTCATCAATAGTTAATTGTCAGGACCGTGGCTGATTGTGCACCTGCTAATAGCGCCGCAATTAGGGTGCCCACCCACTAGCGTTTTTTTTTCCCGCTGTGAATTCGCTGCTTTTTTTTTTTTCCAATTGTCAATGGGACTTTCTAATGTTAAAAACACAGCGCAACGCAACTTGCATTTTTGGTGCGTTGCGTTTTTAACATTAGAAAGTCCCATTGACAATTGAAAAAAAAAACGCAGCGAATTCGCGGCAGAAAAAAACTGCTAGTGGCCGGCACTTGTAATTGCAAGCGCAGATATCACTGAAATCAGTAGAAGCCAGGCCTGCAGTTACAAGCGCCTGGAGGAGACCTTCACTCCGACCCCTGTGATTGCGGCACTGTCAGCAGGCTCACAATCAGCTGATTGGTCGGGGGCTCGAGTGACAGACCCCAGCCAGTCAACTATTGAGACTTATGCTAAGTAAAGGTCGCCAAAAGTATTTTTCCTGGAAAACCCATTTTTTATTTTGTTAAAATGATAGACACCTTGATGGAGCTTGACCCACCCCATTTTAAGTCAGCTGACTTATAATGGCAGGCACCAGGTTCGTGTGACAGATCCATCACAGCCTGAATTCCAGGTTTCTGCTCCTATGATGCAACAGAAAAGCAGATTCCTACTCATTTACATTAGTCCTTGACACAATACCTTGTTGTCCCCTTCTATAAATGTACTGTAATAAAAGGAGAGCGGATAACTTGTTGGTTGATGGGGGTCTCCCGTTCTCCTCACTGCGGGAAATACTTCTTCCACCCACAGAAACCTCACACTAAATGGAGCGCTAGTTGAGCATGCATGGTTGGCGCTCCATTCATATCAATGGGGCTGATGGAAATACCTTAGTGCTTGTAGCTCAGCTATCTCTGGCAGTCCCATTGCAAATGAATGAAGCAGCAGCGTGCTGGAAGGACCGTCTCTCCATTTATTCTCCTCTTCACTGTGGGGGGTACAGTAAGCCTGCAGGGGCAACACAGGACCCCCATTTGCAGAATCGGTGGTGGACTCAGCGGTGGGACCCCCTCCAATCAGCAAACCATGCCCTGTCCTTCGGATAGGGAATAACGTGTAATTCTAGTACAACCGCTTTAAGATGTAGTATTGAATATTTGGCAGAGCTTTCATTCAGAAATAGACCCCCTATGGGGTCCTATGATTTTTCTGTGTGCCCATCTGCCACATTTTGGTTTTTCTTAGTGTATTTGCCAAATATGTCATGGGATCTAAAAAGACAAAAGAGATGAAAAACCTTTTTAGCTTTCATTAAATAGAAAAACATAAGTAGCAAATGCATGGTGTAATGCTGTGCTGTGTATGAACACCCTGACATTGGTGGGCAACCAACATTTTGCTTTGTGAAGGGGCATCCAGGATATAAGCTGTTATCCCATGGCAATGGAGACGGACGTGACTTACTTTCTATAACCTTTTGCTGGTCACTCTCTTACATAATCAGTACAGATACATAATTTTCCTTTGATCCTGTGTAATATAAAGAAATGCCGACTGCCAGGTACAAGGATGTCACTTCTAAAGTTCAGATAAAGTTTCATGAAACGTACAAGGGCGCCATCTAGTGTACATTTGACTTATAGCAGCATTACATGTACGTCTGTTTCTACCTTTCTGTCATTCGTTATACATTCTTATGCTCCGTTTTGTGAAAGCGAATGATGATTTACAAGCTGAATGATTTTTATTTTGCAGATCAAGGATATAGTTGGACAACAGGACAGCGTAATACGGAATAACACGGGCTCCACAATATATGAGAAGATATGGCAAGTTTAAAGTTTCCTGAATCATTTGCTTGGGGAGCTTCAACGGCGGCCTATCAGATTGAAGGTAAAACTGGAAATGATCTGCCACATTTTTTTATCCTTCCATTTGTTTTGAATTTCCATAGGTTAGAGTTTGGTTCACTCACTGATGATAATAATGTGCCAATTTACAGTACCAGCAATATGGATGAGGTTTAGAAAAGACTTTATCCACAGGCTGCGGAAATCTTCTGCAGCGTAAATTGACACGCACTCCGGATTTTAAACTTGCAACATGGCAATTAATGCTGCTGATTTCATTGTGGATTTCACCACTTCAAACGAGGGGGGAGGGGGATATTCGTGACGCATCTGAGGCCTTTCCATACCAGGTCCACAGCAATGTCCACAGCAAATGCGCAATACCCTAGGAGATGTGGGAAACACTATGTAATTGCGCAAGTAAAAGAACACATCTGGAACTTATTAGACTAATTATGGCTGGGAGCATCGAAGTATATTTTTTGCATGTGCAATTGGCAGAGCAGAGAGCATGTGTGGGGTGGTAGACCGATGAGGGGGGATGTAGGGCGGTGCAGCACCGTGGAGAGCTGTTGATGAGTTTAAGTTGTATTCTATTGTGGATGCGCAACCAGTGTAGTGACTAGCACAGGGTGGAGGCATCGGTGTAGTGACTGGCACAGGGTGGAGGCATCAGTGTAGTGACTGGCACAGGGTGGAGGCATCGGTGTAGTGACTGGCACAGGGTGGAGGCATCGGTGTAGTGACTGGCACAGGGTGGAGGCATCAGTGTAGTGACGAACACAGGGTGGAGGCATCAGTGTAGTGACGGGCACAGGGTGAAGGCATCAGTGTAGTGACGAACACAGGGTGGAGGCATCAGTGTAGTGACGGGCACAGGGTAGAGGCATCAGTGTAGTGACGGGCACAAGATTAAAGGCATCAGTGCAGTGACTAGCACAGGGTGGAGGCATCGGTGTAGTGAAAGGCATAGGTTGGAGGCGTCAGTTTAGTGACTGACATAGGGTGGAGGTGTCAGTGTAGTGACTGGCACAGGATGTAAGCATCAGTGCAGTGACTGGCACAGGATGTAAGCATCAGTGTAGTGACTGGCACAGGATGTAAGCATCAGTGTAGTGACTGGCACAGGATGGAAGCATCAGTGTAGTGACTGGCCCAGGGTAGAGGCATCAGTGTAGTGACTGACAGGGTAGAAGCATCAGTGTAGTGACTGGCACAAGCTGGAAGCATCAGTGTAGTGACTGGCACAAGGTGGAGGCATCAGTGTAGTGACTGGCACAAGGTGGAGGCATCAGTGTTGTGACGGGCACAAGATTGAAGGCATCAGTGTAGTGACTGGCACAGGGTGGATGCATTGGTGTAGTGACTGGCATAGGGTGGAGGCGTCAGTTTAGTGACTGGCATAGGGTGGAGGCATCAGTGTAGTGACTGACCATGGGTAGAGGCATCAGTGTAGTGACTAGCACAGGGTAGAGGCATCATTGTAGTGACTGGCAGTGGGTGGAAGCATCAATGCAATGACTGGCACAAGGTGGAGGCATCAATGTAATGGCTGGCAGAGGTCGAGGGCATCATTGTAGTGACTGGCACAGGGTGGAGGCATCAGTGTAGTGACTGGCACAGGTCAAGGGCATCAGTGTAGTGACTGACACAGGGTGGAGGCATCAGTGTAGTGACTGGCACTGGCTGGATGCATTAGTGTAGTGACTGGCACAGGGTGGAGGCATCAGTGCAATGACTGGCACAGTGTAGATGCATCAGTGTAGTGACGGGCACAGGGTAGATGCATCAGTGTAGTGATTGGCACAGGGTAGATGCATCAGTGTAGTGACGGGCACAGGGTAGATGCATCAGTGTAGCACAACGACAGAAAGATGAGCCTGGCAGCTGCCTTCAGTATATATTGAAGAGTTTAGTGAAGGGAAGACCAATCAGTAGGAAGTTCCGGTGATCACGACAGAAATGGATCAACACAAGAATAAGAGTTTTGGATGTTTCCACAGTGAAAGAATGGTGGGTTCTGGAGAGGTTGTTGTGCAGGTGATCTAACCATGCGAGTGACTTGATAAATATGACAGTAGGTGTGCCTCCTAGGAGTTATGGTAGCACTACTGACTGAAATGGAGATATCAGGTTTAGGTCAGAGGACCTAGGACCAAACCTTGAGGAACCCCAACTGCAAGAAGCAGAGGAAGAAGAAGTAGAGCCCGCAGATGATACTCTGAAGGAGTAGCCAGAGGGGTAGGAGGAGAACCAGAAGAGCACTATGCCTAAGGTCAGAAGTGAAGCCTACTGAGGAGGGGTTAGTAATCTATAATGCCAAATGCTGCAGAGAGATCTTCGTTAGAGTTGGCCATCAGGAGGTAGACATTACTAAGCAGAGGAAAGCAAAGTTTCTGTTCTTTGTATGGCCTCACGCACACAGGCGGATTTTTGCCGCAAATTCCGGGGCGGGCATCTACCCCCCAGATTCTGCAGCAACAACCCTCCATAGCATGCTATGGCAAAGTGATTTTTCATGCCCATGAGTGGAAATCAATAGCGATTCCTGCTAGTGGAGGAAAAATCGCAGCATGCTCTATTTTCGTGTAGGACCCACACGGACGGCTTCCATTGAAGTCAGTGGAAGCCATCCGACCTGAGGCCATTCCAGAACGGCTGCGGGATCTGTGTCATCGCCTAACAACGTCGCGGGGAAAACTGTACTGTGCATGTGCGGTAGCGCGAACGTCGGACCATGTGCAGATATAGAAGAAGAAATACAGGTACTCGGGGTCATTGGCTGCCGTCAGGGCCAGATTACGTGCGGAATTCTGCTGCCGGAATCTGGACCTGCCGTGTGCATGTGGCCTATATCATAAAATCTAATGTGGATCAAAGAGATAGCAGGTCAGAAGGAAGAGGAATGGAGACATGTAAATACCATGAAGTAGACTCTGCAGCAATGAATATGGAAGCTCCGCATAGAGATTTTCAATACAGCTGTAAATGGATGTTTGTTTTATATCATGGTTAAAGGGAATCTGTCACATCTATATGTATAAAGGTGAAAGCCCTCACTGACTCACTCACTGACTCACCACTAATTCTCTAACTTCCCAATGTCATACAAAGTTGAAAAGTAAAGGGGTCACAACTTGATTATTCAATGCTAAGTGCAAAAGTATTGGCACCCCTGAGTAATGTAACTTACTGGTGTTGTACAAGCATGAAATTTGGCACAACCATTATTTAGGTCCTAAATAGCAAAAGTAAAGGAGTCAATACTCGATTATTTAATGTTAAGTGTAAACTTAAGTGCATCTCTATGTGATGTAACTTCCCGGCGTCGTACTAGCGTGAAATTTGGCGCAAGCATTCTTTGATCCTAAATGTGGAGAATGAGAGGGGTGGCACATTCTGCAGAGGGACATCGGTCTGAGGAGAATCTAACGCTCCTCTATGTATATACATATTTTATTCCCTGGTTCCTCTGAAGTAACGACGACTTCATAAAATTTTGTTGTTGTGCGAACAACACCTAAACACCTGTACTAAATTAACTCGGGCAAAGCCGTGTATATCAGCTAATTGACCATGCAGTCCTAGAGAAGCTGAGCAGATTGATATATAGGTTTATGGGGAAGGAGTCGGTATAACTTGTGTTTCATTTATTTCAATGTCTGATGGTCCTGGGCTTAGAGGTCCAGTGGGCGGTCCTATCAGTTGGAGATCGGATTTTCTTTGAAAGCTGTGTCCGATCTTTCTGACGGAAATTCCAGCATCTGAATAGAGACTAACATTTTTCTGAACCCCATTAGTGTATGTTTGTATATATACAGGAGGTGGACAAAAATATGGAAACATCGTACAGAATACACGTTTTAAGTTACATGGAATTATAAATCCTATTTCAATAAGATATATTTGAGACCAATTTTAAGAGGAGGTAATATGACACAGATGCTGCCAGGCAGAAGTGGACATCTGCCCGAGCAACAGGTTTCCATTGGTCAGGGATTTAAGCTGCTGTTACCAGCTAGCTCCCAAAACCACCCAGAGCAAGGCAAGAGGTGAAGTAAACACAAATTTGGCAAGAAAGCTCTGAGCCAAGCAGGTCAATGCTAATGACTGAGACTCGTGTGGTGCAGAGTTTAAGCTCTCACCTCCAACCTGAAGGTTGCAAGTTCAATCCCCGCTTGATTCAGGTAGCCGGCTCAAGGTTGACTCATCCTTCCAAGGTCGGTAAAATGAGAACCCAACTTGGTGGGGGGTAATAAGTAATAATTACCTGAAAGCGCTGCAGAATAAGTTGACGCTATACAAATACCAAGATTTTTATTTTAATGATTAAAATCCCATGCATTTCGAATGGTGTTTCCATATTTTTGTCCAACCCCTGTGTATGTGTGTGTAATATATATATAGCATAAATATATATATGATAGGGTAAATAGCGGTATAGCTGTCAGAGGCCCTGACATCGCAGCACTATATTATGAAGATTTGTGTCTGAAATGTCATTACGTGTTCATTTTACTGAAGGTTAAAGATGAACGTAGAAACAAAAAAGTGCATTTCGGAGGAAGAGGGGACTTTGAATTAATTCAGTCAGAAATCAATATGGGAAAATTCACTTTCAGCCCTTTTATACTAGGAAATCAATAGAATAAATTCTGAACTATACCAATATTACACGCTGTAAACTTTAAAGATTATTATTATAGCTATGGATTTTCGGAACCTATCACAAAACTAATAAAAGAGGATTTATTTATACAAATAAGGCTACAATGGGATGAATCAGATTAGATTTCATTTGTAATAAATCCATGACCCGGGTTGTCACAAGCACCTTGCTTTTCTAGATACTGTACTGTATAAGGTTTCATCTTTACTATAAACTGTAATGACACATTTTGGTCACTAGAGGGAGACAACATCTAATGAAAGAAGAACATGGTCTGACTATACATTAGGCCCTGGTCATCCTGCTGTTCTTGACTCATCACATCTCATTCACTGCTTTATGTATGGCTGGTAAATTACAGTTAAATGCATAGTAAGTGTAAGATCTGACATTGATAGCGGATCCACAAACACATCAGCTGCTATTGAAAGCTTCAGATTCCCTAACTATAGTATCTAAGGGGAATCTGTCACTTAATTCTAATCCTAGAATCTATGCTAATAGCTTGAAAGTCGCTGACCCGCTGAGTCGCGGGATGTAAGTGTTATACTTACCTCCTTTGTTGTTCCCACAGTGTGAGCGCTGAAGTCCGCTACTCAGTGCATTGAGCAGTACTGCTAAGGAGTCCACCCATTATAAAATTAAAACGGGTGGATTGCTTAGCGTACCCCTCAATGCGTTGAGCGATGACTTTCATTGCTAACACCGGGGGAAAAATGGGGAGGTAAGTATAACACTTACACCCGGACTTGGCGGGTCACCCACTTTCAGCCCATAAGCTTTGCTTATAGAGCAAAAGTAGTTGACTGATTTCCTTTAGCATTTTGACCACCACTAGAGGGAGCCTATGAGCTGACTACATACCATTTTTACACTGAACGCAATCAAGTACAGCATGCAGTGAGCTCCCTCTAGAGGTGACAGTTTATCATTTAAAGGGCCACTCCGGTAATTTTTTTTCTTCATTCATTATGCAACTATTCCCCCAGTATATATAAGTGATCTAGTGTTACCTTGGTTAGTAATTCATTTCTATCTGAAACTCCCAGCCTCCTTCTCCTTAGATGTTCAAGTGATCTTAATTCTGACCTGCTCAGATCTACTTGGGCTTATGATGTCTGAAACTAGTCTGTATTATGCTATTGCATGAATACTGCAACAGAAACTGCCTAGAGGAGGACTCAGTCACTCCTTTCACAGTTACTTATGGTGATCACACAGCTCCTGTCACACAGGTATAATAGAGGAAATCACAGCTCATCCTCCTGACTGTTAACTTATGATCTGTAGCTTATTTTGATGAATATGTAAGGGAATGGTAATTATTAAACTGGCCTCCCAGCAGGCAGAATTGTACAGCCTCTAGCTACTGCTGTGCTGATGCATTGTGGGATTAATGTGAAAGTGAAACGAAAAAAAAAAACTCACGATGGTACCTGATAAAAATAAGACAGGGGCCTGCACTGCAGGAAAGTGACTGCAATCCATAGAGGAAACCTTTAGAGAGTGACAGGCAGTCAGGTGAGGGGGCAGGGATGGAAAAATGTGTTTCGGCCAGAGTGGCCCTTCAATGCTTTGGTTATGCAGGTGGCTTATATCAGAAAAACAAAACTAGAACGGTGATGTAAATATGTAACCAAACTCAAGAGGGGCTGAACCGGGAGTAGGCTGCCTTGTCTGGCCTACTCATGGCATCTGCAGACAACCCTGACTTCATGAAGCCGTGACGGTCGTTAGCTTGTGGGGTGACGCTTGAATTGGTCTTTATTGAAGAATTTCAACCATAGCAATAAACGGTTTCGGCAGCACAGCGATACAGGCGGTCTCTGGTTGGTGGCAGCGGTCTATCGTATTGTAAATGAGATTAACAGTCTTTAGTAATCACACTCCCTAGACAAACTCTTTCCAGCAGAAGTCAGGCTTGCTCAAAAGATGGGCGGCTTTGCACTCTGATGGGATGAAGCCACTGTACCGGCTACAGTACATCCGCACATCACATAGGGGAGCACAGGTCAGCAGAACTGTGCCGGAAAACCCCAATATAAGGCACTCTGCCATTAGCATAGAGCAGCCACTCCTTCTCATACGTGCCGACGGCCCTGCAATACAGCGCTGTGCGCCATTAGTCACATTCTCTAATAGTACAACACTGAAGAATTTATAATAAACTCTATATTCCAACCTGAGACATTTGTAGTCCCAATAAAAATGAAGCCGACATTCTGCTTCATATACACTAAGTGCACAACTCTGTGCTGCTTAATGTTGTATTATATCTGTATACTCTCCATGGTATACTTTCTACTAACATCTGATGCACTTCAGCTGGTGTTTCCCTCCATTCATCCTGCAAACGTCTGGTGAGTTCTCTCAAAGAAGATGCATTGGCCCGTCTACAGTGGTACAAGGAGCGTTGTCATTGAACAGTTGAGTCATTCTATGGAGTGATGAATCACACTACTCTATCTTCAAATCAGAGGGACGTACCTGGGTGTGGAGAATGCCTGGGGAATACCTTTTACCTGAGCGTGTTTTGCCAACAGTTAAGTGGAGGTTCCGTTATAATCTGGGGATGTTTTATATGTCATGGTTTTTGTCCGTTGGTTGTACTGGCAAGAACCATGAGCACAGAGGTGTATTTTGACGTTCTAGACAATAATGTGCTGCCGACAATATGGCAATACTCTGGGAATGGTCAGTAATGCTTCCAACAACACAACGCGGCATGTCACAAATCCAACTCTGTTTTATGTTGGTTTGAGGATATGGATGTTCCACGATTGGACTGGCTGTCCCGACTGAGCAGCTTTGCACTGGAACGTCGTGTCAGGAAATATAAACAGCATCCTTTTTCTTAAATAGAACTCACCAGATGTTTGCAGGATAAATGGAGGGAAATACCAGTTGAAATGTATTAGACTAGTAGAAAGTATGCCACATACAGTATCCAATGCCATTTGGTATTAACATAGGAAAATATATACTACTTTTGATTCTTGTTCAGGTGTTTGATTACTTTTGATAGGATAATGTAGACAATAAAGTGGTAAACACGCTAAATCAGCCCGTGCAAACCCTTAGCCTGGGGTCGCACGGGATGGAAATCTCGCGGAATGACCACACAATGAAAAACCGTGAGATTTTCACGGGATAAGTGCAGCTTCAAAACCTGCGGCCTTTGAACACGGGTTTTGGAGCGGCTTCGCCATCGGCATTCCGCTGCGGCTATCTCTCCTCATAGGCAGGAGAGGCCACTGCGGAAACGAGGAAAGATTTGACATGTCGCGGCTTTGAATTCCGCGCCGCAAGTCAGTTTTCGTGCAGCTTGGCCGCAACGGATTGGCTGCAACGTGTGGATGAGATTTTTGCAAATCTCATCCACTTTGCTGGCTAATCCCAGGATTAAAAGCCGTGGGCGGAATAGCCATGCAGAAAGTCCGCACAGAAATTCGGCCCCGTGTGAACCCAGCCTTACACATATGATACAAAATGAAGCAGCTCAGACTTGTGAAGGTAAAACAACAAGTTATGTATATAAAACTGGAGGCCAAATTTTCCCTCTCTTACACAGGTAAAAGACTAGAAACATAAACCCATCATGGTCAAACTATAATTTACCCAGTTAGTACCATTGCCCAGAATATAATACATACTTTACTGCCTAGAATGCCATACTTGGTCTAGACTACAGATTACAGTGTGCCCATAGAGCTATACTGTGCCGCATAGCATCAAGCAGCCCACAGAGCGTGCCATACTTTGCCCACATAGAGCCCAGTCATGCCTAAAGAATGCCATAAATTATCCAGGTAGTGCACCCAGTGACCACAGTCCCCAGCGAGGCCGAATCGCGCTATTACCAAGCAGCCATGGCTTTGCCCTGTGCTGTTCCTAGGCAGGAGTCATGCTGCCCTCTGTTGGAAGAAGCTGATAAAGCTACTAATGTCTCTTATGACATTATGCAGAAGGTTTCCCAGTCCTAAAGGTCCTTGCTGCTGTTGGAACCTTTGAGACTTGATGGAACCAGAAAAAGGACTGTTGGGACAGCAGCTGAAATCCAGGACTGCTCTGCCCATCTGGGATTGTTCTGATGACTATTGGCTCATCCTTCTCCAATACAGCGCAGTAAGCAGCACCAGCATTCAGCAGGTTGGCAGGTTGGCACGTTGGCCAGTAGCCGTGATGGCTTACAATTTCCCTTGTTGCCCAAATCATTCCTGCTTATACAGGAAGCTGATTTAGGAAGCAGAACGTCTTTGGACAGAGTGAAATATTTAAGAAAATTCTTCCAGTATGTGAATAAAAGTATTTTATGTTTCCAGTTCTTTTCAACATGTTCCCATCAAGACTGCAGAGTAAGCAGACATATTAAAGAACTAATTGGCGAGGACTGTGAGTCATTTACATCTGCATGAACAATTGAGAATGGCCCTTAGGACTTCTCAACATATTGGGAACACTTAGCCCTCCATTCACTTACTGATTGAATCACTTTGCTACCACAGCTGTTCACAGCAATGACCAGGCAAGATGATAGAAGACGAAAGAGCGCTTAGGAGTTCAAGCACATCGTGTAGTTTGTCAGCACAGGTTTTACAGTATGAGCATTTGGACATAAAATAATACATGGTATTAAAAAAAAATCTGTTTAATTTTTTTATGGACGATTGACATGTATGTATACAATAGCTGATTATAGAAAATAATGCATCTTCCTATATCAGAACGAGTCATTTATACATAATACTTAGTGAGTGCAGGTTGCTTCCTATTCTAATGGTAGCTTACACAGTTACCCATTTCTTTCTTGTTGCCCTCCTTCTTCATTTTGAGTCTCCTCATATGTCCAGTCTGCTATTTCAACTGTTATCAATTTTCCTAATGTTAGCTCCACCCTTACCCCACCCCTGATTATTCTAAGCCCACCCCAGATTATCTAGGCCACTCATATAGGCCATCATTACAGCAGGACAAACACAGGTTTCACACTTTCAACTACACAAGTGCTATATTGGTGGGTTCTGAACACTAGGACACTCCTCAACTGCAAGACTGAGGGACCCCATCCCACCAGGCCATAGGACCACATCTAAGAGGGTTTTGAATGAAGCAGTGGTTGAGCATGTGTCCTGCTGAGCCATTTAAAGTCTATAGCACTGACGAACATAGGGGAGCATTGCAGTCTTGCAGCTGGAATAGCAGGGAATCGGGTTCTACTGTCCTGGCGATCAGTGGGGTCAGACCTCTACCGTTCTAGAATTCATCACCTATACTGTGGATGAGTGATAATTGCTGCAGGTCAGAATACCCCTGGCATTACTATATACACACGCACCCTGGTACCCAGCACAGACCATATCAGCAGGAAGAAGTAATAGCTGATTTTAAAAATAATTTTTAAAAGTGACAGACAATATAAGAGGTCATTTGTCTTTTGGGTTCTTAATATTGAACCTCATGAGCTTTGTGTCAAGGTCTTATAAGTGTGTCAGAACATAGGTGAGATCATGGGAGCCGTGCAGGTGTCATGGCAGTCGGGGGCCTTCTGAAAGGCCCCAGGGCTGCCTTTGGAGACTGCCTATCAAGCCATCCCTGTGGGGTGGCTTGATAGACTGCCTGTCAAAAAGAAGTATGACGTAATGCTACTACGTCAACGGAAAAATTTTAAAAAGTTATTGCGCGCAGAAGATGGCGCCAGAAAATAGCTTTAAAAAATTAAATGTCTTTGAAAAAAAAAAGAATAGTACAGTAAAAATAAAACTATACAAGTTTGGTACCGTAGTAATTGTACTGACGCATAGAATAAAGTTATCATGTCGTTTTTGTTGCACTTTGTGCGCCGTAGAAATAAGATGCACTGAAAGTTGGCGGAATGTCGTTTTTTTTTTCCATTTTACTCCATTTAGAATTTTTTAAAAGTTTTTCAGTACATTATATGGTACATTAAATAGCAGCATTGAAAAATACAACTCGTCCCGCAAAAAACAAGCCCTCATACAGCGACATCGATGGATAACTAAAGGAGTTATGATTTTTTTTTAAAGGCGGGAGGAAAAAACGAAAATAGAAAAAAAGGGGGGGCTGCATCATTAAGGGGTTAATGCACCCCAAAACTTCACTCCACTAGTACCCCCAGGTCTTTTTTCATACCACTTTTCCCTAGCGGTGGCCCATTAAGTGAATATTGGTAACATCCATTCTTGCTGCCCATGTGCATAACCTTACATTTATCAACATTACACTTCATTTGCCATTTTCCTGCCCAAGCCCCCAGCTTATCTAGGTCCATTTGTAGCCGTACATTGTCCTCCGTTGTATTAAATACCTTGGATAATTTTGTATCGTCTGCAAATATTGATATTTTGCTGTGCAGTCCCTCTATCAGGTCGTTGATAAATATATTGAACAGAATGGGGCCTAATACTGAGCCCTGTGGCACCCCACTAGCAACGGTGGCCCAATCAGAGTACAAACCATTTATTACCACCCTCTGCTTTCTATCGCTGAGCCAATTCTTTACCCAACTACACACATTTTCACCCAATCCGAGCTGTCTCATTTTATATATCAGACTATTATGCGGCACGGTGTCAAATGCTTTAGAGAAATCCAGATATACGAGATCAATGGACTCTCCCAGGTCTAGCATAGAACTTACTTCATTGTAGAAACTGATCAAATTGGCGTGACATGATCGACCCCTCATGAACCCGTGTTGATGAGGGGTTATACTGTTGCTCTCCTTGAGGTATTCCAGCATGGCATCTCTCAGAAACCCCTCGAATATTTTTCCAATTTTTGAAGAAAGGCTTACAAGCCTGTAGTTACCAGGCTCCCTTCTTGACACCTTTTTGTATATTGGAACCACACTGGCAATACGCCAATTCAGTGGTACAATCCCTGTCTCTATAGTGTCCTTAAATATAAGAAATAGCGGTCTGTCTATCATGTCACTCAGTTCCCTTAGAACCCTTTGGTGTATTCCATCTAGGCACGGTGATTTGTTGATTTTAATCTTTTTTAACCAGCTCTGCATTTCCTCCTGAGTTAGACAGGTGATATTTTGTGGGGGATTTGTTTTATCCCCCTGCATCTCGTGTGACATTTCTTTTTCCTTTTGTAAATACACTTGAAAAAAAAAACAATTTAATAGATTTGCCTTTCCCCCATCATCTTGTATGATTTCTCCTGCAATATTAGTTAGAGGGCCAGTGCTTTCAATGCAAATTCCTTTACCGTTTACATAATTGAAAAACAGTTCAGGGTTATTTTTGCTCTCTATAGCAATCAGTCTTTCTGCCTCCTCCTTGGCAGTTTTTATCTTTTCTTTACATAATTTGTTCTTTTACATGTTGGTTTTTAGTGCTTCTTCACTGCTTTCTTGTTTTAATAATTTAAACTTTTTCTTTTTTCAGTTATTGCCCCCCTTACAGTCTTGTCAAGCCACATTGGTTTCCTTCTACATGTAGTTATTTTACTTTTAAAGGGTATGAACTGCTCACAGTAGGAGTCTGTTTGCTGGCACATCCATATTTAGGGTACATTCACATGTTGCAAAAATGCTGCAGTTCCACTGAGGATTTTCTGCAACGGAAATGCAGCAAAACTGCACGTTAGAATTACAGTACAGTTACAGCAGAAAATCGGCAGCATTTTTTTCCCGCTATGTGTGAACAGGATTTGCTTTAATCCCATTCACTTGAATAGTAAACTTTTCCACTTTGGTTTTTCCGCAGTGTTTACATAATGTATGAATGCACCCTTAATCAGAATCTGTTACCATCTCTTTGCTGCTTTCTCTAAGGGCGGCATTAGGTTGTGACAGACTCACTGATTACTGTGATATGTCTGCTGTATGTATATGTACAGTGGATTGGGAGAAACTTGCATTTTAGTAACAGCAGTCACACCTAAGGGACTAATTCTTGATAGTCATATGCTACAGTAAACCCCTGCCCATCCACTTGGCTATCACCCCCATCTGTATGTATACTAATAGAGAGACATGTTTTGTGTAAAAATGTTTAATAAAAACAAGTTGAAATACTAATAGAGAGACAGCTGTTAATCAGTGGCTGGAGGGTGAAGGCCCTTTTACAAAATAAAGGATTGCTCAAAATTTGCTCAAAAGCCATCTTTTGAGCATTAATCATTGTGTGTAAATGTGCGCCCATCAAGCATTTACTGTGCACTTTTCGTCCATTGCTAACTTCAGGTGCGCATGAAATCCTTGTCCCTCAGAATGACAAAATAGGACAGACTGCACGCTGTGTTCTCTGCAGGTAGCGCTGATAACATTCTTTAACAGCTGTTAACAGCTGCTGTCCCACTGGAGAACAATAGCGATGTATTTAGAGAACAGACCGCCCACTGTTCTCTAAACACATGCAATTAAGTACTAAAGGGCTGATTTCGCGCATTACTACACATGCAAAATGATCGCTCTAAACTGTCAGTTTCCAACGAATTTTGAGCGATCATCTCTGTGTGTAAATGCACCTTGAGGTGGCATGACTAGCCCCACAGGTGGGTCAGGGTAACCGGAGCTCATGAATATAGAGGACTACTTCCTGTAGTCCTCTATGTGTCACTGCTACTAATAAAATGAAAGTTTTTTTTACTGTAAGCAGCATAACTGTCACTATCTTATGCTTCCACCAGCAGTGAAAAAATTGTGAAAGATTCCCTTTAATATGATCCCATTGAATGTAACGGTTGCTCATAAAATACATGGCCACGCCGAACAATCTAGAGCAAGAGTCGCTCTTTTTGTAGCAACTTTCCGCTGTGAAATCATCAGGCAGAATGTTCTAGAGATGTGGCAGGGGAACAGTTCAAGAATGTGGCAAGGGCAGATCTTTTAGTGTTTTGCTGTTGCCACTGTTTATCCTCCTTGCTGCTTCCTGTTGATGATGTACAGCTATTACCAACCAATTATCTTTGTCCCTCTTTGCAGTGCACTGGAGTTTGCTCACTGCTTGTGACATGCATGCTGCTGCACAGGGCACAGTCTCCAGCCTCTCCTGTGTCTTAGGTCCAACATCCTGCTTACAATATGTCATTATCTATGTATAATGGTAACTTTCAATAGATGTGATGTGTCCACATTTCTCTATGGGATGGGTAACTGCTGAACAGTCCTTTCCATAACCCAAGGCCCAAACATTTCATAGATTTCCCCTCTACAAGCTGTGTCATTTGTAAGCATTTTTTACCATTATCTAAAGGTTTCCTTTGTATCATGTACACTAATAATATCACTACCATGTTATATGGAAAGTACATTTGAGAAACAGTTGAAACAAGACTTGTTCTTGTGCTGCAAGCTGAACATTATTTGTATCAGTTCATAATTAAGTCATTAAAAAATTCCTTTTTATTTTTTTTTGTGACCTCCTGTTTTAATGAAACCTTTCTTGCCAATATAGGGAAAACATTAGTTAGCCATTAATACAGAGGCGCAAAGCCTGGGGGAAAGATGAGAGCAATCACAGCAAAAGTGAGAAGGATTCTATAAGGAGCCGCATTTTATAGAAAACTGTACTTCTACTGATGAAGGTCATTTACTGACTTTTAACAGGAATATCCCTCAGCTACTCATTTCATGTCCATCCTGTCCAAAAATATCATTTTCTAATCAACCGCTGCACACACAATTAGTTTTCTGACATATGTAAATCTTCCCTCTGCTGGGAAATAAATAATTTAAAGAACGATTGTGGATCTCATCTGTATTTAGTGCAGATGAAGCATTTCGTTAATACACTTAAAGGGACACTAAATCTAGAAATAAGTAGAAAAGAAACATATTGCTTATTTATCATTCTCAATTAGGAGGGCCTAATTGTCTTTGGTCTACTTTGCCTTTGGATTGGAAGTAAGAAGGGAGGGGTGTTTAACTAAAGTCTAGTTTGCCATGTCAGTAGTGTTGACTGAACAATGGAGGAAGGTTTCTGCTGGAGGAAGGCTTCCGCTTCATAAGGTTGCCTAAGGCTTCTTTCACACGAGTGCATATAGGCCGGCGTTTTCACGGCTGCCCCATATGTGCTGTGATCTGATGCATTGGATTCCAATGCATCAGATCACATGGGCGTATTTCTGAGACGTAAAGACGCCCGGCCAAGCCAATATAGCGCAGAACGCAGAACAAGCGTCGAGGAATGAGAGGTGAGCCTGCGATGGGGAGGGAGGGGAAATGGGTGATGACCTGGTGAGCTTGGCGCATTTGCTCCGGACTCACCGGGCCACATGAATGGGCGCACAAATGTTTGATTTGTGCGCCCGTTCACCAGTTTTTTCTCCCCCCAACGTAGCGTATATCGGCCAGCCGTGGAAATTTAGTCCGGTATTTCACTGCAGCAAGTCCACCTGCGGCTGCTAATCCCGTGATTACCCAGCCATGTGGATGAGATTTGTCATGGGATGGCCAATCCGGAGATGCAGCGCGGATTCCCTTGCTGCAGCATGTCTATTTTTTAAAGGGAGTGCCGGCCGCAATGGAAAAGTGCCGTAGGTTTTGAAGCAGCGCTTTCCCGGCGGAAATCTTTTTTGCTGCGGCAAGACTGCAAGATTTCCGCCGGGAATGCGTCCCATATGACCCCAGCCTAAAGGTACCTTTACACGGTGCGACTGTCAGGCGCATACACTTTTACATAGAAGCGATAGTATGATAATGAAGGTGGAGTGGCCGAAGATCCCTTCCCACCGCCGGCCCCCATTCATAGTAAACTGGACTTGTTCAAAGATTGAGCGACTTCTGTTTACACTGAGAGAGAAGCGGCTCAGTAGTCATTCCGTTACAGTAACCTGTTGTGAGCTGTGTGTATACGGGCCAACAGTCGTCCATAATCACTCTTTGAAATGCTTATTCAGACAACTATTGGCCTGTGTAAAGGTACCGTTAGGACGCATTCCGATGGAGCAGTAGTGCAACAATAGAGAGCTGCACCATTACTGAACCACGGCCAACCGTATGTAAGTGCATGCAGTTTTTGTCATGGTTATACTATAAAATGATTAGTAGAAGGGTAGTAGAGAAAAAGCCGTGAACTACAGACCAGTTAGTTTGACATCTGTAGTAGTTAAACTAATGAAAACTCTCCTGAAAAAGAGGATATTTGACCACTTAAAAACAAACAACCCGTTGGACCCTAGACAGCATGGTTTTCTCATTTATTTCTTTCACTATGTCAAAAAAGTGGTGGATTAAGTTGGCACTGTGGATATCTCTTATCTGGATTTCAGTAAAGCCTGTGCTGCAGCTCCACATAAAGAGTTCATAGATAAGTTATTGACAACTGGACTTAATCCTTTGATAGTCCGATGGATTCACAATTGGTTAGAATATAGATATCAGAGTGTTCTTTATTTGTTGGTAACGGAGAATATTCTGAATAGGGATGCTTTACAAGAGGTCACCACAAGGGTCTGTCCTGGGTCCTATTTTTTGAAATGTTGGTGATATTTGCTGTTGACGCAAAAGTGTACAATAAAGTTGATACTCCTGGTAACGTGTTGAACACGGAAAACAATTCAGCTTTAGGGTGACTACCCCCTAGCTTTTTTTTTTCCGCTGCGATATCACTGCGTTTTTTTTTCTGTTGCCAATTGGACTTTCTAATGTTAAAAACGCAACGCACCAAAAATGCAAGTAGTGTTGCGTGGCGTTTTTAACATTAGAAAGTCCCATTGACAATTGGAAAAAAAAACGCAGCGATTTGCAGTGGAAACAAAAAATGCTAGTGGGTAGGCACTAGAGATGAGCGAGCGTACTCGGTTCGGGTGTTTTTGCACTCGAGCACCGCTTTTTCCGAGTAACTGACTACTCGGACGAAAAGATTCGGGGGGCGGCGTGGTGGAGCGGGGGGTAGCAGTGGGGAACAGGGGGGAGCTTTCTCTCTCTCTCCCCCTCCACTCCCCTCTGCAACCCCCAGCTCACCCCCGGCGACCCCCGAATCTTTTCGTCCGAGTAGTCAGTTACTCAAAAAAAGCGGTGCTCGAGTGCAAAAACACCCAAACCGAGTACGCTCGCTCATCACTAGTAGGCACCCTTACTGAAGAAATCGTCAAAACATTTGATATTGTAGTTTAGTGTTTCCAAATGTGAAATAAGGCACTTTGGGAGAAGAAATCCTTGGACTGAGTATCATATTGGCTGTTCTGTGTTACCCAGGACTTCAGAAGGGAAGGATTTAGGGATTCTGATTTCTGACTGCCTCAAAATAAGTCCACAGTGAGGTCAGGCAGTAGGGAAAGCAAGCAAGATGCTGTGCTGCATAGCTAGAGGTATAACCAGTAGAAAGAGGGAGATTGTGATCCCGTTGTATGGAGGTCTAGTGAGGTCACATCTGGAATACTGTGTTCAGTTGTGGAGACCTCCCCTACAGAAAGACATTGATAAAACAAAACAAGTCCAAAGACGGGCTACAAAAATGGTGGACGATCACCAGAACCAAACTTACCAGGAAAGAGCTAAGGTACTTAATTTGTACAGCCTGGAGGAAAGAAGGGAGATGGGGAGACATGATGGAAAGTTTATATATGTTACAGGTATAAGTAATTTCGTACCTTTTAATGCATTAGTGATCAAATTCAATAAAATCATCTAATTAAAAAAAATGTTTTTATTATATTTTATTCCATCAGCGTGTTGAAATGCTCAGGTCTCATTTCCCCAATGCGTAGTGTATTTAGGATATCAATGAAATGTGGGCAGCCGCCATGGAAGTGTTGCTGGCTGAAGGTATTCAGGGTGTTTGTAAACTGCAGTTCCTGATCTCTTAATTAGTTGCAGTTGCATCAGATCGCCACAGAGCAGCAGATTTATAACACTAAAAAAGTCGTTGTCTTTGTAATAGAAAGACCGGTCTCACACAACTAGATTCTAACTGCAGCTTCCGTGAGCATTTGATCCGCCGTAATAAGCGGATCAATCAAATGCTTTGAATTGCACAGTTCCGCTCACATTAGCATTTTGAAATTGCTCATTCCACTCGCGGAAAATAGAACGCAGCATCTTCTAGTTTACTGCAGATATCCACGACACAGAGCCCATTGTTCTCTATGGTCACGGATATACCCGCAGCCCATGCGCAATTACATTGTGCATGGGCTACAGGTATCTGCGTCAACGCTAAGTGACAGCTTGGGTAATATAAAGAAAAAAGTGTATGGCGCATGACCGCCTGTGTGAGTACACGGTCATGGGCGGTACAATTACAGAGGCGTACACAGGGTCATGCGAGGCTCACAACCGGAATCCGCTGTGGGAGGCCCACAGCAGATTCCGTATACGGCCATGCAAGCCATTGTCACATCCCTAAGATTCTGGAGTATTAAAGTATTGCGCTGTTTGTCCTGCACGGTGAACACTGTAAGAACACAACACCATGATTTAGTTGTTTCGGGGGTGGGGGTGCCCCGTCTCTGAATAAAAAGTGATCAAAAAGTCATACATATCCCAAAATGATACCAGTAAATACTACAACTCCCCCCAACAAAAAACAAGCCCTCATACAGCCTAATGAACGGAAAAGCAAAAACAGCTATGAGCAGGCAACAAAAGCAATTTTTTTAGTAGGAATTTTTTCGAGTGCTACAACATGAAAAACTGGATACATTTGGTATCATTGCCCTGCAGAATAAAATGAGCGCCTCAATATTAGTGCACTGTCCGCAATGTAAAAACGAAAACTCCCCCCAAAAATGGTGCTACTGTTTTTGCGTTTCACCCCACTTATAAATTTCTCTCTACCTCATATGGTATATTAGATGACGTCATTGAAAATATAACTCACCACTCAAAGAACGAGAAGTCATATAGCTATGTCGACAGAGAAATAAAAATCTATGGCCCTTGAAGGAAAAAATGAAAAGTCAAAAAATCTCAGGTCTTGAAAGCGTTAAAGGAGGACAGGGTATCATAACGGTTGCTAATGTTTTTTAATGTTACTAATCAAAACCAAATAATAAAACACATTCTTATTTTTAGAGATGAGCGAGCTTACTCGTTAAGGACAAGTACTCGAGCGAGTATCGTCCTTTTCCAGTATCTGCCTGCTTGCCTGCAAAGATTCGGGTGCTGGTGGGGGAGAGCGGTGGGTTGCGGGAGTGAGCAGGGGGGAGCGGGCGTGGGGGGGGGGAGAGAGAGGTCTTCCCCCCAGTTCCCCCATGCCGCCACCCGAATCTTTGCGGGCGAGCAGGCAGCTACTCGAAAAGGACGATACTCGCTCGTGTATTTGTCCTTAACGAGTAAGCTCGCTCATCTCTACTTATTTTCCAATCTGTTTTTATTTTCTAAATGTATATTGTTTTATTATATCTTCTTACGTGAACGACAGCTTTGACCATTTAATAGTAGTTCAGAGATTTGCTTTAGGCCTCGTTCACATGAGCGACATGGCATCGCTGCTAGAAACTTGCAGTGATATCACATCGCTGATACATGCAATATTACTGTGGTTTCTCGCAGTGAAACTGCGACTTTGTAGCGCTACAAAGTCACATGTGGTGCTGCAAACTCACGCGATTTTGTAGCACCACATGCGAGGATTTTCGGGTGGGGGTTTAGGGGGGTTTGAAATATAATCCCTCCCCAAAAATAAGATGAGGCTGCAGAAAAAAATAAATATACATCATCTCTCCCGCGCTGTCTGGGGCACCGCCACAGCTTCTTCTCAGTCCCCGGCACTGTTTCTCTTCATCATCTTCTGGCCGGGGATTGAAAAATCCTTGCCTCCTGAAAGCACTGGCTGTGATTGGCTGACGATTAGCCAATCACAGCCAGCACTCAATGAATGTCTGTGATTGACTTTGTTGCCCGTGTGAACAAGGCCTTACAGCAGTCTCCTGGACAGAAACTTCAGTCAAAGAGAGCAAGTTATTTAGGAGAGTACTGTGGGCATGCTCTGTGACCTGTGCAGAGGTCATTGTGCATGGAAGGGGAGGGGGTGAGCTGTGGCCATCAACTATTGTAAATTATGTGATCCTGTGTTATTATTTTCCAGCTTTACGAGTGTTCTATTTCATTTTAATCCTGCCTGTTATAACCATAATAAAGTCATTTTGTGATGATGGTTTCCCTTTATGTAGCGTCCCTATAATTCTAAGTGCCGAGTAGCTTTTTTTTGGTCTATATAGAAACCATATATTGGAAAATAATCTTGTATTAGCTCTGTAGTCTTTCAAAATCCATTAAACCTGTTTGGTAAGTAAGTATAAAGCTATCTGCTATGTAACGGGTTGTGTCTAGCCGTAGTGGCTATTCTGCATTTCTAGTCTACACAAAGACCTATAATAAAGCACTGCCTGTTTGCCTTTCGCCAGGAGGATGGGATGCAGATGGGAAAGGCCTCAATGTCTGGGATACTTTCACTCATCAGGGAGGAGATCGAGTTTTTAAGAACCAGACTGGAGATGTAGCTTGTGGCAGCTACACACTGTGGGAAGAAGATTTGAAATGCATCAAACAGCTTGGATTGACTCATTACCGCTTCTCTCTTTCCTGGTCACGTCTGTTACCTGATGGGACGACAGGTTTTATCAACCAGAAAGGTAATTGTTTCTTACGGATACAAGGTTGAAGCTTTAATCAAGGTTATTGCTATTGTCTGGCATAATTAATTCTGGGTGTTCACCAGCATCAATCCAAGTATGGGTACATGCGACACATCCAATAAATGCTCTATGGTATATTTCCTGTCTATTAGTAACATGCCCTAATTAGAATTATATGTCATCTATTGACTTAGCTCAACTGCTGTGTTGTCTGTGTAGCCACATTTCAATCAAAATTGTATGATAATTACACCTCAATGCAAGGACATATGGATTTATAAATCAGGGACGACTATGTACAGACGTAGCAAAATAAGGAAAGCATAATAATAGGGATAGTGCTGCTAGGATGCAAATATATGAATGGGCGTTCTATTAGAGACACCCATCTAGTGGCACATTGGACCTCCTTTGGCTTCAGATCTGCAGGAGTTCATCGTGGAATACATTCCGCTAGATGTTGAATTCGTTCTGCAGGAAAATATTAGGCCCAGGGTGTGGCAAGAAAACATTCAGATAAGGATTACGACTAGAGATGAGCGAATCTACTCGGTTCGGGTGTTTTTGATCTCAAGCACCGCTTTTTCCGAGTAACTCACTACTCGGACGAAAAGATTCGGGGGGCGGGGGCGGCGTGGTGGAGCGGAGGTAGCAGCGGGGAACAGGGGGGAGCTCTCTCTCTCCCCCCCCCCCACTCCCCTCTGCAACCCCCTGCTCACCCCCGGCGCCCCCGAATCTTTTCGTCTGAGTAGTGACTTACTCGGAAAAAGCGGTGCTTGAGTTCAAAAACTCCCAAACCGAGTACGCTCGCTCATCTCTAATTACGACCTGTATAAAGGGTTGTACATTGATTTGAAGGAATGCTGCCAATAAATAGGTGGCACTGCAGAGGCATTGTTCCGTCTTCCTTATTTGCATATTACCCAGAGGAGCATGCATGTCTTATAAGTCTCCTCACCCACCTTCTAGGTGCTCTCCTCAAGGAGAGACAATACCCCTCCTGATTCATGTCACAGGCCTCTCACTAGCCAAGCCAGAAACCTGCAGCACACTGATGAGGGGCAGACACCCCGAAGCAGCTGTCTGTGCATGGGTTCTGGCTTGTAGATTAGGGAGAGCAGTATGTAAGCTCGTTAAGATAAACTGAACATCATCTGCAAAGAGGAAAATTTTGAATTCATGGTCTCTAACCAAGACCTCTCTAATGTCAGGGCACTGGTGTATCTTTGCTACCAAAGAATCTGCACCTAGTGCAAAGATAAAAGGGAAGAAAGGGTAGCCTTGCCAAGTGCTGTTCAGCCTGAACTGTTGACACTTGACAGTAAGAGTTGATCGATTCATGCTCCTTGCACCAAATTCTGACACTCACATCAGCATGATGCAAAAGAAATATGGATCCATCTAATCAGGTGATGTTTTTCCAATGCTCAGTGATCCAATTTTCACAGTTTTTTGCCCACGGGAGTCTCACTTTTCTGTTTCTCTTAGACGGTAATGGCTAGTCTAGAACTAATGACCAGGACTTGTTGAACATTGCTCAGATTGCTGGATTTTCAGAGTCTAATGTGGATCCACACTGAGACTGAAGGTGATCCATGGAAAACTAGGTCACATGATTTTATGCCGCACCCCGGGGCCATGTGTCTAATTTCCATACGAGAAACCTCCAATTGTGAAAGGGGCAGCTTCTCTAATAAAGTGACAATTCAGAGTATATGCATAACTAGACACATTTGGTATTCAGGAGTTTGAAGAGCTGTGTAGGAACCTCTGTTTCAGGCTACATGCTGAGGGTGTTCAGTGGAGTTGAGGATATGGTCCGTGGAGAGTGGTCACATTCTTTTTAACCTTCCATGCTAAACTTGGTAAAATATTTTTTTACTCTTCAAATTTATTCATATACAATTGAACTGGGCAGCTTGTTGAAAAGGCAACATCCTACATCCCAATAAACTCTTCAGTGGTTGCACCTATTGGCATTGGTTGTAGACAAAATGGCCAAACCCACTAGTTAGAAGATAGCATATTTTTGGAAATGTAATGGTTGTGTGAATGATATTAGCAGTTCTTTTGACAAGCTGTACTTTTTTAATATACTGATCTTAGATTTGGTCAGGCATGTTTGTGGGAGAGTATTCAATATATAGGAGTTGGCTGGAACTGTAGAATATGAACATGGTATGGTCATGTATTAAAACTAGGAAAATGGATTTCAATCAGATTAAAGGTTAAAAAATGAGCAACATGGACAACTCTACTCGCTTTTCTTTCTCTAAACTAAGGCCTCCTGCTCACGGACAGAGTGGAATATGCCCGCGGTTTTATGCCACGGGAATGCCGCGGGGTTAATAAAAAAAGGCCCCGCTGGTGATCGCGGAAAAACGTGAGGACTGAGCCATTAGGTTCAATAGAACCTATTAGCTGCATTATTCCGCCGTGGATTTACGCCGTGGGCAATGCGGCAGAGATCCGTCCGTGGGAATTAGCCCTTAGGGTGGCCATACATATTAAATCTAGATTGGCTGAATCCACCAATTTCAGCAGGACTCTATCCTCAGCTAATTCGGATTGTGTCCTCCTGAATCTCCCCCACTGCTAAACATCAAGGAAGCTAGGGATCTAGCAGATGGATTTCAACTGCCTGATTATTTGCTCTTAAATGATAAGTCACCACCAGAGGTGTTGACAGCAGCATTCTCTCCTCCCTACATTCACAACACATGCACGTTCGGTTGACCGGAGTGTGCATCTGTACAGGGGTGTAGTGCAAGACCGATAGTCATCTAAACTGTATGAGCAGCCTTATGCATATCCCCATAATATGTCATATTGAATGCAATATGTCATTAGTACAATAATGTGAAAAGCTAAAGGAAGAAAGACTGGGGAATAGGCACAACTCTCCCAAAAAGGTAGTGGGATGGTAGGACGTAATATCCAACTTCTTAGACATTTTAAAAACCGGCATAGGAGATGCATTTCAGGATGATCCCCTTCATCAGTCAAGCTGGGTGGGACATCACTTCTGGGACTGAAGGGATGTGGATACCATCGGGTTTGCTTCACCCTTCTTCCTTCCTACTAGTAGGATAGTGTCAATCTGGCCATTTCTGCTGCAAGTTGAAGGACTCCCTTTATTCGGTCAATGATCTGCATTCCTGTTACCAAAAATGTCTTTTAAATAGTAGAATAATACTATTGTTATACAATGATATTGCATAATTTATTAACGGAATGCTGTTCTTACATCAGGAGTTGACTATTACAACAAGTTGATCAACGAGCTACTTGCCATAAATGTAACTCCCTTGGTGACGCTTTATCACTTTGACCTACCTCAAGCCTTAGAAGACCAAGGTGGATGGTACTCTGAGAAGACGATAAACGTCTTTGAACAGTATGCAAAGTTTTGCTACTCTACATTTGGCGACAGAGTTAAAATGTGGATTACCATTAATGAGCCACATATTATGGCCAAGCTTGGCTATGAAAAAGGTATAATTGCCCCAGGAAACGGAGAACCAGGTTTTGGTGGATATCGGTCTGCTCATAACATGATAAAAGCCCATGCCAAAGCTTGGCATGCATACAACAACTTTTTCAAAGAAAAGCAAAAAGGAGCTGTCTCTATTGCTCTGGATTCTGATTGGGCAGAGCCTTTCGACCCCAATTCTATGGATGATAAAGAAGCATGCGAACGATATTTAAAGTTTCGCCTCAATTGGTTTGCAGAACCTATCTATATTGATGGGGATTATCCTGCAGTGATGAAATCAGAAATTTCCAGGAAGAGTAAAGAGGAAGGATTGATGACATCTAGACTCCCAGAATTCACAGTCGAAGAGAAAAAGATGATAAAAGGCACCGCCGATTTCTTCTGCCTGAACTATTATACTACTCGAAAAATCAAACCTCTCCATATAAAGCAGGGAGGGCCAAGTTTTGATTCTGACATGGGAGCAGAACAAATAAAGGATCCAGAATGGCCTGAGGCTGGAGTGGAATGGCTAGCTGTCGTTCCTTGGGGTCTCCGTAAACTGCTGGCTTATATAAAGGTATGGAGATTTTCTTGCAACTTGCTTTCCAAAATAAAAGACAACAGTTATATGAGCATTGTTCAGTATTAGCTAGTTTCTTTAAAGGGGTTGACAATAAGACATTTTTTTTAAAGGATGAGCAGAGGATAAACTAAAAAAAGACAATATACTCACCAGTCTTCAGGGCCTAGGTGAGCCACACCTGCTGCATCATCCTCTTCTTCATCTGCAGATGGCCACCAGAAGTCAAGTGAGCACTGTGGCCAATCAGAGGCCAGAGCATCACCATCTGAACTCCTGGCATCAGTGTTCACATTCTGGGCGCTATGATGCAATGAGTTTGCTGTGGCCTCTGATTGGCTGCAGCAGTAACGTGACTTTGTGCAGCGGATGACAGGGATGGAGCAGCAGGAGCCATTTAGTGGTGCCCCAGGGAACCAAAAGTAGGTAAGGATGCGTTCATTTTTAATTTTAACGCATGTCCAGCCTTCAAAAAATTCTTATTGTCACACAACCCCTTTAAAGGGATTCTGTCACCAGGTTCATGAAGTTTAACTCTGAGCAGAGCTCCAAGTCACATAGGTGGGCTGTGCCGATTTTTCACTCCCATATCTTGCAGACTGACAGCTCTCTCCCCTTTTGTGTATAGGGAAAGAGCTGTCAATCTGCATGCTGCAGGTAGGGAGAGACTGCTGCAGCCCGTCTCCATGACTCAGGGTTCAGCTACAAGTCAAACTTCATGAACCTGGTGACAAAATCCCTTTAAGACTTTGGATGTTGATATTGAGTAATATTATAATTCAGCTACATAAGAGGATATAATGGGGGAATTTATAAAAGGCTTTATGTCACTTATATGGCATAGAAAATTGAAAATTTTGAAACACACCATATTTGCAACTTTTTAAGCCACTCACAACTTTTCAAAAGTAGCTAGAAAAGGGCACGGGTTTGCAAAAAGTTGGTGAAGTTTAGCAGGGGGGGGGGGGGGGGGGGCTTCCAGTGTCCAAACAGATTCACTTTAAGTTGCTCTAGAAATTAGCACAAACTATATTGCAAGTGTATAGGGGCGGTATCACTACTGGGGCTGCAATGGGGGAGCCTATTACTACTGGGGCTGCAATAGGGGACACTATTATTACTGGGGCCAATATAGGGATCACTATTACTACTGGGGCCAATAAAGGGGACACTATTACTACTGGGGCCATTATAGGGGTCAATATTACTATTGGGGCCAATATAGGGGACACTAATACTACTGGGGCCAATATAGGGGACGCTATTGCTACTGGGGCCACAATGGGGGACACTTTTACTACTGGGGCCAATATAAGGGAACACTATTACTACTGTGGCCAATATAGGGGACACTATTACTTCTGGGGTCGCAATGGGGGAGCCTATTATTACTGGGGGTGCACTATATATCACTATTACTATTGGGCCAATATAGGGTAAGCTATCACTACTGGGGCCACATTGGGGAGCCTATTACTACTGTGGCCAACATAGGGGACACTATTACTACGGGGCCAACATAGGGGACACTATTACTTTTGGGGCCGCCAATATAGGGGACACTATTTATATTGGGGCCAATATAGGGAACACTGTTACTGCTGGACCCAATATAGGGGTCATTATTACTACTGGGGCCAATATAAGGGAACACTATTACTACTGTGGCCAATATAGGGGACACTATTACTTCTGGGGTCGCAATGGGGGAGCCTATTATTACTGGGGGTGCACTATATATCACTATTACTATTGGGCCAATATAGGGTAAGCTATCACTACTGGGGCCACATTGGGGAGCCTATTACTACTGTGGCCAACATAGGGGACACTATTACTACGGGGCCAACATAGGGGACACTATTACTTTTGGGGCCGCCAATATAGGGGACATTATTACTACTGTGACCACCAATATGCGGAATACTATTACTACTGAGGCCACTGTGGGGGGGCATTATTACTACTGAGGCCACTGTGGGGGACGCTATTACTACTGGGGCCACAATGGGGGAGCCTATTAATACTGGAGCCAATATCAGGGACACTGTTACTACTGGGGCCAATATAAGGCACACAATTCCAACTGGGGCTAATATAGGCGACTTTATTACTACTAGGGACAATATGGGGGACACTGTTACTATTGGGGCCAATATAAGGGGCTCTATTACTACTGGGGCCAATATAAGGGACTCTATTAAACTGGGGCCAATATAGGGGACACTATTACTACTGGGGCAAATATAAAGAATGCTATTACAACTGGGGACAATATAGAGGACACTATTACTACTGGGGCCACCAATATAGGGGGTCACTATTATTACTACACAGGGCGGATTTGCTGCGGAAGTTACAGTAGCTGCAGCAACAAAGTTGTGGAAAAAATCTGCACAAAATCTGTTCGGATATTGACATGTGGTGTGGGATTTAATTCCTCAGCATGTTAATCTTAAGCGTTCCTCCCTGTTTTTTTTTTTTTTTTTTTAACGCCCCTGTCCTTTTTATGGAGGTAAAAATCATATGTTGTGATAAGCCACGCACCTAACCCCTCCCTCGACCACACCCTCTGTGGGGCTTCACGAGAAACTTTTGTGTCAAAAAGGACTCCATGCCTAAAAAAAGTTTAGAACCACTGATGTAGAGAAAAGTACATATGTACACATATGCTCTGCTCATATTCTTATGACACAGACTGGAACGATATGGTTTAAGATGGTTTTATCAAATAAATAGATAGACAAACAGTCCACTGTTTCTGGGCATTTGACAAAAAGCCCTGTCATTTTAGAAACTAGTCGCTAAACTCAGTTACAGTCCACAACTGCAATATGCTCTACAGTACTTTTTATCATTGTTCATCAACCAAGTCTCCTCTGCTCTGAAAAATTACATTAAATTACCTGCCAGGGCAATGATCATACATTGTGTTAGTACACCCCCAGAGAAATGACTTGTGCTCCCTGGGGTACACATACTACAGGTTGAGAACCCAAGCGCTTGAGATTTCAGGATCAACAGTTTTAATGTGCCAGTATAACATCTCACTAACGGACCTCTTACCGTAGTTTTAGTCAACTAATGAGTTATGCCTTCCACAACATACACTCGTAGTTTCCAACCTCTTTACCGTGGGGAAACCTCTGCAATTCTTTTGGCCTCTTTGGAAACACTAACAATCATCTCACACCTAATGTAAAAGTGATAGCTCTTCCTGTTGGCTTCTTCTGGAGAAACCTTGATTGGAACCACTGACTTTATACACCTTGATACAACCAAATTCTATAACATTTAGGCCTCATGTCCACGGGCAATTAAGATTTTAGATCCGCAGCGGATCGCCCGCATGCAGATCCGCACCCCATGGGAATGCATTGACCCCCCGCGGGTAGATAAATACCCGCGGATGGTCAATAAAAGTAAATTTAAAAAAAATGGAGCATGAAAAAAAATGGACATGCTCCATTTTCATGCGGGTCTCCCGCGCGGACAGCTCCCGCAGGCTTCTATTGAAGCCTATGGAAGCCGTCCGGATCCACGGGAGACCTAAAATAAGAATAACTCACCCGCAGCGGACCGGGAAAGTTCTTCTCTTCTTCACGGCCGGATCTTCTTTCTTCGGCCCGGCGGATGTGCCCGGCGCATGCGCGCGACACGCAGCCGGCGTGCCGAGCACATCCGCCGGCCGAAGAAAGAAGATCCGGCCGTGAAGAGGAGAAGATTTGCCGGTCCGCTGCGGGTGAGATAATTCTGATTTTCAGCGTGGACATGATTTCCATGTAGAATCCGTAGCGGGCCTGATTTTCCCCGTGGACATGAGGCCTTAATAAAATGTTGAGTACTAAAGGTGGCCAATCATCATAGATAACTCTTGACCAACAGTTATTTCTCCTGACCCTTCCATACACATGTATGCTTGGGCCGTGTGAGCATGCATGTGCTCTTAATGGGGAGAGGTGAAAAAGTCACTGCCAGAAGCTAGCAGTTCCTTATTTCCAATCAGAGCAAAGGATTGGGCATTTAGACACTCAACGTGCTCGATCCTACTTTTCCCTCATATCTGCCATAGGGGGAGTCAGAACACCTCTGTACATGTTTAGATGGCTGACCATCCTGCTGAAATTGACAGAATCAGCCGGTGCCTACTGAATGTTTAGCTTTACTCTAGGTAGACTTGACCAACTAGATTAGTTGAGGCACGTAATAGCTGTAACCATGTATTCTCTTTATAAGGGAATATGGATAGGTTTGGAAATGTCCACTTGTATCCTGGTTTATGCACTGCTAAGTGGAAAAGTAAATTATTAACCTCTAAATTGTCAGTCCTGCTCCGAGAAGCTAATTACTGGGGATCTTACCACTACGAGCCCCCAGTCAACTGTTCTGCAATGGAATTTTATGGAAAGCATAATCTATACCTTTGTCACGTCTGATACGACTAGATAATACAACCGATGGTGGAAAATTCTATAGTTGAATGCGGAGTCTAGTCGGTGAACAAATAAACTGAATATTTATGGTCTAACATAAGAGACTTCAATGGACTATTGTGAAAACGGCAAACAAGTATACCAGAACTTCCCAAACTGGACCAAGCTCTCAGATGGAGCATCCACCCCTAAAAAGGGCGACCCCACTGTGATAGATAAGCCAGAACCCGGTCCGAAATGAACTGGTGATACTGATCTCTTTTCACCCAATCCCAGACTATTTGTGTTTAGAAGTGAGAGTTGAACATTAGACAAAACTTGAAGCACAAGTCTACTGAGCACTATGATCACAGAGCGCAGAAAACACTGGCTTAGAGTATAGTCAGTATACAGGAAGTTTAACTGGCATCATTAATACAGAGGGGCCGATTTAAGTGTCCTTACTGACAACTGGTAGGCTGACTGGACCGACAGACAACCCAGACAGCCTGTCAGCACTGGAACCGAAGGGAGATGTTACTTCTTTGGTTTTCCAGAGAAGAATGACTCTATATTGATATGTTTCATGATCCAGGGATGATGTGATGACGTCACCCTAGACCAAAGCCCACAACCCTGAAGTCATTGTGCCTATGTTGGCTCCTGAGTCTTAGAATTCACTATTCTGTCGGATTAAAGGGGTTTCACCACCAAAGACATTTATGCTGATCCAGAGGATAAGTGATAATCATCTGATCCCTGGAGATCTGACCACTTTGAATTGAGCAGCGATCTGCATACATGCCCACCACTCAATTCATTTCTATGGGATGTACAGCAATTGCTGAGCTCATTAATCTCCGCCTGTCCCATAGAAGTGGCGGTCAAGCATTCACAGAAGCATTCAAGGACACAGTTTTGGGATCGCTAGGAGCACCAGGTGTTGGACCCCCAGAGATCAGACATTTACCCTCTCTCTTGTGAATAGGGAATAAATGTCTTTAATGGGAAAAGCTCTTTAGCAAGAATCATATCGTAGATGTGCAGATTTTATAAAGACTCTGTATACATATGTAGCGGGCGTTATCTTGACACTTAAATACACTGTGCAAGATAACATTTCCTTTATCTGTATATTCGATCTTTAATTATAAAAAGCTACATCAACTTACTGAATGGGGAATGTGACTGTAATGATCCCTAAGACAGACCAGATTCTCCATCTTCTAATTACTGCTATGCCACCACATTTTGGATAAGGATAAGAACAGGCCATACACACAATGGCAAAATAATTATAAAATAACGAATGCAAGTTGTAAGCCCATCTACTATGGCTTCTAGCTGCCGCAGATAAGGACTGTACTTCACAAATGTTAATGATGCTCTTCTGTGTATTGCTCCTAATGATCCAGACTCCATTGTTAGAAGATTTTTACTCCAAAAGTATAAATGCTGTTTCTGCATCATTTACAACGTGGACCAAAGGATGTCCAGAAAATTGCAGGTTTATAAGATGAGCATCAATAGCCGAGACTATTTGTGGTTCTATTAAGACGTAATATTCAACTTGCCGTCTTGTAAAATACCATATATTGCTAATAATTGTCATTATTTTAGGATTCATATCTAAAAATGTACTGGTCTAATTGGCAAGGGTGGCAGCCAAAAGACGGCTATTGAACTAACCTGATATGCTAGCGCTTTATATACTGAAAATAGCCGAGATGGGCATCTTATGCAAGACATTGGCTTAATAGGTTACAGTAGATGGAACAAAATCAATCTGTTTGGAAAAAGTATTAAAAACTGAATAGTAACATTTAGCTACAAGGTTTAGTGCAATATCTATCTATCTATCTATCTATCTATCTATCTATCTATCTCATATCTATCTATCTATCTATCTATCTATCTGTGGTATCTATCTATCTATCTATCTAATATCTATCTATCTCATATCTATCTATCTATCTATCTATCTATCTATCTATCTATCTATCTATCTATCTATCTATCTCATATCTATCTATCATATCAATCTATCTATTTATCTGTCTATCTCATATCTATCTACGGTATCCAATCTATCTATCTATCTATCTATCTATCTATCTATCTATCTATCTATCTATCTATCTACGGTATCTATCTCATATCTATCTATCTCATATCTATCTATCTATCTATCTACAGTATCTATCTACAGTATCAATCTATCTAATATCTATCTCATATCTATCTATCTATCTATCTATCTATCTATCATATCTATCTATCTATGGTATCTATTTATCTACGGTATCTATCTATCTTATATCTATCTACGGTATCCTATCTATCTATCTATCTATCTACGGTATCTATCTCATATCTATCTATCTATCTATCTATCTATCTATCTATCTATCTATCTATCTATGGTATCTATCTCATATCTATTTATCTATCTATCTACGGTATCTATCTCATATCTATCTATCTATCTATCTATCTATCTATCTATCTATCTATCTATCTATCTATCTATCTACGGTATCTATCTACGGTATTTATCTATCTCATATTTATCTCTCTATCTGTCTATCTACGGTATCTATCTATCTATCTGCGGTATCTATCTATCTATCTCATATCTATCTATCTATATCTATCTCATATCTATCTATCTAACTATCTATCTCATATCTATCTATCTACGGTATCTATCTATCTGCGGTATCTATCTATCTCATATCTATCTATCTATCTATCTATCTATCTATCTATCTATCTATCTACGGTATTTATCTATCTCTCTATCTGTCTATCTACAGTATCTATCTATCTCATATCTATCTATCTATATCTATCTATCTATCTATTTATCTATCTATCTATCTCATATCTATCTATCTACGGTATCTATCTATCTGCGGTATCTATCTATCTATCTCATATCTATCTATCTGTCTATCTACGGTATCTATCTATCTGCAGTATCTATCTCATATCTATCTATCTCATATCTATCTATCTATATGTATTTCATATCTATCTAACTATCCATCTCATATCTATCTATCTATCTCATATCTATCTATCTATCTATCTATCTATCTCATATCTATCTATCTATCTCATATCTCTCTAACTATCTATAAATCTATCTATCTCATATCTATCTATCTATCTATCTATCTCATATCTATCTACGGTATCTATCTATCTGCGGTATCTATCTATCTAACTATCTATCTCATATCTATCTATCTATCTATCTATCTATCTTCGGTATCTATCTATCTAACTATCTATCTCATATCTATCTATCTATCTATCTACGGTATCTATCTACGGTATTTATCTATCTCATATCTATCTCTCTATCTGTCTATCTACGGTATCTATCTATCTCATATCTATCTATCTATCTATCTATATCTATCTATCTCATATCTATCTATCTACGGTATCTATCTATCTGCGGTATCTATCTATCTATCTCATATCTATCTATCTGTCTATCTACGGTTTCTATCTATCTGCAGTATCTATCTCATATCTATCTATCTCATATCTATCTATCTATATGTATTTCATATCTATCTAACTATCTATCTCATATCTATCTATCTATCTATCTATCTATCTATTAGAGATGAGCGAACACGTTCGGCTCCGCCCCTTTTTCGCCCGAACACCGAACTTTGCGAACACTTCAGTGTTCGGGCGAAAAAGTTCGGGGGCCGCCGTGGCAGCGCGGGGGGGTGCGGCGGGGAGTGGGGGGGAGAGGGAGAGAGAGAGGGCTCCCCCCTGTTCCCCGCTACTGCCGCCCGCGCCGCCGCGCATCTCCCCGCCCCCCGGCGGCACCCGGACACTTACGCGCGAACACTGCAGTGTTCGGCAAAGCCGGTGTCCGGGTGCGGATGTGTCCGTAACGGACACGTTCGCTCATCCCTACTATCTATCTATCTCATATCTATCTAACTATCTATCTATCTCATATCTATCTAACTATCTATCTATCTCATATCTATCTATCTATCTATCTATCTATCTACGGTATCTATCTGCGGTATCTATCTATCTATCTCATATCTCTCTATCTATCTATCTATCTATCTATCTATCTATCTCATATCTATCTAACTATCTATAAATCTATCTATCTCATATCTATCTATCTATCTATCTCATATCTATCTACGGTATCTATCTATCTGCGGTATCTATCTATCTAACTATCTATCTCATATCTATCTATCTATCTTCGGTATCTATCTATCTAACTATCTATCTCCTATCTATCTATCTATCTATCTATCTATCTATCTATCTATCTATCTATCTACGGTATCTATCTATCTGCGGTATCTATCTATCTATCTATCTAGCTCATATCTATCTATCTCATATCTATCTATCTATCTATCTATCTATCTATCTATCTATCTATCTATCTATCTATCTATCTATCTATCTATCTATCTATCTATCTATCTATCTCATATCTATCTACCTGCAAAACCACAGCAATTTTTGTGGCATAGATTCCACTAGATGATGTTGTTCTTCAGGAATATTGGCCAATCTAGACAGTAGCTGTAGATTAAATGGATGAACAGACATGCTCTGAACAGCTGACCGGACGGGTTCATTGATTCATGCTGCTTGCACCAAATTCTGACCCTCCCATCAGCACGGTGCAACAGAAATCTGGATTCATCTGACCAGGCAATGTTTTTCCACTGTTCATTGACCCAATTTTTGTTCTTTTTTTGCCCATTGGAGTCTAGTCTTTTTTTCTTAGATAGCAATGGCATTCAAACCGGCAGTCTGCTGTTACAGTTCATCTGTGCTAAGGAACGACGAGTTGTACATTCGCTACCACAGATAGCCTAATACCGATGACCAGGCCTCTCTGTAATCTGGATTCACATTGTAACTGACCCACGTAACCTGCTGACAGGTTCCCTCTACGATAAAGGGAATTAAAAATCTATCACAGAAAAATCTGATCTAGATCATAATGGTCTTCTCAAAGAGGTGATGTTTGGAAGAAGTTTCACTGTACTTGTAAGTTGTAAGACTACCATTAAAGGAGTAGTTAGAGAGGTCAAGAAATGATACTGCCGGCAGGAAATATTAGAAAATGAAAAAATAAAAATAAAGACATTACCTGTTAAATCTCCTGCCACTTGATTGGTCGTGCTCCGGTAAATTTCCACTTCTTTCATCCACGTAATCGCTGCATTCATTCCACTGTTTTCTGATCTTCTTGCACCACTTGAGATACACAAGTGTCACACAATTCCATACAGGCATTACCTGATGCCACCTTGGTGTGTTTAATGGACTGTGTCATTTCCAATTGTTATACTATTCATTTAGCATTTAAGGTTATGCAGTAAAGCATTGGAAATTCATGGTTGTCATGTATTTTTCTAGGACACGTTTGGTGACCCAGATATCTACATTACCGAGAATGGATTTGCTCAGAGTGAACCTCCGGTCCTCCAGGACACACACAGATGGGGATATTTTCAAGAAACGTTGGCGGAAGTTTGGAAAGGTGAAACATTTTCATATTTCGTTACAATATAATAGTTGATGAGAAGAACTTGCAGGTACATTGTATAGTAGCAGCAGCAATATGCCTGAAGACTATTTGTAGCATGCAAAACCCCGGCTTCACTTCCTGATTGTGACCAACGCTCCACAACACATGACTTTAAATTACACAAAGTATACTCTTTGTTATCTGGGACTGGAATAACCAATAACCTCCTTTACAAATCTGTGATTTCTAGTACATCAGACTTTTCAAACTTTGGGTTTACATGCCCTATGTGATCAGTTAAAAAAAAAGCAATTTCATAAGTTTTTTATGTAAATTACCACATTTAGGAAGTAAATTGAAGTGAATCCTTCAGATTCTGTAAAACAAGGG
The DNA here is from genome assembly GCF_035609145.1 of Eleutherodactylus coqui. Taxonomy (NCBI): domain Eukaryota; kingdom Metazoa; phylum Chordata; class Amphibia; order Anura; family Eleutherodactylidae; genus Eleutherodactylus; species Eleutherodactylus coqui. The sequence continues at coordinate 76,433,144 of NC_089843.1, read as the reverse complement.
ATCTTACACTCAACTTTTTACAGTTTATCTACTGTATGTTCCGTTGAACTGTGGGTGATATGGGTAAAATGTGACCGTATTCAAGCCATGTGATACTGAGCTAATAAGGCTGGTTATGTAGTTTATGCTTTATGCAGAAAAACACTTTTGCTAATCCCTAAACATAGCATCATCATCCCTTGTATTGTCCTTTCTGGAACATTTGAGTGTAATTACCCGTTACCACATAACATTGCAAGCACTTTAGCTATTACCTGGATGTATTTCAATCAGGTTTTTGGCATAATGACTGACGTAAAAAGTGTAAAAATTGGTCTGGTGACTAAGTTAAATGCAACCTGACAAAACATATAAAATGCTAACGGTATTTCTAGATCTTTAGAATTGTTCAAATGATTCAGAAATCATTCTAAAGTTAGTAGATGTATGTACTGTATAAAAAAACTTTTTATATGCCAGCTAATCGTGTTCTTGTGGTGACCATTGACAAAGAAATGGGACAGACGTGTTGGGCCATAGGCCACATACTATAGGACTGTTAATGATAAATGGAGGTGGGATAATGGTCTGGGCGGATTTCAGGGTATGATCTTCTACGGCATATACAGACATTTTAGATAAATGTCATTTCCAGCTTTGTGGGAACAGTTTGGAGAAGTTGCTTTTTTGTTTCGACATGACTACAATTCTTGTGCACAAAGTGCGGGCTATAAATACACGGGATGCTAAGTTTGGAGTGGAGGAACAGTGCCCTGACGCCAATTCCATGAAAAAAAATGATTGTGAGACCTTCACCATCACTAATACCCATTAGCACTTTATCAGCATCATTTGCATGTAAATGAGCCTCCAGGAGCTGCATACAGCTCTTTTGTCTCACATGGGGCTGTCAGTTGAATATAATGTAATCAGCTGCTCAGTGCAGAACACAGCGTGCTCTCTGTGTTATCTTCTCTCCTGCTGAACGATGGATGTTATGCTCACCTAAAAATCATCGTTCAGTTGAAGAGTGAAAGATGGAAGCATTTACACATGACAATTATCACTCAAAAGCCATCATTTGAGTGAATCCATAATCGTTGCATGTAAATAGGGCTTAAGGAGTAACCCATCTGTATATGGATGATGGTTAGGTGTCCAAATACTTTTGGCCAAATATTGTTCGTAGGTATATAATAATAAAACTCCTTCAATCAATTGCACTTGATAGTTGTCAAATTAGCAGATATTTTAGATTATCATAGTGTTGGGTAAGTATGTATAAATATACTTGAAAGAGACAAAAAAAACCCTTCAAAGATAAGATGATGATTTATCCGTTCAGTGGTTGCCGACTTTCGGTCACCTTGTGGATCAGCATACACCATGCTTCCTTGTCTTTGGCCGCTTCCTTCAGATTTTCCACAGTCATGTTCGTGTCAACCTTGATTGTGTCTCGCCAGCGTGGTCTTTGGCGTCCTCTTCTTCTAGACCCGCTGACTGTGCCGAGCATTAATTTTGTTTCCAGAGAATTGGCTCATATGACATGACCAAAGTATGGAAGACGTTGTTTGGTGATTTTGTTTTCTAGTGATACTTTTGGTCTGACACGGTCTTTGTGACCATCTCTGTCCATGATATGGACAGCCTACACTGCCAGCACCACAGTTTAAAGGCCTCCATCCTTCTTCTATCTACTTTCTTGAGTGTCCAGCTTTCGCATGCATATGTAGTTATTGGGGAAATGATTGCATTCATTATTCAGATCTTTGTTGTAATGCTGATGTCTTTGCTCTTCCATATCTTCGCCATTCCGTGCATTGCACTAGGGCCAAGGCAGAGACTTCGTTTGACTTCAGGCCCCAATTCATCACTATGGTCGATCAAGAAAATTGAAATCTTGGACTGATTCAATTTCTTCATTGCCGATTGTTTTGTGTTGTACAACACTGCTTGCTGATGTCAGCACTTTCTTTTCTTAGTATTCAGATACAGGCTCATGTGTTCGCGTACTTTGACTCTTCAAATTAGGTGTTCAAGGTCATTTTCATTTTCAGCAAGTGGAGTTGTGTCGTCAGCATATCGAAGATTGTTTATATTTCTTCCACCAATTTTTCACTCCAATTGGGGATTCATCCACATTGCCTTAGGGTCATTTTGGCATACAAGTTGAACAGGGCTGGGGATAGAATGCAGCTGTTAGGTCTAGCAGATGGAGGTGTCATCCTGTCTCCTGATCTCTCTCTCTCCCTCCCGATCCCCTCCGCCACCCCCGCAGCCCCCCGAATCTTCAGGGACGAGCCAGCAGGTACTCAAAAAAGGCGATGCTCTCTCGGGTAAATCGCCTTAACGAGTATGCTCGCTCATCTCTAATGTGGATACAATCATATGTGCACTCTATGGGCTCATAACAATCTATGGGCACCATATAACAGATCAGTCTGAGACTATATGGATAAAAAAAATGCCTTAGTGAATAACAATACATTGCACAGGCTATAACATATGCTGTATCTGAGAAATATTTAACTCATTAATAGTTAAAATGCATTCTGTATTAGGATTCCCGTTTACATTATGAATTCTGCCACGTCACCAGATACCGCAAGAGAAAACTGTCATCATTTTGCAATGCTGTTTTCATCCGTATAGATGAAGTACATTAAAACCATATGCTTCACCTGTAAAAGCCATGTGATCAAAAACTGCTCCAGTCTGGTCAATATTCTGTCAACTAGACAGCGTGGAATCCAGATTGATACATTTTACCTGCACTGATATATTGTAGAAAACCATCAGGAGGCACTTCAATAGGAATCCGTGTCAGAACTTTGTGTGGATACCGATGTTCTCTGATGCAGATTTCCATTTGACAAATCCGCACAGATTAGCCTCATGTAGTGCAAATTCTGCATCAGGAATTGACATGTAAATTCTTTTTTTCACATGAAACTGTTCATACGGCGCAATTCCCCTTTAACTCACTGAGATGGTAAAATGACGATGATTCCAATTTATGTCTCAGATAAATATATTTGACGCAGAATTTGGTTGCATTACATGCATTTTTAACCCCTTAATGATATAACTCATTTTGGATTTAACCCCTTCCCGCTCCAGGGCGTAAGTTACGTCCTGGCAGCGGGGTACTTCCCGCAACAGGGCGTAAACTTACGTCCTGGGGATAGCGCGAGATCACTTATGATCTCGCGCTATCCCACAGCAGGAGCTGGCTGTCAGTCATAGTCGGCCTCCTGCTGCAACAGCGGGGGTGCATCCCACTGTTAACCCCTTCCCTGCCGTGATGTAGATCGCGGCATGGGATGGGTTCAGAAAGGGAGCGCTTTTTTAATGATTTTTCTTATATTAGCATAAAAAAAAGGTTAAAAAATAATTTAAATCCCACATATTTGGTATTGACGCATCTGTAACGACGCATACAATAAGTTGCACATGCTTTTGACTGTGCAAGAAAAAAAGGGTTTAAAAAAACACTAAAAAAACGGAGGCAAAATGCTAATTTTTAGCATTTTGCCTCCCTAAAAACACAATAAAAGTGATCAAAAAAGCCGTATGTACCCCAAAATGGTACCAATAAAAACTACAGCTCGTCTCACAAAAATGCAGCGATTTAGAACAAAAAAAGATTTCTAAAAAAAGGTTTTTTATTGCAGAAAAAGGGAAAAACCTAAAAAAAATGTAAGAATTTTGGTATTGTTGTAACCGTACTGACCTGCAGCAAAAATGGATTGTGTCATTTATGCTGCATGATTAACGCTGCAAAAAAAAATCTATGGCAGAATTGATGCGTTTTCTCTCCCTGCTATTAAAAAAAAAATTATAAAAGTTTTACAATATAGTCTATGTACCCAAAAGTGGCACTGATAAAAACTACAGTTCGACATGCACAAAACAAGCCCTCATACGGCCGCATCGACGGAAAAATAAAAAAAGTTATGACTTTTGAAAAATGGAGAAGAAAATCCGCCAAAAATCATTGCGTCCTTAAGCCCAAAATAGGCCATGTCCTTAAGGGGTTAATATTGTGTGGCAACTTGGGGATTGCTTGCTAAATGAATCACCATCTTTCCTCCACCTAGATGACTGGCCGCACATCAGTAACCCATGTCTAGGCCAGAAGTTTGGTAAAACTTAACAAATCCATCCCTTATTTTGGCATATCAATGGACAGCATCATACAATCTTCACACTGTTGTCATATGTCACAGTGAACACATAATATATACAAGATCCTGGCCACCTGGCTGATACAGAAAACATTCTTTACTCTATCATAGGTCTAGTGGCTTAAACACAAAGCATTAAAGACAAGTCCATGACCATTGTACCCATCCAGGGCGTCAACCTAGGGGCCGTCTACCCGTCACGTTCGTGGCTTTTCTCAGCCAACACAAGCTCATTCCCACAGGTCCAATCTCTCTAAAATTCCTCCTAGAAACCCATCCTATGCAAACTAGCCACAGAGTTCAGTAGGTATACAGGCTATCTGTACACTTCCACAAATGATGTAGAGGAGTGATTAGATGAGCAAGTCTTTACTTTTTTTTTACTCCTTTCCTGGGAAAAACCCCATATGTGACAGTTAGAGAGCAAATATGATCTCTGAGGGGCGGGGGTGATAACATGAACAGAAATTTATCCTATTCCTTCCCTGGGACAGGGAGATATACAAGAGAATCAGAGAGCTTCTCTATTGCTGCTTGTCTCCCCTCTCCCTTCCTCTCTGCTCTGCACACCCACCCACTGAAAAGTGATAGCTGTAAATTCAGCATTCCCAACCCCTACTTCAAACAGCTGTAACTCTGATTCTGTAAGACTCCTGGCTTTAACATGACCCCGAAAGCACATCGGTAGCACTGACAGAACTGGAGCTACAGCCATTTGAAGTAGAACTAGATGAGTTTGTCCAAAATCGTAATGCCATTTTCTTGTACTGAGCTTCTCCTAAACGGTAGGGGCGTAAATTGTTTTTGTTTGATTTTGTTTTTTTTGCAAACAGATAAAAGTTTGTAAATTTGGCAAATAAACTTAATTTGTAATAGGGAGTTGAATAGTTTTGATTGCAACTGTACAATGTTTGAGCTTTAGTATAACACAGGAATCTTGTGACCAAGTCAGCTGTGGAACTATATATCTCAGCATGACCTGCCAGACACACTGTAACCCATTATGTTCACATCATCATTAACCATACAGTAATCTAAAGCTGTGATGTAGTGTGATTATCTCCCGTTACATCTCTGGACTTGCCTCAGCATAGACTGGAGAGGGCAGTGTTCTTCCACATCTGTAACACTATAGTTAAATGATTTAACCCAACGTCTTTGAGATTCCTACAGAATTCTCCCAACTTCTGGATGCTAAGCATGTACACCTGTTCAAAAGTTGTTCTAGGAAACGAAGATTAAGTTGATATGAAAAATGTCTTCACTTAAATAAAAAGCTTTTTTTCCCCAGAACTTTCTATTTATTAACATAGCCAGTGTATATAAATGAAGGTTAAAATACGCGATGGGAGCTCCTCTGCATTCAGCAAGGACAGCTTTGTTCATGGAATCCTTTTAAATCCCGGAGATGCATAGATCGTACGGCACGAACCCTGGCTACAATCGGAGACAGACACACAGCTCCTACTTTCTGCGGATGGGAACAGAACATGTACTGGAACTGGGAATCCGAAAAAGAGACATTTGAGGCTCAGGAAGTGCTGAGTCACAAGGAGCTCCGCCGCTCGCTGTCACCCAGCTACAATGTAATAAGTTTAGAATTTGGAGAATTTGAATTACAGCCAAGGATGATTTAGCTAATGCGCTGGAGTGGCAGGAGAATTCAGGACAACTGTACTTCAGCTAAATGATCCCGAAAACTTCTTAATAACGCCAAAGTATTACAAAGTATTTATACACTTAAAAGTCACGACATGCAGCAGAGGAAAATCATTACATTTCTAGCATTTACTGTTCTGACAGTCCTTACCGACATGTGACAGATGCATTAGCACCTCCGGTCCTGTCAGCAAGTCTCCCTGTATGTTTTTACATTATACAGATCTCTGTGTCAAAAAGAAACATATATTACACAAAAAAAAAGAGGCGCTTTAAAGGATAATGTAAAAAGTGTCCATATCAATGATCCAATCAAGGAAGGATGTGTACTTTACTGTAGGAGGGGGGGGGGGGGGGGGCGAAGCTCGCACAAATATCTCAACGCGCTTCAAGAATTTATCCTTGGAATGCCTCAAAATGTGTCGAAATGCTTATTTTTGTTTATCAAATACATGTTATTGAAAATCTGCCTACTTCTTAACCTCACAGTGGATTGTGGTTTTTATAGTGTGTCCTTAAAGGTCTTCATGGAATTGCCATTGGGCATGTTTGACCGGAGTGGCTGCTGACCCTTGAGGAGTTGTATCAGTGACTACTAATTGGTTTGGATCTTAGTGGATAGAGTGTGGCATCCTCCGATGCCACACGCCCGATGGGTTGTCTTTTGATCAATTTATTACCACTGGTTAGTGGTTATTTTTGGTTGATGTGGCACATGGGAGAGTTTTTTCAATTTCCTATTCTCGTGTGTGTCAAAAAGAGTTGCAGCTGCGACTATTTGGCGCCTTTAGGCCAATCAGACTGGGAGGCTCTGCAATTTCACATCAGCCTGATCAGAATGCCACAGTTAAAGGGGTTGTCTCGCGGCAGCAAGTGGGTCTATACACTTCTGTATGGCCATATTAATGCACTTTGTAATGTACATCGTGCATTAATTATGAGCCATACAGACGTTATTCACTTACCTGCTCCGTTGCTGGCGTCCCCGTCGCCATGGATCCGTCTAAATTCGCTGTCTTCTGGCGTTTTTAGACGCGCTTGCGCAGTCCGGTCTTCTGCCTGGTGAATGGGGCCGCTCGTGCCGGAGAGCTGGTCCCGCGTCGTCATCGTAGCTCCGCCCCGTCTCGTGTGCCGATTCCAGCCAATCAGGAGGCTGGAATCGGCAATGGACCACACAGAGCCCACGGTGCACCGTGGGAGAAGACCCGCGGTGCATCGTGGGTGAAGATCCCGGCGGCCATCTTGGAGAAGGAAGAAAGAAGTCGTCGCAGAGCGGGGATTCGGGTAAGTAATATACATTTTTTTTTTCCCATCCCTTGGGTTTGTCTCGTGCCGAACGGGGGGCCTATTGAAAAAAAAAAAACCATTTCGGCGCGAGACAACCTCTTTAAGCGTGTGCAATAGACTCCTCTGCTGAATTACAGAAAATTTCATGTAAAATCATATACCATTAGTTACCAAGGAGCTCCAGCTTAAGAGTATGATCGCACATTGGGGAGTAAATGCTCACCAAAATCAGAAAAGGATCTGCTGTAAGTGAAAGAGGTTTTATAAAACTCCATTGATTTACATCGTACTGTATATTACTGCAGAATTTCGAGTCGCCGTCTGCAGCTGAAATTCTGCAGCAATTCCACTTTGTGTGAACTTGCCTTTAGGGTGAATTAATGTAGACGCACCCATAAAAATAGGGTGCAAGAATCATCAGAGAGCCGTACATTTGCTGTCTGATTTTCACGGAAACCCACACTTTGCTTGACTTATTCCATCCATGAAAACAGATGAGAATAGGGCATACTGCTTTTTTTCTTCTCACATGGTTAACCTCTCCGTATAAAAAAATCTAATGTGTGATTAGCCTCATTGTATGTGGAATAAACGGACGGCACACAGATGTGATTTATGCCCATGTGAATAAGGCCTTAGGTTTCATGCACACAGCTATATTACAGCTCTATTTTGTATGGTGCTATTAAAAGGTTCCCATAGATGTGCATATTGCCTTACTGCAAATAAGGAATATGGAACACTAGCTCTGCAGCGTCACCTATTGGATGGCTGCCATCCAGTAGGTGGTGCTACAGAGTTACTGTTCCATCTTCCTTATTTGCATAAATTACCCAGAGGAACATGCATGGCAAGTCTCCTCACTCACCTCTCAGGTGTTTTCTCACACCTCCTCTGGGTGTTCTCCTTGGGGACAGACTATACCAGTTCCCAACCCACTCACCCCATAGGTGTCTCCACACACTTTTTGGGTGCTCTTGACCTATAGCCTTACTCTTCCTCCCTATGTCTCTGATGTTGTATGTATGGACCTGTTCTTTGGTAGAAACTAAGTTTCTGACTCCATCAAGTTATCTACAAAACCAGAGATCTTCATCTGTAGACAGCAATGTTTTGGAGTTATTGCCACTCATCATTTCAGAGTAGGGTCTTGGTTAGGTTTCATTCACATCTATAACAGAGCAGAACAATGAAACGTTGAACAACCCCATTATCTGTGTGAAACACTGTGTGTACTGCCTCACATTATGAACTGATTCTCGTTGCAGAGATAAAGCTAGTGGGGAGTCTTGTAAATGTAGGATACATACTGAACGATCACTGCAGTAGGAACACCTACTCAATAACACGTTGGTCCACCTTCTTGGCGATAACAGCTTTTAAACATCAGGGAACAGATTCCACAAACTGGTGAACATCTTTCATACGCACTGCAGCCGCTCTTTCAGTTGGTGTAGACTTTGCAGATACGTCGGAGCAGATCTTACAGCCCTTTCCAGCGTATTAAATAGGGTTACAGTCTGATACATTTGAGGGCCAAGACAGTGTGGAGAATTTATTGTGTGGTTTCCAATCACACTTGCTAATGTATAGGTGCAGATGGTCAGCTAACAGGTCCCTGTAATGTTCACCATTTATGGATTGTGGTATGATGAGCAACAATCCTAGGTCATGCCAGGGAAATGCTCCACAGACCATTACACAACCACCATGGGGCTGATAAACCCCAACGGTACACCCATAGGATATGGCTTCATGCTGTTTACAACAGATGCGGACCCAACCATCCATATGCTTCAGCAAGAAACAGGATTCATCACTCCAGATGACCTTCTGTCATGTGTTGAAGGTCCATGTGAGGTATTGTTGGTCATGACTTGGTGAGGTATTGTTGGTGATGACCGCATGTATGCAAGTACTTGGATGAAAATGGAGTAATCAGAGCCAGCATGGGTTTGTAACAAACAAGTCATGCCAGACGAATATAATTTCCTTCTATGATAGTATCACTGACTGGGTTGATCAGGGAAATGCGGTGGATATAGTTTTTCTTGACCTTAGTAAAGCATTTGACAAAGTATCTCATACCATACTTATTAAAAAAATAACCAATTATGGGATTGACAAGGCAACTGTTAAGTGGATTCAGAACTGGCTGAGTGATCGTACTCAAAGAGTGGTCATAAGTGACTGCACATCCAAGTGGAAGAATGTATCAAGTGGGGTACCACAGGGCTCTGTCCTAGGCCCAGTGTTGTTCAACATTTTTATAAATGATCTGGAGGAGGGAATTGATGGGAAACTGATCAAATTTGCTGATGACACAAAGCTAGGAGGGATAGCTAACACTAGGGAAGAGAGGGAGAGTATTCAAAAAGATCTAGAAAAGCTTGCACAGTGGGCAGCGACTAACAGAATGGTATTTAACAAGGAGAAATGCAAAGTCCTACATCTGGGCATGAAAAAGGAAAAAAACACATACAGAATGGGAGGAATTGGGCTAAGCAGCAGCACATATGAAAAAGTCTTGGGTATACTAATAGATCATAGACTGAACATGAGTGAACAATGTGCAGCCAAAAAGGCAAACACAATTCTGGGATGTATTAAGAGAAGTATAGAGTCTAGATCATGTGAGGTAATTATCCCCCTCTATTCTTCCTTAGTCAGACCTCATCTGGAATACTGTGTCCAGTTCTGGGACAAGTTTGTCTAAATTTCCCACTGTTGTACTGTCTGATCAGTTGGACCACTGTGGCATGCCATTGAGATACCAGATGTGCCACCCGATGCTAATATACTTCTACTAATATGTTCTCCGGACAATGATCAGATATCAGATCTACACAGTGATAATGATTGCAGTGCAGTTACCACCAGTGATCACAAGTGATGTCTTCTCTAATCATTATTACTTACTTTCCCTTTTCTTTTGTATCTGGGTCCAGACTGCCATAAAGACTTCTTCAAGCCACTACTCATCTCTCTGCACAAATTCCACAACCTGCTGCTATCGCCATTGCTTCCAGTGCCATAGTTCCATCTACACTATACCAGTGCTCCCACACAGTAATAATTCCTCCATAATGCTCACTATAATAAACAATGCATCCCTAATGCCCCACATAGTACTAATTCTCCTTTGTAACATACATAGTAATATGTTAGGCTGAAGGGAGACAAGGTCTATCCAGTTCAGCCTGTTTCCACCCCTCCTTGTTGATTCAGAGGAAGGCAAAAACAAAACAATGAGGCAGAAGCCATTTGTGTCCCCCACAAGGTAATAATGCCTACTTTGTGTCCTTGAAAAGTGATATTACCCCAAAGTAATTTTGCTGAAATGAGTCTCCCAAAATAATGGTGTCCCCTCAGTGCCTTCAAAGTAATAGTGCCTGTCCCTCCCTACTCCCAGTGGCGGGTGCAGAACAAACTTATCACTCACTCAGCCGCTGTTGTCAGACACAACGCGGTTCTGTACATAGCCTGACTCCTTCCCCATGTCCTTTACATACTGAAACACGAGAACAGGTGGAGAAAGTAGAGTCTGGCTATGTACAGAACCACACTGTCAGACAGCAGTGGCTGAGTATTTATCCTGCACCCACCACTGACTAACGGTATGCCACAGGGGGAAGGGATTCATCTATTGATCCTCCTCCCAAATCTGTCAGTGGGTTTGTTGAAACAATTTCCCAGGCAGCCTTGGCATAATATATAAGATCATAATCATACTCTAGCAATCCTTTGCACATTTCCTAAGTCATGACTGCCTTGCTAAATCTGATACGGTTGGACTACAGGCCATTCCCTACTATACAGCAACATTTATATAGCCCTTCACAGCCGAGACATTAACCAGTGCAGTGTATTTATCTGTTTATGATGTCTATAGTTATGGCGTAGAGTAGCATTCTTCTAAAGCCATCAGGTGTCACTGTTCTCCATAGATTCACATTTTTGCAAAAAAATAAAAATGCGCTCAAAATCCCATTATGGATTGAAAGGGCATTTCCCACAAAATAAAACAACGGGTGTGTGTCCACTTCATGCTTCGTATAGTAATATTCATTTCATTTGCTTTTTAGTTATCTTGTTCTTATAGCTCAAGTGCACAGATCCTGTATGATGGATACAGACTTGTAGGTACTCCATATGATGCCTCTATATAGCATCATATCATTAAAGTGTCCTTCCTTGGAAAGAGAATACCCTATAACATAGCATACCCTGGCACTATTTTACTCAGATTCCATATAAATGTAACTTTAAAAAGAAACAAACCTTAATTTGGAATACAAATACATAAGGAAGTGTAGTATGGTCCTATAGACTTCTATAGGAGCAGTAATATGGCCGTGTGCATCAGCTCTAGTACCACTGTTGCCATTCTAGTGACCATAGGATAGGAGTTGTCATCAGGCTGTCTACAAACTCTGAATGGCTTAGTCATCCCTATAGTTACAGGCATGTCCTCTATTAAAGCAGTTGTACTGAGCCTCGTGTGGTGCAGAGTGTAAACTCTCGCCTACGACCTGAAGGCTGCAAGTTCGATCCCCGCATGATTCAGGTAGCCGGTTGACTCAGGTAACCTACCTAGGTTGACTCAGCCTTCCATCCTTCCGAGGTCGGTAAAATGAGAACCCAGCTTGGTGGGGGGTAATAAGTAATTATTACCTGAAAGCGCTGTGGAATAAGTTGGCGCTATACAAATACCAAGATTTATTTATTTATTTTATTTACAGGAATAGCATAAAATAACTCCTGTCAGTGCAGCCTGTGGAAACCTGTCCTTGGATGGGAGAATTCATGTGCATATAAGGGCTTAAACGCCCATATGTATATCTGTGAATATTACTGCTGTAATAACCCTCAGCAAGAGGTCAGATGACTTTTTTTTACCAGTTTAGCCAGTTTACTCTGGCTTTGCTGCTGTGGACTAATAGGACCTGAGCTGCTTGCTAAATGGCTGATGGGCTTGGTATAAAAAGCAGGTCTTGTTTCCTGCCTGTGGTATGTGACTCAGCACTTTTCGCAGAGAGTCTTATGAGGAGTAAGCTGCCCCAATTCCTCTGGAGAGCTTGGTTTTTCTGTGCCAGAGAAATGCTACCTAGATTCCTAGAGTGTCTGTTTCAACGTAAGTGCCAGAGGGAGATCTGCCAACCGTCCAAGAAAACATTGGCTGCACTTACCAACTGCATGTGCCGAGCTGTCACCAGGAGAGAGACCAACCAATAAGAGCAGATAGACTGACAGTCAGTATCTGGATATTCAAATTTCTATGGTGTGAAATCGGGAGTACCATCCCTCAGCCTCTTCACAGATCTTTATTTTCAGCCAGCATCTGTGGAACTATTTACCCCTCTAAATTGGCTGTGATAATTCTACACTGTGTGCGCAATATTAAGTGCACCCCATTTGTAGAGTACAAAGAGATGTCACCGAGGCAGAGGAATCAAAGACTAGCTATTAGAGATGGGCGAACCTACTCGCACATGCCCCTTTTTCGCCCGAGCGCCACGATTTTCGAGTACTTCCGTACTTGGGTGAAAAGATTCGGGGGGCGCTGTGGGTGAGTGGGGGGTTGCAGCGGGGAGTGGGGGGGAGAGAGAGAGAGCTCCCCCCTGTTCCCTGCTGCTACCCCCCGCACCGCCACGCCTCCCCCCGGCGCCCCCCGAATCTTTTCACCCGAGTACGGAAGTACTGGAAAATCGCGGTGCTCGATCAAGTAATTACTCGAAACGAGTATATTCGCTCATCTCTACTAGCTATAATTACTCTTCACTGGATTGACTCCTAAAACGTAACTTTTTTTTCTTTAATTCATCTAAAATTTGAAGCTTCAAGACAAATGAACATAAATCATTGTTTCATAAATTAGTGGTATAGAACTCCCACCATTCCTATGTGATATTCAGTGGTTCCCACTTAACACTGGCAAGTCTGTTATTCCATGAGAACCACAACACCCACTGTTATGTATTGGTTCAATATTCAATGATTCCATATCCTTATATATCCAAAAGGAGAACAGGGTAACTCATTTAATTAATGAGAGAACCACCAAGGGAATTCCGTGACACAAGCTTTTTCAACCAGGGATATCAATGACTCATGTTTGGTGAACCAATGAAACACCTAAACGCAATTCCATTCGGTTAGAGCGCTATAGTGTTACCCATTAATTGTATTCTTCAACCATGAGTGTATTGGACATGTGGGTGATGTGTTAGCACTGTATTCAATTCCTTTACGTTTTCCTCATAGGGATAAACATACCCATAGATCTGGACTCACTTATACAAATAGGGTTCCGGTTATGTTAGTTAGATACACTACTAAGAGAAATTTTAGGTAAGGAAGGGTACTATAGAACATGAGTGCCTGATGTTAGTATGTTCTATAAAGAGCTAAGGCGGAAACAGAGGTCTGGATCAGTCTAAAGCATTAGTCCATCACCCGCGGCTTGGGAATGAATCGGACCTTTCAAAGGGGTGTCCGGAATGCATATTAGCCTTTTACTCCCCACTTCTACATGAGCCAACCTAAACAGCCAATCATCGTGAATCAGCCAACTCAAATAACCAATCACCGTGAATCAGCCAACCCAAATAACCAATCACCATGAATGAGTAAATCCAAACAACCAATCAGGTTGCGAATGGTGTGGAGTTGGGGGGTAAAAGGCTAATATGTTTCCGGAATCTGGTGCATGCCACCTACTAACATAAGCGGAACCCTATTTGTATGAATGAGTCCAGATCTATGGGTGTTTTTATCCCTATGAGGAAAACTTAATGGACTTGAATACAGTGCTAACACATCATCCACATGTCTAATACACTCATGGTTGAAGAATACAATTAATGGGGAACACTATAGCTCTCCAACCAAATGGAATTGCATTTTGGTGTTTCATTGATTCACCGAACATGAGTAATTAAAATCACTGGTTGAAGAAGCTTATGTCACGGTATTCCCTTTGTGGTTCTCTCATTAATTAACTGAGTAACCCTGTTCTCCTTTTGGATATATGAGGATAGGTAATTATTGAATATTGAACACAATGGTCAATCCAGTGAAGACTATTTGTAGGGTACAGACCAAGTTATAGCATTAATTGAACATTCGTAAATTGTTTGCATTGCATCCAAATAATATTGTTTGGTGTTAGTGTTATATTATTCTTTATGGTACATTCTGTAAATCATTATTTGTTCACCCGACTGGTGTAAAGCCTTTCATTTCCGCACTTGCAGATCAAGTGGGCGGGGGCAAAACCTAACACTACAGTGCTTTAAGCAGTATAGGTACGGGCCCTGTCCCATTCCCCATCCGGTCTGCACATGAATTATTATCTCTAGAGGTGAAAGGGGCGAGACCACAAACAGGGACCCTTGTGGCGCACTGTTCAGCACAGTGTACAATTTGGCTATTCCTCTTTTTCCCCCTCCGGTCTACACATGCATTATTCCGGGTTTCTACAGAGTGTATTGACAATGGCCATTTTATGCCATCCTGGACATCCTCTTTAACTTGACATGGGAAGAATGGAATACCTCTTTAATTTATGAGAAAGTAGCTAATCTTTTGAGGCAATTCTCAAGGCATATTGGTCAAGCCCTCTGGTTGCTGGTGACAGGTAGACTGCATTGTCACAGCTATATTATGTATTTCATTGAATGGGGTTTTGAGCACCTCCAGAGCAGCGATCTCTGAATACTCTAAATCATGCTGTAATTATAGCCGGGGTTCTTGTAAAGTGTTCAAATGCCTTAAGTAATGTGTAGCTAGTGAGACGCCTTAAGAATAGCGCAATACATCTTGCCTGTTTGCTCCTGCTCTTTTCTTCTTAATATAGTCTTCAGGTACGAGTGAATGTTCTTGAAACTTAAGAAGAGCGGCGCTTATCGCATTTGTTCCAGTTTCCTTGGATCCACAGTCATTCCATTCTGTCTGTTATCTTAAAATTCCACTCAGTTTTAAGGAGAAGTTGAGCGCACAAAGGTTGCTTTTTACTTTACTTTCACTGCTTCAGTGCTTCATAAATCATATTGGCATATCACGCTATTACATTTCTTTGCCTTTTTTCTTGGTTTCTTTGGATGGATTATAAAAGTTCTACTGGATGTGTTTTTTCTACAGTATTTGGAAATGTGGAGTATTTGTACTTTTATTTGTTGGATAAACATTTTTCTCGAAAAGAATTTACATAAAGTTACAGTAACTCCACTTATTGTATCATTTATGTTACACAATGACAACACCATTTTACGCCTGGAATTCATTTACATAGAAAATCGCAACATTATTGTATTATCTTGTATTGAATCTGAATTACATCCGGCATTATAGCACATAGCTGCATTCTGTAGGCTTCAGAGCAGAAATCTACCAGCAATCCTTAATTATTCAGCATTTGCACAAAGCTTGTTCTGATTATTTGTATTATTTATGTGAAGTATTCTACGACAATCTGATGATCTTGATGTAGGAAAACGTTATATGAGCTTAACTAAGCCTTTTGTCAACAAGCTTATTGACTGATTCTAATAGCAAGTAGTAGAATGATGAATTCAGCTCTGGATTATAAAATAGGTTGTAATTTAGAATGAGTACAAATAGGTGTCATGATGCTGACTTCAACGGGACTGTAAGTCAGATAAATAAATAGTTGGACTTCTCCAGAGCAGCACCAGTCCTCTGGAACGCGCTACCCAAAACTATCCGAGCAATCCATGACTCAGACAACGTCAGGCGTGCTCTAAAAACGCACCTCTTCAGGGAGGCATACCGTATCTCCTAAACCAAACCCCTCTTTACTCCCCTGATAACATGCTCCCTGTCCTACCAACTGCCCTTCACAGTTATAGACGACCTAAAACAGTATTTTATTGATTCTCATTAAAATAGGGCTGACAAAGACAGACACCAAAAACAAAAAGTCTCGGCACTGTTTTGGTATTGATGAAGATTTCTTGCTCACAAATTATATAGTTAATCAATCCTTGTTGGGTTGGAATGAGCATTAATGAAATTGAGTAGTGTGCCAATTTTTCTCAGAACATTATTGGATGGCACACTTAGTCTGACTTATCAGACAATAAATGTAGAAATCATTAATCATCAATACCTAATATGAAAGCATCTAAGATGCACAGTGACAGAGAAGATTGCAGGAATCCCTCTATTCCTGCTCATTAGAGATGTGCGAGCGTACTCGTTTAGGGCGATTTCGCAATCGAGCATCGCTTTTTTCGAGTAACTGACTACTCGGGCGAAAAGATTTGGGGGGCACCAGGGGTGAGCGGGGGGTTGCAGAGGGGAGTGGGGGGAGAGAGAGAGCTCCCCCCTGTTCCCCACTGCTACCCCCCACTCCACCACGCCGCCCCCTGGCGCCCCCCGAATCTTTTCGCCCGAGTAGTCAGTTACTCGAAAAAAGCGCTGCTCGATTGCGAAATCGTCCTAAACGAGTACGCTCGCTCATCTCTACTGCTCATGTAATAACTGTACTTGTTACTAAAAATTGTAATCATCAGAGTTGTAGTTATGATGATTCGTCAGTTATTAATTAATACTTGGTCCATCAAAATTGTATTTATGATGATTTATATACAATTTTGATTAATGCTTTATAATATTTTATTTTATGTACATTCAGTTGGTTCAATGATTTATACACTTTCAGTTGGTTCAATGATTTATACACTTTCAGTTGGTTTAATGCGTTTCCATGCCAAGTGTAGGCACTTCATCAGGAACTTGAGTACATTTTCACCAACCATACAGTATACTAGTACAGGTAGTGTACTGATACGTACTGTATGTGCTTTTTTGTGTGATGATAACTGAACCACTGGAGCGCTATATAGCTGTAGACAACTCTCAACCTAATCTCTCTTATTATGACCCCAGATGTAATAATAGATATGTAGCAGAGGCCTGCCAGAACAAAAGCTGACAATAGTCTCTATTCATATAGTGTCACAGCAATCAGTGATCTTACTGATTAATTACTAGACCTTCTTTCCTCAAAGTAAGTCTCAAAAAATGGAGCGTTAACCGCTTTTTTTTCCTTTTTAGCTAACGGTCTATTCTGATAAGGTATTAACCAAACAGCTATAATAAAGAGCCCAATCCCTAACGGATCAGTTCCGGATCAATACCAAAACAGTGCCGAGAATTTTTGTTTTTGGTGTCTGTCTTTGTCAGCCCTATTTTAATGAGAATCAATAAAATACTGTTTTAGGTCGTCTATAACTGTGAAGGGCTTCTACTTTAATTTACTATAGTCTCTTTCTGCCCTAGTGACCTGTCCTACCGACTGCAATCCCTGCTAACCGTAATCAACCGCTCCCTGCAATCATACCGATTCAGCCACTATGCGGCTTCAGTCTAACTGTTGTCTATGTGTATAGCATCCCACACTCTCCACCTCGCCATACCGTGCACATCTCCAGCCCCTTTACCTTCTGTATCACCCCATTATTTGTAGTATGTAAGCTCGTTGGAGCAGGACCCTCACCCCTACTGTTTCCATCAACTGATTACTACATGTAACCGTGGTTTTGTTTCTGTTTCCCCTGTCTTGTAAGCGCTGCGGAATATGTTGGCACTATATTAATAAAGATTATTATTATTATTATTAATGGCTATGTTACTATACTATTCAAAGGCCATCATGAAAACTTACAGATTTGCATTACCTACTCATTGTTATATGCCGTGAGGAAGTTTCACACAACATTTTTAGGGCAGTTTTTTGAACCACACCCAGAAGTAGATTTTAAAGACAAATTTATGAAAATGAAGGACTTCTACTGTTGCTTCTTGTTGGATAAACTTCTGGCTTTGGCTTAAGAAACTGCATCAAAAACTTCAATTGTATTTAAAAAAAAAAAAAAAACAGTTCTGTGTGAAACCGCCGATATACTTTTATACTCTTTTTGAATTTTACAACTAGGAAAAATAGACTGATGTGTACAATAATAATATAATAATTCATTATATCTAACACACTGCATCTGTTTTCTTGGCAGCTATCACACAAGATGGGGTGAAGGTTAAAGGTTATTTTGCTTGGTCCCTACTTGACAACTTTGAGTGGATTTCTGGCTTCAGTGTTCGGTTTGGATTGTTCCATGTGGATCATAACCAGCCAAATCTTCCAAGAACACCGTACTTTTCAGCGATTGAGTATGCCAAAATAGTAAAAGGAAATGAATTGATTTAGAAGCAGCATTTGTGCCAACATCCTCGTACTAGGATGTTTTTGTTTTTCTTTTTGTATATTGAAAAACACACTACTACATTTGTGTCATCTGTGTTAAGAAGACAATGCAATGTAACAGCATATTTCCAGAAATACATTCCTAATGAAGAAAAATAAATGATGTGTCAATTCACAGTGTAGTCAGTTTCATTTCAAAGTCGGGACTGCTGATCAATAGAAAATCCTCAATATGCTTTTTATTAATCTTTTTGGGTCACTGCCTAAAAAGAGGTAGAGCCAGAAATCAATGGCCACACACCCTACCTCTTAGGCCTCCTTCACATGGACGATTTTCTGCAGCAAAGTTACATGTGTCAGAAAATCATGTCTAATTGAACCAATGGTTTCTTATGGAAACCTTCTCTCCCCACTATGGGGGAAGGAAGCCCTCCTTCTTTACTGCTATGGGGAAATTCCTCCATCCCTACAGTGGGGATATCCTTCTAGCTCTGTTGCTCAGGAATTCCTCTCTCCCTGCTATGGGGATATCCCTCCAGCTCTACTGCAGGGGAACCCCTCGATCTCCATTATGGGGAATCCCTCCATCCCGCTAAGATGAAGGGAGTCCCCAGCGATGAAGGAAATCCTCAAAGCAGCAGTGCTTTTTTAAGGCAAAAAGCAGCTCACCACAATTTACTCTGGACTCGATAGTGGAAAATCATCCATTCATACGATTTTCTCGCGAGTTAACCATCATTTTTTTCTGCAGCTAACACCTGCGTGATTTTGTAGCCCATGTGAATGAGCCCTTAGTGACCAGTGTTGTCACCCAGACATCTGTAGAGTTTTTGGTGGGTGAAGATTGATCAGACCTACCCGATAGACGAAGCATAGTGAATCTTATAATGGGGTGTACAGTCATAATGATTATGATATATAAAATGAAAAACAATAAGGACAGCGCTCCTCTTACGAATATCCGAGACAGCCAAGCATTATTGAAAAGTGTAGATTAGAAGATAAAAAATGACTTACCCGGTGTAGGTGGAGGATGCTTCCCATGAGGGGAGAACCCATCCACTCTACACCTCCAAGTCCTGGTCTGCACGTAGTAACAGAGGACAAATGTCCGCAGGATCCAGATGGAACGAAAAAATGTGTATTCCTTCAAAGACCCCCTGTGGGTTCGGGGAGGAGCTTGCCCAAAAATTAGTTGTATCTCCCAAAAACAAGGGGATACAACTCCTCAAAAGGAACACAAATGTAGAAATATGCAAAAAATATGCAAAAATATTTTAGGCGCTCTAAAGGAACATACACATTGAATATGAACGCAGGAAATTCCTGCTAAATTTATTACAAGGAAACCTAAAATAATGGCAAATAGCAAAATGCCAAAAGCAAATTATGCAAATATGCAACGCGTTTCGTCGCTCCTATGGCGACTTTCTCAAGCATAAAAAATTTTGCTATTTCTACATTTATGATATATAAAATAATAGTAATTAAAGATGGTATCTCATTAAGACAAGCCTGTTCACAGAGCCTATCTTAACATATATACTGAAAAACCAATTTATTAGCGACACCAGCCCTTTCATGATTGGATCTTCCCTGTATGGAAATTAGGAAAATGCATAGAATCAAGTGAGTAGGTTTTCCATGGATCAGTTTCAGTGTGAATATACATTAGAATAGTAAAATTCAGTACGTCAATGACATATCCTTTAGTGCGCACAAAGCACTACATGATGCCAATTGCAATTAATGGGTCATTTGTGTAACGCACAGATAGATACAAGCAGGATTCACCAGAGGCTCTCAACCTCTCTAACAATCATATATCCTGATGGGTTATATAAATAGAGGCTGTCTCATTTTCTCTAGATTGTTCAAACCACAATAACGCAGTACATGCATTGATGTTGCTATTCACTGACATCTCCATGTATGAAAACTCATACAGCTCAAACCTAAAAAAAACCTAGCTGGTATTGAAAACGTGTTATACTGCTGATCTCAAATCTAGAGATGGCCTCAGAGTGGTAGAGAGGAACAACCTGCACCCATCATTAGCCAATATATGTTATATATAAACTATAATGTCCAGCAGTGGTCAAGTACTTCTGGCTTACCAACTGTTGCATAACTTCAAGCTGCTCTGGCAGCCACTATCAGTGACCATCAGAGTATGCTAGGAGTTTTGGTTCTGGATAGGGCTGTGGAGTCGGTAAGCCAAACCTCCAACTACAACTCTTCAATTTTCAATGCGCCACACATCACACACACCGCGCTCCTACATAAATTGATCGTCCCATACAACAGGGATCAGAAGCAGCAAAGCACTGGGGATGAAGGACTTGTGATGATGTCACTGACATGCTCCACCTCTGATCACATGACGGTCATGCTCATCCTGAGTGAATGCTTAAATGCTCCGCCACTGATCACATGACGGTGCCGTCATGAAAGGTCCTTTATCCCCAGTGAGGGAGTTACATGCTGTGCCCCTTATCACATGACAGTGACATTATCACAGAGCCTGCATCTTTATGCAGATTATGGATTGACTATAAACCCCCTGCAGCCTCAGTTGCTATGGAATACTAACAAACACCTAGCGGGACAGCAGCTGTGTGTGTACATGACCTGTGATGATGTCACTGTCATGTGATCAGGGGCGGGGCATGTAACTCCCTCACTGGGGATGAAGGACCTTTGATGACATTACCATCATGTGATTCGAGGCAGAGCATGTAAGTCACTCACAACCTTCTCGCACACAGACGGACAGGTCATCATTAGTACTTTGACTAGCAATTATTAGAACTTTATAGTGCCAGTGTTTCTGGTGGCACATCACACACACAGTAGCTTGATTACCACAAAAGACAAACACAGCTTGCCTCCTCCAACAGCAGTAACATCACCACAGGACTTTCAGCCCACCGGATCTCTGTGGTGGTGGTAGGTTGTTGTCTTCTGTCACAACCGCTGAGTTGTGTCTTCTGAGATAATAGCGGCTTAGTTGTATTCTCATTTTGTTATTTTTATCCTCCCCTTCCAAGAGCCCTAACTGTGTTGGTCGTCTGTCAGTCAGACTCTGTGTTTTATATATGTTGTAGGACCTTCAATGATGTCACTAGGGGGAGGAGCGATAATGTTACCAGGGGCGGAGCATAAGAAGCACTCACACACAAACATGCAGACAAGTGCTCGTTAGTAGTTTGATGAATGTCTTCTTGCTCACTCTGGCAGTTCTGAGATGAGTGCAGGCATACCCACTGCCCAGAGCCTTCTTTCTCTGGTCTGTAAGGAAGAAGCTTCACTACTGAGCATGTGCAGATAGTGCAGTACAGGTTGATCCCAAATAAAAGCCTTGAAGGATCAGCATAAGGATAATTAGTCTAATGGAGAGGAAAGGCAATAACAATTTGCTGTTGCCCTTTCTACATCCTAGATATTAATGTTTTTGATAAATATGGGTTAGATCAGGGGTCCCCAACTCCGGTTCTCAGGGACAACCAACAGGTCATGTTTTCAGGATCTCCTATGGTAAGAACACCTGTAGCAATGTCTGAGACACTGACAATAATTACATCACCTGTGCAATACTGGGGAAATCCAGAAAACATGACCTGTTGGCGGTCCCTGAGGACTGGAGTTTGGGAACTCTGGGTTAGATGAATAGAGCATACATTTATATGACATTTCAAAACTTTTCTAAAGTCCTATGAAAGAAAATATGCAACAAATTCTGCATTAAATTAATTATACTATATTTATAATATATTTTTATAAGTCGGAGTTGGTACATGCCTACTGACTCCGACTGCACCAAAATGAGACCCTGACTCCGACTCCACAGCCCTGGTTCTGGAACGGTTACACAGTGACAAGTTACAGATTTTGCAAATGATAGCAGCCAGAAAGGAAAATGTACTCAACATGTATGATCATACTCTTCAATGGTACACATAAGGTAATTTCCTAAAGCATATTCCCAGTCCACAATCTTAAAATGAGCACATAATGTAAGTCAGCCTCAATATAGCAGCTCGTGTAGATCCAATTTAAGTGAACCCCAAATGCATATTTTAAAGCAATCCCTATTTATTAGTTGGTTGTAGTATATGATATATTTGTGATAGCAGCATGCCG
The DNA here is from genome assembly GCF_035609145.1 of Eleutherodactylus coqui. Lineage (NCBI taxonomy): Eukaryota > Metazoa > Chordata > Amphibia > Anura > Eleutherodactylidae > Eleutherodactylus > Eleutherodactylus coqui. The sequence goes on along the minus strand of NC_089843.1, from coordinate 76,410,662 downwards.
AGATACTGCAAGAAATTGGCCATCTGTATCAGTGTAAGTTGTTTAAAGCTAGCTTTTCCTGCCAAAGATTTATAATACAAAGGACAGTCCAGTAATTAGTGCTATAAATTAATGCTGCCATGAGGTTAAAATAATAAAAACCAACAGTCCCTGCAGTATTTCAGTTCATTTTATTCTTAATTAATCATATTAGCAATTGAAAAAGAAATAGCTTGTCAATGGTAAAGCAAATAGGATTTGATGCCTTATTGATGGGATGTAAGTGCTTCATAGCAGATATGTGTACGGTGGTCAGTGCGTTACAAGGCGGCTTTATATTATTACAACTATTTACCATTAATTAAATATGGAAACAAGAATGTCCTGCTGGGCTAACTTCATTATGGACAATAATGTATATTTATGATACACTTGAACAGAAGTTCGTTAATATACTTGGTTTGGGGAATAGCTCCCCTGTTAGCAGACATTCAGCTGATTTGCTCTTAGGTCCTTTTTTTCCAAGCAGACTGAATTCTGCTGGCAGTTTCTATGGGACTTCAATATAGCAACTCTTTAGGCCTGCAAAAACAAAGATGGCCGCACCACTTCTCTGACTGCGTGATGCACACTTTTGCATTAGTATGCATCATTAGTTTAAGACTCTACACCAATTTTGCTTAATATGAGCAGTACTGACCAGTCAGAGGAGCATGTAGTGTTTTAGACCAGGATTCCCAAACTCCGGTCCTCAGGGACCGCCAACAGGTCATGTTTTCTGGATTCCCTCAGTATTGCACAGGTGATGTAATTATTGTTGGTGCCTCAGACATTGCCACAGGTGTTCTTACCATAGGATATCCAGAAAACATGACCTGTTGGTGGTCCCTGAGGACTGGAGTTGGGGACCCCTGTTTTAGACTACTTATGCATACTAATGTAGAGTGTGCATAAGGTAGTCAGAGAAGCGGTCTGGCCATCTTTGATTCTCCAGCCCCGCAGGGTCACTTTGAAGATGGCTGCACACAGATGAACTGTATCCCACATGCAGGATCCCGCAGTGGTATCCGGCTGTGTCCAGGTTTCATCTATTGTTCTACCCTCAGTAATTTTGATATTGTGCTGTAACTTACTGATTACTGCCACTGTCTTGGGTGACGTCATGAAGCAGACTAGCAGCCTAGTCAGCCTATCAACTTATCTGTGACTGTATTTCAGCCAGCTCTTTTTATACGTCATGTTCTGGTCATTTTTCGGAGGTTCTGTGCTCAGTTTACTGTATTCCGTGGTTTGTTCTCAAGTACTGTGTTTGGCATTTAGCGGCCAGAGTCATTTTTTTTTTTTGACTTAGGACTCTAAGCCACTCTCCGGATTGCCCTTTTCAGGGCGGGAGCTCCACTTGAGTTGCTGGTATGGTAAGGGTGGTACCTTATCCCTTATCGCAATTACAACGGTCCTTTATCTTAGTACATGTTAGTTCCCTACTTTTAACCTTTGTTACCCCTTTATCTCATTGCCCAGTTTGTCTTGGTGCTTTGTTTCAGAGGGTATCAGCTTTGGTTTCAGCGACAAGTCTAAGTATACGTGACGAATATACTGTATTGTTGGAACAAATATTTCTTTTCACATTTCTGTCTCCTTTATGAAAGTGCAATTTTCACATGACAGAAAGAAAAGGGAAGATGCTTGAATTGTCTTATTGGATAAGGATGCTGACTCCTGGTTTCATCTATAAAAAGATGAAGACACATTTAGGAACATATGCAGATGTGCCACTTGGTAATATAACAAAAGTCAGGCACAGGCTGGGACAGTAGGTGTTGTAGTCAGCACAGGCGAAGGTTAAGGAAATGAGCAGATCAGCAAAGTCAGGAACGTGCTGCTGCCTGGATACATCTTAACAGATTGGGAACAAAGAGAAATGAAATGGCTTTGGAGTGACACTATGGTCCTAGAAGTGTTGCTAGCACAGAAAATTATAAAAATAGCAAGTATGGAGCAGCAGTTTTAGGCCGGCCTGTTTGTCCATTTCAGAAGTGACCATTACTGTCTTATTCAGTATACGATATAGTGCAACCTTGCTCATCTTACAATAGTAATTGCTCAGATGAGGTTCTCCGCTTTCACTAATTATCCTTCCCTATTAGTGATCATGTGTACCTGGTTGACTGCAGCATTGTCCTATGCATACTGGCTATTCACCTTGTGTGGCGGATCCACTATACTAAAAGGTTAGATAACCCCTTGTGTGTCAGCAATCAACTGTCTTCACCTCTCATGCTTCCCCTTATATAACATCTTATTCCAGCACTAAACTATTGATGAACTATCCTCAGAATAGGTCATCAATAGTTGATTGGCAGAGGTTCACCACTCAGGATCCCCGTTGATCAGCTGGCTGAAGTGACAGCGGCACCTGAGTGAGGACCTTGGCCACTTCAGTTTATACCAGGCACAGCACCATGCATTGTATAGTGGCTGTGCCTGGTATAGCAGTTCATTGCCATTTACTTGAATGAGACTGAGCTGCTCTCAAGCCACGTGACGATGGGCAGAGCATGACATGTTTGAGAAGAGGCCACGGTGCTCACCAGAGCAACAGACCCTATCAGGCAACTGTTGACCTATCTTTACGATAGGTCATCAACAGTTTATTCATGTTATTAGCACTTTAGTGCAGTTTAGTCCTGGAAAACCCCTTAAAAAGACCACAACTCTCACCTGAGCATTGATATCTGTGTCTGCAGTCTGAATTTTTTGTTCGCACTAGGTTTGCATGTGTATTACTATCCTAATGCAGGGAATAGGAGATTTCCACATACTGAAATGAGAAAATACAAGTGCACAGTACTCAAGTAGCACAGTAGCCCTGTCATTCTACTTATACAGGAGCATAGTTCCCCATCATTGATGTTTTCATACAAGTCAAAGTCATATCTGAGAAGATGCTTTAAAGGGGTTTTCCAGGTAAAAACTATTGATGACCTATCCTCAGGATAGATCATCAAGCATTAATCGGACCAACTTCTCGGAATCCCTAGCGATCAGCTGTTAACCTGGCCTGTTATTATTTACTGTTAGTGCAGCAGGGCTCAACATGGGGGGACAGAGTAGAAGTGCCATGACTGGTTTCAATCCTATTGAAATCAATGGAAGCTGAAGTGACTATTACACTTCCGGCATTTTCACCTCCAATGACAGGGTCAGACATGGAAGTGTAACAGCCACTTCAGCTCTGATTGATTTCAAGAGGAATGAAACCCGGTATGGCAGTTCCGCTTCTGTCCCTGATGATGGCGTCTGGCCTCGCTGCACTAACACATAGGATTCTGTTATTTCAAGCGTTATTGTAGACAGGTTTAAAATCCATAGTCACAAACTGCAGCATTACCGCACAACATTTAGGAGTGATGTACAGTCCTTTGTCAGAAATTCAAGGACTGTACTTTAGCACAAAACACGTAAGTGCTGTGCGTTGATGTGGATGATGATGATTATCCGGTCAGTTGCATCCGACCTTCGGTCACTCTATGGATCAATGTTCTCCACGCATTTCTGTTTTTCACGGCTTCTTTCAATTCGGCGATTGACATGTTCATTGTGGCCTTGATTGTATCTAGCCATCTTGTTCCTTGTCGTCCTGATCTTTTCTTTCCACTGACCTTGCCAAGCATCAGTACTGCTTCCAGTGAGTTGGCGCGCATCATGTGGCCAAAAAAAGAGAGACGCTATTTGGTGATTTTGCCCTCTAGTGATATTTTCGGTCTGAAGCGATCTAACACTACCTTGTTCACTGTCATGGCAGTCCAAGGTATCCATAGCATTCTCTTCCAGCACCATAGTTCAAATGCATCTATTTTCCTTCTGTCTGTTTTCCTGAGCGTCCAACTTTCACAACCATAGGTCGTTATGGGAAAGACGATTGCATTGACCAGTCTGGCTTTTGTTGTAATGCAAATATCCCTGCATTTTCAGATCTTTTCCATTCCTTGCTTTGCAATCCTATCTATTGATGTCAGGTCCAGGATGCCCATTGCAATCGATTTTGGATCCAAGGAAGATGACATCTTAAACCGACTCGACTTCTTCGTTGTTAATCTTTATGTTCACTGTACCGTTGCCTACCGTGGTCATGACTTTCGTGCTGTTGAGATACAGTCCCATGCATTCGCTTTCCTTTTGCACTCATTGGATAAGGTATTCCAGGTCCCTTTCACCTTCCACAAGCAGGGTGGTGTCATCTGCATATTGAAAGTTGTTGACATTCCTGCCACCAATTTTGACTCCTATTTCTAATTTGTCCAGATTTCATCGCCTTATGATAATTTCTACCGTACGCCTTTCTCGATTCCAAACCAATCCGTGTTTCCATAAGCTGTCCTGACTGTTGCTTCTTTCTTGTTGTAAAGGGACCTTATAAGCTGCTCAATATGTTCTGGGACGCCCATTTGCTTCAGACACTTCCAAAGCTTGTCATGTTCGACACCGTCAAAAACTATTGATACTCCCAGGTCTTCTCAATGATGCAGCTCAGGTTCGCGATTTGGTCTCTGGTGCCGCATCCTTTGCGGAAGCAAGCTTGGTTGTCTGGAAGTTCCATTTCAACAATCCTCGCAATGCGTTTATGTATGATCTTTAAAAGAATTTTGCTCGCGTGAGATATGAGGGCGATGGTGGGGTAACTGGAACATTCTTGAGCATCACTTTTTTTGGAAGGGTGACGAAGAACTCTGTGCGTTACTGCTCCAGTTTGTGACTATAAATTTTAACCCCTTAGTGACGAAGCCTGTATTTTATACAGAATCTGTAATTTATACAGAAAATGGCGCTGCAGAATAAAGCTCCTTAATAGTCACTGTCAAAAGACGCATGAGTGGCCGTTTCGGGGTTAAACCTGTCTACAATAAAGCTTGAAGTAACAGATCCATATCAGTTATTGACAGCTATGTGTGTGTGACAGTACATATGGGGAAGGCTATCAATCACTGATAGAACCGCCCATTGGACGCTTCAGCTCAGAATGATCAGAGATGGGAATGAATAAAGCAAGTTATACGGCATCTTTCCCCATAAAACTATATATCAGTCGGCGCAGCTCCTCCCGCTGTATAACATCATGCCTGCAGTTTGGACAGTATGTTCAAGCTGACATACTCCTTTTAACAACAGGCAGTGGACAGTATATTTGAAAGAAGGGAGACCCCTAGCCCCAAGCACTTTAGGGAGATTTTTCAGCAGAAAAACATAATTGTAAGTAAATAAAGTGGTTTGCCCTTTTGCAAGTTATTACGTTGGCTATCATAAGCACAAGCTTATTTAAAGTGCAGTGCTCATTTTATACTGAAGGTAAAAGAAGAAAATGTGAAGATGGGACTTCAGCTGAACATCAAGAAGATCAAGATCATGACTGCTGCCAACATGGAAGTCCACATAACGGTCAACAATGCGGAAATCAAAGTGGTTTATAGTTTCGTAGTACTTGGGTCCCTCATCGATCATAGTAGCAGCTCGACAGGCGTAATAAAGTGTCAATTAGCACTGGGGCATACAGCCATGGTGAGTATGGATCTGTTAGGTCTGCTATCTGTGTCTGTCGCTCCCTTGTTATTGCAGACAGACGGGGGGCATCGCTCTGCTTTTTCTGTTTGAATGTACTCTTTGTTCTATTTTCTACCAGCAATGAAGGAGTTAACCCCTTTCAGTGCTCACAGGCCAGCTGCAGCTTAAATAGCAATTGCACTCCTATTTAAGTGAGCTGGGAACCCTCCCTCTTTGCTTCAGAATTGATATGTGTTTGCTTCAGACACCCAGCACATCTAGGTCGTCTGTCTTAAGACTGTTCTGTCTTTTCAGCCAGTATCTGTATTTGTATTATTTTGTATGTTCTTTGCCTTATACTTTAGCCTGTGTGCATTTGTCCATTTCTGTTTAATCTGTGCATCATTCCTGTTTCTGAGGTAGTCAGTCCTGTTCTGTGCTTTGTGTATACTGTCCCTGTTTTCCTGTCAGGGACAGTTAGTCCCAAGGTTCCAGCATGGGGCAGGATGCCTACACTGCTCATAAGCAGTGCTTTTCGGTGCTTAGCTAAGGCCTAATTACCCATCTGAGTTTTTCCTGCTTTGGTACCTCTGCCCACTGCGGTCAGCTGCCAGCCAAATCAGGTCTGGTCTAAATGCACAGTGAGTCCACACCCAGAGCCCTAACAGGATCCAAAGTGGACGTGGAAGGATGTCGCAGTCACCATCAAATGAAGGTTAATCACAACCAGCGTCTTCCCCATTGCAACATATGGCTATGAGACATGGACATTGAGGATAGAAGACTAAAGAAAAATTGACGCTTTCAAGCTGTGATGTTGGAGAAAACTTCTACGAATCCCCTGAACAGCTAAACTCACCAACAAACCTGCCCTGGACCATATCAACCCAGAGGTGTTTCTGGAAAGCAAGATCAGGAGACAGAGACTAACTTACTTCGCTAGAGAAAGAGATGCTACTTGGAATGGTCAGTGGTAAAGGGAAACAGGGAAGACAAAAGACACATTGTCTGGACACCATCAAGAAGGACACGGGAATGGACAATTGAAAGCAGCTGTAGAGAAGCATGGAGAGGACTGACCTACACAGTATCCAAAAGTCGGAAACAACTAAAAGGATATAGTTGGCAAATGGCACATTTAAGTGCTCTCTTGTAACTAGCCCTCTGCCTGTGTCAGTTAAACCTTATCATGCCATGTTTTTTTTCAACCATTCACTGTCAGCAAGCAGAAGAAGTCTTGAAACTGTTAAGACACTGAAACAAAATATATTAGAAAGCTGCAGATTTTGTTACAGTTTGTTGCATAGTAACAGAAAACTATTTTAACTGGGTAAATTTATGGAGAGCTCACGATGAACTGTCACACTACATGATTATAATTGTCCCTGATGTAGTTGAATGATGATGGGAGTGAGAAGGTACTGAGTAAGTCCTTTGTGTCATTTTGCCAAAATACTTGACACAATATTACGGAAACAAGTCGATAAAGTAAGCCAATAATGATTTAGTTGTACAGTTTTATTACATTTTCTTGGATTTATCCTCACAATTATATTATTGTATTCTTGTAAAGAATGTTCTGCCACTTTCCTGAGTTTATGTGCAATATCAGATGGTACAATTTTCTTGGTAACTTTCCTCTCATATTGAATGACAACATTGTTGTGGCAGGATTATAATTAAGTAGCAAATCCAATTACCACTGTCTGGAGTTGTTTTGTTTCCCCTTTACTTTTTCTCCTTCTGTAAAATATTAAGAACTCTTATGTATTACGATGTTGCTCTGGACGATCACTTTCCAACTTTGACAGAAAATCATTTTTAATGCAACTCTTTGCTGTCCAGCGGCCTCAAAAGAAACATGACGGAATAAAATTTTCGTAGAGGAGTTCCTGTCATTGTGCACTGATAGCATGCAAAGTAACGCCCTTCCTAAGTGCAACACAATTACCTATTCAAGCATGTACTTCAGAGAGGCCCAGGATGGATATGTTTGTCAAACCTTATTAAGTTAGTCAATTAGATTTAAGATGAATGACATAAAAACAGTAGCTTGCCTTTCGATCTCTGGACTCTAATTTAGTGATTTTTCTGTTTATTGCCTTTTGCTCAAAATATACAAAAATGGTATTATTTGTATAGCCTGTAGCACCTCTCTTCTTAACAATTTGTTGAAGGGGTAGGGCGGAAAGAAAGCAGATTTAAAGGATAGCTGTCACCTGCATAAAGGCTATGTCTTTATTTAGTGATTATAGACATGGCCCTGTAATATTAATATTTGTGTAGCTGTCAGGATTAGATTGACAAGATTAATTATATAATAGTGAGGTATATCTGACTGGTCAGAGACATTTTTTTATCTTGCACTTGCTTAAAGGGGTTGTCCCGCGCCGAAACGGGTTTTGTTTTTTTTCAACAGCCCCCCCGTTCGGCGCGAGACAACCCCGATGCAGGGGTTAAACAAGAACACCGGACAGCGCTTACCTGAATCCCCGCGCTCCGGTGACTTCTTACTTACCTGCTGAAGATGGCCACCGGGATCTTCTCCCTCGGTGGACCGCAGGGCTTCTGTGCGGTCCATTGCCGATTCCAGCCTCCTGATTGGCTGGAATCGGCACGTGACAGGGCGGAGCTACACGGAGCTACACGGAGCCCCATTGAGAAAAGAAGAAGACCCGGACTGCGCAAGCGCGTCTAATTTGGCGATTAGACGCTGAAAATTAGACGGCTCCATGGAAACGAGGACGCTAGCAACGGAGCAGGTAAGTGAAAAATTTCTGATAACTTCTGTATGGCTCATAATTAATGCACAATGTAGATTACAAAGTGCATTAATATGGCCATACAGAAGTGTATAGACCCACTTTGTTTCGCGGAACAACCCCTTTAAGGCACTTGCTTAAAGTGATGATCATTAAAAAAAAATCGCTAAAAAGCGATCGTTTGAGCTATAATCGTTGCGTCTAAACACGTGGCCATCATGCATTTTTTGTGCACTGCTAGCTGATCGTTAAATTCAGTCCAACCTAAAAATCATCATTCAGCCTTATCAGGAGTTCTCCACGGGTAGCGCTGATAACATTGTTTCCCGATGGAAAACAAAAGAACTGAAAGCTGATAAGAGCCCTCAGACAATTACCTGCTTTCAGCGAAGGCTTCATTTACACACTTAATTGCTCTTAAGTAGCTGAGTAGCTACTTAATAGTTTATGCTAAATGATCACTCAGAGTGATCTTTGAGCGATCATCGCTCTGTGTAAATGGGGCTTTAGTTGCAATGTTGAGACTGTTAATTGGGTAACACAGTAGTGTTATGTCTGTATGCGTTCTAGAGAAGACTATGGCTGTGGCTTATATTTCTAGTCATTGTTACAAGACTTGTTAAAAGTTCAGACATTAACTTGTAGGAATGCTGCTTTACATTAGGTGGTGCTGTAGAGGCATTGTATCATCTTTCAATTTGCATAAATTTCCTAGAGGAGCATGCATGGCCTTATACAAATAATAGGCAATGGTCAGACCATAAAAAAGCGCCAGCGCTCCAGGTAATGAATAAAACTTCTGTAAAGGTATAATATAAGACTGACATAATATGTACTTTTGGTTGGATTCTACCTGGGATTTGAAGTCCCTAAGAGGACTATTCTGCGCATCAGGATTAGGGGTGCTGCCTGTTGAGACGCCCCTGTGAAGTAAGTTCTTCATTTATATTATACCTTTACATACATTTTATTCATTACATGGAGTGGCTTTTTTATGATCTGACCATTGCCTAGTCTTTGTATCTGCTCTCCAATTGCACTTATTCGGAACCCCCACTGAAGCTCTCCTCGTTCGGATGTCTGGATGACCAGGGCTGACTAATCTTCTGTATTGCCCACTGGGATTGGAGATGTGCTGGACTGTCCCTGGAGAGCGAGTCCGGACACGCTAGGGTGAGTTTAGAACTTACTTCTCACCCCCTTATATTTTGAAAGTTCTGGAGAACTCCATATGGTGCTCTCTACCATACCCCTGGAGCGTTGCCTGAGTTGATTTGTGTTTCTATGCATGGCCTTCTAAGTCTTCTGACTGCTACATCTGCCTGGCACAGAACGGACACAAACGTGTCCATTTAAAACCGCAAACACCTACATTGTGTTGGCAAGGACCAATTGCACCTCTCCAGGCTAAGATGAAAGGACTTACTAATCAATGAAAATGGGGCACCCCTGCCTAAAAGCAGAGTAATTGTCCTGATAAGGTCAGCCCCATTGTCTTCATCCTGGGACCTAGCTATCCCAGATCAGGAACCTGCAGAAGTGCACAAAACACACATAGGACACGACACTGTTCACACACATGGAACACAGAACAGGACTGCACATAAAGCATATGTCTAGCCACTTGCACAGACATACCGCACTTGTCACTATTCACACCAACATTCCAGGTTGTGCATGTAACATATAACAAGAACCCCACCCACAGCTCACATGCATACAGATTAAACATTGCCAGTCCAAGTGTCCTCACACCAGAGGAATAGAAAGTCAGCCACCTTGCTGGGAACAGTGTCAGACATCACAAATCTGACACACAAAAGATATAAGACGTCTGGAGGCCGCACCTGCCCAGGGGTAGGGAGAAACCTGTGGATGTATGCACCTGTGCAGTCACCGTGCCACACACTACACAATGCACACACCCCAGAATGCAAGGAGGGGAGGGGCAGCAGGTGTCCAAACCATCTTTAGGGAAGGAGAGAGACACTTCAGACAAAGCATGCAAACACCAGCTCTGAGTGAGCTAAACATAGGGTACAACAGTAAAGCACTAAAATGACCAGCAATCTATCAGAAGAGTTTGCTGGTATTTATCTCCCGCAGATGAGAGGGATTGGCTGGTGGAGAATACCACACCCAGCCAGCTCAATTAACCCCTGCCTATGAAGGTGTGCACAAGGAAGCCTGTAGAAACAAAGGTCCCAGTCACACAACCTTAACACTCACTAGGTGCTCTCCCTAAGGAGAATCCATACCCTTGCTGACCCACATCATAGGCCTCTCACTAGTCAAGCCAGCAATGGTACTGGTGTATTTTGTCTCCACCATAACTGTGGGTGGAGACCTAGTGAGTTCAGGGAGTGGCTATGTGACAGGCAAAGGTGGTGATTGACTGCCACAGACATACCTTTCCTGCGGTGGCCAGCCTCCTCCAACCTCAGAGACATGGCAGCGGATGCAGTGGGCTATGGGCTCCGTTATCCCTCTGGTTATCCAGCTTTCATGATCCCAGCAGCAGTAGTGCCAGGGGCTGTAGCGCCTACACGTGAGCCCCGCCTGTGTATCACCCTGCGGCCCACGGTAGCGCTGATGAAAGTGTACGTAGCCAGAGACGGACAGCATTGGCAAGGGATGCCGGATACATGGGCGGCATGAAGGCTGACCCCAGGTGCGGCAGTGGTGGCTTGGGGCTCCTGCGATGATGGGACGGCGGCAGGGATCCTGCGGTCGCCATGGAGACTCACAGCGTGTTCTGTAGTGGGGGACTCCAGTCCTGATGGGATGGCGGAAGGGATGCTGCAGCCAGCATGGAAGCTGACAGCGGCCTCCGGCAGTGGTGGTGGGCGAGGGCCCGACCACCACTCCAAGCACTGCTGCTGCCATTAGCCTGAAGAGTCGCAGCTGCTCACTGTCCCCGTCTGCCTCGCAGTGCTCTCACTATGTGTTGGGATACAGAGTGTGCTACTTGGCCCCCTGGCTGTTACTGCTGCATCTTGTCTCCCAATCGGCATCTAGGGGCATGACAGGGGCGTTCACTCTTGCTAACACCTGTCACACCCTTAGCTTCTGGTGTCGACAAGATACACCAGTACCGCCAGCAACTTACAGTACACTGATGAGGGGCAAAACCCCAGAAACAGTCTGTCTGTACATGGTAATCTTTTCCTTTTGGAGAAGGTTTTGGTTTATATACCTAGTCACCATTGTTATAAGGCCTGTTAAAAGGTCTGAAGTTGATTTTTAATTTCTGACTGGAGTTTTCCTTTAAAGACAACCTGTCATATCCTTATGTAAAGGGGTGGTTGTGAAGAAACTTGCCATATTTGTTATTATCTTGTTTTCTTATTTTCTGATATTGTATGTGTATATTCGTGTTGGGCAAATGCCAACCTCTACTGGTCCTTCAGTGTTACTGCTTTTGGCTCCTTTTGCAATGTAAATGTATACTATTTTGTGATAGGCTGTTGGGAAATTCGTTAAAAAAATCCCAAGGGGCACTAGATAAAGTGATTTTATGCAGTGTTAGGGCAGAGTACTCCAGTGGAGATGTGAGAAGAAGCGACCGCTGGTAGGGATTCTGTACCAGGTCCCCTGGCATGGCCTTGCATGCTGCAGAGAGAGGAAGAAACGGCTTCCACCTGGGTTCTGTACCAGACTCTCTGGTACGGCCTTCATACCAGAGCTGGTATCCGGCCTGTGAGCTCTGCAGAAGGAGTGGTTGCCTAGTGGGGAACCCCGAACAGATAAACACTGAATTGCTTGAGGAGCTCAATACCTGCTGTCAATTCATGCCCTACCACCACTAGAAAAATTCAGAAACTGTTTTAGTTACTTGTTTTACGTTTATTTAAATCGAGAAGCAAGATGGCGGGCCTCCAGCACATCATTTATCAGAAGCCACTCTCTATTTTAAGGCACTCCTGCGGTAGGGAATGTTATGCCAGCCATTGCCCAGAGTCTGGTCTGCGACTGGTAATCTCTACCCCACCACTAGCAGTGTGTTCGAATCTGGAGTCTTCTGTGGTCACCAGCGCCACAACGCCGAACCTGCTAGAGGGCCCAACTTCGACCCCTTTTACTTGGCCAGTCATGTATCACCAATACTTTGGCAGTCTACTAGGTGATACTATGCCTTCCAATAAAGCAAGGAGATCCAGTGTTGTCACTCACTTCCTGTAACACTTGCTGCTAGATAATCATTTTGAGAACTATGTTTCCAAAAAAAATGAAGGAATCTTTTAGTTTTCTATTTGAAAGCAGTAGTATAAAAAAAACTCTACAATTCTACCACACAAATGACCCATTTGTACTGCTATGCCAATAAAGAGAGAATTATCAAGCCAACATGATATAGTTTATCACAATTAGACATGAAATATTACCCACATACTCATCTGATGGAAAAAATATTGAGTTGCCTGATAAAGACTCAGGCTTTTATACAATCCATCAGTTCTTGCTGTTGGAGCCAAGCCAAAATCTGACCAGAAATCACCATTCTCATCCCAGATGTGAGGAGCCCGAGTAAGACTCACTAAACTGACAGTAAAAATAAAGACTATTACAAAGCACTTTATTATAAATTTGCTGCTTTTCAGCCAAATTTTTTATTGAGTCAGAATTAATAGCTTCCAATTGATTTCTTCTAGTCTACTTTCTGAGTTAAACCATGATTTTTAATATGCTGAGTGACATTAAATACAAATGGTTATAGGGTTATAAAAGTACATTTATTGTGCTTTATGGTATCACCAGACACATTAATATAGGGAGATCTTTTTAAGATAACCTCATAAAGATATGTTATAGAGAACATCTGCAGCTTCTCTTTTCTATCTGTATCTATGGGTCCATCAACATCAACTACATGGCCGTCCCTAAAGGAGTTTTACCTAAGATTAATATTTATATAAAAAAGTAACTATTTACCTCAAAGTAGTTGCACCGGAGAAGAAAAAGTGTTTTTTTCCTAAAAAAAAGGACCATACTTGTCCATGGGTTGTGTCTGGTATTACAGTTCAGCACTCAAGCACTAAATTAGGCAAAACTGCAATACCACACGCCACCTGTGGACATGTGTGGTACTGCATCTGGAGGAAAACAGCCATTTTTTTTAAGCTAATTCCACTGGATTGCAAAAAAAAAAGGTGATTGAACTTTTTTGCTTGTGTGCTTGACTGTTTAATATGGTATACCATAGGAATATGGAATAATTGTCCATTATCAGAACACCCCTTTAATGCCTTCCCATCTGACTCTCGTGAGAGCACTTTGCTGCACCACTCATCTTGCCCACCTGCTACAACAGCTTAAAATAATATAAAAGTCTTGCCATTCACACTCCAACATAACCAACATCAATTGAAGCCATCAATTGCCTTGCGGTATCCTACAACTGTACCATGCCACGATAGTGTGATCGTCACTCTGTTGAAGGCCTGTTACAGGCTTTGCATTGGGGTCCAGAAGCTTCAAGTTATGCCTCTGTATTGAGGGGTTAAGAGTAGTTGGGGGGCCCCAAGATAAACTTTTGCTCCCGGGCCCATGAGCCTTTAGCTACGCCCCTGAAATACGCACACATGCGTACAAAAACGCAATGCCCATTGCGCAAATACGAAGCACAAATATGCAGTACAAAGCACGCATACATACGTAAGTACAGGAATGGGTTTTCCATTTTGTTTCAAATATTTGATATATAATTTTATAGGTTACAGGGCAGATGTAGTGATAGTTTAGGTTGGTGTGGGCGGTTTTCTTTTTTTTCTCCTCTAATATATTTGTATTTTATTCTGGACATTCTTTTTACTTATTTTTGTAACTATTTTTTAACATCTATGTCCCCCATGATGTCATTTAAGACATCTAGGGGATAATCACAATTTTTTTTTCACCATTTTCAACTATATCTACGTCATCCATAGCAGCAGCATTAATAGGAGCACAAGTTACAGGGGAAAACACTCCCCTAGTGAGAGAATAGTTACTGGCAGAGCTAGGTTGGGGTCTGCTAATACCCAGCAGCTCTGCTATGTTGGGAGTTGCGGGTGATCACGTCCAATAGAGGAAATGGCACTGACGCTTCCTCTATTCTCTACACACTGCAACTATAGGTAATGTGGTTGCACCCAGGCCTAGGAGCCTTAGGGGGACCATAAGACCTCTCTTCTCCATATAGGGAGCCCAGTACTATGAATAAAGTATTATAATTGGGGCCCGTGTTACAGGTTTTGCATTGGGGCCCAGCAGTATCAAGTTATGCCTCTGAGTTTAGGGGTTAAGAGAAATTGGGGGGGGGGGGGGGGGGGCTAAGATAAACCTTTGCGCTTTGGCCCATGAGCCTTTAGCTATGCCCCTGTCTCATTGATCACTATGTAGTCTGAAAAAAAGAAGGTATGAGTGATTATAAACTCCTGGGGGTCCCCGCTGTCTCTGACAGCCAAGCACCCAACCTGCTAGATTGCAGGTGCTTTAAACCAGTACCATAGTTTTACTATCAGACAGAATTAAAGCCCAGGACCAAGTGCTATATATTGATGGCACTTGGTCCTTAACGGGTTAAATAAATTCTGAGCCCCATTGAAAGCGCTCGTATAAGGGAGAGTTAATAGCTATGTATTTACCGTTGAAATCCCCATAACTAAATATAAAATCCACAGCAATTATTTGTAATATTCAAATCATGTTTCCTTCTAAAAGCCGTAAAAGCCTTATACTAGCGCTAGAGCCAGAATTCACATGAAAAGACAAAATAAATCACACTGGTGATTCAATCTATGTTTATCGGACAGTAATTTCTTTTCAACTATTACATTAGATTAATGCAAATTGTGGAAGCAGATGATTAATTATAAGTTTTAGATTATGTAAATGCACAGTCAGCGCTTTCTGCAGCTCGGATTCCGAGGACGGGATTGATCTGGCAGTGTACTATACTTTATATTTAACATCTATTTACGTATTATTCAAAATCCGTTCAGATTGTTCAATGCCATTGATCTGCCATGTGTTCAGACCTCACAGAATTTACCGATAACGCACAAAAAAAGCATACGTGAGGCTGACATATAATCCATGTATTGCAGTCGAATTCTGCAGCTCATCGTTAACTGTGATTAAAATTATTCCGCAGTTTTTAAAATGCCATCCTCCACCGGTAATCGATGAAGTCTAAAAAATGGCAAACGTTAATTTTAAAGGGAATCATTAAAGTAGTTAACAGGTCAATAGATGCCGCCGCTTATAGAGAGATGCCAGTAGAGTGCTATAAAATATAGAATTTGCCCCCTTTTTAGAAGTCGGCTGCTATTGCATATCTGCTAAACTATACGGTTTCTGATCTTTAACCAAAATATCATGTTTGACAAAAGTAAACAGAGTAACCCCAAAACTCTGGATTTAAATAGAGATGAGCGAACGTACTCGTCCGAGCTTGATACTTGTTTGAGTATTAGCGTGTTCGGGATGCTCGTTACTAGAGGCGAGTACCACGCGATGTTCGAGTTACGTTCACTTTCATCTCTGAGACGTTAGTGCGCTTTTCTGGCCAATTGAAAGACAGGGAAGGCATTACAACTTCCCCCTGCGACGTTCAAGCCCTATACCACCCCTCTGCAGTGAGTGGCTGGCGAGATCAGGTGTCACCCGAGTATATAAATCGGCCCCTCCCGCGGCTCGCCACAGATGCATTCTGACATAGTTCAGGGAAAGTGCTGTCTTGCTGGAGTTGCTATAGGGAGAGTGTTAGGAGTTATTTTAGGCTTCAAGAACCCCAACGGTCCTTCTTAGGGCCACATCTGACCGTGTGCAGTACTGTTGAGGCTGCTTTTTGCAGTGTTGCACTTTTTTTTTTTTTTTTTGTATATCGGCCGTGCAGAGCATTGCGTCCTCAGTCTGCAGTCATTTTACATAGTATAGGGCCAGTAGTGCAAAGGCAGGGACAGTGAAAACGGTGAAAGACGTATACTGTCTATATAGGCAGTGGGCTTTTCCAAAAAAATTTGGGAAAAAACATTCTATTTGGGCTGCCTGTGACCGTCCTGAGTGTACTGCGTCTCTGCTGGGGGTAGTAGTCCTAATTAATACGCAGCCAGCTAAGTGTTACAGCAGGCTTGCGCAAAATTCTTTCCTGGCTCTGCGTTGGCCGTTACATCACCGCTGTCATCCTGTCCAGAGGGAAACAGTCTGCAGTAATTTTACATAGTCCAGGGCCAGTAGTGGTGAGGCAGGGACAGTGAAAGCGATATACTGTCTATATAGGCAGAGGGCTTTTCCAAAAAAATTTGAGAAAAAACATTCTATTTGGGCTGCCTGTGACCGTCCTGAGCGTACTGCATCTCTGCTGGGATAGTAGTCCTAATTAATACGCAGCCAGCTAAGTGTTACAGCAGGCTTGCGCAAAATTCTTTCCTGGCTCTGCGTTAGCCGTTACATCACCGCTGTCATCCTGTCCAGTGGGAATCAGTCTGCAGTAGTTTTACATAGTATAGGGCCAGTAGTGGTGAGGCAGGGACATTGAAAAAGGTGAAAGACGTATACTGTCTATATAGGCAGTGGGCTTTTCCAAAAAAATATGGGACAAAAAAATATATTTGGGCTGCCTGTGACCGTCCTGAGTGTACTGCGTCTCTGCTGGGGGTAGTAGTCCTAATTAATACGCAGCCAGCTAAGTGTTACAGCAGGCTTGCGCAAAATTCTTTCCTGGCTCTGCGTTGGCCGTTACATCACCGCTGTCATCCTGTCCAGAGGGAAACAGTCTGCAGTAATTTTACATAGTATAGGGCCAGTAGTGCTGAAGCAGGGACAGTGAAAAAGGTGAAAGACATATACTGTCTATATAGGCAGTGGGCTTTTCCAAAAAAATTTGGGACAAAAAAATATATTTGGGCTGCCTGTGACCGTCCTGAGTGTACTGCGTCTCTGCTGGGGGTAGTAGTCCTAATTAATACGCAGCCAGCTAAGTGTTACAGCAGGGTTGCGCAAAATTCTTTCCTGGCTCTGCTGTGCGTTCCGTAAGCGAAGTCAGCCTCCAACCACAGGCCAATAAGCGGCACATTTAATTACAGCGTTCTGTTTCTGCACTACTGGTAATACACCATGCTGAGGGGTAAGGGTAGGCCTAGAGGACGTGGACGTGGGCGAGGACGCGGAGGCCCAAGTCAGGGTGTGGGCACAGGCCGAGCTCCTGATCCAGGTGTATCGCAGCCGACTGCTGCGGGATTAGGAGAGAGGCACGTTTCTGGCGTCCCCAGATTAATCTCACAATTAATGGGTCCACGCGGTAGACCTTTATTAGAAAATGAGCAGTGTGAGCAGGTCCTGTCGTGGATGGCAGAAAGTGCATCCAGCAATCTATCGACCACCCAGAGTTCTGCGCCGTCCGCTGCTGCAACTCTGAATCCTCTGGCTGCTGCTCCTCCTTCCTCCCAGCCTCCTCACTCCATTACAATGACACATTCTGAGGAGCAGGCAGACTCCCAGAAACTGTTCTTGGGCCCCTGCCCAGAATGGGCAGCAATGGTTCCGAATCCTCTCCCACTGGAGGAGTTTGTCGTGACCGATGCCTAACCTTTGGAAAGTTCCCGGGGTCCGGGGGATGAGGCTGGGGACTTCCGGCAACTGTCTCAAGAGCTTTCAGTGGGTGAAGAGGACGATGACGATGAGACACAGTTGTCTATCACTCAGGTAGTAGTAATTGGAGTAAGTCCGAGGGAGGAGCGCACAGAGGATTCGGAGGAAGAGCAGCAGGACGATGAGGTGACTGACCCCACCTGGTTTGCTAAGCCTACTGAGGACAGGTCTTCAGAGGGGGAGGCAAGTGCAGCAGCAGGGCAGATTGGAAGAGCCAGTGCGATGGCCAGGGGTAGAGGCAGGGCCAGACCGAATAATCCACCAACTGTTTCCCAAAGCGCCCCCTCGCGCCATGCCACCCTGCAGAGGCCGAGGTGCTCAAAGGTCTGGCAGTTTTTCACTGAGAGTGCAGACGACCGACGAACAGTGGTGTGCAACCTTTGTCGCACCAAGATCAGCCGGGGAGCCACCACCACCAGCCTCACCACCACCAGCATGCGCAGACATATGATGGCCAAGCACCCCACAAGGTGGGACGAAGGCCATTCGCCGCCTCCGGTTTGCACTGCTGCCTCTCTCCCTGTGCCCCAACCTGCCACTGAGATCCAACCCCCCTCTCAGGACACAGGCACTACCGTCTCCTGGCCTGCACCCACACCCTCACCTCCGCTGTCCTCGGCCCCATCCACCAATGTCTCTCAGCGCAGCGTCCAGCCGTCGCTAGCGCAAGTGTTTGAGCGCAAGCGCAAGTACGCCGCCACGCACCCGCACGCTCAAGCGTTAAACGTGCACATAGCCAAATTGATCAGCCTTGAGATGCTGCCGTATAGGCTTGTGGAAACGGAGGCTTTCAAAAGCATGATGGCTGCTGCGGCCCCGCGCTACTCGGTTCCCAGTCGCCACTACTTTTCCCGATGTGCCGTCCCAGCCCTGCACGACCACGTCTCCCGCAACATTGTACGCGCCCTCACCAACGCGGTTACTGCCAAGGTTCACTTAACAACGGACCCGTGGACAAGCACAGGCGGGCAGGGCCACTATATCTCCCTGACGGCACATTGGGTGAATTTAGTGGAGGCTGGGACAGAGTCAGAGCCTGTGACCGCTCACGTCCTACCCACCCCCAGAATTGCGGGCCCCAGCTTGGTGGTGGTATCTGCGGCGGTGTATGCTTCCTCCACTAAACCACCCTCCTCCTCCTCCTACGCAACCTCTGTCTCGCAATCAAGATGTGTCAGCAGCAGCACGTCGCCAGCAGTCGGTGTCACGCGGCGTGGCAGCACAGCGGTGGGCAAGCGTCAGCAGGCCGTGCTGAAACTACTCAGCTTAGGAGAGAAGAGGCACATGGCCCACGAACTGCTGCAGGGTCTGACAGAGCAGACCGACCGGTGGCTTGCGCCGCTGAGCCTCCAACCGGGCATGGTCATGTGTGACAACGGCCGTAACCTGGTGGCGGCTCTGCAGCTCGGCAGCCTCACGCACGTGCCATGCCTGGCTCACGTCTTTAATTTGGTGGTTCAGCGCTTTCTGAAAAGCTACCCACGCTTGTCAGACCTGCTCGGAAAGGTGCGCCGGCTCTGCGCACATTTCCGCAAGTTCCACACGGACGCTGCCACCCTGCGCACCCTGCAACATCAGTTTCATCTGCCAGTGCACCGACTGCTGTGTGACGTGCCCATACGGTGGAACTCTACGCTCCACATGTTGGCCAGGCTCTATGAGCAGCGTAGAGCTATAGTGGAAAACCAACTCCAACATGGGCGGCGCAGTGGGAGTCAGCCTCCTCAATTCTTTACAGAAGAGTGGGCCTGGTTGGCAGACATCTGCCAGGTCCTTGGAAACTTTGAGGAGTCTACCCAGATGGTGAGCGGGGATGCTGCAATCATTAGCGTCACCATTCCTCTGCTATGCCTCTTGAGAAGTTTCCTGCAAAGCATAAAGGCAGACGCTTTGCGCTCGGAAACAGAGCCGGGGGAAGACAGTATGTCGCTGGATAGTCAGAGCACCCTCCTGTCTATATCTCAGCGCGTTGAGGAGGAGGAGAAGCATGAGGAGGAGGGGGAAGAGACAGCTTGGCCCACTGCTGAGGGTACCCATGCTGCTTGCCTGTCATCCTTTCAGCGTGTATGGCCTGAGGAGGAGGAGGATCCTGAAAGTGATCTTCCTAGTGAGGACAGCCATGTGTTGCATACAGGTACCCTGGCACACATGGCTGACTTCATGTTAGGATGCCTTTCTCGTGACCCTCGCGGTACACGCATTCTGGCCACTACGGATTACTGGGTGTACACACTGTTCGACCCACGGTATAAGGAGAACCTTTCCACTCTCATACCCAAAGAGGAAAGGGGTTCGAGAGTGATGCTATACCACAGGACCCTGGCGGACAAACTGATGGTAAAATTCCCATCCGACAGCTCTAGTGGCCGAAGGCGCAGTTCCGAGGGCCAGGTAGCAGGGGAGGCGCGGAGATCAGGCAGCATGTACAGCACAGGCAGGGGAACACTCTCTAAGGCCTTTGACAGCTTTCTGGCTCCCCAGCAAAACTGTGTCACCGCTCCCCAGTCAAGGCTGAGTCGGCGGGAGCACTGTAAAAGGAGGGTGAGGGAGTACGTAGCCGATCGCACGACCATTCTCCATGACGCCTCTGCCCCCTACAACTACTGGGTTTCGAAGCTGGACACGTGGCCTGAACTCGCGCTGTATGCCCTGGAGGTGCTTGCTTGTCCTGCCGCTAGCGTCTTGTCAGAGAGGGTGTTTAGTGCGGCTGGGGGAATCATCACGGATAAGCGTACCCACCTGTCAACCGACAGTGCCGACAGGCTTACACTCATCAAGATGAACAAAGCCTGGATTTCCCCAGACTTCTCTTCTCCACCAGCGGACAGCAGCGATACCTAAACAATACGTAGGCTGCACCCGCGGATGGAAGGATCGTTCTCTATCACCATCAAAAAGGGGGACCTTTTAGCTTCATCAATCTGTGTATAATATTCATCCTCCTCCTCCTGTTCCTCCTCCTGAAACCTGACGTAATCACGCCGAACGGGCAATTTTTCTTAGGCCCACAAGGCTCAGTCATATAATTTTTGTAAACAATTTTTATACGTTTCAATGCTCATTAAAGTGTTGAAACTTTCACCTGAACCAATTTTTATTTTAACTGGGCTGCCTCCAGGCCTAGTTACAAATTAAGCCACATTAACCAAAGCGATTAATGGGTTTCACCTGCCCTCTTGGTTGGGTAATTTTTCTGACGTACATTAGTACTGTTGGTACACCAATTTTTTGGGGCCCTCGCCTACAGTGTAATCCAATTAATTTTTTGCCCACCTGCATTAAAGCTGACGTTACATCAGCTGTGTTGGGCACTGCAATGGGATATATTTATGTACCGCCGGTGGGTTCCAGGGAGCCACCCATGCTGTGGGTCCACAGGGAGTTGTAACTGCATGTGTCTACTTCTAAAGAACCCCAGTCTGACTGGGGCATGCAGTGTGGGCCGAAGCCCACCTGCATTAAACATGACATTACCTCAGCTATGCTGGGCACTGCAATGGGATATATTTATGTACCGCCGGTGGGTTCCAGGGAGCTACCCATGCTGTCGGTCCACACGGAGTTGTAACTGCATGTGTCCACTTCTAAAGAACCCCAGTCTGACTGGGGCATGCAGTGTGGGCCAAAGCCCACCTGCATTTAACATGACATTTCCTCAGCTGTGATGGGCAATGCAATGGGATATCTTTATGTACCGCCGGTGGCTTCCTGGCACCCGCCCATGCTGTCGGTCCACACGGAGTTGTAACTGCATGTGTCCACTTCTAAAGAACCCCAGTCTGACTGGGGCATGCAGTGTGGGCCGAAGCCCACCTGCATTTAACATGACATTACCTCAGCTGTGGTGGGCAATGCAATGGGATATATTTATGTACCGCCGGTGGCTTCCTGGCACCCACCCATGTTGTCGGTCCACACGGAGTTGTAACTGCATGTGTCCACTTCTAAAGAACCCCAGTCTGACTGGGGCATGCAGTGTGGGTCGAAGCCCACCTGCATTTAACATGACATTACCTCAGCTGTGATGGGCAATGCAATGGGATATATTTATGTACCGCCGGTGGGTTCCAGGGAGCCACCCATGCTGTCGGTCCACACAGAGTTGTAACTGCATGTGTCCACTTCTAAAGAACCCCAGTCTGACTGGGGCATGCAGTGTGGGCCGAAGCCCACCTGCATTTAACATGACATTACCCCAGCTGTGATGGGCAATGCAATGGGATATATTTATGTACCGCCGGTGGCTTCCTGGCACCCACCCATGCTGTCGGTCCACACGGAGTTGTAACTGCATGTGTCTACTTATAAAGAACCCCAGTCTGACTGGGGCATGCAGTGTGGGCCGAAGCCCACCTGCATTTAATCTGACGTTAGCTCTGCTGTCCAGGGCACTGCAATGTGATACATTTATGTACAGCCGGTGGGTTCCAAGGAGCCACCCATGCTGTGGGTGCACACGGAATTCCCATTGCGGAGTTGTACCTGCCTGTGACTGTTTATAAAAAAAACGCGGTCTGACTGGGGCATGCAGACACCTTGACATAATGAATAGTGTGTGGCACATAGGTTCCCCATTGCTATGCCTACGTGTGCAGCTCCAGATGGAGGTGGCACAGGATTGGATTTCTCATTGCTTCTGTACAGCATTGTGGGCTATCGCCCCGCCCCTTTTAAAGAGGGTCGCTGTCTAGCCGTGCCAACCCTTTGCAGTGTGTGCCTGCGGTTCCTCCTCATGGCAGACGCACTTATAAATAGACATGAGGGTGGTGTGGCATGAGGGCAGCTGAAGGCTGCGCAGGGACAATTTGGTGTGCGCTGTGGACACTGGGTCGTGCAGGGGGGGGGGGGGGTTGGGCAGCATGTAACCCAGGAGAAGTGGCAGCGGAGTGTCATGCAGGTAGTGATTGTGCTTTGTTGGAGGTAGTGTGGTGCTTAGCTAAGGTATGCATTGCTAATGAGGGCTTTTTAGAAGTAAAAATTGTTGGGAGGGGGGGGGGGGTTGCCCACTCTTGCCGCTATTGTGGCTTAATAGTGGGACCTGGGAACTTGAGATGCAGCCCAACATGTAGCCCCTCACCTGCCCTATCCGTTTCTGTGTCGTTCCCATCACTTTCTTGAATTGCCCAGATTTTCACAAATGGAAACCTTAGCGAGCATCGGCGATATACAAAAATGCTCGGGTCGCCCATTGCCTTCAATGGGGTTCGTTACTCGAAACGAACCCTCGAGCATCGCGAAAATTTCGTCCCGAGTAATGAGCACCCGAGCATTTTGGTGCTCGCTCATCTCTAGATTTAAACTGTCATCGAGTTATGACTGTGCGTCCCTCGATTATGACTGCATTTACTTAAGGACCTTGCTATTTAAAGGGGTTGAATCACAATTGCAAGTTATTCCCTTTCCACAGGATAGGGGATAACTTGCTGATCGGTGGGGATCTCATTGCTGAGACCCTCATCAAACCCAAGAACGGGGGTCCCATGTTCCCTGTCCTAATTGCAGGGTTACTGTCTTCTCCGCAGGAGGAAACTGAAGGAGGCCCTGGTTGTGCAAGCAGACCAACACTTTATTCCGTTTTAATGGGACTGCCAAGATGAGAAGCAACTTCTCAAATATTTTGGTCAGCGCTTCATTTAGGTCTTTTATCACACGGGTGATTTTACACGAGTATTTAGCCGAAATAAACCATTGGCCAAAAATCGTGACCATGTCAAGCATTGGATTTCAATGCATCCATTCACATGGGTGATTTTCAGGCATGTGAAAAAATCACACCGTTAAAACGCCAAATCGGCGCTCATTTTTGTTGCGTCAAAAGATAGGTCTTGACCTATTTTTTACGAAAATCTCCGGAAGCTCCCATAGATTCCTCTAAGGGCTGAAAAAAGAGGGAGGGTGAGGGAGTTTACTTGCGCTCAGAAATTAAGACAGCTGGCTCTATTTAAACAGAAGTCATTCCAAGGATTTCTGCCAACCAACTGAATTCCGCGCTGCAGCGTATTTTTCACGTGATACATACTTATGAGTGGACAAGAATGCGCTAAGTAATCTTAGGACTCGATTCCGGCTATTCTTCATTGATAGATTTTCAGCTGCGATGCGGCCGGTGTAAATTGGCAACGCTCATGTGAATGAGGCCTTAGAGCGATGACACTGCAGGGGGAAGAGCAACCCCTGCAGTGACAGGAGAGCCAGACATGGGAGTTCCATTCTCGAGATAGGCGGGGGTCTCAGCAGTGAGACCCCGCTGATCAGCAAGTTATCCCCTATCCACAGGATATCCCATGATTACTTGAAATTCTGGTAAAACCCCTTTCATTTCTCCATGTGGACCCTAAGAACATATAAGCAGTTAATTATGAAAGTACGACGTCCTGTAAGTATCCTGACGCTACAGAACTCTGGAACACGATATTCCATGTTTTCATCTGTGCTGCATCTCTGATTCTGCAGATAAGAGGTTTCTGCAGCTTCCCCATTTCTATAGATAGTGTGCTGCTCACGGGTACAATTTCTGTATTTAACACTGTCCCTTCCAGACTGCTAATTGTAGACACATCAAGAAATTCTGTTAGCGGTTTTACAGCTTCAACTGCAAAAAAAATGGAAAGGAAATGACATCAGGATAAATGTAAGTTCTCTCTGGAATATTATTAGTTTAACAACATAAATTATTCAAGCAAACGATTTGACAAATATAGAAATGTTCAAACAAAAGCTGCTATTAATTTGCAGACTAAATCATGGAGAGACATTGAAGTTGTAATACAACTAGTGCAGCTGGCGGTTTGGCACTTTGATTGTGATGTGATAGTATATGGAATGGAGTTATAATTGGTTTGAGTTACTGAGATTTAAAGAGGTTTAAGTATACATTTATTATTAAAAAACTATGATTGATACTAGAAGCCCAGATAGGGAATGACAGAAGTGCAACCAAGCCTCTTCCGTATCTCTTAGTGCCATCCCAATTGAACAGCTGAGTCGAATGCAGGGGGGGACATAGACAGCAGAGATACCATCTGCAAAAAATATGATTCCTGTCATGGTAACGGGGTTAACGGGTCTGACAGTCACCAACCTGTGACGTATGGCAGCCAGGGTTAACTTATTTCTAGCTCCCTGGATTCTGCACTCATGCAAGGTGGAGCCCAAATTGAATGGCCTACCACTCCCCAACACAGTTTGCTGCCACCACTGACCGTTTCTGAAAGGTAGGTCAGCCACCTCAGTTCTGCTGACTGCGTGGATAGGAGCCTCCTCGGTCTCCACCTGCTGACACACAATTAACACACTTCGAGATTATGGATCACTTAAAAAGTCAAGGACTGGCTTATAGAGTTTTAGGTAAAAATATACAAAAGAAGATATTTACAAAGGGTTAAGGAGCATACAAATACCTACAAAATAGCAGGAAAATAAATAAAATAATAGAAAATATCAGTCTATGGAGTTCGTTGAAATAGTCCTGGTGTGAGGCATGCGTGGAAAGGTGAACAGTCCTGCATTAGATGCAACTCCTGGTTCTGACGGTTCAGGGAGGGAATCCCCCTTAGTTTTAAAGCCTTCTTTGACTCACACCACCACTGTCCCCTTGTGACACCATCAAAGGCATGAATAAGTATACACACAGATCTTTCGGATGGAAACCCAATCTAATATTTTGGCCATAATACCCCAGGAGGCGCTGGGGTGGGAATTTATAGACGCCATATTTCATATCATAAACTTACCTATAAGTGGATACCAGACATGATATGTAACAGATGATTAGCTGTGTAGGTATGCGGTTCCATAGGTTATAAGGATTGCACAGTGTCGGGAGTGAATGCACTGGGTCCGCAGTAGAGTCGATTTTCCGAAAATATAACCACTGATGGGCTTGATCCTCTGGATATCCCATAATCTCAGTTATTAATTCCTCCTTTGATTAATAACAGTATCAGTACATGAGGCATAACACTATACCTTCCCATTATATGACTTGTATCCTGAACTTTTCAACAGTTTTCTCTTTGCAGGCTCTGTATCTTCTGTCTCTAAGCTAGTGCGTGTAAACTAACTGCTATGATGTCTCCCATGCCCAGCACACAGAGAAGAGGAGATCCTTCTCTTCTATCCTAGCTTACACACACAGAAGCAGCAACAGCAGCACAGAGGGCACCATACAGCAATACTGAGCAGTGTAGCTGTGAATCTAGTACTGACATGAAATAAAACACTTACTAGAAGTTGACTGTGTCAATCTGTATGCCTCTGTCTCCATCTGCATTAAAGTGTTAAGAGACTGTTTTGCTGTAAACTTACAAAATATTGCCTCTGTACTGAAGTGCAACATTTAAGATATGTGTCTGATTAATGAAAAAGTATATAATTGGCTAGCCAGCGCCGGCGTCAGCCAATTAGAAGCAGGCGTTGGGTTAACCAATCACAGCCATTCAATGACTTAATTGAATGGCTGTGATTGGTTACCCCAGCGCCGGCTTGCACTGGCTGACGGCGGTGCTGGCTAGCCAATCAGAGCAGTATCTTTGCTGTAGGCAGGGAATTCAAGCCCCGCTTCCAAAAAGAAATGCTCTGCAGGCACGGAGGACATCAGGGCAGCATGCTCCATTTTTTGCAGATCCCACACGGATGGCTTCCATTGAAATCAATGGAAGCCATCCGATCCGCGGAATGTAGGACACCCGCAGCTGACTCTGCAGAAGTCCCGCAGATCTGCAGGGAAGCAGGAGATTTAAAACAAAAATATACTGTGCATGTGCGCCGCGCGCCAGACGGGGGCCCCCCACTCATTCACTGTGCAGAAGAAAAAAAGATTTGGCCGGGACAGAGAAGACCCGCATAGGATCTGGACAGGTAAAAAAATGGCCATAGGCTGTGTCAGATCCCGCTGCGGGCTACCGCGGGTAGAATCCGACCCGCCCGTGGACTTGAGGCCTTAAACATCTTATTAGTGTAAAACAATAAATAGGAGTCAGGAAGGAGGGGATGCAGATGCAGTATCTCTTCCTCAGTGTATGTGAGACTGCATGCTATTAGAAGAGATGGGGGAGAAACAAGAGGCAGATTTCTGATTGGCTCCAAGCACACAGCACTGCTCTGACATCACAACAGGAAGAGCCAACCCAGGCAGCAAATATTCAAAAAAAGCAACATAAAAGTACATTTACAAAAATCTGGAGAGGGACAAAAACAGACCCATAATATGCAGGCTACACACAATATTTCCAGCACAATGGTCTCTGTGTGATCCTTTATTTCTCCTGCAGTGGTACTGTAGAGGTACTCTTGCACAGGACAACTGTGGGAAGCTTAAGCGCCCTACAGCTAACCCAACAGTTATCACTCAGTCATTCACTGGAAGTGGAGAGCATTGGAGATCTCTTCCGACCACCCATCTCCATTAAGAGTAAACAGGCAGTCATTCATAAATGAACGACTGCCTGTTTACATGGGCAGGCAGTCACTTAGTTTTTAGGTGAGCTGAAAACCAAACAACTCCGACAAGTAAGCAATTGTCGCTCACTTGCCCTGTTGCGTCTAATGCTTACATGGGACGATAGTCGCCCGTACTCGCTCTTTTGAGCAATTACTCGAGTCCATGTAAAAGTACCCCAAGAAATGGACCACATTCTTCCAGTTTTCCATCAAATTACAGCTGGTGGTTGAGGCCACAGTAGCAAAACACCATGCAATCAGCCTATCTTCAGGGGACAGAACCCCTGTTAAGACTCTAAGTATATTAGTGAAGAAAGACGTGATCTTGTACAGAAGGAAATGTTGATGACATACAAGTCCTGAGTGATTACACTGTTACATATCATTGCCTTTATTTCGAAGCATCTTTTGCATACCATTTACCTGTCAGCTGAATCAGCTAGCCGATCATTTTCATTGCGATGCGTTTTGTGTTTTTATATCCTCTCTTTAAAGCACTTACTGTTTCCATTACTGCTTACAATAATAACAATTAACTTTTAATTATGCTAAGAATAGCAGACATTTTCTTGCAAGTTATGACCGCAGTACACTCCAAGGGATTCAGCAAACGTCTTAACATTCTGCTGTACATTATAACATTCACCTAACAACATTACGTATTACTTTATTTTATGGTATTTATGGTATACCTCTTGTATTATAAAAGCATAGTTTATTAAGGTGTTGTTACCATCAACCCATGCTGCCAAGCACTATGGGTCATAAACAAGAACAATAAAGGGAACTATCACTTGGTATATCCGTGTTTTTCTCCACCATCCATCATCACATATTTTGGTCTGAAGATATAGAGTAGTTGTTTATAATATCAAGCGTACGACCTAAACAGGTCAGACTCATGAGTCTAGGAAATAGCCCCACAACCTGTGGCTTTCCAGCTGTTGCGAAACTACAACTCCCATCATATCCTGCCAGCCATGGCCGCAAGTGTCCATCTGCATGGTAGTTAGCAGGGGCGTAACTATAGAGGGTGCAGGGGATGCGATTGCACCCGGGCCCGGGAGCCTTAGGAGGCCCATAAGGCCTCTTTTCTCCATATAGGGAGCCCAGTACTATGAATAAAGCATTATAGTTGGGGGCCCTGTTACAAGTTTTGCATTGGGGCCCAGAAGCTTCAAGTTATGTCTCTGCGCAGCATGGTTTAGGTATGGGTACGGGTACAGAAACAGATAGAGGGGGGCCCCAGCTCACATTTTGCATCAGGGCCCCTGAGCCTTTAGTTAAGCCCCTGGTAGTTAGTATTGTGTGTTTTAAGCACAGACCAGTTGAGAATTCCTTTGTGACATTTCATATTCCATCACTACTTTTTTGCATGATGCTGCAAACTACTACTTTGTCAGAATGTACTCTTACTAGATAAGTGACGAATTTATACCCTGGTATTAAACGGGATTACCCAAAATCACAAGTTATCCGCTATACCCAAGTTAGGGGATAGCTTGCTGATCAGTGGGAGTTTGAATGCTGGAACCTACACTGTATTTTTGGCACTCCCATTGAAATGAATGGAGCAGTGGCACACTTGCACACCAACTTTACGTTAATTCTTTTGAACCGGTTGGACCCCTGTTCTTGGGATAAGTGGGGGTCCCATTGCTTGAACCACTACTGATCAACAAGCTATCCCCTATTCCTATAGCTATGTAAGTTGGATGGTATAAGGCCAACCTCTACCTGCCGTCATGCATTACTGCAGTTTGTGTATTTCTCTTTGGAGTTTTGTATGTAACTTCCCATTGGCTGCAGAGGTGAGGTCAGAGATCTGGAGGACTTGAGATCATAGAGAGCTGCAAGCAAAAGAACAATTCCAATGCTGCTGAGCCTTCAGAAAGACTGCATTGCCAGGAGAGAGAGCTGCCAAAGGAGTGAGGAGCTGGCTTGGGAGTCTGCAAACGACTCTTCCTGGACAATCTGTGCCTGTTAGAGAAAAACAGTGGCATGAAGGAGACAATTGGTGTTTGAGAAGCACAGCTCCATAACGTGCCAGAAATAATGTTGCTGAGTAACTACAGTTAGAGTAACTGCTGCAAACAATTCAAATCATAATGCAGCTCTGAAAATCAGGGTACCCCCAACAGATATCCAAGGACGCATCACCCGCATTGTGGTACTGAACATGCTGGGGATACGTAAGTGAGGCTGGCCCTCTGGTAGTGACTTAAACACAGGCCTGCCAGTTA
This sequence comes from Eleutherodactylus coqui, assembly GCF_035609145.1. Lineage (NCBI taxonomy): Eukaryota > Metazoa > Chordata > Amphibia > Anura > Eleutherodactylidae > Eleutherodactylus > Eleutherodactylus coqui. Next base: position 76,381,066 of record NC_089843.1, on the reverse strand, counting down.
AAATACACAAGCTCAAGATGACACCAGAGGAGCACATATTAATCCGCCAGTTGCCGACAAGTTATTGGACAACATTTGCGTTACTTTCGGACTGTGTGCGGGTGACCTGCATTGCTGGGTAGAAATGAACGTTGGGTGGCACTACCATGTGTTCTGCAGTTGGAGTGTGTTGCTGATCTTTGTCATTTATAACACGTTGTTACCATATCCCACTCATGTTAGAGTTAAGCATACTCTTAGCTAAGGCCAGTTAGGTTGTCTAACATTTCTGAATAACTGCATATTACTTGTCTATTAACAGAAGCTTCTACGGCAACTTCATCTCCAAGTTTGTTTCTTAAAATAAAAGTATATATTTTTGAAAGCCTGGTGTCCGCATCGTACCCTGTGTCACCTGCCCTCTACCATGACAATTATACAATGTACAGAGCTGTCTGCTTCCCACAGAAAAACAGCTAGAAGTGGGATGACTCCCTTAGAGTGCCTTCACACTTGTGATCATGATATTGCTGCGTTTTTTTAACGCGAATGCCAATAAGACTTTCTAATATTAAAAAGCATTGCACAAAAATTCACTAGTTTGTGCTTTGTGATTTTTGTGCAATGCGTTTTTAACATTAGAAAGTTCTATTGACATTCTTGTTAAAAAAATGCAGTGATATCGCAATCGCAAGTGTGAAGGAGCCCTTAAGGAGCAACTGACTGAATTTTATATAGAGGGTGACAAACTCGAGTAGAGTATGAACTTCATAAAGGAGATCTCAGAAGTAACCAGCACCAATTGAGTACAGCACTAGAGCAGAAACAATAGAGTCTTCACTAATTCACCAGTTACATATGATTAGTAATCCTGAGATGTACAGAGACTTCTACTCATCTATCTCATATCTATCTATGTATCTACACAGTGATGTCATAGTACAGGGATAAAAAAAACTGCAATAGTATTTTATGACAGGGATAATAAGCACAGCAGTGATATTACAGTTAGAGGATATTGCACACAATGATGTCACAGCAGAAGGTGGTAAGGGGAACAACAGACCTAGTTGACTGTAGCAATCAATGTCAGTCAGCTGCTGCAAAAACAAATAAAGTCTTGGGGTGCATTAGGCTGGCTGCACACGAGTGTGACGGGCTCCGCCGCGAAATTCCGCGGCGGAGCCTGTCACGGCGCCCCCCAGGAGACCCCATACTTACCTGCGGATCCGGCGTCCTCGCTCCTGCATGAGGCTTCCCCGCCCACCTCCGCCGCGTCATGTGACATGCCCACCGCGTCACATGACGCGGCCGGCCGTGTCATATGACGCGCCGGCCGCATCATATGACGCGGCGGCGGTGGGCGGGGAAGCGTTTTCACGCTATCTTCCGCTGTGCTACAGCGGAAGATAGCGTGAATGGACGGCTTCCATTGGCTGCAATGGAAGCCGTCCGCGCGTAACCCGCGGCAAATAGAGCATGCCGCGGGTGAGGACCGGTGAATTCACGGTGCGGAATTCCGCGGTGGAATTCCGCACCGTGAGCCCTGAGCTATTAGGTTCAATAGAACCTAAAAGCTGCGGGCAACGCAGCGGATTTCCGCCGCGAATTACGCGGTGGAAATCCGTTTGTGGGAAGGAGGCCTTAAAGAGGTATAGAGGCGAAGGACGAGAAATTTATTCTTCCACTATACAAGGCACTTGTCAGGCCTCACATGGAATACTGTGTACAGTTCTGGACACCGGTGCTCAGGAAAGATGTCACAGTGCTTGAGGGGGTTCAAAGAAGGGCAACTAAATTAATAAACGGAATGAGAGGACTGGAATACCCGGAGAGGCTATCAGAATTGGGATTATTCACCCTAAAAAAGACGGTAAAGGGGCGACCAAATAACTATGTATAAATACATGAGGGGACGATACAATGATCTCTCCCATGACCTGTTTATACCCAGGACTGTGACTGTAACAAGAGGGCATCCTCTACGTCTAGAGGAATGAAGGTTTCATCACGAACACAAAAGGGGGTTCTTTACTGTAAGAGCAGTGAGACTGTGGAACTCTCTGCCTGAGGATGGGGTGATGGCAAAATCTATTGCAAAGTTTAAGAGGGGACTAGATGTCTTTCTAGAGTGCTATGATAATACAGGATATGGATATTAGGTGACCAGCAGGTTGTTTATCCGGGTCTTACATTTAGGTAGGAACTAGAGATGAGCGAGTATACTCGGTAAGGCACATTACTCGAGCGAGTAGTTCCTTATCCGAGTATCTCCCGGCTCGTCTCTAAAGATTCGGGGGCCGGCGAGGGACAGAGAGCGGCGGGGAGAGCGGGGAGGAACTAAGGGGAGATCTCTCTCTCCCTCTCTCTCCCCCGCTCTCCCCTCGCTCCCCGCCGCAACTCACCTGTCACCCGCGCCGGCCCCCGAATCTTTAGAGACGAGTGGGGAGATACTCGTCTAAGGCACTACTCGCTCGAGTAATGTGCCTTACCGAGTATACTCGCTCATCTCTAGTAGGAACTTTTAAAGGTTGATCCAGGGATTATTCTGACTGCCATTATAGAGTCAAGAAGGAATTTTTCCCCTGAATGGGCTAATTGGCTTCTGCCTCATTGGTTTTTTTTTGCCTTCCTCTTGATCAACAAGGGGGGCGAAAACAGGCTGAACTAGATGGACATTGTCTCCCTTCAGCCTAACATACTATGTTACTACGGTATGTAACAGCACCAATATAGTAATAGTGATCACAGAGTAGCACAACAAATGGGAGTAACACAACATGGCGATGTGAGGGGTTAATTCTAGATTTTCCCTTGTCTTAGAATAAATAAGAAAAATACATTTAATTTCTCTTCCAAACTTACTCTTTATCTGTCCTGTTCCGGTTATGTGACCCTGAAACTTGCCTTATCTGTCCTTTCACATATGATATCCTGTTTCCCTATTCATGTTCCGAGAATCTTATCCAAGGACATGTTCTGCTTTGATACAACCGTCACCGAGCGTTGATATATTGTTTATGTAGGAGACGTCTTTGAAAGATATATTGTTCATTAAAATTTGCAGATGTCCAGCGACCTTGGGCATGCGCAGTAATTAAATAACTACCTAAGCAAATTTCTTCTATACCTGTAACCTCTGTTGAATAAACTTCCACTTCGCTTATGACAATCCCATGGTGCATGTGGCTGTCCATTTGCGTCGTCTGAGTACTCACATCTAAGACTAATTCGGAAGCAGACAGCATCAGCTGATGGGTCCCCTTGTGACCCCCCACAATACTTGGCGCACCAACGAGGGACAGAGGCTAACACCTTACCTGCAGCCGATACCTGACGACCCTACCTGCCGACCAGCCGGACCAGAGGCCACGGGACCCCAGATCTACAAAACACCGGTGTAAGGTAAGCCCTTGACTTACCACTTCAGCTCTGGGTTCCCCTGACTTCAGTCATGTGTCGACGGGAAGGTGAGTCGCTGCATATTTATAGGACGCTTCTGCCTGTTATTTACGGTGTTCTTAATAACCATGCTAGATGGAAGAACCCTTGTGTATATTGCCATGCTGTCTGCTGTGTGCTGTAGAAAGTATTGCTTTTTGCCAGACTCATAATGTTAGCTGTAATTTGTAATAAGGTTACTAAAAGCCACCCAGCAAGGCAAGCCGTGGTCCTTCCTCTATCCCCGTAAGTATAGTAGTAAGATATTCGTAATATATTGTGAATAAATATCCTGCCCGTTGCGGACATGGCGGAAGGGACTTAAAAGTCCAAAATATCCTGCCCGTTGCGGACGTGGCGGAAGGGACTGAAAAGTCCAAAGTATTTCTGCAGTTGCGGACTCGCAGAAGAGAATATCCTGCCAATACTTGGCAGGAGGGCCCTCAAATATCCTGCCCCGTTGCGGACGTAGGCAGAAGGGACTTAAAAGTCCATAGTATCCTTCCAGTTGCGGACTCGGCAGTAGGGACAATAGTGGTAAATCGAGAGATAAGTCCATAGTTAGAATGGGGTCTCAGACTTTCCTGACACCCATTGAGATAATAAGATTGGGGGAAGGGAAGGACATCTGTAGGCAAGACCTATAAAATATATAAACAGATAGGTAAAATGGCGGGAACCTTTAACTATGAGTTCTGGCAATAGTACGGGAGAAAGCAAGTTAGCCGTGGGGAAAGAATGTAGCGAATTGTTGGGAAAAGCAGGTGTTTTAGAATTCTGGGAGTCTTCAACTAGCAAGTTTGGGAAAGATTCAGAGATAGTGGAAGGTTGAATAAAAGTATGTTAGATAGATGGATTGAGGCAAGTGTAGATACGGCAGTTATCAGAGAAAGGGAATCCTTTATAGTTTGTGTTCCTTTGGGACATAAAGCAAGTTCATGCAGAATCTGTGGACAATTATGTGACAAATAACCATTATTGTTTGTCTTGATGTCATGTAATCTAATCTTTGTTATACGTCTTAGTCTTCTACAACAAAGTGTAAGAAAGTTATACCCCACTCATATCTGTGGGAGCTTTTAAGAATACAAGGGTTAAAAATGCGGAGAATGTTGCGCTGTTAGAAGCGCTTAGCATGTTGTTTTTTTTTTTTTTCTATGTGTTTAACTATTCCTCTGCCGTCCGGGTTTGATAGTCTGTGCAGAGAAATATACCTTTGTTGTTGCTAATGATTGGTGTTGTTTGAAGTCTGAATGTTCTGGCTGTTTTCCAAAAATCTTAGTTGTTGTTCTGTTCCATAGAGATATAAAATTTAAGGTCATAAAAAGAAAGACATTGATAAAATAAGAAACTTGTAATGAATTATGTGAATTAATTGTCTTGAAAGTAGAAAATATATATGGATTTTAAGGTATATTTTTGCTCTTTATGTAAATGTCAGTTCTGTGATTGGTTGGACGTGTGCATGATTGCTAAATGCGTGTTCCTTTTTTTTTGGAAAATATCAGTGATGAAGTGGTTGTTGTGGAATCCAGTATACTTCTCTAGTGTTACAAATAGTTAAGGTTTGACTGATTCCAGGGGGAAGTGGGAGTGATTGAATGCATTTGTTTGCAAGATGAGGACAGTTGCATCATATGCGTTACGTCCTGTGTGAACTCTTACCAACATTTGAATGAGACTTGACCGCATGAACGGATGAGAGTTAAAGGGGTTGTCCCGCGCCGAAACGGGTTTTTTTTTCAATAGCCCCCCCGTTCGGCACGAGACAAACCCGATGCAGGGATAAAAAAAAACAAACGGGTAGTACTTACCCGAATCCCCGCGCTCCGGTGACTTCTTACTTACCTTGTGAAGATGGCCGCCGGGATCTTCACCCTCGGTGGACCGCAAGTCTTCTGTGCGGTCCATTGCCGATTCCAGCCTCCTGATTGGCTGGAATCGGCACACGTGACGGGGCGGAGCTACGAGGAGCCGCTCTCTGGCACGAGCGGCCCCATTCAGAAGGGAGAAGACCGGACTGCGCAAGCGCGTCTAATCGGGCGATTAGACGCTGAGATTAGACGGCACCATGGAGACGAGGACGCTAGCAACGGAACAGGTAAGTGAATAACTTCTGTATGGCTCATAATTAATGCACAATGTACATTACAAAGTGCATTAATATGGCCATACAGAAGTGTATAACCCCACTTTGTTTCGCGGGACAACCCCTTTAATGACCCGTGTTCAGACTGTAATGAATGTGAAATGTGTGATGTAGGTGTTGTGTGCTGATGAGGTGTTAGTCAGCCACCCACCGCATGTAGGCGCTGTGAGCTGATAATTTGGAAGCCTGCCAACAAGCCACAATTATACTGTCTCTGAGAGAATGTTCTGTAGAAGAAACGCGCAAACGGCCATACCTGTACTTACACCTGCTGCCAAACTCCGCACCTTTCTGGGCCTTGTTTCATACTGCCGCCCATGGATCCACTCTGTTTCCTCTCTTATGCAACTACTCATTTCTCACCCTTTTACACTTTATCCTTTATTCTTTTCTGTACTGAATTTTCTGGCCATATGACGACAGTATTGACACAAAAGCACGGGGGACAACCACGGCCACTTGGATACTACTCCATGAGGCAAGATCCAGTGGCTCGAGGAGCTCCCTCATGTGTTTGTGTGGTGGCAGCAGTACAGGCAATGGTTGACAAATCTTCGGAGTTGGTATTGAACTACCCCTAGTGGTCCTCACCCCCCCCCATGACACCCGGAGCATATATACGCAAGTGCAACTCAAGCACTTATTTCTGGCCCATCAAATCCAGCTACAATGTGCTCTTGTCATTCTTTTCAATGTTGCTACTACCTTGAACCTGGCTACTCTTCCAATTAAGTACCCTAGTTCAAAGGGGGGGAGGAGAAGACATAGGTGATCTAGGTGTTGCAGGTCAGCTATTTTTAAATTTATTTTTTCTTTCTCTCTTTTTTGCAACAAGGTTCTGATCTTTTTGAAATAGAATACCAGCCTAGTAATCGGTGCAAGGGGTTTCAGGAGTGCCAATTCAGCTGGCAGAAACTGAACCGCTTGAGGTAATGTTTAAAGGGTCGCGATGCCTCACACACTTCCTTGTGCTGGAAGGTCCTGAAAGCATATTGGGAACTGACGTGATGGGACCCTTGGGATGTTGTATCAAACTTCACCCGTCCGGTGAGGCTCGTATACACCCCGGGTCTGAAAGTCACCCGACCCTCTGTCGGATGGCAGCAGACCAAGCGACACCTCTCCCTGTCCTCACTCTTATGCACACAGAGGAACAAGCTCTTAGCCCCCTTGGTCCATCAGTACCCCCTGGCACATGTCCAGGAAGATGCAATTGCAGACACTGTCTCTTCTTTATGTTAACTTAACGCCCTTAAGGAATGTGTCTTCCCAGCCAATACCCATTTTGTTCCCCGTTAAAGAGAAAGAGTTTAAAGGGCCAGCCAGACTGTCAGTATTTGCTTTGCATTTATTTTCAGAGGAAAGCAGTACTGTTGGACAGTGCTGCCATAAAGGGCACAGAATAGCCCACAACCAGTTTACCAGAAGCATGAAGCTGGTATTAGACGCCTGGCCAATTCCCAAGGGCACCGCCCTCTTGTAATATGTTGATGACTTACTTTTGTGTGCTCCTGACCCAAATAATTGCCTCAATGCATCACTAAGCCTTTTGTGTTTCCTCCATCAAGAATAGAAAAGCTGTAAGTTTACTAATGGAAGCCATTATGTTGCCAGAACGGGTGGCCATAATAAAGGTTACTGAAGCCCCTGTTAACAAATGCATATTTTGAGTTGTTTTTTTTTTTTTAGATGGTCCCAGGGTGAGGATGGACAACTCCACACTGGATATGTAGTGGTCACACAACAAGATGTCCTAAAAGCAGAATGCCTCCGCATGTCTCAGCACTAGAAGCGGAACTGGAGGCCCTCACTGAGACGTGTAGAGTGGCAGAAGGTAAGGCGGCAACCATTTACACTGACTCCCGGTATGCATTTGGCATAGATCATGATTATGGCCCAATATGGAAGGCCAGACAGCTTGTTATCTCAGTAGGACAATCAATTAAGAATGGTGCAGCGGTGCAGAGTCTCTTGGAAGCCCTACTTCTACCTGACAAAGTGGAGAGCTCACACCAATTCCTACATCAGAGAAGCAAGAGGCAACGCCATCACAGACCACACAGCAAAAGCAGCGGCCCTGAAGCCGTGGAAGAAAAGAAGAAAAGAAGAATTTGATAAAAACTTGGACTTTGATAAAAACTTGGACTTTGATAAAAATTTGAACTTTGATATGCTAAAGACTTTACAGTTACAAGCCAGCAAGGAAGAAAAAGACAAATGGACTAAATATGGGAGTAGCAGAAACAGGACGGTGTATGGCGAACAGTCAACAGAACTTGCCTACCACAGTCCCTGTGCCCCGTAATGGCCTAGCTGATGCACGGAAAGACGCACCTCTCAAAGTAAATAAGATGTCGACGCTTGAACGAGGACGGGTGGTTCCTGGGTTTTCTGTAGCTGCTGCATCATCATTTGTCCAATTTTGCATGATCTTTGCCGTAAGCAACAGGGCAGAAGTAAATTTGCCACATAACACTTGCCTAGACCACTCTACCCATTTCAGGGATTGCAAATTGACTACACTCAGCTCCCACTTGTTGGGAAGTATGAATATGTGCTTGTTGTTGTTGATTTCTTTTCAGGTCGGAGACCTACCCTGTTACCAAAGTAAATAAGCAGGTAATCACACAAGAGCTCATGAATGAGGTAATCTGCAGATATGTAGAGCACCTGTGTGACCAACTAACAATAACCCAGAATCTAGTATTTTTCTCCCATTCCAGACCCAGACAACCTAGGGGGATCTCACTCCCTACAACCTGGAGATTGGGTGGTCGTAAAGAGATGTGTCCGGAAATCCCTAGGGCCCAGATTCAAGGGGCCCTATCAAGTCCTGCTGACCACACCTACTTCAGTAAAGTTGAAGGAACTGTTGCTTGTCTTGAGACTAATGGGACTTTTCACGCCCTACTTTGCCCCCCCCCCCCATGAGAAGGAAAATGAAAGACATTTTGTCTATTGATGGACTTTTGGACTCTTCGTTTCATACTTTGCCCCCATATGAGAAAGTTAAGCTTGGACACAATGCCCAGAACCACTTTGTTAGACACCACCAAATACTGGTAGATGGACTGAACACCTCACAGGTGAAAGACTGTTGGACTTGTACCCACACCTGATGCCACTAGTTTTCCTTTCTTGGCTGTTCCTGTTCCGTCGAAAGAACTGCTTGCATGGACAAATGAAAACTCAGAAACCAGAGATAGCTGGTGGGGTAACACATTTAGTTCTTTGAACCCTGCCAATTGGTTCTCTGGTTTAGGAGGGTGGTTCATGGGAATTTTATAAAGTATGCTTCAAGTAGTGATGATTTTGCTCGTCATATATATTGCTTTAAAGTTAATCATGTCTTGTACCACACGTTGTAGTAAAAAGGCTTTTGCTAAACTATTAACCCAGATGGACTTTGGGACCACCACATGACTCTAGGGAATCTGGCAGGAGCTGGCACCACTCGGGTGAACGTACCTAGCATGATGGTGGACCCTATGTCCAAATGGGGGAATGTGAGGGGTTAATTCTAGATTTTCCCTTGTCTTAGAATAAATAAGAAAAATACATTTAATTTCTCTTCCAAACTTACTCTTTATCTGTCCTGTTCCCGCTATGTGACCCTGAAACTTGCCTTATCTGTCCTTTCACATATGATATCCTGTTTCCCTATTCATGTTCCGAGAATCTTATCTAAGGACATGTTCTGCTTTGATACAACCGTCACCGAGCGTTGATATATTGTTTATGTAGGAGACATCTTTGAAAGACATATTGTTCATTAAAATTTTCAGATGTCCAGCGACCTTGGGCATGCGCAGTAATTAAATAACTACCTAAGCAAATTTCTTCTATACCTGTAACCTCTGCTGAATAAACTTCCACTTCGCTTATGACAATCCCATGGTGCATGTGGCTGTCCATTTGCGTAGTCTGAGTACTCACATCTAAGACTAATTCGGAAGCAGACAGCATCAGCTGATGGGTCCCCTTGTGACCCCCCACAGCGGTGTCAATAGTGCACGGTTCAGTGACAATAAAATCAATAATGTACAGGCATAATACTCACAGCGATATCACTGTATGGAAATGATGCACTCAGTGATGTCATAGAATTGGGTTAATAAGTAGTACTGTTAACTGTCATTTCCAATGACTAGGGACTACTGTGAAAATAAATACATGCGCCATAATGTAAGGATACTGTAGTGCACACAATGTCACCACGTGGGTAATGTCCAGCAATATCACAGCACAGGGGCATGATGATAAAGCTAAAAGATTCACGGCACAGGGATAATAAACACTGCTATCCTTCTACATGGCAGAGGAGCCCTGAGCGGTAGAGCCCAGGTGCAACTGCAACCTCTTAACCCCCTACAGTTCCACCCTTGCATGCTAACACACTCCAGATAGAAGTGCCCCAGATGTGCTCCAGAAAGCGGGAGATGACAGCTCTAGACAAGAACATCTGGATCGAGGTCTGCTCTTCTTTTCACACTCTGAAAAGTTACAGCATTTAAAAAAAAAAAAAAATTACCAAAAAATATATATTTTATAGAAGAAAATTCAACCCAGAACCAGCAGGATGTGTAAACTTAGTATACTCCAGAGAGTTCTGAAAAATGTTATAAACAGATGGATTCTTATTGCTTGATTCACTAATGTTCTACAATTAACTCATTAGCAGGTTTATTGCCAAAATTAGCAATAAAGTTTTGAAGATCTTCGACCAAAGCAGCCTTCTGCAATTACATCGAATGCGCAATCTGTAAGATGGTTCGAGGCTAAAGAAAAAATGGTTTGATCAAAACGTCACCTGCTGGGTTCAGATAAATGTTCCATGTAATAAAAGGGAAAGAACGGAGTGGATCGGTTCCTGCTGTGTTTCCATATTTTATATTTACAGGTTTTAATTAAGGACTATGGCGTTAGCTCGGACGATGTGGGAGAATCCTGGAGGAGTAGTGCAGGAAGCCAGATCCGTCAGTATGAATGGAGCTGGAGTTCTCTGACACGTCTACAGTGCCAATAAGTTTTAATGTTTTACTTTCTGTAACAGACAAGAAGATTTACTATCCCTCTGCAAACACAAGCATATTATTTATTAGATGTTACTCGAAATTTATTCTGGGAAGAACAAGTTACAGATAAATGTGAACAGCAGTTTATTGAACAAGAAGCAATAAAGCATGTAATCCTTGTAAATTCTCCAAGGATCATACTGCACTCCTGGAAAGCAACTTGTAAAACACTTTACTCCTGCTCTATAAGGATGACTGAGCCCCAGCCGGCTGTACACAGTTATTGGAATCACTGCTCCTTCATATGTAGCTGGCTTCATCAAACATTTATCATGGAAAACTCTAGACCGAGATTGCAAACGCAACCGGCATACGGTAAATTCCATTCTACAACCTATTTATGCCTGCCGTTTCTTATAGGACTGCTGCCTATGTACTTAAGGGCTAGACTTGAAGGTAAGTGATCACTTATGCAATCATTTTTATTATGGCTCCAATACTTCAAAAATAAAAAAAATTTGAAACAACTTTGCAGGTAATTTTGATTTAAAATATCTTGTATATCCTATTTTGTGAACACAGCGCCTATGCAGATTTATGGGTCTCCATGGTTACAGCCAATCACTCTGTGTAAAGTATGATCCAGTAGTCATATGTTATTTCCATACACCAGTTAAGATCTGACTACAGTGCAGAGGCATAACGATGAGGGCTTCTTCACACGGGTGTATGCACAACTACGCTCGCTACTATGCAGCGTAGTTGTGCAGGAATAAGGTGACATTTTTTTTTTTTACCTTTCGAACTCTATACTATTTCTCAGGATTTAATTAAAAAAAGGAAAGGATTTAAAGGAAAAAAAGGTCCTGCCGCATGTAGTATTAACGAAGGGTGCCTTCACACTTGCGAGAAGATTGTGCATTTTTTGAGCGACGCAAGAGTGAATGAAAGCGCAGAATGATGATACAAATAATTTTCAATAGTTTTATTTCCATTTGCGCTATTTTCACTGATGAGATGTAGAGTGAAAAAAAAATCGCAGTATGTCCTATCTTTCTGCATTTTGCGATTTTTTATTTTTTATTTTTATCGCCCATGTTTCCCTATTGAGACTCCTTTTTATCACATCCCAAAGCACAAACTAGCGATTTTCATGCAATGTGATGCGTTTTTAATAGAGATGAGCGAGCATACTCGCTAAGGACAATTACTTGATTGAGCATTGCCCTTAGCGAGTACCTGCCCGCTCGGAAGAAAAGGTTCGGGTGCCGGCGGCGCGCAGGGAGCTGCGGGGGAGAGCGGGGAGGAACGGAGGGGAGATCTCTCTCTCCCTCTCTCCCCCCTGCTCCTCCCTGCTAACTACCGCTACTCACCGCTCGAGCAATTGCCCTTAGCGAGTATGCTCGCTCATCTCTAGTTTTTAACATTAGAAACTCCTATTGTCTATTGCATAACGGGACAAAATCACGCCCATGTGTTTTAACTGCAGCAGGCCCGCAGTGGGAAATCTGCATCAAAATCTGCACCACTTGGTGTGGATTTTGACATGGATTTTGATGCCCCGGCATTTGAAGAGGTGGAATCCACACCGAAAATCCTGTGCTATAATTGACATGCTGCGAATCCAAAATCCGCTCTGCAGGTTAAATTCATCAGAGTTTTTCCTGCAGCATGCGGACGATATTTTTAAAATCCCACCAGTTTGCTGCTAATGTTGATGCTGTAGATTTTTCATGCGGAGGGTCTGCATGGAAAACCAATACCAAATCCGTCCCTTGTAGTAATAGCCTAAAGGTCTCTGTAGATGAGCTGAGTACTTGGCCTGATGTAATGACATGCATGTCGATCAGCTCTTGCTTCATTTTCTTTGATAGGAGCAAAAATCAGTTTATGGGACGAACAATCACTACTATGATTGTTCATCCCTATAGGCTGGCTGTGCAGCTCCCTGTTCACACCAGGAAATATCTAGTAGGGTGACAGGCTGCCCCTGCTACAATTAGTGTAAATCCTGCCCCCTTAAAGTCAATGAACAGAATACAATATGCTGGAAACTTTTAGGAAGAGGCACTGAGTAATTATATGAGGAGGCCGAGCAGAGCAGAGGTTGTTGGTGGAGACTTCTGGTGTGCTTATTGAGATGCTGCGGAGGACTGCCGGAGCTGAGAACTATTACTACCAACAACCTCTAGTTAAATAAGTGATGGGCAGAGGTGCCCCACGCCTTTATGCTGCAAAGTGTAAAATGTTGTCTCCCCAGGATAAAAACATTCATTTTATAGCCAATTCACAAGATGTGCAACACATATTTGACCATTTAGACTAATCTGAAGTGACAGAGTAAGACCGGTTTCACATCTGCGTCAATACTTCCGGTTGGAGGTTCTGTCACAGATCCAGCTGTAAATACTGGAAGAAAAAGCCGGACAGCAGGGGCAGAAAGTAGGTGGATCCCATTATAGTCAATAGGGTCAAGCCCTGTGCTGTTCGGTTGTGTCCACAGAACGGAGCGAGAAAGGGGAATCTCCAGCGCAGATGTTAAAGCACCCTAATAATGCCCACAGTAGTGATAGTGACCCCCTTAATACTACCAGTAGTAATAGTGACTCCATCAGTGGTCCCAGTAGTAATAATGTCCCCTCGTAATGGACCTTGAGCAGTAACCCGACAAGCACTGAACTCACTCTGTCTGCAACTCCCTTCTGACAGCCGCTGCTGTAGTAATCAGTCTGTGACCCCTGACCTCTCCCCCCTTCTCCGGGCTTTAACAAAGGGAATGATGATGCCCAGTTGTTAATGTATTTGTATATTTACAGGAGTACAGTAAAGGTACCTTTATATGAGGCCATTATATTAGGTCAATATATTCATTGGAAACAGCAAATTTGGGCGATTGTTGTCCTGTATACAAATGTAGAATAAAGGACAGCCATTCACTTGAATGGCTTTCCTGTAATAACAGGACTGTATAAGGTCCACCAGGATGGGAGCTGCTCTTATTGAGTGACTCTCGATTCCGAGACAAAGACAGGTGTCGGGACTGGGGAACGCCACTCTATGATGTTCATATGCCCTAGTAGGGCATATGAGCATGGTATGCCATCTTGGCACAACCCTATAAGCCAAATTTTGAGAATAACAATGTGGGTAATATGCCTCACAAGATATAAATGAATGGCACAGAAGAAATTTCATACTAGGAAAAAATGTGAAATTGAGAAATCATTAACCTGTTTTACTCTTGTACACGTGAGAATGGTAGGAACTCCTGTCATAGAGCAGTGTGGTATTACTGAGCAGACAGGTATTGTGATGAAGAACACAGCATTACTGTCAGAGTCTCTCATTTACAGCAGACTAGATACACATAAGCCAGATACACTACAGGAAAGTCATCCAAAATGACATAGATGAGGTTGGCACTTCCAACAGCCAACTCAATGCCAAGAATCTGTAGGGAAAAATCCAAGTAAATGAAATGTTGCAATTGGGAAGTAGTAGAATACAATTATTAAAAATGGACTGAAGTGTTCATAAATGTACATACAGAATATTCTGTGAGGGTCAGAAGTACATCATGAATAAGGTAATGAATCCACCGCAAGGGATTTAGTAATCTCTAAATGGTTTGATCCATTATCAGTCATTTTGGAGTTGTTCTGTGATGATCAGGGTCCTATGGTACTAAAAGGAATGAAGCAGATGTTACAGTTCACTCATACCTCCCCCTTCACCACAACTTTGTTAGGTTTAAGGTACTCAGCTGATCCCCGGACTGGTTTATTGATTGATTCCCTAGACATGTAACTTCTAGTAGAGATGAAATCAGACACAATGGAAATAGTTGAATATTCAACATTGCTATGGTCATGGCAATTCTATACATGGCATCCATGGTAGCCGAGGGCCTAACAATTACTATAACAAGAACAGCAAAAACCCCACTAAACATAAATGGCATCACTAAATCCATAACGACCTGTTCAATTAAGTTAACACATTATTTTTGCTGCACAGTGAATACTGTAAAAATACATAAATGTGTATATACATATATATAATTGCCGGAATTGATGTTATTTGTTTATCCCGCCTTACAAAAACAGGAAAACTAGGTAATTAGAGTTGAGCGAACATACTCTGCCGAGCTTGATGCTCGTTCGAGTATTAGCGTACTCGATGGTGCTTGTTACTCGACCGAGCATCAATGAGAGAATGAGAACACGAACCAAGAAGAAAAAAAAAAAGCTCGGGACCCGGCGTCCCACATACAAAAATGCTTGAGTCTCCCATTGTAGTCAATGGGGTTCGTTACTCGAGTAGAGCTCTTGAATTTTACGAAAATCTCGACTCGAATAACGCGGACCCGAGCATTCGGGTGCTCGCTCATCTCTATAGGTAATCAAAAAAAATTCTATGAACCCCAAAATGTTACCAATGAAAACTACAACTCATCCAACAAGCTCACACTCATATAGTTTCATTGACAGAAAAGTAAAAATGCCAAGGGTCTTGAAATAAAGAAATGCAATAAAAAATTTTAAAAATAAATTGTGTTTTTTTGCTTAGAAGTACCGGTAGTAGTACAACATACACAAAAACTATATGAATTTGAGATCACCATAATTGTAACAACCTGCAGAATAAAGTTAACATATAAAAATAAATCCCCAAAACAATGGAAAAATTGCAGTTTTTTTCTCTGCCCCCTCCAAAAAACAAATAAAAAGTTACTTTATACCTTATATGTACTTCTTCTATGTACTATCTATATGTACTTCAACATCGTGCCAACAAGCCTTTACGGTGATATGTTGAAAAGTTAAAACATGCCTTTCAGAAAGTGTAGATGAAAAAAGCAAAAAACATTGTGTTCTTAAAAGAGTTGTCCGGGATACGTCATAAATAGGCGGTCGGTAGAGGACCACCACTTAGGATTCCCACTGATCAGCTGATTGCTGAGCTCACTGTCAGTACAGACAACACTGGAAGCATATAATGCTGTCAACATTGCAGCAGTCCAATTTGGTATTTCCGGTATAGCTCCCCCCGATCACCCCCAATTGAAATCAATGGGAGATGCAACTGCAATACTAACCTGGGCTGCTGCAATTTGGACAGCACTATGTACATTCAGTGCTATCCACACTTACAGTGGGCCTGGTGATCAACTGATTGGTGGGGATCCTAATCAGCAAAAATCCACGGATCAACTAATGATGACCTATCCTTAGAATACGTCCCAAATAGTAATAGTCACGGATAACCCCTTTAAAGTCCAAACTAGGCTGCAATCACAAAGGTTTAGGGCGCGTTCAGATGAGCGCTGTCTGCGCGCAATAGAGGCCAATGGGTTCCTATAGAAGCATTCACATGATTTCGTACATCTAACAAAGATAGGACATGCGAGTGCAAACTAGCATGTCGGCTCCGTGGTGTGCGCAAAGATAGGACCTGTCCTATCTCTTCTGTGTGCTTTCCATATATTCCTATGGGACCTGGAAAGCATGTAGCCCGCACATTGGATTGTGCGGGGCTACTTTCAAGTAGCTGGAATTAGCCTGTTCAGGCAATCTTTAGAGCAGTATAGCCGTGAGCTTTGCATGTGGCTACACTGCGGGCGGACAGCGCCCATGTGAAAGAGCCCTTAAAGTGTCAATGCATGTACCAAATGTTCTTGAGTTGGTGATAAATAGGAGGAGAAAGATGGCTGATTTATTTCTAATGTTTGTCTTCATTGTCATAATGCAACCACTATAAATCTGGATGACACAGACATATGCAGTGATTAAATTGTCCAAGTCTTTACTCTAGGCCAACTCTCATCTTATCATCTGAAAAGCTTTTCCAATAGCCGGCGAGATTAATGTTGCGAAACTCTGTATTTATCGTCTTTTTAACTTTTATTTATTTTGATTCATTCACGGAAGTTTCAGATATCATTAATTAGATTCTGTGAAATGAGTCGGTGTAAAGAGAAAGAAGATTCCCAATACTATCAGTGTTAATTATTTGAAGCAAGCTGTCATTTATGTTTTCTAAAGTGGATATTTTTTTTCTCGCAGTCAAGAACATTGCTTAGTGCAGAATTAATTAATCATTATAAATAGCAAATCTGCAGTCTCAGCTTTTGAACTCCGTGTAGTTTAAAGTGGCAAGGTTGAAAGAGTCAGTAGGTTGCTATGGGGGATCTTTTTAGTCCCTTGACACAAGAGCAATTAAATTATTTCCTCAGTCCATGTAGAGGCTTCGGGTTTCAAATGAAGATTGGTGTATTTATCAAAATTAAATATTTCCAAAAATCTCCCGGAATCAATGCATTAAAATGAAATGCAAGTAAATGTAATTGATAAAACAGTAATTCACATAATAAAATAAGAAAAAGATCTCCAGGAATGTCATCATTATGAATTCTTTTTTTTACTTACTAAGAGAAACCTTAGATGCGGTCTTCAAAAAAAAGGCCTTATTTAGCTAAAGTTCATATGATGGCTGCAACAGGGAACCAGTATCACCCTCTTCTCATCACTACAGGGATAGGATGCTTCTCCAGTAGAGATGAGCGAGTATACTCGCTAAGGCACATTACTCGAGCGAGTAGTGCCTTAGCCGAGTATCTCCCCGCTCGTCTCTAAAGATTCGGGGGCCGGCGGGAGGCTGGGAGCGGCGGGGGAGTGCGGGGAGGAATGGAGGGGTGATCTCTCTCTCCCTCCTTCCCCCCGCTTCCCGCCGCAACTCACCTGTCACCCGCGCCAGCCCCGAATCTTTAGAGACGAGCGGGGAGATACTCGGCTAAGGCACTACTCGCTCGAGTAATGTGCCTCAGCGAGTATACTCGCTCATCTCTATTCTCCAACCCACAGTAACATCACATTGAATAAAGCAATAGCCGTGCATGTATGGCCGCCTCCCCATTCATTTCCAGGGGCTAGCTGGAAAAATCTGAATACTTGTACCTAACTCTCTCTGGCAGTGCCATTGAAAGTGAACAGAGCGGCACCACAGATGTGCAGCCTTCGCTCCATTAAATGTCCTCCTCACTGCTGGAGGGTGCAGTAAGCGCAGAGTGAGGATGCTGGGAGAAACGGGACCCCCATTCTCTAGAATAGCAGAAGAGGATAGGTGATAAAAGTTAATTATTCTGTTACAACTCATTTCACTTTTAGGGTATGTCCACATGGAAATCTGTTGCAGGTTTCACTGCAAATTCCCAAGTGAATCCCTGATAAAATCTGTAGATTTATATGTGGATTCTGTGGCGTATATCTGTAGCGGATTTTGTAGCAGATTTGCACTAATTTCACATTATGCATTGCAAAGTGGTAAAATCCATAGAAAGAATTAATATGCTTAAAGTCAATATCCCATGTCAGTTAACACAGGGATATTATTCTACAGCATGTAGATGAGGTTTGGTAAAGGGAACTTGTCACATTGAAAATACAGTCCATTCTGCAGGTATCTTGTTATAGAGCAAAAAGGAGCTAAGCAGATGGATATATAGTTCTATGGGAAAAGATGGATTAGAACTCGTTATTTATTCATTAAAGCCTTTGTCCCTTTTGAGCTTAGAGGTCCAGTGGGCGGTCCTATAAGTGATTGACCGCTGTTTCTGTTTGCACAGTAATACACAAATAGTGGCCAATCACTGATAGGACCGCCCACTGGACCTCTAACCTCAAAGGTCTACTTGTAATTCGACTCCAAAGACGTTCAAGTTAGTTGCCCACCAGTGCCAAAACAGGCCCCCCGCCCACAATGCTATTTATAATATAGTTGTCTTCTTACGTGGCCTTAGGTCACTTGGGCCCCTGCTGCTCACGTGTGATTAGTATCTCTGCACTCTTAATAGATTAAAAACTCTTACAATCTCTACGATGGTTGTACATCTATGGAAAATCTAAACTTTGGCATTGGTGAAAGTGTTAACATAAGAACTAATACCAGTCATTCACCTTGGTTGCCAAACATCAGTCCGTGAAAATCTGTAAAGCCATCATTCATCATTAAACTACAATTTAAATACCTTGCCTGAATTGCTTGTTATGCCTAGTGAGAACATATTAATTGTTCTTTAATGGTGGGTTATTTTCTTTAACAAAATCACTTGTCTCCATTCTGCTGAGAAACACAGTATTCATGTAGTTCCTTGATCTCAGAGGAATTTTTCTTAATAAATATTGCAGGGAATTGGGCAGTATCAACATTTTGTACCATCTGTAGGAATAAGGAAGATATGGAACGATGCACATACAATAGTTAACAGATGAACACTATGTTATATAAATATATATATTCTAGTACATGGCCCATCCCAGGATGGTGACTGTAATAGAAAGTGCATCCACTTAAAGGTAAAGTTCTTGTCCCAGGACGGCAACTGCAATCTACAGTGTATATAAAAATATCCATGCCCACGAAAATTGCCTAGTGGAATTAGGAATAATAGTTGTAATGCGAAGGCATCAGCTATTTTGAATACACAAAATATCCAGGACAAACCAACATGGAGTTCCTGTACAGCACTTCGATGTGGGCTCTGAATGCAGCAGGAACCGCTGGGTATAGAAGCCCCCCGGCTTGGTACCATCCAGATCATGCTTTGCATCCCAGCCGGAGTAGTTGGCCACAGGTTGGCAAAGAGGAAGCAACTGAGCCAAGTGCACAGGTAAGCGATAGACACCCTCCCCTAAACCGCTGAGTGAGTGAATCGAGTTTGGATGAGTTGGCTTCCTTTCCCCCCCACCCCTCACTTGGTACCGCCCATATAACGCTATACATTCCTGTGAATGCTGATCTTGAGTGTAGCAGGAGCCGGATGATGCGGCATTGTTCTCCCTCAACCCCCACCCCATGGCTGGTGAGTGCGGACAACAGCGTCCTCTACAGTATAAAAAATTCGATGTCAAGTTCCTCTCTATTGGCTAACATATATAAATGCTTCTGTATGTTTTGTGGTTATCCAAACACTCAGTTGCAGTATTTTGGTTACAAACTGACACCAGGACACAAGATGTAACATGAACATTATGTCATACAGTTGGTGGTCTGTGGATTTGGACGCTCAGTAGTTTCCTAAGTGAAGTAGTCATAGCATGTTATAGAGCAGGGAGTTAGGCTATTTGTAAAATCAATAAACGAATATTAGGCGCCTCTTCGAAGGAACAGAGTCACATGAGCCACACACTGAATACATAGCATTACAAGACTTTGTAAATTTGGGAGAGAGAGTTTCTACGGACAGAGAGAAATTCCATGTGAATATTGTGAAGCCTTGGGTTATCGATAGAGATGAGCGAGCATACTCACTAAGGGCAATTGCTCGATCGAGCATTGTCCTTAGCGAGTAGCTGCCCGCTCAGGAGCAAAGATTCGGCTGCCGGCGGCGGGCGGGAAGCGGCGGGGGAGAGCGGGGAGGAACGGAGGGGAGATCTCTCTCTCCCTCCCCCCCCCCCCCGCTCATGGCCGCAACTCCCCTGTCACCCGCGTCGGCACCCGAACCTTTGCTCCCGAGCGGGGAGATACTCGCTAAGGACAATGCTCGATCGAGCAATTGTCCTTAGCGAGTATGCTCGCTCATCTCTAGTTATCGAGAAGAAAAGTGAAAAAGAAAAAAACACAATGAAGAAATAGAGAATATGTAAAAAATATTTAGCTTTATACTATAACACAAGGCCGATAAATAGTCTGGAGGAATTTACCTTTCAGGTCACATTTCCTAGATTCTATACATCCGACATTTGCAGAGCACTTAGTTGTATGCCTCTTGGAAATTATTGGAAATACTGAAAGGAGGATTATTAAATATTCACTCATCAAAATACGAAAATATATGGATCAAAATGCATGGTTTAAGATTTAACGTGGATGGGCAAACTCACTTCCTAGTGAACCAATTAAAAGAAAATTTCCCGTTCCAAGGCAAAATATTAATCACTGTGGAATACAAATTATCAATTCATCAGAGTTTTCAACATTAGAGATGAGCGAACGTACTCGTCCGAGCTTGATACTCGTTCGAGTATTAGCGTGTTCGAGATGCTCGTTACTAGAGGCGAGCACCACGCGATGTTCGAGTTACTTTCACTTTCATCTCTGAGACGTTAGCGCGCTTTTCTGGCCAATAGAAAGACAGGGAAGGCATTACAACTTCCCCCTGTGACGTTCAAGCCCTATACCACCCTCCTGCAGTGAGTGGCTGGCGAGATCAGGTGTCACCCGAGTATAAAAATCGGCCCCTCCCGCGGCTCGCCACAGATGCATTCTGACAGAGATCAGGGAAAGTGCTGCTGATGCCGGAGCTGCTATAGGGGGAGCGTTAGGAGTGATTTTAGGCTTCAAGAACCCCAACGGTCCTTCTTAGGGCCACATCTGACCGTGTGCAGTACTGTTGAGGCTGCTTTTTGCAGTGTTGCACTTTTTTTTTTTTGTATATCGGCCGTGCAGAGCATTGCGTCCTCAGTCTGCAGTCGATGTACAGAGTATAGGGCCAGTACTGGTGAGGCAGGGAAAGAGATATTCAGGCTATAT
Organism: Eleutherodactylus coqui; assembly: GCF_035609145.1. Lineage (NCBI taxonomy): Eukaryota > Metazoa > Chordata > Amphibia > Anura > Eleutherodactylidae > Eleutherodactylus > Eleutherodactylus coqui. The sequence continues at coordinate 76,359,952 of NC_089843.1, read as the reverse complement.
AGGCAGTGGGCTTCTTCCAAAAAATTGGGGAAAAATACTATATTTGGGCTGCCTGTGACCGTCTTCAGTTTACTGCGTGTCTGCTGGGGGTAGTAGTCCTAATTAATACGCAGCTAAGCGTTACAGCAGGGTTGCGCAAAATTGTTTCCTGGATCTGCTGTCTCTGTTACATCAGCGCCATCATCCCGCCAGAGGGAAACAGTATACATAATATTATACGCTGCCTACAGTATCTATCTGCTGGGGGTAGTAGTCGTAATTAATACGCAGCTAAGCGTTACAGCAGGCTTGCGCAAAATTGTTTCCTGGATCTGCTGTCTCTGTTACATCAGTGCCGTCATCCCGCCAGAGGGAAACAGTATACATAATATTATACGCTGCCTACAGTATCTATCTGCTGGGGGTAGTAGTCCTAATTAATACGCAGCTAAGCGTTACAGCAGGCTTGCGCAAAATTGTTTCCTGGATCTGCTGTGCGTTCCGTAAGGGAAGTCAGCCTCCAACCACAGGCCAATAAGCGGCACATTTAATTACAGCGTTCTGTTTCTGCACTACTGGTAATACACCATGCTGAGGGGTAGGGGTAGGCCTAGAGGACGTGGACGCGGGCGAGGACGCGGAGGCCCAAGTCAGGGTGTGGGCACAGGCCGAGCTCCTGATCCAGGTGTATCGCAGCCGACTGCTGCGGGATTAGGAGAGAGGCACGTTTCTGGGTGAGGAGGACGATGATGATGAGACACAGTTGTCTATCACTCAGGTAGTAGTAATTGGAGTAAGTCCGAGGGAGGAACGCACAGAGGATTCGGAGGAAGAGCAGCAGGACGATGAGGTGACTGACCCCACCTGGTTTGCTACGCCTACTGAGGACAGGTCTTCAGAGGGGAAGCCAAGTGCAGCAGCAGGGCAGGTTGGAAGAGGCAGTGCGGTGGCCAGGGGTAGAGGCAGGGCCAGATCGAATAATCCACCAACTGTTTCCCAAAGCGCCCCCTCGCGCCATGCCACCCTGCAGAGGCCGAGGTGCTCAAAGGTCTGGCAGTTTTTCACTGAGAGTGCAGACGACCGACGAACAGTGGTGTGCAACCTTTGTCGCGCCAAGATCAGCCGGGGAGCCACCACCACCAGCCTCACTACCACCAGCATGCGCAGACATATGATGGCCAAGCACCCCACAAGCTGGGACGAAGGCCGTTCACCGCCTCCGGTTTGCACCGCTGCCTCTCCCCCTGTGCCCCAACCTGCCACTGAGATCCAACCCCCCTCTCAGGACACAGGCACTACCGTCTCCTGGCCTGCACCCACACCCTCACCTCCGCTGTGCTCGGCCCCATCCACCAATGTCTCTCAGCGCACCGTCCAGCCGTCGCTAGCGCAAGTGTTGGAGCGCAAGCTCAAGTACGCCGCCACGCACCCGCACGCTCAAGCGTTAAACGTGCACATAGCCAAATTTATCAGCCTGGAGATGCTGCCGTATAAGGTTGTGGAAACGGAGGCTTTCAAAGGTATGATGGCGGCGGCGGCCCCGCGCTACTCAGTTCCCAGTCGCCACTACTTTTCCCGATGTGCCGTCCCAGCCCTGCACGACCACGTCTCCCGCAACATTGTACACGCCCTCACCAACGCGGTTACTGGCAAGGTCCACTTAACAACGGACACGTGGACAAGCACAGGCGGGCAGGGCCACTATATCTCCCTGACGGCACATTGGGTGAATTTAGTGGAGGCTGGGACAGAGTCAGAGCCTGGGACCGCTCACCTCCTACCCACCCCCAGAATTGCGGGCCCCAGCTCGGTGGTGGTATCTGCGGCGGTGTATGCTTCCTCCACTAAACCACCCTCCTCCTCCTCCTCCGCAACCTCTGTCTCGCAATCAAGATGTGTCAGCAGCAGCACGTCCCCAGCAGTCGGTGTTGCGCGGCGTGGCAGCACAGCGGTGGGCAAGCGTCAGCAGGCCAAGCTGAAACTACTCAGCTTAGGAGAGAAGAGGCACACGGCCCACGAACTTCTGCAGGGTCTGACAGAGCAGACCGACCGCTGGCTTGCGCCGCTGAGCCTCCAACCGGGCATGGTCGTGTGTGACAACGGCCATAACCTGGTGGTGGCTCTGCAGCTCGGCAGCCTCACGGGCCATGCCTGGCCCACGTCTTTAATTTGGTGGTTCAGCGATTTCTGAAAAGCTACCCACGCTTGTCAGACCTGCTCTGAAAGGTGCGCCGGCTCTGCGCACATTTCCGCAAGTCCCACACGGGCGCTGCCACCCTGCGCACCCTGCAACATCGGTTTCATCTGCCAGTGCACCGACTGCTGTGCGACATGCCCACACGGTGGAACTCTACGCTCCACATGTTGGCCAGGCTCTATGAGCAGCGTAGAGCTATAGTGGAATACCAACTCCAACATGGGCGGCGCAGTGGGAGTCAGCCTCCTCAATTCTTTACAGAAGAGTGGGCCTGGTTGGCAGACATCTGCCAGGTCCTTGGAAACTTTGAGGAGTCTACCCAGATGGTGAGCGGCGATGCTGCAATCATTAGCGTCACCATTCCTCTGCTATGCCTCTTGAGAAGTTCCCTGCAAAGCATAAAGGCAGACGCTTTGCGCTCGGAAACAGAGGCAGGGGAAGACAGTATGTCGCTGGATAGTCAGAGCACCCTCCTGTCTATATCTCAGCGCGTTGAGGAGCAGGAGGAGGATGAGGAGGAGGGGGAAGAGACAGCTTGGCCCACTGCTGAGGGTACCAATGCTGCTTGCCTGTCATCCTTTCAGCGTGTATGGCCTGAGGAGGAGGAGGAGGAGGATCCTGAAAGTGATCTTCCGAGTGAGGACAGCCATGTGTTGCATACAGGTACCCTGGCACACATGGCTGACTTCATGTTAGGATGCCTTTCTCGTGACCCTTGCGTTACACGCATTCTGGCCACTACGAATTACTGGGTGTACACATTGCTCGACCCACGGTATAAGGAGAACCTTTCCACTCTCATACCCGAAGAGGAAAGGGGTTCGAGAGTGATGCTATACCACAGGACCCTGGCGGACAAACTGATGGTAAAATTCCCATCCGACAGCGCTAGTGGCCGAAGGCGCAGTTCCGAGGGCCAGGTAGCAGGGGAGGCGCAGAGATCAGGCAGCATGTACAGCACAGGCAGGGGAACACTCTCTAAGGCCTTTGACAGCTTTCTGGCTCCCCAGCAAGACTGTGTCACCGCTCCCAAGTCAAGGCTGAGTCGGCGGGAGCACTGTAAAAGGATGGTGAGGGAGTACGTAGCCGATCGCACGACCGTCCTCCGTGACGCCTCTGCCCCCTACAACTACTGGGTGTCGAAGCTGGACACGTGGCCTGAACTCGCGCTGTATGCCCTGGAGGTGCTTGCTTGTCCTGCGGCTAGCGTCTTGTCAGAGAGGGTGTTTAGTGAGGCTGGGGGAATCATCACAGATAAGCGTACCCGCCTGACAACCGACAGTGCCGACAGGCTTACACTCATCAAGATGAACAAAGCCTGGATTTCCCCAGACTTCTCTTCTCCACCAGCGGACAGCAACGATACCTAAACAATACGTAGGCTGCACCCGCGGATGGAAGCATTGTTCTCTATCACCATCAAAAACGTGGACCTTTTAGCTTCATCAATCTGTGTATAATATTCATCCTCCTCCTCCTGCTCCTCCTCCTGAAACCTGACGTAATCACGCCGAACGGGCAATTTTTCTTAGGCCCACAAGGCTCAGTCATATAATTTTTGTAAACAATTTTTATACGTTTCAATGCTCATTAAAGTGTTGAAACTTTCACCTCCACCAATTTTTATTTTAACTGGGCTGCCTCCAGGCCTAGTTACTAATTAAGCCACATTAACCAAAGCGATTAATGGGTTTCACCTGCCCTCTTGGTTGGGCATGGGCAATTTTTCTGACGTACATTAGTACTGTTGGTACACCAATTTTTTGGGGCCCTCGCCTACAGTGTAATCCAATTAATTTTTTGCCCACCTGCATTAAAGCTGACGTTACATCAGCTGTGATGGGCACTGCAATGGGATACATTTATGTACAGCCGGTGGGTTCCAGGGAGCCACTCATGCTGTCGGTCCACACGGAGTTGTAACTGCATGTGTCTACTTCTAAACAACCCCAGTCTGACTGGGGCATGCAGTGTGGGCTGAAGCCCACCTGCATTAAACATGACATTACCTCAGCTGTGATGGGCAATGCAATGGGATATATTTATGTACCGCCGGTGGCTTCCTGGCACCCACCCATGCTGTCGGTCCACACGGAGTTTAACTGCATGTGTCCACTTCTAAAGAACCCCAGTCTGACTGGGGCATGCAGTGTGGGCCGAAGCCCACCTGCATTTAATCGGACGTTACCTCAGCTGTGATGGGCACTGCAATGGGATACATTTATGTACAGCCGGTGTGTTCCAGGGAGCCACCCATGCTGTGGGTGCACACGGAATTCCCATTGCGGAGTTGTACCTGCCTGTGACTATTTATAAAAAAACGCGGTCTGACTGGGGCATGCAGACACCTTGACAGAATGAATAGTGTGTGGCACATAGGTTCCCCATTGCTATGCCCACGTGTGCAGCTCCTGATGGCGGTGGCACAGGATTATATTTCTCATTACTTCTGTACAGCATTGTGGGCTATCGCCCCGCCCCTTTTAAAGAAGGTCGCTGCCTAGCCATGCCAACCCTCTGCCTGCGGTTCCTCCTCATGGCAGACGCACTTATAAATAGGCATAAGGGTGGTGTGGCTATGAGGCCAGCGTGTGGCATGAGTGCAGCTGAAGGCTGCGCAGGGACACTTTGGTGTGCGTTGTGGACACTGGGTCGTGCGGGGGGGGGGGGGGGGGGTTGGGCAGCATGTAACCCAGGAGAAGTGACAGCAGAGTGTCATGCAGGCAGTGATTGTGCTTTGTTGGAGGTAGTGTGGTGCTTAGCTAAGGTATGCATTGCTAATGAGGGCTTTTCAGAAGTAAAAGTTGTTGGGGGGGCGCGCTCTTGCCGCTATTGTGGCTTAATAGTGGGACCTGGGAACTTGAGATGCAGCCCAACATGTAGCCCCTCACCTGCCCTATCAGTTGCTGTGTCGTTCCCATCACTTTCTTGAATTGCCCAGATTTTCACAAATGGAAACCTTAGCGAGCATCGGTGATATACAAAAATGCTCGGGTCGCCCATTGACTTCATAGGGGTTCATTACTCGAAACGAACCCTCGAGCATCGCGAAAATTTCGTCCCGAGTAACGAGCACCAGAGCATTTTGGTGCTCGCTCATCTCTATTCAACATCTCTGTTTGCTCTCGTTCAATGGAACCTTCATTGTTTACTCCTCAAGGATAAAAATCTGTCCAACTAGAGGGACAGCCATTTAGGACTTATTATTAACCAAAAGACCTGACAGAATTACAGGAGTGAAGGTTTGGGGTCACCTGGGAAATAGTGACCATAGTATATTAAACTTCAACTTGTCTTTCAAGAGAGATTTTCATAGGGGAGCTATGAAAATATTAAACTTTAGGAAAGCAAAGTTTGACCAGCTCACATATTGACTGGGACAATGTTCTCAAAAATAAGAGTATAGAAAGTAAATGGGAGAAGTTTAAAAACATCCCAAATACTTACTATGGGAGGTTCATACCTTACAGTAATAAAAGGGTTAGGAATAGGAGAAAAACAGTGTGGCTCAATAAAGATGTAAAGGGGGCAATAATAAGCAAAAACAAAGTGTTGATGTACCAAAACAAGAAGGCAGCGAAGAAGCACTAAAAACCTTTAAGATTTAAAATAAATTATGTAAAAAGCAGATAAAAGCAGCAAAAATAGAGATAGACAGACTTATTGCCAAAGAGAGTAAATCTAACCCTAAACTGTTCTTCAATTATATAAATGGTAAAACTACTAATACTGAAAGTGTTGGCCCTTTAATAAATACTGTAGGGGAAATTGTAGAGGGTGATGAGGAGAAAGCAAATCTATTAAATAGTTTTTCTCCAGTGCATTCGCAGAGGAAAATTAAATGTCAGATGAGATGCAGAGTGATAATGCAAACTCTCCACTAAATACCGCCAATCTAACCCAAGAAGAAGTGCAGAACCACCTTTAAAATATAAAAATAGACACATTGACAAGTCCTGATGGCATACACGGGAATTGAGCAATGTTATAGATAGACCATTGTTTTTTATATTTATGGATTCAATAGTGATGGGGTCTGTTCCACTGGATTGGCGCATAGCCAATGTGGTGCCAATATTCAAAAAAGAGGTCAAAAAAGGAACCTGGAAAATACAGACAGGTAAATCTTTACTTCTATTGTGGGTAAAATGTTTGAAGGCTTCTAAGAGATGCTATCCTGCAATACTTCAAGGACAATAGCTGTATAACTCCATATCAGCAGGGGTTTAGGAGGGGGTGCTCCTGTCAAACCAATCTAATCAGCTGCTATGAGGAGGTAAGTTCTAGGCTGGAACGGGAAGAGTCATTTGATCTTGTGTATCTTGACTTTTCCAAAGTGTTAGATACTGTGCCACATAAAAGGTTGGTATATAGAATGAGAATGCTTGAGCGCTAGAGTGTGTGTAAATGGGTAGGTAACTGGCTCAATGATAGGTGATTATAAATGATACATACTCTGATTGGGTCACCGTTATTAGTGGGGTACCACAGGGGGCAGTATTGGGCCCTATTCTTTTAAATATATATATTAATGACCTGGTTGAAGGATTGCACAGTGTAATATCAATATTGGCAGATGATACACAACTATGTAAAGAGATTAATACAAGAGAAGACACAGGGAGGTTGCAAATGAATCTGGATAAGTTAGGTGCTTGGGCATAAAAGTGTGAAATGAAGCTTAACACTGATAAATGTAAGGTTATGCACATGGGCAGAGGAAATACATGTTGCCATTACACACTAAATGTCAGACCACTGGATAAAACTGATATGGAAAAGGACTTGAGGATTTAAGTTAATCGTAAGATTAACTGGAACAACCAATGCCAAGCAGCTGCTGCCAAAGCAAATAGGATCATGGTGTGCATCAAAAGACGTATAGGGGCACATTACGAAAACATTGTTTTTCCTCTATACAAGCCACTGGTTAGACCACATATGGAATATTGTGTACAGTTTTGCGCAACGGTCCTCAAGAAGGACATATCAGAGTTTGAGCGAGTACAAAAGTGAGCAACTAAAGTCATAAATGGAATGGGTGGATTACAATACCCAGAGAGGTTATCAAAATTGGGGTTATTTAGTTTATAGAAAAGATTTCTGAGGGACAATCTAATAACTATGTATAAATATATAAGGGGATAATACAGAGATCTCTTCCACGATCTGTTTATACCCAGGACTGTGAGTGTAACAAGGGGGCACACGATGAAGGCATTAAAGAAGGGCCTGGATACCTTTCTTGACCTTTACAATATTACATGTTATAATCACTAATTACTTCAGAAGGGTCGGTGATCTGGGGATTATTCTGATTGCCGGATTGGAGTCAGGAAGGAATTTTTTTCCCTTAAATTGGGAAAATTGACTTCTACCTCATTGAAATTTTTGGCCTTCCAATGGATCAACATTGGGGGTGGGGGAGGAATAGGCTGAACTGGATGCTAGTATGTCTTTTTTCAGTCTAACATACTGTGATACTATGTGATTGATACCCCAGGATTTGCAAGAAGTGGTCGAGGGTGAGAAATGGTTTCTCCTTTAAAGAAATGACTGCGGACTTTGATGGTAGAACAAATGATTTTCTTTATGCTATGGTGGCATATTATACTTAATGGCTACAGTTCACATTAATAGAGATGGTAAACTTGGTTCTAATTTACATTTGGTTGCACAACAGGTTTAGTGGTTGCAGTACACTCTAGGGAAGCATAAATAAGCTTGCTGGCTGCTGGTCAGATTTAGATTATAAATGATAACCCTGAACTTTACTCTTTATCCACTGTGCCTGTTGGAACGATTTCCAGGTGCTTGGCTGAAGGACATTGAGTGTCACGGTACCCATCAGGAGTACTAGCTTTAACACCCACCATTGCCTCCATTTGGAATGGTGTCATGAACTGCAAAACTGGACTGCTATGGAGTGGAACTGGGTTGTCTTCATCGACGAATCCAGGTTTAGTTTGCACACTGACGATGGCCATATTCATGTCTGGACACCTCGGGGTGAGTGCCTCAATACTGCCTTTGTTGTGGAGCGGCACACTGCCACCACTGCTGGTGTGATGGTCTGGGGGACATCACATATGACAGTCGGGCACCCCTAGTAGTGGTACGAGGGACAATGACAGCTCAGCGATATGTTCAGGACATCCTGCAGCCACATGTGGTCCTCTCATGGCCGCTTCAAAGAGGCATTTTCTGGCAGAATCATGTTTAGCTGCACACACAAGGGGGTCACAGGATCCAACATTGCCACACTTTCATGGTCTGCCGGTTGCCAGATTTATCACCAATGTATGGGATGACCTCAAGATGTCAACTTCAACAGCCAACGAGTTTGCACAATTAAGAAAATGAGTTACAGCAAATGTAGACCGATATGCCGTAGGATACTACACAGAACCAGTATGTCTCCATGCCCATCCGTATCACATCTTGTATCCAAGCTGGGGGCGGTACAACAGGATACTAGAGCCTCCCTTCCAGAGTTCAGTTTCCAATAAATTATGCTTTTGTTCTAATATTGTAATCACTTACATACATCAATGTTACAATCACAAATAGAAAGTTTCATCCGATTCCAACAACTCCTTCTAGGTGTGTGATTTTTTTGCTACGATGAGTGTATAATGCCTCAGTACTGTGCACCTGTGCAACCTTCCCCATAGACTATTGTGTCTTCGGCATGCTGCTGGGAATTTATTGCATAAAACTATCCCTGTTTCACGAAGTATGGCTACTTTATGTGACTTTAAGTAGATCTGATCCGATTTTCTTGGATTTTTTTCACTGATCATCCATCCTGAGAATGGGCCATCAACTCATATTCCTGGAACTCTCCTTTTAACGCTGGATTCTAGGAAAATCACTACAATCCTGTTATTATAGGTCTGATAATTTATTTTCTCTCCAAACAGCCTGCATGGAGTATTAATCTGATATGTCAGTTGCAGATGGCAATGATCTATCATAGACATTTAGGTTTTTGTCCACTCTAGGATTTAGCATAAACGCTTATATTTTTTTCACAAAGCAATGATAAAAATGAATTGTCAATATCCATTACATGGAGAATGGTTTTATTCAGAAGATTGAAATACATGTCTGTTTGATGGAAGGCTACCAGATGGCTATTGGACACCAGAGGCTGGCAAGTCGATCCTGTTTTATAACTCCCATCTGAATGCCGTCTGTTGTGAAAGCTGGCCTGCAATTATTGATATATAGAAAAATACTAGTTGCTTATATTTACTGTTCAAATTCTACAATGAAATTACTAAACATTCGTTTAGCTCTTGTTTCAAGGTCAGCGTGAAATGAATAGGATTTGTCAAGCTAATCATTAACTCGTTTGTTAATATTTAGAGGAAAAGGAATTTTTAAGGATTGATAATAGGAAGGCATGACTTGTGCCATTCACCTTCAATAGCACCCATACTGTATCACATGTGTATGCTGAGGCTTACTTCCAGTACAAATCTAAATATGTGCTTATAAAGAGGCCTAGGTTAAGAGGAAACATCAGCTTAGACCCATCAGCAAGATCTCATCATCTGCAACCTCATGGACAATGGGATTGGTGACTAAGAGTTCCTAAGTCTTGAAGAAAAACTTGGCTTAAAGGCTATGGAAACCTTTGTGCATGTAAAAACAACACACATATCTACTAAGTACTTGCAGGAAAAAATGCACTTATTTGGGTTTTTTTGCATTGAGTTTTCATTCTCATGTGTTTTGAAAGCCTCATACTTGGTTTACAGGATCTCCTACATTTACGTTTCTAGCTGGGGTGTGTTCATAGCATTGATCAGCTTCTCTCTCTTATAAATGTGTACAAACTTGGCTCCCCCTCCCCTCTCCTCTTTTAAAGGCTGTGTAGCGTAACCACACCCACTCAATACTACACAGCTATCTCTCCATCCTCTTTGTGGTTGCTAGTCCTGTTTCCGCTTACTGCTGGTATGAGCAGAATATTTACCCAGACTGAATTACAGCCCTCTGTAATAATTTCTTTGTTCTGCTCTCTGTCCTCCTGATCTCCTCCACCATCACCCAGCACTATCATACAGCCCTCTGTAATAGCTCAGCGAAAAGGCAGCAAATGCACATTCACAATAGGCTAGATGAGAAGCTGTCAGCTTACTCTGACTGAAAGAATTTGCTAAGATTCCAGTCTTCCTGTCTGCAGTGCCTTGAAAAACAATATAAGCATAGAAATCAAACGAACAGAAATTTTGAATGAAAACCAAATACAAAAAGTCTTAATTTCCAAAAACACATGGATTTTAAAGAAATAAAAAGTGCAAAAGTGTACGTAGCCTTTAAGACAATATTCTTCAATGGAATCTGGACATAATAAACAATACAGTTCTTATATGTTTTAAACTTCTTTCAGTAGCATTCTAACAGCTTCAAAGTGTGTTAGAAGAATTGATTCTACGAAAAGTTCATAAAGAAAATGGTTTTGAGCCAAGTTCGAAATACTAGATTTTGTGAAACAACATGTCTATCGAAGTGCCAGAGTAGCTAGTCTGTGCTCCTGTACCCATATGTTTGACTTCCATTGAGACTTGTTGAGCTGACCTCTATTTTCTTTTGCTGTTTGTGATAAAATGCTTAGAAGGTTACAATGGCCGACAACTGCAGACGCTCTGAAATGAAATAAGAAAAGAAACCCCACAGAAATTATTTTATTTTGGAAACTATTTGGCTTTTGGGGCTTCAAGCTTTTGGGCACCATATTGCTTTTGCAGAGCCTCTAAGGTACCAGTACAGTGAAAACTCCTGAGATGTGACCCATTTTGAAAATTACACCCCTAAAGACATTCATCTAGGGGTGTAGTGGGCATTTTGACCCACAAGTGTTTTTAGAAATAAATCTGCAGGGAATCATGCAAAGTGCGTGTTGCAATATTTTTCACAGGTATGCCATTTCAGTGTCCAGCTTTTTCTGTTGGAGGACCCCCCGAAATGTGTTGTATGCGTTCTCTTGGGTATGACAATACCCTATATGTGGTCAAAAGCATATGCCCCTTTGGCTGTAGACCTCCTCTGATTGCCTTTGCCAGACAAAATGAGGTAGATAGAGTGGGTGGAGAGACTTCCAATGGTGCAAATTGTTGTGACTGTTATGCCTTTACAGAATGACCGATTATAGCGATCATCATTATAGGGGGGAAATAATAGGCCACTTTCTGATGACTAGTGATGCTCGAGGATGGCAACTATCACTGCTTTGTCATGGTTAATTAGATACAGTGACCCCTTAATTGATAGGTCATTAATAGTTAACAGATGGACAACCTCTTTTATTCATCTAGACAACTCACCCAGAATCTTTTGGTAATGAAATGACTCTGCTCATTGTCTACCAGTCTATACAGAAAATAAATGACCTACAAAAACAGGATGTGTTAACCTATTGTGCTTGATTTTGTTGTGTGAAAGCAGCAATATTTCAGGGCTTGTACTTAACCCCTTAATGACATGACCTATTTTGGGCTTAAGGACGCAACGATTTTTTGGGAATGTTCATCTTCATTTTTCAAAAGCCATAACTTTTTTATTTTTTCATCAGGACAGCCATATAAGGGCTTGTATTTTACGTCGCGAATAGAGATGAGTGAACGCACTCGGTAAGGCCGATTTCGCAATCGAGCACCGCGATTTTCAAGTACTTCACTACTCGGGTGAAAAGTACTCGGGGGTGCTGTGGGTGAGCGGGGGGTTGCAGAGGGGAGTGGGGGGGGGGGGGAGAGGGAGAGAGGAGAGAGAGAGCTCCCACCTGTTCCGCTCTGCTACCCCCCGCTCCACCACGCCACGCCCCGCCCCACAGCGCCCCCGAGTACTTTTCACCCGAGTAGTGAAGTACTCGAAAATCGCGGTGCTCGATTGCGAAATCGGCCTTACCGAGTACGTTCGCTCATCTCTAGTCGCGAACTGTAGTTTTTATTGGTGCCATTTTTGGGTACATTGACTGTATTGTAAAACTTTTATAATTTTTTTTAATGATAGCAGGGAGAGAAAACGCATCAATTCTGCCATATATATATTTTTTTACACCGTTAATTATACAGCATAAATGACACAATACATTTTTTTCTGGGGGTCGGTACACAAAAATTCTTATATTATTTTAGGTTTTTCTACTTTTCCGCAAAAAAACCCCTTTTTTTAATTATAATTTTTTCCTAAATCGCTGCAATCAAGGTCCTATAACTTTTTTACTTTTTTTCATGGACAGAGCTCTGTGAGGGCTTATTTTTTGCAGGACAAGCTGTAGGTTTTATTGGTACCATTTTGGGGTACATACGGCTTTTTTGATTACCTTTATTGCATTTTTTGTGAGGCAAAATGAAAAAATAAGCGTTTTGCCTCAGTGTTTTAGGTTTTTTTTTTTTTTACTCTTTTTGCCATGCAGGATTAAAAGCATGTTAAATTTATTGTATGCATCGTTACGTATACAACAATGCCAAATATGTGATATTTTAATTAAAAAAAAAAAAAATTATGCTAATATGGGAAAAAACACAAAAAAAGGTTTTTTCTACATTTTTTTACATTTTTTTTTACACTCTTTACGTTCCTGTAGGAGACTTGTACAATAGCACCTATGATCATTATGGTAAGGCATTGCAGAACTTCTATCCTGCAATGCTTTATCACTTGTATTAGCGATCACAGGCACTGGCAATACAGGTTGCCTGTATCTGGCATCCTGTTGTCTTGGCAAGCCATCGGGCTCTCCGTGATTATATTGCGAGAGTCCGATGACATCACATAGATTGCGGCAAGGAAAAGGTTGACAGCGGGGTTCACTGTCCTGATGGACCCCTGCTGTTGCAAGGAAAGGCCGGCTATCGGTGACTGCCGGCTCCCGCTGCTGGATAGCGCAGGATCTCTTCTTATCTCGCGTTATCCTCAGGGCATAACTGTACGTCCTGTTGTGTTAAGTACCTCTCTGCTAAGACGTACAGTTACACCCTGTTAAAAGGTGAAATTCCTCTTAATATTCAGCTATTTAGCAGAAGCCTGAAGTGTTGCGTCCTAAGAACGTGCAACCTCAATAACATATCAAAGGCACAACTGTGCAAAAGGAAACAAAAACTAAAGGGGAATGCTCTCCCTATCGTCCCCTAACCCGGGAGGGGACCCTGCCTACTCGGCAGACTGACCGCGCTGATAAGTGCGAGCCTGCACTCGAATCTGGGCCACTGACCAGTCCCTCACTGGGGGCCCTAGCACAAAACAAGAGGAGGAACAAAACCAAACCAAACAGTAAAGAACTTAGCTTCAAATGAAGAGCTTCCACCACTCTGTGTTGCTCCGCCGCTGTCCAACATAGGACTGAAGTGAATTGACCAGCACAGGAGTAACAGTTAGCACTGCTTAAATAGCAGCAGAGCTACTTAGCACCAGATGCTGACTGACATTAATCTTGCAACCACCACACCTCTGAGCTCCAGGAGAGGTAGGAATGCTGCTAAACCCTGGTCTGGCCATAAAGCAAGGTGGTAACCTCAGAACGGCTGCAACATGAAGAGTTTGTGCTACAATGGCCTGATATTTGCATCTGTTCATAATTCCATACACCTTGACTAAAGCCCAAGTTCCAGTGGCAGAAAAACAGCCCCAAAGCATAGTGCTGCCTCCACCATTTGTGGGTATGGTGTTCTTTTAGTAATGTGCAGTGTTGTCTTTGTGCCAAACATAATTTTTGGAATTATGACCAAAAGGTCCAAACTTGGTCTCATCAGACATAACACGTTCTCCGACATACATTTGGAAGACTTAATGTAGGTTTTGGCAAAACATAGCCGAGCTTGGATGTTTTTCTTTGTTAGAAAAGGCTTCCATCTTGCCCCCTCCACACCCCCTTCAGCCCAGACATATGAAGGATACAGGAGATGGTCATCACATGCATTACACAACCAGTACTTGCTAGAAATTCCTGCAGCTCCTTTCATGTTTCTATAGATCTCTTGGCAGCCTCCGGACCAATTTTCTTCTGCTCTTTTCATTAATTTTTGGGGGACGTCCAGTTCTTGGTAATGTCACTGTTGTGCCAAATTTAATCCTCTTCTTGATGGCATCTTCACTGTCTCCCACGGTACATGTAATGCCTTGGAAATTTTTTTGTTCCTTTCTGCTGACTGATACATGCTAACAATCAGATCCCTGTGTCTTTATGGACCACGGCTTGTGCTGAAAAATGCAACCAAGAAAATGTCACGAAGAGCTGAACTTTGTATGGGGTAAATCAGAATCACTTTACATAATGGCAGCGGAGTACTGACTACTATGTAACTTGAGATTAACTGTGATTGGCTAATTCTGAACTTAACCACACCCCAAATATAAAGAGGGTGCTTACACTTATGCAGCCACATTATTTTAGTTTTATTACTTTTATTTTTTCACCGACATGATTTCAGTTTGTTTTCCGATGGAATTGTACAGAAAATGGGTCACACTGAAGGGGGAAATAAAGCTGAGATGATTCATCTTTGTCGGGTTTTTTAATATGACAAAAACCTGGCATTGTAACGGGTGTGGAGACTTGTTCTATCCACTGCATTGCGCTCATTTCTGAGTACATAAGTAATATTTAGTCTTTGTTAGACTGCTGTAATCTAAAAGAATACAATAAGCAGAACTCCCTAGTGCTATCATAGTAATTAAAAGCAGAATGCATTTGCAAACTTACACTCCAACTTATGCTCCTATTATAGATCTGACCGAAAAATCAAGAGGGAATTGGATTTTTTTCCCTAATTGATGAGTAAAGGTGTACTGGAGCTCTAGCTAATTGTAACCAGGTAGACATTATTGTAGTACTTTCCTCTAGACTAGTATGCGGTTAGTATAAACAAGTTATACATTTTTATTAGAGATGAGCGAACGTACTCGTCTGAGCTTGATACTCGTTCGAGTATTAGCGTGTTCGAGATGCTCGTTACTCGAGACGAGTACCACGCGATGTTCGAGTTACTTTCACTTTCATCTCTGAGACGTTAGCGCGCTTTTCTGGCCAATAGAAAGACAGGGAAAGCATTACAACTCCCCCCTGCGACGTTCAAGCCCTATACCACCCCCCTGCAGTGGGTGGCTGGCGAGATCAGGTGTCACCCGAGTATAAAAATCGGCCCCTCCCGCGGCTCGGCACAGATTTATTCTGACATAGAGGAGGGAAAGTGCTGTTGGTGCCGGAGCTGCTATAGAGAGAGCGTTAGGAGTTATTTTAGGCTTCAAGAACCCCAACGGTCCTTCTTAGGGCCACATCTAACCGTGTGCAGTAGTGTGGAGACTGCTTTTTTCAGTGTTGCACATTTTTTTTTTTTGTATATCGGCCGTGCAGAGCATTGCTCCCTGCAGTAATACTCCAGGGCCAGAAGTGGTGGTTAGGCAGGGACAGAAGACATATATTTATTGAATATAGGCAGTGGGCCTTTCCAAAAACATTTGGGGAAAAAAATCTATTTGGGCTGCCTGTGACTGTCCTCAGTGTACTGGGTCTGTGCTGGGTGTAGTTGTCCTCCTAATTCATACGCAGCCAGCTAAGTGTTACAGCAGGCTTGCGCAAAATTATTTCCTGGCTCTGTGTTGGCTGTTACATCACCGCTGTATTCCTGTCCACAGTGCAACAGTCTGCAGTTATTTTACATCCTCCAGGGCCAGTAGCGGTGAGGCAGGGACAGAAGACATATATTTATTGAATATAGGCAGTGGGCCTTTCCAAAAACATTTGGGAAAAAAAATCTATTTGGGCTGCCTGTGACTGTCCTCAGTGTACTGGGTCTGTGCTGGGTGTAGTTGTCCTCCTAATTCATACGCAGCCAGCTAAGTGTTACAGCAGGCTTGCGCAAAATTATTTCCTGGCGTTCCGTAAGCGAAGTCAGCCTCCAACCACAGGCCAATAAGCGGAACATTTAATTACAGTGTTCTGTTTCTGCACTACTGGTAATACACCATGCTGAGGGGTAGGGGTAGGCCTAGAGGACGTGGACGCGGGCGAGGACGCGGAGGCCCAAGTCAGGGTGTGGGCACAGGCCGAGCTCCTGATCCAGGTGTATCGCAGCCGACTGCTGCGGGATTAGGAGAGAGGCACGTTTCTAGCGTCCCCACATTCATCTCACAATTAATGGGTCCATGCGGTAGA
Organism: Eleutherodactylus coqui; assembly: GCF_035609145.1. NCBI lineage: Eukaryota > Metazoa > Chordata > Amphibia > Anura > Eleutherodactylidae > Eleutherodactylus > Eleutherodactylus coqui. Next base: position 76,343,612 of record NC_089843.1, on the reverse strand, counting down.
CCTTTATTAGAAAATGAGCAGTGTGAGCAGGTCTTGTCGTGGATGGCAGAAAGTGCATCCAGCAATCTATCGAACACCCAGAGTTCTGCGCCGTCCACTGCTGCAACTCTGGATCCTCTGGCTGCTGCTCCTCCTTCCTCCCAGCCTCCTCACTCCATTACAATGACACATTCTGAGGAGCAGGCAGACTCCCAGGAACTGTTCCCGGGCCCCTGCCCTGAATGGGCAGCAAGGGTTCCGAATCCTCTCCCACTGGAGGAGTTTGTCGTGACCGATGCCCAACCTTTTGAAAGTTCCCGGGGTCCGGGGGATGAGGCTGGGGACTTCCGGCAACTGTCTCAAGACCTTTCAGTGGGTGAGGAGGACGATGACAATCAGACACAGTTGTCTATCAGTGAGGTAGTAGTAAGGGCAGTAAGTCCGAGGGAGGAGCGCACAGAGGATTCGGAGGAAGAGCAGCAGGACGATGAGGTGACTGACCCCACCTGGTTTGCTACGCCTACTGAGGACAGGTCTTCAGAGGGGGAGGCAAGGGCACCAGCAGGGCAGGTTGCAAGAGGCAGTGCGGTGGCCAGGGGTAAAGGCAGGGCCAGACCGAATAATCCACCAACTGTTTCCCAAAGCGCCCCCTCGCGCCATGCCACCCTGCAGAGGCCGAGGTGCTCAAAGGTCTGGCAGTTTTTCACTGAGAGTGCAGACGACCGACGAACAGTGGTGTGCAACCTTTGTCGCGCCAAGATCAGCTGGGGAGCCACCACCACCAGCCTCACCACCACCAGCATGCACAGACATATGATGGCCATGCTCCCCACAAGGTGGGACGAAGGCCGTGCACCACCTCCGGTTTGCACCGCTGCCTCTCCCCCTGTGCCCCAACCTGCCACTGAGATCCAACCCCCCTCTCAGGGCACAGGCACTACCGTCTCCTGGCCTGCACCCACACCCTCACCTCCGCTGTGCTCGGCCCCATCCACCAATGTCTCTCAGCGCACCGTCCAGCCGTCGCTAGCGCAAGTGTTGGAGCGCAATCGCAAGTACGCCGCCACACACCCGCACGCTCAAGCGTTAAACGTGCACATAGCCAAATTTATCAGCCTGGAGATGCTGCCATATAGGGTTGTGGAAACGGAGGCTTTCAAAGGTATGATGGCGGCGGCGGCCCCTCGCTACTCAGTTCCCAGTCGCCACTACTTTTCCCGATGTGCCGTCCCAGCCCTGCACGACCACGTCTCCCGCAACATTGTACGCGCCCTCACCAATGCGGTTACTGCCAAGGTCCACTTAACAACGGACACATGGACAAGCACAGGCGGGCAGGACCACTATATCTCCCTAACGGTACATTGGGTGAATTTAGTGGAGGCTGGGAAAGAGTCAGAGCCTGGGACCGCTCACGTCCTACCCACCCCCAGAATTGCGGGCCCCAGCTCGGTGGTGGTATCTGCGGCGGTGTATGCTTCCTCCACTAAACCACCCTCCTCCTCCTCCTCCTCCGCAACCTCTGTCTCGCAATCAAGATGTGTCAGCAGCAGCACGTCGGCAGCAGTCGGTGTCGCGCGGCGTGGCAGCACAGCGGTGGGCAAGCGTCAGCAGGCCGTGCTGAAACTACTCAGCTTAGGAGATAAAAGGCACACGGTCCACGAACTGCTGCAGGGTCTGACAGAGCAGACCGACCGCTGGCTTGCGCCGCTGAGCCTCCAACCGGGCATGGTCGTGTGTGACAACGGCCATAACCTGGTGGCGGCTCTGCAGCTCGGCAGCCTCACGCACGTGCCATGCCTGGCCCACGTCTTTAATTTGGTGGTTCAGCGCTTTCTGAAAAGCTACCCACGCTTGTCAGACCTGCTCGGAAAGGTGCGCCGGCTCTGCGCACATTTCCGCAAGTCCCACACGGACGCTGCCACCCTGCAACATCGGTTTCATCTGCCAGTGCACCGACTGCTGTGCGACATGCCCACACGGTGGAACTCTACGCTCCACATGTTGACCAGGCTCTATGAGCAGCGTGGAGCTATAGTGGAATACCAACTCCAACATGGGCGGCGCAGTGGGAGTCAGCCTCCTCAATTCTTTACAGAAGAGTGGGCCTGGTTGGCAGACATCTGCCAGGTCCTTGGAGGAGTCTACCCAGATGGTGAGCGGGGATGCTGCAATCTTTAGCATCACCATTCCTCTGCTATGCCTCTTGAGAAGTTCTCTGCAAAGCATAAAGGCAGACGCTTTGCGCTCGGAAACAGAGCCGGGGGAAGACAGTATGTCGCTGGATAGTCAGAGCACCCTCCTGTCTATATCTCAGCGCGTTGAGGAGGAGGAGGAGCACGAGGAGGATGAGGAGGAGGGGGAAGAGACATTTTGGCCCACTGCTGAGGGTACCCATGCTGCTTGCCTGTCATCCTTTCAGCGTGTATGGCCTGAGGAGGATCCTGAAAGTGATCTTCCTAGTGAGGACAGCCATGTGTTGCGTACAGGTACCCTGGCACACAAGGCTGACTTCATGTTAGGATGCCTTTCTCGTGACCCTCGCGTTACACGCATTCTGGCCACTACGGATAACTGGGTGTACACACTGCTCGACCCACGGTATAAGGAGAACCTTTCCACTCTCATACCCGAAGAGGAAAGGGGTTTGAGAGTGATGCTATACCACAGGACCCTGGCGGACAAACTGATGGTAAAATTCCCATCCGACAGCGCTAGTGGCCGAAGGCGCAGTTCCGAGGACCAGGTAGCAGGGGAGGCGCAGAGATCAGGCAGCATGTACAGCACAGGCAGGGGAACACGCTCTAATGCCTTTGACAGCTTTCTGGCTCCCCAGCAAGACAGTGTTACCGCTCCCCAGTCAAGGCTGAGTCGGCGGGAGCACTGTAAAAGTATGGTGAGGGAGTACGTAGCCGATCGCACGACTGTCCTCCGTGACGCCTCTGCCCCCTACAACTACTGGATGTCGAAGCTGGACACGTGGCCTGAACTCGCGCTGTATGCCCTGGAGGTGCTTGCTTGTCCTGCGGCTAGCGTCTTGTCAGAGAGGGTGTTTAGTGCGGCTGGGGGAATCATCACAGATAAGCGTACCCACCTGTCAACCGACAGTGCCGACAGGCTTACACTCATCAAGATGAACAAAGCCTGGATTTCCCCAGACTTCTCTTCTCCACCAGCGGACAGCAGCGATACCTAAACAATACGTTGGCTGCACCCACGGATGGAAGCATTGTTCTCTATCACCATCAAAAACGTGGACCTTTTAGCTTCATCAATCTGTGTATAATATTCATCCTCCTCCTCCTGCTCCTCCTCCTGAAACCTGACGTAATCACGCCGAACGGGTAATTTTTCTTAGGCCCACAAGGCTCAGTCATATAATTTTTGTAAACAATTTTTATACGTTTCAATGCTCATTAAAGCGTTGAAACTTTCACCTGAACCAATTTTTATTTTAACTGGGCTGCCTCCAGGCCTAGTTACAAATTAAGCCACATTAACCAAAGCGATTAATGGGTTTCACCTGCCCTCTTGGTTGGGCATGGGCAATTTTTCTGAGGTACATTAGTACTGTTGGTGCACCAATTTTTTGGGGCCCTCGCCTACAGTGTAATCCAATTAATTTTTTGCCCACCTGCATAAAAGCTGACGTTACATCAGCTGTGTTTTGCACTGCAATGGGATATATTTATGTACCGCCGGTGGGTTCCAGGGAGCCACCCATGCCATGGGTCCACACGGAATTCCCATTGCGGAGTTGTACCTGCCTGTGACTATTTATAAAAAACCGCGGTCTGACTGGGGCATGCAGACACCTTGACAGAATGAATAGTGTGTGGCACATAGGTTCCCCATTTCTATGCCCACGTGTGCAGCTCCTGATGGCGGTGGCACAGGATTATATTTCTCATTGCTTCTGTACAGCATTGTGGGCTATCGCCCCGCCCCTTTTAAAGAGGGTCGCTGCCTAGCCGTGCCAACCCTCTGCAGTGTGTGCCTGCTGTTCCTCCTCATGGCAGACACACTTATAAATAGACATGAGGGTGGCGTGGCATGAGGGCAGCTGAAGGCTGCGCAGGGACACTTTGGTGTGTGCTGTGGACACTGGGTCGTGCGGGGGGGGGGGGTTGGGCAGTATGTAACCCAGGAGAAGTGGCAGCGGAGTGTCATGCAGGCAGTGAATGTGCTTTGTTGGAGGTAGTGTGGTGCTTAGCTAAGGTATGCATTGCTAATGAGGGCTTTTCAGAAGTAAAAGTTGTTGAGAGGGGGGGCCCACTCTTGTTGCTATTGTGGCTTAATAGTGGTACCTGGGAACTTGAGATGCAGCCCAACATGTAGCCCCTCGCCTGCCCTATCCGTTGCTGTGTCGTTCCCGTAACTTTCTTGAATTGCCCCGATTTTCACAAATGGAAACCTTAGTGAGTATCGGCGATATACAAAAATGCTCGAGTTACTCGAAACGAACCCTCGAGCATAGCGATAATTTCGTCCCGAGTAACGAGCACCCGAGCATTTTGGTGCTCGCTCATCTCTAATTTTTATACATACATGAAGAGTGCTGAAGCACGTTTTTGTTACCTTATTTTGTTGCAGCCATTTGTTGTGAACCTTCACAATTTATTTGTTGGATTTGCAGACTTTTGTTTTCTGACTGTAAATGAGGTCAGCCTTACTAAAACTGATAAGTATGCACACCATAGGGACTTAGCAATCAACAGGTCCGTTGCGTAGAAGAGCATCACATTAAAGGACTTGGACTCTTCTATGAGGTATATTGCTCACAGCTATGGATTGAGTTAAGATACAAAAGGGTAAGCCTAAGTACCAAATAAGACATACCCTCAAAATAAGACATAGCATGATTTTCCAGAATTTTTGAGGATGCAAAATGATTTTTCAGGCTTTTTGAGGATGCTTGAAATATAAGCCCTACTCCAAAATTAAGCCCTGCTAACAGTTAATTAAAAAAGTCAATTTAAATAGTGTCCAGGCAGCTATAGATGTAAAAAAGTTAAACCTTTTTGAACAAAAATTAATATAAGACACTGTCTTATTTTCGGGAAAACAGGTAATAGACATTTTGGCTGGGATTCAAACGCTGTGTCTGACATGCTCTTTGTTGCTGGTAATAAAGCAATAACCCTTAAAAATGAACTGTTCAACAGAACTGATCTGGTTTCAGCATTATTAATAATTTTGTGCTGTTGATGTTTATTCATACTGAGCATCAAGTATAATTGTTTTTCCTATTATTCATAGAGTCTTATTAATCCTAGGAGCAACTTAGCTGAGTTTCTTGGCCCGATATTGCACTTGCCCATGTGAATGTATCCCTATTAGAGATGAGCGAACCTACTCGGCCACGCCCCATTTTCGCCCGAGCGCCGCGATTTTCGAGTACTTCCGTACTCGGGCGAAAAGATTCGGGGGGCGCCATGGGTGAGTGGAGGGTTGCAGCGGGGAGTGGGGGGGAGAGGGAGAGAGAGAGGGCTCCCCCCTGTTCCCCCCTGTTCCCCGCGGCGCCCCCCGAATCTTTTCACCCGAGTACGGAAGTACTCGAAAATCGCGGTGCTCGATCGAGTAATTACTCGAAATGAGTAGGTTCGCTCATCTCTAATCCCTATGATGAGAATTTTAACAGCAGATTTCACTCTTTCAAATAAGGTGAAATTTGCAAAAATCCATCAACATCTGCCCCATCTGCGGATTATTTGTAGCGGGACGCAGCAGAATTTGCCGCTGTGGAATTCTGTATCAAATTCCACTGACCTAATTGCAGATTTTGATGTGGAATTGAAGGCTGATTTAAGCTATTTTCATTCTGCATCAAAATCTGCATTTAGCTCCGTGGATTTTGGCATAGAAATTACCACAATTTGTGGCAGGAATGTAGAAAATTTCGTCCTTTTGATAGGGCCTTGAAGGGTTCTAGAATAGAGAGGTATAGTCTGGGGTCTATATTTTTTAGTAAATTATGGGGTCTATTTATTTAGGTGGTCTGTGACATGTATATATTCGGGTTGTCTGAAATCTACATTTAGGGTTCTGGGTCTGTCATTATTTAGGGGTCTATATTTGTTTAAGTGTTCTGGTCTATGGTTTGTGCAAGTTTAGGGGGGCTGTTTTGGGGTCTGCATTTTGGAGTGTGATAAGTGGAATTATATGCTCTATGTGCCTTTGGCATCGTTCCATAAGCTACTTTTCAGAATCTCCCTGATGTCCCTTCTATAAAGTTGGCAAGTCTGAATAATAGACACATCTATACCTTAAACTCTAACATAACGATAAAATTTTGAAAGGAGGTTATTTCTGCAGACCTTGCGCCTGCTTCACAGTCAATTACAACAAGATATATTTAAAATACCATGTTTACCTATGGGGAAAAAAAATCAGTCATCATTACAGGAGAAAGCAAAGATCATGAATGATATACTGGAGGAGCCATACTAATGTAATGAGCACAGAGCTGACGGTACGAAGCAATTCAGCCTACTTCTAGACCTTTGCCTGAGAAGTGTCCTAATTAACTTGACAGCAGTTTGGCAAGTAGATCTTGAAATTTAGTCATCCGCCCAGCAGGCTCCTAACTTAATATCCTTTGGGGGTGTAAGGCTAGACTTGAAATTTCTTAAAAAAAAAGAATAAAAAAGAAAAAAAGTCCATACTTCATAAATGTCTACACTCACTTATATGACAATGCTCCCCCACGTACATGCAGACAAACACATAAACATACAGGCGCATACAAACATAAAGATATCCACAAGCAGACATATTCAAATACATATTGTTACACACTGCACATACATACAAATATACAAACATACAAACTGAGATATTGACAGTAATTGGCACATGGTATATTTTAAAGTTGCACGTCTTTGTAGCACTCTTGTGCTAGAATTTTCAAAGGGGGGGGGGGGGGGAGGTCAGGTCTTCTCTGCAAATCCCCGACACTTGTCTTCGTTCAACTCTTTCTGGTCAGGGATTTGAAAATCCCACCTCCAGGAAGCGCTGCCTTTGATTGATTCTCAAGCGCCAAGGCTCAGCCAATCAGAGTCATCGCTCAATGAACCAATCACAGCCTTTGCATAGTGCATTGAATGGCTGGGATTGGTTCATCAAGTGCTGGCTCTGATTAACTGAGCCGCGGCTCTCAAGGACCAATCACAGCCAGCTCTTCCTGGAGGCGGAGATTTCAAACCTCCAAACCAGGAGGGGCTGCCTGAAGACTACAGAAAAGTGTGCCAGAGCCACGCCGGAGCCGGACAGCGCATGATAGGTGATGTATTATTAGGATTTTTTTTAATGCGCCTAGGGCTAATTTTAGGGCTCTTACAGTAGGACTTTCTTCTGTAAAAACTGCATCACATCACACAAAAACCAAGTTTTCGTGTAATGCGATGCAACACAAAGTAAGTCTCCATATCGAAACATGGAAGATAAAACAATCGCACATTACAGAAAGATAGAGCATTCAATGATTTTTTATCTCTCCACATCGCATCAGTGAAAATATCACTGATTGGAAGTAAGCCAGTGTAAATCATTGGTTTCCTAAAATGCTTTTTGACTGACTAATGCTTCAGGCAAAAATTGTGCGACGATCGCGCAATTTTCCTGCTCGTATGAAACCACCCTTAAACTTAAATCCTCCCATGCCTTTTGGTCCATGGGTGGACAATAAAATGCCGCAATTAGCAGTCAAAGACAGCAGTTTTATCATTACCCCGTTAAAGGTCGATTCCAGGTGATTTTTTGTCTTCCCTGGTGATGCTTCCTAATTTTTGGATTCCATGAGACAGCAATTCTTGGCAGTCTTGGCTCAGGGAGGCGTAGAACATATTGAGAAAAACAAAGTTGGTGTTCAATAACTCAGGAGTGGAGTGGTCACGTACTAGTTTGGTGGTAAATTTCTCAATTCGTAACCTGTGAGTGACCTTGAGCTGGAGACAAAGACATCGTTGCTGGAAAACATCTAGTCGCAGGTTGATACATGAGGTTGCTTTCCATGTTCTAGATGCATATAATGCAGTCAGGCCCACAACAGTGTTCAGAAGACGTATCTTCGCTTGTAATGGGAGTAATACAGTAGCCTATATAGGGCATAGACGTTGGAAAATTGTGCATGCCTTCCTGATGTTTTTTGTCGGAATGCAGTAACTAACCTCGGCTGTAAGGCACTTTGGGTCCAATTACTGTTCTAGTTCCTTCCTTGAAACTAAATATTCAGTATAGTTTCAATTAGAATTACTAAATAGAAGGGAGTAGCAGTTATAAAGATCAGTGGTTCGTGACCTGAAGCTCCCCAACTGTCATAAGACCACAACTCCCAAGATGTTTGGAATTGCAGTTTCACAATAGCTGGAGAGTTACAGGCTGCAGAGCACTGATGTTGACGAAGCCTTTGAGAAGAATACACAACATCTTATATTTGCCTAATAAAACAATGTGTTCAATTTCCCTACAGTCCCACACAGGACAAATGAAGCATTACGGGGATCCTATTAAAATTAATTTCTGTGTATACACTGAATGGCTACTTCATTAGGCACTCATCTAGTAGCGCATTGGACTTCCCTTGGCCTTCAGAACCGCAGCAATTTGTCATGGCATGGATTGTGTGTTGAAGGGTTGAAATCATTCTGCAATAATAATGGTCCATGGGGACAGGACAGCTACTTGCTGTTGCTCCAAATTGGATTTATGTCCTAACATGCTCTGAGCAACAGATAGGAAGGGTTCAATGATTTATGCTTCTTGCACCATATTCTGTCCATCCCACCAACACGGTGCAACAGAATTCTGGATTTTTCGATCAGGTCATGTTTTTCCACTGCTCTGTGATCTAATTTTTGCGCCTTTTCCCACACTTGAGTCTTTCTGTTTCTCTTAGTCAGCAATGGCACTCCAACTGGTGGTCTGCTGATAAAGCCCATCTATGCTAATGAATGATACATTTGGACATGTCAGCTGAAACACCGGCATTGTATTTTGCTGCAAAGCACTTGGCTCTGCACTGTTTTTTTTATAAGAACGATTCGCAACATCATTCTCTGATGCATTCAACATCAAGTCATTACGAATCATTAACTTTTCAGCTGAACAATGATTTTAAGATGAGCTTAAAATCCATTGTTTAGCCGGACAGTTGATAACAGCGACCACACACTGTGTTCTGCACGGGTGTCAGAGATTACATTGTATTCAGCCAACAAAACTTGTGATAACAAAGGAGCTGTGTGCAGTTTAGACCACCTGCTGTGCTCTGCAAACAGCTCCAGGAGGCTTATTTGCATGCAAATGAAGCTGATAAAGTGTTAATGGACATTAGTGTCCATTAACACTTTATGCAAAATGATCACTTAAACTGTCACTCTTTCAATCGTTTGAAAGATTGTCTTTGCGTGTAAATGAGCCTTAACTCAGACAACCCATTTGATTTGATTTTGCATGAAACTGAGTTGACCTAGCAAACAGATGCAAATGTTGTTGTCGATACATTTTTTTAGGCACCTCCAATACTAGGATGGTGGAGTGTACCTACACGTGGGTCTGACTGACATGCAATGCCTTTACTGAAACAATATTTCATATGTGAAATAGGTGAATTAACAAATATATTTTTACACATAATGAAGTCTCAAGCGTCATGATAGCAATTTGTTAAGATACTTTTCGATCAGGTGATAATTGCCTAGAGATATTTTAGACACATTTAGAAAATCCTCTAATAGAGTTACAGGGAGAGAAAAACTGCAAACCTTCAAGGTGCTTCCCGGGACTGGCGAGAAATAGATGACTTTTTCAGGGAGCTCAATTGATTGCAGTCAGTGAAAAAAAATATGACTTTATTTAAAAGGCAAATTATACATCCTTTGCACAGGTTCTGGAAAGAGCAATCATCTCACTAGAGTTGCATTGTCAGTTAGAATGGGAAGACATAATTCTATCAGGTTCATTTAATTCCTTTTATGTCTTGTCATAAACAACCAGAATATTACTCGCTAACTCCAAAACAGCAATCATATGTCATTCCGGGTCAGCATCCTCACAAATAATGATTTCTGAATTTCTCTTTGTTATGTTTGATAATCATATATCCATCAGCATACATCAAATAAACCAGAAACAGAAAATTTCACAGACGTGATATTTGTTCTTTTAGTTGTCTCTTGTACATATTTTATATTCCACTGGGATGTTTATAGAAAACTCATTAGCAGCTTCTCCGTCTCATCTATGCGCAAATGTTCTCTATGCAAATCCTCAAACGTGTATAGATCCTCCCTAGGTAAGGTCTGGTGGAGCTTGGCATTCATTCTGGGTACCATCTTGTATTTCCCATAGGGATTGTCAACTCTTCCTCCAATGCAAGAGTAAAGAAGAATAGAGTTATGGTAATGTGTAAGCGCTGCGGAATAAGTTGGCGCTATACAAATGAAGATTATTATGTGGCATTGGATTAATGGGGGTCAACCCGACTTACTGTGGGGTTGTCATATGCATCTATTGCCCTTATTGTAGTATTATGTTGTCTCTAAATATGATTGCTAAAGCCACCACGTGGCTATCAGGAGAGTCAAATATTATGGCAGAGCCACACTTGGCTTTCGAGCACCAATGTTGTTCGGGCAGTAGTTCTCTGAAATGTGTGGATGTTAATAGTGACCACAAAATGTGATTTACAGCTGTCCTGTGATGTCTATATAAATATAGTAATAAAGCTTTTATGCAGATATCTTTCAGTTGAAGTATGTATACATTTTTTTGGGACACCCAGTATTTTTGAATATTGCTATTGTCATTTAGTTATGTTCCTGCCTGGACCTTTAAAGAGAGGTCACATGACTTTGTACACTCTGAGCTGCATATTGATTGGCTGAGGGGCTAGGTATAAAAGAGAGGGACTGTTCCCAGCCTGGCCCTGGTGTGACTCAGCGGTTTCAGAGATGGCAGGAAAGAAAGAGACATGTTAGTGAGAGTTGCAGCAAGGAGACCTGCAGCTGGACTGTTGTGGACCCAAGTGAATGAGCCTCACATGAATGACTTAGCATCTGAAAACTGAGCAGGGGAGATGTCCGCTGAGGAATTTGGTTGGTCCTGCCAATAGATATGCTGTGAGGGGATGAGACCATTTTAAAGCGCTGCGGAATAAGTTGGCGCTATACAAATAAAGATTATTATTATTATTATTTCTCCAGGCAACATGTACTATCATCCGAGACTCAGAAATTGTCATCTGTGACCCATTTGAATGTGACAACAAATGAGAGACCAAAGAAATCAATGGAGGAAAGTTCTGGAAACAAACATCAATGGTGCGTGTCATGAGTATCGTCTTTCAATACCCTTAAGGTAACACTCAGAGAGTAACCATTGAAATACAGTTTTAGGTCAAAGGCACTGTGATTACATACCGGCTTGTGGATAGCAACTAATTTTCAGTGTGACAGCCTTAATCCCCCCTACAAGTACAGACCTGCAGTATTTACAAAGATCACCAGATATTGGTTAAGTGCGTACCAGAGCGTGAGTGTATATTGACAGTTGTCTTCAAGGAGCTCTCTAACTTTATTCCGAATTCAGTGGATTAGTATTCCTGGCTGGGGTGGACTGTACAATTGCTGGTGATAACTATATGGTGTACACCTGCTAGTTTTCAAACCTGTTAATTATGAGACTGTTTGCTGTCTGTTTGTCTATCTATGTGGGGTTTTTTTGCCCCACTATTCTGGTCACAGCACTTAATTTCCCTGAAATGTCTTTACACATACTCCCTCTTTTTCGTCAGTCACTATGTGGTATATGGTCCGAGATGTGGTTGGTTGTTGCTCTATGGCAGTCATTATCACTATTCGGACCACTATGGGGGATATTGATACTACTGGGGCCACTTTGGAGGTAACTTTTACTACTGGGACCACTATGGAGGTCACTATCACTACTGGGGCCACTGTAGGGACACTGTTACTATTGCAGCTAGTGTGGTGGCACTGTTAATACTAGGATCCCTATGGGGGTCACTATTACTATTGGGGTCATTAGGGCTTGTTCACATAGGTGTAAGTACATTCTGTTTGTAAAAATCTGCAGCATATTTGTGTGACCAAAAATTGCTTACACCCACGTTTTTTGACCACTCCATATTGTTTTATGTGCACAAATACACTACGCATGCAAAAAAACAATGCAAGCAGGCTAAGTGAAATGGTATAGAAATACACAATTTTCCTACATATTGACTACATATTTGTGCCCACTCATTTTCTTCAATAGCCTACTGCAATACATAATATGCACCAAAATAGGTCATGCCACATATTTTTCACGTGATTGCACGTCAAATGAAAAATATACTCATATGAACGAACCCATTGAAATCAACGGGTATTATCCACTGCATATTACGCGTGCAGAAGCTGTACGTGCATTATGCTGCACATATACACCCATGTGAATGAACCCTTATTATACAATCACCCCTTTAAAGGTAACCATAAGGCTGATGTGGCCCTCGGTGAAACTGAGTTTGACACCCCTGCTCTATGGTATCTTGTTTGAACCTGTAGCTTGTAACACAAATCCCTATGATGCTGTGACTCCTGGTCAATAGATCCACGGCTACTCATCCGTAATGCGGGCGTAAAATGTGTCATTATACGCTTGTGTTAAAGCTGCCTTAATCTGACTTTGGGAATATTTTTGTTTTCACTTTAAAATAATCCCATGTTGTCACTGTCAGAATCTGGATGATTTTCTTTCTGGATTAGCGGTTATTATAGACTTCCATGTTACGGATTAACAGGGTTTTACTATATTTAAATGCCATCTCCTACCATTTTTGAGCTCTCCTGAACGGCGTACAAAAGTACTAAATTGGTCATTTTTTTGCCTGCGTTATGCAAGCTAGATTTGAGATTTGTCCCAGTTAACATTTCAGTACGTTTTGAAGTGTGGTAAGTTAAGCGGTCCTGACATTTGCTGATCTCAGAAGCTAATTGCTTAAATCGCCCTCATTTATTTTCATCTGAAAGTCTCTGACCTTCTGCTTTGTTTTTATTTGACATATTACTGCCACCTACCTGTAGATATAATTTAACTAATAAGCACTTCAGTGATGCATGTCATGTAACTTCCACCATCGTGACCGCTACTCTTTCTCTTCTTACAGAGACTGTTTTTGTGATATTATAGTCAACGTTCAGCTGTGGAGCCATCGCTGACCCATTAGCCCTTTAAATGGAAAAGTACATGATGATGTGTGTGATGTCATAGGCCATATGTATGTCTTTCTCATAGACTTGTCACATGTAGAATCCTCCTGGTTATATAAGATAATGTAGGCTGCAGTGTTATGGCTACCAGCCATGCCAGTACATTGTCCACCAGAGAGACATATCATCCTAAGTGATGCTTGAGAAATGTGTTGCGCCGTACCTTGTGCCAAGTGGTGGATGAGAGTACCCTCTGTCCACACTCAGGCTTTCTTTATATGTGTTTTATGTTACTTTGTGTTTTGCTCTATTCCCCTTCCGCGGTAATAAATTATTTATACTGACAAGAAGCCGAGAGCGCTGAGATCTTTCACTGCCTAGGCAGTTTCCCCTTTATCCTAAATGATGAATCCAGGTTCTGTTTGGGAGCCACCATTTTTGAGTATGGAGGTCTAGTGGTGACCACTTCACCAATCCTGCGTTTGCTGTGGAATAACACATTGTCTCAACCTCTGGTGTGATAATCTGGGGATTCATCACATATGATAGTTGATCACCCCTAGTAGAGATTGAAAGACACTAACAATTCTGCAGCCACATGTCTTGTATCTCATGGCAGGGCTTTCAACAGGCATTCTTCAGCTGGATAATGCTCGCCCACACACACAGCAAGGGTTCCCAGGAATGCCTCCACCAGGTTGTTATACTTTCTTAACCTACCTGGTCAGCAGATTTATTGCCGATCAAACTTTTATAAGACCAGCTGGGGTGCCAACTTTGTCAGCTTACGAGTGTATAGAATCTAGAGGCCCAGTTGGAACATCTGCGGGCACACATGCCACAAAATAATATATGGAGCCTGTATGCCTCCAGGTCCGACCGTATCTCATCATGTATCCGGGCTATAGGTGGCCCAGTAGGGTACTAGAGCCTCCTTTGAATTGTACAGTTTTCCACAATAAACTTATCCTTGCACTCTAATATTGTAATTGCAGCATTCGAGGAGTGGGCCACGGCCTAGGAGACAGCAGGGAAGAGCTTGGGCCTTGTCACAGGGCTCTACCATCTCCCACCCAGAGGGTAAACAGGGACACATCCAAGGGGCCGACGGCAGGCTATTAAATAGGGAAACCCAACAGTGGTTTACCTTGAGTCCTTTTGTAACGTGTGATGCCACCGTTCCGTCCTCCACAATGAATTCTAGATGATGTAATAAAGAGTCTACACCTCTTCAGAGTTGACTTTTTAAAGGCAGAACCAGGAAGGTCAGTAATGCCATTTATTTGGAACCCAACTTGAATAAATCCAGAAACAGTTCAAAACACTTGTACATCCACGGGCAAAAGACACTGGTACAGGAGAACACGTGGTATGACAGGGAGGAAACACAGGAGGACAGAGGGACTCTCACAGGCCAGGTTATCTGTGGTTCGCTGTTCCCGGACACACTCCTACTTCCACTCGACAACTCTCTACTGGTACACAGTTTAGGAATTACACTTGGCGCTACACGGTGGGATCATACAGCCTTGCAGTTTCTCTTAATATTCAGCGTAAGGACCCTGATAGCCTAGACCCTGCACACACAGCATACTCTCTGCCTCTTCCATGTTCTGGGCCCACAGACTGAAAAGTATCTGTGGGCAGACAGGCTCCACACTCCACAACAGGACTGACAAGACGACTCCCAGAGGACAGAGCTGAACAGGCCTCAATCATGCACTAACAACCACATATATAAGATAAAGTCACAAGACATACAAAAGCTAGATTTCCAGACGTAACCCAGACAGTAACCCATTCAGTGCTGCAGCTATGCAATACATATCAAATTCACTCACATGAAAGACACTGACAACACATAGGCACAAGACATACATAGACCATTCAGAAACATCCAGACAGTCTTGTACATTGACTTCTGTACACTACATAATCACTTACATATCTCACCACTACAATCACACCTATAAAGTTTCATTCAATTCCAACAACTCCTTTTTGGTGTTATTTATTTTTCCGCATTGTGTGTATTATCAATGTTCTCTAAATACGATGTCCTATATTTTGGTCAGATTCCCTATGTTGCCCCATTTTCCTCAGATCTCCAAATTTAACACATTTCTGTCTTGTCCTTCTGCTCTGCTGCTCAACACGTCTTTATCAACACTATCCTTGTCATAACTACTTTGGCAGGGGTATAACTTGAAGATCCTGGGTCCTAATTAGAGATGAGCGAACGTACTCGTTTAGGGCGATTTCGCAATCGAGCAGCGCTTTTTTCGAGTAACTGACTACTCGGGCGAAAAGATTCGGGGGGCGCCGGGGGTGAGTGGGGGGTTTTGGGGGGGAGAGAGAGCTCCCCCCTGTTCCCCACTGCTGCCCCCCGCTCCACCACGCTGCCCCCGACGCCCCCCGAATCTTTTCGCCCGAGTAGTCAGCTACTCGAAAAAAGTGCTGCTCATTTGCGAAATTGCCCTAAACGAGTACGTTCGCTCATCTCTAGTCCTAATACAAAATCTATAACCTGTGGTTTGCCCACCTCTCGCCATTAATAATAATGGTGGCAGAAGGGTATTTGTGCAACTACTACCACTGCACCCCTATACAGCATCTATACACCTGTGCCTGGATCTATTTGCTAATTTTCTAGCACTTTGCTTTCTTTTTATCTGATCTTCATCTTGACTTTTTAGTTTGTATAGTAACAGTCATTAGTAGGAAGAACCTAAAGACTGTGACCTGCAGCCTGTGGAGGATTTACAATCTATTCTCATAAGTCAATGGTCTATCAATGAAGAATACTACACACATTTCTCCCTGCGATTAGTATGCATACCTATGGCGGTATCCAAGTAAATCCATTTATTGCCTTAAATGTAATGTTTTCAAACTCCTTGGTCAGAATGAATAATCTCCCAGTTAAGTCGGAGTACAGGTGAGTTTGTCTCAGGTTATTTCATAGCTGTCTGCTCAGTTTAGAGGACACTTTCTGAGATTAATTGGCACAAATTCAGTATACATTTACCTTGTGCTACCATCTGAACCCAGGAAAGCAATTTATTCTCCCTTCTCCTTGAGGAATGTATGTGCCACTGTTTGACTAAGACTCCCCATTCGTATAATGTCATTCATAGATGTTTAATTCCAGGCATCTCCTTCTAATTTGGGGGAGTGCGCGGGCTCCGAATAACTTGTTAATTTTTCTTGCTGCTTATCCTCATATGAATAAAATGTGAAGATTTTGCTCATGTGCACTCAACTTGATAAATGATGTGACTTTTCTATCTTATTATCTCTTCGCGTTGAGAACATTTCCAGTAAAAATCTTGTTTAGGAACAACATGAAACTGACACACAGCATATGCATTCACAGATTTATATTCCTTATTGCAAAGTGAATCTCAATTTCCATGTATCCCTTAAAACTAGAGCAGTATAAAAGCTTTTAGAGTTTGGTGGATTACACTGCAATACCCTGTTTTTTTTTTGTTTATGGAGTTATTATCATAATCTATTATTCAACAGTCAGAAATTATTGGGTAGTTCTTGAGATGAGTCCATATCGCTGCAGATGCTACTGACAAATCGTTGATTACGGTAGTTTTTTAATTCTTTTTTTTTTATTTTATTTTAATCAGTCTCTTACAACTAAACTGATAAATAGAATTAATATAAGGAAGGGCTGTTACATGAAAATAATATGATCAAAGGGTGTCTAGCTGCTGAAACCCCCTCAGTAATCAGCTGTAATGTTCAGGGGAACCAGTCAGCAAATGTTCAATTTACCTACAACACAATCAATAAGGAAATGAAGTATTACACTGTTCTAATTGAAATGAATAGGTTGTCCATGTAATGCAGATTTCTCTATAGGACTTCAAAAAGTCCAGAAAAAAACACAAGTACAAAGTAAAAAATTTACCAAAAATGCAAGTAAATAATGCCATTGAAATGCATGCATTTTTAAAAGGGTTAAAACTATGATGGTTGGTAAAGAACCCATAACTTTTCATTCCGGTTGTTTAAACCACCCTGTCAGAATGGCCACTTTATTAAGGCCTTTTTAGACAGAACGATTTTTGATCAAAAATCGCTCAAAGCCATCTTTTGAGCAATAATCGTGTCTAACTGCACTGACATCATGCAGTTTTCGTTAAGCCGTCGCTCATCGTTGTCTTTCAGCATGCTGAAAGATCAGCGATCAGTTATCAGAAATTTACAGCGGGATACAGCTGATACTATTGTTTCAGCTGTATCCTGCTCCCTGAAGACAGGCGGGGTATGAAGAACACAGCGGTCGAGCTGTGTTCTTCATCCCTCGCTTGGAGCGCTCGGCTGTATAACAGCTGGGCGCTCCGAGGGGGGAACAGCTGGATGCAGAAGACAAGAAGCCCCACTTGTCTTCTGCATCCCTCTCTCGGAGCGCAAGGTGATCGCTCAACGTTTGAGAGATTACATTGCGCTGCAAAAAAGCACACGATTATCGCTCAAAAGATTTTTTTTAAGCGATAATCATTATGTCTAAACCATCCTTTAGACACCAGCTCTTTCACAACTGGAGCTTCCCTGTATAGAAATTAGGAAAGTGACCCATAGTGCAGTATAAAATCAAGGGAGGAAGTTTTCTGTGGATCAGTTTCAGTTTGAATCCGCATTAGAATCGAGAGATCGGAGCGACTTCAAATGAAGTATGGTCATCCTTGCTAGACTAGGCAGGCTGGTATTTTTAAAAACTGTAAACCTTGCAAGGCTTTCTTGTGCAATCTTGTTAAGAGTATATCGAGAACGGTGTGAGTGAAGAAATAGATCTCAATAGAATTCATTGTCAAAAGGGGTCAGAGGAGGAGAGCAAGAATAATTCTGATGAACAAGCAGTGCACAGTCATCCAAATTGCAGCCAGATACAACTCTAGTGCTCCAACTAATGTGTTCGTATGCACAACTCGTAATTTCTTATTGATCAATTACAAGGGGATGCTCATAATTCCTTGACTTTTCGTTCTTCATTTGTTTTCACATCCATGAAAGTTATATAATTTGAAAGCTCAATCTTTACAATACTTTGTGAGCAAATTTTGGCTCAATCTCATGTGCGATTCTTATGTTATGCAGCTTTGAAGACAACATGGCGGTATCTACAGCAGATTGCACTTCAAAGGAGGGCACAGCAGTGATGAAGTTCCTGTTTAAGAAAGGGATGTCAGCCAAAGACATTAATGGTTACAAGGTACAAACATTAGGTGACAAGTGCCTTTCTTACTCCACAGTGAAAGATTGAGTTGCAAAAATTAAAACCAGCCTCTTCAACACTGACGGTAAAGACCGTTCCTGGAAACCATCAGTGGTGACCATTCCAGAAACCATAGACACCATCCATGACATCATTCTGGTAGACCAGTGAATTTCTGCTAAGATGACAGCCAAGGCACTGAACATTTTCATCAAAAGAGCTGGATCAAGAATTCATAATTATCTGGACATGAGGGAAGTGTGTGCCAAGTAGTTTCTGAAATGTTTGTCAGCAGATCAAAAGCATGCTCGTACAATTATCCCAGGAAATTCTGCAGTGTTTTCTGCAGGATGCTGATGCTTTCCTGCCTTGACTGATAACAATGGATGAGATGTGGATTTTTATGTATGATACTGTGTCAAAAGAGCAGTCAAAAGAATGGAGACACAGTGGTTCTCCGCATCTAGACAATTTCAACGTGCAGAAGTTGTCATCCAAAGTCTGTCTTCTGTGATAAAGATGGGATACTGTTTGTGGGCTTAACCCTTTCCAATCCAATTTGTATCCTCGTTTTCCTAGGGGGCTTACTCTTTTTATCTGCCATTATACAATGGTGCTATCTGCTGGCTAAAGCTAGTACTGCATGAGGTGACAGGTTGGATAGGCTCCGACAGCAGAGAGGCTGGCGATATACAGTAAGTGAACCCCGACTATGTGTCTTCCAACATCGGAACTGTACAGCCTTAAATCATAATGTCTTTTGACCTCAGACAGTGGATTTGAAAGGGTTAAAGTTCTTTGACATGCAAAGATAATCTTTCAAACTGTTGAAAGATTGAAAAGATTTAGTGACATATTTGCATAAAGTGTTAATGGCTTTAATGGCCATTAAGACTTTATCAACTTCATTTGCATATAAAAGGACCACTAGGAGTTCTTTGCAGAGCCCAGTGTGTATTTAACATGCCCAGGTGTGTAAACAGCTGCCTACACACTCCATTGTTCTCCTCAGGGCTAGTGTAAACATGCCGCGGGGGGGGGGGGGGAACATTCTGCAGTCTTTTGAAAGATGGGCGAAATACATTCAAATGGAATGTATTTGCTCAGTCTTTCAGCGGCTGAACGATGGATTTTATGTGATGTAAAATCCATCGTTCAAACGAAAAATGCACGATGCCCGCGTTTACATGTAATGATTATCGCTCATTTTTGGCTGTTTGGATGAATTTTGAAGAATAATCATTGCTTGTAAAATGGCCTTTACCTTCTAAAAGGGTCTCCTATCGCGGCTGTGTATTACACAATACTTTTGGATAAATTGAAGGAGGCTTTGAAATAAAAGAGGTTTGGAAAGTTGACTTAAAGGGGTTGTCCCGCGCCGAAACGGGTTTTTTTTTTTTCAACCCCCCCCCCCCCGTTCGGCGCGAGACAACCCCGATGCAGGGGTTAAAAAAGAACACCGCACAGCGCTTACCTGAATCCCCGCGCTCCGGTGACTTCTTACTTACCTGCTGAAGATGGCCGCCGGGATCTTCTCCCTCGGTGGACCGCAGGGCTTCTGTGCGGTCCATTGCCGATTCCAGCCTCCTGATTGGCTGGAATCGGCACGTGACGGGGCGGAGCTACACGGAGCCGGCATCCTGCATGAGCGGCCCCATTGAGAAAAGAAGAAGACCCGGACTGCGCAAGCGCGTCTAATTTGGCCATTAGACGCCGAAAATTAGACGGCTCCATGGAAACGAGGACGCTAGCAACGGAGCAGGTAAGTGAAAAACTTCTTATAACTTCTGTATGGCTCATAATTAATGCACAATGTACATTACAAAGTGCATTAATATGTCCATACAGAAGTGTATAGACCCACTTGCTGCCGCGGGACAACCCCTTTAAGCTGTCATGTTCCTGCATGACAATGCCTCATTCCACAAGAGCAAACTGGCTGACTTGGGCTTTGATGTACTGAAACATCCTCCTTATTAACCTGATATGGAATCTTCAGACTATCTTGTGTTTTCTAATATGAAAAAACAACTCAAATTTCCCTCCATTTCTGACACAATTGCAGCGACTAATGTCCGCTATGCCGTCCAACTAAAGGAATTCTATCTGGATGGGTTGAAGAAATTGCAACACCATAGTCAGAAGTGTATTGAGAACTGCAAGGAGACTATGTAGAATAATTGTAAAATTTCATTGTTCTATTTCATTTTTTGTGTGGTTAAAACCAAGAACTTTTCAGCACCCCCTCAAATAAGAGAAGATAACTCATTTGAGTGTCATTGCTATTTAAGACTCCATTGGGCAAAAGAGCACAAGAATTAGATCACCGAGTAGTGGAAACATCACCTGGTCAGATCAATCCAGATTTCTGTTACACCATGTGGATTGGAAGGTCTGAATTTGCTGGAAGCAGCATGAATTGATGAACCTTTCTTGTCAGGTGTCCACAGTTCAGGCTGATAAAGATACAATAATGGTCAGTGTGATGGGGTATGTTTCCAGGGTTCTTCATATAGCAGCCAGATAATCCAGATTGAGCTCAGTTCTTTGATTTGTAATCCAAAATCACAGTGATAACACGAGAGAAGCCTCGACATAGCTCCCCAACCAAGTGTCCATCACACTTCCCTCATGGCAGAAAATCCTCTGCTCCAAAACAATATCAAGGGAGATGATCTTAATACATTACCCCAACCAGGTGTCCATCAGTTTGAATCATGTGCCCAGGATCTGGCCTTAGCATCAGATCCTTCAAAGATGGCTCACTCACTCCAACTAACACCGACAGCTACATGTGCATAGTCTCTTCACAACACCATCTCTTTTGTTAAATAGCAAAAGTGTCAATAATTAACAGTCATAACAAAAGGTGAAGGTAGGTCCATGACATACTATGCTTCCCCCATAAACATGCTCTGGTCAGGCTGAGAGAGCTATTAATCTAGTAAATCCCTACAAGGCATAACAATACTACAACCCTATTCCTCTTCAACATGTGCCTGGAAAGGTAGGTGAGAACAATAGAGAATGATGGTGTGGAGGATGAGGCAGACATCCAGAGTCTAGTAGTTGGAGGAGAACAATAAAGTCAGTAAAATAGCAAATTCACAATAAAAATGAAATGAACATAATGCACAATCACAGTGGAAAATGTTTTCTTGGCAAACCCTAGGTGTAGTATTCATGCAGAATAATATAAACACTTAGTGGAATCTATGCCATGACAAATTGCTAGAGTTGCAAAGGCCAAAGGAGGTCCAACATGTTACCAAATGGATCTAAAATAGTTTTCCAGCGGTTTTCCATTTTTTAGCTATGGAAGTTCTAGTCATTTTCAGCACATGTGATATAATAGACAAGTCAGGGGGTTGCAATTTCTTATACCCAATGATAAAAGGGCCACACCTGGGTTCCAATTATGGTTAGAGTGCAAAATCTAACACAATGCTAAGTGCACTTGATCCCATAGTGGTTTAAGAAGTTCACATGACCACCATGTATGTAACAATGAACCAATTTGTTTCTGACATCTCCAGCAAATATTGAAATGCTGGGGTGAAAATTTTGACTGAGATCTTTCTAGGAGTCCAACAAAACTGTGTAATGGAACACCTGATTGCAAACAGATTTGGCCAATTGGGAAAATTTAAAAACCACTGGGCAAAGTAGCATCTTTTCTCAGGATACTCTTGTTAATTTCCTGCCTCAAAAATGAATCCATTGGTACAAAAGAAAATATATCCTTGGGCATAGTTGTTTTAGGCATAACCTCATTTAGGTATTAATTATGATTAGAGATGAGCGAGTACACTTGTCCGAGCTTGATGCTCGTTCGAGTATTAGGGTACTCGAGATGCTCATTACTCGAGACGAACACCACGCGGTACTCAAGTCAATTGCATTTCCTTCCCCGCATGTTTAGCGCCATTTTCTAGCGAATAAACGTGCGGGAAAGGCATTACCACTTTCTGCTGTGACGTGCCAGCCCTCTCCCCCACCACAGTAGTGAATGGCTGGGCCGATCAGGTGACTGCCGAGTACTTAAACTGGTCCCGCCCGTGGCTTGCCTCAGACGCATGCTGGCAGAGGTTAGGGAAAGTATGGCTGCTTATACAGGGATAGTGTTAGCATAGGATCCTGTCTTCAAAAACCCCAACGGTCCTTCTTAGGGCTACTCCTCATCGTGTGCATTAGTGTTGTGGCTGGCTGGAAGCAGTAGTGCACCATTTTTTTTAAGCATCTAGGGCTGTGCAGGCCATTTCAGCTATAGCGTTTCCAGTCTGCAGTGTATTACGCAAAGTTTGGGACAGAGCTGCCTATATAGGGAAAGTTTTACAGGACTCCTGATCCTCTGTGCAAGAACTCCAATGGTCCTTCTTAGGGCTACATCTCACCGTGTGCTTTACAGTTGTGGCTGGCAAGGAGCAGTAGTGCACCAACTTTTGTATTACGCATCTAGGCCTGTTCCCAGTCTTTCAGTAATAGCGTTCTCAGCCTGCAGTGCCGTACAACCAGCACTCACTGTGAAACTGCACTCTAACATTTCCTAGCCTAGTGCAAAATAGTTCAGTTATACCGTTCTGTGTCTGCAGTGCATAACTCAGAGTTTAGGGACACAGCGACTTCTATAAAGAAAGTTTTACAGTCCTGATCCTCCGTACAAGAACCCCAAAGCTACTTCTTAGGGCTACATCTCACCGTGAGCTTTACAGTTGTGGCTGGCTGGGAGCAGTAGTGCACCAACTTTTGTATTACACATCTAGGCCTGTTCCCAGCCTTTCAGTAATAGCGTTCTCAGCCTGCAGTGCCGTACAACCAGCACTCACCGTGAAACGGTACTCTAATATTTCCTAACCTGCTGAGTAGTTATACTGTTCTATGTCTGCAGTGCATTAGACAGAGGTCTCACCGCTAAACAGTACTGTAATATTTCCTGGGTCACTGCAAACTATTTCAGTTATACCATTCTATGTCTGCAGTGCATTAGACAGAGGTCTCAC
Organism: Eleutherodactylus coqui; assembly: GCF_035609145.1. Classification (NCBI taxonomy): domain Eukaryota; kingdom Metazoa; phylum Chordata; class Amphibia; order Anura; family Eleutherodactylidae; genus Eleutherodactylus; species Eleutherodactylus coqui. The sequence goes on along the minus strand of NC_089843.1, from coordinate 76,320,183 downwards.
CGTAAAACAGTACTGTAATATTTCCTGGGCACTGCAGACTATTTCAGTTATATCGTTCTATATCTGCAGTGCATTAGACAGAGGTCTCACCGCGAAACAGTACTGTAATATTTCCTGGGCCACTGCAAAGTATTTCAGTTATACCGTTCTATGTCTGCAGTGCATTAGAAAGAGGTCTCACCGCTAAAAAGTAACTGTAATATTTCCTGGGTCACTGCAAAGTATTTCAGCTCTGCTACTCTGTCTCAAAATACCCTTTCTTTTAAGAGTATTTTGATAGCCGCAGTTACCAGCACTATCCACTGGCTTTAGAGTCTTCTCACACTCCACACAGCCTCTCTTATCTACAAGTCTCTGTGAGCGGTAAATTACCCCTAGGTATCAGCGCAAGACAGTGGGTTAATTATTTCAAGTCACAGCATAGAGCCCCCGCTATCTACAAGTCTCTGTGTGTGGTGAATTAAGCCACAGTTGTCAGTGCTATACAGTTGGGTAATTTATTTGGGCCCTGCTCTATTCTTAATCCGCCATGATGAGGAGTAGGGGTAAGGGTCGAGGACACGGACACGGGCATCCAAGTGAGGGTGTGGGCACAGGCCGAGCTCCTGGGAGTGGTGAATCACAGCCAGCTGCTGAGGGATTAGGAGAGAGGCAAGTTCCTGGGCTCACCAGCTTCATATCACAATTTACGGGTCCGCGTGGTAGACCTTTATTACAAACAGAGCAGCGCAAGCAGGTCCTGTCGTAGATGGCAGAAAACGTGTCCAGCAATGTATCGACCACCCAGTGGTCTACACAGTCCACTACTCCCGGCCTAGGGACTGCAACTCTGAATCCTCTGGCTGCTCCTCCTTCCTCCCAGCCTTCTCACTCCATGAAAATGACATATTCTGAGCAGGCAGACTCCCAGGAATTGTTCTCGGGTCCCTGCCACGAGTGGGAAAAAATGGTTCCTCTCTCACCTGAGGAGCTGGTCGTGACCGATGCCCAACCTTTGGAAAGTTCCCGGGGTCTGGGTGATGAGGCTGGGGACTTACGGCAACTGTCTCAAGAGCTTTCAGTGGGTGAGGAGGACGATGATGGTGAGACACAGTTGTCTATCAGTGAGGTAGCAGTAAGGGCAGTAAGTCTGAGGGAGGAGCGCACAGAGGATTCGGAGGAAAAGCTTCTGGACGATGAGGTGACTGACCCCACCTGGTTTGCTAAGCCTACTGAGGACAGGGCTTCAGAGGGGGAGGCAAGTGCAGCAGCAGGACAAGTTGGAAGAGGCAGTGCGGTGGCCAGGGGTAGAGGCAGGGCCAGAGCGAAGAATCCCCCAACTGTTTCCCAAAGCACCCCCTCGCGCCAAGCCTCTGTGCAGAGGGCTAGGTGTTCAAAGGTGTGGATGTTTTTTAGTGAGAGCGAGGACGTCCGACGAACAGTAGTGTACAACCTGTGTCGAACCAAGATCAGCTGGGGAGCCACCACTACCAGCCTCACCACCACCAGCATGGGCAGGCATATGATGGTCAAGCACCCCACAAGGTGGGACGAAGACTATTCACCACCTCCGGGTCACACCACTGCCTCTTCCCCTGTGCCACAACCTGCCACACAGATCCAATCCCCCTCCCAGGACACAGGAACGAGCGCCTCCCGGCCTGCACCCACACCCTCACCTCCACAGTCCTCCACTCCATCCAGCAATGTCTCTCAGCGCAGCGTCCAGCTGTCACTAGCACAAGCGTTGAAGCGAAAGTCAAATACGCCTCCACACACCCGCATGCACAAGCTTTAAGCGTGCACATTGCCAAATTAATCAGCCTGGAGATGCTGCCGTACAGGCTTGTGAAAACGGAGGCTTTCAAAAACATGCTGGCGGCGGCGGTCCCGCACTACTCGGTCCCCGGTTGCCACTATTTTTCCCAGTGTGCCGTCCCCACCCTACACCAGCATGTTTCCCGCAACAGAAATCGTGCCGTCACCAACGCGGTTACTGGGAAGGTCCACTTAACCACGGACACGTTGACAAGTACTGGCGAGCAGGGCCACTATATCTCCCTGACGGCATATTGGGTGAACTTGGTGGAGGCTGGGACCGAGTCAGAGCCAGGGACCGCTCACGTCCTACCCACACCCAGAATAGCGGGTCCTACCTCGGTGCTGGTATCTGAGTCATTTTATGCCACCTCCTCCAAACCCTCCCCCTCCTCCCCTTCCACCACGTCTATCTCTCAAGAAGTGTGAGCACGTCGCCAGCAGTCAGTAGCATGCGGCGTGGCAGCACAGTGGTGGCCAAGCGTCAGCAAGCCATGTTGAAACTAATCAGCTTAGGTGACAAGAGGCACACGGCCCCCGAGCTGTTACAGGGTCTGACAGAGCAGACCGACCTCTGGCTTTCGCTGCTGAGCCTCCAACCGGGCATGGTCGTGTGTGACAACAGCGGTAACCTGGTGGCGGCTCTGCAGCTCGGCAGCCTCACACACGTGCCATGCCTGGCCCACATCTTCAATCTGATGGTTCAGCGGTTTCTGAAAAACTACCCCCACTTGTCTGACCAACTCGGCAAGGTGCGCCGCGTCTGCGCACATTTCCGCAAGTCCACCACGTACTCTGCCACCCTGAGGACCCTGCAACTTCAGTTTCAGCTGCCAGAGCACCAACTGCTGTGCAATGGCCCAAATGCTGGAATTCTATGCTGCACATGGAGCAGGGGAAGAGACAGCTGGCCACACTGCAGAGGTTACCCATGCTACTTGCCTCTCATCTGTTCAGCATGTATGGACTGAAGAGGAGGAGGAAGAGGATCCTGAAAGTCATCTTTGTAGTGAGGACAGCGATGTGTTGCGTACTGAGACCCTGGCACACATGGCTGACTTCATGTTAGGCTGCCTTTCCCGTGCCTTCGTGTTAGACGCATTCTGGCCAACACTGATTACTGGGTGTACACCCTTCTAGACCCACGATATAAGGAGAACCTTTCCACTCTCATTCCCGAAGAGGAAAGGGGTACGAGAGTGATGCAATACCACTGGGCCCTGGTGGAAAAAGTGATGCTTAAGTTCCCATCTGACAGCAATAGTGGCAGAAAATGCAGTTCAGAGGTCCAACTAGCAGGGGAGGTGCAGGGATCAAGCAGCATGTCCAGAGCAGGCAGGAGAACACTCTCCAAGGCCTTTGCCAGCTTTATGGCTTCCCAGCAAGGCTGTGTCACTACTCCCCAGTCAAGGCTGAGTCAGAGGGAGCACTGTAAAAAGATGGTGAGGGAGTATGTAGCTGATCATACCACCGTCCTCCGTGATGCCTCTGCTCCATACAACTATTGGGTGTCAAAGCTGGACACGTGGCACAAACTTACGCTGTACGCCCTGGAGGTGCTGGCCTGCCCTGCCGTTAGTGTCTTGTTAGAGAGGGTGTTTAGTGCAGCTGGGTGAATCATCATGGATAAGTTTACCCGCCTGTCAACTAACAGCGCCGACATACTTACCCTCATAAAGATGAACAAAGGCTGGATTTCCCCAGACTGCTCTTCTCCACCGGTAGAAAGCAGCGAATCCTAAAGACTCTTTTTGCTGCAACAAGAGAAAAATGAATCCTCTATCACCCCAACAAAGGGGAGAATTAGCTTTGTGTATCCATCTCGGATATTATTACTCATCCTCCTCCTCCTCCTCCTCCTAAAACAACATGTCATCACGCTGAACTGCGGATTTCTATGCGGCCAAAAATGCTCTGTTTAAAACTTTTATCAGTTTTTAAAGTTTTAAAAGTTAAACTTAAATCAATTATTGTAGAGGGCTGCCTCCAGGCTCTGTTACAAATTAACCAATACCGAACTGTATCTTCAAAAAATGTTTGTGGGTTTCACCTGCCTTCGTGGTTGAGCAATTTTTCAGGCTATTGCCGATACTGTTAGCAAACTAATTTTTCCAGGCTTCGCCTATACTCTAGGTAAACAAATTTTTACAGGGGTTCGCCTCTACTATTGGTACACCAATGTTACTGGGGTTCACCTATACTATTGCTACAGAAATGTTACAGGGGTTCGCCTATACTTTTGCTACAGAAATGTTACTGGGGTTTGCCTATACTTTTACTACAGAAATGTTATTGGGGTCCGTTTATACTCTTGCTACAGAAATGTTAGAGGTGTCCGCCTATACTTTTGCTACAGCCCGGCACAGAAATAGAGCATGCCGCGATTTGTTTTCTGCGCGAGATTTCGTGTGGACAAATTGCAGCCGTCTGCATAGGATTGCGTTTTCTAACGCAATCCTATGGCAGCTTCCACAGGTGGAAATTCTGCAGGAAATACCGCCGCGGAATTTTCGCCCGTGTGCATGGGCTGCGCGAATACGTGGTGAATGCGCAGGAAACCTATGTATTCACTGCATATTTGCGCACCATTTCAATGGGCCCACGTGCATTCATTTTTGCAAACGCAAATGAGCCCTAATAGTGACCCTGATAGTGGCCCCAGTAAAAATAATGACCCCCACAGTGGCCCAATTAGTAATATTAACCCCCTCAGTAGTAATACCCCCATAGCAACGTTAACCCCCACTCAGTAATAATTAGCCCCCCTCAGTAATAATTAGCCCCCCTCAGTAATAAGCCCCCCTCAGTAATAATAAGCTCCCCTCAGTAATAGTAATAAGCCCCCCATAGCAATAAGAAGCCCCCCTCAGCAACAATAAGAAGCCCCCCTCAGCAACAATAAAAGGCCCCCCTCAGTAATAAGCCCTTTCAGTAACAATAATAAGCCCCCCCAACCCATATACTTACCTCCTCCCTGCTGTCCTGCTGTCAGCGCCGCTCCTCCTCTTCTCACGCTGATCCCCGGGTGCACACTGTAGCCTGGAACGCTTCCTCCCCCAGTCCTCTCTTGCGGAACTGAAGAGCAGGGGACTCAGGGGAGGAGGATCCTGGCTGCACACTGACGTCAGTGTACAGCACTGCCGGCGTGATTACCAGCGGGGAGCTGCGGCACCCCAGCTGGTAATTGCTGCAGTGGTGAGCGGCGTCAGCACGCCACAGGCCACATAACACGAGGCAGCGGGTCGCCTCCACTTTTGCTACAGAAATGTTACTGGGGTCCGCCTATACTCTTGCTACAGAAGTGTTACTGGGGACCAGCTATACTCTTGCTACAGAAATGTTACAGGGGTCTGCCTATGCTGTGGGTGCACAAAGACTTCCCATCGTGGTGTTTTACCTATCTGGCACAAATACACTAAATGACTTGGGCAGAAATGTGGGCCGAGGTCCTTGGTGGGGTGAAACTCTGCCATGTTTGGGCACTCTGATTTCTTCTTTTGTAATACCATCTTTGTGCACCGACAGCATAGGCGAGCCCAAGGAACTCAAAGACTTCCCATTGCTACACTGAATTAATTGTGTTGGGACACATGGATTTCCCATTGCTATGTAACTCGCGGCATCTTGGGTCACACAAAGTGGAGGCTGGGACCGAGCCTGACCCAGCTCCACTCACTTACTTCCCACACAGAGTATTGCGGGTCTTACCTCTGTCATGTTTTATCGGCCTTATTTTGCCACCTCCTCCTCCTGCTTGGGGTCTGGGGATCAGCGCTGGGCAACATGTGCTTTCTCTCGTGTTACCATAGTTATGGGCCAAACAAAAGGAGCGTTACTACATTAATGAGATGTTCACAGCTGCACTAGCATCCGAGTCCGCTTTATGCCTACGATTACTGAGGGTGTGAGCCGAGGTTGAGGTCCTTGGCAGGGTAAAACTGCCTTGTTTGGGCACTCTGATTTCTTTATGTGTAATACTTTCCTTGTGTTCTAGGGGCTCGCCTATGCTGTGGGTGCACAAAGACTTCCCATTGCATTGTTTTACCTGTCTGGTACGAATACTCTGACTGACTAGGGTAGAAATATGGGCCGAGGCTCTTAGCAGGGTGAAACTCTGCCATGTTTGGGCACTCTGATTTCCTCATGTGTAATACCATGTTTGAGTTCCTTGGGCTTGCCTATGCTGTGGGTGCACAAAGACTTCCCATCACAGTGTTTTACCTGTGTGTCACAAATACACTGACTGACTAGGGCAGAAATGTGGGCCTAGGCCGAGGTCCTTGGCGGGGTGAAACTCTGCCATGTTTGGGCATTCTGATTTCTTCCTGTGTAATACCATCCTTGTGCACCAACAGCACAGGTGAGCCCAAGAAACTCAAAGACTTCCCATTGCGGTGTTGAGCTATCTGACACCTACACAAAATGAATTGTGTGGGGACACATGGATTTCCCATTGCTATGTAACTCGCGGCACCTTGGGTCACACATGGTGGAGGCTGGGACCGAGCTTGACCCTGGGCCCGCTCACGTGCTTCCCACACAGAGTATTGCTGCATTGTGGAAATGTGTAGAAGTGCTGGCACCTGAGTCCCCTTTATGCCCACGTTTGCATCTCCTGACAATTTTGTGACGGAGGTGGCACGGGATTGGAATGATGATCATATGTCAATTTATAATCAATTCTCAACAGCATTGTGGGCTATCGCCCACAGTTTCAAAAAGGGTCGCTGCCTAGCCCTGCCAACCCTCTGCAGTGTGTGCTTCCGGTTCCTCCTCATCCATTACGCACCTATAAATAGACATGAGGGTGGCGTGGCTATGAAGCAAGCGTGTGGCATGAGGCCAGCTGAACATTGTGCAGGGAAAATTTTGGATGTGCTGTGGACGCAGGGTCATGCGCGCGCGCGGGGGGGGGGGGGGGGCGGGGGGCTGGACAGCAATGCCAGCATGTAACCCAGGAGAAGAGGCAGCGGTGTGACCCGCAGGCAGTGATTGTCCTTGGTTGCAGGTAGTGTGGTGCTTAGCTAAGATGTGCCAGCGCTTGTGCCTTGCTAATGAGGGTTTGTCCAAAATAAATTGTTAGGGGGGTGATGCCAGACTCTTGCCCCCATTTTGGCTTAATTGTGAGACCTGGGAGCCACAGATGCAGCCATGCATGCTGCCCCTGACCTGCCCTATCCGTTTCTGTGGTTTTTCCATGACTTTCGGATGTTTTCCAGAGTTTCACAAGTGAAGACCCATGCGGAGCATCGGTCATATACAAAAATGCTCGAGTCGCCCATTGACTTCAATAGGGTTCGTTACCCGAAACGAACTCTCAAGCATTACGAAAAGTTTGACTTGAGCAACGAGCACCCAAGCTTTTTGGTGCTCGCTCACTCTAATTATGATGTAATAATGCAGCTGAGTTATTATCCAGGTAGACACCTACTGCTAGGGTCCATATTACTGGTTGTTCCTTTCCTCCCTTCAATAGTATTGTCCTGTTAAGCTTTGCCCATGCTAGCCCCCGATCGGCACAAAAATAACTGATGGGACCAACACAACCCAATGTATGCATTCTGAGCAAAGGTATACTCTCCCACCCACTTGGACATGTGCAAGTTCGGGTTCAAACAAGTTAGCCAGTCAACATCATACCCAGGTCCCATTATATATTGGAATGTGAACCACATGTTGACTTACTTGATTGTCTATACTAAAGTTGTGGGCTATAAATTGTGTATTGTACACCTTATGCACTGGTTAAAATTTGCAATATGTAATTTAGATGTTCTCTTATTTCATGTTAAAAAAATCCAATAAAATATTTGTTGACAAAACAGTTTTTCAGCATGGTCTGAAATTCTCTTTTTACTGTAATTGAACAGAAACCCATAAAAACCCATTCTAAGTCATTGAGATCCATTCAGATTCACTGCGATCTGTTTAAAAAAACATCCATCATAACCATCATGGCTCTTTTACGAATGGAAACCATGTGTGCTGCATACATTTCCATACATCCAAATGACACCATAGAATTTATCAACCAGATTGCAGGCCTGCATATGTTGGCACTACATAATATACTATCTCCTATATACGGTTATGATATCATCCTAATCATATTGCTAGTTGTATGCTAGACTTTAAAATAAAGCATATTTTACAAGAAACATATTGAAGCATAAAACAAAATGAATTGAGCAGAGCTTTAGTTTCATAGTCTCATTCCCTCCTCTCATCCTGCACAGATCCTCCGTAATATTTCCCGGCACATCATGTTTCACGCTCATCTTCCATTTCTTTACTTGACAAAACAAGCACAATACAATTTTATTTCCTCCTCACACTACCTTGGTGAGAAACATACTTTTTTATACCTGACAACACATGATTACTATCAGATTTCAGCAATTTATTGCTATTGTCTAGCTCCGACTTCTATTTGTTTAAACCTTACATTTATGTGAGATGCAAAACTTCCTGAAATAAAAGAAATGCCAAACAGCCGTGCCGCAGCCGTCATGTTTACTATGGCTTGCACTAGATTGCCGGGATGATTCTGTCCAGTAATTAGGTTACATTTTGTGTTCTTGGTAAGAAGATATTGTTACGCATGTAGGTCTTTATTTCTAATATACGAGAGTGTGTACTGAGCATAATGAACTTGGGATAGTTCAAATTGTGCAGCCACAATGTTTTTCCTACTGAAATACTATATATGGGGCTGCTCAGGATTAGGAAATGGGATCAACTATTTTTTCTAAAAACTCTAACGCTTTCGTCCATGGACTTTGATTTTGCATTTCCATTCAAGTGAAGCTGCAATATCAAACCCAACCCATGTAAAGAAGTGACACAGGTTCTGGAATAAAGGAGACTTGTATACTCCTAGAAGCTGCCACTTTTGGAAGTTTTATGTTGAACGTTATTTTGTTCGATACTGTGTCTTTAAGAGCTTTGGAAACGCTGAAGTGAGTTGAAGAGGGAAAAGAGAGCAGAGAGAGTATTAGATGGGTGTATCGGTAGAAGTATTGCAGTGGCCTAGTACATGCTTTCCTGGCCCCTTCCATAATGTCATACATGTATGTCTGTAGATTGTCTGTGCAAATCTGTCTAGTCATTCTGTTATGTGTATCGCACAGCTGCAGCGTATGATGGGTTAAGTGTTTGCAAGAGACTGCAGATTGCCTGTGAATGTATCAATTTATGTCCTGTCACATAGTATGAGGGAGGTTATAAAGGTGAGTGTTCGAGAGCAGGAAAAGGTCCATTCTTCATGATTGAGATTCTTTTGGGTTCCTGATCAAGAGTGTCAGCTGCAGGAGGGTACCTTCAACCCTCATGCAGTGAAGAATGGAACAGGACGAGAGGTTCCCTGGATTGACTGTTCTAGCATGAGAAAAGAGTGAGCCCCAAAGAGAGAGAGCGTGAGCAAATTATGAGTGTGTTGTTCCCAGGGCCCAGTGCAGAGGTACTCATCTTTAATCCACACACCCGACCGTCCTGAAGTCTGAGACCGCCCGGTGGAGGTACTCTTCTTCCTTTGTTCACGCCCAAGCGTCCTGAAGTCTGGAACCGTTGGGTGGAGGTGCACATCTTCAGTTGTACAGACACAGGTGTCCTAAAGTCAGTGATCGATGTGTGGAGGTACTCTTAGTTAAGTCTGTCTTACTGCCTACACTTGGAACATTGTTTATTCTGCCTTGTACTGTGGAGCTTTATTTAAGTAAAGTTTTGCCAAGCCCTGACTATTGTCTGCGGCTCCTTTATTCTCCGGCAAGGTCATTCCAGTGTGTAGTGGAATGGTGGCATCACCCATGATAACTACTATCCCAGTTCTACTGTTTATTGGGCATCCCTCTCCTATTGGTGTCTGGAAGAGGCCCAGTGCTGCCCTGGCTAAGGCTACGTGTGTCTCTCTGGGAGGGAGCATGGTAAGTGCCGCCGTGACAAGCCAGCATCTTACCCTCCCCATTCCTCAACGTATGCCCTGTGTCCGGGGTCATCCTACAGGACGCTGCAGTATTATCTATAGCACAGATAACACTGCTGACATGATGACCCCCTAACACTAATTCAGGGACCATAAAACCTTCATGTCTTTATCAGTGGACTATTTAAGTATGTTTTAATTTCCCTACTCATCCTATTGTAGTATCATTTCAAGTGTAAATTAATCACATCCATGTCTGGTATTTCCCTCCATTCATCCTGCAAATGTCTGGCAGATTCTCTCAAAGAAGATGGATGCTGTTTGTATTTCCTGAGTCAATGGTCCACTTCATCCCAAAGATGTTCAGAAGGGTTCAGAGCAGCACTCTGTGCAGCCAGTCCAATTGTGGAACATCCATATCCTCAAACAAATATAAAGCAGCTTTGGGTTTTTGACAATGTATGTTGTCTTGTTGTAAGTATTGCTGATCATTCCCAGAAAACTGGCACACTGTCAGCAGCACATTTTTGTCTAGAATGTTAATGTAGACCTCTGTGTTCATGGTTCTTGTCACTACAACTAACAAACCGAAACCATGCTACATAAAACATCCCCAGACCTGAAACCTCCACCGTACGTAAAGGGGTCTTCCGTTGATACAAAGTGAATATTATATTCTTCGTAAGGCGATAACAAGTAATTTTGAAAAATAATGTTATAACTTGTTTCACAAAGCTGCAGGGATATTGCTTTTTCTGTGATCTCCATCCTGCTTAGTTCTCCATTGGTATCCAGTGGTTATAACTTGTACGCTCCACTGTTTTATTGGTCAGGCATGCTCAGTGCCTTCACATTCTGTAATGATGACACAGTTTGTACAGTTGTAAATGCACACATCAGTTACTGGCAGGGGAGCATTGTGGGAGATGTATTTTTTTCACTTCCTGGTGACCATTTTAAATAACAATGTGGAAATCTGAAGCTGGTTGGAAAGTAGTGGTAAGGTAGATCGTTAAGAAAGTTAGAGGAGTTCAATTTGATGATTTACATGGACGTTTGGAATAATGGCAATAAGTGGAAACGTTAGGGAAATTTTGTCAAATTTGCTTAGTCTCTGGAATACTCCTTTAACTGTTGGCGCAATACACTCAGACAAAAAGGAGTTCCCCAGGCATCCTCCACACCCAGGTACATCTATCTGATTTGAAGTTGGAGTAGCGTGATTTGTCACTCCATGGGAAAGTTCTTCCATTGCTCAACCGTCTAATGATAATGCTCCTTATACCATTGTAGATGGGTTGATGCATTACGCTATGTGATGGACGGCTTGTGTGTAGCGGCATAACCTGTATATGCAGTTCCCGTCACAAACTTTGTATGATACCTCCAGGGGTCTGCATCTTATGTAGCCTGGTTTAGGACACATGGCATGTTAATAAGACACAATCCACTCTATTGATAGGGATTAGAGATGAGCGAGCACCAAAATGCTCGAGTGCTCATTACTCAAGTCGAACTTCCCGCGATGCTCGAGGGTTCGTTTCGAGTAACGAACCCCATTAAAGTCAATGGGCGACTCGAGCATTTTTGTATTTCGCCGATGCTCGCTAAGGTTTTCATTTGTGAAAATCTGGGAAATTCACGAAAGTGATGGAAATGACACAGAAACGGATAGGGCAGGCGAGGGGCTACATGTTGGGCTGCATCTCAAGTTCCCAGGTCCCACTATTAAGCCACAATAGCGGCAAGAGTGGGCCCCCCCCCCGCACTGTCAGCATAAAGATCGTTCTCCTCTGCCACAGCTGTAACAGCTGTGGCAGAGAACGATGTTAGCCTATTAAATTCAATGGAGCCGGCAATACAGCCGACTCCATTGAAAGCAATGGGCTGCCGGCGAGCACGGGATGAATTTTCGGGAAGGGCTTAAAAATATAAGCCCTTACCTGAAAATCATCCAAAAATGTGTAAAAATAAAAAAAAAAATTTATGTCAGCATAAAGATCGCTCTCCTCTGTCATAGCTGTAACAGCTGTGGCAGAGAAGAACAATGTTAGCCCATTGAATTCAATGGAGCCGGCAATATAGCCGGCTCCATTGAAAGCAACGGGCTGCCGGCGAGCGCGGGAGTGAGACATCCCCCCCCCCCCCGCACTGTCAGCATAAAGATCGTTCTACTCTGCCACAGCTGTAACAGCTGTGGCAGAGAAGAACGATGTTAGCCCATTGAATTCAATGGAGCCGGCAGTACAGCTGGCAATTCATGAATACGTGTGAGTGAGAGCTGCCCCTGATTGGTCCCTGCGCTGAGCCAATCAGAGGCAGCACTCACCCATTCATGAATTCATGAATGGGTGTGAGTGAGAGCTGCCTCTGATTGGTGAGGCTGTGACCAATCAGAGGCAGCTCATTCAGCAGGCGGGGATTTTAAATCCCCACCTGCCGAATACTACAGAGAGCAGTTCAGGAGAACTGCCGGCCAGACGCGGCTGAACTCCGGCTGCTGCGGAAAGGTGAGTATACATTTTTTTTTTATTTTTACACTTTTTAGGATGATTTTCAGGTAAGGGCTTATATTTTTAAGCCCTTCCCGAAAATTCATCCCGCGCTCGCCGGCAGCCTATTGCTTTCAATGGAGTCGGCTGTATTGCCGGCTCCATTGAATTCAATGGGCTAACATCGTTCTTCTCTGCACAGCTGTTACAGCTGTGGCAGAGGAGAATGATCTTTATGCTGACAGTGCGGGGGGGGGGGGGGGTCTCACTCCCGCGCTCGCCGGCAGCCCATTGCTTTCAATAGAGCCGGCTGTATTGCCGGCTCCATTGAATTCAATGGGCTAACATCGTTCTTCTCTGCACAGCTGTTACAGCTGTGGCAGAGGAGAACGATCTTTATGCTGACAGTGCAGGGGGGAGGGGATGTCTCACTCCCGCGCTCACCAGCAGCTGACATATGCTGACATATTTATTTATTTTTTTTTTACACATTTTAGGATGATTTTCAGGTAAGGGCTTATATTTTTAAGCCCTTCCCGAAAATTCATCCTGAGATCGCCGGCAGCCCATTGCTTTCAATGGAGCCGGCTGTATTGCCGGCTCCATTGAATTCAATGGTCAGTGCTCGTTTAATCGAGAAGAGTACCGCATGGTGCTCGTCTCGAGTAACGAGCATCTCGAGCACCCTAATACTCGAACGAGCATCAAGCTCGAACGAGTATGCTCGCTCATCTCTATTAGGGATGTCCAAATACTTTTGGTAGGATAGTGTATACATGTTGGACTCAAGATTACAAAAACATTGTTGATTTCTTGAAGAAGCAGCCCCCCACCAACCCATTGGTTTTGTTAAGTATTGTGAGTGGGTTTTCTGGACTCCAATACTGGTGACCAATTCTTAGGTTAGGTCATTAACTTTGAATCAGTGGGGGTCCGCCACTCAGGATCCCTGCCAATTAGTTGTTTGAAGATGCAGCAACATGCTTCACTACATACCAGACACTGTACTGTGCATTTCTTAGTTGCTATGTCTGGTATAGCATCTCAATCCCATTTCCTTGAGTGGGGCTCAGTTGCTCTCAGGCCATGTGACAAATGAAAATTACATCACTGGCCTGAGAAGAGGCCATGTCACTCACCTAAGCACCATAGTTTCTTCAAACTGCTCATTACAGAGGGTCCCGAGAGACTTAAGGATATGTTATCAATACTGGAGACCCAGTACACCCCTTTAAGTGAATGGGGCTGAATTGCAATAACCCACACAACCTGTGTGAAGTGGTGGGTAGGCGCGACTCTCTAGAAAAGATGGTGGGACGATAGGATGTATTATCCAACTTCTCTTTTATTATTTTAAAAAAATAGCATAGGATACACGTTTCGGAGAGAACCCCTTCTTCAGTCAGGCTGGGTGGAACATCACTTCTGGGACTAAGGCATATGGGACCCAAAAGTACTGGTGGTACCAGTGACAGAGCTTAGTCACAGAAGAGATGTCCCACCCAACTTGATTGAAGTAGGAGTTCTGCCCAGAATGCATACCCTATGTTATTTTTTTAACATACTTAATAAAAGAGAAGTTAGATAATACATCCTACTGTCCAATTATCTTTTCTGGAGAGTTTCGCCTATCTACCAGTCCTTTCTTTCTATAGCTCTTCATACATCTGCCATGACCACCTTTGGTGAGTTCTCCTGGTTGGCAGCACCTCCACAATTCATTGCTTCTTCACAGCCCTTCCTAAGGCATTTTTGGTCTCTAGACATTCATCTGGAACCAAAACCTCCAATACCATCAGGTTTGCTCCACCCATCACCTTTTCTACCACACAACCTGTGGACAGGTAAGGCACTGTGTTCGGAAGAAGGCAAACATGGTTTTCAAAAACTTGCACAACCTCTTGAATTAGAAATGCCGAGTTCGCTTTGTATTCAAGACAGTATTAAGAGCCTTCTTTAAAGAACCAAAAAAAACATTATTAGCTTTGCAATTATATAAGTTTCACAGTTGCCATGATCACATTAAGAAAAGGAAAGTTCTTTAACTTTCTTCAGATTAGTTCCTAACGGCAGTAATAGTTCATCAGCATACCAGTTCTTACCTCCATCTCGCGTCTATGGTGTCTGCTAAAGTTTCACAGCAGGACCTTTGAATGTCTTCTACCCTGCTAGGTTTGCAATCTGTTAGATGCTAACAAAACTGATTAATTCTTATCTGGAGTTTTAGACTTCTGTCTTACTGCATTTTACATCTTACTGTTCCAGTCCTCCAGATGATTCCTTTAGACTCTTGCCACTGAAACTGTGTACAATTTACTACATTTACATATGCTGGGTGGCACTATCTGGATCATGTCTTCAGCAGATGGACTTGTGTGGTTGTTTTTGGCATAGTAAAAAAATGACTCCTTGAGACAGACATTTTCCCTAATTGCTATGTTTGTCAAATATCACTTCACAAAGTCTCATCATAATATATCAGACTTTGATATACAGTAATTAGCAAAACTAAGAGCAATTGTTTGTCATTATGCAACTTAGTGCTCCTATGTCATCATGCTTTGTACAATAAGTATATGAAAAGGCAGAAAATATATTAACTTTACTTATAGAAGGGAGAATATAATGGGCATAGAAGTAGGATGCTTGAGTTAGGTTGCTTTAAAGGAGTTGTCCAACTACAAACTATTGAATGCCTATCCACAGGATAGGCCATCAGTAGTAGATCAGCGGGGGTCTGATGCCAGGGACCATCACCCCTCAACTGTTTGCTGGATCAGTGCTCTTGTATACTGAGCTAATTTCTGCAGGAAGCAGACAGTTCTCTTTCCACTGCAGTGGCCAGGCATGGTCTTACAAAGTTCTTATTTAAGTGAATGGGAACTTTGCTTGTAATACCAAGCCAGGCCACTGAAATCAGAACAGAGCTTCCAGCCTCCTGTAGATATTGGTTCCATGCATGAGGACAGCAGCCCAGGGAACAGCTTATCAGAGGGGAATCTGGGTGACGGACATCTGCTGATCTACTGATGGCGGCCTCTCCTAAGGAGAGGCCATCAAGAGTTTGCAATTGGACAACCTCTTTAAAGAGAATATCAGACATCAAGAATCTTTCCAGAGCCTCTCCACTCTGGATAGTAGATAGGGTCTTGAGCAGTTGACTATCCATCTATGACTCTTGTGGCAATGTCTGCAGGGGGTGGCGGGGGGGGGGGGGGGCGGCAACAATACAGCAGCGGCTCACTCAGTGCATGTAAAAGTCCAAATTACTTTTTAGTTCTTCAATATTCAGCAGTGGCAAGGAAATCCAGTACAAACACGTCAGCCACTGGCTGCAAATACACTTAGTGATATGAAAAATAATAAACGCTTGCCCGCCAAGGCGCTAACTCACAGTAGTTCCCTCACTACTAACAGAGTGGCATAGCGCCACTACACATACCCAACAGGGAGTCATTCTGGAGGCGTCCTTTCCCATCAGACTCATGGCTGTACCACAGCCTGGTCTCCCACAGATATCAGGCTTTCAGCCTCTCTCTCGGAGCCTGATCTAGCTTTGGCTTCTGGCAGCAGCCCTGCTCTAGCATTGAGCTCTGCTCTCTCAGCAGCGGCTCTGGCTTCCAGCTTTCCAGCCCCAGCAGCAAGGAATTGAATGTGTCTGGAGTTTCTAGCTCCTCAAGACACATCCACACAGCTGTCCCTGCTGATTAGTATACCTTCAGTACACAGAAGGCCTGGTTACAGCCCCTTGCAGGCCTTTCTGTGCATCGCCTTGCCACACTCTGCGTCAAAAAGTGTTGTCCAGTTGCAAAAATACCTTCAATTCTTGAAGCTGGTGCTAATGGCACCCCCCGTCAGCATCCAAGACATATACTGCCCTACCTCGCTAACTATGCCACACCAGCTCCAACAGCAATAAGGATCCAAAAGTGTAATAGGAAGCATCACTCCCATTGATTTCAATGGGAGTAAAGCTGTCTATTACACTTCTAGCCCTGACCACCAATGACGACATCTAGCCTGCTTCACTGACAGTGTGCCGAATGATTAGCTAATTGCTGGGGATCCAGAACAGCGGACCTCCGCCGTTCAATTGAAGATGGGCCATCAATAGTAAAAGTCCAGAAATACTGCACCCCTTTAAGCCTTTTATAATTACCATATAGATACATTAATGAATATTTAAGATCCACTAAACCTTAGGTCCCTTAATAACAGTGAACCAATAGATGACCTTTTATTTTATCATGTGTGATGCTGACATATTACTAATTTACTCCACTGAGTCAAGATTTTACAAGAAGAAAGTGAGTTTAGATATGCGATGCTGCTGAGATTGGGTTTTATATTTTGCCAGGGAGTGAAGAATTAGTCACCATCAAAAGACCAAAAGTTCAGCAAATAATGGCTTCAAAAAATGTGCAATGTTAGGACATTCTGCATACGCATGTCATTTACATTACAACAATGTAACACAATGGAATCGCTAATTCTTTATAATGTGGAGCGTAGCAGCAGGATCTGAGTCACATCTGAGTTTCTCTGCAGAGCTACAATGTGTCATTTAATAGAAATGCTTTCTTCCTGCAAAATGTGTATTTTCTGAAATAATACTAATTACAGAACTTGTTTCCATAGTCCCACTGTTACTCCTCTTAGTAGTGGAGGTCTAGATCGGAGAATGTTAATGATAACTAATGTTTCTGAAAATGTCTTCTTTTCTGAAAGGCATTTAAAGAGGTTTTCTGGGTGTTAAATATTGATGACATACCCTTAAGGTAAGCCCTCAATGTTTGATTGGTGGCGGTCTAACCTTTCGGGTTTGAATGGGACAGAGCTGCAATGCCAGGCACAGCCACATGTACAGAAGGGCAACAGAGTCAACAATGAAGGGGACTCGCAGAGGTACTTCAGCCTTTTCTTGTGGTGGCTTTTTGGCCCCAGTGGTAATGTATACATAAAGTTAAAAAAATATTTTACATTTCTAGTCCTTTTACTTTTCAAACTAGTATATAAGGTGGTAACAAAAAGAAACATCAATTTAATTATTAAAAATATTCTATTTATTTATACATTGTGAAACTTCAGAGTACTCTCCATACATTTATTCAAATATTTTTTCCACTGCTTAAAGCGTTTTTTAAAACTTATCATCATTAATGTCTTTTTTTGTTTAACCTCTTCAACATTAGCAAAACCTTTTTTCTTTGAGGTCTCTTTTAACCCGAGGAAATAAAAAAAAGCTGCACAAAGCGAGATCGGGTAAATATGGAAGGTAAGGCAAGGGTGTCAAGCCATTTTCCGCCAAAAATTGCTTTACACTTAGCTCTATATGGGCAGGTGTGTTCTAGATGTACTATCCCTATCGTATGAAAGAAAGAAATGAACATTGTTCATATTTTGTTTGTATGAATCAGCTGTGATAAAATAGGCCAAAAACTGAAAGACTTGTTGAAAAAAAAGAATCACTGGAGCCAAAAGCAACCTTCCCCAACAATGTTGGCTGTCACACTACCGCAGTAGAGTTCTGAAGACATTCATCAAGCAACTGAAGACGATTCCTGTTTCTTTTGGGTACTCTTTTGCATTTACGATAAAGTGCAGGTATGGGTTCCCTCTTTTGTTGCAGATGTTTTGATATATAATTTGTATCATTTTGGATTACAAGGTGGATATGGCGATAGTTTCGGTTGATGTGGGCAGTGGGCTGTTCTCCTAACCGATGAGAGTCCGCTATGCGACTTATCTCAAATTGAATATCTCCATCAACCAGAACTGGGACTGGCAGAGATGAACCATTTCCTTAAAAACCAAACTTCTTCAAAAGAGATTTATGAAACACATTACTTACTTATTCTCATAGAGCTATGGATCTCCAAACAAAACGATACAGTATTTTTTCAATTGCTTTAAAAGGACCGTTAAACCGTGGACCTAACTTGAAGGACTGTTGTTTAAGATTTATGTTCTTAGTCGACAACCAAACCAAGTTTCCCACCAAGAAATTCATCCCCTCAGAATGCCTATTATCTGCCACCCGTTTGAAATTTTGAACCATCCTTGAAGATTTTTATGAATATTCTCCCAGCTCATTCTCGTCTGGCACATCCGAAGCATATTTATAAAAAGGACCAAATCATGGATGGAACCCAAAATTACAAAAAAAGGCAATGTCACCACAGATTCCAATGATCTATTGTTAAGTGCAAATGCTGCTAAAGGCAAAAACCCCGACCAATCCTCTTGATTCTCTGAGACATAACACCGCAAATATTATTCTAAACTCTGGTTACATCTCGCTGTCTGACCATTAGTCTCTGGGTGATATGCCAAGGAAAAAGAGAGCTGGTGACCCGTGTAATCTCACAATATGAGTAATGAACAATCTAGCCAAAGTTTTAGCATTAGGAAGAGTCCCAAAATGACACATTTTGCTAAAACAATCAACCATAACCCAGATATGTTACCTTCAGTAAAGGCAGCATCCTTCTGGCAGGGGAATTACGATGCGATTTTGTTCTGGCACAAACTTCACAAGAAGTGACAAAATTAAATACATCTCATCGTAATGACGGTCACCAAAAAAATCTGGTTAGAAATTTTCAGGTATTATTAATCCCCGGATGACCAGCTAACACGGAACTATATACCGTATATACCGGCGTATAAGACGACTTTTGAACCCCGAAAAATCTGCTCTGCAGTCGGGGGTCGTCTTATATGCCGGTAATACAAAAAAAAAAAAAAGTGTAAAAAAAAATAATTTATTACTCACCTCCCACGGCGTTCTGTCGCGCTCCGGCAGGATGTCGCTCGCTCCGGCAGGCTGTCGCTCGCTCCTCGTCCCCGGCGCAGCATAGCTTTCTGAATGCGGGGCTTGAAATCCCCGCTTCCAGAAAGCTAATACACACGCCGGCAGCCATGACATCTTTGAATGGCTGTGATTGGCTAAAGCACACGTGGCTTCAGCCAATCACACTATTCAATGACATCATTGAATGGGTGTGATTGCTAACACGTGCGCCTTCAGCCAATCACAGCCATTCAATGATGTCATTGAATAGTGTGATTGGCTGAAGCCACGTGTGCTTTAGCCAATCACAGCCATTCAAAGATGTCATGGCTGCCGGCGTGTGTATTAGCTTTCTGGAAGCGGGGATTTCAAGCCCCGCATTCAGAAAGCTATGCTGCGCCGGGGACGAGGAGCGAGCGACAGCCTGCCGGAGCGAGCGACATCCTGCCGGAGCGCGACAGAACGCCGTGGGAGGTGAGTAATAAATTTTTTTTTTCTCCACTGTATACCGGCGTATAAGGTGACAGTTGGGGGGTCGTCTTATACGCCCCGTCGCCTTATACGCCGGTATATACGGTACTTCAGACAGCACCTGTAGTCTCAAATGAAAAGGAACAAAAAGCTTTCCCACAGAAAGGCTAGCCAGAGCTAAATCCTAAGCTTTACAGACCTGTTTCTCCTAATCCAGTGAAACTGCTTACACTACAACCCGCTCAGAAAAAACGGGACAAAACTTCTTGAAAGAGCATCAGCTTTTACATTTCTACTGCCAGGATGGTATGTAACTACAAAGTCCAAATGTGAGAAAAATAGTGACCACCACGTCTGTCTCGGATTAAGTCTTTTAGCTGACTCTAAGTAAATCAGGTTTTTGTGGTCCATAAAAAACGTCACCTTATGCCGAGCCCCTTTAAAGAAATGACGCCAAAGCCCACTTAATTGCCAACAGCTCTCTGTCACCATTATCCTAATTTTGCTCCATACTATTACATTTATTTTTTAAAAAAGCACAAGTAAAAAGCTTCTGCAATGTATCGGTACCCTGAGAAAGTACCATTCCAACCCCAACCTCTGAGGCGTCAACCTGCACCACGAAGGGTCTGGATGAGTCTGGTTGTAATAGAACCAGAGCTGTCACAAAGCATCTCTTCAGGGAATGAAAAGATTCTAACGCCCTCAGGGACCATTTAGAAGGGAAACAACTTTCTTTGTCATAACAGTCAGAGGTTTGACCCACCACCGAAAATCCCCTAATAAATTTTCAATAGTAATTGGCGAACCCCAGAAACCTTTAAAGAGCTTTCACATATTCTGGTAGCACCCAGTCCCGCACCACCCAGATCTTCTCCGGATCAATCTTGAAACCTCTCAAGGTAATAATGTGTCTCAGAAATGTGATCTCTTGCATGGAAAAAAAAAACACTTTTTCTTTTTATCAATCAAATAAATCCTTAATCCAAATCAAATTATATACCTCTCGTAAATCCAACTTCGAGAACCAGATGGCACCATTCAACTGAGAAAACAGTGGCAATGGGAAAGGATTACGTTTGGTGATTTTATTTAGCTATCTTAAAGGGGTTCTGACATGAAAAAAAAAAGTTGTACTCACCTTGCCTGGCCTGGCCCGATCGCCAGGCATGTCCCCTCCAGCCGGCATCTTCTTCTGTGCCTTTAAAGCAGAGCAGGAGCGGTCAAAAAGACCGCTTCCTGTTCTGGTCCGTCCGTCAGGCACTTCCGAGGTCAACGGACGGACCGCCACAGCAAGCACGTCACAAGCAGTGCTTGCTGTGGGCGGCCCGTCCGTCCTGGCTGAACTCCGGAGTGCTGAGCATGCGCAGTGGAGACGCGGCCCGTCCTGACTCCTGTCAGAGGGCACCTCTCCACTGCGCATGCGCGCGATCCTGGAGCGGCGCGGCAGCTGGAGGAAGAAGACTGCCTGCCGGGAGGCATACTAGCACTTTCTGCTTAGGTTAAGCAGCGCTGCTGATTAGAGCCACCTGATTGGCTCTTCGGCACCACGTGACTGCACAGCGTGCACCAATCAGGTGGCTCTAGTCTGGCTGCTTAACCTAAGCAGAAAGTGCTAATATGCTGCCGGGAGATGACCCCCCGATGTCAACAACAACAGGAGAATCGGTAAGTATAAGATTTTTATGCTTTAGCAGCCATTAACCCATGGGTTCCCTGTGTCCATTAGGCAGACCAGGGAACAATGGCTGCTAAAGCATAAAAAAATTATTTGTGTCAGAACCCCTTTAAATCAAGACAGGGACGCAAACCCTCGTCCTTTTTCTTGATGAAAAAAAAACGTCGGCCAATGGAGAATTTGAGTGATGTATTTGCCTCTTTCTTAAACTGTCCTGGATATAGATCTGAAGAGCCTGTCTCTCAGACGCAGTTATTTTGTACATACGGCTTACCGGTAGCTTACAGTCTGGGATAAGTTCAATAGAGCAATGCCCTTCTCTGTGAGGCAGCAATTTATCTGACCCCTCCTGAGCAAAGACATCAGAGAAATCAGCAATGCACTCAGGCAATTCATCAACTTGCACAGAAGACACCTTTACATATATACAACAAGAATTACAGTAAGGACTCTATTTAGAGATGTCTCCCTTTTCCCAATCCACCACAGGATTATGCAGCTGCAACCATGGCAAACCTAAGACTGTGTTGCCCCAAAAGAGGCTCGAAATCTTAATTTCAGTGAATGTCTTATTATATTTACCTAGCAGACTCGGTCCAGGTCCCTCCCACTGCTCGCGGAAGCTCTGTTGTGTTTCTTGCAGTTCTTGGCCACCCAAAGAAGATCACTTCCTGGTTGCGGGATTCATAAATCCCGCCTCTAGTAAGCAATGGTTCTGATTGGTTCTTGAGTGCTGCTCAGCCAATCAATGCAGTGCTCAATGAACAAATGCAATGGCTGTGATTGGTTCATCGAGAGCTGCATTGATTGGCTGAGCAGCGGTCCAAGAACCAATCACAGCCATCTAGTAGACCCTAGGTGGTATAGGGGAAGGGCACAGGAAACAAGATGAAAGTTATAACAAGCACAGTACTTAGCTTTGAGATGACTCAGGCAAAATAGGAGATCCAGCATCCAGCTCTGACTCCTATCACAGTCAGAGCAAGACTAAAATGAACCAGCTCAGAGCTAAGCACCAGGCCAGGCTAAATAGACCTGACCAATTGCCCACAGATGAAGCCAAGCATATTTTACCCAATTCCAATCCCACCAGAGCCAGAAGATAGAGAAACACATACATAACCTGTACCAGATTATTTAGAAAAGAAGCAAACCCAGAATCACCACAACAACGGTAAACTTTTGGACATATAACTGCATTTAGTGGAAAATATGATGCAACCCAATTAAAACCCCTTGTGCCAGAGCGTATAGTGAGCATTGGGTGGGGCACTAATTGGTCTATGGAATTCTGCTCTTATATGCCAGTGAATCTGTGTTATTGGATATTATATTTATGACTGTACTGGATTAACATCTTTGAAATACTACTGTGTTATGGAGACAATTTAAAAAAAATGAAAGAGAACATGCCATGAATGGAGGAACGCATTACGTCAATGTGTTACCTTTTTTGCCATGGTATAATATGCAAATAATATCATAAAAAGATGATATAACATTTCCATGCAATGCAGACATGCATGCAAATGCACATACAGATTGAGCACTTTACAACTTGGGTAGCCCAGAGCTAATTATATGTCAATAGCTACACAAATAGTGTAACGTGCCAAATTACTGTTCGGAACTTCAAATAAACAAATGGAGCATGCCAAATTTGTAAGTACACACACTGCATAACTACATGCTCACATGCATAATGTACATTCACAAAACTACATACATGCACATAGTAGCCGTAACAAAAGGTGCCAATATACCTTCAACAGCTATTGTTCATTCCACAGCTGTTTTCCTTGACTCCTCCATATACAGTACATGAATGTTTGACTCAGTGGCAACTTATCTAATGCTAGCTTATCTCCTGGGGAACCAAAGGACCAGGCATTAAAATTCAACATCACTAATCCTTCTCTCCCCCGAAATCGGCTGTCAAGAAATGTTGAGCAGCCCTTAGTTATATTAGAAAGTCATTCAGCCATGGTGTTGTTGGCGAGTTTGATGAATGAGCACTAATGTATATGGGGGCCTTAACATCCTCCAAGCCCAAGACCAAAATTTGTCCCTGGATGCCCTTCCCTCACAGCATTCACAATATGCTCCTCTTACCCACACCTTTACCCCTTCTGATATGAACACTCTTGAATGTTGTAATCAATGGGAGACCCTACACTCAAACCACCCAAATTAATTATGTTTAAGATCTAGACTCCCAATATTAATTCAGATGCAAGACTTAGACCTCTAAAATGTATTTAGACCCCAGACTCAGACCCCCAAAGTGAATCTAAACCAAAAATTCAAACCCTTAAAATTAATTCAGACCCCAGACATAGATGCTGAAACATATGCATTTTTTTTGTTCAGTAGCTCCGCAGTCAACCAGAGGGATATGTCCAGACGAGTGAGGAAAAGGAAGGATAGGGGATTAGGGTCCAAATCAGCAACAACAGTGTGCCAGAATGCAGGCAGACTTCATTCTCTGGATATTTGGCCCTTTACCTCCCTGATCGGTACATCTAAAGGGACTTTAGGCAGCTACATAACATGTCAGCAGCCCATAGTAATCTTGCTGCTCAACAGCCCATTGGACTGCTGACTAGAGATGAGCGAGTATACTCGGTAAGGCACATTACTCGAGTGAGTAGTGCCTTAGCTGAGTATCTCCCTGCTCGTCTCTAAAGATTCGAGGGCCGGCGAGGGGCAGGGAGTGGCGGGGGAGAGCGGGGAGGGACGGAGGGGAGATCTCTCCCTCTCTCCCCCCAGCTCCCCGACGCAACTCACCTGTCACCCACGCCGGCCCCCGAATCTTTAGAGAAGAGCGGGGAGATACTCGGCTAAGGCACTACTCGCTCGAGTAATGTGCCTTAGCGAGTATACTCGCTCATCTCTACTGCTGACATATAATTTAGTTACCCACTCGTCTGACTGTGCATTTAGTCAAGTGAATTTAGACAAGAGCAGTGCTTCATTGGGATGCCAGAGTCCCTGTTTTCCCCTTCTCTCACTGCCATTATGCAGTTTTTCTGTTCTTATTTTATAGTTACATTTGGAAAGTGGGATTCCAGTCCAATGTTCTCATTCATTAAAATGTGTGAACAAAATGTTTTTGATAAAAGGCCATTGGGTACAAGGTTAGTTATGTCAAATCTTTTATCTATTAACTTTTACTACATTATCAATTCAGGCATGAAACAATAATATCAGTCCAATGTCCTTCATTTCAAAGAATTCAACATTTGACATTAGCAAATTAATCTGCAATGCATGAGGCTTTCTAATTTTACTCACAGGCATCAGTTGTTTCCAGATAAGTTGCAGAAAGACCTTTAAATTGTTTCAAAAAGATTTTTTATTTGTGATTTTTTTGCAGGATTTTGGCATAAAAATGACTAAATACTTTGTACATTTTAATGTAATTATTGAACAATCTTAGGCTGGGCTCAGATGACCGTATAGGAATTGCATATTACGTGGGCAATCAATTACATTGCCTTACGCAGTTCTGCTCACATTAGCATGTCAGCATTGCGTAATCCACGAGCGCAAAATAGATTGCAGTATCTTCTATTTCACTGCGTATATACATGAGATAGAGCCCATTGTTCTCTATTGTTGCATATATATATATCCGCAGCCTACACACAATTGCATTGCGTACGGGCTGCAGGTATATGCTGCATCTCAAAGTGATGGCGCAGGTATATAAACAAAAAGGTAAAAACACGTGTATTGTACATGAGCGCCTGCCTGAGCACGTGGTCATGCGCGGAACAATTTCGCTACCATATGGCGCCGTACGCAGGGTCATCGCTGGTTTCACAGTTGTAAAACCCTGCGGGAGCCCTGTGGAGTTTTACACTTGTGTGTGGGACCTGACCTGGCCGTCTGCAGGCGGCCTAAGTAACCCTCTGCCAGGATGTACAGTTACACCCTGTGGCGTTAAGGGGGTAAATAGACATTAGTGTCCATTAACACTTTATGCAAAATGATTGCTAAAACTTTCAATCGTTTGAAAAATTATCTTTGCGTGTAAATGAGCCTTAAGTCTGGAGTTCAGGCTTTTTATCTCATAGAGCATTGACTAACTCGGATACTTTTTTACACTATCCAACCAAAACAATTGGACACCTGAGAAAGAATCAAAAGTAGTATTTATTTCATTGGCCTTATTGACGTCATATCCTTCTGTCGCATACTTTCTACTAATGTCTGATACCCTTCAGCTGCTATTTCCCACCATTCATCCTGCAAATGTCTAGTGAGTTCTCGCAAAGAAAATGGACGTTGTTCATATTTCTTCACCCAATGTACCAGTTCATCCTAGAGATGTTCAGTTCAGGACTCTGTGCAGACCAGTCCAATTGTGGAACATCCATATCCTAAAACCAATGTAAAACAACGTTGGATTTGTGTCAAGTCTAGTTGGAAGTATTGCTGAGAGTTTCCATAGTATTTCCACATTGTCTGCAGCACAATATTCTTTAGAATATCAAGGTATACCTCCATGTTCTTAATTGTTGCCACTAAAAGCAACAGTCCATGCCACGTAAACCATCCATAGACCATATCGGAACCTCCACCATACTTTACTATTGGCACAACACACTCAGGCAAGAGTCATTCGCCAGGCATCCTCTGCACCCAGGTATGTCTATTTGATTTGAAGATAGAGTTGTGTGATTCATCAATCCATAGAAAGTTCTTCCATTGCTCACCTGTCCAATGATGATGCTTCTTGCAATACTTTAGATGGGCTGATGCATTGCACTTTGTGACAGACGGCTTGTGTGCGGCGGCATAACCCTTATATCCAAGTGTGCAGTTCCCGTCACAAACTATGGCTGACATCTCCAATGGTTTGCATCTCATGTAGCATGGTTTAAGACTAGAGATGAGCAAGCGTACTCGGCCACGCCCCTTTTTCGCCCGAGTACCGCGATTTTCGAGTACCTCTGTACTCGGGCGAAAAGATTCGGGGGGCGCCGTGGGTGAGTGGGGGGCTGCAGCGGGGAGTGGGGGGGAGAGGGAGAGAGAGAGGGCTCCCCCCTGTTCCCCGCTGCTACCCCCCACGCCACCACGCCTCCCCCCGCCCCCCGAATCTTTTCATCCGACTACTGAAGTACTCGAAAATCGCGGTGCTCGATTGAGTAATTACTCGAAACGAGTACGTTCACTCATCTCTATTTAAGACACATGACATGGTAATAAGACACAATCCATTCTACTGTTAGGGGTGTTCAAACACTTTTGGTAGGATAGTCTATCTACTTCCCAGGAGTAGCTATGTGCAACTGAATTTGAGTATGAACAAGAGTGTTTTCATTCACTCACAGCAAACTCATCATTACGATGGTGAGGAATTGAAATTAAGTACATTAGAAAGTTGAAGAAATTTTCATTCATACAGTGATTATGTTTTAGTAATGTAACCCCCACTTTAACATGTATGTGTAAGGCTGGTATCCTGAATGAAATGTCTTGTGCAGTTTGAGAGTTTTTAAGTCAAAGAAAGACGTGGATGGAGCAGGAAGGAAATACATCAGTCTTTGCTTTATACATAATCTTCTTTTTCTGGATCTACTCCTGGCTTTGCCAGAAAAAACCTCAGGTGTTTTATCCCAGCTTTACAGTTATATGGAAAAAGCTAACAGAATGAAAAAATGTAGACTGCAATGCATGATGTAAACAGGGCCTAGACTCATCACATTATTTATGATGGCAAATTCTCACAGTAATTCTATGAATGGTTCCCATTCTCCAAAAACCTGGAAGCCATATGTGTTCATCCTATGAAAAGAGAATCACAGGAATTGGAACGACTGGCAACTGACAAGAGCTCAACTTACATTAAAGGGGTATTCCAGGTATCAGGATAAGTTGATTGGTGGGGATCCACTGCTTGAGATCCCATCCGATCAGCTAATTCCGTGGCCTGTCTGTGCTCCTTATTGCAGTCAGAGCTGGAAGTGTCATACAAGGTATTGCTCCCATTGATTTATATCTCTTGTACTTCTGACCATGACCACCAATGCGGGTGTCCAGTCCCACTGCACTAATAGCGCAGTTCACTAGTGGCAGACCCCTCCCCAATCAGCTGTTGGTGACCTATCTCGAGGACAGGTCATCAATAGTAAATGCCCAGAATAACATTTTAAACCCTTGACCAATCGCATCCATTCTTCTTTTTACCTTCTTTCTTCTCTTGAGTCCAAAACAAAGATCTCTTTGAAGTGCCAGATGCTCGTTTTAATATATTGGAGAAATATCTAGCTTTTATTCAGCCTATTTTAGAAAAATACAAATTAATTTGTAGATTTTATATTTAATTATCTTTCACCACTCTTGGAAAAATGACACCTTCTTACATGATACATAATGGAGTGAAATGATCAGTTCATCTGTGTGGGTGTGGCTTATCAGGAGGGGGCATGTCCTAAACTTTTAGACAGATGTAGTAATGCTAAAGCAAGAAAATGCTAATCTGCCATGAAGTGGCATTGATTTATTTTTCTAACTTCACCACCATCCAAAATGTGTCAAATGTATTAAGAGTAGAGATGAGCGAACCTACTCGGCCACGCCCCTTTTTCGCCCGAGCGCCGCGATTCTCGAGTACTTCCGTACTCGGGCGAAAAGATTCAGGGGGCGCTGTGGGTGAGTGGGGGGTTGCAGCGGGGGGTGGGGGGGAGAGGGAGAGAGAGAGAGGGCTCCCCCCTTTTCCCCGCTGCTACCCCACGCTCTACCACGCCTCCCCCCGGCGCCCCCCAAATCTTTTCACCAGAGTATGGAAGTACTCGAAAATCGTGGTGCTCGAACGAGTAATTACTTGAAACAAGTATATTCGCTTATCTCTAATTAAGAGATATGTGATTTTAATAAATTTGATGCATTTCACACTAATGATGCTTTTTTTAGACTCGCGTATGAAACACCAGTCCTAATAAATGTGGGCCAATGTGTATTGTCTCTTCTGATTCAGATACCATCCAACTTCCACAGATAGTAAGCGATAGGTAACCAGCCTATTTGCTTGAAATCACTAATTGCTGGTAATAAATGGAATAAATGGTCTACTCATATAGTCCTCAGCTTGGCAACATTTTTTTTCCATTTCCAGAATTTATCCGAAATTCTATTTTAAACCCTTTTGTATAAACCTCTCCAGCTGACTTCTTGCTGCAGTTATCCCATTTGTATCTATTCAATTGAGCGAATTAGTGACTTCCAAAAAAGCGAGAAATTTTGTGATTCTATCTCGTCATAATGGCAACAAATGGCACAGCAATAATCGGCATTTAGTGAATGTTGAGTCTCATCCAGCAAGGGCCAGGTGTATGATCCATTCATCAGCACTAGAGATGAGCGAACGTACTCGTCCGAGCTTGATGCTCGGGCGAATATTAGGGTGTTCGGGATGTTCGTTATTCGTAACGAACACCACACGATGTTCGGATGTTCGGGTTACTTTAACTTTCTTCCCTGAGAAATCATTTCTATATGCGCTCAATGGGGCCGGCGGCAGCAGCGCCAACCCCATTGAGAACATATAGAAGACAAATCCTTCTTCTCTGCCACAGCTGTAACAGCTGTGACAGAGAAGAACGATGTTTGCCCATTGAATTCAATGGAACCGGCAATACAGCCGACTCCACTGAATGCAATGGGCTGCCGGCGATCGCGGGATGAATTGTCGGAAAGGGGTTAAATATATAAGCCCTTTCCTGCAATTCATCCAGAAATGTGTAAAAATAAAAAATATATATATACTCACCTGGTGCCGACAGACGGAGTTCAGCGCGGCAGGCTGCAGTTCTCCTGAACTGCTCTGAACAGCTGTGAGTAGTATTCAGCAGCCGGGGATTTAAAATCCCCGCCTGCTGAATAAGATGCCTCTGAATGGTCACAGCCTGACCAATCAGAGGCCAGCCCTCACTCACACCCATTCATGAATTCATGAATGGGTGAGTGAGGGCTGCTTCTGATTGGCTCAGGGGCAGCTCTCCTGCCCCTGAGCCAATCAGAGGCAGCCCTCACTCACCCATTCATGAATTCATGAATGGGTGTGAGTGAGGGCTGGCCTCTGATTGGTCAGGCTGTGACCATTCAGAGGCATCTTATTCAGCAGGCGGGGATTTTAAATCCCCGGCTGCTGAATACTACTAACAGCTGTTCAGAGCAGTTCAGGAGAACTGCAGCCTGCCGCGCTGAACTCCGTCTGTCGGCACCAGGTGAGTATATATATATTTTTTATTTTTACACATTTCTGGATGAATTGCAGGAAAGGGCTTATATATTTAACCCCTTTCCGACAATTCATCCCGCGATCGCCGGCAGCCCATTGCATTCAGTGGAGTCGGCTGTATTGACGGCTCCATTGAATTCAATGGGCTAACATCGTTCTTCTCTGCCACAGCTGTTACAGCTGTGGCAGAGGAGAACTTGCTGTGTCGTTCCCATCATTTTCTTGAATTGCCAAGATTTTCACACATGAAAACCTTAGCGAGCATCGGCGAAATACAAAAATGTTCCGGTCGCCCATTGACTTCAATGGGGTTCGTTATTCGAAACGAACACCCGAACATCGCGGGAAGTTCGTTTCGAATAACGCGAACCCGAACATTTTGGTGTTCGCTCATCTTTAATCAGCACCATCTCTTGCACATCCCACTTAGGTCCATATTAGTCTTAATGAACATAACAGTCCATTGACTCTATTTTATACATGAGATCCGCAGTGTAAGTCAATTAGGGTAATTTAATAGCTATATTTCCCGAGACTTTCCATAGACTGCCAGCGCTAAATGGCTATTTCTTTTATTTTACATACTGGTCACTTCCACGTCGGTTGTATTTGCTAAAGGATCCAATTTAAATTGAAATGTCGATTAGTAAGAGGTTCATTTGTGATATATAGCGCATTATACAAGTGCAAATTAAAGTAATGGCAGTGCCGATCAGAGAGCTGAGAGGTGCAATACTGAATATGATATTAGTTTATGTCTTGTTTTGTGGATATTTTCAAGTCTTTACCTTTTCTTATAGCCAAGCATGTATTTGCTGTAATACAGCTCTGTTTCCACTGGAGGGTTCAGTTGTCTTGACTATAAATGGCTGTTTTAATATCGTCTCAAACACGTTGGTTATTGTTTAGCTATTTTGATATATTTAACAATCATTACTATTCAATGACTTTAAGTCTAACAATCATTAAACTTTTATAGCTGTAGTTTTATACCACTCCTGCATTTTTCACTCCTAGATGAAGCGGATTATTATAAATCTGATTATCGAATTGGGATTCCCACTATTTAAGGTGTTTCTAATTCTTTTTTATTTTCTCTTGTTATTAAAGAAATAAAGACGTTTGTAAAAGAGAATTTTAGTACTGTAGATTTATGAGCGGTAATTGAGTCTCAACAAAGGTGTTGTTTATTGGTTTCACATATCTTCAACTATAAGAAAGCTATATGGGGTTTCATAGCACAGTGCTAGAGTTAAACAACTTATTTTCGTCCTTTAACTTTTATTTACTTTAACCCTACAGGTAAACTGTGACTCCTCCGATTAACACAATAGGAACCAGGCTTTCCTTGAACTGGTAAAGACAAACAAGTAGGAAATGGATACATGAAGGTTGGTTTAAATGACTCTGGCTTTCCCTTCTTATGACATGCAATAAATATTTTAAATTGCCTATATAGTGCGCTAGTCGCAGCTTAGGAACGGGACCGTGGTGACGCAGTGACCAAGTGAGCCGCTTCTCAGCATGTGCTCAGTCATTTTGGTGTTAAAGACAGACAGGAGTACTTCTCGGCCTGTGTATAGGCAGAATGGTTGGCTGGAGATTGGGACAGTACACCAACCAATTGCCATTAGTTTGGGTACATTTATTCTGGCTCCTCCCCACAGAAGATGCCAGTTCACTTGGTCTGGTCTGACGCTCCATCTGATCACACTATTAAAGATCTGGTCTAGTGAGACTCCTATCTGACTCTTGTCTAAAGACTCTGCATGAAGGAATTTCTGGTTCAGTTGGCAGTTCCTGATTCTGACTTGTATGTTACTTAAAGGTGTCTGGTGATTTTTATAAATAATCTGGAGGAGGGAATTGATGGGAAACTGATCAAATGTATAGGTGACACAAAGCTAGGAGAGATAGCTAACACTAGGGAAGAGAGGGAGAGTATTTAAGAAGATCTAGAAAAGCTTGCACAGTGGGCAGCGACTAACAGAATGGTATTTATCAAGGAGAAATGCAAAGTCCTACATCTGGGCAAGAAAAATGAAGAAAGCACACACAGAGTGGGAGGAATTGGGCTAAGCAGCAGCACATGTGAAAAAGACTTGGGTATACTAATAGATCATAGACTGAACATGAGTCAACAATGTGATGTAGCAGCCAAAAAGGCAAACACAATTCTGGGATGTATTAAAAGACTTATAGAGGTGATTATGGTAGTTAGGTAATTATCCCCCTTTACTCTTCCTTAGTCAGACCTCATCTGGAATACGGTGTCCAGTTCTGGGCACCCCACTTTAAAAAGACATAGACAAACTGGAGCAAGTTCAGAGAAGAAGTACCAAGATGGTGAGCGGTCTGCAAATCATGTCCTATGAGGAACAATTAAAGGATCTGGGAATCTTCAGCTTGCAAATAAGAAGGCTTAGAGGAGACTTAATAGCTGTCTACAAATATCTGAAAGGCTGTCACAGTGCGGAGGGATCAGCCCTATTCTCATCTGCACAAGGAAAGATTAGAAGCAATGGGATGAAACAGAGGGAGGAGACACAAATTAGATATTAGAAAAAACTTTCTGACAGTGAGGGTGATCAATGAGTGGAACAGGTTACCACGGGAGGTGGTGAGATCTACTTCAATGGAAGTGTTCAAACAAAGGCTGGACAGACATCTCTCTGGGATGATTTAGTGAATCCTGCACTAAGCAGGGGTTGGACCCAATGACCCTGGAGGTCCCTTCCAACTCTACCCTTCTATGATTACAAATTATCTTTGGTATTATAACCTCTTATCACCTGTTCTTTTGTAGCTTCTACATTTTTATTACATCTTACCTTAGCCATACTCCCTCTTACCATCCATAGAAAGTCAGGGTGACCCCAGATGGGGTTTCCCTCATCAGGGCAATCACCCCACATATAGGTATCTAAGAGGTCAGGGTCAGTTTCCTTGTTTGCCTATTATGTTTCATTTCACTATTTTGTGTTATCCACGTTTGTACTAAAAGTGTATATACTTAATATAATACAGCATTTACGTCCAAGCAGGTGGCAGTGGTTGTGCCTTGCACTTGTGTAACATATACACTTTAATGTCAGCCAAGCCCACCATCTAATGTGCATGGAGCTTTCTGACTTTCATCCAATGGCAGCTATCAAGGAAAATAAGGATTTGGTATGCTGGATTTCAACATGCCTGATGGTTTGTTCCCACAGGAGATATGTCACCACCAGTGGTTTCTGGTAGCAGCTTATTGATCTCGTTGAGAACACATGTACTATCAGGTGAGCTGAACATACATGTGTATTTGGACAAATGAGTGTTTGACTGACAGATAAATAAGTAGTATGGCCACTATTATAGACAGGGCTATCAGCAGAACATGTTCTCTGACCCTCTTTCTCTCTGATGAGACAGCTACTGGCTTATATAAGCTGAGAATGAAATGGAGAGATGGCCAAGCATGTGTGTGACTCTCTCCATTTCAATATAGAGGAATTATGGGAACAGGCAAGTTGGTGTATGGTGGAAACCTTATTTAAAAGCTGTAACTGAACAAAAGTATGGCAGAGGTTACAGCATGAGGGGCTCAAAACGCCTCACTTCTTCATATAACGAGACCAGTGCTATTAAAGATGTGTGATTACTGGCTGACTCTGTCACAGATTTTGCATTGGGGCCCATTGTAACTGTTAGGCGTAAGCACCTCTTCTACCCATTATTCCGAAATTAGTAGTAAAGATGTTTATTCCCTGTTTATTGGTCGTAAACCCCATAAATATCTGCTATTATAAGATTTTACGTTTTACAAGAATGTTTTAGAATATTAATGTAGTGACTTCATAAAGTAAAGCTGCAGCTTCATGGTGATACTTGCTACACTAAAGGATGTAATGACATTGCTTATCTGCATTGCACCCTTTTATGGTCTATATGTAAGGTGGATAAAACCTCAGAGGAGTCTATGAAGGATGTGAGAGTTGTAGGAGGAGATGTTAGTGGTGGAGTGACTGCAATATACTGCAATTCAGCCTCTGTGAGACACATCTTCAGAGATGAGAACCTGTGACATAGCAAGACAACAAACTGTGAGAGACAATGGGCTGTTGTGTGAGAGCAAGGCTGATGGATGTTGTGTGTGAAGAGTATGTATGTTACTGTGGAAGTATGTTTCTTAGTGTTGGGATTCTGCTGTCTTGTAGATATGCTGTGTGGTATGGGT
This sequence comes from Eleutherodactylus coqui, assembly GCF_035609145.1. NCBI lineage: Eukaryota > Metazoa > Chordata > Amphibia > Anura > Eleutherodactylidae > Eleutherodactylus > Eleutherodactylus coqui. The sequence goes on along the minus strand of NC_089843.1, from coordinate 76,286,564 downwards.
ATTGTGTTGTTTCTTCTGCATCGGGTTGGTGGTGAGATGCTGGGCTGCTGTACTTGGTGGCACCTCCACAGCTTCTCTATAGGAGTAGGTGTATGTGGCAGCATAGGCTTTGCTAGATTGTGAGGCTGATGTAACTACTGGCAAGTGGAGCTAGTATGCCATGCCATAGCATTAGGGGCAAGTGGAGGTGGCCATGGGAGGAAGTTATTTTGGCTCCAGAAAAAAAAGTGTTGGAGAAGCCTGGAGGATCTGTTGTTGGCCTATGTAACTGTTAGGCCTGCTCTCCCCTGACGGCAAGTTGGTGAGTGGCTAGAGAAGGCTTGCTCATCTGTGGGGTCAATAGTAGGCTGAAGGCTAGAGCAGCTTCTCCATTGCAAGGGATGCAGTGGGTTAACGGCTGAATGGGCTAGACTAGTGCAAGAGAAGGGGACTCGTACATTTTGGAATTGCCAATGAGCTGGAGTTCGGAAAGCAATGTATTGTGTCATTGAATGTAGTTTAGGAGATTCAAGGGCAATTTGACAGGACTGCCTTACAATAGACTAGTTCCCTAGAGACCAGTGTTGCAGCAAGGATGATTCAGTCCCAGACATTGTAGACTGAACAAATGCACGGTAAGTGGGTATGTCCCTTTGGACCAATTCACATACCTACTGAATATACTCCTGAAAATTTTTGGGTGGTCCACTCCTAGACTGCTCCTTCATATTCTCACAGCAGCCAAATGCCTCATTGTGCTGTTTTGGAAATATACGACTTCTCCTTCCATGGTTGATCTGTATGGTCGCATCCAAGATGTTTGTTCCATGGAATTTTTAATGGTGAATTTACAATTTAATTTACAATTCACCACACCTTGGACAAATTTTATTCTATATGGTCCCCCTTGGGACACTTATGCCATCAATATGTATCTATAAAGGTTGCTCTCTAAATCATGTCTGTCTTTATTCGCTTTTCTTTTTATTTGACTAGACTGTGGGACTGTTTTTCTTTTCTCTTTTTTTTCTTCTAATTTTGTTGATATGGACTTTTATTACATATATTGTATGCATTTGTTGAGGGAGGGTGTTTAGGTATAGGACTGGGAAAGTGTACAGAAAATTGCATTGTGTGTGTTATGTGAATAGTTGTCATTAGTGTGTAACAGGTTGAATGATCGGTGTGAAGGTAACACTGACTGGTTGTCTCTGAAGTTATCAGTGACCTGTTTAGAGTGAACATTGCTTGGTGAGAAAGACTGGTTGACTGTGTACAGAATTTCAAGTGTCCTTACCACCACTTCTGACTAGCAACCATTAAGACTAACTGTAACCACCACGCCTATTGTGCCCTTTTAGGGCTCCAGCACACTTGCATTTTTCTTGCTCGTTCTTCTCACACGATATCGCTGCGTTTTTTTCACGGGACTGTCAATGGGACTTTCTAATGTTAAAAACGCATCGCACAAAAATTGCAAAACACCAACTTGCGATGCGTTTTTAACATTAGAAAGTCCCATTGACAATCGCGTTAACAAAACGCAGCGATATCACAGAGTTAAAAAAACGCAAGTGGGTGTGAGCCCTTTAAGTGAACTTTAACTATTATGCTTCTTCTGCCACAATAAAGTAAAAAAGAGACGTAAAGTCAACTTTTGAACTGTACTGTATGTGACCCATTCTTTAAAGGGTAATCCATCAACCACTTGAGAATCCCACATTAGTATAGTTAAATGTCCACATTACATTCTCTTTTTATATAATCTCACAACAATTCCATGGCCACAGGCATTGCTCTGCCCAACTGATAATAATTACAATATTTTGGATGGCACCCAAAACTAATCTTCTAGAAGGCACATGCAGAGCTATAGGCAAAAATGGTATGTACAAAATCTGAATAAATGGAGTCAAAATAAATGTAGCTATCAACAATGAAAAGGATATTTCCTTTTACATGGCCGACAGTCGCCATAAAAGACTGCATGAGCACTGATGTCACCACTAAGGTCGTTAGCGCTTATGCAGAGCGTTTACGCTGACAGACTTCACCGCTGGTTCATGGGCTTCTTGCTCAGCACTTTTCCTTCTAAGGGCTCAAAAACACTTGTGATATGTTTTCTAGCAATGCGATACTGAGTGAAAACGCATGATTATGAAACCAATGATTTTCAATGGTTTCATACTCATTTGCGATGTGTTCACTCAAGGCTCGCTGCACTAAAAAAAAATTTGTGCTATCACCCATTGTTTTCATTGGGGCCAGTGGCAGCAGCACTGGCTCCATTGAAAACATAGGGAGTTAATCGTGCTCCCCTGACACAGCTGTGACAGCTATAGCAGGGGAGTCCTTCATCCCCACGGGGGCAACAATGCTGGCTCCATTGAAAGCAATGGAATAGCATTGTGGACCTTTACCACAGCTGTCACAGCTGTGTCAGGGGAGCGCATTGTACTTCCTATGTTTTCAATGGGGCCAGCACTGCTGCCGCTGGCCCTATTGATAACAATAGGCAAAAGCACTGATTTTTCTTAGCGTTGCGAGCCTTGAGTGAACACATCACAAATAAGTATAAAACCATTGAAAATGTCCTGTGATAATGCCAGTCAGAGAATGATCTAGATATGCCATAAAAAAGTAAAAGGTTCATATATCTCAATAGCATGCGTAGAACTTCAAGGGGTTGACCAGCGTTAGAAAACCATGGCTTCCAAACACAGCATCACCCTTGTCCATAGGGTTATGTGTGTATTGCAGCTCAGTTCCATTGAAGCGAATAGGAGTGGAGCCGCAGTACCAGACACAACCCACAGGCAAGGGTGATGCTGTGTTTGGAAGAAAGCAGCTATGTTTTTCTAACCCTAGTCAACCCCTTTAACTCAATAAACACCATGGAGTTTTAGCATACATGGAAGCAATGGAAAGTTCTATAAACTATGGTAGCAACTTGGATATTTGACATTTCAACCTTCTGTCCTCTACTAGTTTGATGTCCCCAGAAGTCACCTGACCACTACAACCAATTAGAGGCTGCAGCATCACCACCCATTCTCCTGGCATCAATGCTCACATCACGGGTGCCATGATGCCAGGACTTTGGAACAGGTGCCTTCTAGGCTGCAGTGCTACATCACGTCATCAAAGGACAGCTAAATACTGCTTCTTTTGCTATTTTAGCACAGTGGGCCGTATATGGGGATGTCTGGCAATCAGACAATGCCTTTCAGGGTTTATAAGTTCAAAAAGTTTCAATTCTGGACCTAGCTGTAGGCGTGTGTGGCTGTAAATCACAACTGCTCATCCTCGGTGGGCATAAGCTCTGTGTCCTACTTGACCATTATGATTTGAATTTAGTGCAGGAATTGTTCTCCATCTGTGACATATATGTATGCTGTATTATTTTAACTACCGTATATACTTGAGTATTAGCCGACCTGAGAATAAGCCATGTCAATTTGTTTTACCATAAAAAACTGGTAAAACTTATTGACTCGAGTATAAGCCTAGCTATACTTGAGTATATACTGGGTAAAAAAAAAACCCCTCCATACTCACCTCCCAGCCGGTGTCTGTGTCCTTGGCGGCGGTGTGGAAAGCTGCTTCAGTTTCTGTGTTCCCGGCGGCGGTGTCGCAAGCTGCTTTAGAATTCTCCCTGCTATCATCTCCCTGCTTGGCTTTCACATCCTCTGTGTAAGCGCTGTGATTGGATCGAGCATGGGGCGCTCAATCATTCACAGCCAATCACAGCCTGACGGCGGTGGATGACAGAGCAGAGCAGAGAGAATGGCAGGGGATGACAGCGGGGAGAATTCAAGCAGCTTGCCCCACCATCGCCGGGAACACAAAAATTGAAGCAGCTTTCCGCACCGCCACCGGGAACACAGATGCCGTTGGGAGGTGAGTAGGGAGGGTTTTTTTTCAACCCTTCCCTGACGAGTAAAAATGTGCAGAAAAATTCAGCTTATACTCTAGTATATACGGTAACTATGTATTTTTGTGTTCTTTAACTGAGGACAGTGCTACCCATTACCTTTTCTAAGAGTTTTCTTCTTTTCTCCTTGGAATATATTATACATCTTCATTATCAGCAAGTTACCGCAGGGACTACAGATATGAGCAACTCATGTACAACTGCTGCTTATACTTGATACCATCATACCAAATAAAACAACTAAATGAATTAGACTTTTTTATGTCAAGTGTCATGCTGGTCTGCTAAGTCACCAATGCAAGATAGTCATAGTAATGGTAGGGTACAAATTTCGATGTACTTATGTCAAACAGTGACAGTTTCACTCTCTTTGTCATGTTCTAAATTTGGGCAATATGAAGGTCAAACATCTCTTAAGATCTTTGGTATTCATCATTTTATTTAACTAAATAAACTCTCTATTTTGCTGCATCATTTCTTTCTTGTGGTTTCTTCTTCATTACTATGCTTGAATGCATTCAAAAAAGAAGAACAGTGTAGGCTGACAATAAAAGATCAGTTTGAAAATTTTTACTGTCACTTCACTGTCAATCAAGTTTGAAGGTCATTATAGAACGCTTAGTGCAGTTCTTCTAGAGCAGTAAGTTGAAATTGAATAAAATATAACATTGTACCTCTTTGCTTTAGCATATTGTATTATATATACACTAACTTTACTACTTCTAGCACTTCTACTACTACTAATTATAGTAATCATGTGCATCGACACCTTAAGGGTGCATTCACACGAACGTATATCGGCAGTTCTTCTAGAGCAGTAAGTTGAAATTGAATAAAATATAACATTGTACCTCTTTGCTTTAGCATATTGTATTATATATACACTGACTTTACTACTTCTAGCACTTCTACTACTACTAATTATAGTAATCATGTGCATCGACACCTTAAGGGTGCATTCACACGAACGTATATCGGCTCGGTTTTTACGCCGAGCCGATATACGTTGTCCTCGTCTGCAGGGGGGGGGGGGGGGGATGGAAGAGCCAGGAGCAGGAACTGAGCTCCCGGCCCCCTCTCCGCCTCCTCTCTGCCCCTCTGCACTATTTGTAATGGGAAGAGGCGGGGTGGGGGGTGGCTAAGTTCCAAGAATTAGCCCCGCCCCTGCCCCACCTCTCCCCATTGCAAATAGTGCAGAGGGGCGGAGAGGAGGCAGAGAGGGGGGCGGGAGCTCAGTTCCTGCACTTGGCTCTTCCATCCTCCCCCCCCCCCATGCACACGAGGACAACGTATATCGGCTCGGCGTGAAAACCGAGCCGATATACGTTCGTGTGACTTCACCCTAACTTGGCTTTGGAGCACCAAGCATTTTCGTATTACAGTACATTAGATCCTCATTGTGCACACTATTATAATAAAGGTCTTTTTACATGAGTCAATTTGCTTTGGTAGTTGAAAGCTAATCAAAGAGATCATTGTCCTTCTACCAGGCCTTTAAACAGATTGATTCAGCTCTACTATAGGATGAACAATCATTCATATGATCGTTTGTCCTCATAGAGCTGCCATTGGTTGCCTGTACATGTCCCTGATTACACAAAGTGACCAGCAAGTGTTTTTGTATCCTTGCATAAAAGATATGATTAGTCAATGTATGAATGTCTGCTCATTCGTCAGCTAATCGTTTGTCCTTTTTTATGGCCAGGTGATTGGACAAATAAAAATTTTGGCAAATGTTCTTGTCTGATAATCAAGTGTGTAAAAGACTCTAAAAGGGGTTGTACCTGAATTACAAGTTATTCCCTATCAAAAGGATAGGGAATAACTTGCTGATCAGTGAGGTTCTCACTGCTGAGACCTCCACCGGTCCCGGGAATGGGATCATGTGTTCCCAATCCTCCTAACTGTAGGCTTACTGCAACCCCTGCAGTGAGGTGAAGAAGAGAAGAATGAATGGAATGATGGATATGGAAGCACACTGCCACCGCATTAATTTTCAATCGGACTGCAGAGATAGAGCACTTGGGTTATCCTGTGGGTAAATTGTAATTCAGGTGCAACCCCTTTCACTGCAGCGCTCTGTACAATTTTTTTAGTGCACATATTTAAAGGGGTTTTGTCATTTAAAAAAGAAAAAAATCAATACTTACCTATTCCTCCCCAGGCATTCTCCTTACCGTATCTTCTCCTTGCTGATCTTCTCCAGTCCCCCAGGTCAACTGTTCAAGCTTTTCTAGATCTTTTTGAACACTATCTCTCTCTTTCCTAGTGTTAGCTATCCCTCCTAGTTTTGTGTCATTGGAAAATGTGATCAATTTCCCATCAATTCTCTCCTCCAGATCATTTATAAAAATGTTGAACAACAATGGTCCTTGGACAGAGCCTTGTGGTACCCCACTTGATACATTCTTCCACTTGGATGTGCAGCCATTTATGACCACTCTTCAAATACGATCACTCACTCAGTTGTGAATCCACCTGTTTAATAATTTGTTAAAGATCTTTCCCGAATATAGAAGTCAGGCTCACAGGCCTGTAGTTTCCTGGATCCACCTTCTTCCCTTTTTTGAAGATAGGGACAACATTTGCCCTTTTCCAATCTTCTGGGACTTCTCCTGTTTTCCAGGAATTTTTAAAGATTATGGCTAGTGGTTTAGCTATTACCTTTGCTGCTTCCTTTAGTATCCTAGGATGTAATTCATCTGGACCTTGAGATTTGAATTCATTTAAGTTAGCAGTATGTTCCTTTACCATCTCTCTGCTTATAGATAGCCTGCATTCTTTAATTCCCCCTCTAGCACAGGGAAGATCAGTTGATGTTCCATCTACTTTCTGAGAGAAAACAGATACAAAATAGGAATTTAAAAGTTCAGCCTTCTCAAGATAATTTTTAACCAATTCACCATTTTCATCTTGTAAGCATCCAATAGCATCTTTGACTTTTGTTTTGCTTTTGAAATACCTCCAAAATCCTTTTTTATTGCTTTTGGCCTCTGTTGCAAGCCTCAATTCATTATTAGCTTGAGCTTTTCTGACACTTGCCCTACAGTTTCTGCACACCACATTATATTCTTCTATAGATATTCCCCTGTCTTTCCATTTGATAAACATATTTTCCTTCCTTTTTAACATGTGTGCAAGTTCTGCATTCATCCATCCTGGTCTCTTTAAATGCTTCCCATTCTTTCTTCTTTTAGGGATTGTTAATGATTGTGCTTTTAGAATCTAATTTCACAATATTTCCCAACCTGAATAGTTTGTCTGTGCTTGGTTATTTTTTCCTTCTGGAGTAGACTCTATGTTATAGGGGTTGTAAAAAGGTATGACATTGCTTTGTAGGAATGCTACCTTCTAATAGAGATATTGTTGTATCTTTCCATTTGCTTAGGTTCTACATAAACAGCTGTCTACAGCACTCTGCCTGTTGCTGTCTTTCTATAGGGCTCCCTAGTCTAAAATCATATCTTATTATGCCTCCAATATATACAGCACTACAAACAAGTCTTATAATGTGCCATTGAATTGGTTTTCCAATACCCAGATATCCTCTTGTTTAATAAAATAATTGGACAATGTTATTGCCATATCTTGTCATGGAAGAGGAAATTGTTGTAACTCCTTGTCCCCAAACCTATAAACAGAACAACATAAACAACATAAATCCTCACAATAAGTGTAATGTTATTTCACAAAATCAGGTTATACGAAGCTTCAAAAGATCATTTATAATACACAAGCCAGCCAAAGCTTCTCTCAAGGTAGATACATAGGCAATGTATATGGTTCAGATCCTTTCGACCAGGTGCAAAATGCTCTTTTCCAATACTGGAAAAGGGTACACAATGGCACCTAATGAGCTGACATTATGAGAGGTCACTTTAGATATTCTTTAAAGGACCTTCATGTTCTTGACTAGACATCAACAGTGGTGCGATAAGGAGAATGGGACCTAGCAGCTGGTGTAACAAACCAATGGGCATGAGGTACTGACTTACTAAGGTACAGTATTTGACACCTAGGACTAAGAAATTAAATCACTAAGAACTAGAGATGAGCGAGCACCAAAATGCTCGGGTGCTCGTTACTCGGGACGAACTTTTCGCGATGCTCGAGGGTTCGTTTCGAGTAACGAACCCCATTGAAGTCAATGGGCGACCCGAGCATTTTTGTATTTTGCCGATGCTCGCTAAGGTTTCCTTGTGTGAAAATCTAGGCAATTCAAGAAAGTGATGGGAACGACACAGCAACGGATAGGGCAGGCGAGGGGCTACATGTTGGGCTGCATCTCAAGTTCACAGGTCCCACTATTAAGCCACAATAGTGGCAAGAGTGCCCCCCCCCTCCCAACAACTTTTACTTCTGAAAAGCCCTCATTAGCATGGCATACCTTTGCTAAGCACCACACTACCTCCAACAAAGCACAATCACTGCCTGCATGACACTCCACTGCCACTTCTACTGGGTTACATGCTGCCCAACCGCCCCCCCTCCCCCCCACAGCGCACACCAAAGTGTCCCTGCGCAGCCTTCAGCTGCCCTCATGCCACACCACCCTCATGTCTATTTAGAAGTGCGTCTGCCATGAGGAGGAACCGCAGGCACACACTGCAGAGGGTTGGCACGGCTAGGCAGCGACCCTCTTTAAAAGGGGCGGGGCGATAGCCCACAATGCTGTACAGAAGCAATGAGAAATAGAATCCTGTGCCACCGCCATCAGGAGCTGCACACGTGGGCATAGCAATGGGGAACCTATGTGCCACACACTATTCATTCTGTCAAGGTGTCTCTGAATGCCCCAGTCAGACCGGGCTTTTTAATTCATAGACACAGGCAGGTACAACTCCCTATTGTGAAGTCCCTGTCGACCGACAGCATGGGTGGCTCCCTGGAACCCACCGGCGATACACAAAAATATCCCATTGCATTGCCCAACACAGCTGAGGTAGTAATGTCGTGCTTAATGCAGGTGGGCTTCGGCCCACACTGCATGCCCCAGTCAGACTGGGGTTCTTTACAAGTGGAAACAGATGCATTTATAATTCCCTGTGGACCCACAGCATGGGTGGGTGCCAGGAAGCCACCGGCGGTACATAGAAATATCCCATTGCATTGCCCAACACAGCTGAGGTAGTAATGTCATGCTTAATGCAGGTGGGCTTCGGCCCACACTGCATGCCCCAGTCAGACTGGGGTTCTTTACAAGTGGACACATGTAGGTTAAACTCCGTGTGCACCTACAGCATGGGTGGCTCCCTGGAACCCACCGGCGATACACAAAAATATCCCATTGCATTGCCCAACACAGCTGAGGTAGTAATGTCGTGCTTAATGCAGGTGGGCTTCGGCCCACACTGCATGCCCCAGTCAGACTGGTAATATGTACCTTGACAGTAACCGCGTTGGTGGTAATGTGGTGGTGACTGCGGACCTAGTAGCACGGTTTTATTTTGTTGGTTTTCGGAATGTGGCCAGGATTAAGTGGGCCGTGGCGGGGGATGTTTTTGAGGCACTATGTGTCCTCTCCACGTGTCCGTGGTTATATGCACCTTAACAGTAACAGCGTTGGTGGGAAATGGCCTCGCCGCCATCATGTCTTTGGGAAGCCTCTGTTTCCACACCCCAGAGACATACCATTAGCTGCAGTATAGGCAGAGCCCAGAATTAGTAACATTTCAGCCGTAGCATTAGCGACAGGCCCCACTAACATATCACTAGCAGCATTATAGGGGGAGCACAGTCTTAGTTCCATTTCAGTAATAGTAGCAGCCTACACAGGCCCCAGTAACAATTCCGAAGCAGCAGTATAGTGGGAGCGCAGTCTTCGTTCCATTTCAGTAATAGTAGCAGCCTACACAGGCCCCAGGAACAATTCCGAAGCAGCAGTATAGTGGGAGCGCAGTCTTAGTTCTATTTCAGTAGCTGCAGTATAGCCAAGGCCCAAGTTACATTTATGTAGCTAAAGTGTAGGCCAACCCCACACACACTTCTGTACCATGAGTGCAGGCGAAGAACATACAAATTGCTATGATTACACTGTAGGTGAGGGCCCCAAAACATTGGTGTACCAACAGTACTAATGTACCTCAGTAAAAATTGGCCATGCCCAACCAAGATGGCAGGTGAAACCCATTAATCGCTTTGGTTAATGTGGCTTAAGTGGTAACTAGGCCTGGAGGCAGCCCAGTTTAACTAAAAATTGGTTCAAGTTAAAGTTTCAACGCTTTTAAGAGCATTGAAACATATAAAAATTGTTTAGAAAAATTAGATAAGTGAGCCTTGTGGCCCTAAGAAAAATTGCCCGTTCAGCGTGATTACGTGAGGTTTCAGGAGGAGGAGCAGGAGGAGGAGGAGGAGGAATATTAGACACAGATTGATGAAGCAGAAATGTCCCCGTTTTGGATGGTGAGAGAGAACGTAGCTTCCATCCGCGGGTGCAGCCTACGTATTGCTTACGTATTGCTGATGTCTGCTGGTGGAGAAGAGAAGTCTGGGGAAATCCAGGCTTTGTTCATCTTGATGAGTGTTAGCCTGTCGGCACTGTCGGTTGACAGGCGGGTACGCTTATCTGTGATGATTCCCCCAGCCGCACTAAACACCCTTTCCGACAAGATGCTAGCCGCAGGACAAGCAAGCACCTCCAGGGCATACAGCGCTAGTTCAGGCCACGTGTCCAGCTTCGACACCCAGTAGTTGTAGGTGGCAGAGGCGTCACGGAGGACGGTCGTGAGATCGGCTACGTACTCCCTCACCATCCTTTTACAGTGCTCCCGCCGACTCAGCCTTGACTGGGGAGCGGTGACACAGTCTTGGTGGGGAGCCATAAAGCTGTCCAGGCCCTTAAAGACTGTTGCACTGCCTGGGCTGTACATGCTGCTCGATCTCCGCACCTCCCCTGCTACCTGGCCCTCGGAACTGCGCCTTCTGCCACTAGCGCTGTTGGATGGGAATTTTACCATCAGCTTGTCCGCCAGGGTCCTGTGGTATAGCAACACTCTCGAACCCCTTTCCTCTTCGGGAATGAGAGTGGGAAGGTTCTCCTTATAGCGTGGGTCGAGCAGTGTGTACACCCAGTAATCCGTAGTGGCCAGAATGCGTGTAACGCGAGGGTCACGAGAAAGGCATCCTAACATGAAGTCAGCCATGTGTGCCAGGGTACCTGTACGCAACACATGGCTGTCCGCACTAGGAAGATCACTTTCAGGATCCTCCTCCTCCTCCTCCTCAGGCCATACACGCTGAAATGATGACAGGCAAGCAGCATGGGTACCGTCAGCAGTGGGCCAAGCTGTCTCTTCCCCCTCCTCCTCATCCTCCTCATGCTCCTTCTCCTCCTCCTGAACGCGCTGAGATATAGACAGGAGGGTGCTCTGACTATCCAGCGACATACTGTCTTCCCCCGGCTCTGTTTCCGAGCGCAAAGCGGCTGCCTTTATGGTTTGCAGGGAACTTCTCAAGATGCATAGCAGAGGAATGGTGACGCTAATGATTGCAGCATCGCCGCTCACCACCTGGGTAGACTGCTCAAAGTTTCGAAGGACCTGGCAGATGTCTGCCAACCAGGGCCACTCTTCTGAAAAGAATTGAGGAGGCTGACTCCCACTGCGCCGCCCATGTTGGAGTTGGTATTCCACTATAGCTCTACGCTGCTCATAGAGCCTAGCCAACATGTGGAGCGTAGAGTTCCACCGTGTGGGCACGTCGCACAGCAGTCGGTGCACTGGCAGATTAAAGCGATGTTGCAGGGTGCGCAGGGTGGCAGCGTCCGTGTGGGACTTGCGGAAATGTGCGCAGAGCCGGCGCACCTTTACGAGCAGGTCTGACAAGCGTGGGTAGCTTTTCAGAAAGCGCTGAACCACCAAATTAAAGACGTGGGCCAGGCATGGCACGTGCGTGAGGCTGCCGAGCTGCAGAGCCGCCACCAGGTTACGGCCGTTGTCACACACGACCATGCCCGGTTGGAGGCTCAGCGGCGCAAGCCAACGGTCGGTCTGCTCTGTCAGACCCTGCAGCAGTTCGTGGGCCATGTGCCTCCTATCTCCTAAGCTGAGTAGTTTCAGCATGGCCTGCTGACGCTTGCCCACCGCTGTGCTGCCACGCCGCGCGACACCGACTGCTGGCGACGTCCTGCTGCTGCTGACACATCTAGATTGCGAGACAGAGGTTGAGGAGGAGGAGGAGGGTGCTTTAGTGGAAGAAGCATACACCGCCGAACATACCACCACCGAGCTGGGGCCCGCAATTCTGGGGGTGGGTAGGACGTGAGCGGTCCCAGGCTCTGACTCTGTCCCAGCCTCCACTAAATTCACCCAATGTGCCGTCAGGGAGATGTAGTGGCCCTGCCTGCCTGTGCTTGTCCACGTGTCCGTAGTTAAGTGGACCTTGCCACTAACCGCATTGGTGAGGGCGCGTACAATGTTGCGGGAGACGTGGTTGTGCAGGGCTGGGACAGCACATCGGGAAAAGTAGTGGCGACTGGGAACTGAGTAGCGCGGGGCCACCGCCGCCATCATAGCTTTGAAAGCCTCCGTTTCCACAACCCTATACGGCAGCATCTCAAGGCTGATAAATTTGGCTATGTGGACGGTTAACGATTGAGTGTGCGGGTGCGTGGCGGCGTACTTGCGCTTGCGCTCCAACACTTGCGCTAGCGACGGCTGGACTGTGCGGTGCGAGACATTGGTGGATGGGGCCGAGGACAGCGGAGGTGAGGGTGTGGGTGCAGGCCATGAGACGGTAGTGCCTGTGTCCTGAGAGGGGGGTTGGATCTCAATGGCAGGTTGGGGCACAGGGGGAGAGGCAGGGGTGCAAACCGGAGGCGGTGAACGGCCTTCGTCCCACCTTGTGGGGTGCTTGGCCATCATATGTCTGCGCATGGTGGTGGTGGTGAGGCTGTTGGTGATGGCTCCCCGGCTGATCTTGGCGCGACAAAGGTTGCACACCACTGTTCGTCGGTCGTCAGGCGTCTCGGTGAAAAACTGCCAGACCTTAGAGCACCTCGGCCTCTGCAGGGTGGCATGGCGCGAGGGTGTGCTTTGGGAAACAGTTGGTGGATTATTTGGTCTGGCCCTGCCTCTACCCCTGGCCACCGCACTGCCTCTTGCAACCTGCCCTGCTGCTGCCCGTGCCTCCCCCTCTGAAGACCTGTCCTGTGTAGGCGTTGCACACCAGGTGGGGTCAGTCACCTCATCGTCCTGCTGCTCTTCCTCCGAATCCTCTGTGCGCTCCTCCCTCGGACTTACTGCCCTTACTACTACCTCACTGCAAGACAACTGTGTCTCATTGTCATCGTCCTCCTCACCCACTGAAAGGTCTTGAGACAGTTGCCGGAAGTCCCCAGCCTCATCCCCCAGACCCCGGGAACTTTCCAATGGTTGTGCATCAGTGACGATAAACTCATCTGGTGGGAGAGGAACCACTGTTGCCCAATCTGAGCAGGGGCCCGAGAACAGTTCCTGGGAGTCTTCCCGCTCCTGAGCATGTGTCATTGTAGTGGAGTGAGGAGGCTGGGAGGAAGGAGGAGCAGCAGACAGAGGATTCGGATTTGCAGCACTGGACGGCGCAGAACTCTGGGTGGATGATAGCTTGCTCGAAGCACTTTCTGCCATCCACGACAGGACCTGCTCACACTGCTCATTTTCTAATAACCGTCTCCCGCGTGGACCCATTAATTGGGCGATGAATGTGGGGACGCCAGAAACGTGCCTCTCTCCTAATCGCGCAGCAGTCAGCTGCGACACACCTGGATCAGGAGCTCGGCCTGTGCCCACACCCTCACTTGGGCCTACGCGTCCTCGGCCGCGTCCACGTCCTCTTGGCCTACCCCTACCCCTCAGCATGCTGTATTACCAGTGATTTCCAAGCTAGGAAAGAAATTGGCGCAAGCCTGCAGCCAAAATAGAATTTTTTCCCTTGTTTTTCAAAGGACAATCCACACTGCGTGTATTCAATGAATACTACTAAGTTTAATAACTGTGTTGTGGCCCTGCAAATGTGTCAGAGAACTGCAGTGATGCAAAGTTATTGGCTCCAGCAGATCAGGGATTTCCCATGCAGGAAAAAAATTGGCGCAAGCCTGCAGTAAAACGTAGCTGGCTGCGTCTGATTTTTTTTAACGTTCTGCACGCAGCACACACGTACCCAGAGCCCTGAGGACTGTCAGAGGCAGGCGAAATAGAATTTTTTCCCTTGTTTTTCAAAGGACAAGCCACACTGCGTCTATTCAATGAATAATGTATGTCTTCTGGCCCTGCCTACACAATTCTATCCCTGTAGTATTAATGCCGGGTGCAATGGTCTGCACAGCCGGTTTTGAGAAAAAAAAAAAAAATGCAACACTGCTAACAGCAGCCTGGACAGTACTGCACACGGATAGATGTGGCCCTAGAAAGGACCGTTGGGGTTCTTGAAGCCTACACTCACTGCTAACACTCTCCCTGCCTAACCACCACTTCTGTCCCTATTGCAGGGCGCAATGCTCTGCAGATCCAATTTTGAAAAAAAAAAAAAAAATACAGTGCTAACACAGTACTGCACACTATTAGATGTGGCCCTGAGAAGGACCGTTGGGGTTCTTGAAGCCTACACTAACTCCTAACGCTCTCCCTACAGCAGCTCCAGCACGATACCACTGTCCCTCAGCTAACTCACAAGGCATGTGTGGCGAGCCGCGGGAGGGGCCGACTTTTATACTCGGGTGACATCTGATCGCCCCAGCCACTCACAGCAGGGGGGTGGTATAGGGCTTGAACGTCACAGGGGGAAGTTGTAATGCCTTCCCTGTCTTTCAATTGGCCAGAAAAGCGCGTTAACGTCTCAGAGAGGAAACTGAAAGTAACCGGAACACCGCGTGGTACTCGTTACGAGTAACGAGCATCCCGAACACCCTAATATTCGCACGAATATCAAGCTCGGACAAGTACGTTCACTCATCTCTACTAAGAACCAATGAGTAGATAACCAAGCTACCATAAACTATAGGCTAGTACACAAAATAATTTGGCACCACTAATAAAGATACTTAATCACAGTTTGTCATGTTCATGACTAGAATCAATTAGACAAAGGTGTCCACAACTAGGGAAAACCAACCATGACATCAAACCTCTATACTCCATGTACTAAAGCACTAAATCATTGGATGCAAAAGACCAGAATACTAACTTGGTAGAGGATAAAGACTGAGGTGCTAAATCACTATTCACTTATATCCTGGGCATCATATTTATACAATGTACCTCACCATGTTTACAGTTACCCTATACTGTTTGGAGTTCCTAGTGTTACATCATCATACCTGCTATGGTTAGGTCTTTTGGTTATTTATTTCTCTCTTAAAGTTCCTCAGTGCTCTACCCAGAGAACTCGGCCAAAAGAAAAATATCACCCACCATTTGTATAGCATATGCATCCTATAGTCACTTCTATAAGCTTGATGACTGGTCCTAATAAAATATGTCAAGTCAAGGCGGGTAAACGTGACCCTAAGGCCTTAGTCACACGGGCGTTTTATCGCGCGATTTGCGCATCGCATGACGGATGCGCATGCGCAAATCGCGTGACTGGCGCCGAAAAATCGGCCGAAAAAACGCCCGAAAATCTGCTCCTAGCCGCGTTTCATTATAAACGGGCCGGAGCTGTCCAGCGCATTGCACTCAATGGAGCCGGCAATACAGCCGGCTCCATTGAAAGCAATGCGCTGCGGGCGAGCCCGGGATGAATTGTCGGGAAGGGCTTAAATATATAAGCCCTTCCCTGCAATTCATCCTAAAATGTGTTAAAATAAAAAAAAATTGTATACTCACCTTTCCGCTGCAGCCGGAGTTGTGCCGCGGCCGCTGTCAGTTCTCCTGAACTGCTTCTCGGCACTATTCAGCCGGCGGGGCTTTCAAATCCCCGCCTGCTGAATGAGTTGCCTCTGATTGGTCACAGCCTGACCAATCAGAGGCAGGTTTCACTCACACACCCATTCATGAATTCATGAATGGGTGAGTGACTGCTGCCTCTCATTGGCTCAGCGGGACCAATCAGGGGCAGCTCCCGCTTTGCGTTCTTTTTTTGTTTCTATGGTAATGAATGTTACAACACATGAAAGCTTTATGTGTCTAATATAAGTTTTCAAAATTTTGTGTTTGTAGCTTATGGCAACAGTCATCTAGGCATGCGGGAAAACAAAATGGCGGAGTCTAAGGTGATATTCACAGTAAATATGAGCAGAGGAGTGATAAAATTCTTGTTTCTGCAAGGAAAGTTCGTGAAGGATATTCATGGTGATATGTCGCAGACATTGCGGGATCAATGCCCTTCATATTCTACAGTTAAGAAGTGGGTTGCCAAATTGAAAACGGGCCACTTCAGCACCAATGGTGATGAGGAACGTCCTGGACGACCGAGAGAGGTTGTTGTTCCGGAGATCGTCGATGCTGCGCACAACCTCATACTGGAGAATCGGCCAATTTCAGCTAAATGAATAGCAGACATCATGGGGATTTCTCATGAACGTGTTTTTGCCATTATCCATGAACATTTGAACATGAAGAAGCTATCTGCAAAGTGGGTCCCCAAATGTTTGACAACAGATCAGAAAAGCATGCGAGTGAAAACTTCCCGGTCCATTTGTCAGCGTTTCCGGACTTACAAGAACTTCCTGTATCGACTGGTCACTATAGACGAGACCTGGATTTATTTGTATTACCCTGAAACCAAGGAGCAGTCAAATAAGTGGAGGCACAGTGGTTCTCCTCGCCCAAAGAAGTTCAGGGTGCAAAAATCAGCCACTAAGGTGATGGCGTCTGTGTTCTGGGATACGGAGAGCGTGCTGCTAGTGGACTACCTTCAAAATGGTTCCACCAACAATGCAAAGTATTACATTGAACTTTTGGACCAATTGAAGGCAGCTCTGAAGGCCAAAAGGAGAGGCAAGCTGTCAAAAGGAATCTTGTTCCTGCAAAACAACACCTCCGTTCACACTGCACAAGCGACCACGGCAAAACTGGTGGAGCTAGGCTTCCAGCTGGTTGACCACCCACCTTATTCACCAGATCTAGCTCCCTCTGACTATCATCTGTTTCCAAATCTGAAGAAACGACTCAAGGGTACCAAATTTCACACCATTTCTGATGCCATGGCTGCTACGGATGACTGGTTTGAGGCACAACCAAAATCCTTATTTTTGCAAGGCTTACAGAACTTGGAATACTGATGTAAGAAGTGTGTTGACATCAGTGGCGAGTATGTGGAATAAATGTAAAGTTTCATCTTCCTATCTCGTTTCTTTCTGGGTAAAGCCAAAGACTTATCAGCAACCCCTCGTTTGGTTGTGGTTCAATGGCTGTAGCTCAGTGGTTAGCACTATTGCCTTGCAGTGCTGGCGTCCTAGGCTTACATGTGACCAAGGACAACATCTGCATAGGATTGGAAAAT
Source organism: Eleutherodactylus coqui (assembly GCF_035609145.1). Classification (NCBI taxonomy): domain Eukaryota; kingdom Metazoa; phylum Chordata; class Amphibia; order Anura; family Eleutherodactylidae; genus Eleutherodactylus; species Eleutherodactylus coqui. Next base: position 76,269,232 of record NC_089843.1, on the reverse strand, counting down.
TGCAAATGTTGTGTTTGGTCAAATTTGAACATAGGACTGCAAGGCAACAGTGCTAACCACTGACCCATCATACTTATTCCTTTTCTGGAGGAAGAAAAGAAAGAGACGTTCAAGAAGAAGAAACACAAAAAGACATACAAGCTCCATTCAGATATTGTCCTTGATCAGTTTTGAACGTAGGACTCTAGCACTGCAAATGACTGAGCTGCATCCATTGAATTACCACCACTACCATCACCCCTCTTAGACAGCATCCAATAGTAGTTACAGGGTTTTTTATGAACTTCCAGATCTGTGAGGATCCAAGCCTCAGGTGGATTTTTAGCAAAGTTTGACCTGAATTGATGTTCTACGGGTTGGGTTCACTCATCTCAGTCAAGTTAAACTGTGCTACATCTGTCCCATGTGCCATGTCATCAAATAATTTTCTAAAAAAAAATATATACTAGAAATTCTAGAGATCTTTAAACTTTTTAGTTCATTGACATAAAATGTGAGAAATTGACTCCTTGGTTGTTGTGGAATTACAGACATTGAAGCACATTTTACAATCTTATTAAACAAGTCACATTTGTTCAGTTAACCAATTATTCATTTTTGGATTCGCACTGAAGGGAGGTTATATAATTGTGCCTCACACTTCTTTAGTCTGGACATTACAGCTTGTCCCTGGAAGCTCAGTAGGCTGTAAAATTCTTACGATGAATGAAATATGTTTTATATCACAAATTACAGTCCAAGTACATTTGTTTGAGGAATTCTTTAGTAACAAACATTTGCTTTTAAGAATCCAATTTATTACATCAGCAGGGTGTTTCACATCAGAATGCAGTAACCAATTCTGAGCAGTTTTGTTAATATAGAAAATTAATCAGACACTTATCCTAAGACATTATACACTTCTTAATGCATTCTGTTCCAGCTTCACCGTTCATCTCCTTTTGCGTGTATAATAGGGTTTTCTATGGGTGGGTTGTTCATGTGATCAGTGATCTGCACCAGGTCAGGACGCTTTATGGTCAGTGGATAGTCAGTGAATCAGGAATTTATTGTGTATCTGAATCCTACAGCGTTGAATGTCAAACAGTAAATCGATCTGCATGATACCAGATTAACCTGATGAACATTTACTGAATTGCAAAGAATTAGACCACTTTTCTATTGATGTGCAGTAGTCATCATTGTTAAACATGCGAATAAACCCAACAGTAGGTATCTACAACCATACTTGCACGAGTCAGTTCTTTATGGAAGGACACAAAATTCCCATTTTCCAGTCTAAGAATATATAAAAAATCCCTCTAGTTCTAGACACATTACCACATTTTTTCTACTTGTGCTTAATGAGAATCTGTTACGAGAACCTACCCAAACTACTCATCTAATGAAAGTATAGACAGAAACACCCAGGTTCAATATATATACTTTTTAACTTTTAACTCACTTTCATTTTCACTTTGAAGCAAGTTTACAATCGCTCCATGCTTTGTATGATAATGGGTAGAGATCAGTGAACCAAACCTGTAGAACCCCTGTAGAGTTCAGGTTGAACATTGCTGAAACTTCAGTATGGCAAGAACACAATCCTTAGGCAGTTTGTTTCTGCTGAACTGGAAGTTCATAAAAACCCTTAAAACAAGTACTGCAAACTTTTAAAGGGGGTGGTGGTGGTTCAATGGTTTAGAATTAGAGATGAGCGAGTATACTCGCTAAGGCACATTACTCGAGTAACAGGTGAGTTGCAGTGGGGAGCAGGGGGGAGAGAGGGAGAGAGAGATCTCCCCTCCATTCCTCCCCGCTCTCCCCCGCCACTCCCCGAATCTTTAGAGACGAGCGGGGAGATACTCGGCTAAGGCACTACTCGCTCAAGTAATGTGCCTTAGCGAGTATACTTGCTCATCTCTATTTGGAATCTTAGATTCAAATCTGACTGAGGGCAAAATCTGCATGGAGTTTTTCATAGTCCTTGGTAAGATTTGAACCTAGGACTCCAGTGCTGAAAGACAGTAGTACTAGCTACTTGGTGTCCTTGGTGTCTGGGGATACAATATCATATACATCATAGATAGAGATGAGCGAGTATACTCGCTAAGGCACATTACTCGAGCGAGTAGTGCCTTAGCCGAGTATCTCCCTGCTCGTCTCTAAAGATTCGGGGGCCGGAAGGGGGCGGGGAGCGGCGGGGGAGAGCGGGGAGGAATGGAGGGGAGATCTCTCTCTCTCCCCCCGCTTTCCGCCGCAACTCACATGTCACCCGCGCCGGCCCCCGAATCTTTAGAGACGAGCAGGGAGATACTCGGCTAAGGCACTACTCGCTCGAGTAATGTGCCTTAGCAAGTAAACTGCTCATCTCTAATCATAGACCATTTGCATTTCAATCTATCTATAGATTACACTACCTTGGGGAGTTGGGTCATGATAATTGATTCCCTGTAAAGTGAAGGCTGATATTGAACAATTGTTTGCCAAACTAATCAACAATAATTGAGATAAGCAAACTAAAACTTAATGTTTACTGCATTATGAACCAGCTCCTGACTGCCTATACACTATTCCTATGTAGGGTGGGGTAAATGCCCCCAAAAGGGTAGTGCCACATGAGAACCTGCACCTAGAACACCCTAGAATCTATGTAAATAGTGCAAGCAATCAAAATACATTTTCAATGCATTTCCTTGAGGGTTCATCAGGGGACTATATCGAAACCAATTCATCACATATTAAAAGGCAAAAACAGAATCATATTTATGTAGCTCATAAATGCTCAGATCAGATGTAGAAAATTGTGCAGCACTCTGGTTGGCCATCATATCACTGTTCCCGCATTTGCTTTTCTGATATGTGAATTGGTTTCAGCACTCATAATATACTGTGCTGTTGCCGTTTTTTTGTTCTGCTTCTATTGTATGTTGCAGCCATGGTTTAAGGTGCACCTGTATAGTTCTATTGGGAAGTGCTGACCTATTTTACCCTTTTTTTCTGCAAATATTGTGAAGTTGTGGCTGCCTCCACATGGTCATGCACACCCGCCACCTATTTACCTTCTGTCTCTCCTACTGGACCATATAAATGGTATCCTAGCCTCCCTGGTTTTATTTGTAGGCTTAGTCCCAAGAGAGGAGCATTCTGAGAGGTAGGTACTGTGAGGTACTGAGGGGCATAGTAGTGGATGGTCGCTACGTCGCCCCTCGGTTCTGGTATTATGTATAAGGGGACTGGAGGAAGGTCACGTCCCGCTATTGGAGACGTAGGAACTCAGGAGCGTAATGTAGTCCCCAGCAAGTAGTTGCTGGAGATCTGTTATTTAAAAATATCAGGGCCTGTTTTTTTTTGGAATGGATGTCAGGTTGGTAGTGGGGCCATCCATTCCACCTCCTCCACTCCAGGGTGTGGGCGAGGTCAATCAGCACAGGGGCTGAGGCTGAGCCCGCAAGGGTGGATATAAATTGCAGGTGCACGGACACAGGGGTAGCTAAGATGGCTGCTGGACCCTGGCAGCCTGTGTGGTGTACCTGCTACACGAGCCCTGGACAGGCTAGGACGGCCTGATCACCCTGTGTTGGACTGTTATTTTGTGCCTGAAGTTAAGGCTGAATTTGTGTTGTTGCTTTGCTGGACTGAAATAAATGCAGGCCACGCCTGCCCTTGGACTGTATCCTCGTGTTTCCGTCTGTGACTGCCGCCAACCCGCACTCTACTGAGCTGTCCTCCCACAGTACCTAACTTTCCCAGGTTAAGATTAAACCACCTGGTATTAGCATTAGGACCATCTGAACGCTTGGTCACCTGGACGTTGGTAAATAGGCCAATGTAATTTGATCAAATTATATACCAAGAATCTTGCATTGTTTAATGTGTTTAGAGTATTTAATATAGATATGTATACCTCTGATAGTAAATGTATTTTATATATATATATACCGTATATACCGGCGTATAAGGCGACGGGGCGTATAAGACGACCCCCCAACTGTCACCTTATACGCCGGTATACAGTGGAGAAAAAAAAAAAATTCATTACTCACCTGCCCCGGTGTTCTGTCGCGCTCCGGCAGGATGTCGCTCGCTCCGGCAGGCTGTCGCTCGCTCCTCGTCCCCGGCGCAGCATAGCTTTCTGAATGCGGGGCTTGAAATCCCCGCTTCCAGAAAGCTAATACACACGCCGGCAGCCATGACATCATTGAATGGCTGTGATTGGCTAAAGCACACGTGGCTTCAGCCAATCACACTATTCAATGACATCATTGAATGGGTGTGATTGCTAACACACGTGCGCCTTCAGCCAATCACAGCCATTCAATGATGTCATGGCTGCCGGCATGTGTATTAGCTTTCTGGAAGCGGGGATTTCAAGCCCCGCATTCAGAAAGCTATGCTGCGCCGGGGACGAGGAGCGAGCGACAGCCTGCCGGAGCGAGCGACATCCTGCCGGAGCGCGACAGAACGCCGGGGCAGGTGAGTAATGAATTTTGTTTTTTTACATTTTTTTTTTTTTTGTATTACCGGCGCATAAGACGACCCCCGACTGCAGAGCAGATTTTTCGGGGTTCAAAAGTCGTCTTATACGCCGGTATATACGGTATATATATATATATATATATATATATATATATATATATATATATATATATATATATATATATATATATATATATATATATATATATATATATATATATATATATATATATAAAATGTGTGCTGTTGCCATTTTTTGGTTCTGCTTCTATTGTATGTTGCAGCCGTGTTTTAACGTGCACCTGTATAGTTCCATCAGGAAGTTCTGACCTATTTTATCATTTCTTTCTCTAACTGATAAGCCTGATGTTATGTATAAATATGTTTCCTCAGTTATAACCTGACAAACCTGTTGAGGGGCATTAAATAACCCCGAAAGATTGCATATATAATTTTTCTCTTTAGCCAATCAATGTATCCACTCTATAATCCTTTTGTCCTTTTCCATTTACTACACAAACAGATTTGGCTTTGCGGTAGAGAAACATTCAACCCAATTCTTGAACCTTAAATGTATACTATTAGTTCCTATACAGGGATGTCAATAAAAGACCTCCAGACAATTTCCCCCATCCTTCCTGCCTGCATTCAATCTGCATATGCTTTAGCTCTTTTAATTACAAGTATTGTATCTGATTCTATTGAGCATTCTGCATGTTCCTTTGTATGTAGCTGATTTGACAACCTTAACTATTGTGCCGAAGAAACCTGCTGTTATATTGTGACATCTTGATTCCATGTCGACCTGCTTCACCCAGTACATAATTATCCTTTCCTACTTTTCCAGATAATCTGTAACCGCAGTAATCTGGCCTGAATGCATTAATTGAATGTTAAAGACTTTTTTTATTCTCATCTATGCTAATAACAAGGGAAAATAAAAGGTACAAATTATAGTTTGAAACTGTGTTCCTTTTTGCCCTAATATCTTCCAGATCAGTGTTTTCTTGCTTCTCATGTCCACATAAGACATTTGTTTTACAACAGGAAAACAATGGGGATATCCAAATCTGTCCTTGTCTAGCTTCCTCTTCCAGACCATAAAGCTTACATGTAACATACGTTTATCAGCATGTATGTTGCAAAACTTTCAGCCAATGTACAAAACTTTATCCAGTATATTATTACATCATACCTACCCCATTGGCAATTTTTAATGGACATTGTTAAACTCTTTGTTTACTACAACCATCTATCTATGTTTGCCACTATACGAACCAAGGTATATCAGTCTAAACCACTGCTGAGTATTGGATGCCAGGGAATCCATGCTCTTTAAGAAGTAATTGTCAACTGTATATTGACCAGTAACTAAGTATATAAGAAAGGACATACTGAATTTTATATGCTTGGGATCTGATGTACTCACAGTCTGTCTATTATTCATAGACCTGTAACGGGGGTAAATCTCCCTTACGTAAATGACTATAGGTATATCACTTTAAGAAAAAGTCTGTTGGTGTTATACCAGGAGTACTGACAGCTGCTTTGTTCTCTGAGCTTTCGGCTGGTATCCTGCTGAGAAATCCTAGCGGGATACCAGCTGAAAGAATGCTATCAGCGCCGCCCGCTGAGAAAATCAGCGTGCAGCGCTGATAAGAGTCATCAGTGATTTCTAGCTTGCTAGAAATCAGCGATGAATGAATAGTGCACAAACAGTGTATGATGGCCGTGCATTTAGACGCAATGATTATCGCTCAAAAGATGGCTTTTGAGCAAATTTTGAGCGATAATCGTTGTGTCTAAATGGGCCTTAAGTCACTACATGCTGCTCTAACTAATCAGCATTGCTCATGTGGACAGCACTGGCTAATCTAAGCAGGCATAGTGTTTTAGACTAATGATGCATAATAATACACAGTGTGCATTAGGTAGTCAGAAAGGCTGGTGGGGCCATATTTGCTTCTTCAGGTCCGTAGGGTTGTTTTAAGTATCTGTCCATCTAATTACTCATACTAGTAGTAATTATCAATAGGTGCCTGAAATGGAATTGTCAACTGAAAGGACAGAAGGTATTCTTTATCTGTGGAGGAAAAGTGTGTCAAAAACCAATCTACAATAGGAAAGGTCTTTTTTTGTAGTTAAAGTAGTTATTGCCCTACCATGAGTACAATTACATCATATAAACAATGACCAGACACTTTTCTCAGGACCGGAGCATATTTATTATAGTAATGAATGATTGATCCATGGAAATTATCCAAAAAATTTTTGAAGTCAAGAATAATTTTTACCCCATAAAGCAAAATTGTCTATTGCTCAACAAGCGGTATTGTATTTTCATTTGTCTAGATGAAATAGTTACTGTAGGTGTGAGAAAAATTGAACCTGATGGGCAAATGTCTTTTTTCAACCTATGTTACAAATTTAGCAAGCGTTGGATTAACATTTAACATGTTACGATAACAGAAAGGAGTTGTCTAGGTGTGATACAATTGTTTAAAATAGATACAAAGCTGTTAAAATAATAAAAGTAGGGGTACTTACCTGTCCTCTTCCCTGGAGATCCAGCGCTGCAGCCTCGGGGTCCTCCTGGCATATATTGTATTTGAGCCGCACTTCAGTAGCGGTAAGCGATTTCAGTGACCTCATTGGTTGTTGGGTACACCCCCCCCTTTGGAGATCTGCATGAGTACTAGTTCACGATACCCGCGGGGCGTTAGGTTTAGGGTTAGGGGTTAGGGTTTAGGGTTAGGGTTAGGGTTTAGGGTTTAGGGTTAAGGTTGGGGTTTACGGTTGGGGTTAGGGTTAGGGCTTAGGGTTAGTTGTCGACCTTTCTAAGGCCGTGCTGCAGCTTATTTAACGGGCCGCCTATTCGTGCACATCTCCAAAGGGGGGCGGGGGGGGGGTGTACCCAGCAACCAATGAGGTCGCTGGAATCGCTCACCGCTACTGAAGTGCGGCTCAAATACAAAATATGTGTGCTCCTGGTGTTTGTTTTGGAACAAACCTAACAATACTGCTCAGAGTCTGGGAGCCATGATGCAAGGAGACAGGTGGTAGCAGTTCTAAAACATAGGCTGGGAGGACCATGGGGCTGCAATGCTGGATCATCAGGGGAGAGGATGGGTAAGTAGTGCTGCTTTTATTATTCTAACAGATTTGGACCTATTTTTTAAAAAAAAATTGTATCACATCCGGATATCTTCTTTTACTACAAAGTGCTACAATGTTGTAAATCGATCCGTTGGTCAAGTTAACGACTGCAATATCTTTAAGAATGTTAACTCATGGTTTATGTTTCTTTCTTTACCTTGCCATACTTAGATATGTTAAGGCTAAAAGTTTCAACTTGATGTCTTTTTCCAAGTACATAACTTTGTAACATATAATGTAGCTATGATGAAATAGCATATAAGTGGCTTCAAGCAGTAAATGTTTCCATGCGGCATAATCATATACATGTTGTATAGGAGGCGCATTACTTTTATCCTTCTCAATGTTGGTGATGTGTTGGGAAATCTCATTTTTTTAGAATATACAATGTAAACATCTACAGTATCTTCTAATGACACAAATTGCTTGCCTTTGAAGTCCTGCTATTTGCAGCTTCAAGGTATATTGAAGTTTAAAAAAAAGCAATTTATGATTCTTGGTAGATGGTGAAATGAAAAGCTGTAAACTAGCAAACTATCGGAGTTTTCTGGCAAAAAAAAAATGAAATAATTGAACAAGTGAGTTTAAGTAAAACTTTAAACTCAGCACCACTCTGGGTGGTTCTCTTTCATCCGTTGTACCTGTGGAGTAAGGCTGATTACAGATAAACGCAGACCGGAAGATAAATGGAAGGAGGACATCAAACAAGCTATGTCCATACAGTGACAGAAGCAATCCATTTGAAGGGACTGTTAATTTCCCCAAGGCAGCACACAATTCATTCGGCAGTAATTTATACTTAGAAACCAAAAATTGTAAATACATCTTCAATTCTTCAATTTATTCTGTTTTCTAAAAATAATTTACCCCTTTTGTAAATGTCAAATGAAACTCTCATTTAAACTGTTACCTTGAGTAAAATATCAATAGATGGGAATTTTAATTGATTTAATTCAACCGCAATCTATGTGAGCATAAAGGTTAGAGACGGGGAGAAATGTTCTATTGTAATGATATAAAATGTGTAGTCAGGCAGTCAATGAAATAAAACGCACCAGTTGGAAGCATTACTGTGTGAAGAAGGAAAAAAAAAAAACACATACATTCTAAGTATGTACATCGTCCTCTTCTTCATTTAACTCGAAAAGGGGAAAAAAAAAATCCCGGGAACCACGCTGGTCTTAGTATTTATGAGAAAATGTTTCCACATTGTAACAAATGAAATTCACAAATCTACATTTGCGGCTTCTTATAAATTAAAGCTTCCTTTTCTTTTCTTTCTAATTTCTTCATCTCACACAGGGGGCTAGCCTATTTCTCCAGTTCAGCATGAAAGGTCTTAAACGGTAATGAAATGTGTTATTTTTGTATGAAATGAGCCCGGATTAGAACTAGTACAGTGTGTTGAATTTACAAATTCTATAACAAATGTTGTAATCTTGTTTCCTAGCTAAAAGCTCTTGAATCATGTCCTATTTCTCGATTTTATTTATCAAAGGCTAAATCAGCCTTTTGCATCTTCCGAGGAGTTTGAAATATGATTTGTACCTGGAGAGCTTCTGACTTCCACATTTAGATGTGTTTTCATATTTTAATGCAAGAGGAAAAAAATGTAGAATTTGTTATGTATTTATGAGCAGAGAGCTTTTTTAGGTGAGGGTTCAATGCTACCAGACCAAGCAAATGAGCTAGTAGAATCCAGACGCGGATTTGCATATTCGTGTATCTATCCCATGAGTCCTTCAAAAGAGCAGTAAATCATGGTGACTAGCTCTGATTTTCAGAGACAGCACTGACAGGGATTGTCCCTGATGGGAGCACAAGGGATCTTTGTAAACAGAAATAACAACCTGTGTTTTATGGATGGTATCCTTAAAAGTGAACATACAAGAAATCACGGAGCTTCCAAGGCACTGAGACCATTTCATCTGGAACACTGGCTAAATTGCCTGAATACTGCTGCTATCTGGAGTAGTTAGTTCATAAAAAGACTCAACGTGGTCCATCCATCATCTGCAATCTACAGACACCTCCCATCTAATGGTCTGCTGGCAACCTTCTAAGCATTTCAACTTTGCAAGTGCGTAAATTCAAGATGACACTTGCGCTATAGATTTCCCTCCGCATTCAATGGCTTCTCTGAAGAAAGTTTTTCACCAGGGATATTCCTTCTTGCATTAAGAGTGACAACTGTATTGTCAAAATATTAAACTGTTAGTTCTACACCCGGTTTTATAGCGTTTGCTGGTTTTTAGCCACATTAATCAATATTTCTAATTGCTCCACATAAAGTAGCCTTCAATATTAACCTTATTTCAATTTTTTTTTCAACCATTCTTAGTTTTGCAGCCGATGGCTTCAGGTTTTCAGTAGATGAACATTTTCTACCAGTATTTAGAATCTTTCTATTACCGAGCCCATATCTGCCATCAGTTCCTCTGATTCTGAGCTGAGACCTTTATTCTATGTGCCTAAAGAGGTTTTCAGGGACTGTAAAAAAAATTGTACAGGCTTAAAATGGTGTAAAATTCACATATTCTAATGGCTTCCCATCCTCGCTGGAGCCTGCCATTCGAAACCTGGTAGAAGCCGGTGAGTGATCACATGCCGTGCATTGGGCATGTGACTGCTCGGCCAATCTGAAGTTTTAGTGGTGACTCTTCCATGGCTGCAGTCACATGTAGAATGTACAGTATGTGACAGCTCCCTGACGTCTTCCAAGCACTGGGGCTCAAGCACTGGATGAGCAGCCACTGGAGTAGGTGAGTATTCATTTTTTCTTTATTTTTCACCATTTTATGTCTGTAAAAAAAAACGTTATAGTCTCAGGAAACCTTTTTAGGTGCCTGTACATACTAGACTAAAGTTGATGAAAATGAAGGATTTCAACCAAAACAATTGCTCAGACTGTGAAATTTACCAATAAACAGTTGTTTAAGTCAACTGATGACAAACTGTCATCAATGGGAAAAAGTCAGTCACATTTTTGAGGATAAATCTCTGCTTTAAAGAGTGTTCCCAGAATAATCTTTTAAATATTGCCTACTATCATAGAATGTGTATAGCCAGTTTGAACAACTGTGATTGCTAATATTTATGTATTTAATGGACTAAATATGAACTAAAATGTTTATTGCTTCAGTTGTGAAATCAACGTTCACCAGATGATTCTACGTTCAATGGTTGGCCATTCACCAACCTACTTTGATCTAATGCCAGCTTCAGACCTGCCATTGATTATTACTTTTTTGCTGGTCCCTGTCCTACATATCTGTTTTGAATATTTTTGGTTTTGACTAGAGATGAGCGAGCACCAAAATGCTCGAGTGCTCGTTACTCGAGTCGAACTTTCAGTGATGCTCGAGAGTTCGTTTCGAGTAACAAACCCCATTGAAGTCAATGGGTGACTCGAGCATTTTTGTATATGACTGGTGCTCCGCTAAGGTTTTCATTTGTGAAAATCTTAGCAAATCACCAAAGTCATGTAAAAAACACAGAAATGGATAGGGCAGGCGAGGAGCAACATGCAGGGCTGCATTTCGGGCTCCGAGGTCTCACTATTAAGCCACAATAGCGGCAAGAGTGAGACCCCCCCCCCCCTTCCACTGTCAGCATAACGATCGTTCTCCTCTGCCACAGCTGTAACAGCTGTGGCAGAGAAGAATGATGTTAGCCCATTGAATTCAATGGAGCCGGCAATACAGCCGGCTCCATTGAAAGCAATGGGCTGCCGGCGAGCGCGGGATGAATTTTCGGGAAGGGCTTAAAAATATAAGCCCTTACCTGAAAATCATCCTAAAATGGTTAAAAAAAAAATAAAAAATTATGTCAGCATTAAGATCGTTCTCCTCTGCCACAGCTGTAACAGCTGTGGCAGAGAAGAACGATGTTAGCCCATTGAATTCAATGGAGCCGGCAATACAGCCGGCTCCATTGAAAGCAATGGGCTGCCGGTGAGCGCGGGATGAATTTTCGGGAAGGGCTTAAAAATATAAGCCCTTACCTGAAAAAGAAAGATTTTAGTGTAAAAAAGAATAAAAATGCAGGCATTCTCTTCAATGGAGCCGCTGCTGCTGCCGGCGACTCCATTGAAGACAATGGTCCGCTGGCACACCTGAATTCTTTTTCAGGGAAGGGCTTTACATATAAGCCATTCCCTGGAAATGAATTAAAAGTGATTTAAAAAACTAAAAAAATAGATACTCACCTCCCTTCAGCTGCCGGGGCACAGCCGCGTCTTCTCCTGCTGTCCCCTGCACTGTGGTGCTGAACTGCTGTGACCAATCAGAGGCAGCTCATTCAGCAGGCGGGGATTTTAAATCCCCGGCTGCTGAATACTACAGAGAGCAGTTCAGGAGAACTGCCGCCGGCCGCGGCTGAACTCCGTCTGCCGGGAGCAGGTGAGTATATATATATTTTTTATTTTTACACATTTCTGGATGAATTGCAGGGAAGGGCTTATATATTTAAGCCCTTCCCGAAAATTCATCCCGCGCTCGCCGGCAGCCCATTGCTTTCAATGGAGCCGGCTGTATTGCCGGCTCCATTGAATTCAATGGTCAGTGCTCGTTTAATCCAGACGAGCACCGCGTGGTGCTCGTCTCGAGTAACGAGCATCTCGAGCACCCTAATATTTGAACGAGCATCAAGCTCGGACGAATATGCTCGCTCATCTCTAGTTTTGACCTTGCTCTAAGCTCTTTCATTCTCTGATAGTGATGTGTGGTTATGCCTCCAATCTAAAAGTACTGTTAGCTTTGTTTTTGATTATGATGTTGATATTTGTTCCTGGTTCTTAGCATTCCCTCAGGGCTTTATTAAGTCTTCAGTTGGAATCTCTAGAGATGTGAAGAATTTCCTACCTGTTCCTTTGTTCCCAGTCTAAGTATGCAATGATACCGATCCTCTGCAAACTGTTGGTAAAAGCAGACCCTACCTCTAAACTCATTCACAGTATGGTAACATGGGAACAGGTTCTATGTTTGATCATCTTTGAGCAGGTCTGGTGGCAGAGTGAGCTTGATGGATTGACCTATTTTAATCTGGTTGGTCTAAAAACTACAAGACAAAAATCAACATTGTAGCTAATCAAATACAGTGTTTAACATCTATTAACTAGTGTTTGACTTGTTCTGGGTCAGAGCAGTAAAATTTATTTTGAGACTGTATGTAAGTATGGATAGAAGTTTTTATCATAGTTAGCAATAGGTTGTCAATGAAAAACAAATCACTTTATGTTTACTATTGTTTATTATGACCCGTGAGATATTAAGATGACCCTGGATCAAAAAAACTAATGCAAATAGAGCTAGGAATAGGATCTAGAATAGCCATAAAACATGCCATGTTTCAATATGATTGTGGTAAAAGCATATGAAAATTCATTGGGCATTAATGATCTTAAGGGGTTTGTCCAGTCGACAACTATTGATGATCTATAGTATCTAGAAGATAAGTCACTAATAGCAGATTTTCAAGGGTCTGGAGCCCCTGTTGATAAGCTGATAGAAAGGAATTGCAAGTCAGTTGAAAGGCTTAAAATTAGAGATGAGCGAACGTACTCGTCCGAGCTTGATATTCGTGCGAATATTATGGTGTTCGGGATGCTCGTTACTCGTAACGAGTACCACGCAGTGTTCCGGTTACTTTCAGTTTCCTCTCTGAGACGTTAGCGCGCTTTTCTGGCCAATTGAAAGACAGGGAAGGCATTACAACTTCCCCTTGTGACGTTCAAGCCCTATACCACCCCCCTTCTGTGAGTGGCTGGGGAGATCTGATGTCACCCGAGTATAAAAGTCGGCCCCTCCCGCGGCTCGGCTCAGATGCCATGTGAGTTAGTGAGGGAAAGTGCTGTTCTATTGGAGTTGCTGTAGGGAGAGTGTTTGTAGTGAGTGTAGGCTTCAAGAACCCCAACGGTCCTTCTTAGGGCCACATCTACGTGTGTGCAGGCTGCTGTTAGCAGTGGAAAATTTTTTTTTCTCAAAATCGGCAGTGCAGAGCATTGCACCCGGTATTAGGGACAGAAGTGGTGCTTAGGCAGGGAGAGTGTTAGGAGTGAGTGTAGCCTTCAAGAACCCCAACGGTCCTTCTTAGGGCCACATCTACGTGTGTGCAGGCTGCTGTTAGCAGTGGAAATTTTTTTTTTTTTTTCTCAAAATCGGCAGTGCAGAGCATTGCACCCGGTATTAGGGACAGAAGTGGTGCTTAGGCAGGGAGAGTGTTAGGAGTGAGTGTAGCCTTCAAGAACCTCAACGGTCCTTTCTAGGGCAAAATTTAAGCGTGTGCAGTACTGTGCTGGCTGCTGTTAGCAGTGTTGCATATTTTTTTTTTTCAAAAAATCGTCTGTGCAGAGCATTGCACCCTCCATTGATACTACAGGGACAGAATTGTGTAGGCAGGGCCACAACACAGTTATTGTTCATTGAATATCCGCAGTGGGGCCCTCCCTTTGCAAAAAAGCAGGGAAAAAATTATATTTGGCCTGCCTGTGTCAGTCCTAAGGTCTCCGTGTACGTGTGTGCTGCGTGGAGAACGTACAAAAATCAAACGCAACCAGCTACGGTTTACTGCAGGCTTGCGCCATTGTCTTTCCTGACTGGCAAATACCTGCTCTGCCAGAGTTAATAACTCTGCTACACTAAAGTTGTGTGACACTTTTTCAGGGCCACACCACAGTTATTAAACGTATTGTTCATTGAATATCCGCAGTGGGTGCTTCCCTTTGCAAAAAAGCGAATTAATTATATTTGGCCTGCCTGTGTCAGTCCTAAGGTCTCCGTGTACGTGTGTGCTGCGTGGAGAACGTACAAAAATCAAACGCAACCAGCTACGGTTTACTGCAGGCTTGCGCCATTGTCTTTCCTGACTGGCAAATACCTGCTCTGCCAGAGTTAATAACTCTGCTACACTAAAGTTGTGTGACACTTTTTCAGGGCCACACCACAGTTATTAAACGTATTGTTCATTGAATATCCACAGTGGGGCCCTCCCTTTGCAAAAAAGTGAAAAAATTATATTTGGCCTGCAGGCTTGCGCCAATTTATTTGCGGGCCCTCCCTTTGCAAAAAAGTGAAAAAATTATATTTGGCCTGCAGGCTTGCGCCAGAATTGCGGGCCCCAGCTCGGTGGTGGTATGTTCGGCGGTGTATGCTTCTTCCACTAAAGCACCCTCCTCCTCCTCCTCAACCTCTGTCTCGCAATCTAGATGTGTCAGCAGCAGCAGGACGTCGCCAGCAGTCGGTGTCGCGCGGCGTGGCAGCACAGCGGTGGGCAAGCGTCAGCTTAGGAGATAGGAGGCACACGGCCCACGAACTGCTGCAGGGTCTGACAGAGCAGACCGACCGTTGGCTTGCGCCGCTGAGCCTCCAACTGGGCATGGTCGTGTGTGACAACGGCCGTAACCTGGTGGCGGCTCTGCAGCTCGGCAGCCTCACGCACGTGCCATGCCTGGCCCACGTCTTTAATTTGGTGGTTCAGCGCTTTCTGAAAAGCTACCCACGCTTGGCAGACCTGCTCGTAAAGGTGCGCCGGCTCTGCGCACATTTCCGCAAGTCCCACACGGACGCTGCCACCCTGCGCACCCTGCAACATCGCTTTAATCTGCCAGTGCACCGACTGCTGTGCGACGTGCCCACACGGTGGAACTCTACGCTCCACATGTTGGCTAGGCTCTATGAGCAGCGTAGAGCAATAGTGGAATACCAACTCCAACATGGGCGGCGCAGTGGGAGTCAGCCTCCTCAATTCTTTTCAGAAGAGTGGGCCTGGTTGGCAGACATCTGCCAGGTCCTTCGAAACTTTGAGGAGTCTACCCAGGTGGTGAGCGGCGATGCTGCAATCATTAGCGTCACCATTCCTCTGCTATGCATCTTGAGAACTTCCCTGCAAACCATAAAGGCAGCCGCTTTGCGCTCGGAAACCGAGCCGGGGGAAGACAGTATGTCGCTGGATAGTCAGAGCACCCTCCTGTCTATATCTCAGCGCATTCAGGAGGAGGAGGAGGAGCATGAGGAGGATGAGGAGGAGGGGGAAGAGACAGCTTGGCCCACTACTGACCGTACCCATGCTGCTTGCCTGTCATCATTTCAGCGTGTATGGCCTGAGGAGGAGGAGGAGGAGGATCCTGAAAGTGATCTTCCTAGTGCGGACAGCCATGTGTTGCGTACAGGTACCCTGGCACACATGGCTGACTTCATGTTAGGATGCCTTTCTCGTGACCCTCGCATTCAACGCATTCTGGCCACTATGGATTACTGGGTGTACACACTGCTTGACCCACGCTATAAGGAGAACCTTCCCAGTCTCATTCCCGAAGAGGAAAGGGGTTCGAGAGTGTTGCTATACCACAGGACCCTGGCGGACAAGCTGATGGTAAAATTCCCATCCGACAGCGGTAGTGGCCGAAGGCGCAGTTCCGAGGGCCAGGTAGCAGGGGAGGTGCGTAGATCGAGCAGCATGTACAGCCCAGGCAGTGCAACAGTCTTTAAGGGCCTGGCCAGCTTTATGGCTCCCCAGCAAGACTGTGTCACCGCTCCCCAGTCAAGGCTGAGTCGGCGGGAGCACAGTAAAAGGATGGTGAGGGAGTACGTAGCGGATCGCACGACCATCCTCGGTGACGCCTCTGCCCCCTTCAACTACTGGGTGTCAAAGCTGGACACGTGGCCTGAACTAGCGCTGTATGCCCTGGAGGTGCTTGCTTGTCCTGCGGCTAGCGTCTTGTCGGAGAGGGTGTTTAGTGCGGCTGGGGGAATCATCACAGATAAGCGTACCCGCCTGTCAACCGACAGTGCCGACAGGCTAACACTCATCAAGATGAACAAAGCCTGGATTTCCCCAGACTTCTCTTCTCCACCAGCGGACAGCAGCGATACGTAAGCAATACGTAGGCTGCACCCGCGGATGGAAGCTACGTTCTCTCTCACCATCCAAAACGGGGACATTTCTGCTTCATCAATCTGTGTCTAATATTCCTCCTCCTCCTCCTGCTCCTCCTCCTGAAACCTCACGTAATCACGCTGAACGGGCAATTTTTCTTAGGGCCACAAGGCTCACTCATCTAATTTTTCTAAACACTTTTTATATGTTTCAATGCTCTTAAAAACGTTGAAACTTTAACTTGAACCAATTTTTCGTTAAACTGGGCTGCCTCCAGGCCTAGTTACCACTTAAGCCACATTAACCAAAGTGATTAATGGGTTTCACCTGCCATCTTGGTTGGGCATGGCCAATTTTTACTGAGGTACATTAGTACTGTTGGTACACCAATTTTTTGGGGCCCTCACCTACAGTGTAATCATAGCAATTTGTATGTTCTTCGCCTGCACTCATGGTACAGAAGTGTGTGTGGGGTTGGCCTACACTTTAGCTACATAAATGTAACTTGGGCCTTGGCTATACTGCAGCTACTGAAATGGAACTAAGACTGCGCTCCCGCTATACTGCTGCTTCGGAATTGTTACTGGGGCCTGTCTTGAGTGCTACTATTGCTGACATGGAACGAAGACTGCGCTCCCGCTATACTGCTGCTTCGGAATTGTTACTGGGGCCTGTCTTGAGTGCTATTATTGCTGACATGGAACGAAGACTGCGCTCCCGCTATACTGCTGCTTCGGAATTGTTACTGGGGCTTGTCTTGAGTGCTACTATTGCTGACATGGAACGAAGACTGCGCTCCCGCTATACTGCTGCTTCGGAATTGTTACTGGGGCTTGTCTTGAGTGCTACTATTGCTGACATGGAACGAAGACTGCGCTCCCGCTATACTGCTGCTTCGGAATTGTTACTGGGGCCTGTCTTGAGTGCTACTATTGCTGACATGGAACGAAGACTGCGCTCCCGCTATAATGCTGCTAGTGATATGTTAGTGGGGCCTGTCCTAATGCTACGGCTGAAATGTTACTAATTATGGGCTCTGCCTATACCGCTGCTAATGGTATGTCTCTGGGGTGTGGAAACAGAGGCTTCCCAAAGACATGATGGCGGCGAGGTCATTTCCCACCAACGCGGTTACTGTTAAGGTGCATATAACCACGGACACGTGGAGAGGACACGTAGTGCCTCAAAAACATCCCCCTCCTCCTCCAACAGGGAAAACATTCTTGGCAAATGCCTTTGCATTGGTTCGTCTGGTGGCAGTCCAAGAATTTCACCTTTACCGACACTACAAGAGAGCCCCCCCACCATCCCCCCGCCACGGCCCACTTAATCCTGGCCACATTCCGATAACCAACAAAATAAAACCGCGCTACTAGGTCCGCAGTCACCACCACATTACCACCAACACGGTTACTGTTAAGGTACATATTACCAGTCTGACTGGGGCATGCAGACACCTTGACAGAATGAATAGTGTGTGGCACATAGGTTCCCCATTGCTATGCCCACGTGTGCAGCTCCTGATGGCGGTGGCACAGGATTGGATTTCTCATTGCTTCTGTACAGCATTGTGGGCTATCGCCCCGCCCCTTTTAAAGAGGGTCGCTGCCTAGCCGTGCCAACCCCTCTACAGTGTGTGCCTGCGGTTCCTCCTCATGGCAGACGCACTTCTAAATAGACATGAGGGTGGTGTGGCATGAGGGCAGCTGAAGGCTGCGCAGGGACACTTTGGTGTGCGCTGTGGGGGGGAGGGGGGGGCGGTTGGTCAGCATGTAACCCAGGAGAAGTGGCAGCGGAGTGTCATCCAGGCAGTGATTGTGCTTTGTTGTAGCTAGTGTGGTGCTTAGCAAAGGTATGCATTGCTAATGAGGGCTTTTCAGAAGTAAAAGTTTTTGGGAGGGGGGGGCCCCACTCTTGCCGCTATTGTGGCTTAATAGTGGGACCTGTGAACTTGAGATGCAGCCCAACATGTAGCCCCTCGCCTGCCCTGTCCATTGCTGTGTCGTTCCCATCACTTTCTTGAATTGCCCAGATTTTCACACATGAAAACCTTAGCGAGCATCGGCGAAATACAAAAATGCTCGGGTCGCCCATTGACTTCAATGGGGTTCGTTACTCGAAACGAACCCTCGAGCATCGCGGTAATTACGTTCCGAGTAACGAGCACCCGAGCATTTTGGTGCTCGCTCATCTCTACTTAAAATGCTTTGTGTTCTGCAGTGGCTCAATATGATAGTGCACCTCTCTCCCATTTTCTTAAATGTTAAAGAGCTGCCCTACCATACCTGTACATTGAGCTAAGAAATCATTTTGAGCCTTCTAGCTGGTCCACGGATTTTTCGGCTCACCTTGAGGATAGGTCATCAATAGTTGTGGACTCGAATAGCTCCTTTAAATTATAATATAAATTCACCTGTAAGATTGCTTTCAACCTTTTATGACAAACCATCAGGACCTGGAGTTTTCCCCAATGCTGTTTCACAGTTGTGACAGATTTTCTGCAGATGGTATAGTATTCATGTTTTGTTACTCCATTGTATTTTGGGGTATTTATTGTATCACTTTTGTAGGTTTGTAGATCATGAGCTGTAATGAATACTAACGAAAAAAAATAACACTCATAGCGGACTACAAGATTGCTCTTTTGATGAAAAACCCTATTTGATGCATTATTGCTTTGCAATGATCTCATTGATTACACCCAATGATTCCATAATAATTCCATGCCTTCTGGATCGGATGTAATTCAGTGTCCTTTAAGCATCAATATAAAATAAATGCAGACTGTACTAATGCAGAGAACACAAGATATTCATTATGGAATCAAAAAGTGTAGAAATAGGAAATCTGACCCTAACCAACTAAAGCGATGAAACCCTAACCTAAAAACAGAGCACTCACCCTGATGAAGGCAATCCCACATCAGGAACCTGGGGCAACCCTGACTCTCCCTAGTTGGAAACAGACATAATACCTGCTATAATAAATAACAATATATGCAGTATAAGTGTTAAGCAACACACCATTAACAAGTTGAAATACTAATGCAAAAAAGCAATAAGTCATGAAAAAAGACATTGCAACACTCCAAATATACCTAACACCAAACAGACTTATTGACAGTGGAACAGGGCAGGAGTCGCCGACTAGACCCCCTTCAGAATAGAAGTATAACCAACGTCCTCTGTGAAGAAGAGCTGGAATAAATGTGTACAGACAAATGCTGATTGGCCGGCTGGGGCACACACTCCTCAGCTAACCAATCCATTCACACCCCACATGTCAGCATCCAATGACACTGAGCATGCACCGGTGTGTGGGCTGATGCCATGACATAACCCCGGTCTCGATCCAACAGGACCAGCAAGCTCTGACAGTATCATTGCCCGTTTTATAATAACATAAGTGATCTTCATATATTTTGATCTTAACCATATATTGTGCATCATTAAAAACCTTGCATAGAAAATTAAGTGAACACAGCTCTACATTTGCAATAAATGCATGTATTGGGTTGATTTGTCACTATGCACCTTGTGATATTTGGCTCTTTTTATAGGAAATGTGTTCTGTTACTTAGATTATATATATTGTAGCTGCTTATTCCATTTTGGCTTCATGCACACAGTGAAAGCTACAAGTGGTTGTATGATGGCACATTGAGTCCCCTGAGACACTATACTACATAGCTGCGAGGACTTTATGTGCCGCCATATGTTGCTCCAGGGGAGTATAGCTACATAACATGGCATCCGATAAAAAAGTATTTTATTATGCTTTGTTTTAAATATTTTATTGTTTACTAATTAAAGAAAAAAAAAACACATCGAGAATAAACATTTTAATTTCTCCGCGCAAACACTATTTAATGTTCTGTTTAGGCTTTTGTGGAGCTACATGTTCATGATAGTATGTATAAATAGTAGCAGTGCTCTGACTCCAGCTATGCTCCTGTCTCGTAGAGATCCAGTATCTACATAATAATTTAGCATAATGCATAAGTCTGTCAAGCAACCCTAAATTCTGCTAGAAGCAATACTTGTACATTCTCCTACTGCTTAGAGGGACTCTCTGAAAGTTACTTGCATGTAACATTTATTCTATAAAAGAATGTTACACATCCAGGGCTCAACTCACTGCTCCCAAATAAAGCCAGCTTCATCAGTGCAATCCATCCGTCAATCACTAAATATGTAATCCTTATGTACAATGATGGCTTCCTGTGCCCTGTTTACAGGGGCAATGGATTTACAGAATCACTATTTGCAGAAATGTGGATACACATCAGTAGTAACTAATAAGATATGTAACTGGGGAGATATTGAATAATTCGCGCAGGTACAATGTAGGAACGAGGTTATATTTTTATTAAATATTGTGGCCATTTATACAGGTGAGTCTACCATCTGGTTGTCAGAATAATTGTAGATTTAACTTGTCCTCTAGAATATTGGAGACAAAATACATAAAACACAGCAAAAATGCAATAAATGTAGCAGCAATCATATCTTATAGAGCAGTTCCCGGGTGGCAGCTAATGTCCCAGGTGGCGGTGCGACGCAGGAATCAGGATAGGATACAGCAGAACAAAGTTTACAATATTTATGGATAAACACAATTAGAAATGAAGAATAATAGTATAGTAATAATGGGTATGCAATTAAACCTTTTTACTTAGAATCACCGCTAATTATGGCTAACTAGATCCAAAGGATAATACTTTGTGTGCATCGCTGCTCATTTGCTCACAGCCGGTCAGGCTGAATGTACCTACATCTAACAAATACCATCCTGATGACACAGTTAGAAGACACTAACTGTAGAAACGCGTTGATGGGGTTACTAAAGGGGGATTAGGGGTAGCATTAAGAGTTTATACCTTGATGGATCATCTATATAAAAAATTGACCATCTGACTCTAGTGCTTCCCTAATACTGGTGAAAAATACCAAGAAGGGGATAGGGTATTGGGGATCCTAGAGCAACTGATAGGAGTCTCTATGTACCCACCCATATGGTCACCTTTGTGCTTTAATGCATAAGTATAAAGAGCAGTGACGGCATTCAATATTGCCGTTTCAGCGGGGGATATTCAGCACATTATCTTGATGCTAAAATTCCCTTTTTGTAAACCTATTTCTATTGGTTTCTTTAAAAGTACCTGGTATCTTCGGATTTATAACAAAGGTCTGGAGGGTGTAAATTCATTACCAGGTGCTTTAGTAACAGCCTCTGTCGTGCAGGTCTTGACAAAATCAGTCATGTTCTATGATTGACCTAGGGGGGTCATGTGGCTTTAATATCGTTCCACATTTCCCCGCTTGTTGTAGCTTGAACAGATAGCACAACACAAAACGGCAGAGTGGGATATATTACAAGTGACTTCTCTAATAATGACATATACCATCGATGTCACAGAGAATTATCTGTAGTATATATATACGCATTATACCAATAGTTAATGCCGATTGGTTTATTAGAGGTTTTATTAATAAAGTTTTCACGCAGGTTTTAGAATATTCTTTAATAAAGGTTATATTTTAGTATTAGTGGTTCCCTCGGTGAGAGGATTTTGTGTGCAAATAATGTTAATAACACTTGACTATTATCAGCACTGTTTAACACAATGTCCAGTTATGGAATATATGGCACAGAGGCAAAGCTTCCCCATAGCGGTTAACACTCCAATACAGTCTCTTAGAAAAGCTGTATCCCATATAATGTCCATTAAAATAACACAGTTCATAACTTGAGTTCGAGCACCAGAAACTTGCACGATGTTGGTGTCCACAATAAGTACCCTAACTTCTATAGTAGGCCTACAAACATACTGTCTTTAACCCTTTCCTCGGTGTTTACACCTATTGTCAGACTGAGACTAGTCTCACTTACCGTATCCCGAGTGGGAGTACTCACTTTGACTGACCTCTGTGTCAGTCAATTTAGAAAAACACTGGACAATAATGGTTTCCATGGAAGGACACCACAAAGGAAGCTGTAGCTGTCCAAACAAAAATGTCCCATGTTTTCCCAAGACCACCTGCATGTTCTAGAATGCGTCAGGAAAAATACTCTATGGACAGATAAGACAAAAGCGGAATCTTTTAGCACAAATACACAGCACTGTCTTTGGAGGAAAAACAACACTGTACACCAAAACATCAACCCAATTGTGAAGCATGGTGGAGGAAGCATCATGGTTTGGGGCTTGGTTGTCTCAGGGCTTGGACGCCTTCCAATCATTGAAGGAACAATGAATTTTAAGGTGTATCAGGACACTTTACAGGAGGATGTTAGGGCAGCAACTCACAGTCTTAGGCCGCCTGCACACGGCCGGGTCGGATCCCCTACGAGAAATCTCACAGCGGGACCCAACCTGTGCCCCTGCAGAGACCAGAGCGGATCTCACCTTCTCCCGCAGCTCTGGCTCTGTGATGTGCCGGCTACCGTCCAGCTAGCGCATGCGCATAGCAGAGCCGGGGCGCCAGGAGTGACATAGAGCATGACGCGATTTTTTTTTCCGCATGTATTTTCACGTGGACAAAACACGGCCATCTGCATAGGATTGCGTTTTGGAATGCAATCCTATGCAGGTGGGCAGGGGTGGAAATTCTGCGTGAAATCCTGCTGCAGAATTTCCGCCCCCGTGTGCAGGGGGCCAAAAGGTGAAAAGGTTTGGGTGATGCAACAGGACAATAATCAAAAGCATACAAGTAAATCATCTAAAGAATGGTTGAAAAAGAAGATTTATGTCTTTGAATGGCAAAGTCAGAATCTGATCTAAATGGTACTTTTACATTGGATGCCCGACAGTCATTCCAACAATTATCACTTCTATTATTTTAAACAGGAGCCAATAGTCTTTCTGTGAATGGAGGTAGAGCACACCGGACATCTCTTCTGGCGGCCTGTCTTCATTCACTATGAACAAGATGAACAATTGCTTGTGTAATCTCAGTGAGAAGTCATTCACTATTCACTCTGTTTCAGTGAACTGAAATGAAGCAAGTAGCAACTAATAAGCAATTTTTCACTCAGTACCCTGTTGGGTCCCATGTGAACATGAGACAACTATTGCTTAAAATCACTCGCTTGAGCAATTTTCTGGCCAACAGTTGGCCCATGTAAAAGTACTCCATCCCTGTCGAGGTCCAAAATACTTCCTTCATGTTGTGAAAATCTTACTTGTAGCTGCAGGAAATATTTGGTGGAGGTGATTGCTGATAAAGAGGGATATACAGGTTATTAAAATCAAGAGTTTAATTACTTTTTCTTCTTCCACTTGGATTTTTACTCAATGTGCTCAATAAAAATTATGACAGTAATGTTTGTGTTTTATTATGTAGATTGTGATTGTCTATAATTGTGATTTAGATAACAATTAGACCCCCTTTAATCAAAGCAGAAATCCAGAAACTATCTAGAGCTCACTTACTTTCTCTTACAACTGTAACTACATTATTGGGTAAGCATGTCAGAAGTTTTGTAAAAGTGACTAAATAAGAATTGGATACTCAAGCAAAGTTTCACGCCTATTTTTTACATACCTTACTTGGTTTGTCAGCTTTTCTAAATAATAAAACAATTGTAGGTATCAAGTTGGTGTTTAATAGAGTTGAGCGAACATACTCTGCCGAGCTTAATGCTCGTTCGAGCATTAGCGTACTCGATGGTGCTCGTTACTCGAACAAGCATCAGGCCGTGTTCAACCTCACCCTAGTTTTTGGCTCCTTCCCGGTGTGACGTGCCTCTTTTGGCCCCTCCCCGCCTCGACGAACCGAAAAAAAACAAAAATGCGCGAGTCTCCCATTGTAGTCAATGGGGTTCGTTACTCGAGTGGAGCTCTCGAATTTTACGAAAAGCTTGGCTCGAATAACACGGACCCGAGCATTTGGGTGCTCGCTCATCTCTAGTGTTTAATGTTTTCCTTTTTGCATGTTCCGTTTTAATTGACATTACAGTCAGTTCTAAAGCCTCCAACCTAACATGACATGTACACCTTATAAGCAGGTATATAAAATTGTGCGACAGATCAGTATTGCCAACTTTCTGCTATAAGTAATACAGAAAAAATGAAGCGACTCACCAGCTGGATGCACAGACTTGATCAAAATCAATTGCAGAGGACAGCAAGAAAAGGATCCAGCATCCATAAAATCACGGCTTTATTGAGACATATTAAAGTCCCAACAGGAAGGACATACAATGGCGCGGCATAGAATGCGTTTCAAGCTGTCACAGCAGCTCTTAGTCATAGCATTAGAACATGGCGCACCTGCTCAGTTTAAAAAGAAACAACCAATAAACAAAAAAAAAGTAATCATGTGAATAAGCAGAAAAAAGGGGAAAGATAGAATACCTGGAAATTAATCCTTAGTAGTGCAGAATCAGGTCAGATCTCTTGTTTAAACCAAAGGGGGTGCTGCTTTTTAACCAAAAAATCCAATATGTTTCTCTATTAAGTAACTTATGATGGTGGTCACCTCCCCTAATGGGTCGACTGAGCCGTTCAATGCCTTCAGCATGCATTGATGTGAAATTACCAGCATGTATGTTGAAAAAATGTGCAGAAACTGCAGAAACCTTCCTGGACGCCCCATTTGGTAGATCAGAGATATGACGACTAGTACATGTTTTTAAATTTTTTTTATTTTGGGCTTAAGGACGCAACAATTTTTGGCGGATTTTCTTCTCCGTTTATCAAAAGTCATAACTTTTTTATTTTTCCGTCGACGCGGCCGTATGAGGTCTTGTTTTTTGCGTGGCGAACTGTAGTTTTTATCGGTGTCACTTTTGGGTACATAGACTATATTGTAAAACTTTTTTTTTTTTTTAATGATAGCAGGGAGAGAAAACGCATCAATTCATGCAGCATAAATGAGACATTCCATTTTTTCTGCGGACCGGTACGGTTACAACGATACCAAAATTCTTACATTTTTTTTAGGTTTTCCCACTTTTCTGCAATAAAAACCCTTTTTCTGGGTAATCTTTTTTTTTTTCTAAATTGCTGCATTCAAAGTCCTGTAACTTTTTTATTTTTTGATGTACGGCACTCTATGAGGGCTTATTTTTTGCGAGACGAGCTGTAGATTTTATTGGTACCATTTTGGGGTACATACGGCTTTTTTGATCACTTTTATTGCGTTTTTAGTGAGGCAAAATGCTAAAAATTAGCATTTTGCCTCAGTTTTTTAGCGTTTTTTTCCGTGCACAGTCAAAAGCATGTGCAACTTATTGTACGCGTCGTTACGGACGCGACAATACCAAATATGTGGGATTTTAATTTTTTTTTACCTTTTTTATGCTAATCTGAGAAAAAGCATTAAAAAATGTTTTTTTTAAATATTTTTTTAAATTCTTTTTTTAATCTTTGTTTTTTTTACACTATTTGAGTCCCTCTGAGGGACTTTAACCCTGATGATCGCTGGTATAAGGCTGGTATAAGGCTGGTATAAGGCATGGCAGAGCTACTGCTCTGCCATGCCTTATCGCTTGTACAGCGATTATAGGCATAGGCAATACAGGACGCCAGTGTCTGGCGTCCTGTTGCCATGGTGACAGGCCGGGCTCTCGCGATGACATCGCGAGTTCTGGCCGGAGACACAGAGGGAGCCGCGCTCCCTCTGTGAACTCTTTCCCTGCCGCAATCTACTTAGATCGCGGCAGGGAAGGGGTTAACAGCAAGGGTCGTATCTCCGATGACCCCCCGCTGTTGCAGTGAGACGCCGGCTGTGACTGACAGCCGGCTCCCGCTGCGGGATAGCGCGGGATCTTATGTGATCCCGCGCTATCTCCAGGACGTAAGTTTACGCCCTGTTGCGGGAAGTACCAGGCTGCCAGGACGTAAACTTATGCCCTGCAGCGGGAAGGGGTTAAATAAATGTTTTTGAGATATGTATAACCGAACACCTACATCTGGAATGTCCACATATAAATGCCCCAGTACAGAGGCATAAATTGAAGCTCCTGGGCCCCAATGCAAAACCTGTAACAGGGCCCCCAACTATAATGCTTTACTCATAGTACTGGGTTCCTTCTATGGAGAAGAGAGACCTTATGGGCCCCCTAAGGCTCCTGGGCCCGGGTGCAACTGCATCCCCTGCATTCTCTATAGTTACGCCCCTGCCCCAGGATGCATGAGCCAGGTGGCAGCTGGACCAATATGGTCAGAGAACAGAGAAGGCGATAATAATTGACTCAAAGTTGTGGCTTTTTTTTGCTAAATTCCTATAACCATTGCAATTAATAGATGCAAAAATTGGATCAATATGCAAAACCTGTGTGTATTTATTAACTATGTGGCATAGTTCTTGAAATTCTCAACTAAATTAAGTGAAAAATACAACCGCAGGATGGTGGGATATTATTACAGATGGAAGTGTATGTAAGCGATCAGATCGATCCCTATTGTTTACAAATAGTTTTTCAATCTCCCTATGAAATTGATTAGTGATGAAACAGTTACACGAAGCAACTCCACCAACAATCTTCATAGTGAGTGGGGTGAAGACAGATTTTTCCAAGATGTCAGCATATGTCAAAGTCAACACTCAGCTGTGAATCTAGATGAGAGAAAGAAATTTCAACCCAAAGGGGTTACTATTGAGAAGCAGTTCTAGCTGTGGTACGGCTGCCACATCCCCCGACCAAATGAATAACAGGTCATCTACTGTATGTAGTAGTCTTACCAGCTGAGAACTGCATTGAATGGGTTGTCATTGCAAAAAAAATAGTAAAAAACTATGGCGATGGATGGGGAGAATTTTGTTCCCATATTGGGCCCAGTACGCTGAAGAAAAAAACTGCTATTGATGCTGAAAAAAATTGTGGCAGAGTAGATAGCAAAGGAAAAACACTAATTGTTTCAAAACATCTTTAGAATTTTGAATGTAACCAGAAATATTGCTGACCAAGGGTTGTTAGGCTGCATTCACATGAGTGTATATGTATTTGTGCATCTGTTTATGCCGTATTTTTGCACATCTGGTGTTGCATATTTGTGCACGCAACTAAATTTTTTACTGTACTTTTTGCACACGCAAAAAAACCTGCAGCCACTGTCCTATATATTGAAGTGGCAAATCAGCCTAATTGTGAATGGAAAAATTGACATAACGGGGTGTTTTACTTTAATGCCATCTTGCTGTTTGGGTGTGAGAGCATCCAGACTACAACACTCATCTCCTAAGGAAAAAAATCAATTTTTTATTTGAAAAGTTGGGTCAAACTGCAGTACAGATAGTCCCCGACTTGCGAACATTCGAGTTACGAATTTCGCTAGATACGAACTATCTGTTTTGCACAGTATGATGTAATGCTATGGCATTACATCATACTGTGCAGGGACCGGACAGGCTTCTATCAAGCCTGATAGAAGCCTGTCCGGTCACATCGCGGTTGCTGGGCAGCCGGGGGCCTTCTGAAAGGCCCCAGGGCTGTCTATGCAGAGCGCCTAGCAAGCCGTGCGCTTGATGGGCACTCTGCATAGGCAGCCCTGGGGCCTTTCAGGAGGTCCCCGGCTGCCTAGCAACCACACAGCGTCCCGCGATCCCATCGTGGGACGCTGTACGGGCCCCCTGAACGTCGGGTGCAGGCTGTTTCTTACCGCGGGCACCCGGCGGCAGCAGTTCTGACGAGCCGCGCCGCTCGTCAGAACTGTTAACACTTTAAATACTGCTCTGACAGTGGTATTTAAAGTGTTAACAGTTCCGACAAGCGGCGCGGCTCGTCGGAACTGCTGCGGCCGGGTGCCCGCTGTAAGAACAGCCGGCACCCGACGTTGTATGGAGCGGGATCCACCCGCGATCCCCTCCATACTACCATTTGTTCGACTTGCGAACAAAACGGACTTGCGAACGGGCTCCCGGAACGGAACCTGTTCGCAAGTCGGGGAGCATCTGTATACAATAATTGGACAATTCAGATAACATATTCAGATTTTGGTGTTTGTAGAGACCAGAATCAAGAATAATGACAGAACCCCATTTGTCAGCCTCACATATCACAATATCAGGAAGAGCTTACAACTAGAGATGAGCGAGCACCAAAATGCTCGGGTGCTCGTTACTCGAGTCGAACTTTCAGTGATGCTCGAGAGTTCGTTTCGAGTAACGAACCCCATTGAAGTCAATGGGTGACTCGAGCATTTTTGTATATCGCCGATGCTCGCTAAGGTTTTCATTTGTGAAAACCTGCAAAACACAAGAAAGTGATGGAAACGACACAGAAACGAATAGGGCAGGCGAGGAGCTACATTTTGGGCTGCATCTCAAGTTCCCAGGTCCCACTATTAAGCCACAATAGCGGCAAGAGTGAGACCCCCCCCCCCACTGTCAGCGTAAAGATCGTTCTCCTCTGTAACAGCTGTGGCAGAGAAGAACGATGTTAGCCCATTGAATTCAATGGAGCCGGCAATACAGCCGGCTCTATTGAAAGCAATGGGTTGCCGGCGTACGCGGGATGAATTGTCGGGAAGGGCTTAAATATATAAGCCCTTCCCTACAATTCATCCAGAAATGTGTTAAAATAAAAAATATATATATACTTACCTGGTCCCGGCAGAACGATGTTAGCCCATTGAATTCAATGGAGCCGGCAATACAGCCGACTCCATTGAAAGCAATGGGCTGCCGGCGATCGCGGGATGAATTGTCGGGAAGGGGTTAAATATATAAGCCCTTCCCTGCAATTCATCCAGAAATGTGCAGTAGTGTGGAGGCTGCTTTTTGCAGTGTTGCACATTTTTTTTTTTTGGTATATCGGCCGTGCAGAGCATTGCGCCCTGCAGTAATACTCCAAGGACAGAAGTGTGGAGGCAGGGAGAGCGTTAGGAGTTATTGTAGGCTTCAAGAACCCCAACGGCCCTTCTTAGGGCCACATCTAACCGTGTGCAGTAGTGTGGAGGCTGCTTTTTGCAGTGTTGCACATTTTTTTTTTTTTTGGTATATCGGCCGTGCAGAGCATTGCGCCCTGCAGTAATACTCCAGGGACAGAATTGTGTAGGCAGGGCCAGAAGACATATATTATTGATTGAATATACGCAGTGGTCCTTTTCCAAAAAATATTGGGCAAAAAATCTATTTGGCCTGCCTGTCACTGTGCTCAGTGTTCTGGGTCTGTGTGTGCTGCGTGTAGTAGTTCTACAAATAAATACGCAGCCAGCTAAGTGTTACAGCAGGCATGCGCCAAATTATTTCCTGGCTCTGAAATCACCGCTCTGTTGCAGTTAATAACAGTGCAACACTCTGCAGTTCTGTGACACACTCCAGGGACAGAATTGTGTAGGCAGGGGCAGAAGACAAATATTATTGATTGAATATACGCAGTGGTCCTTTTCAAAAAAATATTGGGCAAAAAATCTATTTGGCCTGCCTGTCACTGTGCTCAGTGTTCTGGGTCTGTGTGTGCTGGGTGTAGTAGTTCTACAAATAAATACGCAGCCAGCTAAGTGTTACAGCAGGCATGCGCCAAATTATTTCCTGGCGTTCCGTAAACGAAGTCAGCCTCCAACCACAGGCCAATAAGCGGCACATTTAATTACAGCGTTCTGTTTCTGCACTACTGCCAATACACCATGCTGAGGGGTAGGGGTAGGCCTATAGGACGTGGACGCGGGCGAGGACGCGGAGGCCCACGTCAGGGTGTGGGCACAGGCCGAGCCAGTGCGGTGGCCAGGGGTAGAGGCAGGGCCAGACCGAATAATCCACCAACTGGTTCCCAAAGCGCCCCCTCGCGCCATGCCACCCTGCAGAGGTCAAGGTGCTCTACGGTGTGGCAGTTTTTCACAGAGACGCCTGACGACTGACGAACAGTGGTGTGCAACCTTTGTCGCGCCAAGATCAGCTGGGGAGGCACCACCACCAGCATGCGCAGGCATATGATGGCCAAGCACCCCACAAGGTGGGACGATGCCCGTTCACCGCCTCCGGTTTGCACCACTGCCTCTCCCCCTGTGCCCCAACCTGCCACTGAGATCCAACCCCCCTCTGAGGAGACAGGCACTACCGTCTCCTGGCCTGCACCCACACCCTCACCTCCGCTGTCCTCGGCCCCATCCAGCAATGTCTCTCAGCGTAGCGTCCAGACGTCGCTAGCGCCACTGTTTGAGCGCAAGCGCAAGTACGACGCCACGCACCCGCACGCTCAAGCGTTAAACGTGCACATTGAAAATTGATCAGCCTAGAGATGCTGCCGTATAGGCTTGTGGAAACGGAGGCTTTCAAAAGCATGATGGCGGCGGCGGCCCCGCGCTACTCGGTTTCCAGTCGGCACTACTTTTCCCGATGTGCCGTCCCAGGCCTGCACGACCACATCTCCCGCAACATTGTACGCGCACTCACCAACGCGGTTACTGCCAAGGTCCACTTAACAACAGACACGTGGACAAGCACAGGCGGGCAGGGCCACTATATCTCCCTGACGGCACATTGGGTGAATTTAGTGGAGGCTGGGACAGAGTCAGAGCCTGGGACCGCTCACGTCCTACCCACCCCCAGAATTGCGTGCCCCAGCTCGGTGGTGGTATCTGCGGGGGTGTATGCTTCCTCCACTAAACCACCCTCCTCCTCCTCCTACGCCACCTCTGTCTCGCAATCAAGATGTGTCAGCAGCAGCACGTCGCCAGCAGTCGGTGTCACGCGGCGTGGCAGCACAGCGGTGGGCAAGCGTCAGCAGGCCGTGCTGAAACTACTCAGCTTAGGAGAGAAGAGGCACACGGCCCACGAACTGCTGCAGGGTCTGACAGAGCAGACCGACCGCTGGCTTGCGCCGCTGAGCCTCCAACCGGGCATGGTCGTGTGTGACAACGGCCGTAACCTGGTGGCGGCTCTGCAGCTCGGCAGCCTCACGCACGTGCCATGCCTGGCCCATGTCTTTAATTTGGTGGTTCAGCGCTTTCTGAAAAGCTACCCCCACTTGTCATACCTGCTCGGAAAGGTGCGCCAGCTCTGCGCACATTTCCGCAAATCCCACACGCACGCTGCCACCCTGCGGACACTGCAACATCGGTTTAATCTGCCAGTGCACCGACTGCTGTGTGACGTGCCCACACAGTGGAACTCTACGCTCCACATGTTGGCCAGACTCTATGAGCAGCGTAGAGCTATAGTGGAATACCAACTCCAACATTGGCGGCGCAGTGGGAGTCAGCCTCCTCAATCATTTACAGAAGAGTGGGCCTGGTTGGCAGCCATCTGCCAGGTCCTTGGAAACTTTGAGGAGTCTACCCAGATGGTGAGCGGGGATGCTGCAATCATTAGCGTCACCATTCCTCTGCTATGCCTCTTGAGAAGTTCCCTGCAAAGCATAAAGGCAGATGCTTTTGAATCAGAAACGGAGGCGGGGGAAGACAGTATGTCGCTGGATAGTCAGAGCAACCCTTATGTCTATATCTCAGCGCGTTGAGGAGGAGGGGGAGGAGCATGAGGAGGAGGGGGAAGAGACAGCTTGGCCCACTGCTGAGGGGACAGATGCTGCTTGCCTGTCATCCTTTCAGCGTGTATGGCCAGAGGAGGAGGAGGAGGAGGAGGAGGGGGAGGAGCATGAGGAGGAGGGGGAAGAGACAGCTTGGCCCACTGCTGAGGGTACAGATGCAGCTTGCCTGTCATCCTTTCAGCGTGTATGGCCAGAGGAGGAGGAGGAGGAGGATCCTATAAGTGATCTTCCTAGTGAGGACAGCCATGTGTTGCGTACAGGTACCCTGGCACACATGGCTGACTTCATGTTAGGATGCCTTTCTCGTGACCCTCGCGTTACACGCATTCTGGCCACTACGGATTACTGGGTGTACACACTGCTCGACCCACGGTATAAGGAGAGCCTTTCCACTCTCATTCCCGAAGAGGAAAGGGGTTCGAGAATGATGCTATACCACAGGGCGCTGGTGGACAAACTGATGGGAAACTTCCCATCCGACAGCGCTAGTGGCCGAAGGTGCATTTCCGTGGCCCAGGTAGCAGGGGAGGCGCAGAGATCAGGCAGCATGTACAGCGCAGGCAGGGGAACACTCTCTAAGGCCTTTGACAGCTTTATGGCTCCCCAGCAAGACTGTGTCACCGCTCCCCAGTCAAGGCTGAGTTGGCGGGAGCACTGTAAAAGGATGGTGAGGGAGTACGTAGCCGATCGCACGACCGTCCTCGGTGACGCCTCTGCCCCCTACAACTACGGGGTCTTGAAGCTGGTCTCGTGGCCTGAACTCGCGCTGTATGCCCTGGAGGTGCTTGCTTGTCCTGCGGCTAGCGTCTTGTCACGGATAAGCGTACCCACCTGTCAACCGACAGTGCCGACAGGCTTACACTCATCAAGATGAACAAAGCCTGGATTTCCCCAGACTTCTCTTCTCCACCAGCGGACAGCAGTGATACATAAACAATACGTAGGCTGCACCCGCGGATGGAAGCATCGTTCTCTATCACCATCCAAAACGGGGACCTTTTTGCTTCATCAATCTGTGTATAATATTCATCTTCCTCCTCCTGCTCCTCCTCCTGAAACCTGACGTAATCACGCCGAACGTGCAATTTTTCTTAGGCCCACAAGGCTCAGTCATATAATTTTTCTAAACAATTTTTATATGTTTCAATGCTCATTAAAGCGTTGAAACTTTCACCTCAACCAATTTTTATTTTAACTGGGCTGCCTCCAGGCCTAGTTACCAAGTAAGCCACATAAACCAAAGCGATTAATGGGTTTCACCTGCCCTCTCGGTTGGGCATGGGCAATTTTTCTCAGGTACATTAGTACTGTTGGTACACCAATTTTTGTGGGCCCTCGCCTACAGTTTAATCCAATTAGTTTTTTGCCCACCTGCATTACAGCTGACGTTACATCAGCTGTGCTGGGCAATGCAATGGGATATTTTTATGTACCGCCGGTGGGTTCCAGGGAGCCACCCATGCTGTGGGTCCACAGGGAGTTGTAAATGCATCTGTGTCCACTTCTAAAGAACCCCAGTCTGACTGGGGCATGCAGTGTGGGCCGAAGCCCACCTGCATTAAACATGACATTACTACCTCAGCTGTGATGGGCAATGCAATGGGATATTTATGTACCACCGGTGGTTTCCTGACACCCACCCATGCTGTGGGTCCACAGGGAGTTGTAAATGCATCTGTGTCCACTTCTAAAGAACCCCAGTCTGACTGGGGCATGCAGTGTGGGCCGAAGCCCACCTGCATTAAACATGACATTATTACCTCAGCTGTGATGGGCAATGCAATGGGATATTTTTATGTACCGCCGGTGGCTTCCTGGCACCCACCCATGCTGTGGGTCCACAGGGAGTTGTAAATGCATCTGTGTCCACTTCTAAAGAACCCCAGTCTGACTGGGGCATGCAGTGTGGGCCGAAGCCCACCTGCATTAAACATGACATTATTACCTCAGCTGTGATGGGCAATGCAATGGGATATATTTATGTACCGCCGGTGGCTTCCTGGCACCCACCCATGCTGTGGGTCCACAGGGAGTTGTAAATGCATCTGTGTCCACTTCTAAAGAACCCCAGTGTGACTGGGGCATGCAGTGTGGGCCGAAGCCCACCTGCATTAAACATGACATTATTACCTCAGCTGTGAAGGGCAATGCAATGGGATATTTTTATGTACCGCCGGTGGGTTCCAGGGAGCCACCCATGCTGTGGGTGCACACGGAATTCCCATTGCGGAGTTGTACCTGCCTGTGACTATTTATAAAAAAACGCGGTCTGACTGGGGCATGCAGACACCTTGACAGAATGAATAGTGTGTGGCA
This sequence comes from Eleutherodactylus coqui, assembly GCF_035609145.1. Classification (NCBI taxonomy): domain Eukaryota; kingdom Metazoa; phylum Chordata; class Amphibia; order Anura; family Eleutherodactylidae; genus Eleutherodactylus; species Eleutherodactylus coqui. The sequence continues at coordinate 76,234,993 of NC_089843.1, read as the reverse complement.
CATAGGTTCCCCATTGCTATGCCCACGTGTGCAGCTCCAGATGGAGGTGGCACAGGATTGGATTTCTCATTGCTTCTGTACAGCATTGTGGACTATCGCCCCGCCCCTTTTAAAGAGGGTCGCTGCCTAGCCGTGCCAAACCTCTGCAGTGTGTGCCTGCGGTTCCTCTGGCAGACGCACCTATAAATAGACATGAGTGTGGCGTGGCATGAGGGCAGCTGAAGGCTGCGCAGGGACAATTTGGTGTGCGCTGTGGACACTGGGTCGTGCGGGGGGGTTGGGCAGCATGTAACCCAGGAGAAGTGGCAGCGGAGTGTCATGCAGGCAGTGATTGTGCTTTGTTGGAGGTAGTGCGGTGCTTAGCTAAGGTATCCGTGAACTTGAGATGCAGCCCAACATGTAGCCCCTCGCCTGCCCTATCCGTTGCTGTGTCGTTCCCATCACTTTCTTGAATTGCCCAGATTTTCACAAATGAAAACCTTAGCGAGCATCGGCGATATACAAAAATGCTCGGGTGCTCGTTATTCGGGACGAACTTTTCGCGATGCTCGAGGGTTCATTTCAAGTAACGAACCCCATTGAAGTCAATGGGCGACCCGAGCATTTTTGTATTTCGCCGATGCTCGCTAAGGTTTCCTTGTGTGAAAATCTGGGCAATTCAAGAAAGTGATGGGAGCGACACAGCAACGGATAGGGCAGGCGAGGGGCTACATGTTGGGCTGCATCTCAAGTTCACAGGTCCCACTATTAAGCCACAATAGCGGCAAGAGTGGGCCCCCCCCCCCCCCCTCCCAAAAACTTTTACTTCTGAAAAGCCCTCATTAGCATGGCATACCTTTGCTAAGCACCACACTACCTCCAACAAAGCACAATCACTGCCTGCATGACACTCCGCTGCCACTTCTCCTGGGTTACATGCTGCCCAACCGCCCCCCTCCCCCCCACAGCACACACCAAAGTGTCCCTGCGCAGCCTTCAGCTGCCCTAATGCCTCACCACCCTCATGTCTATTTAGAAGTGCGTCTGCCATGAGGAGGAAACGCAGGCACACACTGCAGAGGTTGGCACGGCTAGCCAGCGACCCTCTTTAAAAGGGGCGGGGCGATAGCCCACAATGCTGTACAGAAGCAATGAGAAATAGAATCCTGTGCCACTGCCATCAGGAGCTGCACACGTGGGCATAGCAATGGGGAACCTATGTGTCACACACTATTCATTCTGTCAAGGTGTCTCTGCATGCCCCAGTCAGACCGGGCTTTTTAATTCATAGACACAGGCAGGTACAACTCCCTATTGTGAAGTCCCTGTCGACCGACAACATGGGTGGCTTCCTGGAACCCACCGGCGGTACATAAAAATATCCCATTGCAGTGCCCAACACAGCTGAGGTAGTAACGTCGTGCTTAATGCAGGTGGGCTTCGGCCCACACTGCATGCCCCAGTCAGACTGGGGTTCTTTACAAGTGGACACAGATGCATTTATAATTCCCTGTGGACCCACAGCATGGGTGGGTGCCAGGAAGCCACCGGCGGTACATAGAAATATCCCATTGCATTGCCCAACACAGCTGAGGTAGTAATGTCGTGCTTAATGCAGGTGGGCTTCGGCCCACACTGCATGCCCCAGTCTGACTGGGGATCTTTACAAGTGGAAACAGATGCATTTATAATTCCCTGTGGACCCACAGCAGGGGTGGGTGCCAGGAAGCCACCGGCGGTACATAGAAATATCCCATTGCATTGCCCAACACAGCTGAGGTAGTAATGTCGTGCTTAATACAGGTGGGCTTCGGCCCACACTGCATGCCCCAGTCAGACTGGGGTTCTTTACAAGTGGACAGATGTAGGTTAAACTCCGTGTGCACCTACAGCATGGGTGGCTCCCTGGAACCCACCGGCGATACACAAAAATATCCCATTGCATTGCCCAACACAGCGGATGTAACGTCAGCTGTAATGCAGGTGGGCTAAAAATTCATTTGATTACACTGTAGGCGAGGGCCCACAAAAATTGCTGTATTAACAGTACTAATGTACATCCAAAAAATTGGCCATGGCCAACCAAGAGGGCAGGTGAAACCCATTAATCGCTTTGGTTAATGTGGCTTAAGTGGTAACTAGGCCTGGAGGCAGCCCAGTTTAACGAAAAATTGGTTCAAGTTAAAGTTTCAACGCTTTTAAGAGCATTGAAACATATAAAAATTGTTTAGAAAAATTATATGAGTGAGCCTTGTGGCCCTAAGAAAAATTGCCCGTTCAGCGTGATTATGTGAGGTTTCAGGAGGAGGAGCAGGAGGAGGAGGAGGAATATTAGACACAGATTGATGAAGCAGAAATGTCCCCGTTTTGGATGGTGAGAGAGAACGTAGCTTCCATCCGCGGGTGCAGCCTACGTATTGCTTACGTATCGCTGCTGTCCGCTGGTGGAGAAGAGAAGTCTGGGGAAATCCAGGCTTTGTTCATCTTGATGAGTGTAAGCCTGTCGGCACTGTCGGTTGACAGGTGGGTACGCTTATCCGTGATGATTCCCCCAGCCACACTAAACACACTCTCTGACAAGACGCTAGCCGCAGGACAAGCAAGCACCTCCAGGGCATACAGCGCGAGTTCAGGCCACGTGTCCAGCTTCGACACCCAGTAGTTGTAGGGGGCAGAGGCGTCACGGAGGACGGTCGTGCGATCGGCTACGTACTCCCTCACCATCCTTTTACAGTGCTCCCGCCAACTCAGCCTTGACTGGGGAGCGGTGACACAGTCTTGCTGGGGAGCCATAAAGCTGGCAAAGGCCTTTGAGAATGTTCCACTGCCTGCGCTGTACATGCTGCCTGATCTCTGCGCCTCCCCTGCTACCTGGCCCTCGGAACTGCGCCTTCTGCCACTAGCGCTGTCGGATGGGAAGTTTACCATCAGTTTATCCACCAGCGCCCTGTGTTATAGCATCATTCTCGAACCCCTTTCCTCTTCGGGAATGAGAGTGCAAAGGCTCTCCTTATACCGTGGATCGAGCAGTGTGTACACCCAGTAATCCATAGTGGCCAGAATGCGTGTAACGCGAGGGTCACGAGAAAGGCATCCTAACATGAAGTCAGCCATGTGTGCCAGGGTACCTGTACGCAACACATGGCTGTCCTCACTAGGAAGATCACTTTCAGGATCCTCCTCCTCCTCCTCCTCTTCCTCCTCCTCAGGCCATACACGCTGAAAGGATGACAGCCCAGCAGCATGTGTACCCTCACCAGTGGGCCAAGCTGTCTCTTCCCCCTCCTCCTCATCCTCCTCATGCTCCTCCTCCTCCTCCTCAACGCGCTGAGATATAGACAGGCGGGTGCTCTGACTATCCAGCGACATACTGTCTTCCCCCGGCTCTGTTTCCGAGCGCAAAGCGTCTGCCTTTATGCTTTGCAGGGAACTTCTCAAGATGCATAGCAGAGGAATGGTGACGCTAATGATTGCAGCATCGCCGCTCACCACCTGGGTAGACTCCTCAAATTTTCCAAGGACCTGGCAGATGGCTGCCAACCAGGGCCACTCTTCTGTAAATAATTGAGGAGGCTGACTCCCACTGCACCGCGCAAGTTGGAGTTGGTATTCCACTATAGCTCTACGCTGCTCATAGAGTCTGGCCAACATGTGGAGCGTAGAGTTCCACTGTGTGGGCACGTCGCACAGCAGTCGGTGCACTGGCAGATTAAACCTATGTTGCAGTGTCCGCAGGGTGGCAGCGTGCGTGTGGGATTTGCGGAAATGTGCGCAGAGCTGGCGCACCTTTCCGAGCAGGTATGACAAGTGGGGGTAGCTTTTCAGAAAGCGCTGAACCACCAAATTAAAGACATGGGCCAGGCATGACACGTGCGTGAGGCTGCCGAGCTGCAGAGCCACCACCAGCTTACGGCCGTTGTCACACACGACCATGCCCGGTTGGAGGCTCAGCGGCGCAAGCCAGTGGTCGGTCTGCTCTGTCAGACCCTGCAGCAGTTCGTGGGCCGTGTGCCTCTTCTCTCCTAAGCTGAGTAGTTTCAGCACGGCCTGCTGACGCTTGCCCACCGCTGTGCTGCCACGCCGCGTGACACCGACTGCTGGCGACGTGCTGCTGACACATCTTGATTGCGAGACAGAGGTTGCGTTGGAGGAGGAGGAAGGTGCTTTAGTGGAGGAAGCATGCACCGCCGCAGATACCACCACCGAGCTGTGGCCCGCAATTCTGGGGCTGGGTAGGACGTGAGCGGTCCCAGGCTCTGACTCTGTCCCAGCCTCCACTAAATTCACCCAATGTGCCGTCAGGGAGATATAGTGGCCCTGCCCGCCTGTGCTTGTCCACGTGTCCGTTGTTAAGTGGACCTTGGGAGTAACCGCGTTGGTGAGGGCGCGTACAATGTTGCGGGAGACGTGGTCGTGCAGGGCTGGGACGGCACATCGGGAAAAGTAGTGGCGACTGGGAACCGAGTAGCGCGGGGCCGCCGCCGCCATCATGCTTTTGAAAGCCTCCGTTTCCACAAGCCTATACGGCAGCATCTCCAGGCTGATCAATTTTGCAATGTGCACGTTTAACGCTTGAGCGTGCGGGTGCGTGGCATCGTACTTGCGCTTGCGCTCTAACTGTGGCACTAGCGACGTCTGGACGCTGCGCTGAGAGACATTGCTGGATGGGGCCGAGGACAGCGGAGGTGAGGGTGTGGGTGCAGGCCAGGAGACGGTAGTGCCTGTGTCCTCAGAGGGGGGTTGGATCTCAGTGGCAGGTTGGGGCACAGGGGGAGAGGCAGTGGTGCAAACCGGAGGCGGTGAACGGGCATCGTCCCACCTTGTGGGGTGCTTGGCCATCATATGCCTGCGCATGCTGTTGGTGGTGCCTCCCCAGCTGATCTTGGCGCGACAAAGGTTGCACACCACTGTTCGTCGGTCGTCAGGCGTCTCTGTGAAAAACTGCCAGACCGTAGAGCACCTTGACCTGTGCAGGGTGGCATGGCGCGAGGGGGCGCTTTGGGAAACAGTTGGTGAATTATTCGGTCTGGCCCTGCCTCTACCCCTGGCCACCGCACTGGCTCGGCCTGTGCCCACACCCTCACTTGGCCCTCCGCATCCTCGGCCGCGTCCACGTCCTCTAGGCCCCTCAGCATGCTGTATTACCAGTGATTTGATTTCCCAGGCAGGAAATAAATTGGCGCAAGCCTGCAGGCCAAATATAATTTTTTCGCTTTTTTGCAAAGGGAAGACCCCACTGCGTATATTCAATGAACAATATGTTTAATAACTGTGGTGTGGCCCTGAAAAAGTGTCACACAACTTTAGTGTAGCAGAGTTATTAACTCTGGCAGAGCAGGTATTTGCCAGTCAGGAAAGACAATGGCGCAAGCCTGCAGTAAACCGTAGCTGGTTGCGTCTGATTTTTGTACGTTGTACACGCAGCACACACGTACACGGAGACCTTAGGACTGACACAGGCAGGCCAAATATAATTTCTTTTCCTTTTTTGCAAAGGGAAGGACCCACTGCGTATATTCAATGAACAATAACTTTTAGAACTGTAGTGTGGCCCTGAAAAAGTGACACACAACTTTAGTGTAGCAGAGTTATTAACTCTAGCAGAGCAGGTATTTGCCAGTCAGGAAAGACAATGGCGCAAGCCTGCAGTAAACCGTAGCTGGTTGCGTCTGATTTTTGTACGTTGTCCACGCAGCACACACGTACACGGAGACCTTAGGACTGACACAGGCAGGCCAAATATAATTTCTTTTCCTTTTTTGCAAAGGGAAGGCCCCACTGCATATATTCAATGAACAATAACTGTGTTGTGGCCCTGCCTACACAATTCTATCCCTGTAGTATCAATGGAGGGTGCAATGCTCTGCACAGACGATTTTTAGAAAAAAAAAAAATGCAACACTGCTAACAGCAGCCAGCACAGTACTGCACACGCTTAAATTTGGCCCTAGAAAGGACCATTGAGGTTCTTGAAGGCTACACTCACTCCTAACACTCTCCCTGCCTAAGCACCACTTCTGTCCCTAATGCCGGGTGCAATGCTCTGCACTGCCGATTTTGAGGAAAAAAAAAACACTGCTAGCAGCAGCCTGCACACAGGTAGATGTGGCCCTGAGAAGGACCTTTAGGGTTCTTGAAGCCTACACTGACTCCTAACGCTCTCCCTACAGCAGCACCAGCACGATAGTACTTTCCCTCAGCTAACTCACAAGGCATGTGCGGCGAGCCGCGGGAGGGGCCGACTTTTATACTCGGGTGACATCTGATCTTCCCAGCCACTCACTGCAGGGGGGTGGTATAGGGCTTGAACGTCACAGGGGGAAGTTGTAATGCCTTCCCTGTCTTTCAATTGGCCAGAAAAGCGCGCTAACGTCTCAGAGAGGAAACTGAAAGTAACCAGAACACCGCGTGGTGCTCGTTACGAGTAACGAGCATCCCGAACACCCTAATATTCGCACGAATATCAAGCTCGGACGAGTACGTTCGCTCATCTCTACCTGTTATGCATTTTGTCTGAGGATGTGGCGGTCATACCTTAGCAAGAACTGTATCTCAATCATAACACTTTTGGGTTAAAATGTTCTTTTTCTTTCCATATGTTCTATATCTCTTATCTAGATTTACAGTTGAGCGCTGACCTTGCTCATCAATAGGTAAATACGCTTACATACCAAAAAACCTCCTGGCAACACGGTGTTGCACACTTATTCATGTCACCGCACTCACTCTATCAAGAGTATTCCAGAAGAGGAGTTGCTTTGTGAAAAACGTAACTGTTCTATAACTATTTAATTACATGGTGGGATTAATAAAACTCTTCATCTCCTAAAAGAACGCAAATATTCATTGTGATATAGAGATATTGATAAAGTGTCCCCCAACTATCCATATTAATTTGCTGTTCAGTGCTCTGGAAAAGCTGAGTGGACTCAATAGTAATTCCCCCTTTCATCCATCAAATCTGCCCAGGTCTTTTGATGTACAAGGGGCCAGAAAATCCTTTGTTCCAATGACAATAAAATTAGCTAGTGACAGGTAGATGCTAATTGACGCCCTGCCGGTGTGGATTGACACCTTAGATATTTCCCATAGACATCCTGACTGCAAAATTCACATCAGAAGGGAATATTTTAATAAAGGCTATTTGGTGTATGTAGGTCCTAACCTGATATGAAATATGTTTTCATAATCGGGTGGCCCAGCTGAATAAAATGCACTCATACACATTTCAGTGCGGGTCCCGTAAAACCTTCAAACTGCGTATTCCCTGGCTATAATTTCCAGGACATGTTTTATATCAATGAATAGATAAAATCATGACTAGAGATATGCCAGGCCTATTTTCCTGATTGAAGAGCCTCCCATCAAGATATGGGGAAAATGGGAAATTATCATTTTTCAGAGCTCGTATGAATCCAGCACACCTCTCTCCAAATGATCTCAGAGGTGGAGGGGAGAAGGTGTGTTCTAGGAAACCCTTTATAATTTGGGGCTCCACAGATCCAATATGTCAGATCCTCGGAGATACGTCCAGCGTAAGAACTTTCCCATTGTTTCTAAGAACTCCGCCAATCAAAACCTTGGGCCGTGTATCCCAAATCTGGTATTTTTCCATTATTTTCTTCTGTTTATTTTAAAATACTGTTTGTTGTGCATACCTGTATTTCCTTATACTCCCATGTAGCAACCTTTTTGTATATATATATATATATATTTATGTATATATATATATATATATATATATATATATATACACACACAAGACACTGATAGTCTTTTTCCAGAATAAATCTACAATTTATTAGTCAGCCCTGTCTGTTTTAAAATGAACCATAGCTCCGAAGATTGTGTTCATAATATTCTAAGTGTGGGCTCCAGTTTACCTGTAACAAGCTGGTGGTGGCAACATGTATGTATGCGGCATTGCAGAACGCTGGAGTGCATTACAATGGATCAGGTGGTGATTTGAGCTTTCACTTCACATGTGTGCAGAAGTCCAGGAATAGAAATCAGTCTGCATACAAATTGTATACAAATACAAATCAGCCTGTATTCTACCGATTTGAAACTTGCAATCCCGCTATACTGATCGATTGAGACTCGGCCATGACAAATCAGTAGCGTTGAGGCGCTCAAAGCAGTCAATTTGTGACAAATCGTGATAGTGTCAGGATCTGTTGGATCCCCTCTCTCCCATCCATGGCATCCATCATGAATGTTAAACAGAACCAAATCCATTGTAAACAATAGAGATTGATCTGATTTCTTACATAACCTTCCATGTGTAAAAAAATGTCCAGTCATCCAACAGCAGTATTTTCCACAGTATTATTCGCAAATTTCAGATAGTTAAAAATATACACCTGTTTTGCATATTGATCTTATTTTTGCATCTATTCTTCACAATGGTCATAGTAATGCAGCAAAGAAAGTCAAACTTTAGGTCAACTATTATTGCCTAATCTGTTCTTTGACCATATTGCTCCATCTATCACCTGACTCATGCATCCTGGGGCATTTACATGCGGACATTCCAAATGGGGGTATTGTTCAGGTATACATAACTCAAAATGTGATTGTTCTCAGCAAGAGAAACCAAGTAATCTTGTAGATATGATACCTTTTAATGGCTAACAAAAAGACATGACGTAATAACAAGCTTTTAAACCTGCTAAGGGTTCTTTTTCAGTACTAATGGAATAGATCCGAAGAGGCATATATGTGTATATACACATACGTATGAAAAGGCGCAGACATGGTGCTTTTAATTTACACTTAAAACAATACCAGAACAGAATGAGTAGAGGAGTAAATACTTAATTAGTCCACTGATAAGGATGTGAAAGTTTTATGGTCCCCAAATTGGTGTTAGGGGGTCACTAGACCTGTATGTTATCTGTGCTATAGACTTCTCATATTCTACAATGATGCATGAATACACTTCCGATATTCATTCCAGTCTTGAGAGTGTCAAAGATGGTTATGAACTTGAGCTCTCAAACTCTTCTATAACATTGAGATTAGAAGTTGCCTATTACTATAGTAACTTTTATATGTTCTATGTTGTGTCCATGACTAGAAAATGCTTAGCCACAGGTAATTCTGTCTTTGCTTCTTTAGTTGTATGGCGGTGAGACCTCATCCTTGCTTTTAGTTTTCCATAGTTTTAGTTTCCAACAGGACATTTACTGCACAGGATGAGGTACATAACATTGGACGTGGAACATGTGAATGTCCCAGGGATCTTATAGTCCTGTTGTGTGTTGGGGATTTGTATCCTGTCGGCGGTCAGTACATGCATTTCCTTACATTGCAGGGTTAAATTCCTTTTTGTGTGTCAGAGGGAAATGCACTCCTGAATTTAAAGTTCCTCAAATTCGGAGGTTGCCTGTAACATTGGAGGGGAGGGTCCGGGAATATGATTTTCAGACGGTCATCCTTGTGTAGGGTATGGTGGAGTTTCTTTGCAGTTTTTCTTAGTACCTCTAGCTGTGAATTGTAGGTCACTACTAGAGGTACCTGTCCGTTTTCTTCCTTCTCTGTGTATTGGAGTAGTTGATTTCTGGGGACCCTGGTGGTTCTGGTGATTTGGTCACCAATTAAGGTTGGATGGTAGTCCTGGTTTAAAAATGTCCTTTTAAAATGGTAAAAATGTTCATCTTTGTCTCTTAGGTTAGAGCAGATCCGATTGTATTGGATGGCCTGGCTGTAGACAATGGACTTTTTGATGTGTTTAGGATGGAATCTGTCTCATCTGAGGCATGTGGACCGATCAATAGGTTTTTAGTACAGGGATATCTGTATTGAGTTGCTTAAAATTTTTATGGTGGTGCCCAAAAAAGTTGATTTCAGTATATGAGTAGCTTAATGCCAGGTTTATGATGGGCTGAAATGCATTGAATCTTTCATGGAATTTTATTAGTCCTTGTTTGGCGTTAGTTCAGGTCATTATGATGTCATCAATGTAGCGGAAGTAGGCCAACGGTTGGTATATATGTATCTTTGGATCTATTCCAGAAAGCCTGAGGAAGAACCCTAAGTAGGTTTGAAAGCTCACTATAATGTCGTGTCTTATTGTTAGCCATTATAAGGTATCATATCTTCAAGATTACGTGATTTCTTTTGCTGAGAAGAATAACATTTTGCTCTACTGGCTAACATGATACCAAAATTTTTTTTTTACATATCTCAAAAACATTCATTTCATGTGTCACTGGCAGTTCATTCAATATTGAACAATATATTAATTGTAAATCATCTTATATACTTCTGTGCAGGAAAGCCTATAATATTAGTAAGCCCTTTCACAGAATAGACTTGTTAAATGAAACTATTTATTGAAGTAATTTAAAAACACGCACACATAGGGCACAAGCTCCGTGGAGCATGAACAGACCACATATGAGAGTCTTAGCCTGGGATATTGGTCCCATTTAGAACCATAGGGTCCGTATATCTATGAGAGATCTCTTTCTCTCTTGACTATTTGTGTGAGTGTTGTCTGTATCTGTTCATGCTCCATGAAGCTTGTGCCTTATGTGTGCGTGTTTTTAACTCATCTTAGGGCTCCCACACACTTATGTTTTTTTTATGCTGCGTTTTTTTAACGCGATTGTCAATGGTACTTTCTAATGTTAAAAACGCAATGCAACGCAACTTGCTTTTTGGTGCATTAGCATTAGAAAGTCCCATTGACAATCACGTTAGCAAAAAACGCAGCGTTAAAAAAATGAAAGTGTGTGGGAGCCCTAATACAGTGTATTTGATCACTTGTGGTTCATGTCAACTTCAGTTTGTTGGCTGCATGACTTGCAGTTTAAAAACACGTATCAGACGTCATATCTGTGATATACCAAATGGGGCGTCCAGGAATGTTTTTGCAGTTTCTGTGCATTCTTCCAATATACATACATGCAATTTTTCATCTGCAGGCAGTGAGCGGCTCAGTTGTTCCATTAAGAGAGGTGACAACCATCAAATATTACTGAATAGAGAAGCATACTGGATTTTGGGTTGAAAACCAGCACCCCATTTGGTTTAAAGCACTAATAAGGCTTAATTGCCAGCTCTTCTCTCCCCTTTTTCTGTTTAGTCACATGATTATTTTTTGTTTGTTTATTGGTTGTATGTTTCTTTTTAAACTGAGCTTGTGTGCCATGTTATGCTGTGACTAAGAGCTGGTGTGACAGCTTGAAACGCGTTATATGGTTGCGCCATTGCATGTCCTTCCTGTTGGGATTTTAATATGTCTCAATAAAGCCATGATTTTATGCATGCTGGATCCTTTTTTGCTGTCTATCTGCTATAAGTCAACACTTTAGTCAAAGGGCAAATATTTGTCTTTGTAATTAAAAGACTTTGTCAGTAACAAGAACACCATTTTTTGACTTTTGAAAGTTCACAGGGAACTATGAATATATATTAAGACATCACAGTTCTCTCTGTTGCAGATGTGCCGAAGGGTAAGAGCAAACATCTAAAGCTGAATATGTGGTTTCAGTTTGGTATATGTTTTAACAAGCGGAAAGAGGAACATTCTAGGTATTGTACTATATTTGGAACTTTTGTTTATTTCCTGTTACTCTTATAAAGGGAACATATTCCCCAAATGGACCCTTCCCACTACAGAGCCAATAGTCTAATAGTAACTTCACTCTCATTGATTTCAATGGTAGTGAAGCCACCTCTGAGCTTTCCTACTCTGACCCAAGAGAATGATCCCTGGCGATCAACTATTGATGACATAGCCCAAGGACAGGTCATTAATAGTATTAGTCTGGAAAACCCCTTTAAGGCCTCGGTCAGACGGGCGTTTTTTCGCGCGATTTGCGGATCGCATGACGGATGCGCATCCGCAAATCGCGTGACCGGGGCCAAAAAATCACCCAATAAAACTGCTCCTAGCCGCGTTTCATTAGAAACGGGCCAGAGCTGTCCAGCGCATTGAATTCAATGAAGCCGGCAATACAGCCGGCTCCATTGAAAGCAATGGGCTGCGGGCGATCTTACAATGAATTTTCGGAAAGGGCTTAAAAATATAAGCCCTTTCCTGAAATTCATCCAGAAATGTGTAAAAACAAAAAATATATATTTACTCACCTTGCCCTGGCAGACGGAGTTCAGCCGCGGCCGGCCGGCAGTTCTCCTGAACTGCTCTGAGTAGTATTCAGCAGCCGGGGATTTAAAATCCCCGCCTGCTGAATGAGCTGCCTCTGATTGGTCACAGCCTCACCAATCAGAGGCAGCTCTCACTTACCCATTCATGAATTCATGAATGGGTGAGTGAGTGCTGCCTCTGATTGGCTCAGCGCAGGGCCAATCAGGGGCAGCTCTCAGCTGAATGACAGAGAAGAATGATTTGTCTACTATATGTTCTCAATGGGGTCGGCGCTGCTGCCGCTGGCCCCATTGAGCGCATATAGAGAAGAGAACAGGAATCGCAGATCGCAGATAGGTGCGATCTGCGATTTCTGTTCTATAATTTATCGGACGAGCGCATAAAAAGCGCTCATGTGTCCGATACCATTGCAAAGCAATGGTTTTATAAAATCGCCGGACGCATGCGCATGCTCAAATCGCGCGAAAAAACACCCGTCTGACCGAAGCCTAACACAGAATCTGGATATCTCCACGTTCTCCCTATTTTGTCTAGTTTATTATGAAGTATAGAAGTCACAGGTTTAGAGAAGGTGCAGAGAATTTGGAGAAAACTCGAGAATGGACGGGAAAAACATACAAACTTTCTGCTGTTGTTGCCTTTGGTCAGATTTGAACCAATGCTGATGTAGTGAAGTTTAACTTGAGTGTGATAACTCTTTGCAGCAAATTATCTTTTCTCAAGCTATTAAAAACCTATCCATCTCTTATTTATCCCAACGAAAGTCATTGTAAAGAAACTGCAAAACAAAATGTGAACTGAAAGTTTTTCTTAACCTGTTAAATTTGAAGCCGAACTTTAGTACATCTGAACCTTAGGGTGCGGGCAGACGAGCGTAGGCGTATTTACGTTCGCACGAGCGCAACGTATAATCGCCCGAGCGATCGTTTTTCACCAATCACGACCAGAGCTAGAAAGCGTATTTTCGTTTGTTCCTACTTTGCAAATGGTCTTTTCGGCGATCGAATATGCGTTGGCGCGTATTTCGGTCGCATATGTTCCGTTTTTTTTCGAATTGCCGTTTTTACGCGCCGTAAAATCGCCCATGTGAACGAATACATTCGAAACCATTGCCTCAGATGGTCACGTATATACGTTTGGTCGCAAAAACGCGCCGTTTATGCGCTCGTCTGCCCGCACCCTTAGAGGCAACAATGCTGAATATGACATCTCTCTGTCCTAAACTGAATTTATAGAAGATAATGGTTACCCAAACTAGCCAAATTTGGCCATTTTGGAAACCGTTGTTTGAAAAAAGTAACATAAATGATTGTTTGTTATGGATGATGAAGGACCATAGTCACCTCTACTCTATTGTTCTACATAGTCTACCAAAACCAGACTGCAGCCAAAATTCAATATATACTGTATAGCATGATCTCCTGAAGACTCAGTAATCATTTCTTATACAATACCATTAAAGCCAGTAATTAAAGAAGTAATACTCACCTGACCTCTTTCCCATTTCTCTAGTGGTCGTTCTGAGTGCACGTCCTGACACAGGGTCATGTGATCGCTGCAGCAAAGCTGATGATTGGCTACAGCAGTCACATAACCCAGCATCAGGAGATGAGTCTGGTAAAGCCTCATTACTGTTACTGGTGGAATTGTTTTTACAAACAATACTACAAATGATTGATCGGTCATATTGTGGTTGATGATTGCCTTAAATGTCTGCCCAACTTTAACAGGTATGTAAATCCTATGTAGGCTTATTCTGCAGTCCTTTCCTCAATCTACATGCTTTGGAACAGTAAAAAAATTGGTTGCAAAGATGAATATATCATTCATGTACATTATAATCAGCTGCTCTATTATTCTGTGATAATATCTGCGTCTATCAGAAGTGGAGAGTTAAAGACATGACTGTTGTTCAAACGAACACGCACCTTTTTATTTCGGATATGTGCTAAGGCCTCTAAGTAAGTAAATCTATATACATAACAATTGTAGATAATTAGTCTTTTAACAATAATTAGTATGAGCATTGTATTAATAATCATAACTTATGTTTAACTGAATTCTAATTCTAGAGATGTATTAGACAGGTTCTACAGTGATTATTCATCATTGAATGTAACTGTGCATTGTGCTAAGTATTTGGCTGTCTGATGAGTTATGAGCAATCACTGACTATGAGCATTATTATGTTGCCTTTAGCAATACTGCAGTTTAAATTCATGCATTTTAAATGTTGGCATATTTCATGGTGCTTTTAGTGTACTATTGCACCATGTATATAGTCATGTGCACCTAGATACATTTATTTCACTTTGGATGTGTTGTCTGATTCCCTTTTTGTTTAATATTTGAAGGTGTGGCTACTTGAATCTTGGAGGTGCACTACATCCACCATTTATATCCAAGGCTTTTTTTTAGGTAGCCTGGATCCTACATGCTTGAGTTCCTTTGGAAGCTATAGGCCCAAAAACATTTGAGTCTGAGTCTTGAGGTCCTGTCTATAAGGTCACTTTGTCGCTGGCAGATGGGCTCTCCCAACTTGATCAAAATGTGTGCTAAAAACCTTAATTATTGACATAGTTTTTTTGGTAATATTGTAGTTCAAATTAATGTATTTAGTGTTGGCACTTTCAAGGTGCTTTTAATGTGCTGTTACACAATGTATATGTCTGCTACTTGCTCTCAGCTGCTTTAAATAGTAACATGCACGTATATACAGGATGATTTGAAAGTCAGGGCCACCTGAAAGTACAAGTAGAAACTTTGTAGAACACTTCTATAAGTGGGGAAAACACTCTGGCGGTGCATGCCGACCATCTTAGTGACAGAAACTTCAATAAAAAGGGGGTTACGGGATACATGATTTAAGAGTAGAATTTAATCAGAAATTGATAGGTGTAGATATATATATATATATATATATATATATATATATATATATAAAAAATTCTACTTTGAATGTTCTGTCTAATTTCCTTCACATTAAAGGGCTTATGCAGGGAAACGAAATCTTCAACCAGAGCTGTGGTATGGGAAGCTTCAGTTTCAGCCCAATTCTGACACCAATTCACATGGTATAGATGCTTTCTGTGTCCCACATGTCACTGCAGGGGTTGGCTGTTCCACTCACATTAATAACTAAGCCTCTGCATCGGACATCACAGTGAGTGGAGGTTCTGACAACCCAGGTCCAGTTAAGCAGTCTACCTCCCTGGACAACTGCTTGACACTATGGATGACCTATCCTCAGAATGACTCCTACTATTTTGTAACCACTGGGTGTGGACACATAGCAGAATCAAGATTGCAGCCACAGACCAACAGAGCCAAATAGGTCGCCAGGATCAGATGACTATACGACCAGAAGACTGTCACATGTGCCAGCCAGAATCTGATATATATCTGATACTATCACCATGTGTTTGGATGACCACATAACACACTGACACATTTATCTAAGTGAGCCAATAGAGGGGGACCTGACACCCCATTTTTTGTACTGTAGAGGACACTGTGGCCTGCACTCACAAGCCAGGGTGTAGGGGCTGAGGGTGAATGATGTCACCCCACTTACTCACCAGTGTAGCAGGAGATGTACAGAATGATGTGGACGATACCAAGCTGGGGTTGGTGATTACCGGCTTCTGTGCCCAGCATTTCCAGCTGCAATCAGAATCCACAATGAAGCACTGTACAGGAATGGGGGTCTATTCTTAGTGGCTTCTGCGCCAAGTTGTTCCTGTATCATGTGGACAATACGGCAACACACAAAGGGAACTCCATGTTGGTTTGTTTCGGATATTTTGTGCATTCAAAATAGCTAATGCCTTTGCACTACAGCTATTATTCCTAATTCAACTAAGTAATTTTCATGAGCATGAATATTTAGATATCTATAGATTGCAGTAGTTTGGAGAAGATCTGCTGGGAGAAGAACTCTGCCCTTAAGTGGATGCATTTTCTACTACAGTCACTGTCCTTGGACAGGCTATCTACTAGTGGTTTAAACTTGGTCAAGCCAATGGAAATACCCAGCTTTCCCCAGCTTCCTGCAGCATTATCAGCTGTTTGCCCTAGTAGCCAAATACTGAAATGAGTTGTCTTTGATGAAACAACCCTTTTAATTCTATATCTATACAGGAAATTTGGGGCTCTGTCTCAGAAAAATTAAGCTTCAAGTCATTTGAACACTATAAATATTATGAAATTAATTAGAATGGGTGGAAATTTATTTTAATGCAAGAATAAATCTAGACAAACTTTGTAGAATGCCAGTGCGTCGTAATGCTACTTTGTTCTTTCATGTTCCTCAGTCACTGAAAAATGTAGCCTAGTCTCAGAGAATGAAGCAATTCAGTATCGGCAATGGTTATGATAATAGCATTCTCCATCCCTCCTATTATTACAATCTATTTGATATGTATGCTTGCAGTGTATATAAGTGACAACATATTTCCTGAAACTATTATTACTAAACATGAAAAATAATAAGGATTTAGCTACTGAGGGAACAATTGACTTAATTGATGCAATGAAAACATTATAGTCAATTTATAAAAAAAAGACAAAGACGCACAGTTGGGAATTCACTATATTTACATGTGGGATTTACTGGAAACTGGAATTATTATGGTTCATTTATTGTTAGAATATTGACATGAGGCATTTATGTTTGTGTATGCATTGGATTTCTTCCAAAGTGAAATAATATAATGTTCTTTGCATGTGCTTAGAATTGCATTATACAGTATGGCAAGAGCTCATCCACTAGGATCATGTTTGACAGAATAGACACATCGCTGATAAAGCAATCAAATGTTCCTGTTCCCTGCTGTTCCTGATGCTCAGTCACAACAAAAAGAGTTCTGAAATCAACTAAGAGGGCAATGACTTTAATTCTATGTCATTTTCACTGAAACCCATCAGCAGGCACAGACTGTAATAGTAATGCTAATTTTTATTTATACTTTTTACGGCTTGCCAACCATGTCATAGGAGAAGGACTGGGTTAACACTACGGTATTAGCCTGAGCCCATATGATCCTCACACCGGCGCATACTCAGTATCATTTTGGCACTGAACGTCAATGAAGACACTTCTTTGCAGGCGTGTGGATAGACTGGTTGGCTGGGAGATGTGTATCCCAGCCGGCCAATCAGCTTTAATTGATACGCATTTACTCCCGCACCTCCATTCAGAGGATGACGGTTATACTCTCCGTCTGAAGGTGTTTTTGGTCAAGTCAGTGACTCTTGATCTGGTCCTGTGTCTCAATTCAGATAAGTCTGTTTGGTGTTACAATATTTGGTCCTTTTAAGTCTCTTTAGTGATATTGTATCCAGGATGTTTTTATATCTTATGTCCTGCACATTTGTGGTACATGTGGTGTTGCCAGATTACCTGTCACCATCGTGAGAGAGCCAGGCTCACCCCAGATTGCTGCCATTGGGGCGCACTCATCAGGGCCACTTTTAGGTAGGGCTTTCTCCCATCAGTAAGTTAGGGTTAGTTTTCCAACTTCTACGTTTTCTTACATACAATTTTGTATTATCCTTGCTTGCACTCTATGTGCATAATATCCATCCTTGATTGGGAAGAGTATGCTTTCTCCTTAGGGAAAGCAACTAGGGAGGAGATTTGTAAGGTCATGCATGCTCCTCAAGGAAATTTATGAAAAAGGGAAGATGGAATAATGCCTCTAGCTTGACTGCCCCTAGTCGTAGCTATTACCGTACTAAGGTTAATATGTTCGGAACGTGTCAATGCTTGTTGGTATTTGCATATTTGATGGAGCTGTTGTTTTAATGAATTCATTCAAATTTTTAATTTTATCTATCACCTGCAAGTTGGATATGTAATTTTGGTTGGATGGGTTTACCGGTGTTGGAGTGGGGATTTTTTCCATGCGATGTTGAAGCCAGCTTCCTCCCTCCTTTAATATTCAAGAGTTACCTGACTGTGATTCAGCAATTTCTGCAACTCCCAACCACCAGTGTTGCTCTGATCTCCATAGCATAATGGCCAGGTTGTGGAGTGAAGCATGCGCAGAATGTACCGCTATTAAGAAGGAGAGCACCCCGTTTACATTTCCTTTTGGCCTCTGTGTGTAGTGCTACTTATGGATGGAGGTTCTCTCAGAATATTTATGGTACTTAAATAATGAATTTTAAATAAACAGAATAAAAGTGATTTGCTCATTAAGCTAATTATTCCTGACAATCACAATGCTTTAAATCAGTAGTTACTTAATTCACCATAGTAATATTAGACATATGAAACAATGTAAAATATTTCATTGTCTAATTTTCCTAACTCTGAATATTGGGCTGAATGTTGAGTAATGTAATTATCACATTTATTTACTCAAGGCAGAATTGTATCCTTTCAACAGATACAACAAATATATGATAAAGCCCTATCAGACCTTCAAAAGTTTCAATTAAGACATGCTGTACATTTCCAATTTCCAGAACCTCGTCCATTTATCTCCTTGTATCCTTTAATGGAGATTTTGCAAACACAGAGAAATAAAGGGTTGTTCTCCTATTTATACACCTATTTAATAAAATCTAAATTCTCATCTAACTGATTGACGATAGAAGATAAATGGAGATTAGAGATGAGCGAGCACCAAAATGCTCGGGTGCTCGTTACTCGGGACGAACTTTTCGCGATGCTCGAGGGTTCATTTCGAATAACGAACCCCATTGAAGTCAATGGGCGACCCGAGCATTTTTGTATTTCGCCGATGCTCGCTAAGGTTTCCTTGTGTGAAAATCTGGGCAATTCAAGAAAGTGATGGGAACGACACAGCAACGGATAGGGCAGGCGAGGGGCTACATGTTGGGCTGCATCTCAAGTTCACAGGTCCCACTATTAAGCCACAATAGCGGCAAGAGTGGGCCCCCCCCCTCCCAAAAACTTTTACTTCTGAAAAGGCCTCATTAGCATAGCATACCTTTGCTAAGCACCACACTACCTCCAACAAAGCACAATCACTGCCTGCATGACACTCCACTGCCACTTCTCCTGGGTTACATGCTGCCCAACCGCCCCCCCTCCCCCCCACAGCGCACACCAAAGTGTCCCTGCGCAGCCTTCAGCTGCCCTCATGCCACACCACCCTCATGTCTATTTAGAAGTGCGTCTGCCATGACGAGGAACCGCAGGCACACACTGCAGAGGGTTGGCACGGCTAGGCAGCGACCCTCTTTAAAAGGGGCGGGGCGATAGCCCACAATGCTGTACAGAAGCAATGAGAAATAGAATCCTGTGCCACCGCCATCAGGAGCTGCACACGTGGGCATAGCAATGGGGAACCTATGTGCCACACACTATTCATTCTGTCAAGGTGTCTCTGCATGCCCCAGTCAGACCGGGCTTTTTAATTCATAGACACAGGCAGGTACAACTCCCTATTGTGAAGTCCCTGTGGACCGACAGCATGGGTGGCTCCCTGGAACCCACCGGCGGTACATAAAAATATCCCATTGCATTGCCCAACACAGCTGAGGTAGTAATGTCGTGCTTAATGCAGGTGGGCTTCGGCCCACACTGCATGCCCCAGTCTGACTGGGGTTCTTTACAAGTGGACACATGTAGGTTAAACTCCGTGTGCACCTACAGCATGGGTGGCTCCCTGGAACCCACCGGCGATACACAAAAATATCCCATTGCATTGCCCAACACAGCTGAGGTAGTAATGTCGTGCTTAATGCAGGTGGGCTTCGGCCCACACTGCATGCCCCAGTCAGACTGGGGTTCTTTACAAGTGGAAACAGATGCATTTATAATTCCCTGTGGACCCACAGCATGGGTGGGTGCCAGGAAGCCACCGGCGGTACATAGAAATATCCCATTGTATTGCCCAACACAGCTGAGGTAGTAATGTCATGCTTAATGCAGGTGGGCTTCAGCCCACACTGCATGCCCCAGTCAGACTGGGGTTCTTTACAAGTGGACACATGTAGGTTAAACTCCGTGTGCACCTACAGCATGGGTGGCTCCCTGGAACCCACCGGCGGTACATAAAAATATCCCATTGCATTGCCCAACACAGCTGAGGTAGTAATGTCGTGCTTAATGCAGGTGGGCTTCGGCCCACACTGCATGCCGCAGTCTGACTGGGGTTCTTTACAAGTGGAAACAGATGCATTTATAATTCCCTGTGGACCCACAGCATGGGTGGGTGCCAGGAAGCCACCGGCGGTACATAGAAATATCCCATTGCATTGCCCAACACAGCTGAGGTAGTAATGTCGTGCTTAATGCAGGTGGGCTTCGGCCCACACTGCATGCCCCAGTCAGACTGGGGTTCTTTACAAGTGGACACATGTAGGTTAAACTCCGTGTGCACCTACAGCATGGGTGGCTCCCTGGAACCCACCGGCGGTACATAAAAATATCCCATTGCATTGCCCAACACAGCTGAGGTAGTAATGTCGTGCTTAATGCAGGTGGGCTTCGGCCCACACTGCATGCCGCAGTCTGACTGGGGTTCTTTACAAGTGGAAACAGATGCATTTATAATTCCCTGTGGACCCACAGCATGGGTGGGTGCCAGGAAGCCACCGGCGGTACATAGAAATATCCCATTGCATTGCCCAACACAGCTGAGGTAGTAATGTCGTGCTTAATGCAGGTGGGCTTCGGCCCACACTGCATGCCCCAGTCAGACTGGGGTTCTTTACAAGTGGACACATGTAGGTTAAACTCCGTGTGCACCTACAGCATGGGTGGCTCCCTGGAACCCACCGGCGATACACAAAAATATCCCATTGCATTGCCCAACACAGCTGAGGTAGTAATGTCGTGCTTAATGCTGGTGGGCTTCGGCCCACACTGCATGCCCCAGTCAGACTGGGGTTCTTTACAAGTGGAAACAGATGCATTTATAATTCCCTGTGGACCCACAGCATGGGTGGGTGCCAGGAAGCCACCGGCGGTACATAGAAATATCCCATTGCATTGCCCAACACAGCTGAGGTAGTAATGTCGTGCTTAATGCAGGTGGGCTCCGGCCAACACTGCATGCCCCAGTCAGACTGGTAATATGTACCTTAACAGTAACCGCGTTGGTGGTAATGTGGTGGTGACTGCGGACCTAGTAGCGCAGTTTTATTTTGTTGGTTTTCGGAATGTGGCCAGGATTAAGTGGGCCGTGGCGGGGGATGTTTTTGAGGCACTACGTGTCCTCTCCACGTGTCCGTGGTTATATGCACCTTAACAGTAACAGCGTTGGTGGGAAATGGCCTCGCCGCCATCATGTCTTTGGGAAGCCTCTGTTTCCACACCCCAGAGACATACCATTAGCAGCGGTATAGGCAGAGCCCAGAATTAGTAACATTTCAGCCGTAGCATTAGCGACAGGCCCCACTAACATATCACTAGCAGCATTATAGGGGGAGCACAGTCTTAGTTCCATTTCAGTAATAGTAGCAGCCTACACAGGCCCCAGTAACAATTCCGAAGCAGCAGTATAGTGGGAGCGCAGTCTTAGTTCCATTTCAGTAGCTGCAGTATAGCCAAGGCCCAAGTTACATTTATGTAGCTAAAGTGTAGGCCAACCCCACACACACTTCTGTACCATGAGTGCAGGCGAAGAACATAGAAATTGCTATGATTACACTGTAGGTGAGGGCCCCAAAACATTGGTGTACCAACAGTACTAATGTACCTCAGTAAAAATTGGCCATGCCCAACCAAGATGGCAGGTGAAACCCATTAATCGCTTTGGTTAATGTGGCTTAAGTGGTAACTAGGCCTGGAGGCAGCCCAGTTTAACGAAAAATTGGTTCAAGTTAAAGTTTCAACGCTTTTAAGAGCATTGAAACATATAAAAATTGTTTAGAAAAATTAGATGAGTGAGCCTTGTGGCCCTAAGAAAAATTGCCCGTTCGGCGTGATTACGTGAGGTTTCAGGAGGAGGAGCAGGAGGAGGAGGAGGAGGAATATTAGACACAGATTGATGAAGCAGAAATGTCCCCGTTTTGGATGGTGAGAGAGAATGATGCTTCCATCCGCGGGTGCAGCCTACGTACTGCTTAGGTATCGCTGCTGTCCGCTGGTGGAGAAGAGAAGTCTGGGGAAATCCAGGCTTTGTTCATCTTGATGAGTGTAAGCCTGTCGGCACTGTCGGTTGACAGGTGGGTACGCTTATCCGTGATGATT
This sequence comes from Eleutherodactylus coqui, assembly GCF_035609145.1. NCBI lineage: Eukaryota > Metazoa > Chordata > Amphibia > Anura > Eleutherodactylidae > Eleutherodactylus > Eleutherodactylus coqui. The sequence continues at coordinate 76,212,725 of NC_089843.1, read as the reverse complement.
CCCCCAGCCACACTAAACACACTCTCTGACAAGACGCTAGCCGCAGGACAAGCAAGCACCTCCAGGGCATACAGCGCGAGTTCAGGCCACGTGTCCAGCTTCGACACCCAGTAGTTGTAGGGGGCAGAGGCGTCACGGAGGACGGTCGTGCGATCGGCTACGTACTCCCTCACCATCCTTTTACAGTGCTCCCGCCGACACAGCCTTGACTGGGGAGCGGTGACACAGTCTTGCTGGGGAGCCATAAAGCTGGCAAAGGCCTTGGAGAATGTTCCCCTGCCTGCGCTGTACATGCTGCCTGATCTCTGCGCCTCCCCTGCTACCTGGCCCTCGGAACTGCACCTTCTGCCACTAGCGCTGTCGGATGGGAAGTTTACCATCAGTTTGTCCACCAGCGCCCTGTGGTATAGCATCATTCTCGAACCCCTTTCCTCTTCGGGAATGAGAGTGCAAAGGCTCTCCTTATAGCGTGGGTCGAGCAGTGTGTACACCCAGTAATCCGTAGTGGCCAGAATGCGTGTAACGCGAGGGTCACGAGAAAGGCATCCTAACATGAAGTCAGCCATGTGTGCCAGGGTACCTGTACGCAACACATGGCTGTCTTCACTAGGAAGATCACTTTCAGGATCCTCCTCCTCCTCCTCTTCCTCCTCCTCAGGCCATACACGCTGAAAGGATGACAGGCAAGCAGCATGGGTACCGTCGGCAGTGGGCCAAGCTGTCTCTTCCCCCTCCTCCTCATCCTCCTCATGCTCCTCCTCCTCCTCCTGAACGCGCTGAGATATAGACAGGAGGGTGCTCTGACTATCCAGCGACATACTGTCTTCCCCCGGCTCTGTTTCCGAGCGCAAAGCGTCTGCCTTTATGCTTTGCAGGGAACTTCTCAAGATGCATAGCAGAGGAATGGTGACGCTAATGATTGCAGCATCGCCGCTCACCACCTGGGTAGACTCCTCAAATTTTCCAAGGACCTGGCAGATGGCTGCCAACCAGGGCCACTCTTCTGTAAATAATTGAGGAGGCTGACTCCCACTGCACCGCGCAAGTTGGAGTTGGTATTCCACTATAGCTCTACGCTGCTCATAGAGTCTGGCGAACATGTGGAGCGTAGAGTTCCACTGTGTGGGCACGTCGCACAGCAGTCGGTGCACTGGCAGATTAAACCTATGTTGCAGTGTCCGCAGGGTGGCAGAGCTGGCGCACCTTTCCGAGCAGGTATGACAAGTGGGGGTAGCTTTTCAGAAAGCGCTGAACCACCAAATTAAAGACATGGGCCAGGCATGGCACGTGCGTGAGGCTGCCGAGCTGCAGAGCCGCCACCAGCTTACGGCCGTTGTCACACACGACCATGCCCGGTTGGAGGCTCAGCGGCGCAAGCCGGTGGTCGGTCTGCTCTGTCAGACCCTGCAGCAGTTCGTGGGCTGTGTGGCTCTTCTCTCCTAAGCTGAGTAGTTTCAGCACGGCCTGCTGACGCTTGCCCACCGCTGTGCTGCCACGCCGCGTGATACCGACTGCTGGCGACGTGCTGCTGACACATCTTGATTGCGAGACAGAGGTTGTGTTGGAGGAGGAGGAGGAGGAAGGTGCTTTAGTGGAGGATGCATACACCGCCGCAGATACCACCACCGAGCTGTGGCCCGCAATTCTGGGGGTGGGTAGGACGTGAGCGGTCCCAGGCTCTGACTCTGTCCCAGCCTCCACTAAATTCACCCAATGTGCCGTCAGGGAGATATAGTGGCCCTGCCCGCCTGTGCTTGTCCACGTGTCCGTTGTTAAGTGGACCTTGGCAGTAACCGCGTTGGTGAGGGCGCGTACAATGTTGTGGGAGACGTGGTCGTGCAGGGCTGGGACGGCACATCGGGAAAAGTAGTGGCGACTGGGAACCGAGTAGCGCGGGGCCGCCGCCGCCATCATGCATTTGAAAGCCTCCGTTTCCACAAGCCTATACGGCAGCATCTCTAGGCTGATCAATTTTGCAATGTGCACGTTTAACGCTTGAGCGTGCGGGTGCGTGGCGTCGTACTTGCGCTTGCGCTCAAACTGTGGCACTAGCGACGTCTGGACGCTACGCTGAGAGACATTGCTGGATGGGGCCGAGGACAGCGGAGGTGAGGGTGTGGGTGCAGGCCAGGAGACGGTAGTGCCTGTGTCCTCAGAGGGGGGTTGGATCTCAGTGGCAGGTTGGGGCACAGGGGGAGAGGCAGTGGTGCAAACCGGAGGCGGTGAACGGGCATCGTCCCACCTTGTGGGGTGCTTGGCCATCATATGCCTGCGCATGCTGTTGGTGGTGGCTCCCCAGCTGATCTTGGCGCGACAAAGGTTGCACACCACTGTTCGTCGGTCGTCAGGCGTCTCTGTGAAAAACTGCCACACCGTAGAGCACCTTGACCTGTGCAGGGTGGCATGGCGCGAGGGGGCGCTTTGGGAAACAGTTGGTGGATTATTCGGTCTGGCCCTGCCTCTACCCCGGGCCACCGCACTGGCTCGGCCTGTGCCCACACCCTCACTTGGCCCTCCGCGTCCTCGGCCACGTCCACGTCCTCTAGGCCTACCCCTACCCCTCAGCATGCTGTATTAGCAGTGATTTGATTTCACAGGCAGGAAAGAAATTGGCGCAAGCCTGCAGGCCAAATATAATTTTTTAACTTTTTTTAAAAAGGAAAGGCCCACTGCCTCTAGTGAATGAATAATAAGTTTAATAACTGTGTTGCGGCCCTGCAAAAGTGTCACAGAACTTTACTGTTGCAGAGTTATTAACTGTGGCAGAGCAGGTATTTCCCAGGCAGGAAAGAAATTGGCGCAAGGCTGCACTCAACCGTAGCTGGTTGCGTCTTATTTTTTTACGTTCTCCACGCAGCACACACGTACCCTTAGGACTGACAGAGGCAGGGCAAATATACTTTTTTCCCTTTTGTTAAAAAAGAAAAGGCCCACTGCGTCTATTCAATGACTAATATAACTGTGTTGCGGCCCTGCAAAAGTGTCACAGAACTTTACTGTTGCAGAGTTATTAACTGTGGCAGAGCAGGTATTTCCCAGGCAGGAAAGAAATTGGCGCAAGGCTGCACTCAACCGTAGCTGGTTGCGTCTTATTTTTTTATGTTCTCCACGCAGCACACACGTACCCTTAGGACTGACAGAGGCAGGGCAAATATACTTTTTTCCCTTTTGTTAAAAAAGAAAAGGCCCACTGCGTCTATTCAATGACTAATATAACTGTGTTGCGGCCCTGCAAAAGTGTCACAGAACTTTACTGTTGCAGAGTTATTAACTGTGGCAGAGCAGGTATTTCCCAGGCAGGAAAGAAATTGGCGCAAGGCTGCACTCAACCGTAGCTGGTTGCGTCTGATTTTTTTACGTTCTCCATGCAGCACACACGTACCCTTAGGACTGACAGAGGCAGGGCAAATATACTTTTTTCCCTTTTGTTAAAAAAGAAAAGGCCCACTGCGTCTATTCAATGACTAATATAACTGTGTTGCGGCCCTGCAAAAGTGTCACAGAACTTTACTGTTGCAGAGTTATTAACTGTGGCAGAGCAGGTATTTCCCAGGCAGGAAAGAAATTGGCGCAAGGCTGCACTCAACCGTAGCTGGTTGCGTCTGATTTTCTTAGGTTCTCCACGCAGCACACACGTACCCAGAGCCCTTAGGACTGACAGAGGCAGGGCAAATATACTTTTTTCCCTTTTGTTAAAAAAGAAAAGGCCCACTGCGTCTATTCAATGACTAATATAACTGTGTTGCGGCCCTGCAAAAGTGTCACAGAACTTTACTGTTGCAGAGTTATTAACTGTGGCAGAGCAGGTATTTCCCAGGCAGGAAAGAAATTGGCGCAAGGCTGCACTCAACCGTAGCTGGTTGCGTCTGATTTTTTTACGTTCTCCACGCAGCACACACGTACCCAGAGCCCTTAGGACTGACAGAGGCAGGGCAAATATACTTTTTTCCCTTTTGTTAAAAAAGAAAAGGCCCACTGCGTCTATTCAATGACTAATAACTGTGTTACACAATTCTGTGCCTGTAGTATCAATGGAGGGTGCAATGCTCTGCACCGCCGATTTTGAGAAAAAAAAAAAAAAGCAACACAGCTAACAGCAGACTGCACAGTACTCCACACAGTTAAATGTGGCCCTAGAAAGGACCGTTGAGGTTCTTGAAGGCTACACTCACTCCTAACACTCTCCCTGCCTAAGCACCACTTCTGTCCCTAATACCGGGTGCAATGCTCTGCACTGCCGATTTTGAGAAGAAAAAAAAATTTCTCCACTGCTAACAGCAGCCTGCACACACGTAGATGTGGCCCTAAGAAGGACCGTTGGGGTTCTTGAAGCCTACACTCACTACAAACACTCTCCCTACAGCAACTCCAATAGAACAGCACTTTCCCTCAGCTAACTCACACGCCATCTGAGGCGAGCCGCGGGAGGGGCCGACTTTTATACTCGGGTGACATCTGATCGCCCCAGCCACTCACAGCAGGGGGGTGGTATAGGGCTTGAACGTCACAGGGGGAAGTTGTAATGCCTTCCCTGTCTTTCAATTGGCCAGAAAAGCGCGCTAACGTCTCAGAGAGGAAACTGAAAGTAACCGGAACACCGCGTGGTACTCGTTACGAGTAACGAGCATCCCGAACACCGTAATATTCGCACGAATATCAAGCTCGGACGAGTACGTTCGCTCATCTCTAATGGAGATCCTTTATACTTTCTCTTACGGATGAAGATTGGTCTAATGATATGGAATCCAATTTGTTGATGTATCCAAATGCAAATAATAAACGTATTCAACTTTACATATTACATCAATGCTATCTAAGCGCTGATTCACACGGGCGCATAATGGCCGGGTTTTCATGCCCTAGCCAATATATGCTGCCCCTCTGAGGCAGTGGTTTACAATGCTTCAGTGCAAAGGGTCGTATCTCCACAGCATAAAAGCGCCCAGCCGGATGCTTTTACTTCATCATCGTCGGCGGTTGCATTGACTCCTATAGGAGCCAATGACAGCTGCAGGAGAAGGGAGGTGGGAGGGAGTTTAGTAGCATTACTGATAAACTCTGTCCTCCTTCTCTCCTCCTCTACCCCTTGCTGCTGTTTGCAATGGGAGGGGAGGGACAGGGCAGAGTTAAGCCCCGCCCCCATCCAACCCTTCCCATTACAAAGAGTGGCAAGGGGCGGGAGTTCAGCACACTAGCTCGCGCCCCATCCCGCCTCCTCCACTTGCAGTGAGCCGGTGAAGGGGAGGAAAGAGCTGTCTCCCCCGCCCGACGGCATATACGCCACCCCGTGCATCACACAGTAGAATATATTGGTTGGCTGTTTTCACGGTCGGCCGATATACACTTGTGTGAGTAAGCCCTAAGGCTTTATTCACACGAGTGTATATCGACTACTGTTTTCACAGCTGCCGATATATACACTACCATCTGATGCATTGAATTCCAATGCATCAGATTAGATGGGCGATTTTCCGCCATGTAAGCGCTGCGGAATAAGTTGGCGCTATACAAATAAAGATTATTATTATTATTATTATGTAAAAGCGCCCGGCTGGCCAAATAGCGCATTTCGACCGGGCACTTTTATGCCAGCCAGAAAGATAGTCCTGGAACTATCTTTCTGGCCAGAACATGTCAGCCTGCTGTATAGACTCCTGTGGGAGCCTATGACAGCTGCCAGAGAAGGAAGGTGGGAGGGAGTTTAGCAGTGTGACTGCTAAACTTTCTCCCCCTTCTCTCCTCCTCTCTGCCCCTTGCCGGCTGTTTGCAATGGGTGGGGGCGGGAGTTGGTTCCTCCATATAGTAAGCCTAGTAGTATGAATAAAGCATTATAGTTTAGGGCCCTGTTACAGATTTTGCATTAGGGCCCAGAAGCTTCAATTTACGCCTCTATTCCTATGGATATCCCAGCTATACTGAAAAAGTGTGAAATTTAAAAAAAAAATGACCCCCAGAGGTCATATATAAAGTCATGGAGGACATAGATGTTAAAAAAAAATTGCAAAACTAATTTAAAAATTACAGAATAAAATAAAAAAAAGATATATATAAAAAAGAAAATGACCCACTGCCGACGCCAACCTAAGTCATCGCCATGTGTGTCTTGTATACTTGAGACTATACAATTTATATATCATAATGTACAAAACAAAATGAGTCATCCATTCCTGTACTTTATTTTAGCATAAAGTATGTTAAAAAAATCATTTTTTTTAGCTTTTTACCCCTAATAAAACTGAAAAACAGGGAAAAAAAACAGTTAAAAATATATTAGATGTTAGCCCTAAATGTCACGTGCAAAAAAAGCGCTGAAAAAAAATTAATGTTGGTAGCTAAAGAAAAAAAAAATATGACAGTAAAACCACCACATGCATAAAATCCCTAAAAAAGTGTCTGGTCCTTTATGAGCAAAACACCCTGGTCCTTAAGGGGTAATAATTCCAATTTAACATCTCCCCTCTGTAAACATGTTTTCAGACCATGTTTTTTCCCTTCCCTCTGAGGAACTATTGGTATCCATACCAGAATTCTATATATCTTGGGATTGTAGTTTTTATGATATTATACTTTAGAATTTTGAATCTATAATACCTGTTATACTTATTGTAAACTTGCTACATTGTAACAGTTGTTTATATTCGTGGAATATGTAATACTTCAATAAAATTAGTTAAAAAAAACGATATATTGAACTATTTTTTTTAGTACCATCTAATTACATGTATAAATATGTGTGTATATGGTTATTTTTATCCTAATTAATGGCCAGTAAGTATTTAATTGGCATAAACCTTAATCAAACCTGAGGCCTTGATTTATTGCAAGTACCGCCTACATAATGATTTATTTCAAGTGCTCACAACTGAAGAAAAAATTAAGAAAATGTAATTTTGTTTTAATTTTTTGCAGTGCCATAGCCAGCTTTATGAAAATGATTTCTTCTTTAACTGCAACAATACGATATAAAATGTCAACTAATGTTGGTGTTGAATGGTTATACAAAGTATGAAAATGACTGATGACTGATTAAAAAGAAAGTTAAAATGTCACATATGCCACTTGCATTATTTATGTTCAGAAGAAAACAAAATGGTCAAAAAGAACCTGCAGGTAATTTATTTACAGTGCATTGTATACTTGGATGTACGCTTCTATAGTCAGTATATTTTGCCACTTGCTAAATGCAGTAAATATTTCATATTACAGAAAATTACCGTCCTGTATTTTTTCATTACTTGGACAATTACGGTTTATACGTGTCTGCCATGGTCATTAGTCTTTTTGTATGATGACTCTCTGGATTATTTTCATGTTTACCGTTACATTTTTGTCTATTCCCAAATGAACCCCAGTAATTCCAACATCTGTGCACCCCAATGTGAATAGAATGGTGGTATGCAAGCCAAAATGCTTGGATTACCAAAAATACCAAGGTTTTTTTTTTTTTTTACCAAATTGAGCCTGTATAGAACTTATCAACAGGTAATTAATTATTAGAGATGAGTGAACGTACTCGGATAAGCACTACTCGTCCGAGTAATGTGCTTTATCCGAGTATCGCTGTGCTCGTCTTGAAAGATTCGGGGAGCGCCGCGGAGCGAGGAGCTGCAGGGGAGTGCCGGGAGGAACGGAGGGGAGATCTTTCTCTCCTTCTCTCCCGTCCGCTCTCCCCTGCTCCCCGCCGCAACTCACCTGTCAGCAGCGGCGCTCCCCGAATCTTTCAAGACGAGCACAGCGGTACTCGGATAAAGCACATTACTCAGACGAGTAGTGCTTATCCGAGTACGTTCGCTCATCTCTATTAATTATCTTATGTAAGGTCGTACCTACTGTAGAGGTGGAAATGCCCCATAGCAAAAATTAAAATGTAGCCCCCTTCATGGTTGATGATGATTTATCCATTCAGTCATTGCGGACCTTCGATCACCTTTTGGATCAGCAAACACCATGCTTTCCTGTCTTCGGCCGCTTCCTTCAGATTTTCCACAGTTATGCCCGTGTCAAACTTGACTGTGTCTAGCCAGCGTGTTTTTCTACGTTTGGTGACCGCTAAACCCATAAATGTCTTGGATGCTGGGACACTGCCCTTATTCCATCCCTCATCTCCTGTCAGAACCAGTGGACATGGATCAAATGAGCCACAAGTTAGTTTGGTCTTAAGTTAAATCCTGGGGCGACACCTGTATTACCCCTTAACCCCACCAGTCAGGATGTGGGTTTTGGTGAGGGGTCACCAGGTTGTTACTCAAGAAGCAGTGCCAGTACTGTGGCAGCTAAAGCTACTTAGGGGCTAGGCATGGCAATTAAAGGAAAGTGTGAATAGGAGTGCAGTCAGACAGTCCAGGTTCGGACATGTGGCACACTTCAGTATGAAGAAGAAGCCAGAGGTTGGGTCATAGAGAACAAGATTAGCACAGTAAATCAAGCTAGAGGTCAGGGCAGGCAGCAGGCAGATGAGTAATGGTTATAACAAGCTACAGTTAGGAGCAGGGATAAGAGCGTAGTCAGAAATAGCCAATGTCAAAAGACCAGAGCGTCAGAACAACTTGATAGCACCTTGACCAGACCAAAATGACCACAAGACTCAGGCACTCTCCACAGAGGAAGGATGCCTGATATATCTAGGTGTCAAATATAATTGGAAGGGAAAGAATTTGTTTATAAACTATTTTTAAATACTGAACTTCAAACTGCATTTGAGAAGTTTCTGTAAACAGGCATACATCTACAGATGTGTCCACCCTCACCTCTGCGAATTTCGTGGAAGGCTGCTACTGCTTGTGATACAAATTTGATAAATTCTAGTGCAGACACAAGCAGCATAAATAATGCTCAACCGAGTAACATTTTTTTTCTCCAAAGTTGGTCATTTCATGCCACTCATCTCTACATGTCTTGAAGCAAGAAGAAAGTTAACCAAGGACACATAAATCTAGTCATTTTAGGGCCAAGCACTGACCTCTCTTCACATGATTGAGCAATATCTTAATTCTGCTCTCTTTGATTCAAGCAGTAGATCTCTAAACACAGAAGCAGAATACATTTAATCAAATAAAACACTGATAGATAAGATCCCACTTTGGAAGTTCAAACTGCTTCAGACTTTTTATCGAGAACTAAAAAAGGACAGGAAAAAAAGAATAAAAGTGAAAATATTTACTTCAGTGCTCATGGTAAGCATGACTGATGAGTAAATAGCTAAAACACAAAATGTTACACTTCTTGCCCTGAAAACCGATAACAATATCTGACCCACTGCCCAGTGGGCTGAATGATCATTTGATCGGCGGGGATTCGGAGGAGCAGACCCCAACCGATCAACTATAGATGACCTGTCCTGAGGATAAATCATCAATAGTAAAAATCCCTTTAAGGGTGCGTCTCAGCTGCATCCTAAACTGGTCATAATGATGAAGCAGCTCATGAGTCACTTGTCATGATAGGAAATACTACAACAGTACAACTGTCAACGGTATCACATAATGTCAATATGATAATTGAGCAGTGCTGTCATGAGCCACATAAGAGTTTGTACTGGAAATATTGCAACTACCAACTACTGCTGACCACATATATTTTGCCTATTACACTTATAAATACTTGGAGAGATTTACTAAGTTAGACAGTGTAGACTAATGCCTGGTTTAGACACAACGATTATCGCTCAAAAGATGACTTTTGTGAGATAATCGTTGTGTGGATTAACGGGCAAGGTGATCGCTGAAATGCTGAGCAATCACTCTGCGCTCTGAGCGGGGTATGCAGAAGACAACTGGGGCCGCTTGTCTTCTGCATCTAGCTGTTCTCTGCTCGGAGTGCTCAGCTGGTATACAGCTGAGCGCTCCAAGCGGAGTATGCAGAACACAGCTGGACCGCTGCATTCTTCATACCCTAGCTGTTCACAGAGCGCTCAGCTGGTATACAGCTGTGCATTCCATGTGGGGTATGCACAACATAGCTGAAAAAGTAGTATCATAGCGACTGTTTAAAAAAAACTGCACAATGTCAGCGCAGTTAGATCCAACGATTCTCGCTCAAAAGACGTCTTTCAGCCGTTTTAGTGCGAGAATCGTTGTCTAAATCAGCCTTTAGAAGTCTTATAATGCGCCAGTTGCATTTAAATAATGCTCCCTTTTCCAAAACAGGAACACCCCTTTGTCGGATGAGTCATAAAAATGTCCAAAAGTGTCTAACACACATAGTAAATGTAGCACAATTTGCTCCAGAAAACTATTAAATATTCAATAGCCAATCAGTCCTAATGTGGGCGCCAATGCAGGAAGTCATAGACAGATATGGAAAAGAGGGCATCATAACATGCGGAGGGAGGAATTAGATAGATAGCAGCAATGTGTAAAGTATTGTATCACTATTAGCTTGCACAAAAGAGTTTTTGTTACAGGAATTATTTGGAATTTATTTTTAATTTTACATAGTCTTTCTCACCATAAACTGAAAAGCTGTAGGGGTTAATATTGAAATAGCTTGAGTTTTCATTAAAAAAGAAATGAGAAAGTTAAATTATTCATATTACAGTTTATTTCTAAGAACCTATTGATGGTGTTTTGTTGTCTATTGTGTGTAAAAACTACTCCTGGGTCCGTTGTATTTGTATGTGAAAATGAGTATTTTATTTCCAGGATATGGAGCACAAGTTTTATGTAGAGATTTCAAGTACTAGTCAGCAGCACCCTGCACTAAGCACCAATTGACCGCTCTGTGTTATTAATTTGCTTACTCTGGTGTTCCACAGACCACCTGTCTCAAAGTGCTGACTTGATGGTTTAGAAGAATTGCTTCATACAAAGATTGCAATTTCCATGTAATCAATTTAAAAAGAACGTTTAAAGTAAAAAGCTTTATAAGCATTATGATTTACTTAAAATAAAAAGTGTTCCCTCCAAGTATTTCTTAAACTACACCACAGGCCTTTTTTTTGCAGGAAGCTATAGAGACAACTTACATTTAGGTCTGTGTCACATGAGCATATCTGCTCAGCGTTTTGCATGTACAATACGCAGTGAATAGCACCCACTGATTTCAATGGGTTTGGTCACATCAACGTATTTTGCGCACGTATTTCGTTCGTGCAAAAAAATACATAGCATACTTTTTTTTCCTGAACTAATTAATGCATTTGCCTATTTTAATTAATGGTAGCATGGTTGTTAGAGATAAGTGAGCAAACTCGCAAAGGGCAATTACTTGAGTGAGCATTGCCCTTAGCGAGTACCTGCCTGCTCGGAAAAAAAGATTCAGGTGTCGGCGGGGAGCGGCGGAGGAGAGCCGGGGGAACGGAGGGGAGATCTCTCTCTCCTGCCCCCCTGCTCCACCCTGCTCACTCCCGCAACTCACCGCTCACCCGCGCCGGCACCCAAATCTTTTCTTCCGAGTGGGCAGGTACTCGCTAAGGACAATGCTCGCTTGAGTAATTGCCCTTAGCGAGTATGCTCACTCATCTCTAGTGGTTGTGTGTCTTTTTCATGGGTGCACGATTTGAGTGCACGAAAAAGTTTCTATGGTAGGTCAGGTGCAAAACACTGTAATGTAGCCTTTTATGCTTCTTTGTTTATGTATATATTCTTTATTTATTCAGTAAGATATGGGGAGGGGAAAATACAACAAAAGTAGGATCAGGGTAGGGACTTAATTCCAAAAATCATTCAAATCAGTAAATCAGTCAAACAACCAACAAACATAAAACAACGACAGCTGTGTTGGGATATGCAATGTTAAGTATCAGAAGAATAATATATTGATAAGGCAAAGATAAATAGTAGAGATGAGCGAGCGTACTCGGAAAAGCACTACTCGCTCGAGTAATTTGCTTTATCCGAGTATCGCTGTGCTCGTCCCTGAAGATTCGGGTGCCGGCATGGAGCGGGGAGCTGCAGGGGAGAGCGGGGAGGAACGGAGGGGAGATCTTTCTCTCCCTCTCTCCCACCCGCTCTCCCCTGCTCCCCGCTGCGACTCACCTGTCAGCCGCAGCGGCACCCGAATCTTCAGGGACGAGCACAGCGATACTCGGATAAAGCAAATTACTCGAGCGAGTAGTGCTTTTCCGAGTACGCTCGCTCATCTCTAATAGTAAGCAATCCTGTGGTTAGGGGGAATTAATAATTTTTGGTGCTAAAGCATGCTTTTTTCATACAATATTCTATCCAATCTGCACAAAACAATTAGTGCCGAACTGGAGTAAATCAGCATTATCCTCCAACTATACAGAAAATGTGCACATCCACATTTACTTGAACTGTAACCTTTTGGTTATCATTGCAGACACAGGACACATCATCAATAAGGTTTAATGAGTTATTTATGAATCAGCACATAAAAAGTACAGATGTGTCCTTTCTGACCTTTCCTCTTGGCTCAACATATCACAAAATGTGTGGCACAAAATAAGCAGGTTTTTTAAACATAGTTTTAAAATGCTCAGTAAGGGGGATGTTTATCCTCTGTTTGTCTATGTGTGCCCATCTACTGTGTGAGCTGCACCCTCAAGGGTTTGTTAGCATGGCACAATATTATATTGAACCAGTTTCATAAGGAATTGGAGTCCTTAACTAATGTGGAGAAAACTGAAGAAGCATGAACGTGAACCAAGCTTTTAGCAAAACTCTACCTGAAACAGGGTTCTATTGGTTTAGTTCGCTCAACTCTAGTCCTGAACACTGATGTGTAACACTTCGTAAGAACCATAGCTCCCTTGTTGAACATTCTCCAATTGTTGTATAGGGCTGTTATGGCTCTTTGATAGTATTATACATCAGTGTTAGGGGTTTTGTTGAATTTACTATTCCAACAAATTAGACCGAACCAAAATGTTTGCAAAAGTTCGCGAACCAGCCGAAACAAACTTTAAAAAGTTTGCTCATCACTATCCTTAACCAAACTACAGCTAAGAAAAGGATGGACATATTTGTAAACCAAGTGGCACAATGGTGGGCTCCAAAGTCATCTCCTAATACGGTTTGCTTCTGCTAGACATTTGATGCCCATTATTGTGTCAGTTCCAGGGCCAATCTGGTTCTCTAGTGGCCTAGTCCAACTCTAAAACAATGCTTGAAAAGTATGAACAGGACATTAATAGAGACTAGTGTAAAGCGCAAGTTTAACGAGAGCTTCCAACAATCAGAAACTCATTTATACTTAGAGATGAGCGAGTATACTCGCTAAAGGCAATTGCTCGAGCGAGCATTGCCTTTAGTGAGTACCTGCCCGCTCAAGACGAAAGGTTCGGGTGCCGGCGCGGGGGAGCGGTGAGTAGCGGCAGTCAGCAGGAGGGAGTGGGAGAGCAGGAGAGAGAGAGATCTCCCCTCCGTTCCGCTCTGCTCTCCCCCGCAGCTCCCTGCCCGTCGCCGGCACCCGAACCTTTTCTCTCGAGCGGGCAGGTACTCACTAAGGGCAATGCTCGCTTGAGCAATTGCCTTTAGCGAGTATACTCGCTCATCTCTATTTATACTGTATCTTTTTCAAGTGGTACTGTACTTGCATTAATCCAAATTACAGGACTCAAACATGCTGTAACAAATCTGTAACAAAAGGTGGTCTGAAGTGGGAAATATAATTTAAAAAAAAAACCTAACTCACTAAATTTCTTGCAATAAAGTAACATACAAAAATAAGGTGAGATTCCAGAGACAAAATGAGAAAATCTAAACCGGACTGTGATGTAAAAATCTTTAAAAATGAAATGTGGTCATACATTATGAATTACTAAAATATTTCTTTAAAAACATGTAATTCAAGATTTCAATTACTTTATACTTATGTTATTATTTTAAATTAATATATCTATTTACATGGGGAAATTTTCTACATCTGTGTTTTAAAAATATAACATGCTACATTTGTCTATGTTTGGAGAAAAATACACCCACTATAGTCTATGGAAAGTAAATAAATACGTCATCCATACTGCATCACTAGTTGATCTCGATTTGCCTCCTTAGTTGCATTTATTGGTATTGTTGGCATTCATCGGTATTGTTTTCCATTGAACAAATACGTACTTGCCCGTTAGAAAACAAAACCAATGACAGCAAATATGGAGCTAAATGCAGATCAAATACTGATGACATACTGCTGTAATTTCAGCTGTAACACATCTGAATTACGGATCTGCATGAAGCGCATGTTACAATATGCTTGTATGAAACTGGTTTATATCAGAGTTCCAATGATTTTGTTTACATGCAGCATCAACTAAGAATCTATGACCAAAGGGTTTGCTTTCTAATGAGCCCATTGTAGGATGTCAGTAATATGGATGCATAATGCAGACACGTTACAGATGACATTGTAATTAGAATCATTAATAACTTTAGAAGGGTTGTTGATCCAGAGATGATTCTGATTGACAGATTGGAGTCAAGAAGAAATGTATTCCCCTTAGTGCTCCTTCACACCAGCTCTGCGATTTTCAGTCGGCTGCATCACGGCCACAGCGAGGACGAAAATGGCATTACGGGAGGCAGCCGTGACGTTTATGCGCCTGTTCAGAGTACCTGGGTGCGGTGAGTATACACTGAGGCCGGGATACCGTCAGGCGGGGGGAGAGAGTTTAGCTCTGCTAAACTGCCTCCACCTTCCTGCCCCCTCTCTGATCATTGCTGGCTGTCCGCAAAGGAAGGGGATGGGAGGGATGGGGCGAGACCTAGTGTGCTACTCTCCAGCCCTGTGCCATCCCTCCCTTTGCCAACAGCTGGTAAGGGGTGGAGAGGAGTAGGGAGTTTAGCAGAACCGCTGCTAAACTCCCTCACACCTCCTTTTCCCGGCAGCTCTCATAGGCTCCCATAGGAGTGTATGGGACCGGCTGGCGTATTCCGGCCAAAGAGATAGGTTCAGAACTATCTTTTCCAGCCGGCGTAAAAACAGACAACCGGAATGCGCACTGTATGTGCTATATTTTCCGGCTGACCATATTTACGCCCCTGAAAATCGTCCATCTGAACTAATGCATTGGAATCCATCAGTATATCAGCTGGCCGTGATTAAGGGGCCAATATACGCTTGTGTGAATAAGCCATTATATGGGAAAAATTGGCTTCTAACTCATTGTTTTTTTTGCCTTCCTCTGGATCAACATTCAGGGGTAATAGGCTGAACTGGATGGACATATGTCTTTTTTCAGCCTAAGATATTATGTTACTAAGTTACATTACAACCAAATCTCATCAGTATTTGCCTCCGTACATTTGTCATCAGTATTTGCCCAATATAACATAATAGCAATACGGAGGCAAAAATGGGAAAAAATAGGTAATGCTGCGTTTAAAAAAAAAAACATGAAAAAGTAGAGCCATGTTACTACATATATACATTTACATTCGCTCTGTATTATGTCTGCAAAACATGTATCAATTATGGAGCTAAAAATGCTCTTGTCTAAAAAGCAGGGAATGCAGCTTTAGAAAAATGACATTCATTAAATCAGATATTGTTATCAACATACAGATGTAGAGATAGTTAACATGACTGGTGCATCTTTATTTACCGCAATGTAGTACATTCCAGTTATCACAACATGTTAAAGGGGTTATCCACAGTTAGGCTGCTTCCTTCCAAACACAGCACTGACTCTGTCCATAAGAGTATATGTTGCATTACAGCTTAGCTCCATTGAAGTGAATACCATATACTGAGCTGCAATACCAGATACAACCCACAGCCAAGGGTGGTGCTGTCTTTCGAAAAAAGCAGCCATGTTTTTCTACTTTTGTACAACCCCTTTAAAAGTCAAGTTAATGTTTGCTAAATGCGTAGCTAAATAATAATGCATTTTAACTTTGTATATCAGTGTTCCCCAACTCCAGTCCTCAGGGACCACCAACAGGTCAGGTTTTCAGGATTTCCTCAGTATTGCACAGGCGATGTAATTATCGTCAGTCCTCAGATATGTTCTTACCATAGGAAATCCTGAAAACATGACCTGTTGGTGTTCCCTGAGGACTGGAGTTGGGGACCCCTGTTCTATATGACCTATTAACATAAAAAGTCTTCAAATGGTAATTTGTTAGGGACTATAAACAAAAATGTCCGAAATTGTTTTCATAATCCTAATCATATGATTTCCAATGGTTGAATTGCGTGACTATAGTACCATGTAGCTAAGGATATGTCATTACAGTTCCTCGTTATTGGTATCATTTTGAAAATCATTATGCCTTAAGGCTCGTTATTGTGAGGTTGGTTTTTGGATGACAAATAATGATTTCAAAAATATAATTCAAAAATGAAAATGGCAGCATAATGTTGTGTGACATTTGACTCATGTTGATGAGCATTAGCTCTTTGTCGGCAGGAAATGTGAATACTCAGTGGCGACTTGAAATTCAATTTCTATGAAGGCTAATCTGAAGGCTGATCCACGCATGCATGTATATTACACCTTGCCAGGACATTAATAATGGCGACAGAAGTCCACATACTTCATGTCTTTTAAACATGGTTCACTTATGCGAGTTTGTTGGTATAGCAAGTAAATAGATCATCTCTACAAAAACGGTGGGTCTAAATTCAAATCCACTTTAATGTTCATATCACATGCTATTTTCTTCAAGCCCAGTTGTTATAACTAGTAATTATAAAAATGGCTTGCCTTGGGCTTTCGGTTTAGCCAATGACAAACTTATCCCGTTATTGGATCTGTCAGACTGAGTTAATTATCTTTATGATAATAGATGTGTCTTATCTCAAACAAAATAAATACCCTTGTAATTAGCTTTTTGGTTAGAATTTTAATTTATTTATAAAGGTTGTTAATTTTTTTTCTTTTTATTTAACAACAAAGTCAAAATGTAACAATTGTATCACTTTTGACGTGAAAAATTGGCTTCTAACTCATTGGTTTTTTTTGCCTTCCTCTGGATCAAC
The DNA here is from genome assembly GCF_035609145.1 of Eleutherodactylus coqui. Classification (NCBI taxonomy): domain Eukaryota; kingdom Metazoa; phylum Chordata; class Amphibia; order Anura; family Eleutherodactylidae; genus Eleutherodactylus; species Eleutherodactylus coqui. The sequence goes on along the minus strand of NC_089843.1, from coordinate 76,195,847 downwards.
ATTTAGGGGTAATAGGCTGAACTGGATGGACATATGTCTTTTTTCAGCCTAACATATTATGTTACTAAGTTACATTACAACCAAATCTCATCAGTATTTGCCTCCGTACATTTGTCATCAGTATTTGCCCAATATAACATAATAGCAATACGGAGGCAAAAATGGGAAAAAATAGGTAATGCTGCGTTTGGATCTGTCAGACTGAGTTAATTATCTTTATGATAATAGATGTGTCTTATCTCAAACAAAATAAATACCCTTGTAATTAGCTTTTTGGTTAGAATTTTAATTTATTTATAAAGGTTGTTAATTTTTTTTCTTTTTATTTAACAACAAAGTCAAAACGTAACAATTGTATGATTAACAAGATAATGTATTCATTTTTTTAAACAAATGTACAATAAGAAAATGACCTACTATATAAATCAGGTTTTTTATATTAACATTTTTGAAATTAATTTTGGGGATTTTTTTTCATTTTTTATGCCACTCTCTGTATTTAAAAATAATTCTGATAGCTTTCAGTTTTTCACACTGACCACTGAGCCTCATAATAACATAGTAACATACATAGTAACATAGTATGTTAGGCCGAATGAAGACAATGTCCATCTAGTTCCGCCTGCTCTAAGACCCAGATCAGCAACCCACTGGTCACCTAATGTCTATATCCTGTAATATCCTTCTGCTCTAGAAAGACATCTAGTCCCCTCTTAATTTCCTCCATGGATTTTGCCATCACCACGTCCTCAGGCAGAGTTCCACAGTTTCACTGCTCTTACAGTAAAGAACCCTTTTCTGTTTTGGTGATGAAATCTGCTTTCTTCTAGACGTAGAGGATGCCCTCTTGTTACAGTCGAGGTCCTGGTGTCAGGGAAATTCTGCGTACAGCACCAATCAGGCCCACCCCAATGCCCCGCTGCCGGCGGTAAAGAAGAAACACCACACACGGAGGTCTGGTATAGTTCCTCATACGGGGAAATAACTGCGCACTTTATTACAGATTACATGGGGTCTTATACCCTTTGGTCACGTCACTAGGAATAGGTAATGGTCTCATTGGCTCAAATCCACCGCATAACCATATATGTGAAGTCCGCACTTCCGCCTGAGGCAGTGATAGTTATATACGTAGTTAAACAGTCGTTATCTAGATACGGCGCTCCTGGGAAAACAGCCAAGCACGCGGTCTTCGTATCCGGTTCTGTATCATCTCTGAATTTCTGGACACATCTCTCTCAGTCTTGCAAAGCTTTGGAATATCTGATATAAGGCTACATATTTGATTTTTCTCATTTTAGCATTAAATAGAACTTGCATACAGGTATAAAAGCATAAAAAACATATGGCAATATATACATATATCCTCACACTGGGTATAAACAGATCATGGGAGAGATCCTTGTATTGTCCCCTAATGTATTTATACATAGTTATTTGGTCGCCCCTTAACCATCTTTTTTCCATGGTAAATAATCCAAATTTTGATAACCTCTCTGGGTATTCTAGTCCTCTCATTCCATATATTAGTTTAGTTGCCCTTCTTTGAACCCCCTCAAGCACTGTGACATCTTTCCTGAGTACCGGTGACCAGAACTGTGCGCAGTATTCCATGTGAGGCCTGACAAGTGCCTTATATAGTGGAAGAATAATGTTCTCGTTCCTCACCCCTATACCTATTTTAATGCACCCCAAGACCTTATTTGCCTTTGCAGCAGCTAAATGGCATTGATTGCTGCAGTTGAGTCTACAGTCTACTAGTACCCCCAGGTCTTTTTCCATCTCACTTTTCCCTAGCAGTACCCCATTTAGTGTATATTGGTGACATTTGTTTCTCCTGCCCATGTGCATAGTCTTACATTTATTAACATTGAACTTCATTTGCCATTTTTCTGCCCAAGCCCCCAGCTTATCTAGGTCCTTTTGTAGCCGTGTATTGTCCTCCGTTGTATTAATTGTCTTATATAATTTTGTATCATCTGCAAATATTTTGCTGTGCAGCCCCTCTATCAGGTTGTTGATAAATATACTGAACAGAATGGGGCCCAATACTGAACCCTGTGGCACCCCGCTAGCGACGGTGGCCCAATCAGAGTACGAACCATTTATTACCACCCTCTGCTTTCTATCTCTGAGCCAATTCTTTACCCAGATACACACGTTTTCACCCAATCCGAGCTGTCTCATTTTATATATCAGCCTATTGTGCTGTTGATACTTCCTGTTCTGTATAGATCACAGACAGTATTACATGCAAGATATCATCTATATATAGAAAACATAAGGGTAAACCAGTCACAATAGGTGATGGTCACAGCTTATCTCCTCCTTCTCCATGCACAGAGACATCAGCACAGGTCCCAGAGCATGCCCCCGTCACTTTCCCATAAAAGTGTGAACATCTCTAGTTGACAAGTACTTATGGCTCATGTGATCGCTGTAAAAATATATTTCTGATTGTCCAAATAAAAAATACACTTTTGCCACCCAGGAAATTTATGGGCTGTTGGGTGAAGTGACTCCTCCCATTACTGCTAGTATAAAAAATGCAAACAAACACACTCAAATAAAATCAAGTAACTAAAGTTTTTGAATCCTATCGCAACCAAGGCTAGGAAATAGAATGTGAAAAATGGTATGAATACAAATATCTCTGCCCTGTTCCACTAGTAGCACAACAAAAGGCAACTGGTTTACTGACTTAAACCCTAAAGTGTCTAAAACATATGATAAACATGGTGTAAGACATGTTTTTTTTTTGTATGTGCAAATTGAGACAGTATTTAAAGGGGTTGTCCCGCGCCGAAACGTTTTTTTTTTTTATTCAATAGGCCCCCCGTTCGGCGCGAGACAAACCCAATGCATGGGTAAAAAAAAACAAAACGTTTAGTACTTACCCGAATCCCCGCGCTGCGGCGACTTCTTCCTTACCTTAGCAAGATGGCCGCCGGGATCTTCACCCACGATGCACCGCGGGTCTTCTCCCATGCTGCACCGTGGGCTCTGTGCGGTCCATTGCTGATTCCAGCCTCCTGATTGGCTGGAATCGGCACACGTGACGGGGCGGAGCTACGAGGATCAGCTCTCCGGCACGAGCGGCCCCATTCACCAGGGAGAAGACCGGACTGCGCAAGCGCGTCTAATCGGGCGATTAGACGCTGAAATTAGACGGCACCATGGAAACGAGGACGCTAGCAACGGAACAGGTAAGTGAATAACTTCTGTATGGCTCATAATTAATGCACAATGTACATTACAAAGTGCATTAATATGGCCATACAGAAGTGCTGAACCCCACTTGCTTTCGCGGGACAACCCCTTTAACTTCCTAAATCTTCCCAAATCTCTTTTTATTAGAAGGGTATACCTATAATAAGAAGATCACAATGTGTCCTGCCACTGGGACCCCAGTGATTAGCTCTAGTCTATTAACCCCTTTTGTGGCACGCCCGGAAAATCTCCAGGGCTTGCTGCACTGACCATGCAGTTAAACCCTGGAAGATTTCCGTGGACAGATCTAGTGCTGAAATGCTGTCCAGGACATACAGTTATTGTGCCACTGTACATGTTTGCCACTTCGAATTACCTCAGGAAAACCTCCGGGGCTTGCTGCACTGACATGGTAATAATAAACCTGCAACTGAAGGGACCTAGAAGCAATTATTTGATTTCGTTGAAGCATTATGCATTTTTTATTGACATCATTGAACTGTCCCTGTAATACATAGCCATGCTAGGTCCTCCAAAAAAAAGTCTCTTTCCAATGTACAGGAATTTGCAGTGGTATCTGCTGCTGCCGAAATTATCACCAAAATCCACATGTCTAAGCCTAATTCACTTGAACAAGTTTTAAATCTGAGTTGTGTCTGCATTTGTGATTCGGACAGAACGCAAGCTCATTAAGAACAATGGGTTTATTCTGACAAGTGATTTTTTACACAAACCTATGCTCCGTGTAAAGAGCACTGCATGTTCTATTCTGATCCGGTATATGGATGATAATAGGGCATGCACTTGTACACTGTCCCACACATTGGAGAGCACATAATCAGAGTGTCCATGTGCTGTCCAATTTGAGTTGTGCCCAAGAATCTTAAGTGCAACTCTCACATGGTCATCTGAATGCAGCCTAAGGCCTTAGTCAGACGGGCGTTTTTTGCCGCGATTTGCGTATGCGCATGCGTCCGACGATTTTATAAAACCATTGCTTTGCAATGGTATTGGACACATGAGCGCTTTTTATGCGCTCGTCCTATAAATTATAGAACAGAAATCGCAGATCGCACCTATCTGCGATCTGCGATTCCTGTTCTCTTCTCTATATGCGCTCAATGGGGCCGGCGGCAGCAGCGCCGACCCCATTGAGAACATATAGAAGACAAATCATTCTTCTCTGCCACAGCTGTAACAGCTGTGGCAGAGAAGAACGATGTTTGCCCATTGAATTCAATGGAGCCGGCAATACAGCCGCTCCATTGAAAGCAATGGGCTGCCGGCGTGCGCGGGGTGAATTGTCGGGAAGGGCTTAAATATATAAGCCCTTCCCTGCAATTCATCCTAAAATGTGTTAAAATAAAAAAAAATTGTATACTCACCTTTCCGCTGCAGCCGGAGTCCAGCCGCGGCCGCTGTCAGTTCTCCTGAACTGCTTCACGGCACTATTCAGCCGGCGGGGCTTTAAAATCCCCGCCTGCTGAATGATCTGCCTCTGATTGGTCACAGCCCTGACCAATCAGAGGCAGGTTTCACTCACACACCCATTCATGAATTCATGAATGGGTGAGTGACTGCTGCCTCTCAGCGCTGAGCCAATCAGGGGCAGGTCTGACTCACATCCATCCATGAATTCATGAATGGGTGTGAGTGAGACATGCCTCTGATTGGCTCAGCGCTGAGCCAATCAGGGGGCAGGTCTGACTCACACCCCCTTCACACCCACTGCAGGACGGCCGCGCGGAGCTCCGGCTGCCGGGAGAAGGTGAGTATATATATATTTTTTATTTTTACACATTTTAGGATGAATTGCAGGGAAGGGCTTATATATTTAAGCCCTTCCCGACAATTCATCCCGGGCTCGCCCGCAGCGCATTGCTTTAAATGGAGCCGGCTCTATTGCTGTCTCCATTGAATGCAATGCGCTGGACAGCTCCGGCCCGTTTCTAATGAAACGCGGCTAGGAGCAGATTTTCGGGCGATTTGCGGGCGACTTGCGCGCACCGGTCACGCGATTTGCGGATGCGCATCCGTCATGCGAACCGCAAATCGCGTGAAAAAACGCCCGTGTGACTAAGGCCTAAATGAGAATTTCGATGCAAAATTGCCGGCAAAATTAAACAATTTCAATTCCACATCAAAATCCAAGTTAGACATGCAGATTATGTTGCAGATTTATCTGCATGGTCACAAATTCCACTACAGATTCCAGTATATGTGGAAGAGCCTTAATGAGAATGTTGAATGGCGGACCTTCTTCATTAAATCAGAATTCCCTAACACGGTAATGGAATATAGATTTGCTAAACCAGCTAAGCCTTTTAATAAGTTCACAGTTCATGATATGTGTTTTTATTTTTCTCCAGGTAAAGAGCAGATTTACAATTGAAAAAAACCAAGAAATTTAATAGAATTTTATTGAACCGTATTGCGTTTTACTTGTATTCACTTAATTTCTTGCATCAGGACGAGACAGGTGTTTCTATAAAATTGCTAAAATAACAAGGTTTTATATGATCTTGAGGAACTTACAACCTTACATCTGCAATATTCATCATAAACATAGATTGCAGTTTTTGTAACTCACTGTACATGCTATAATAAAACGTAGATTTTTCTAGTCAGGGGCACATTTACATATATATACACCAAAAACAACAAAGCTCATCTTCTTAGTAGTATCTTACAGCCCTCAAGTACTTGCAATATCACTAAAGGTGTAAGGCTCAAAAACTCAGAATCTAATTGAAAGAAACATTGATGACTGAAAGGACCTATTCTGTATAGACTAGATGAAATAAGGGGGGAAAGGAATTAAAAACTTTATACACTGAACGATCACTGCATTAGGAACAGCTGGAGCGTGACATCTTGTACTTGTTAATGTGGTTCGATGTGACAGGGGCATTGCAATCTGCTCTCAGATAATGTGCTGACCTCTCCTCTGTGCAACAGAAGGAAACATTTGGCCATCATGGGTAAATGTAGTGGCTTGAGTGACTTTGACCATGGGCAGATTGCTGGTGTCTAGAGGTGTGGTGCCAGTATTTCTGAAACAGCCGCACTTGTTGGCTGAACCCAAACCACAGTATAAAGAGTGTTTCAAGAGTAGATGAACTATGGACAGACATCCTACAGAAGATCCCACAGTGGCAGGCCACATATGATTGCTTTTAAAGGCAAGCGTTGGGTGGCATGCCTAGTATCTCAGCAGCAATGTGCCACAGTAGTATAACAGCAAGAACGTTAGACAAATTTCCACAATGACCATCTGGCGTACTTTGCATTGACTGGGATTCAATTGCCAAAGACTTACAAGGGTGCCCATAGCGCCTCTTATGGGCCCAGGAAAGATGTTAATGGACCTTGGACACATGGTAGAAGGTGGTCTTGAGTGACAAGTCCCATTTCCTGTTGAACTATATGGATGGCTGGGTTCGCCTCTGGTGTAAACAGCATGAAGCAATATTCCATAGTTGTAGCATTAAGGTTCAACAGGCCAGTGGTGGCAGTGTCATGGTCTGCAGAGAATTTCCCTCGTATGGCCTGATCCATTGGTCATCATACCACAATCCTTCATCAACCACAGTGTCATCTTTCAGCAGTACAACACTCTGTGTCATTATGCTCAGAGTGGTTGAAGTAAAATTACAATGAATTCTCTACATTGCCTTGGTGCTCAAACTCACTGTACTGTAACCCCATTGAACAATGTGGGATATTCTGGAAAGGGCTGTGACTGACGGAGCTGCTTCAGCGGCAATGGTCAAGTAGAGTAAGGAGGGTGTTCTTCGGCTTGTGAAATCTGTTGCCTTGACATTTAAAAGTGAACCATATGTTACTAAGTAGTTGTTCCTAATGATTGAGCAGTGTTTATGTTTAAAGGTATAAATAATGGTCGAGAGGGAAGTGTTTTTATTAGCAGGCTAAACACTAGTACAAGAGGGCACAATCTAAGATTACCTGGAGAAAAAAATCAGAAGCAATGTCAGAAACCAGCCAATGTGGTTGGAGGATCAGCAATACATGAATTCAAGCTGCCCGTAGAGATGAGCGAATCTACTCGGTTCGGGTGTTTTTGAACTCGAGCACCGCTGTTTCCGAGTAACTCACTACAACAAAAAGATTTGAGGGGCGCCGGGGGCGGCATGGTGGAGCGGGGGGTAGCAGTGGGGAACAGGGGGGAGCTCTCTCTCTCCACCCCACTCCCCTCTGCAACCCCCCGCTCACCCCCGGCGCCCCCCGAATATTTTTGTCTGAGTAGTAAGTTACTCGGAAAAAGCGGTGCTCAAGTTCAAAAACACCCGGACCAAGTAGGTTCGCTCATCTCTAGCTGCCTGGGATAAGCATCTATCTATCTATCCTAATAGAGAAATAGAAAGGAATCAATATAAGGGCAGACTTTGTTTCTACATGCAGTCAGTACAGAAAAAAGATCATTTTTACTGTGGACAACACACAGTTGATACTAGGTCACTATTTTTGCACTTTTTGCCACAGTAAACCCTTTTCCCATTATAAAAAAATAGCCACAGGATACTTAGCAAACACAGACCATGCATTTTCTAGCATTTTACTTCAGCTGAAATGATGCATCAAAGTCAATTACTAAGATATAACTTGTCAGCTTGATCTGGCAAATTACTGTGTGTCTTGGTAATGATGTGTCTTTCACACAGTGTCTTTACCACTCTTTTTCCAAAACTACTACTACACTAAAAATTATTTCAAAATTCACAAATTTCCTCTGACATATCTATAAATAATTTCTAGATATGTGCTCTTTACACAAGATATACATGAAATGAACAGGAAGGGCTTCCCCCAACTAATACAAGTGCAAAATTATCATTACTTAGCCGTGCCATCCTGGCTGACTAAATGATAATTACCAGGGCAACTTAAAAGAGAATATGGCCTACTCGGCTTGGCACAGGGATAGCTGGCAACACAGAACTGCTATACTGCTATAGAATACATTGCTACAAGTCTTAGATATAGCTCTAGGTAAAACCTAAAAAGGGGGATTCATAAAGGTGGTTGTACCAGAATTCCAGGGTAAAAAAGTCACAATTTTTTTTCAAAAGTCCTACTTGAGCAAAATATAAGCTCTTTTGGCTTTTTTCCAGTCTTCACTGTTTTTCCTAAAGTGGGGTTAGCATAAGGGTGGGGCTACTGTACCTCCAACATTGATGTAAATAATAGAAAAAAATCTACTGTACACTAGTTCAGAACGGGAGTAGATTTGGCTCTCTGACATTCGAATGGTCTATGATACATGAAATTTATTAAGAGATGTTTGCTTCTTATTAAATTTGTCCAATTTTACTCCAACAACCTGCACTAAGACTGGAGCATGAAACACCAGTCTCAGAGTTCATTTACATGCACAGATAATCATTCAAAAGATAGGTTTTGAGCGATTGTTGAACTGCCAATGGACACTAATCTTCATTGCATGTAAATGAGCCTCTGGGAGCTATATGCAGAGAGAAGCAGCTGGTCTGTTCTCTGTGTTCAGCTCCTTTATTCTGCTGTGGGCTTTCTGCTAAACACAATGTAATCAGCGCTCCCGAGTAGAATACAGCACCATGGACAGCAAATAGAGCATGCAGTCTATGTTATCTTCTCTCCGGCTGAATGATGGATTTTATGCTCAACTAAAAATCATCATTTAGCCGAAGAGTAAAAGATGGGAGCATTTACACACAATGATTATTGCTCAAATGATTGCTTTTGAGTGAATTTTGAGCGATAATCGTTGTGTGTAAATGGCTCTTAATGTAACTGTGCTTCCATAAAAAAGTGAATAAAATAAACACCTACAAAAATATATGCCCATCCATCAAATACAAATATGTAAACAAATTGTTACAGAAATACTGTATCACAAAACATGATCCATAAAATAGTATAAAAAATGAAAGCCATACACAATTAGGAGCAATAGCAACCTAGCACATAGAGCCCACAAATCAGTATTACAACCACAATGGTAGCATACATAGGTAAATATAAGGACTGAAATGGCATAAGTAAATAACCTACATAGATTGCCAATAATAATGCATCAGACACAAATACTGAGACAAGGAGCCTGTAATAAAAGCTATACGTACCAACTAGAGATGAGCGAACGTACTCGGTAAGGCCGATTTCACAATCGAGCACCGCGATTTTTGAGTACTTCACTACTCGGATGAAAAGTACTCGGGGGCGCTGTGGGTGAGCGGGGGGTTGCAGTGGGGAGTGGGGGGGAGAGGGAGAGAGAGAGGGCTCCCCCCTGTTCCCCGCTGCTACCCCCCGCTCCACCACGCCACGCCACGCCCCCCGGCGACCCCGAGTACTTTTCACCCGAGTAGTGAAGTACTCGAAAATCGCGGTGCTCGATTGCGAAATCGGCCTTACCAAGTACGTTCGCTCATCTCTAGTACCAGCCAAAGCTGGAGGAGAGACCTATGCCGACCATAGTGACAGTGGTACTGGGAATCAGCTGATCGCTGGGGATCCCAAGCGGCAGATCTCCGTCGATGATCAATTGATGACCTAGCTGTCATGAAAAGAAAAAGTTAAGAACGTTCCAGAATACCCTTTCTACCACAAATTTCAGGTAGAAAACTGAGTGGCCAGTTTCTTTCTGTGCAGTCATAATGAAGGCATTAAAGTTGTGTTCTTTATGGAGTGATTGATCCGTACTACAAACTACTAGGAATATTATTGGCTCTGCCAGATATTTTACCTTGAATTGAATATTTTTATCAACTTCGTTTTTTTGTACATTTTTTTCTTGAAATATATATGTCACCGTATGTTTAAGTCCATAGTGCCTGACTTCTAACTAGTATTAATATTTATATTCAAAAAGCACTGACACCAGAGCTGACAGTGTATAGTAACAGCCCAAGGCCTGAGTAAAGCCTCTAGAACTGTCCTATTAGGGTGCCTATTAAAATGTATGTCTTAATAGTTACCTGTGCACTTTACATGTTCTGGCAGGATTATAGAAATACTTATTAGTAAGCCAATAAGCCATACTAGTATAAATGATCAAAGCTAAAATGGGTCACATAAAAAAACAATTAAAAAAATATTTATTTTTAAATAAAAAATAATTTGAGTACAATTATTGAAAAAAGTCAGTTTTATGAAATAAAGGTAATAAAACTCATATACAGAATTAACATACTCAATAAAAAGCATAGTGAATTGCATAAACATTATATATATATATATATATATATATATATATATATATATATATATATATATATATATATATATATACACACACACATATACCCTGTTTCCCTGAAAATAAGACATAGCATGATTTTCCAGAAATTTTGAGCATGCAAAATGATTTCTTAGGCTTTTTGAGGATGCTTGAAATATAAGCCCTACTCCAAAATTAAGCCCTGCTAACAGTTAATTTTTAAAAGTCTATTTAAATAGTGTCAAGGCAGCTATACATGTAAAAAAGTTAAACCTTTTTGAACAAAACTTAATGTAAGACACTGTCTTATTTTCGGGGAAACACGGTATATATATATATATATATATATATATATATATACTTATTATAGTAACATACAATTCATTCATTCATACAGTAATGAATAATACTTTTCGCCTTGTCCAGGCACTGCAGATAATGCAAATCAATGAGATCGCAAACATCAAGAATCGTTTCTTTTTGTATCAATGTGCATTCTTGCTCAATGGCTGCCCTCAGTTCATTAATCGTTACTGGTTTTCTACTGAAAACTTTATCTTTTACGTTTCTCCATGCCCATGTATATACTGTACTGTGCCCATGTATATTTCATTTAGTGTTTCAGAGTAAACATACTTTTTGGGTTGGCTCAGAAGGACACTCTGAGTTACGGTGGTGGGCTGTGCCAGCCTCTCCCCACATACAGCATCTGGAGTGCCAGCTCTTTCTCTATAGCTGGAAGACAGCTGTCACTCTAGGTGATCTGGGTGGGGAGAGACCAGTACAACCCGCCCACTTGACTTGACCATGGTTTGGGCAGCATTAATCTAGTAAAAGGTTCCTTTTAAAGTGTGTCATTCACCTGCCATGGTGGTGGTTATGGGACTACATCTTCCAGGTCCATGAGTGTCAGCACCACTAATTTCCATCTCTGGGTGTAGAATTAGTATTGAGGAATAGGTTCTCTGACGCTGGAATTGGGCAAAGACAATAAAAAAAATCAACCCCTTTGCGCTACTTAACTGCCTATGGGTAGATTCTTATGTAGATAATAAAGTGGGGTTCACTTACTTCACTGGGGGGATCTGGGATCACCACTTCCCCCTGCTCCAGGTTTGCTTTGAGAAGTATAGAAACCACGGTGGTCATTCCTTAGTTTCTTTATTAATAAATTTCCAGATAGCAGTCACCAATCAGCATCACAAGACACAGGCAACTGGAAGTGGACTTACTGGACCGGACTATTTTGAACAGTAAGGGTATTCGAATATCTTACACTAAAATAAGACATTTTGTACTGAGTCCTTTTTGAGAAGATTAAGTAATAATCATCTCACCCCACTGCTCAGCTGCTGCTGGTGCACGGATGATTAAGGACGTACTTCTCGTCTGAACCATGTTGGTGGTTCACAGAGGGATATGACAAGTGTTTTTATACTGAGCCAATAAATGTTTGGGATTTTAAAGAGCACGTCTTGTGAGCCGGATCAATTTTTTGTTCCTCTATACTGTGTCCTTACCTGCTCCAGGGGTATATTAGAGCTCTTCATTAAACATCCTCAAAGACAATGCTTAGAAAAATCTACAACTAATCCCACAAGTATAAAAAAAACACCAAAACAGTCAAAAAATTAAAAAAGTTAATTTAAAAAGTAAGGCACAAACTGTAAGCAAAAATGAAAAAACTTTTGAATGAGTCCAGTGAATGTTTTTTTTCTGCAAATATATACCATTAATTCTAATAACCCATCACCTACTGTTCTGTTGTATTCCGTTTTAGCTTCTTTATAGATAGCATTACTACCCACAGCACAGTTAGATTTGTGAGGAGCAATATCATATCTACATAGAGGAATGCCCTTGCACAACAATGTTTCTGCAGCTCTTCTTTCTGCATGTAAGCCTTGAATTATGGATCTTATTTGATTTATGTGTGCATGGAGATGGCATTGATCTCGTTCCCGGTATGGCACTGCTGGGATGTAGTTTATCAGCTCATCAGTAATGACATGTAGCTCTCTCCATCAGACCAATTATTTTTATGATCTGAGGACTACAGAATGCTTTTTTTGTTGTTGTTTTTTTGACAATGGCATCAATGATTTCGTCTTTGTACTGTTAAATATAGCATAGAAATATATTTTCTGTGCAAACATACTCCATTGTTTGTATACTAACATTCCGCATGATCTGTATTGTCATATTTAGAACTATGCTTGTCAGCTTCAATGCTGCAAAAACTTTTTGGAATTAAAGGGGTTCTCCAGCTTTGAACTATTGATGTCCTCCGGATAGGTCAATAATATTGTATTGGTGATGGTCTGCCGCAGACAGCTCTGTATACTTTGTAGCAGCCAACATTAGTATTGTAGATGCTGTTCCCATTTGGGAACAGTGTCTGCAATACCAACCCAGGCCACTGCAAAGTTTACGAAGATGTCTGTTTTTGGCTCCATACATTGTGGCCATGGCCCAGCAAACAGTTGATTGCCTATCCTCATCATTAATTCAAAACTGTGCAACCCCTTTAATTTGTGTTTTTTTTTTTTACATATGGCTAAGATGAAGTAAGTATTAGCAGTGGGCTGTCTCATGCATATACTGCATTGAAGATAGGCAGTCATAGAAAAATCTGCTTTATTGTAAAACAGTGCCGGAGGTGTGGTTAGGCCTGTTTCCTGCTGCTCAGGACCTAGGTTACAATAGGATACTGTGAAGCAGACTAGTAGAATGTTACATACAGTTCTTGTGATGTGCATGGACCAGGAATGTCATAGCAGAGGCGAACTTGAACCAAGCTTTACTTTTACTCTGAAGAGGCACAGACGTGTAATAGTTTACAGCTATGGAAAGGCACATGGAGAGACACAACTTGAATGAGGTTTCAACAGACACACAGGTAATGGCAGTATTTTGGCCATTTTTATCCCATAGAAGCTAGTCACAATAAATAGCCCTCATGAGGGGGCGTGGCCTAGCCAGGGGCGGGAGCGGGAGCCATTTTGGAGGCTCCTGGGTGTGCAGCGCTTCTGAGGGGCATCCCGCCGACACGAGGCCCCATCCGGGGATAAAAATAGCACCGCTGGCACCGCGCTCTTAAGAGCTTTAAAAAGAGACCCCTCTGGGCCTCCTAGCAGCATTTTCACCGCCGCGGCCTACATCACAAGGCGGATCCCCGGGCTAAATTTGCCGGCCCCGGCCGACCGGAAGTTGCGGCGGCGGCCGGATCGCGGCAGAAACCGGCCACTGAGTCACTCACCAGCCTTTGGCTCTACCCGGCCAGGCGACAGAGGCAGCTAGAACGCTCCTGCAGGGGAGGGAGAGGCAGGAGGGGAGGCAGCAGCACCAGAGGGGAGAGACCCCGGACCTGGACGAAACGGAGACCGCAGGGGCGAGTGGCAGCCCAGGGCCTGGAGAGGGGCTGAGGTGGAGGAACCGGCAGTGAGTACAAGAGATCGCTGTGAACTCAATCACACAGCTCATCAAGACAAGCAGAACCCCTGAAAGCCTCCTGAAGGCCCTACTGTTGCGGTTCCTCTTTCCTGCGCAACCTTCCCCCCCCCCCCCCACCCGCCATTCTGGCTTCTCTCTCCCACCTCAAGCTCCTCAGCAAGATAGGGGGAAGAAGAGGGAGTAAGAGACCCATATAATAAGCCCCCCAGAGCAGAGACGGGGTACACCACCTAATACCCGAACAGACACTGCAAAATTCTCTAACCCACCAAGCAAGTAAGGGGGCGGAGCCTGACCTCCGAGCGTGATGGCTGCCTGAGTCAAGCGCTCTGTCTGCAGGGTAATCCTGCGGGGTCCCTCCAGCAGCTATACACAGCTAAGATGCCGAAACCGATGAAGGAGAGGAGCGGGGATCAGCTGAGCACCCCTCGGGCGCAGAAGAACCAAGTAGGGATGCAGCGGTTCCTGAAGGAACGGGACTCGCGGTCCCCGCGCCAGCCGGCCAAGATGGCGCCGTCCCACGAGGGTGCAGCGCCGGGAATCAGTAAGGAGACGGGAGGGGAGTCCTCTTCTGATGAAGAAGAGGACAACGAAGTTATATCCAAAGGCTTTATGAAGCAGCTCCTCGCTAACGCCCTGAAGCCTCTAATTTCTGATCTTGCCGAAATTAAAGAGGATGTGAAGCATCTGGGGCGCAGGGTGGAAGATTTAGAGGCCTCTTCCTCCGCCATTACAGCTCATGCCCGTGCTGTGACGCAGGTGTTGAAAGACCAACATGAGCACCTAAACCGCGCCATGATAGCCCAAGAAGACCTGGAGAACCGTAGCAGGAGGTGCAATGTGAGAATAAAGGGGCTCCCCGAGTCATTTGAGGCAGACTCCCTCCTTAAGGTAGGAGCTGAAATTTTTGAGCTTTTGCTGGGTCCTGGGAAATCGCTTCAAATGGGGATTGAGCGCATTCACAGGGCTCTCAGACCCCCGCCTCCTGTAAACGAGCGACCTAGAGACATTATTTGTAAAATGGTCTCCCATCAAGACACCCTTGCCATTTTAAACTCGGCGAGAAAGCACAATGGGATAAAGTATGGTGAGCACGCACTGCAATTTTTTCAGGACTTGGCTCCCTCCACCCTGTACAAGAGGAGACTCCTGCGCCCGCTGCTTGATGCCCTCAGGGCAAAAGAACTGCGTTATGCCTGGCTGTTTCCTTTCGGGCTCGGGATTACCGTGGGAGGGCGCAGACTTATCATCCGTACCCCAGAAGATCTGCATAAAGCCTGGCCCCTGTTGGATATCCCCCCGTTGGATCTGCCGTGTTGGCTCCCACTTCCAGGGTTCCCAGACCTACCAAAACTCCCGCCGCCGGATGCTTGGCAACCTGCTTCCAGCGCTAAATCTCCGAGGGGGAAGCGCAAGAAAGCAAAAGACCCCTGCAATAACGAGGACACTTGAATCTTCGGTTGATAATGTTAATATGTACCTTTTTTACAGGCTGGGCCCATACGGACTGTTACGCATGGTTTTGAATGGGCCTGTGCGAAGCCGAGCCGACATTCGGGTTTTGGCTCCCGCTTGACCCCGTCGTCGATGATACGGTGTTGTATTGTCAAATTATGATGATGCTTTTTGTTTAGTTGTGACAATTGTTTAATAGCCCCTTTTGCTTGGATTGTACCTAATCTTTAGCTTTCCCGGGAGGGGATACGGGTCTTCCCAACCCTCCCTCGGGGCTGTTTGTTTTCAAAAGACCCCGCTGGACCCTTGTGGTTCAGGCTATCTATAGTTGATCGGTCTTTATACCCATAAGGGCCGGCCAACCCGCCTCACATCTTCCTTCCCCCTCCCTTCCCCCATTTTCTCACATTTAGGCGGACAAGTAGCCGTGAGAGCCTGTAGCTCCCTTCACGGAAAGAGTGGAACTTAACTTGTCCGTCCATTCGTTCTCTGTTTGGTCTATTCAAAAGTTTTCACCCATTTTGTTTCTGTCAAGTGTGTTCCCCCTCACCCGCCCAGTCTCTCCCCAGTGTTGTCTTCTGTCCCAGACATCTCTCCCTTGACCAACCAGTCTCGTTCATCCGGGTGAGCGCCCCTACATATTGAGGGGGCTTCTGATTCCTCCCATCTGAGATTAACGTCTCCTTTTCTCCCGCGTATTCCGAAGCTAGGCCTGCCAGCGACCGTCTTGACATGAGCGACCCACTGAAGTGGACCTCGTGGAATGTGAAGGGACTGAACTCCCCATCCAAGAGGCACCACATAGCGCTGCTGCTGAGAAGGTATGGAACTAAAATTGCTTTTCTGCAGGAAACCCACTTCAGGGGAAATAGACGGCTATCACTCCCTGGGAAACAGTTTGGGCAGGCATACCACAGCACGCATCCAACATCCACTGTTAGGGGAGTCTCTGTTCTGTTCCACCACTCGGTAGCTTTTATGTGTGAGGCTCAACATTCGGACGAGGAGGGAAGAGTCCTCTTTTTAAGAGGTAAACTTCAAAATCAAAAAGTGACAATCGCTAATCTGTACGCTCCCAATGTGGGGCAGGTGCCGTGGTTGCTAGGACAGCTCGAGACCCTGAAGTATTTTGCAGAGGGCCCTATTCTCCTGGGAGGGGATCTGAACTTGACTCTAAGCCCTATCCTAGACGCGTCGACTGGAAAGTCCCACGTGTCTCAAACTAAGCTGAGGCGCCTATACCGCAGTCTCTCGGAGTTGGGTTTGGTGGATGCATGGAGACATTTCAACCCAGCTACGAAAGACTTTACCTTTTATTCCCATGTCCACCATTCCTTCCAACGCCTTGACTATTTTCTTATCCATTCATCCCTGTTGGGCTCACTCAGGGGGGCCAAAATAGATGCCATCCTGGTCTCCGACCACGCCCCACTCCACATCTGCATTGACTTTACCCATACCCCCCCCCGCGAATGGATCTGGAGATTGAACCCAGCGCTCCTGGACGCTGAAGAGGATAGGCAATACCTCAGGACCCGCTTGGAGGAATTCTTCCATTTGAATAAATCCTCTGAGGTCTCAGTGCCTATGACATGGGAGGCCCACAAGGCCTATATGAGAGGTTTGTTAATCGCGTTGAGCGCTAGAATTAAGAAAAAACTTCAAAAAGAGACAGATGAAAAGCTACAGCAAATTACCAAACTAGAACAAGCTGCGAAAAGCTCCCAATGCAAGGCCTCTTTAGATAAGCTTACCAGTCTCAGGAGGGAGCTGAAAAAAGACTTTGATGAAAAATACAACAAAAAATACCTGCATTTACAAAAAACTGTATACATACAGGGTAATAGAGGGAGTAGGTGGACCTCAGCCCTTATCAAGAAAGCCCAAAAAAGGAACTTCATTAGCTCCTTAAAAACTGGTATGGGTAGGACCGTTACTTCCTCAAAGGATATAGCGGAGGAGTTTCAAGCGTTTTACTCCCAATTGTATAACATTAGACCCCCCTACACTCCGGAAGAGAGACAGACAGCTCTCACTCGGATACAGGCTTTTTTGGATGAGTTAGATCTCCCCTGCTTGAGCGAGGAGGCGATTGAGACTCTGACGAAGCCAGTCTCCGCTCAGGAGGTGGAAGACATCCTGACCTCGTCCCCCTCGGGCAAAAGCCCTGGCCCTGATGGCCTTCCTGCCGCCTATTATAAAGTCTTTAAATCATGCCTGACTCCGCATTTAACAGAATTGTTTAACTCCCTGATGCAAGGAGGCGCTCTGCCTAAACAGGCGCAGGAAGCGCACATTACGTTAATTCACAAAGAGAATAAAGACCCTGAAGCCTGCGGGAGCTACAGGCCCATCTCTCTAATTAACTTTGACGTGAAGATGTGGGCCAAACTTCTCGCAAAAAGACTAGATAGCTACATCCCATCCCTTATAAAGGAGGAGCAGGCTGGCTTCGTCAGAGGAAGAGAGGGCAGAGATAACTCAATCAGACTCTTATACGCTATAAATCACGCACAAATCTCTAACACCCCTCTGGCTTTAGTAGGCTCTGACGCTGAAAAAGCCTTTGACCGGGTCGACTGGCTCTACATACAAACAGTGCTCTCCCAATTTAAAATACCTCCCACTTTCATTGCCGCCATTTTCTCTCTCTACGCCTCACCATATGCCAAAATAAAAATTAACGAGATCCTATCACCTTCTTTTAACATCAGTAATGGCACGCGTCAGGGATGTCCCCTATCTCCCTCCCTATTTATTCTCGCCCTTGAGCCGTTCTTGCAGAAAGTGCGGCTGGATACGAAAATCCGAGGGCTAAAAATAGGACAGAAAACCCTCTCCCTGGCCGCGTACGCAGACGACATTGTCTTCTTGGTTTCTAATCCAGAGGAAGGCCTGCCTCGTCTCACTACGCTGTTGGAGGAGTTCGGTTCCTTATCTAATTTTAAAGTAAACTATTCAAAATCACAGGTCCTGGGCATTTCGATCTCAGCTAGCCGGAGACGGGCATTGCAGTCAAACTCACCCTTCACATGGGCTACAGCAGACATTGAATTCCTGGGCATTAGATTAACTAAGAAAGTAGAGGATTTATTCTCGGCTAATTTCGCTCCCCTCCTGCCTAGGATAAAGAATCTGTTGCGCTCATACGACTTTCCTTTTCTGTCATGGCTAGGGAGAAGGAATATTCTTCATTCCTACGTCATGCCAATTCTCTTATATAGGATACGTCTCCTCCCGATCCATATACCTAACTCTTTCTTTAAGTCATTACGCTCAATAATCCTGAACTATGTCTGGAGGGGCAGAAGGGCGAGACTGGCTCACAGTTTGCTAGAGAAGAGAAGGACGGACGGGGGAATAGATTTGCCTAATCCCAGGGACTTATACTTGTCTACCCAGCTTGGTCTCTGGATGGAGCTGGTGTACCCAATTAAGGATTATATGGTACAGGATCTTGCTCTACTATCTCATGGACCCACTCTTCTGGGAGATTTATGGTTTCCGAAGCAGATTCTTCGGGGACGAGGGAGAGGTGGCCCCCTCTTAAGAGGGGTCATGGAGACCTGGCTTAGGCTGGGAGATGAACTAGCACCTCCGCCCTCGCCTCTCATTCCTTTAAATGCTCTACATTTGGTAATGGGACTTCAACTAGACCCATGCGCCGCAAGTGGTTGGCGGACCCTCTCTGATAGAAAACTAGCAGACTTACAAACGCGGGCTCACCTGCCCCCCTCGGAGATTTTGGAGGCTCTGGTGCCCGGGCATAAGCTTCCTTTTCTAGTGACAATGCATATAGAGCATATCTTCAGGAAGTTTCTAACTATGCATAGGTCAACCAGACCCCTGACTAATTTTGAGAACTCTCTTAAAGATCAAAACAAAGTTAAGAGGAAACTCGCTGTCATCCGTAAGCAATTTGTATCTCCCCCACGAAACTATAAACCCGCGTTCATCACATCCTGGGAGAAGGAGCTCAAGATTTCTCTGTCAGAGGGTGATATGAGGGTTATCCTCAGCAATTCATTTGGCGCCTCCCCATGTGTCACTTCGCAGGAATCACACTATAAGCTGTTGTCTAGATGGTACAGAACTCCCCAGTGGCTGTTGGACCACAAACTTACATCTAAGGGAACTTGCTGGAGGTGTGACTCTGGGCCCGGCTCCTATCTACATCTATGGTGGGACTGTCCGGTGTTGGCTCCCTTCTGGAAGGAGGTTGGGTGCGTGCTGTGTAGGCTAGCACCGGGGCTGGTCCTTTCCCCTGAGGTGGTTTTTCTGTGGAGACCGTCCACTACCTTCCACCCGCAGAGGAATAAACTGATAGCACTCTTGATAGATGTTGCTAAGTCCTTCATCCCTCTTCTCTGGCTCAGGAAGGATCCTCCCTCCTTGACCAAATGGAGGGAGAGGGTTGACCTCCTGGCCAGCTTAGAAGAGCTGAGCAGTTATGCCAATAGTTCCCACGAGAAATTCTTGGAGACGTGGAGCCCTTGGCGAGCCATCAGGAGGGATATAGGCCAAGCCCGGGAGGCCCCCGAGACCTCGTGAGACGGCACCAGTTCCCCCACCCTTCCGCATGTCGTTCTGGTATCTGGACTTTTGATCCCCCTTATCAAGATTTTTATCAAGATTTTTATTATCTTTTATTATTTTTATTATTATTATTAATATCTTTACTATTATCTTTAGCAACACTGTCACTATCACATCATTTTATTACATCACCCCCCCCAAAGCTCGGCCCTCACGATTGGAGGAGGACCCCCGGGTCTTACCGGGTCTCTTCAGTATGTTTATGCTCTGTCTCGCTGGGAACGGACTGCGTGAGAGACGGCGACTGGGGTGGCACGAGACGACCCCCCTACTGTTCCCTACCCCCCCCCCCCCCACCCTAACTCTCCCCTCCCGACCCTATCCTTCGTAGTGAGCTCCCTACTGTATCTGTTCCCCCTCCCCCTTTTTGTTTTATGTTCTTGGATATTGGATTGGACCCAGAGATATCCCGTCTGGGGCCGACCCCGGATGTGGATCTCCCTTTCCAATGGTTATTAATATCGTTGACCTTTTTGTCTCTGCACTAAAATTGAGCATTTGGTATCTCAAGGAACTATTTTTTGCTTATTCATGATTTCTATTTACTACTGGAGACGTTGTCTTATACTCTCATAACATGTCGTTGTTTGTTATAAAATTCAAAATGTCAATAAAAATTTGATTTGAAAAAAAAAAAAAATAAATAGCCCTCATATATTTTTTTAGGGCAGAAATGTATCTATAGGCCATTGAAAATACAGCTAGAGAATAAACAGCCCAATGGAAGTTGTCACAGCACTACTGGTGCTGGTTTCATCCATGTCTCAGGATAGGGATCGGAGTGACGTCACTACATTAGTTTCGGGTCATATATTGCACTTGCCGTTGCACACATTTCACTCAGTCATGGTTGTCAAGGGATAAACATATTCCTGTTGCCATTTAGCTGAAGGACCGGCTGGTGATTGACAGCCTAGCCAAATAATCAGTAACTTTATTAGACTTGCTCAGCTGATGGCTGTCTGGTTTGCTTGATAGAGTAATCAGTTAGTCTACAACTTTCTTATGATATATAATCGGGCTCCTCCTTGCTTAGGGCGCTGGTTATACTCCTTGTATTCTCACCCTCTCAGAACTCTCAGCATACCTGTAAACAGTTCAGTACTCTCTGCTCATCTGTCTGTTGTCAGATTGCCTATTGTCTGTCTGTGTCTTGTGCTTTGCATTCAGTTTTTTTGTAGTCCCCGTATGGTTCCCCGATCTGATGTCAGATCTTGCCATGTGTAGGAAGTGGGATTGACATTCTTGAGGTGAGTGCTCCAATTCAAAGCACCTCTAGTCATCTGGTCAGAAAGATTCAGGCAGTTCCACTCTTTTTTGTACTTTGCTGTTCTCTCGTCACCTGTAAGGTTCAGCATCTATAACTCTTAGTCCACCACGTATACATTATCCTGACTGTCTCTGTGTCCAGTCCTCTATACTTTATTCTATATTCATTGGCAGTCCTGGACAGACGTTCTTTCCTTTTAAAGGCATATATTAAAGAGTAACTGTTCTTTCATAAATCTTTTAACATATCATAGTGACTTGTCAGAAATTTTGATTGATAAGGATCTGGATGCTGAGACCCCAACTGATAGCTGAAACTAAATGCAGTCCTAAGCTCTTGCTCATGACTTGAAGGTTGTGGGGTCAATCCCAGCAGGGTTCAGGTAGCTGGCTTAAGATTAACTCATCCTTCCAAGGTCGGTAAAATGAGCAAGCTGAGGGTAAAAGATGATTGGGGAAAGCAATAGCAAACCACCGCGTAAAAACAGTCTGCCAGGAAAACATCACACTGTGATGTCACACTAGGAGTCAGTCATGACTCGGTGCTTGCACCAGGGGACTTTATCTTTATTCCATACATACTATCAGTATTTTTGGTTGGAAGTCACTCCCTGAACATGATCCATCTTTTTTCTTCATAACCCAAGTTGAAATGAAGGGGCAAAAACATTCACCCAAAGGCTGCGACACCTTGGATTGGCCCTCCATAGAGAGGCGGAGTTAACTACAGATCAATCTCGGACTGAAGATACTAATTTGGTCTCTAGACTGAAGAAGAAAAAGTGTCCATTGTGGTCTTGTGGGGTCAGAATGCTTTTTTTTAACTTCAATGCACAGATTGCCTCATAACATATAGTATTTTTTGCCATCTTCTGGACATTTATTTACATTCTTTCAACTGGTCAAACCGAAAAGACACATTTTTTTCATCTTAACTCTATTACTATGTAATTTACTTTTCTGGGTAATTTTCATTTCAGGGGAATTATGGAAAACATATTCCCATTCTGAACACAACATGAAATGATAACAAGGCATGCATATACATATGTATTTAGAAGTAGGTATCTGTTCATGCAGACTCTACTTCATTACATATACTTTCAGTACTAGGATCCGGCTACACTATTTCAAAACTGTTCTGTTGAAGGCATTTTACTCCATTTTAAGAGATAAAAGAACAAAATTATCAATAATTAGCTCAAGTTTTAATTGTGCACAACATTACTTATTAGTTTTTCCATTTAGAAACTGCGGTAAGCCAAAATGCAAATGTTTTGACACACAGACTGTTATTATTCTGTAATGAAGCTTTTATAAGAATAGCAGCAAAGCAAACATATAATTATAGCAAAAATAAACAAATGTTAAATCGAAATGAAAGATTGTGCATTATAGCACGAAAATACGGCAAATCAATTTACAGGTAACTTTGGTTATTTTCTAATAAATTGTTCTTTTCTCTTCATTTTACTGCTGTTCTTACATGATAAGAGGTATAATAGATCAAGTAGGGGGCCTTTTTCTTGGTGTTATTTGCTTTTATATTAATAAATACCAGTCCAAAATGCTTGTGTAAGGGCTCCTTCCCACGGGCGGATTTCCGCCGCGTATTTCGCTGCGTTGCCCGCAGCTATTAGGTTCTATTGAACCTAATAGCACAATGCTCACGGTGCGGAATTCCACCGCGGAATTCCGCACTGTAAAATCACCTGTCCTCACCCGCGGCATGCTCTATTTGCCGAGGGTGTACGTGCGGACGGCTTCCATTGCAGTCAATGTGCTACAGCAGAAGATAGCGTGAAACCGCTTCCCCACCTACCGCCAGCCGCGTCATATGACACGGCCGGCGCGTCATGTGCCGCTGTGGGCGTGTCATATGACGCGGCCACCGCGTCAAATGACGCTGCGGTGCTTCACACGCTCTATTGCGCATGCGCGCCAAAGCGTCTTGCGGGACGTAGGACGCCGGATCCGGAGGTAAGTATTGGGGTCTCTGGGGGGGCGCCGTGACATACACAGTACAGTTTTTTTTTCAATATTTGTATCTTCCGTGCCATCGCCTAGCTATGACGCGGGTACCCGCAGCCCATACACAATGTTATTTCATTTGGGCTGCGGGTCGGATGGCCTCCATTGACTTCAATGGAGATTGTCTGTGTGGAGTCCATGGCAAAATAGAGCATACTGCGATTTTTCCTCCATTCGTGGAATACACAATTTGTATCCATGACTGTGAGCGAAAAAGCGAACGTACATGCTTTTATTGCCTACATTTTGCTGCTAATCCACCATGTGGAAGCCAAGTGCTTTCATACTAAGCGTATTCGCTGTGGGCATTCCGCAGGAGAAGACTTGTAGCAATGTACACTGGAAAACTGCAGGCGCCAAATACACACCTAAATGGTGAGGATTTGGCTGCAGTTTTTGTAGTGAATCTGCTGTCGGATTTAACCCTTGGTTGAATTCTGCAGCATAAATCCGCAGCATGAATAGACATGCTGGGTATTTAGAATCTGAAGCGTTTTTCAAAAATGCTGCAGATTTATTGCGGAAAATTTCGGCACCATCTGAAAGGGATTTTAGAAATCTGCAAATAACTGAAGGGTGACAACAGCACACACAATACCTCAAAAAAGCCAAAGGAAGGAATCAAGAGGGCAAAATATGCGCGCTTCTGTAGAGAGGTCTGGATCCGGGACCTCCAACAACATAGACCGAGATGCGATGGAATAGAAGCAGCATCCAAAGGGGTAACTGCAAAAGAAGAAACTTTAATCCACCCAAGCACCTTGGGTGGATTAAAGTTTCTTCTTTTGCAATTACCCCTTTGGATGCTGCTTCTATTCCATCGAATCTCGGATTATAGAAATCTGTTCCACACGGCTTGTACTGTAAATTCTGTGGAATATGTGCAGCGACTCTGTAAGCAGAAATTCTATAGCATTTCCATCAAGTGTGAAGATAGCCTAAGGCTGGAGGATGAAAACACGGGACCACTCTATTATCAATAGATATTGGACACAGTTGAGCTCCATCTGCCTCTTCTCGCTCCTTGCACAGTGAGCAAACACAAAGCATTCTTACAAAGATCTCTCATAGAGACCAATAGGTTGTGAGGTGTCCATTGTAAACCCAATCACTGAAACTGCTTCTGCAGCAGTTCCTGCAAGGTGACTGCTCCCCATGGTCCTATGAGGAACAGTCAAAGGATCTGGGAATGTTTAGCTTGCAAAATAGAAGACTGAGAGAAGACGTAATAGCAGTCTACAAGTATCTGAAGAGTTTGTTACAGTGCAGAGGGATCAGCCCTATTGTCATTTGTACAAGGAAAGACTAGAAGCAATGGGATGAAACTGAAAGGGAGGAGACACAGATTAGTTATTAGGGAAAGCTTTCTGACAGTGAGGGTGATCAATGAGTGGAACAGGTTGCCATGGGAGGTGGTGAGTTTGACAAACAGAGGCTGGACAGACATCTGTCTAGGATGATTTAGTGAATCCTGCATTGAGCAGGGGGTTGGACCCGAAGACCCTGTAGGTCCCTCCAACTCTACCATTCTATGATTCTGTTCTATGAAATAGAGACAATAAGAAGAAATTATTATGCAATTAGAAAATAAAAACAGATTAAGAAAAAAGAATAGATTTCAGTATATTTAAAGGGGTTTTGTCATTAAAAAAAAATATATATATATAAACTTACCTATTCCTTCCCTGTCAGTCTCCTTATCACACCTTCTGGTTGAACTTCTCCAGTGCCCCAGGTCAGCTCACTGCAGGCTGGGCCCAGCTTGTTATGAGGGCTGGTTATCACAAATTCCTTCTGGCTGGCTCAGTGAAGGTCAGGTCCATGTGCTGTAGCTTCACTGCCTAGGAAGGAATTGTAATCTATTTCAGAGACAGCTTGCATGAGCAATCTCTGAAGAAGATAGTCAGTCCTCCTGCTGGCCTGTGAGCTGTGACGTAATGTACATTGGAAGACTGCCAACCAAATGTACATAACCTCACAGGAAGGAGAAGAATCAGGCAGCTGGAGGTGAAGTGAAACCACGGACTGCAGGAGACAGGATAAGATAAGAGAGGTGAAGATCTGGTAAGTAGACTGATGGGGGAGGAATAGATAAGTATAGCATTTTTCTTTTTTAGTAACAGAACCCCTTTAATTATATATATTTTGTATATTTAATAATTAGTAATAAATAGGTTATATACTGTACTTACTTTAATGCTATCACCCTTTGTCCTTCCACTGTTTTTAAGATTATATAAGTAACAAGTTTCTATTTACCCAACTCTCCTATAAAGCTCCATTGCCACATATCAGATAGTGGATATGGATCCACTGTGTCACAAAAACTGATTAGACTTAGGGCTAGATTTGGGGGCTGCACCTGGGTTTTCACCCTATAAACCCACCAATCAGGAACTGGTCTTTGCTGCAGGGAACCCTAGACCATTATCCTAGAAACAGTCTCAGGTTCAGTTATGAGGCAGCTGATACAAACTGGTAGACATTTCTGTAATGTGGTAGTAGAGGGTGCAGACAGAGATGCGGCCGTAGACCAGAGTTGAGGTCAGGAATACTGAATCTTTTCTTTCAAAGCTATGTATCCATCTGCTCAGCTCCTCCTGCTCTATAACATGATACCTTCAGGTCAGGCTACATACTCAATGTGACAGGTTCCCTTTAACAGTGACACTTTGTTCTTTTATGAACCCCATGAATAGCATTACATAAAACATTGTAGGTTTTGCTTCCTATAATACCCCATTAGCCTTAGAATTAAGTGTTGTCTACAGTAAATATGGCTTGGATGTATTTCTAGATTTACAGCTTTTTACAGCATCTGGAATATGATATGATGTTCTACATTAGCATTTTTAATGGAGTTTGTTTCTCTGAGATCATTTTCCAGCAGATGCAGAAAGAACATTGCTGAGGTTTTGTTATTATGGGATGTCTGGATATCAATGGGATATAACATTTTCTGCTCCTTCCTTGTAACAAACATAAGCTATAGCACCTTAAAGTAGCAAATGAAATTCTCAATGTGTATTATACTTTATGTGTAATCCCCTCCTTCTTCAAAACCTTATATTTCTAGCTCCCTCTTTAGAGCTTCATAAATTCTGATTATTTTTTAAATAATTTCTTATAATATTTCATTCTAATTATAATGTAATGTTCATCAGTTAGGCTGATACGATGTACAAATCAGGCTGCTACTCCTTTAAATCTTGCTGTCTTTATTATTCCTCATTAAAGGGCTTTTTTCATATTATTGTCATATCTATAGGATGGGCCAATATATTAAGCAAAAACAATTACTTGATCAACAACTTCTGGTGCTCTTCTTGGTGTCCCTTTAATTTTCTCTCAGAACATCCACCTCATGTGTGCAGTGGTGCTGGATGGACATATGCCCAGTAGTTCAGTACAGTTTTACAGGTCCTGTTTTGTACACAAGAAGTATAGTGATTCCTACTATTATGCTGGCCGCCCAATGAGAATCAATGCACTAGAAGTGACTTCTTCTCACCACCACTTGACACATTAGTGGACATTCTGAGAAGGAATTAAAAAAACATCAGGGGGTGTCATAACAAGTCTGTAACAACAATATTTAAACAGAGAAGCAAAATTATATTTTGTATAATTAACACAGAAATGCGATTTTAATTATGGGATATAGTTACATAGTTGATAAGGTTTAAAAAAGACAAGGCTCGTTAATTGCAACCTATAATCCGACTGTGTTGATGCAGAGGAAGGCAGCAAACACCGTACCTTAGATTAAAGGGATTAATGACCTATCCCCATAATAAGTCATCAACAAGACTGGACTGGGATTAAAAAGTAGCCCTGGCACACAAACCCCACCAGCCCACATACAATATCAACTCCCACACCCATATTATGGAAAAATAGAGGCAAGCAATGCATGCTCTGATAGATTAAGCTTTACTCTTTGAGCTGAAAGTATTACTGGCTGTTATCTTGTGGCTAAATCCAATAGATCAGAACTTCTCAAACTTTTTCTACTCAGGCCTCACTTGCATGCACAGACTGAGGAATATCAAGAGGAGGTCCTTGAAGGGGTCGGATTCAAATATTTAAAAAGAGATTGTCTACATGACTGACTAAAATGTATGTTTGAGGTGCTCACAATGTAGGGAACATGCTGCAGTAAAAGGTTTTCCTAAACTAATCAACAAAAAAAAAATACAATATTTAGAGTGTATATTATTGTGAGCATTAATACAAGAACAAAGTTAATTGCATAAATATGGCACCACAGCCAAGCTCCTAACATAGATACAGCACCAGAACCAAGCTCAGCATATAAATACAGCACCAGGACCAATCTCACAATATAAATACAGTCCTAGAACCGTCTTAAAGATATGGATGCAATTAAAACGGAGGAAGGCGAAACATCCAGATAGTCCCAAATGTCTTTTGGCAACTGGCTTGGGGACATATGCTCCCCAGCTCAGTCTTTCCCTAGCTGCTTATATGAGCTTTAGGGCTCTGATATGGATGAGGATAGGTTATCAATAGTAAAATTCCCAGACAACCCCTTTAAGGGGAAAAATATGTTTTCCTGACTCCGTAATAAATTCCTGGATCAACAACACATCTCTAAAAATTTAGGTCATATCACTTGTAATGTTATATCTTTCAAGAAAGGCAGCCAGGCTCTTCTTGAACTTGTTCAGTCAACCAACCATCACAGCATTGTGTGGCAGAGCATTTCACAACCTCACTGCTCTTACAGTAAAGAATCTTCTATGGGTCAACGCTTTTAACTTTAACTACAATTAATAGAATTAAGGCAAATGAACAATCCCTTTTTAAAGGATTAATGCTGCAAGCCAAGTTTATTTTCCTATGACTTTCCCTCGACTTGAGCTTCCTCTTGTCAAGGGCAATAGTTATGTATGATTTGTATGCTTGTATTTACATGAATGAATGCGTCAATGGGGTTTACCTAAAGGATTATTAAACAGAAATGTCTAATGTTTACTAAGACAGATATTTTTGGCAACCAAAAGGCTGTTTAGGACTTAGCATAATAAGAACATATTGGTATGGTTAAATAGATAAAGCCACCAACTGCAATCGTAAGCTCCCAGTTTTGTTGTGAATACAGACTGTGCGGAATCTTGGCACAAAACAAGAGGAATGGAAATTCTAAGATAAGACAGAAGGATTTTAGATTAAAGTAGTCAGGGGACAGATGTGATGAGACAGAGATATTTGTGAGAAGAGCAGCATTAATGTACAAGTACTTTTAGAGTAATAATAGGCAGTACATATGTACAAAGCTAATACATATAGTGCATTAGAAAAGATAGCAGGACCGGAAACTGCACAAGCTGCAGTGAGTGGAAAGTGAAGATAATGAAGAATAAAATATCTGTACCTCTCTACAACATTTACTGATAGCTTATAGCTCGAGATAATAAAAAAAATATCCAGGCATTCTTCAAGAGGGAAATTTCATTGTAGAGCTCAAGATTAAGTATTAGTGAGAAACCACAAAATAGTCAAGAAAGCGAAGCAAGCTACTATAGATAGAACAGACTGGAGGCAAGTCGAGATCTACGCACATTGATTTGCACACAGAGGTACACCAATGGGGGCAAAGAGTGTTGAGTGAACTTTCGAAAAGTTTTGTTCAGTCGAATTCAAACTGGAACTTAATCAATACCCCTCAAAATTGGTGTATAATGATGGTAGAGATCATATGACTCAGTGGTTAGCACTAAGTTAGTAGTTAGCAGCACACGGGGCTTAGATTCTGCATGGATTTTATATATTTTTCCTGTGTTTCATAATAATCCCATATATATTATGTACTACTTTACATCACTTGATATTTTCTGTCCACATTGGGGCTCCCAATCTATATTCACTAGAGATGAGGGAACATACTCGCTAAGGCAAATTACTCAAGCGAGTATTGCCATTTTCGAGTACATGCCCGCTTGTCTCAAAAGATTCGGGGGCCGGCGGGCATTGACTCGAAAATGGCAATACTCGCTCGAGTAATTTGCCTTAGCGAGTATGCTCGCTCATCTCTAATATTCACCTATTGGTATACTTTTTGAAAAGGTAATAAAAGGCCAATTGAACCGTGTTTTTGGCTCAGTTTGAAGTATGATAGAGTTAAATTTGAGACATGCTGATTTTTAAATCTTAGGGAATATGAAAATACGGTAAATTTAAACCCATTCTGGACATGTATTAACATTTTGAAAGCTTTATGTTAAAGTGGATTTACAGCTAACTGAAAAAAACAAGTAACTCTGCATAAAGAATCCATTACCTGCATTCACAAATATGTATGTTCACGTTACATGCAGAGCCTAAGATATCTTGAATTGTAATGCCATTTGGTATGTAGCTCAGGGCAAACTATTTTTCCACACCATCAGTCATTTCTGGTTGGCGAGAGGTTGACTGCAGCGTCTTCAGTGATATTGCGGAAAAGGCAGAGTGCAGGTGAGTGAGAAGATAACTGCAAAACTATTGGAATAGTTGTAGGAATTAATAGGAGGCAAAATGTAACTGGCCATCGGAGGGTTAATAAATATAATTACTAAAATGAATGTGTTAATTATCAGTCAATTAAAACAAAATGTTCATTTTTATTTTGGGGAATTTGGACCCATTTCTGGAGTCATTCTGGATCTAAAAAATACTGCACCTAAATGTATGCAATCATTTTTTTAGGAGAGGGAGAGAGGGAGAGAGGGAGAGGGGGAGAGAGGGAGAGAGGGGGAGAGAGGGAGAGAGGGAGAGAGAGGGAGAGAGAGGGAGAGAGAGGGAGAGAGAGGGAGAGAGAGGGAGAGAGGGAGAGAGGGAGAGAGGGAGAGGGAGAGAGGGAGAGGGAGAGGGAGAGGGAGAGGGGGAGGGGGAGAGGGAGAGGGGGGGAGGGAGAGGGAGAGGGGGGGGAGGGAGAGGGAGAGGGGGGGGAGGGAGAGGGAGAGGGGGAGAGGGAGAGGGAGAGACTCGAATAGCGCAAACCCGAGCATTTGGGTGCTCGCTCATCTCTAATCGCATCCTATCGCACTCGCATTCACCTAGCACTCAGTGCGATGCTGCCATCATTGAAAACAAGCTGTGATGTGATGAGAGGGCATGCAAAAAATTGGACATGCTGTGATTTGTTTCCCGTATTGCTTCGCGGTTCGATGGGATATGCGAAAAAAATCGCTCATTTGTATGACCCAAGTGAAAAGAATGAGTTTCATATTCATGCAAGATTTATACAGCTTGCAATGCACAAGTCTTGCGTGATTTTCTCCGGCTGTGTGAAAACGGCCTTAGAATCTGCAGTATTTTTCGAAAATGCTGCAGATTGATTAGAAGCAGAAATTTTTCGCTCCATATGAAGGAGATTTTTGGCTTGCACTGTAAGGACGGATTCAGATGAATATGGTTTTCTTCCGTTATGTGGCAGTGATAATCACGGTTGCATAACGGGACATAGTGTGGGGACGATCAGGCGGCACCTATTGTCCCACGTTTTTTTCAAACTCCTACGCTCTGGCACGGAGTTTGAAAGGCCGGCGAAGAGGAAGAAATTCCCTTCGCTCAGGCGCAACTATGCTGCGTACCAGAGAGCATAGATGCGCCTACGCTCGTTTGAACCCGCCCTCAATGCGGCAAAATTTCTGCAGCAAGTTCTGCTGCGAAATTCCATAGCATTTACAGCCTCTGAGAAGCCAGACGAGGTCACATACATTTTGAATTGATGTGGAATGTCGGCTGCGGAATGTGAAGCGAAATTCTGCAGCAATGCAGAATGTAAGTGAATGGGGTTTTAGCTAACCTCATTCACTTATAGTCCATAGCATGCTCTATTTGTGTTTGGAAGTATCATGGACATGCACTGTGGAATTCATTCATTGTGACTTAAATGAATTCTACTGTGAAAATCTCCACCAATGTCCACATCAAAATCTGCATGTAGGTTTTTCGGGAGATTTACTCCATGATGTGTGATTTGACCCTAAAGGCAAGGGTGTCAAACTCATCCTCATTTTTTATTACATCAGTATTATGGTTGCTTTTGAAAGGGCAGGACAAACAGGCTGGACTAGATGGACATTGTCTTCATTCGGCCTTACATACTATTAGAGATGAGCGAGTATACTCGCTAAGGCACATTACTCGAGCGAGTAGTGCCTTAGGCGAGTATCTCCCCGCTCGTCTCTAAATATTTGGGGACCATCGCGGGTGACAGGTGAGTTTTGGCGGGGATCGGGAGGGAGAGAGGGAGAGAGAGATCTCCCCTCCGTTTCTCCCTGCTCTCCCCGCTGCTCCCCGCCGGCCCCCGAATCTTTAGAGACGAGCAGGGAGATACTCGGCTAAGGCACTACTCGCTCGAGTAATGTGCCTTAGCGAGTATACTCGCTCATCTCTACATACTATGTTACTATGTTACATACTATGTTAGTTTGTAGGGGCTTATTCACATTGGCGTATTTACACTTCATATTACACACATAGGATTTAACGCATGTTCTGCGGACAGTTTAAACACCATTGATATTTACTGGGTATTCAGACGTGTTTTTCACATGTGTATTTTATGCGCATGAAAAAAAATTGCAGAATGTCTCATCTTGGTCCTAATGGTATTATGGACAGAAATTGCTCATTAAAGTCAATGGGGTTGCGTAAATACACAGTAAATAGGAAAAATGTATGTATACTTAGCCATGAAGGTAGGAAAAATCTATGGAACCTTCTTGCACACAAAAAAACCCACAAGAAAGTCCAAATACGCACAGTTTTTGTCCATACAAATTCTGCATGGACTGAAAATGCATATGTTCATGTAAATGAGCCGTAAATGTAGCTTCTCCTTAATGTGGCTATGGAGCTCTATGCGCTATAAGGGCTTTTTCAGTCAGGCATAATCCCTTTATCCTCTGTCTCTACTCAACCACCCACATGGCAGGAGACGTTGGAATTGAGCTATGGTTGAGCATGTACATTGCCATTCCAATCAAACTCTACAAGAGTGAGTAAAGGTATTGAGCAATGCTCATCACTGTTTAGAGCATGGGGATCCCCACTTCTAGGGACTCCACCTATCTACCATTTATCAACTTTTCAGTGGATAGATAATAAATATTATAGGGGTTGTACCAAGAGCAACTTTTACCACCTATGCTATGGATAGGTGATAAAAGTCTGATTGGTGGAGGTCTCACGGCTGACGCCCCCACCACTCCTGGTTATGGGGGTCCCATGCCACTGCTTTCTACTTCAGTGGGACTGTTGGAGATAGCCGAGCACTTGTATATGATATTTCCATCATCCCTATTGAAATAAATTGAGCGTCATCATGCATGCTTGACTGCCACTCCAATCAGTCTCCTCTTCACTGCAAGGTGTGCAGTGAACTCACAGTAAGGAGGAGAGGTCGACATGGTACTCCCATTATGGGGGTCGGTGAGGGTCTCAGTAGTGAGCCCAACCATTAAGACTCTTATTCCAGACTTGAGTCTGGAATGAAGCTTAGCTTCATTCACTTGAACACAGCTGAACATTATTATTAACTCTTAATAAATCTATTTTTGCGTGAATTTTAAAGGGAACTGTACATCTTGTTCTCTAAGTTACTTCAGGTAAAATGCCAAGGCTTGTGTAATTGCAAAGTTTGTTGGGTCATTAGAAAAGTCAAAATAACTCCACTGGCCACATCAGGAAACGTAACTTCAATTTTAGGGAGGTCAAAGTCAATACCATAGGGAATCATGATCAAGCTGAATACATAATAACAGGAGGCGAATGTTGAACTCAGAAAGGCCATGATGAAAGTACAAAACTTGCAGAAGACATTGCTGCATTACATGCCAACGGGATGAATTGGATCAAAAATTGAGCGCTTCACAAATTTAATAATAGAGTACACATCGAACACTAAACTCTCCAGACACGGATAGGAATCAGATACAATGTAGCAGCTACAAATTGCTTCTGACAAATCACTTGTAACTGATTTTTTATATAAATGCATCTGTTGCTAAACTTAATTATTTCTCAATGTATTTATGCAAGTCCATGATACCGCCTGCCATAGAGATGGATAAACTATGTGACTGCACACTACTTACTGACAACTCCCAGCCTTCAAAATGGATCTGTACAGCACGACTGAATCAAGACCGTGTGTACAGTTGTCATTGATGGGGTTGTTATACAAAGACAAGTCCTTTTTTAAATGTAAGCTGTCCATCCCTACAGCTTCCCTCTCAATTCCCTGTTATAGTGGAGCCAAGCCTCGTCTAAGCAGACACTATAGCAATACATAATGACCATCCGTATAATGGTATAATGCATAAATGCAATGAGTCTGCAAGATTCTGAATTACTCTATGTGCCCCTTTGTGATGCCCATAGGCTGTAATAAGGCATATGGATAGGGATTGTTGTCCTGAGGCAACCCCTTTAAATGCACCCTTATGGAACCTATAAATTAATGAGGTCATCAAGAAGTTGATCCGCGGTTTAAGTGATCTTCACGCCGGCGCATGCTCAATGTCATTTCGGAGCTGGTGCCCGACAGAAACACTTCTCTGCTGGTCTGTGGACTGGTTGGTTGACTGGGAAATGGATATTTCAGCCAGCCAGTCATCTTTAGTTTGTGAATATTTATTCTGGCTCCTCCTCAGAGAGGACGCCTGTTATACTTCTGTCTGAAGGTATTTCTAGTCTTGTCGGCAGCTTCTTGTCCTGATCTGAATCTCTGTTAAGTCTGCTGATTGTTTATGTGTTTGTTTAGGGTGTTTAAATATCTTATTGTCTGTACACTCATAGTTTAACACACATAGTGTGTCATCTAACCTTTGCCACTATTCCCTATCACCATCTATGGAAAGTCAGGGTCACCCCAGGTACTTGACGTGGGGTTGGCCTCACCAAGGCATTTAGTTTCCTTTGGACATTTTTGTGTCATCTGCATTTACTGTGTGTGTGTGTATATATATATATATATATATATATATATATATATATATATATATATATTTGTCCTTTTAAGGTGCAATCAATTCATCCAAATCAGATGTAACAGTAGAGTTCAATGAGAAAACAACATGACTTATGTAACAGATACAATATGCCATTCAGCATGACTACAGCAGTCTTCATTCTGTGCGATACATCCTTCAGCCCCAACTGACTTCTTCCTGTCAGTATCTGTCCATCGAATTACATAATTTTGTGTCTCAGTTACCACGAACTCTACTGGTCACAGAATAATTCACATAGGACTTTTTTGAGAACAGAGTATCTCCTATTCAAGAACTTGTCTTCCCAGCCAACCCATGAAGCCAAAGGAAGTTATGGACATTGACTCCCAGCCAATTCACCAAGCATGTTTCATGCCTTACAGTCCTACAACTCTTAGCCTTGTCTGTTGCAAAAGTCCTGGCTTAGATAAGCTGCTAGTTGTTTGAAATCTTCTCTACTTGTAGATAATCCCCAGGACTGTGGAATAATTCTTTTTCAATTGTTTGATGAGCTTTTTCAAATCAATTTCCAGACTTGTAATCATCTATATAACCTTACTGGTATCAGGGAGATCTATAGAACCAGGCATGGTGATAGGACAGCTCGGGGTGGTCCTCTACCCTCCTTTTCTGGGGCATAAACAACTGGGCATTTGCGACATTAGGTCTTACCTCTTCTGTAGAAGCTGATTCTGCTTATTATTTTACTCAGGCCCAAGTCCAGTGGATCGCTGGCAGGTTTCGGGAAATCCATGATTATACTTTTTTTTTTTTTTCAAAATCCAAATTTTTTATTTATTTTTAACACAGCCAAACATACAATAACAAATTGCCTGAAACCTTAATTACATCACATGTGATCCCGGCAAGGACGGCGCCACACAGGCAGAAGTGCGAACCGTGACAAAGGTCTATCTAGCCTAGTGTGGAGACATCCTACTAACAAAAGAAGACGGGGGGATACATACATCGGTTCGTGGGTGAGGTGGGGAGGGGGGGGGAAGGGCAAGAAGGGGGAGGGGTCCAAGTAAGCTCATCCACGGCGCTACCGAGCCAGCCAGCCTCTCAGGGTGCTCAGTGGCCTATCTGATCACGTACCTCCCTCCACAGACCCCAGACCTCTACAAATTTTTCATGGGAGCCAGTGGCCCAGCCGGAGAGCTCCTCCAAGTTATAAGTCAGGTCCATTCTGTCCCTCCACTGACTCAGGAGGGGGGGAAACTTTTGCAACCAGAGAAGAGGGATAAGTGCTTTGGCCGCGTCAATTGCATGGGCCAGCAATTTGTGCTTGCGAGGATTAAAGCTACTCGTGGGCCTCCACAGAAACAAAACCTCAGGTGAGAGTGTAAAGCCTGGCGAGATCTTTTGTAACGACACAGTGATCTCCTGCCAAAAAGCCTCCAGTACCGGACAGCTCCACCAAATGTGTAGATAGGTGCCCGTGTCGCCCCCACATCTCCAGCACTTGTTGTCAGGGGAAAGTTTGCGGTCAGCGAGCCACTGGGGTGTCCTATACCACCTGGCAAGGAGCTTATAATGGGCTTCCTGCGAGGTGATGCAGGGGGAAAGCCCGTAGGCAAATTTCAAGATTATGTGTGTTTCGTGGGGTGACAGTGTGATATGTAGCTCTTTTTCCCAGGAGTATAGAAAAGCTGGCTTTGCAATTTGTAAGGAAGAAGAGCAGGATTTGCGAATGAACGCAATTTTCTTGCTGCCTGTTCTACTGTCCTTCACTGCCTTCTCAAATGCGGTAAGAGGTCTAGAAGACGTGAATGTCTGGTTAAATTTCTTAATCACTCCTTCAATCTGAGCCCGTTGGAGGAATGACAGTGGCTGGTCGGGCAGCAGGGACCCCACTATCTCTCCCGGTCCCAAGTGTCTCATAGCCTGGAGCTCACTGAGAGGTCTATTGCTAAGTGTCATCCAGAGTCTCTTCATACAGGGGTCCGGCGGCAGTCCCAAGAGAGCTGGGATAGAGCCTATAGGAGTAATGGGAGAGGGCGTGGGCGCCAGTGTCTCCCTCCGCAGGTCCCACGCCTCGCAGGGTCCTCTCAGTAAAGGATTGAACCCTTTGCTCCTATATGTATTCTTCCTAGTGAACCACAGATCCGCCAATGCAGAGGTCCCATACAATTCTGCTACCAACTGATATAGGAGAGGGTCCTCTCCAGTCAGGGCGAGTCTCTGCCAGTTACTGATGTGGGAGGCTATGTAGTAATCATATACGTTCGGCATACCTATTCCCCCCTCATCTCTTCCTCTGATCAGGAGACTATACGCCAACCGGGGGCTCCTCTGTCTCCAAATAAACTTTATGAACAGGGATCTAAGGGTGTCAAAGAAGCTGGCGGGCAAGTGAACCGGAAGGGATCTAATCTGGTAAAGGACGATGGGGAGTATGTAGGTCTTTATGAGGTTTTTCCTCCCAAACCAGGAGATGTACGGTACATCATAGTTCTGGAGCAGGGACTTTATTTTAGCTAGCAGCGGGGGAAAATTTGCAGGGTAGAGATCCTCTATCCTCCCAGTTAGTTTTACTCCCAGAAAAGTTATTGATGAGCTGGACCAGGAGAACGGGGAGCCCGCCCTCAGCCTTTCAAACCTAGCTTTTGGAATCGCGACGCCCAGGACTGTTGATTTGTTGAAATTAATTTTGAAGTTCGAGAGTGCTCCGAATTGCTCTAGGCAAGTGACCAGTCTCGGTAGCCCACTCTCCGGATTTGTAATTGTAAAAATAACATCATCTGCGAACGCCGTAGCCGATAATTCACAGTCTCCTACTCTTAGTCCCCGAATCTCCTGGTCCAGTCTCACTTCCTGCAGGAGGGGTTCCAGGGCTAATATAAACAGGGAGGGGGACAACGGACACCCCTGGCGCATGCCATTACTTATTTCAAATGGAGGGGAAAGGGTGTTATTAATTTTTAGCCTAGCATGAGGCTCAGCGTATAGAGTAAAGATGGCCTCTACAAAGGAGGGAGGGAAGTTGAAATGTAGTAAGACAGATCTCATATATCCCCAGTCGACTCTGTCAAAAGCCTTTTCGGCATCAGTACTGACCAGAGCGAGGGGGATTTTCTTTGCGTTAGCATACTGAATTGCATGGAGAATACGTGTGCTATTGTCCCTTCCCTCCCTGCCCCTCACGAAGCCAGCCTGTTCTCTATTTACCAAGAGCGGGATATAGTTCTCCATTCTCCTGGCGAGAAGTTTAGCCCACATCTTGACGTCCAAGTTTATCAAAGAAATGGGCCTATAGCTGCCACACATCTCCGGGTCTTTGCCCTCTTTATGGATCAACGTGATGTGGGCTTCCTGGGCCTGCCTTGGTAAAGAGCCGCCATTCATGAGATTATTAAACAATTCTGTTAGTCTCGGGACAAGGATGGGACGTAGGGATTTATAATATATGAGGGGGAGGCCATCCGGGCCGGGGCTTTTACCCGGAGGGGATGAATCAAGGGTTTCGTTTACTTCCTTTTCTGTTACTGGGGCAAGTAGTGAGTTGGCTGATTCCCTCTCCAATCCGGGGAGTTTAAGTTTTTGTAAGTAGTTTGCGATCTGGGTGTTAGATTTAAGGATCTCTTCCAGATTCCTCCGAGGTCGCAAATTGTAAAGCTGGGAGTAGAAATGTTGGAATTCGACCGCAATGTCAATGGAAGAAGTGACTTTAGTTCCCGAACGGGCCTTTATTATATCAATCTGATTTTTTGCGCGGGCTTTCTTTATCTGTGATGACATATATTTACTTCCTCTGTTGCCTTGGACGTACACTATATGTTTTAGATGAAGGCATCTTTTGTTAAATCTAGACCTCAGACATAAATTTAGTTCCTTCCTGAGCGCCGTCAGCTTATTCAGGTTTTCTTTACATTGCTTAAGTTTAGTGGAGTACTCTAACTTCGCGATTTGCCCCAGCAAGTTGTCTATTTCCCTTTGTTGTAACTTCTTTTTTCTGGAACCTAAAGCTATTAAATGGCCTCTGATAAACGCTTTATGCGTTTCCCACACAAGGGCCGCCGACTGGTCTCTTCCAGAGTTAAGTCTGAAAAATTCCTCCAGTTGTTTGGAGAGCATCATCCTGTCGTCTTCAGAGTCTAAAAGGGCAGGATTTAATCGCCACCTCCACTCCTTAGGGGTGTTGGAGAGCGTTGTAAGGTTCACATGTAATGGAGCGTGGTCAGAAATAGTGGTGGTATCAATCACTGAATCCACCAAAAAAGGCAGGAGTTCAGAGGCTATAAGGACATAATCGAGCCTCTGAAAAGAAGCATGGACCTGAGAAAAATAAGTGTAGTCCCTTACGGAGGGGGAACACTGGCGCCAGGCGTCCACCAAGCCCAACTCAGAAAGGGCTCGATGTAGCCTCTTCAGTTTAATTTGTGAGATCTGCGAACGTCCAGTTGATGAGTCTACTAAAGGGTTCATCGTCAAATTCAGGTCACCCCCTAAGATGATGGGGCCCACAGCGAATTCTTTAAGGGTCTCTAACTGCCCGACCAGCCAGGGAACCTGACCCGAATTCGGGGCGTAAAAATTGGCCAGGGTAATCTTAAAGTTTTGGATGTGTCCCCTCAAGAGAATCACCCTACCCTCCTCGTCGGTGTGCTGTGCTTCGCATGTGAAGGGGACAGAGCTATGGAAAAAGATAGAGACCCCCTTGGAAGCTGAGGTTGTGTGTGAACTGTGGAAGCCCAATGAGAACTGTCTGCCCGGAAGGGCCAAGCACTTACCCCTCTTGTAATGGGTTTCCTGAAGAAAGGCGATTTTTGTGCCATATTTTCGAAGAAGCTGAGCCACACTGTGACGCTTGAATGGGGAGTTGATCCCTCTCACGTTGAATGAGGAGACGCGGAGGAGCTCATTCGTCTTCGGCTGTTGAGAGAGAGGCATGGCAGACTAAAAGGGTGACCTAGAGTAGAGAAGGCTGACACGTGAGTAGTTCCTTAGTATTTTATATGAGCTTTCTGTATCGTAAAGAAAGCGATAAAGGAGGGAAAGGGTACGCAAGGAGGGGGAAAGAAACACAAGGAAAGAGTAATACGAACTCTAAATATGTGAACGAGTGATCAACAAGACCAGTCAGTCCAAGGACGGTCAGTGGAGGCGGTGAGCAGTACGATAAACTCCTCCAAGGGAGCGATACCGGTAACAAACGCTACCAGGCAGAGAAGACGCACTGCACCAAGCCTGCCCTGACAGACATCCCTGGAGGTCTGAAACATAAAGCAAAAGCAAGCATTTAAACTTTCAAAGGGTACGGTTATCATGAGTCAAAACGAGAGGGTCAACCGCGATCCCTGTGAGCCATATGAGCGGCTGGACAACTATAAGTCCAAACAAGTCCACCCGCTTTACGGAACCTCAAGTCCGAACACAAAGACTTCCCGGCCTGATCCTCAGCCTGTCGTAGATACAAAACGTTTTCAAGCATTTTAGGACGGCTTAGAGAGGGTGAATCACCAGACTCTCCCCAAGGGCTCTGGGTAAAAGCATCCAACTGAAAAACTGCTGCTGAAGGTTCAGTCGCCCGCGGGTGTGTTGTCCCGACTCTTCTTTTTTTTGTTTCTGGGAGATTTAGCGGGACCAACTGATGTCCAAGCAGACGGGGAGGGAAGCTTTGGTAGGTCAGGCAGCCCCGGGAGTGGCAACCAACTCGGGAGATCCAGCGGCTCTATTTCAAGTAGTCGCCAGCACGCCTGCAAGTCCCCAGGGTCTCTGATATTTATCCTGTGACCCCTGTGGGAGAAACCCAGGCCGAATGGAAACAGCCATGCATACTTGATACCCTTTTCCTTGAGTATCTCCAGCAGTGGCCGAAGCAGGCGACGTTTGGTTAGGGTGGTAGGGGCCAGGTCCTGGAAAATCTGCAGAGGAGCCTCGGCATATTTTAAATTTCTATAATTTCTGGCGGCTCTCAAGATGGCGAACGCGTCCTGAAAAGACAACAATCTGCAAATTATGTCCCTAGGAGGATCAGTGTTCGCCGGGAGGGGCCTGAGGGCTCTGTGAATCCGTTCTATTGATATTGGGGCGGCCCTCTCTGGACCAATCAGGGAAGAGAAGATTTCTTTCGCTACCTTAGAAAGACTTTCCGTGGCCCAGGACTCCGGAAGCCCCTTGATGCGAATATTACACCTCCTATTTCTATTTTCCAAGTCCTCCTGCATCAGGAGGGCTCTGTTGAGGTGATCCTGATGCAGCTGCAGAATCTGGGCCATTTCAGAAGCGTGGCTTGTTAAAGAGGACGTGGATGTCTCTAATTCCTCTACTCTTCTCCCCAGGTGTCTTATGTCTTCTTTTATCTCCCCCAGCTCAGACATTATAGGTTGCATGGCTTTCATGATTAAGTCCTTCATGAAACCCTTTGAGACTGTTTCCCCATCTTCATTATCGGAGCTAGCTCCCTCCTCCCCCTCCTTACTGTGAGCTGCAGCCGGTGCCATCTTGGCTGGGAACAGCGGTGAACGGGGGCTTTTTTCTTTAAGGAAGCGCTGCATACCGGCTTGTCCTCCGCTTCCCCTCGACGTCCCAGCGTGTTCCGC
Source organism: Eleutherodactylus coqui (assembly GCF_035609145.1). Taxonomy (NCBI): domain Eukaryota; kingdom Metazoa; phylum Chordata; class Amphibia; order Anura; family Eleutherodactylidae; genus Eleutherodactylus; species Eleutherodactylus coqui. The sequence continues at coordinate 76,155,066 of NC_089843.1, read as the reverse complement.
GGCTCTCTCCCTCCCGACTCTTCTCATTTCGTTGCTTGAAGAAGCTGCTGTGACCTCCAGAAGGTGTCTTGCCGCCGGAGCTCTGCTCTCAAGCGGCCATTGAGCACAGCGGTCAGGCTCCGCCTCCATGATTATACTTGATATATTTTTCTTTCTGTCAAGAAATTCACACTGATTCCACAGGCTGGTCAAACTTGAATATGTTTTATTGTAAATACAATGGTAACTTTCGTTAATAATCACATTTCTATGTGTACTTTGGACCACCAGTTGCATTACTCCTCTTTACTGAATGTGGGCAGGTAGAGTCTACTGGTGAGATACAAGACGTTTCGGCAGCAGATCTAAACTGACTTTCTTTGGTATGCAGTCAATCTTGGTATACTGCTCCTCCACAGCCCACAAGGCGACTAGTTTCAGCTTCTTTTGTGCACCAATTGGGAGAAACACGCTCACACATCTTAGTAATGTTGTTTTCTCTACTGAACTGTGCCACACACCTTGGCACCTCTGCCCTTCCGCTTCTGGTACTTCACAGACCCCATCATCATTTAAAAATAACAGTACATCAATACTGTCAAACAAGATAAAACAAGATTAAAAAGTAATACAACATGGTGTGTCTGTGTGTGTGTGTGTGTGTGTGGGGGGGGGGGTTAACCCTCTTATTGTGATATCACCCATTTTGCAATAAAGGTCAAATCAAACTAAATGTTTGAGGTTCAGCTAAAACAAGGTGCTACAAAATCCACTCTAACAAAGTTCCTATCTGATGTTTAGTCTTTAATGTAGTGATATAGGAGAAAGTGGCAATATGTGAATTTTAAAAAAATATATTATTACAATTTTTAGTGCCTCATTTACTAATGTTACCTTTATTTTTATATAATATTTTATCAAATATTGATATGCCCATGTAGGAAATATATTAAAGAATACGTTTTAAATGGTGCCCTTAGTATTTTTGATTATTTATTGTGTAGAAATTGTGAGGCTTCTGTGTATCCTTCAGAGAAATGATCCCACTACTAGTGAACCTACTGATATTCGTGTGTCAAAATTCTCTTCCTTCCTACTTAACATCCCCCCTTTTTCTATATTTCTGTCTAGCAGTCACTGAATCCAAAGTTTGACTGACACCAATGATTGTCATATTTACATTATGTACATTTCAGGAAAGTTGAAGAATATAAAATGCAGAATTTAAGGCATGTCAGTATAAGTTACAGTGTTTTTCCTGGATGCCTCCTTTACATCGTAGTCATTTTAGCATGTGGTAATTTATGGGAATTACATTTTTAACTAATGCAGTTTTCCATCATATAGAGCCATATCAAAATCTGAATTGGTAATTTGATTTTATGTGCACCCAAATTGTGCAGTGCATGACTACAGTACTTTTATTACCAAATCTGAATGGGGCTCAGCAGGGGTGTAGCCAAGTGTAGGATAAACTCTGATAGTGGCCAAGGCAGAGGTTTTAGAAGGTGCCATTTCCCTCTGTCCTTGATGTTCAGCATGACAGCTGTCTGATGGACAGTCATTCATTTAATTGTCCTCAGTTACTCCTTTCCCAACCAATTCCTAATACTCCTAAGGATCTTTCACATGGATTGGAATCAGCAGTGGAATTTACTATCATGTGGAAAATTCTGCACCAAAATCTACAAATTTAAAGTGCGAATTTTGATGCAGAATTGAAAATTACTTAATTCTGCCAACAATTTCACATTAAAACCCACATTTAGACAATTTTGGTGCAAATTTTCTCAACTGCAAATTCTGCTGCAGGTTTGAACAATTCCATCCCATGTGAAAGGTCCTTTATCTATGCAGAAGTCAAAAAAATAAAAACAGAACCATTTTTTCAACCCAAAACTGTGCCATTCCAGTCAATATTGCCTTTGGAGATTGCCTACTCTGTCTAGCTATAGGTTGAGCAGAGGTAGCAATCACACTCAGACAGTAGCGACTAAACTAGCCCCCCCAAACCATTATTATTACAAATAGTACAAGGAAAGGTAGGTAGGATTCCCTTCTACAAATTTTGTATCGGGACCCAGGAGCTTCCATCCAAGCTAATGGTGCTCAGATGAAAAATGGAGAACATAATCATGATACCTAAAAGTGAGTCACTTTTTCCCAGCACTGCACAGATCCCCAAAATTGTTCACCCATATAAACCCCCTAGTGATCATTTAAATATGCACCTGTGGATCTAATGATCTCCATTACTGCATGGTTATGGCCAACTCTTATCTTCATGTATTTCTCAGCATTGTGGACACCATTAACCCTGACCAAATCCCCAACTCCATTGCTGTAATGAAGCCCCATACTTGCAACAAACCTTCACCATGCTTCGCTGTTGCCTGCAGACACTCATTATTTTACTGCTCTCTTGCCCTGCCGTCTATTACAGACAAGTATTTCACATTTTGACTCATCAGTCCAGAGCACCTGCTGTAATTTTTCTGCACCCCAGTTCCTAAATTTTCATGCATAGTTGAGTCTCTTGGCCTTATTTCTAGATTGAAGGTATGATTTTTTTGGCTGCAATTATTTCATGAACATTACTTCTGGACGGAATTCTTTGAACAGTAGATGCGTATATCCGGGTCTCACTTGTTTCTGCCTGTTCTTAGCTGATGCTACTGCTGGACATCTTCCAATTTTAAAGGGAAGTAAGCATGATGTGTCTATCATCTGCTGCACTAAATTTCCTTGGCTGACCACTGTGTATGTGGTCCTCAGTTCTGCCCATTTCTTTGTGCTTCTTTCCAAGATCTTGAAATCCTAGTCTGATTTGAAATCTTTGCCTGGGAGAAACCTTATTGATGCAGTATAACTACCTTGTGTCTTGTGCTGTGCACAGTCTTGCCATGGTGTATGACCTGTGACATGAAACAGTCGTCTACAAGACAGTTTCTCACAAGAATCCACCCTTTTCTCACCATGGGCACGCTAAAAACGCTGACTGTTGCCCTCATCCACTCTCAGCTCGATTATTACAACTCGCTGCTGATTGGCTTTCCCTGCTCCAGACTCTACCCCCTCCAATCTATCCTGAATGCGGCGGCCAGGCTTATCTTCCTGTCCAGACGCTACTTGGACGCCTCTGCTTTGTGCCAGTCACAGCACTGGCTGCCTGTCGAATACAGAATTCCATTCAAACTCACTACCATCGTCCACAAAGCTCAACACAGCACCGCGCCGCCCTATATTGCATTCCTCATCTCAATTCAACACCCAGGTGCACCCTGTGCTCTGCTAATGAAATCAAATTAAGCGCCCCTTTAACTCAAACCTCTCATTCCCACCTCAAAGACTTTTTCACAGCAGCACCAGTCTTGTAGAATGTGCCACCCAAAACTATCTGGGCAATTCCTGACACAGAAAACTTCAGGCATGCTCTGGGAGCCATACCATATCCCCTAAACCACACCCCTCTGTACCCCCCTGGATAACATGCTCCCTGTCCTAGTGACTGCAATCTCAGCCAGCCACAATCAACTACCCCCTGCAGTCATACCGATTCAGCCACTATATGGGCTCAATTTGACCATTGTCTATATATATAGCATCCCGCACTCTCCACCTCGCCATACGGTGCACATCTCCAGCCCCTTTACCTTCTGTATCACCTCATTATCTGTAGTATGTAAGCTAGTTGGAGCAGGACCCTCACCCCTACTGTTGGAGCAGGACCCACCCCTCTACTGCTATACAAATAATTATTATTATACAACCTCACCTTTGTAGTGCAGTTTAGCACTACATGCAGTTTTCCTCATCCAGTTTTAAACTTCCTACACAGCTGCTTCTGTTTTAATTAATGACAATGTTTCAACCTACATATGAAAAGGATGATCATTATCATCTGATTGGTATAATTGGTAAATGATACCCCAGACTATAATCCTACTAAATCCCTGACTTTGTGCAAGTGGATCTAGAAGAACTGATGCTGTTTTGAAGGCAAAAGGTGGTTATTAGAGATGAGCGAGCGTACTCGCTAAGGCAAACTATTCGAGCGAGTAGTGCCTTATTCGAGTACCTGCCCGCTCGTCTCTAAAGATTCGGTTGCCAGCGCGGGTGACAGTTGAGTTGCGGCAGTGAGCGGGGGAAGGGGGGGGGAGAGGGGGAGATAGATCTCCCCTCCTTTCCTCCCGGCTCTCCCCCGCCGCTCCCCAGCCTCCCGGCGGCACCCGAATCTTTAGAGACGAGCGGGCAGGTAGTCAAATAAGGCACTACTCGCTCAAGTAATTTGCCTTAGCGAGTATGCTCGCTCATCTCTAGTGGTTATACCAAATATTGATTTTGATTCAGTTTTCTCTTTTATTCATTCACTTTGCATTTTGCTGATTGACAAAAGTAAACTACTGACATTATGACTTTTGAGTTTCCTTACTTTGCAGCATTTTTCCCACATCCGCCTGAAACTTTCGCACAGAACTATAAATTACACTATGGTTTCGTTAACAATTGTCAATGTCACCATTAGAGATAGACAATACTGATTTTCTTTTTACCTGTTCGCATATACATATAAAGGATTTGGGCGGAAATTCCTTGTCTTCTTATCTTCATTTATTTCACAGATTCTATTACTTGGTAATGAATGTATCTTGGTCTCATCACCAAGATTAAAACTACGATATGAAAAAGTTCTTGAGCACTATCTGCCATCAGAGATTTGAATCTCAAGATCAGATTCAGCATGGGAATCTAGACTGTTAGCACAATCCTGCCAGGTCTCTTGAGTACTATAACCTCAGGCATTCCTTAGGCCACAGTGTTTAATGGGTCCAATTATTTTCAATAGCAGAGCTGCACTTAAAGCAACCGCCCAAAATAGTCAGTCACGTGCATGGTTATTATGATAATAGTCTACTTATAAAAACGGAATTTGTTCTAAGTACTTAGAAAGGAATTCGAAGAGCATGCGATGAGACATGAACATCAGGCAAAGTTTACAAAAGGATAGTTTTTAAGGTAAACTTTTTTTTCCCCCCTTCGTGCTGAGTGACTGCATAAATCATAATATATCACTTGGCAGTGAACTAAGCAGGATCAGTAGAACGGGAGCACTTGCAAACTTTTCGTACCCAAATATGATTAATGTGGACTACACATATTGTTGCACATGGATACGCTGTTCCAACAAGGTATAAACAAGCAGCACAAAAAAAGGAGCACAATTCTACATTGTACTAAATACAAGACTGGCAGTGAGATCCATCATGTTGTGATCTTAAGTGTCTCACAAGTAAACTTTAGTTCTATACAATACATTAAGATGTTTTTGTTCTGCTGCTTTAACAAAAGACACATTTACTGAGTTGGGAGTGCTGTAAATAAAACTGAAATAGTTGCAAAAAGCAACATGTCACGATTGTAACCATTTGTACAGTACTTGCGTAACTGTTTGTACCGTTTTTAATCATACTTATTATTTTATAGCTGTCTAAATTGAATGAGGGCAACAGAATTTCAAGATCTTTAATCTTCAGTGTTTCTGCTGTGGTTTCAAAATACCGTAATTGGTAACCAGGGGCATCTAATCTGTGGCAACTGAATAAGTATATGTGTCTACGTCTGAAAACTTCTGAAGATGCCACTAAGTTTGCACATTATACAGTGCCATCCAGTTAGGGCTGCTGAAGCCCCAAACAAGAAATTTGATTGGCTAACTCAAGCTCCATTCACACACAACGATTCAAAGGAATGACTGAACGAATTAACTTTTTTTTTTTTTTTTGCATAGAAATGCATAGCATGTAAATGTTTAGATAATCTCCATTTCTCTCATTAGCTAAAGTGAACACTGTTCATTGTTTGCTCAGGTGGGCGTATGTTTATGCGAGCAATTTCTTGCCAGCAGGTTTTTAATTAGTGTGAAGAAAACCCATTGTCTTCCATAGGCATGAGTCATTGTGTTTATAAAAGGTAAACAATCACCCATCCCCTTAAGTTGGTCAGTTGTTCAAGACTGAACAATTGCCATTTAAATGGAACTACAAGTTTAGTGATCCAAGGAGTTCTTTAAGTTGACTGAAAAGTCATCTTAAACAACCGCCAATGACAAGTGAGCAATTTTTTCACTTTTACACTGAGCAATTATCGCTCAAATTTGTTTGTTTGAATGAATTTTGAGCGATAATCGTTACATTTAAATGGGCCTTAACCTAAAGGTCCTTTTACATGGGCATGTAATGTGCCTGTGTTAACAACCACCAGCTGACTATGAACATGTCGGTAAGCACTCTTTATCTCCATCTACATGGGCAGATTATGGGGATGACCAATCATTAACATGATTAATCATGGCCAAACAGCTGTTATTGATTAGCTGCACACCATTTTAAGCTCCCCTAAGTCAAGCCAATAGCCAATGAACAAGCATTTGCTTGATCATTGGTTGATCACTTGTTCATTTACATGGGCCAATTTAGAGTGAACAAGCATTTGTTTACGCAAGCTAAGGCCATATGCTCCTAAACTTTTCATTCTGAGAGGATGGGGGGGGGGGAGAAAAAGGATATATGAGTCTGAAACGTTGCTATAACGAAAAAAAATCATCCTTTGCAATTCATCCAGAAAAGTGTTAAAATAAAAAAAAATACATACTCACCTGCTCCTGGCAGCCGGAGTTCAGCACGGCCGGCCTGCAGTGGGTGTGAAGGGGGTGTGAGTCAGACCTGCCCCCTGATTGGCTCAGCTCACACCCCCTTCACACCCACTGCAGGCCGGCCGCGGGGAACTCCGACTGCCGGGAGCAGGTGAGTATGTATATTTTTTTTATTTTAACACTTTTCTGGATGAATTGCAGGGAAGGGCTTATATATTTAAGCCCTTCCCGACAATTCATCCCACACTCGCCCGCAGCGCATTGCTTTCAATGGAGCCGCTGTATTGCCGGCTCCATTGAATGCAATGCGCTGGACAGCTCCGGCCCGTTTCTAATGAAACGCGGCTAGGAGCAGATTTTCGGGCGATTTTCGGGCACCGGTCATGCGATTTGCGGATGCGCATCCGTCATGCGATCCGCAAATCGCGCGAAAAAACGCCCGTTGACTAGGGCCTTAGCCTGTTATGCAACTTCTTCTTTTTATAAAATTCTAAGTAAAACCCCTGAGGCAGTAAGGGTTTAATAGGTTGTATTCAGCAGTTGATATATTTTATAAAACCAGGTGCAGCCTTAAAATAAAATTACCTTGAAGGACGACTTCTTCACTCTGAACTACTTTGGACATGGGAAACCGCTGTGTCTCCATTACTTTAACTCAGGATCATACATAAAAATCCACATCTCATTCATCGTCACTAGTTGATAAAAGAAAGCATCAACATCCTACCACAAATTCCTCAGAGTTCGCCATGAGGCTTGCACTTGGCCATGTTTTTGATCTGCTGAGAAACATTTCACGACCGACTTGTCAAAGCCTTCCTAATGTTCAGATGATCATAAATTATGGATCCATCTGCTTCTCTGAAGATGTTCAAAGCCTTGGATACTGTCTTAGTAGAAATTCGCTGGTTTTCCATAGTTATGTCATGGATGACTTCTGGAACAATCACCACTGGAGATTTCCCAGAACTCCTTTGAGGTAAAATCGGCAGAGAATCTGCCATGTTGTCCTTAAGCCTGCATAACATAAGAATCCCACATAATCATAGATCATGCAAAAACTTACTCAAAAGTATTACAAGGGTTGAGCTTTCAAATAATATAACGTTCATTTATGTGAAAACAAATTAAGATAGCAAAGTCAAGGACTTATCAGCACCCCCTCATATAACACCCAAATGACTTGAGAGCTTCCTTCTTCTTCTTAAGCATCTTTCTAAATTACTTTCCAGAATATACAAGCTCATACTGGACTCACATTATATGCTGATCTACATTAGGGCCATGGAGTCTGAATTGAACAGGAATGTTACAAAGGTTGACATCAATTTTATCCCCAAGCACTCTTACGAGTCTGGCTGTGTCAGAACACAAGAGAATTCTTGGAAAACTCTAACAAGGGTGTATAAGACTCCTGTCTTCCATTTAAGACCACATTTATCTTCTACTGATGCTTGCTGGAAATGTCAATCAGCCCTCGGTACCTTAACCCATGGTTCTCATACCCTGTGTTCCCACAATTCTGAAGTCCCGTGAAGTTTATATTAAAAAAAAGTATATATGACTGACATGTCTCCCACCTAAACTAATTTTAATCTGGGCCCCTACCTCTAAGTTTACACCAAGAAGGCACAACCTTATGACCTAGAAGCTAAAAGCTACCAAACTATTAAAACCAAAAGATTGATGCTCTCAGATATCTCCTACTACACAGCAGTGGTTTGGAAAAATTGAGCAACTTCACGGGTTTTAAGAAAACAACAACAGTGTTCATCTCTGTTTGGAATAGATGGGATGCTTTAAACTGGACTCTTTAACAATTTCCCTCCCTTCTCTTTCGAACATTTGGCCGTCTGAATGTTTTCAGCATGGGTAATGTTTCTGGCTCCCAACCTCTATTATCCCTTCTGGTGCTTCTTATTCTAGAAATAAAGACACTATTATTTCATGGTCTGTGCTCTCAATTCTTGTTTTCATGTCCTGTTGGACACTTTCTTCATATTTTGTTCTTTAAATGTTTTAAAAGGTGTTCTGATGTATCTTTAATGTTCTGATACTATACAATTGACTATGGATAACCTTAATATGACAATTATTCTTTTCACAGATACATCTATCCTTGCATTATGTGACTGATATTAGAAACTGAACATTTTCAATTAAGAAAGATTTCAACCACTGGAACCCCCACTGATTCCCAAAATGGGGGACCCCTGTCCTCCCTGTTTCGCAATTCAGTGTTGCTTCTTCCTATTTCTGTAATGTAGCAGCAGGTGGGCCACTGATCGCACACGTCCATTCATGGATCTATTTATTTCAATGGGGCAGACAAATAGCCAAGCGCTATGCTCAGCTATTTTAGTCTGCCCTATTGAAATGAATGCAGCAGGCAGAGTGGCATAGTGCTTAGCTATTTCCATTAGTCCCATTGAAATGGAACATTATTGCTCCATTCACTTCAATAGGGCTATTGAAAACAGCTGAACATAACACTTGGCTATCTATCTGCCCCATTGAAAGAATGGAATTGCGCATGTGTGACCAGCAGCCCATTTGCTACTTTATTACAGAAATAGGGAGAAGCAACACTATATTGTGGAATAGGAGGAAACGGGGACCCATTTTTGGTATTTGTGTGGGTGCCAACAGTTGAACACCTACCTATCTATAAGTTTTCACCCATCCAGTGAATGGATGAAAACTTATAATTTCCTCCATTAACCGAAATACCCCTTTAATGAATTAATGTATCATGTTTTACATTGAAAGCTGTTAAAATTAGTGGATCTCAAGAAAAGACATTAGTATTGTGTTAATTCATAACCACTAGAAGATGTCATGGGTAAAACTCCACCCTTGGTTGTATACCAGAGCACATCATCTATGAAGCCTAAAAAATAATGAAAGGCAGAGAACCAAGGAAATACATGAAACGGACAGGAGATTTTAAAGTGGAGCATGCAGTACTTTTAATTTTAGTGATATTCAACTTACACTGATGGAAATAAAACTGTTGGAAACCCTCTTTAAAGTTCGTTGACATTGTATCAATGTAAATAAAATGCTTTAGGCAAGACTAGGATTAGCTGAATGTATATGTGGACCTTTGAGGGCAATACAGTCATGGTTGAACCCCTATTCTTGTGTAAACCGTGTGTACCTACATTGCTATGGGTCATCAATGTCCAGTAGAGAGTAGTTCTGCCCAGGTTTGTCCAATGCTGTCACCGACTCAGAGTAACACAGCCAATCAAAATATTACTTTGTAGTAATCACTACATCATAAGTAATTAAATTATGCAAGGGCTCCAGAGCACAGTGTTTTAGAAGAGAAAGGGTAATAATTTTAAAACATGTAGACTATTTGAAATGTGTGAAATAGAGATGAACGAGCGTACTCACTAAGGCAAACTACTAGAGCGAGTATTGCCTTATGCGAGTACCTACCCGCTCATCTCTAAAGATTCGGGTGCCGGCGGGGGAGAGCGGTGAGTTGCAGGAGTGAGCTGGGGGGAGAGGGGGGGGGTGGGGTAGAGAGTGAGAGAGAGATCTCATCTCTGTTCCTCCCCGCCCTCCCCCGCCGGTCCCCGCCCCCTGCCGGCACCCAAATCTTTAGAGACGAGCGGGCAGGTACTCGCATAAGGCACTACTCGCTCGAGTAGTTTGCCTTAACGAGTATGCTCGCTCATCTCTAGTGTGAAAGTTTCTGAATAGATGGGTTCAGTTGTGCCCATTAAAATTTGTGCACCCTCTCATATGGATATGATCCAAGAGCTGTGCAAACTCACCTAGAACTATACATTTGTCACTAAGTTCAGTGAATGCAAACTTGCTCTGCCTTACTTTACAACAACTTAACTTTAGATTCTTTGTAGGTTATGCTCTCATTGTCATTCCTTTAGGTATATCTTGTTTCATGCTCCTAGTATTCCAATATGATCTTCTGGCCTTATCAATACCTGATAGTCAAGCTGATACGTGTTAAGCAAAATGCCAGCTCATGAATCTTTCATCTTGTTATAAAACCAGCAGAGTGTAACTTCATTTTTTCTGCATTATATCCAAATGTCATTGAGGGGGGTTAATGTCATCAGTTTCAGTGGGAAATGCAAACACTAAAGTTCACAGGTATACCTTATTGTATAATATATACCTGACAATTTATGATACTTCATCAAAGTTTACTTTCGGAGAGTTCTTTTTGTAAAGAAGTGTGAAATACTCCAAAGTAAAGTGTGAGATAAACTTTAGATGGTAAGGGAAATGTTGTAGATTTATAAAATAGTTGGTCAGAGATGTTATGTACAGTTACAACCAAGATTATTCATCCCACCCATTTGCATATTAGGTTAATTTGCCATATTTATAAACTTTCAACTGTTTAAAAAAACAAACACGAACAATATAAAAAGCTCAAAACAGCTAATGTAATGAGTGATTTCTCCAAATTCAACACAAAATGTGACTTTTAATTGCTATTGCAGTCTCAGAATAATTCAACCCCTTCATGACAAGCATCTTCAGTACTTAGTAGAGCACCTTTTGCTGTTATGACCTGCTACAAATGTGATGCATAACCAGACAGCATCCCTCAGGAATCCTAGCCTATTCACTATGTGCAATGACTTCCAGTTCACTAATATTCTTGGGTTAGCTTGCTGCAATTACCTTCTTCAAATCTCACCAAGGATTTTCCATGGGGTTCAAGTCAGGTGACTGTGATGGCCACGCCAGAATCTTCTAGAATTTCTCCTGAAACCAAGCCTTAGAATCATAGAATGGTAGAGTTGGAAGGGACCTCCAGGGTCATCGGGACCTTGGTGGATTTTGAGGTATGTTTCCATCATTGTCCTGCTAGAAGGCATCACATTGTCTCCTAGGAATTCCTAATAATTCATTGAATCCATCTTGTTCTCCAGATGTTGCAGGTTTCCAGTGCCAGAAGAAGCAGGGCAGCCCCAGAGGATCACCAAGACACTGCCATGCTTCACTGTAGGCAGGGTGTTTTTTTCAGCATATGCCTTATTCTTCCTCTTCCAAACATAATACTGATCCTTAGGCCCCAAAATTTCCAGTTTTTGTTTCATCATTACACAGAACAGAATCTCAAAACTGCTTATTTATATGCTTTTGAACATATTCATCCAGACTTTTCTTGTGCTTTTGAGTCAGCAGACGTGTACGTCTTGGAGTTTGAGCATGAAGACCTACTGCGTTTAGTATGCACCTTACTGTGCCACCAAATCTTGTTGAAGGTCCTTTGCAGTCACTCAGTGGTTTTTGACCACCTTTCTCCTGAAGAATGTGGTGGCAAATAATGATAGCTTCCTATTTCTGCCATGTCCATATTGTGTAGGCAATGCTTCTTTATCTTTAACTTTGAACTTGTAGATTTTTCTACCAGTTGTATCTCTACGAATATTCAGTGCCTATGCTATCTTTCTGTATCCTTTTCCTTGTTTGTACAAGACAATGATCTCTTCTTTTTAACTTTTTGGGCCACTCTCTTGCCTTAGACATATTTCTAATATGCATTCAAATGTCACAATCGAAAACGTACTAGCCAGTCCAGATACTTGATATGTTTTATCTCAAGCACACCTGATGCAAATAATGAAGCTCTTGATTAGTTGCATCAAGTATGCTTTAGACAACACCTCATTTGCAAATGTGTATCCTTATGAGGGATTCTATTCAGGGGCTTGGATAATTCTGAGACTACAATAATTATTAAATGTGACATGTATTGTGTTGGTCACTTCTTTGACAGCATGATACATTTTACATAAATCACTTCATTATTAGTAGTTTTCTCACATGAAGTAATTTGGTGTTTTTGCCATGTAAATAATTCTACTATAGTCTTTTATACTATTTTTTTCATTAATTTATCCAGATTTTAAAAATCTCACTATATGGGTAGAACAGGAAATGAATTATGCTTGAAGAAAGTGTGGAATATTATAATGCCTGACTCAAAGAATGTGAGAGAACTCCTTTCTGAATATGTCTTCTTGGAACAAATTAAATCTATATTATCCCGCCTGCCAATTTCAGACACAAGAATACATTTACATTAACCTTGCTGCCAATTTAGGATGTTGCACAAAATTCTAGTGGCGGAATTGTTTCTGGAGAGGTGTGTAGTTGTCAAAGACAATTATATTTTTAATAGGTCAGCAAGCAAGAATTTCAGGTAAACATGTTGTATGCCGGCTTTTTTGGATATTTGGTCAAATCTGCAATTTGGTAAGGAATAATAGGTGCATTATGTGACTTCAGTTAAATTGACTTCACCCTGCTTCACTCAGTAGAAAAACCTAGTCGCTTATAATTCTTTTCTTTCCTTTTTACCTAATGAAATAACACAGGTTACAGTGAACTTAACCAAATCAACAAAGAACCTTAATAAACATGACATAAACCACATTAACCATTTTAAGGTAGCGGTATGTTTTAAACTTACGAACAGGCACCATGATTTAGGTCCAATGTCCACGGGTGGATTTGATTTGCAGAACCTACGCGGGGCACCTGCAATGGAGATCCGCAAATCAAGTCACACATAGGGATACCTTATCATCTGCAAAACAATTAAAACCATGTGGGTGTCATTTTTCCGTATGCTCCATTTTCTGCGGATTCTGTCCAATCCGCAGCACACCCTCAGCTGACACTATGGATGTGCCACGGATCCGCAGGAAAACAGGAGATTTTTTTAAAAATGCAGAAGAAAGAAGATCCGGCCAGGATACAGGAGACCTGCACCGAATCCGACAGGTAAGAAAACTGTCCATGGCCGTGGGCACGAGTGGATTCTGTTAGGGATTCCACACTCAGAATCCATGCATGCCGTGGACATGAGGCTTCAATGGCATTTTTCCTTTGTCAAAACAATAAAAGTTTAGGTCTAACTGTATGTTTTAATCATTTATATTACTATTTGGGTCAGAGATATATGAAATATCAGAAAAGTATTTTAAAAGGGGATTTATTATTTTAATTGAATATGATTGTTATGAAGGAGAAACTCTTGATTTCCTCAAATGGTTGAGGAAGTACGGGTGGCTGGGTCCTTAGGAGGCAGTGATCATGCTAGCCTTGAATTTTAAATTAAAAAAAGGAGGAAGACCTGAGAAAATCCAAACCTCAAGGTTGGATTTCAAAGTTAGCACGATAGCACAAGTTTGAAAAGAATGTGAGTGTATCTTAATTTATCTATACATATACTGTATTTTATATGTCTTATGCTTGAGAAAGGCAAGTGGAGATTGCCAAAACACTTTGCATTAATAAATTAACCCTTTGTGATACGGGTTCACGGCTGATCTCTCTGGATTCCGGAGAGCGGGGATCTTTTTTCTTTCATTGATAAGGTTGGATTTCAGAAAGACAGGTTTTAATGAACTCAGAAAGAGAATAGGAAGAATCCTATGGCTGGATGTTCTTAAGGACAGAAATGCCCAAGAAGGTTGGGAAATATTGCGAAATGAAATTCTCAAAGCACAATCATTAATAATCCCTAAAAGAAGGAAGAACGGGAAGCCAAAGATGCTATTGGATGCCTACAAGATGAAAATGGTGAATTGGTTAAGAATGATGTTGAGAAGGCTGAACTTTTAAATTCCTATTTTGTATTTGTTTTCTCTCAGAAAGTAGATGGAACATCAGCTGATCTTCCCTGTGCTATTGGGGGAATAAAAGAATGCAGGATATCTGTAATCAGAGAGATAGTGAGGGAACATATAGCTAACTTAAATGAATTCAAGTCCCTTGACAATAAACAGATTAGTTTCCCCCTCCTGGGAACTCAAGCAATCAGCTGCAATCTGTGGAATAACCTGTCAGTAAGTGTTTAGTTTCCCTGCAGCACCACCATACGGGTTGCTAAGTGTCCACAGTGTAAACAGTGTCCATTCAAATCAGTGGTTTGTCTGTATGATGTAGGCCAGGACGGGTCTTCCAGAGAAAAAGATACTCTTTGTAAGCCTTCTCCGCTTTGGCTAAGAGATGATGTTCCTGAACAAATGACCCCCTTCTATTAACCCCTTCCCATGGTTCACATAAAACTCCTGCACCATTCTCATCAGGATCTGGCTATAACTGAGGGCTCAGTCACACGGGCGCATCGGCGCCCGTGTGACTGTAGGTAGCAGACAGCGTACCGGAAGACGGACGTCTCTCTGCAGCGCCGGAGGAAAGAACATGTGACTGGCTTCATTGCCGGTCATGTGTTCTTTCATCAGCGCTGCAGAGAGACGTCCATCTTCAGGTACGGCCGTCTTCTAACTGTCAGTCACACGGGCGCATCGGCGCTGGTGTACGGGTGCCGATGCGCCCGTGTGACTGGGCCCTGACAGCCAAGGTTCTCCTGCAACAGCTAGGAATAGAAGTATTGCAGTGCTTTATCTGAGCAATCACAGAATTGCATATTCAAGTCTCCTCCAGGGACATAGAAAAACAGTTTACAAAATGATCAAAGATAATATTCAGGTAAAAATACATTTAAAAAATCTGTTTTTGTGCACTTATCACTTCTTATGTCAAAAAAATAATAATACATATTTGGTATCACTGCATTCACAACAACACATAGAATGAAGTTTATGTATTGTTTATTCCACATAGTTTTTTCTTTTTTTAGTGTTCATTAAGTCAAAATACCGTTTTTGTCCACTTTGCCTTCCAAAGAATGTACCCCAAAATAATGTGCCTAAAAGTTATAGTTTGTCACACAAAAAAACCCTCCACAACTCTATTGATGGAAAAGTAAAAAAAAGTTATGCATCTATGAATGCAGTGATGCCAAAAATATGTATTTTTTTTCCAAAAGAAAGGGGTTTTATTGTGCAAAAGTGGAAAAACTTAAAAAAAATTATATAATGTTACTATTGTCATAATCATACTTACTCACAGAAATAGATTATCATGTTATTTAGGCCCCATGGTGAACGCCATAAAAAAAATGGCACAATTGATGTGTTATTTCACTCTGTTCACCCAAAAATGCTAATAATCATACCCTACATAATTTGTTGTCCAAAATAATACCAATCAAAAAATTCCATCTCAGCATGCACATGCATTATGTGAATATGTAGACAAAAATTTTTTAAAGCTGTTTGTAAGGGTATGTAAGAAAAAAAGGAATGCAATTGAGATGTCTGAATGGAACGTAAATTTTATGTCCATAAGGGCTTATTCACATGAATTTATATCAGACGGGTTTTCACACCCGGCCAATATGCATGCTGCCCCTCTGCAAGGGGAGGAGGCGGGATGGGGCTGGAGCTAGTGTACTGAGCTCCCGCCCCCTGCCACTGTTTGAAATGGGAGGGCCGGGACTGGGCTTAGCTCCGCCCCATCCCGGCCCTCCCTTTGCAAACAGCAGGGAGGGGCGGAGAGTGGACAGGAGCTCAGCACACTAGCTCTCGCCCCTTCCCACCTCCTCCCCTTGCAGAGAGGGGCAGTGTATAATGGCCGGGTGTGAAAACCCGGCTGATATACGTCCATGTGAATAAGCCCTAAAGGACGAACATATGCTCAAGGTACAAACACAAATAATACAAAATACAATATAAAGAATCTAAAAAGTGGGGAAACAGGGAATATGATCTTACCCTTCAAATGTGAGGAGACCCTAACTAAAAACAGAGCGCTTGCCATGATGAGAGTGACCCCATGTCGTTGCCTGGCAGCAACCCTGACTTTCTGTACTTGGTGACAGGGAATGTGGCAGAAGATGGATGTTACTCAGCTAATTGTACCACAAATGTACAGGGAACTGGATGGACCAGACAAAATGAGAATATCAGACAGGACTTATCTGAGTAGAGATGCAGGACTGAACCATAAGCCACTGACTTGACAAGGAAACACTTTCAGAGAGAGAGAGAGAGAGAGAGTACTACCGGTGTCCTCTGTGAGGTGGAACTGCAATAAATGTGTACAGACTACTGTTGATTGTCCCCATGGGATGCACACCTCCAAGCCAACCTATCACTCCATAAACGGGCAGAGAAGTGTCCGCGTTGGCATCCAGCACCAAAATGAACTGAGCTTGCACTGGTGTGAGGATCATAAGGGCTGGGGCTGATGCCATGATGTCACTTAGGTCCCGCTCTTCCAACACAGCCAGCAAGCTGTGAGAAAATTGCTGTTTTTCCAGAAAAAAGTAAATAATGCTGAACTGCAATACCAGACATAGCTCATAGACAGACGTGGTACTGTTTCTGGAAATGGAGCAGGGCCTTCTTTTAGTCCTGGACAACAACCTTCCTGTGATGACATATATGGACGTGCCATCCTGGAGGTGCAGGACTACCTTTGCAACCCGATTGGGATTCAGGCACCACCTCATACTTCCAGTAGTTACAAGGATACTACAAAATGCTAAATGCTAATCTAGAAGAATAAGGAGAGAGCTATTGTCCGAGCGAACGTACTCGTTTAGGGCAATTGCTCGATCGAGCATCGCTTTTTTCGAGTAACTGCCTACTCGGGGCGAAAAGATTCGGGGGCGCCGGGTGGAGCGGGGGGTAGCAGTGGGGAACAGGGGGGAGGTCACTCTCTCTCTTCTACTCCCCCGTGCAACCCCCCGCTCACCCCCGGCGCCCCCAGAATCTTTTCGCCCGAGTAGGCAGTTACTCGAAAAAAGCGATGCTCGATCGAGTAATTGTCCTAAACGAGTACGTTCGCTCATCTCTATTTATTTTCCTTGAAGCTGGGGTTTGTATACCTCTGATAGTGAATGTATTTTGTGTGCTGCTGCCAATTTTGGTTTCTGCCTCTACTGTATGTTGCAGCCATGGTTTAGCATGCACCTATACATTTCTATTGGGATATATTTCCAATGGGTAGTGCTGACCCCCCTTTTTTTTTTTTTCTCTTTCTATACAAATATTGTGAAGCTTTGGCTGCCTTCACTGGGTCGTGCACACCAGCCGCCCATTTACCTCCTGTCCCTCCTATTAGAACATCTATATAGTATCCTACCCTCACCGGTTTTATTTGTAGGCTTAGTCCCAAGAGAGGAGCATTTTGAGAGGTAGGAACTCAGCTTTCCCAGGTTAAGATATCCACCTGGTATTAATGTTAGGACCCATCTGAGAGCTTGGTCACCTGGACGTTGGTAGATGGGCCAATGTAATTTGATCAAATTATATACTAAGAACCTTGCATTATTTAATGTGGTTAGATTATAGGTTTTCTATACCTCTGATAGTGAATTTATTTTGTGTGCTGCTGCCAATTTTGGTTTCTGCCTCTACTTGAAGCTGGGGTTATATTTTGAAGCGTAACTGTTCCTAGTGTGCATAGATAGATAGATAGATAGATAGATAGATAGATAGATAGATAGATAGATAGATAGATAGATAGATAGATAGATAGATAGATAGATAGATAGATAGATAGATAGATAGATAGATAGATAGATAGATAGATAGATAGATAGATAGATAGATATGAAGAAAAGGAATCATGAGCAGAAGAGTCTCTGAAGGATTATGTAAGGTTCAAGCCTAAACCTGTAGGGTATTTTAAAGTTCAACCTAAATTATCTGTGCATCTCTTGAAAAGTCTGAGCCTTGGGCTCTCATTATATATCAGAATATTCACATCTGTGGTTGAAAGAACAGCTTTTCCTATAATAGTTGAAGTACTGTTTTTTGGTTATTTTTTATTTGTACTTGTTTTGTTTTACATTTCATACTGTTATCAGCTCACCACACTTCCAGTACAGTCTTTAGTCTAATATTCATTTCAGTACATGTCTTGCGAATTCTAAACAACACTAATACTTATAATACGACTAGAATTGCTGCAGAATGTAAAACTCCCATTTCACAGACAACACTAATATGGAAATCAATAAAATGCCATTTAAAAAAACCCATAAACTCAGTTAGATTGGGATTCATTGGGTCTAGCAGAACAAACAGTGAGTCCAACAGAGAGTCCAACAGTGAAAAAACCCTGACGTCTACCTACAGTATTCAATATCCTACCAGAAGTAATTGGATACCTTTGGCCCTAAAGAGACCCTGTGGCATACTCTCCACTAATGCCTGATACACTTGAGTTGGTATTTCCTTCCATTCATTCTGCAAGTTTTCTCAAAGTTCATCTCAAAAAGATGTTTTGCCCCATCTACAATGGTACAAGGAACATCATTACTGAACAGCCGAGCAATGGAAGAACGGTATAGGAAGTGACGAATCACAATACTCGATCTTCAAATCTGATGGACATATATGGGTGTGAAGGGTGCCCGGGGAACACTTGCCCATTGGTTGTAGTGGCAAGAACCATGAACAGGGAGGTATACCTTGACATTCTAGAATATAATATGCTGACGACAATATGGAAAAATTCCGAAAATAGTCAGCAATACTTCCAACAAGACTATACACCTAGTCACAAACCCAATGCTGTTTTACATAGATTTGAGGATATGAATGTCCCACAATCTGACTCAACCCTACTGAACAACGCTGGGATGAACTAGAACGTTGGGTCAGGAAACAAAATGTGTCCATCTTCTTTGAGAGAACTCACCAGACCTTTGCAGTATGAATGGAGGGAAATACCAGCTGAAGTCTATCAGTCGTTAGTAGAAATTATCAGTATCTGATGTCATTAGGGCCCCATTATGTAATAATATATGGAAATAAATACTACTTTTGATTCTTTCTCAGCTGTCCAATTACATTTGATAGGATAATGTAAATATGGTTGGCTTGCTAGTGCTTGGTTCATTTTATGACCTATAGTAGGCCAATATATCAAGTTATATTATCTTGACTTGCTTTCGTAAGGCTATATAATGTTATTACTTTTTTAGCAATCTTCAATCATCTCCTGTATAGTTTGTACTTTATTTATTTCTCTTCTTCCTTTCCTGTTGCCCATCTGCATTTCGTATCTACCACAACGGCAAGTATACATTGATATACACTGCTATAGATAAAAATCACAATGCAGATGTCTTGCCATTTGTAATAGTCTTAAGGCCATGATGAGTAAAGGGCCTGCGTACTTTATTTATGGCCATACTGAAAAGATAATACTGTATAATGTCTAACATGATCACAAAGGGATGTACATGTAAGCCTGTAGGATTTTACATGATCCTTTGATTAAGCATGTAAGAGTGAAACATTTCATGGTCACGTGGGTATTCCTGTAGAGACTCTGGCAGCTGAGCAGAGGCCACAAATGCACCAGAGCTGATGTAATTGTGGATTATCTTGCTTAATTAAGCCTGGAGCTCTTTCTGTTTTGGCAGCGGAGATGTTCTGAATCTGGGAGGGAGATATAAGATATTCTGAGTGTCTTGGCATAGTAAGAACTGCGTAGAGATTCGGAGCTGTGGATAGAATGTAACATGAAAGCAAATACAATTGTTTTGTCAATTCGTCCAAGTAAACTATAAACAGCGCTCGAACGGTAGTGTATGCCTGACACATGAAATAATTGAACAGAGTCCGGAGGTGCCAGCAGCTATTGAATTATTTCGCTGAATAATTAATTCTCTTTTTATAGAAAAAAAAGCACAAAAACAAAAAGGAAACAACAAACATGGAGACAGACAGCATTGTAACATGTGTGCGTCGCAGAAATAACTGTTTCCTTTTTTTTGTCTAAATTGCGATATGCATATTTACTCTGCCAAGCCGGTGGCAAACACGTCAGCAGCTCTAAACTCTGTGGCTCATAAGAGAGTATTCCTTCGAGATGAGCAGATCTTTAAAGGCTCCTCTTAGTATTTGGCATCGGTGACGATCAGCTGATCGCCCTAGGTCCTGCTCCTAGCACTTCCCCTGGAAAATAGTTAACTTTGCCAAAGGAAGACGTGGCGAGTCACACATTTGTCCCTGAAGCGGATAAATGTAATATTACATGACAGCCATTCAGATGAAGGACCATCCTTGTAATGGATGGGCTGCTCAAGTCTACCAGGCTGGGCTCTGATCTATGTCATAGAGTGAGATCTGAAATGGGGGACCCGTTTAGATGAGGTCCCTATGGTCTAATAGGGCATGTAATAGGGGATTGTCTTCTTGGAACAAGCCATTTAAAATACTGTTTAACCAATTTTAATTGTAAGAATTTCCTTTGAAATTTAGTTTTGCTTGAAAATCAATGCATCTATCTGAATATCTTGAACATCAAATTATATATATGGATTTTAGTGATAATACAGATGTGTCCTTCCTTAGGCTTATTTCACATGGGCGATTTCATATCAGGCAGTAAAACTCAGCCCAATATCACACTCACCAACATGCAATTTCCCCTCAGATGCAAGGTGTTTTTGTGTCAAAAACTCTTCGCATCACTTCAGGGAAGTAGCGATCCTCTGGAGCAGCTGATAGCTGCATCAGAGGATAGGCAAGTGTTCCCCATTATATTCAATGGGAAACATTGCACTCGTGTGCATTTCACATGCCACGCAATGCTTTTGCTGGGCCATTGAAAACAATGGGCGATGCATTTCGAGCGAATGGCCAAAGTTAGAACAGGCCATGATTTTTTCCAGCACCGGGATGTGGGACAAATTGCTCATGTATATGATCCTTTTAAAAAAAATGGGGTAAATATTTGTGCAAGATTTTCTCAGCTGTGTGAAAGCGGCTTTAGGGTCCTTTTAGACGAGCTGATTCTCGTTTGAACGAGTAAGTGACGCTATCGCATTTTGAATGAGATAATTCCATCTAAAAGCACCTTTACCCTTCCTCGTCGCTCTCGTATTTTGAGATGTGGCAAAAGATGGTCAGCTCAGGAAAGAAAAAAAACATGACTTCATGCTATGGTGTCAGGAATTGTTTATGTTATGTGCCTGTTTGTGACCCTCTAGTGGTTGTGATATGAATTGCATCCTATTGAGTATGTTGCAAGAATATATTAAATTTATATAATACAAAAATGGGAGTCCTAAATAAAATTTGCAGAGAGCTATGCACAGTAACACAGAGAAACCTGTCAATCAGCGGAAAGAGGGAGGGTGAGAGCGGGGGAACGTGAATATATGAATATGAATGAGCCACCTCACACCCCTCCCTGCCTGACGCTACACTGTTTAAAAACTAATATTTATAAAACTGCTGAAATGATTGGTGTAAATGAAAGACCCCTGAAATCATTATGTCTATCACTATACCATTCTGCCTGCAACCAGGGAACTATAGGAGACCTAAAAGGTTCCCTTTACTGTAACTGTTATCCATTTTTTTCAGTGGGAGAATGGAGGAAAAAGCAAAAAAATTCCTCCACTGTTTTTGTGCTTTTTTTTCAAACCCTTTATTGAACTTTTTTAAAGTACAGTTGAGTCCCACATATGAGGGAACAATTGACTACGCAGAGTGATTTCACAGTTTAAGACACTGAAATAGAGAATTAAGTCCCAGTGTGTGTAGGGGGGGGGGGGGGTAAAAAAAAATGAACATCCTAACAAGAAAATCAGGAGAATAACCCATAATAGACCAGTTGTCATAAGCCAAAGAATTATTCTGACTAGTGTGGCCAATAATGTTTATAAAAGTCACACATATTGTATAGCCAGGGTATTGTTGCAACTTAGGTCAATTAGATTTCCATTCCGACCATATGACCTCAAACTTGGGTGCTTTTTTTTTCACTGCTTACCGTGTAGTTAAAATAACATGTTAATTTTATTTCACGTGTTGGTATAAATACGAGCATACCAAAGACAAATAGTTTTTTTTCCCACCAATGTATTAATGCTTGTATTTTACCACATAAGTTTAATAAATATATATTGACTAATTTTGTAAATTTTTTTTTAGAGGAATAGAAAAATTGTTGTCTTGTAGTTTAAATTATATATTACCGTATATACTCGAGTATTAGCCGACCTGAGTATAAGCCGAGTCAATTAGTTTTACCATAAAAAAGGCAATGCTCACCTTCCAGACGGCGTCTGTGTCCCCGGTGCGATGGTCTCCGCGTCAATGCGGCAAGCTGCTTGAGAATTCTCCCCGCTGTCATTTCTTTGCTCTGTTTTGAATTCCCCCACCGTCAGCGCTGTGTAAGTAAGTGCTGTGATTGGATCGAGCACCAGCCAATCACAGCCGGTGCTCGATAAACTAATCACAGCCATTCAGTGATGTCATCCACTGAATGGCTGTGAAAGATCGAGTTCCGGCTGTGATTGGCTGGCACTCAATCCAATCACAGCGCTAACCTACACAGCGCTGATGGCGAGGGAATTTAAAGCTGAGTAGGGAGATGACAGCAGGGAGAATTCTCAAGCAGCTTGCTGCACCGCCAGGGAGACCATCGCGCCAGTGACACAGACGCCGGCTGGGAGGTGAGTATTGCATGATTTTTGTTGTTTTTTTTACCTCACTCGAGTATAAGCCAAGGGGGGCTTTTTCAGCATTAAAAAATGTGCTGAAAAACTAGGCTTATACTCGAGTATATATGGTAACTTTATTCTACATGTCATTAATAATTCAGTAGTATCCAATTTTTTTTGTTTACTACCAGCTCCTGTACTCATGCAAGGTACTCCATGATGTACATTTATGCCAAGGTGCATCAGTGTGTTAAAGCCAATGGGGTATCTTATTTATTACAAAAATAACAGGTAAATGCCGTTTTGGCTGTTAAGACACAATCAAATATTCAACCCAAGACCGAGTCAGACCATCCTATATGCTTTGTACAGTTTCAGCAAACTCTAAATTGACACGACAAAATCTGTTAAAAAAGTCAAGTTAAACTTTGCTGAAACTTTCTCTTAATCCGCATCTTTCGGCAGTACTTAGAGAAGATCTTGTTATTCCATTTTTTTGTATCTAATGAGAAGCCAAGCCTGTTCCTCACTATGAACTGTAACATCATTATTCAGAAGTTGAAAAACAAGCCCAAAATAACCTCTTACATTGGCGTAATGCCTAAACCTTCAGTAATCAATAGGATCTTCTATGGAAATTTTATGAGCTGTAGATGTTTCAACATCTTTCATCTCTGAACTGGAGTTTCATTAGATACAAAATGAATATACAGGTCATGATAAATAAATATCAGCAGGTGAAGTGGGAGTGGCTTTAGAATATGGGAGAATTCTACCTGGCAGGAAGTTTCAAATACATGAGTACAATTACAAACCTCCCTACTTTATTTAAAATCCATTGATCACAAACCCAAATTTCATCATTAAGTAATTTCAAATAAGTAGCTAATAAATTCTCCGATCTAGTGTACTGTGACACAATGCCATATTACAACCCAACAACCTCTTTTAGGATCAACCATGATGATCCACAAAAAGCAAAGCTAGGAGAAGTTATTAAGGTATTTATGATAAATGATTTCATACATTTGTTTTACTTACTCCTAATAATAAACTCATTTATCTTGTCTACAGAAGCCAAGGTGGTGCGAAAGGTTCCTCAACGCCCATCTAGCTGCACATATGCAGGTTATGTTGGGACAATGTCTTCACAGAAGCCCTAACATGGATCACTATTCTATACAATATTGGATAGGGTAAAATTCTAAAATAAATAGACATCGTGGCCTTCTGAAAATAACACCAAGCCCTAATTGTGAAAATGGAGCATATGGATAATCAACTGCCTTGCAATAACTTAGCATCCCATATTTATCTATGTATGTCTAAATAATGCTAATAAGTGTGAAGTAAGTGTTCATTAGACAGCCTCAAAGAGATTGTGGAAACTGTCTGGAACTGATGCTTAGAATTTACCACTGTATATCCAAAAGGATTCTCCTTTATTCAGATACGCAATCTAATTGTGAAAAGAAATAGATACCTGTCTCTGGGTGGTAATAGAGACTCTCAAAGTTAAAGCCCTGTTTCATGGACAATATCATTGTTCAGCATTGCTAATCTCTCCACCCTCAGCCGACGGAATTCCGGGCTGCGGTATATATACGCCGCAACCAGCCATGTGAATGGGCAAGTAAACATGAGGTTTAGCCACGACTTGGTCATGGCTTTCTCTCGTTCATGCGATGTCGGCAGCCAAAAATCGCAATGCCCATGTGAAAGAGGCCTTGTGGCCCATTTACACTGGACGAATTTCGGGCAAATGATGCCCAACACTCGTCCCTGGACATACTCGCTCCTATGCTGTCATACATGAGCGAACATCACTGGCTTGCTCAGCAGAGGGCTGGAACGGCTGGAGGAGATTTCACTCCTCGCTCTCTCCCGCCCCTCCTATTAACTTAACACAGCGGACGTTCAGTACTGAACAGCCGCTGCTAAAGTGAATGGAGAGGGGCGAGGGAAATCCAGGAGTGAAATCTCCCCCAGCCACCCTGGCCCCCCTGCTGGCTGCCCTGTGAGCGAGCCAGCGATACTCGCTCCTCTGTAGCAGCACAGGAGCAAGTACGTGCAAGGACGAGTGTGGGAAATACTTTGCTCGACATTTGTCTAGTGTAAATGGGCCTTTAGTCTGCAGAAAATATAAAGTCAGTGGAAAAATAAGATTTTCTCATTCATTTGCTGATTGGGTCAACGATCATGCAAACGAGTCTCCTGACAAGTGTTTTTGCCCGATTATTGACCTGTGAAGTAGTGCCTTTACCTTTTCGATGTCTCAATAGACTGTTTCATAGTAAATATGCAGACCGAGAAGCAAAAAAGGTGCAGGAAAGTTCTTCACATCAGAAGTACAAAACTTTATTTTCTCAACATAGAACAGGCACAGTACGCAAGCATTAAATTCAAAACAGCACCAATCACAAGCATAAATTTAAAATCACCTACTCACAGGTGAATACTATAGCAATCAGGTAGGAGCAGCAGGTGTGGCAGCTCAATGCCCTCTGGGGATAGAGACATTGTGGCACATGTTGTATCACATTCAATAGCAAAGCTTACGATCTCAAAGACCAGCTTCTCCGTCATGTGCGAGAACTCCCAGCACTCGCGCAACTGTCAGCGCTTATCCATAGTATTAGGATCCAGAAACAATATCCAAACGAGACCCAACAGCCTGCAAATCCACAGCGCAAGGACCTACAGGACACTTCCCACAAGAATCCTATTGGTATAGGCACACTGCTCTAAATAGACTGTTTCATAAGACCAAGTCTGAATAATTCTTCCTGTGCATTGCACTCTGCATTGGCATTCAATCATATACATAAAGCATTGGTGTGGAGCTATAGTTCAAAAATGTATTTAAAACTCATCAGAGCTAACATTAGCCATCTCTATGCTCCTATCACTTGTAATTGTCTTGTCTTGCAAAAATGAAATGCTTTAATAAGACTTAGAAAAGAAAAGGAATTAGCTGCTTCTAACCAATATACTTTTCTTCAATCTGCTAGGGACAGTTATCCCTTTTACCATATTCACCCTCATATAGGTTATATCTAGTTTGTTGTACCTGAGACCCCCACCGATCCTGAGAACAGGGAGTCCAGTGCCCCCTCTCTTCCTCACTGTGGGCTCACTCCACCACTGCAAGGAGAGATTAAATGCAGCCGGGGTCGCGCATCATAACTTAGATAACTTAGCGCTTCTACTTAGCTATTTCCATCAGCCCCATATAAATAAATGGAGTGGCACCGTGCATGTGCAACCACCATTCCATTCAATCTAATGGCACTACTGTTGGGAACAGCAAGCTGGATGTAATGTGAAAAAGGGGACACATAACCCTCATTTCCAGGATCAGTATGGGGGTCTCAGCTGAGAGATCCCCACTTAACAGACTTTTTCCACCTATCCTATGGATAGGTGCTAAAAGCCTACTCTGGTACAACCTCTCTAATGTCTATAGAGTAGAATCAGTAAGAAAAAAGCTCCTATATTTTTGCTATGTTTTCCATATATATTAGTTTCCAGCTTTGTATCCTGTTATTAAGTTACTTTTGAAATGATTTGTTTCTTCCTTATTTCTTTTTTTTTTCATCAAGTAGTTGGACTAGCACACAGCCAAATTCCTTTTGAATGCTTTTTTCAACTAAATTGCATGGATAACCTTTTGCAAAAATCTTTTCTCAACTCTTTTTGCTTGATCTATATAATCATCGGTTTTCATGCAACTTTTCAGAATTCTACAAAACTGGCTGAAAGATGTATTTTTTATCAATTTGTTCTAGCGGCACTCTCGTGGATTAAATGGCTATTAGTTTTGACTTGCTCGTACTGCATTTTTATCACAAACACAGACCACTCATGTTCTGGCTCTGTATTTTGATATTGTGATAATTAAAAAGTTGTTCCACAACTAGACAACATCCCTTTTAAAAACACCAACTGTGCTAAAATAACAAAATCAGCTGTACTTACCCATCCTCTGCGGCCAGGGTCTAGTGCTGTAGCACTGCAGTTCTACCTGTGTTTGTTGTTGAACATGATGTAACAAGATATCACATCTCCAGATCTTGCCAGATTGGAGTCAAGAAGGACTTTTTTGACTTTTGAGGAAAATTGGCTTCTACCGCATTGCGTTTTTTCTCTTGCCTTCCTTTGGATCAACATTAGGAGGTAATAGGCTGAACTGAATGGACATACATCTTTATTCAGCCTACTATGTTACATGACTTCTGCAATCAGGCTGCAGTACACCACCGTTCTCCTGGCATCACTGCTAACATCCTGGTTACCATAATGCTGGGAGTTCAGAATGGTGAAACTGTAGCCTCTGATATTTGGTGACATCATCATCTTCAACAACAAATCCCAGGAGATGGCAGAAGATATGTAAGTACAGCTGATTTTGTTAATTTAGCACAGTTGGTGTTATAGTAGAGATGTTGTTGGGTAAACAGACAACTCATTTAATTTTAACTTCCATGTGTTGCAAGCGGCGGGCCAGCTTCAAGGCCAAGGGCCGCAGGATCAGACATATGCTAATAAAGGTCAATCTCTAGTTTAGCGGTACTACCTTAGTACGACAGTTTATGGTGGCAAATGAATTTCTCGGGATGCCAGGCCTTTCACCAGCCCCCAACCATCTCCAGGCAAAAATGAAAGAAAAAGAAAAAAATTAAATAAAAAATATTGGGGACAGTCCTTTCCCTTGGACGATGGTATTAGTGTGGTACTTGTAGTGCAGGTGTTACTGTGGCAAGAAGGGACTCCAGGGCGCAGGAATAAACAGTAAACCAAAACAACAGTTTATTTCTTTGAGAGCAGTCTTCAATATATTAATTCATTTCAAGAGGAACCCCATCTGTACTCTAATCGTGTTTCTTGCTGTCTTTTGTTAGTACTCACACTACTGGCTTCTTGCCACCCTAAAGGTCTTTCTCTTTCTCTCCTTTCTCCTCAATGGCTCAACTCTCCTCTCTCAACTGACAACTTATACACACTTGAAATTTACTCTAACTGCAATCCCTTCACTAATCACAGACCTGTTACTGGGTGGTGAAATGCCCAATCAGAGTAAGACTCCTGACAACCAATCAGGATGGCTGCAGGTTGTCCAGTAGAATAAATAATGAGCAATAAATATGCATGAATCAATCTAAAGACACATACACAAATTTTGAATACAAGTAAACATTTTTACTTTTGTAGTGCCCAACTCTGGGCCACTACAATTACAATAATAAATAATCTCATTGCTGAGGAGAAGCACAAACTGGGACAATAACCCAAGTCCCCATTGCTGTTCCATTTTTACAAACAGGTTATTTGAACAATTTAGTTGAAAAAGCAATCAAAAGGAATTCATGTCCCAGTCCAACTGCTTCGTGAAAAGGAACAAAAAGGAAACAAATATTTGTTTCAAAAGTAACTTTAGCAACCTACAAATCTGGGAACAAATATGTACAGAAAACACTGGAAAAACATTGGAGAATTTTGGTCCCTGGCCTTATTCTACAGAAATTAATGCCCAACAAACCAAACATACAGTAATCAACAGGACAGGTAATATGATAAAAGGAATCGTCCCAGCAGACTGAAGAAAAATATATCATTCCTTGGTTAAACAGCACTCAAACAAAAAGATCTACTTCTTGAACTCACAAATTCTCCAAGACAGATCTATCTATGTAATGATAGTTTTCAAAAAACCCTGTCTGCATGTACCAGAAAATGTCCACACAGAAATCAGAGCATTCTGAGAATTTTAAAATCTGCAGCATGTTCATTCTGTTGCATGCAAATAGTGGATGGAACAATACCTCCATAGTGCTACCTATTGAACGGTAGCTATCTTTTAAGTCAATATCAAACCTTTCAACAGGCCTTGCAATATAAGGATACTAGCGGATATACCCGGCTTTACCCATGTTAATTTGGTACAGGTGTTTACCTGTTGTTCGCACAGAAAATTCTATGAAGTTGTGGTTACTTCAGAGGAACCGAGGAATAAAATATGTATACACACAGAGGAGCATTAGATTCTCCTCAGACTGCATGTACTGATGTCCCTCTGCAAAATGTGCCACTCTTCACACTCTACTCACTTTTTACCATTAAAGGTAACACCCCTTTTATTCAAATTTAACCCCAGCCTGGAGGTTAAGGCTTTACTTATCCTATGTAGGACCTAAAGAATGCTCGTGCCAAATGTCATGCTTGTACGACAGTGGTAAGTCATATTACATAGGGGTGCACTTACTTTTGCAATTAGCATTAATTAATCAAGTTGTGACCCCTTTACTTTTCCTATTTAGGACCTAAAAAATTCTCATGCCAAATTTCACAATTGTACCACACCAGTACGTTACATTACGTAGAGGTGCACTTCCTTTTGCAATTAGCATTGAATAATCGAGTTGTGACCCCCTTTACTTTTCCTATTTAGGACCTAAAGAATGGTTGTACCAAATTTCATCTTTGTACGACATCAGGAAGTTAGAGAATTAGATTAGGTACTTTACATAGTTGTGTCATTACTTTTGCACTTAGCATTGAATAATCAAGTTGTGACTTGTGACCCCTTTACTTTTTCTATTTAGGACGTAACGAATGGTCATGCTAAATTTCATGTTTGTACGACACCGGAAAGTTAGAGAATTAGTAGTGAGTTAGTCAGTCAGTGAGGGCTTTCGGCTTTATATATATATAGATAAGACAAATCAGAGTTTTCGCCAAAGGAAAAAGACATAGATGGTGTTGTGGACAAACTTTCCCATCTCCTGTTTGGATACCTTATTCCCATGGAGCATTGCATGCCTAATTTAAGATTCCCTATGCCAAGGTGGCGCTCTCTACAGGGGGAAACGTTACTTCCCTGAACCCACATTAAAAGTCTATCACCTTGCCAACTAGTACAGTACTCTGATGAAGGATAAACACCATGAAACCACCTATATAGAGAGAGCTGTTTGGATTATACTGTTAGCCATGTTGCAAGGCCTGTTAAAACCCTAGACATTGACTTGTAGGGAAATTACCTTGCAATAAGTGGCGCTGTGGAAATTCTTCATGTCCCGTATTTGCATGCCTTTTTTGTCCTTAGGGAACACTGCATGACCTATGTAAGACTCCCTACTCCAACATGAAATTTTTCCCCAGACCCACATTCTGCAGAAATGCCACAGATTTTGACCATGGATTTCACCTTTTGCAATGCAAGGGGTGAAAAACACAGCTAAATTGTAGCAAAGATCCACTAATTTACTGTTGTTGTCATTACGTGTGGCACAGAGTGTTAAGACAGCAGAATGCAGTCCTAAGCTCTCACTCATGACCTGAAGGTTGTGGATTCAATCCCCGCTTGGTTCTAGTAGCCGGCTCAAGGTTGACTCATCCTTTCAAGGCCGGTAAAATGAGTACCCAGCTTGCTGGGGGGGGGGGGGGGTAATAAATACATTACCTGAAAGGGCTGCTGAATAGGTTGGCGCTATACAAATAACAAGTCCCTTACCCCCTCCTTCCCCTGTTGATCTGCTGTGGATTCGTGCCAAAATCTACAGCAGAAATTTTCTGCTGAGTCTGGACCTACTTTTAGAGTTTTTCTAATAAGCAAAACTATAATAGGTAACTGCAATACTTTTTCTGTGCTTAGACAGGATTATGCTTGGGCCCTATAGTACTTGAGAACGTGCCATTACTTCATTTTTCTGTCTTCTTTTAGTGAATCATTGCATAGAAGTTTTATCTTGTGTACAACTGCTCCTCAATCGCAGAACTATAGCTGAAGTTGTGATTATCTGTAGCGGAAGTACAAAACTGGGAAACTCTTAACTAATGAAGAGTTATTCTTTGGCACTTATGGAGGAAATACCCCTGCAAGATAGCTTCTAAGAAATTATAATTAATCAAGTTTAATGTCAACATCATTTTAATTATAATCTCATAATTAATGGATGCAATAACATTCAACATATAAATGGTGACACTGATATTGCGCTGCTTCTAATGACTAGAAAGCAAAAGAAATTACAGTGTGGTATGGTTGGCTTTTGGTCAGATTTGCATAGCCTATAATACCTGCTTGTTCTTTTTAATAACCAACTCCATTTTTGGTGAACTAGAAAGAGAAGATAATTATATAGTACCACTGTATATCTTAAAGAGTAAATGCATTTTGTCTGCAATTACATTTAAGGCTCCCTCCGCATTCTATTAACATATCCATTAAGCAGTTGCAGAAAGCAATAGAACTATTAGAAAATAAGTCCCATCTGGCTAAATTATTTTTAATCAGTACATGTTGTGAGACAGTGGCGGGCAAAGTACTGGATGGCAGATATATTTCGCCTAGGATGCTCGGTGGAGGAAGCCGGCAGTTGAGTGTCAGTAACATTAAGTTACTGACACGTTGTAGTTGGTAAGTGGCTCCAAGCCGCATAGTCCGGGACGGCTTTTCCTGGAGTGGTCAAAGTGAAGGGTGGGATGGCCACTCCCACGTACCAGGTGAGGCTGGTACCAGGCCTTATAAAGCCTGGGCCTGCCGGTCCTAGGAGAGGTGTGCTGAGACCTCTGCAGGTCTGAGAGCCAGCCTGGCTGTGCGCAGTAAGCGTTTGTTTTTGCCAGTGAGTAGTCAGGGTCAGTCTATGTCTAGTAAGTGCTCAACCGAGCAGGAGTTACTTTATGTTGGCCTGGAGTTAAGGCCTGTTTTTGCTTTGTTTTGTGCTGAAATAAACCCAGGCGAAGCCTGGACTACGAACTTTATCCAGACTGTCACTGTCTCTGACTGTTTATGCCCAGATTGCTACCTATCCTAACGCTAATCCCTCACAATGTCTAATACTGCATGTGTTGGAGGTGGATGTTACATGTATGGTGACAAGATGGAGACAGAGGCAGCAGACATTTCTTTGCAAAACAGAACTTTACTTAAAGAATGTGAAACAGGGTTTTCATTCCATTGGAGGGTACGTAAAACTTCAAGGTTGCTTACTAAAATGTTAAACATTGCATAATATAACAATTGTCTCGGACCAGGGCCCAACAAATCACCTAGAAGACATGTACTGACCGTTGGCCATTGCTGATGCTGCTAACTTTTGTCTAGACCGATTTCCTTTTACCCCATAAGGGCTGTGTCTATGATACTGAGACACCTGACATCGTAGACATCAACTATCACAATTCTTGCAGGTCTTATCCAGGCTTTATCTCACTTTGCACAATATGTTTGCCCTCCCCAGTGACTCATTGAGAAACCAAAGTGAAGAGGAAATACGGCAAATGGGGACAGTCTCAGACCACTGTTCATGAAGCTGTACCACACTCTGGTAACCAGGTGGGATGCTGCAGTATCTTAAGGCTCAATACTGCAATTGATAGCCAGGGGCAAAGTAACCTCTATGGAAATCGTCTTGGCCTGTGGTCTCACTCCCACCCATGCAGCCTGCACAATCCTCAATGTGGCCATGCATGATAGCTGAAATAGTTAGCACTTCAATAGAGACTTACTTTATTGTTGCATTATTGCACATATTGCCTATCTACTAATTAAGCTATCCCCTCGAATGAGGACTAGTCTGTTGTGTTATTATTAAGATTTGTCAGCACAAAGTCTTCAGAGTTAGTATTCCATCTGTTACATAGAAGGCTATCCATAATGCCTCAACCGTGTGACTGGGCTCATTACCAGCATTCACAGTTAAGGGCCTAGTTTACTGGAGGAAGTAAAGACTACTCAAGCCCCCATGAGATTACTTGACTCTGAGACGTGTTTAACTCTGAAATTGGAGAGTTCAGTGATACATGTAGTTGTACTGCCCCTGGTTCGCCCGTATGTCAGATCCTGTCCATGGGATCCAAGATATCTGAAGGCCCTTAAATGTGCAGCCTATTTTTACCTCTATGATAATTCTTCACTATATGTAAATCTTCTAATTTTCCTATGACTAGTTTAGCAAAGTATCAAATAACAATCCCAGAAAAAAATAATTTGAGGTATGACTAGAATAATGGTACTGATATCCATATCATTTACAATACAGATAACAGAGAAGTAAACCTATCTTTACCTTGGAACAGTGTGTAAGCAGGATTTCTCTTATGATAGATATCCAGAATGGATTCACAGTAGCAGGTAATCTATATATATAAAAGTGAAAGCCCTCACTGACTGACTCTCCACTAATTCTCTAGCTTCCAGATGTCGTACAAACATTAAATTTGGCAGGAGCATTCTTTAGGTCCTAAATAGGAAAAGTAAAGGGGTCACAACTCGAAATTTCAATGCTAAGTGCAAAAGTATTGGCGCCCCTGCGTAATGTACGAAATCTGATTCTCTAACTTCCCAATGTCGTACAAACATATATTACACCACTGAGGTAACATGAAATCTGCGCTGAGATTGGTTGTTATATATTATACCGCTGAGATAACATGAAGGCTGTATTGTGATTGGTTGTTATATATTATACCGCTGAGGTAACATGAAAGCTGCGCTGTGATTGGTTGTTATATATTATACCATTGAAATCAAAGTAACCTTGACTTCATAAAATTTTCGGTGCAAACAACACGTAAACACCTGTATCAAATTAACTCGGGAGAGGCCGGGTATATCAGCTAATACCTGATAAATGGTAAAAACTCCCTGAATTGAAACAAAAGTCATGATTTGGGAATATTTATTTAAGAAAGTCTATTTTACCAATTTTGCAAGCAACCTTTACTTTTCTTTACTTTTATTATACTTACAATATAAATCCAACAACAGGAAATTACTCAATTTATAAGCATACAAGAGCATGTTCAGTTATTTATTCCTTATTAGTATAGCAATGCTACCAATCCTTTTACAAAGACTGTCCTAAAATTGGGGGGCCACACAGGACTAGATCACAAACTACGAGTTTCTATCCTGTTTGCAGATTGCACACTCACGATCTAAAACATAAACTGTGATGGAGAGCAAATAAAGACAGTTCATCCTAGGTGGTGAGCCATACATAGTATTTATTCCCAAATCTTAAGATTCTGTTCAGGGGTGGACTGAGAGGTTCTGGTCTCCAGACCTAGACCCCTAAACCACTATAACCATGGTACACTTGGCATGTGACCTCAGTACTGAGTGCAAAGGAGGCACCAAGTCACTCTACCTTTGCCACTGTACACAGAGACAAGACTATGTCAGCTAGCTGAAGCTTTGCCATGAGTAAAATCCTTGTTATGACTTGGGCCATAAAGCATTGTCTTAAAAAGGCGGGACACTTTCCACCTTTTTTAATATATAACATTATATTGACAGATAGAATGGATGTGTTCACCTGTACTACATCTGCACTGGAATAGATGTGTTTTATTAGTACAGCCACTGACAGACATGTGCCCCTTCATCAATGGCAATGATATGAATGGGAGCACTGTGCTGTCAGTGCTCAAGGAAGGGATGGCGCTGGTAAAGCACATCCATTCTATCTGTCAATATAACATCTCTACACATACTAAAAATAAGCAGAAGTGATCAACACCTTTAAGACAGTACTCAAAGTTTCATGGTCAGAGGATGTCCAAGTATACTTTCATGTTTTTGTCTGTTTTGGATATTACATATAGCCATTTGCTTAAAGGGGTTGTCCCGCGCCGAAACGGGGTTTGTTTTTTTTCAATAGCCCCCCCGTTCGGCGCGAGACAAACCCGATGCAGGGGTTAAAAAAGAAAACCGGAGAGTGCTTACCTGAATCCCCGCGCTCCGGTGACTTCTTACTTACCTTGTGAAGATGGCCGCCGGGATCTTCACCCTCGGTGGACCGCAGGGCTTCTGTGCGGTCCATTGCCGATTCCAGCCTCCTGATTGGCTGGAATCGGCACGTGACGGGGCGGAGCTACGAGGAGCCGCTCTCCGGCACGAGCGGCCCCATTCAGAAAAGAAGAAGACCGGACTGCGCAAGCGCGTCTAATCCGGCGATTAGACGCTGAAAATTAGACGGCACCATGGAGACGAGGACGCTAGCAACGGAGCAGGTAAGTGAATAACTTCTGTATGGCTCATAATTAATGCACGATGTATATTACAAAGTGCATTAATATGGCCATACAGAAGTGTATACCCCCACTTTGTTTCGCGGGACAACCCCTTTAATGAGCGTCAATGTTTTTAGTATGATAATAAAGATGGTAAAAAAAGTTTCTTTTTTTACTTTTAAGTGCCATTTTTTAAGTGTATATAAAAGCGTTTGCACATTTATTTTCCATAGCTTGGGAAAAGGCATACGAGTTCCCAAAATGTGTTGTTTGATTTACAGTTATACTGTGGATTTTCAAATAAAATTTGTAAAGAAGTGGTGAATTCTACAATGTATGCGCATTGAGCATTGTCTCATACTGGTTCATGATCACTTAGAAAGATTTAGCATCCCATACGGGCAAGTTTCTGTATTGGCAGTGTTGGCCGTCTAGACTAGATTTGGATATATTTGGTCAATATGCTTTCTTATTCCTACTGATAGGTAAGCCTCTATTTGTCTATCTTGATAAATTCTTGTTGTGTTTACATACTAATGCTATGTGGCCCTCTATGTTCTCATCTGAACTCTATTTCTAGTTGGAACTAGGATTTCCATCACCCTCAGCAATGCTATAAGTTACTTACATAGTCTTGTATCTGTGTACATTAGCAAAGACACAGTGACATGTTGGTGCCTCCCTCGCACTCATGTCACAGGTTATCAAATGTAAAGTGCATCATGGTTATAGTCAGTGTCCGACTGGCCAACGGAAAGATTGCATGACCTCTGTCCAGGGAGCCCTGGACAGAGGTCAACCCTTTTAATGTTTGAACAGTCAGTCCATCCTTGGGTTTATTGTAGCTTTTGTAATATAATGGCTATCTGTTAACTACTGTTTAAATAAATCTGTGTGACCTGTCTGTTCTTAAAACCTTTCTAGGAAGAAAAGACCATTCATTTCCAGTACAATCAGGTGGCACAATTTATGTTCTGTTCCAGCAGTGTGAGAACGTAGAATTGCTGCGTCTTTCAATATTGTCTATCTACATTTCAGGAGTCCAGACAAAGGAGTGTGAATATGAATTTCCAATTACTCATTCCACTTTCTAACTCCCGGTTTGCAAATTAGATAATATTTAAATTTATCTTCCTTTGCTTGGTAAACTATAAAAATTGTATGATTGTATGATTAGACAATAGAAGCATGGAAAAAGATAACGAGACATGAATAGATTACCCAATGAATGGAGAAATAGTGATCTTATCATTTAGTGAAACAATAAAGGTATAGATGCCTTAAAAGAGCCCTAAATACAAAAGCAAGTAAGATATTTTCTTAGAATTCTGACTTGTTTACTCAAGTACCATTGAACAGGATAATATCTTGATAGGATTGACTTATTTTCCTCCCATGTGTTGTTGATGGGTGACCTTATTAAAAGAGCTGTATTTTTGCCAGTGAAAATGTTATCAAAATTGATTGGTAAACTGGAGATAAAATTGGCATCTGACCATGTTTTATTTTCTTTCTCACCATGAAGTCAATATGTAATACGTGCTGATAAGGACACAGCAGCTCTCTTATAAAACGAGCAGCTGTAGTTTGATAGTCCTATTTCTGTTTGTAGTTTTTTTAAATACAATTTTTATCCTGAGTAGTGGTGAGCAAACTGAACTCGTATAACTCTGATTTGGGTCAAACTACGCTAAAACTCTAGTTTGGCATGAACTTGAACCAAGCTTTTAGCAAAGTTTGACCCAAAACCTTCCAAGGAGGACGGGCAAGTACATAAGATACATGTAGAAAGAAAATGTGGTAGTAAGTGCAATCCCTTTCGACTCAAAGAGGCATTAGACGTGTTTTTAAGCTAAACTCCTCGGTTTTTATTAATAATTAATCCAACATATAATAATAGACGCATTTCGGGGCTGTTATGCCCCTTCCTCAGTATTTTAGCTGGGGACACACAGACAGCATTGGTGTATTTTCTTTGCAGAGGTGTGAAGCAAAGAGAACACACCAATGCTGGCTTTGTGTCCCCAGATGAAATACTAAGGTAGGGGGGACACGGGCCTGAAACGCATCAATTCATATATGCTTGATTAGCTTTTAATAAAAGCAGAGGAGTCAAGTTTAAAAACATGACTCGTGCCTCTTTGAGTCAAAAAGGATTGCACCTACTACCACATTTTCTTTCTGCACGTCCCCCTTGGAAGGTGTGACATTTCATGGATTGGCACCCTCTCAAACTCGTCGAGAATCGATCAATCTCACTCCCATAATTAGAAAAACAAAATTCTCATCGGTATATACATTTGCTCCGCTCCCTCTTTTTTCCTTTCATCTTTCATAAGATAATATGTCCATGCAAATTATGTCCTTTGTGAAAAGTCTCTAAAAGAGTTCCAATAAATGAATATATTAGTGGCAGTCGGGAGGTGGATGAAAGTCAATACTACCTCTCTACTGAACTGCTTCTCCTCTGCTGCTCTTCTGATGATCCTTTTTTACTTTTGCTGCA
The DNA here is from genome assembly GCF_035609145.1 of Eleutherodactylus coqui. NCBI lineage: Eukaryota > Metazoa > Chordata > Amphibia > Anura > Eleutherodactylidae > Eleutherodactylus > Eleutherodactylus coqui. Next base: position 76,117,590 of record NC_089843.1, on the reverse strand, counting down.
GTAGCCATGTGGTTGTTTACCCACATGACCACTGCAGCCAATAGGAGGCCTTAAAACAGGGCATCATCAGTAATTTCCTACATTACTAGGCCATGTGACCTATTTACAGGAGGCCAAAAGATGCAATGATGTCATGAATCGCATGCTGTGGTGGCATCATGGTGAGTACAGTAGTACAGTAAGACAATATAGCTTGAGGTAGGGAGAATTAAAGTGACCCTCTGGGCCTGTACAAACAAACATAGCCACTCCACTTCTCTGACTATCTGATGCGCACTGTGCATTAGTTTGCATCGCTAGTCGAGGACACTACATGCTGCTCTAACTGGCCAGCAGTGTTCATGTGAGTAGCACTGGTTATTCAAAGCAGGTGTATTGTCTTAGACTAATGATGCATACTATTGCACACTGTGAATGAGGTAGTCAGAGAAGCTGGTGTATCTGCATTGGAGATACTTTGCATAAAACAGTAAAGGATTATATAAATGTAGGCAGCAATTCCCTAAAAACATATCCATCATATGGTTGGTTGTCTGACCTTTGTAATTATCACAATGACATAACCCAGACCCCTATCCTTCAACCAAGTAGGAAGATTTGTATAGGGTGCTAGTCCGAGCACATGCACTGTCACTCCATAAAAATCTATCGGAGGTATAGAAATAACCAAGTGCTGTTTCAGTACCTCTCAGAGTTGTCAGACCCATTGATAGCCTATAAATGTTAACAGATGGATTATCTACTTATTTTTTTTTTTCACTTTTTTTTTACTTTAGAGATATTTTACTTATATTCCATGCCTGACTCTACTTTTACATAACTGCAGAGAATTGTAAAAGAATGATTCAAAGTCATTAATAATTATAAATAATTAGTAGTATACTTAAAATTATTGGTGAGAAAAAAGACATAAACTTCCTCTATGGGGACAGTAATCAGGGAGAGCGCCTGGCACATAAAAGAAGATTTGAGAGATACAATTTAACTCACCCGCTGTCAGGCGTGTTACCACAGCAACACGCCTGCACCAAAAATCCAAGTGGATAATAATTTTATAATTTCATGATATATGTGGTATATTGTAGGGTGTACTTATTCTGTGCTATTTTGTAGGTATTTATATATGAATTTTAGATATTAATTTTCTAGGGTAGGTTGAATTGGCAATACTATACTACCGCATTGGAAACAATGGATTAGTGGTATTACCTACCATCTCTTAGTTGGTAACGTGATTGTGATCATTTTAATAAAGTTAATTGAAAAAAACAGACGTACCGCGTCATCACGTCCTCACATGACACACGTAAGGGACTTCTGTTGAAGACTCCGTTGTGTGGGGTACGTCATCGCGCATGGTGTCTGTCACCACGTAGTATGGAATGCGATGTGCATTTCAGACGGCACCGCTTGATGACGCAGATGTAAGTAGCATCATCAGGATGCACCTTAATGGCGCTGCATTCAGAAGAGAGATGGAGGATTTCCCTTGGGCTAATTATCCATATGGTATGTTTTGAGTACTATTTAAGACACTGTATGTGCGATATTTGTATGCTTGAGAAAGGCGGACCTTTCCGCCGAAACGCGTTGCATGTATTCGTTTCTATTTTATTTTTACTCTGTTGTTTGACCTTATAAGGGGTCCTTTTAAGCTATTGGTTTTAATAGCTCATCTCCAATTGGTTTGGAGATGAGCGAGTATACTCACTAAGACACATTACTCGAGCGAGTAGTGCCTTAGCCGAGTATCTCCCCGCTGGTCTCTAAAGATTCGGGGGCCGTCGGGGGGCGGGGAGCGGCGGGGGAGAGCGGGGAGGAACGGAGGGGAGACCTCTCTCTCCCTCTCTCCCCCCACGTTCCCCGCCGCAACTCACCTGTCACCCGCGCTAGACCCCGAATCTTTAGAGACGAGCGGGGAGATACTCGGATAAGGCACTACTCGCTCGAGTAATGTGCCTTAGCGAGTATACTTTCTCATCTCTATTGACTACATTTACAACGCCCCCTCTGTACATTTAGTATATTAGTTATGTTGCATATGCGTGAATGGTTTCTACTCATTCCAAGAAAAAAAAGGGGTATCAAAACAAATCCAATATGCCCAACACTCTTTCCCCATTGGTAGAGGGCAGCAAGGTTTGCAAGCAGCCATGTACACCACCTGTAGGCTGGATCCACATTAATGTTCACACATGTAGATATATAACATTACTACTATTCAAAACAGATAGTATTTCAATGATTATTGTGCCATTTGGCATTTTGAACAGTTGTAACTTGCAGAGATGATGCTGCCTTAGCTGAGTATCTCCCTGCCCGTCTCTAAAGATTCGGGGGCCGGCGCAGGTGACAGGTGAGTTGCGTCAGGGAGCGGGGGGGAGCGGCAGGGGAGAGAGGGAGGGAGAGAGAGATCTCCCCTCCATTCCTCCCCGCTCTCCCCCGCCGGCCCCCGAATCTTTAGAGATGAGCGGGGAGATACTCGGCTAAGGCACTACTCGCTCAAATAATGTGCCTTAGCGAGTATACTCGCTCATCTCTAGTTTTAATCAATAAAACCTGTTTTTGTGGAATATACCCATTGGCAGAGATATATTTAAGGCACTTCCACCTGAAGCGCAGTGAAGGATTTTTTTCCTCTTTCATCTATGGGGACAGTGAGTGATATACTGATTGTCATATAGTGACTTTATTCATATAGTGATAGTTTTTTTTAACAAAAGTAACTTTTTAAAACATTCTGTCAATTGATGTAATGACACGTGAATTTAATATGTTTATTCCGTAACTGTTTATTTCATGATGGGGGGTAGACACTTCAATATCATAACACATTTTCATGTTTTAGAGTGATTTATTTGTGCAGTCTACAGGGTTCATACATTTGTACTGGATCATTAATTACCATGATTTCTTATGCTCACTACTGCAATAAGAAATCAATATTGGCTTGTAAATATACATTTTTAAATTGCTAGTTAGATAGAAAGTCTACACAATTCAAGGCACTGATTTAGTAGTAGTTTTTTTTTTTCCAATTAATGGAGTGATACAAATTATTATCTTTTAAATGCCCATTTCTAATTACCGGTAGTAGATTGTGCTTTCATGTATATGATGTAAGTTGTAACATGTAAGGCATCGTATACTGGCCTACAGCTTGCTATTTATAAGATTTTTACTAAAAGCTATGGAAATGTGTTACATATTGTAGAGAACAGGTTAATGTTATAATGAGAGATGAGCGAGCACCCAAATGCTCGGGTCCGCGTTATTCGAGTCGAGCTTTTCGTAAAATTCGAGAGCTCTACTCGAGTAACGAACCCCATTGACAACAATGGGAGACTTGAGCATTTTTGTATGTGGGACGCCGGGTGCCAAGCTTTTTTTTTTTTTCTTCTAGGCTCGTCTCTCTCTCTCTCTCTCGCCTGCCAGACAAAAAATTTGCCAATGACGCGTGCTGCATCATGGCAGGGAGAGACCAAAACAGGCACGTCACAGTGGGGAGGAGCCAAAAACTGGGGCGGGGTCGAACATGGCTTGATGCTCGTTCGAGTAATGAGCACCATTGAGTACGCTAATACTCGAACGAGCATCAAGCTCAGCAGAGTACGTTCGCTCAAGTCTAGTTATGATCAGATGGGACAGTTTTGTTGTGAAGTATGGTACAGTGCTAGTAAATGGTGTGAGGGCATGTTAATGATTTAAAGAAAAAGCTCTGACCATGAGGTAAAATTATTAAATTAATCAGTGCAAAACTATTCCTAAATCAATTTAAGGAAAAAAGAATACTTAATAGGGTTGTTCGTTTGGCAAGTTCTCAATGGTGACTTTGGGCTGTTTTAAGTTTTGCTACTGGGAACTTGGAGTTCTGTGTATGGTGTTGGTAGATAAAGTAACCCATTAGAAAATAATGGACATGACAATAGCCCTTCATTTATCAATTGGAACGTGTCCCAATTTTGCACATTTTCTTCTCTTTCAACAAAATTGGAGTGTTCATAAAAGTTGGCATAGCTACCAAGAGATGTAGTTTAGGTAACATTTATTAACTGGAAAAGGGTGCAAATACACGACGCAAGTCTATGTCTGCTTATAGCATGCATAGAAAGATTTTCTGTTTTATGCTGGCCATACACGTAAGAGAATGATTGCAAAAAATTGACACTTTGAGCTATTTTGGATAACCATCAGCTGTAACATTAATGTTAATAATCGTTCACAATAACCCGTGGAATGTGATCCGGGCTGTTGGAAATTTTAGATCAAAATTGCAAGTGTATGGTATGATTGGCTGAATCTGGCCAATGATGCCATACTGTGGAAGCCTGTGAAATAAAAATTAAAGTGATTACAATAAAGGAGCCCCAGTCACCACCACTCTTAACCCAGAAGAAGCTGGTAGAAGTCAAGTGCCATTCATTGTGCACGTAACCACTACCAGCTTCTTCTAGGTTCAGCATGGCAGTGAACTGAGCTCCAGAGCTAGCCATGATGACACCTTTAAAAGTTGAGTATTAAGCTTATTTTTTATTTTAAGCTTGACACACATTTGGGACAGGTCTTGATCTTCACTGTAGCTGGTGATATCCATTGCATAAACGGTCATACGATCAGTATCTCAAATGCATGGGCAGTTTATTAAGGCGTATGTGCCTTGCAATAGATTTGGTGCCAATGTCTCCAACTGCAGGCTCATTGACATTTCCATTAAAATATTCCATTGTTCTGCTCTGTTTTTAGGACAGACCCAAAAATAAATGTCCAAGACAGGACTGTAGAAATGTATCATTAAAAATTGTTTTTTGAGAAATACAAATAAAATAAAAGCATTTAAAAAGCAGAACTTAAAGGAAATGCAATATCTATACAAGGGAAATACATCACCTCAGTTCCCAAAGAAAATCATGCTTATCAGATGCGTAACATGAAGCTTCTGGGCCCCAATGCAAAATCTGTAACAGGGCCCCCAACGATAATGCTTTATTTATAGTACTGGGCTCTCTATATGGAGAGGAGAGGCTTTATGGGCCCCCTTAGGCTCCTAGACCCGGATGCAACCCCTATAGTTACGCCCCTAATGCCTATATAAACCTACTGTAGGCGCAACCAATCTCAATGTCATGCATATAGTAAAGTGTTACCACATGACCAAGAATCTGGAAATTCCTGCAGTTTTATAGGAGCAGAACAATAGAAGTAACAGTGCTTTCAGATCCAGTCAGAGGTGTAACTATAGGCGATGCAGGGGATGCGGTTGCACCCTGGCCCAGGACCCTTAGAGGGCCCATAAGGCCTCTCTTTACCATGTAGAGAGCCCAGTACTATGAATAAAGCATTATAGTTTGGGGGCCCTGTTACAGGTTTTGCATTGGGGCCCCGAATCTTCAAGTTACGACTCTGGGTATGGGTACAGAAGGAGGGAGGGGGGCACAGCCGAACTTTTGCACCCGGGCCCCTGAGCCTTTAGTTACGCCCTTGGATCCAGTATATACTAGATAGACACCAATGGCACCCAAGTGACCCCATTAACAATAATGGGGTCCATTGGGTTTGCTTTACAGTATCCAACATTTTCCAGAAAAAAACAGCACTGAATGATATGCTACTTTTTCTGATAGTTTAGTGCTATTTGTGAGTGAGGCTCGAAATGTAACTTCCAAAGTTGATGTAAATGAACCCTAACACACTAGTCTTAGTAAACGTGGGCAAATATTTTTAGAGCCTAAGAGGACAAGAAAGGACAAGAAAAGAAAGACAAGTTCATGTTAACACAATCATTTTTCCTTTGTAAAGTGGAACTGTCCTATGAACAAGAGCAATGCTAAAAGGATCCATTATTACCAGATATTTCTTTTCTACTTTGTGTCCTTTGATCTTCCTATTCTTATAACAAAGCATCCACGATTATTCTCATGTGCAGTGATTTGTTTTTGTCTTGGTTTGTTCCCTGCCAATTGAAGGTTCTTTACTGCGGTCATTCCAAAATGTCACCGGCTCCATCGGCCAAGCAAACACATCTGCAATGGAGATGAACATTGCAAGTAATACCCAGCATTAATGTCACAATGCACTTTATAGAAATACAAATGACTGCAAATTTGAACAAAGTGAATAATTCACCAATCTCTTCTGTTAAAACCCACAATAAAAGAACAAGCTTTTCTAATTTACAGAATCTCCGACTTTTTTGTGTTGTTCCTTAACAATGTGCTCAGTTTATAAAGATTTATTATTCTTGAAAAAAAAGTGCTAGCATCTCCATCCCAAGTCTATTCACAGTGATTTGCATTTGAATACCCAACTAATTGTTAAAAATTAACAATTAGAAGAACAATATGTAGAAGAAAATACTGGCATTGGTGACTGGCTCCTGAGACTATGGGATGCATTCAGGAGTTATTTATGTAATTGAATTGAAAAAGGACAAAAGAATACAATTCTGCATGTTCTGGCAGTCACACAAATGCATTATAAGAAATGACTGCTGGTTCCTCATCCTCCTCAAACTCTCTCCCGTCTCCTCAGTTTCTTTCTTTATGGCAGAATATTCTTGATGTTCTGTGATATTTTAAGATATGAAAAATATAGAACACAACTTTGATCAACAATAGTAACCAATTTCTTAATTAAAGGGGTTCTCTGCTTTGGAAAATCCCTAATTATTAGTAGGGCCCCTACAATAAATACATAACAAAAGGGTCTTCTGGGACTTGTAGCAATTAGCAGATATTTTTGCGGAACCCTGGATGTAAGTTTTGAATTCTCCTGCAGTGCATGAATAGGGGAAATTAACCAAGTTCTCTTTAACCCGATTTTGACCATGTTTTGCACATGCATGTCTTTGTCCCGGGCTTTAAAGCTCCACCGATATAAATGTACGGCAAGGATTTAAAGCTCCTGCAATCTTACAGAAGCACATTGGGTGTGAGACAGCAGGGAACCCCAAGGAGAAGATAGAAGTGGTTTATAACCAGTCAATGAGCTCTACGTAGTGAATACCGGAAGCGGCAATGCTATTCCCTCTATGGGACCAAGGGATCACATGATGATTGATGACCCCTGGCATGGCAGGACTACTGGGTCTTGGGAGACCACATCTGAGCTTTGTTCTTTAGGGGGATGTTTTTCCCTGTCATGGGGCTCCTATGGATTCTACTCTTATAAATGACCAGTTACAGTCGAAAACTGTGAAATAAGAAAAAAATAACCTTGTGTATGTCCCCAGATTTCATTTACAACATATATATTGGGAATATATATATATATATATATATATATATATATATGTATATATATATATATATATATATATATATATATATATATATATATACACACACAAAAAAATAAGTAAAAAAACATATGGAGTAAAATGCAAAATGCAAATATATAAAAAACCAGAAAGAAAGGCAACCGCCTCACTAACCTAATCCATTGCCATAGCCACCCTGTAATCCAAATTTATACAAATTATATATCAAAACAACCAAAATAAAATGGGGAACTCAATCCTTTACTTTGTTTTGGCATTAATGTACTAATTTTAAAAGTAAATAACTACAAAGATTTTTTTCTTAGTTTTTGTACACATTACCCCTAATAAAACAATAAAAATGGGGGCGGGGAAAGTCTGTGAAATAAAAGATATTAAAAGCAGTCCTATATGTCCTAAAAAAGAAAAACTCAGCAAAGATAATTTTGGTAGACCAAGATACAAAAATGGGGCCATTAAATCCTCACATGCAGAAAATCACTAAAATGTTCTTGGTCATTTAGGACCCAAACACTCTGGTCATTAAGGGATATAAAAGGACCTGTCATATCCTCTAAAAACTCTTTAACAGTGCATGGTTGCCCAACCCAATAGGTGGTCCGTTTTATACATTCTTTCTGCACCCCCCAACCCATTTCCAAACTATTTGTGTTATTATTTTTGGCATACAATGTGCAAACAAGGCCATGTACCAGGAAAGAGAGACAGGAGAATCACAGATCCTCCTCTGATGCCTGCTTGTCCCACTTCCACCTCTGCACACTGAAAAGTTGCAACTGTAAATTCAGTATTCCTGACCCCACTTCAAACTGCTGTACCTTCGGTACTTTAGGGCCAAAAATCCTAAAATGACAAAAGTATCTTGATAGCGCTGCTACAACCGGAGCTACAGCTTTTAAAGTAGAACGAACTCTGTTCATCCAAAACTGTGATGTCCTTTCCTGCAGAAAGAACGGAGCTCATCCTAAGGGCTCAGTCACACGGGCGCAAATACGCCTGTGTTTCTGGACGATACGACTGCTGCACTGCAGGTGCGGACGACTCTATGCACCGGACGGAAAAAAGAACATATGTCCGGCAATGGAGCCGCTCATGCGGAGATTCGTCCGCACGCGGTGGGGACGTCTTATTGTCCAGAAACATGGGCGGATCGGCGCCCGTTTGACTGAGCCCTAAGCTGTAGGGAGGTTAAATATTAGGAAACAAAGGTTATGCTTTATGTTCTATCAATTTCAGTGATTCATGAGATTGTTCGGCAGATCAGTTTATCATTTATAACTTTGGAAAGTATATCCATATGGTCAATTGATACCGTATTGGCATTTTTTTAATCACTTATTTTTAAAATATATTACTTTCTAGCATTTTTCAGTATTATTACAAAAGCCTATGCAAAATTGCCAGAAAATAATGCTAATCTGCAGCGTGGTGCCATTAGAAAAGCACTATTTCCTTGAAGCAAATATCACATGACAAAAAGTTCACAAAGTGTAAGTTCTTTTTCGAACATTGGCAAACTGCTGAATATTATTAGTGAGAAATAACTCAAAGCAAAGTAAACCAAGCCGCTAACATCCTCCCATTAAGTGACATTAGCAGAGCTCAAAGAATTTTACCCAACAAAAGGCAAATGACTGACGATTCTCTTGTAATGCCTTCTGATGTCTGCATGCAAAATGCCTCTGTGCTGATGAAGAATGAAGATATAAACTACTTATATATCCATTCATGTACGGAAATAAATTACGAAGCCACAAATGACAACGACGGCATTATGCAAGGTTTGTTTTTTCATTATGCAAACTTTACGCACAAAAACCAATGCAATTCTTTGCTTTAAGTTTAGCGGCTTTTGGCCACTGATGAAACAAGGTATAAACTCAGCAATTACCTTGATATTGTTATACCATGGCTGATCCCTGGTAGCATCAAAAGCTTGTGCTGTTATTTTGTTTTCTACTGGCTAACACCGTACCAAACTTTTCTTGCAAAAATTCTGACCCTCTTGGAATTATAATACAGTTTATTTCTATATTTTCTTCCATAAGGAAACAGTGTACTGTGCCAATCTGCTATTGTACTGCAGCTCATGTGTGACCAAAAGTTCCCCCAAAGTCTAAATAAACTAAGTTGGCCATGAAAAATAGTTGACTACTAGAGACGAGCGAGCATACTTGCTAACACATTACTCGAGTGAGTAGTGCCTTAGCCGAGTATCTCCCCGCTCGTCTCTAAAGATTCGGGGGCCGTCGGGGGGCGGGGAGCGGCGGGGGAGAGCGGGGAGGAACGGAGGGGAGATCACTCTCTCCCTCTCTCCTCCCGCTCCCCGCCGCAACTCACCTGTCACCCGCGCCGGTCCCCGAATCTTTAGAGATGAGCGGGGAGATACTCGGATAAGGCACTACCCCGCTCGAGTAATGTGCCTTAGCGAGTATACTTTCTCATCTCTATTGACTACATTTACAACGCCCCCTCTGTACATTTAGTATATTAGTTATGTTGCATATGCGTGAATGGTTTCTACTCATTCCAAGAAAAAAAAGGGGTATCAAAACAAATCCAATATGCCCAACACTCTTTCCCCATTGGTAGAGGGCAGCAAGGTTTGCAAGCAGCCATGTACACCACCTGTAGGCTGGATCCACATTAATGTTCACACATGTAGATATATAACATTACTACTATTCAAAACAGATAGTATTTCAATGATTATTGTGCCATTTGGCATTTTGAACAGTTGTAACTTGCAGAGATGATGCTGCATTATATAGATCAGGTATACCTGTATCCCAGAGCAGAAAGCAGGACCAACGTCAGCATCCGGCAATTCCGCACAGCAGGTCCCAGGACCCACTACATGGGGAAAGGGGCACTTACATAGGTGGGATCTGATGGGGACATTTTTTTCATGATCTCCTTACTTAGGCTGGGCTCACATAGACGTATGCGTAAAATGTTGCCTGAGCCATGCAGTGTTTTACCGCTGTGGAGTCTTTGCATATGGCAGCGATATTGTACTGTGTATGACAGTATATCTCACGCACGCTGTCATGCACAGTCTTCCTTTTTTTTTTGATTAAATTTCCCGCGCTGTCACTTTACAACAGCGTGTATATACGCCTCCCATACGCAATGTAATTGTTTATGGGTGGAGTTGAATACATGCCCATAGAGAACAATTGGCTCTTTCGTGTGTAATACGGGGCAAAATGAAAAATATGCTCCATTATTTTTTGCACTTGCGTATTACGCAATTCCTACATGCAAATGTGAGCGGAAATGCGTAAGACAATATATTGGATAGCCTGCGATATACCACATATCACATTTACACGCATATTCATCACATGCATAATATGCGGTAATTAGAGATGAGCGAGTATACTCGCTAAGGGCAATTGCTCGAGAGAGCATTGCCTTTAGCGAGTACGCCCGCTCGAGACAGAAGATTCGGGTGCCGGCGCAGGGGAGCCGTGAGTAGCGGCAGTCAGCAGGGGGGAGAAAGATCTCCCCTCCGTTCCGCCCCGCTCTCCCCCGCAGCTCCCTGCCTGCCGCCGGCACCCGAACCTTTTGTCTCAAGCGGGCAGGTACTCGCTAAGGGCAATGCTCGCTCGAGCAATTGCCCTTAGCGAGTATACTCGCTCATCACTAGCGGTAATCCTAAATTCAGCTTATCAATAGATTTGTAATCACCTTTCACATCGCGGTGCACGACCTAGAACCCTGTGCATCTTCAGTACTTCTGCCCTATCAACTCCTCTTCTCCGACTCTTCAAAGAAGTGAAGGTAAAGGGCAAGCTGTCAACCGATTTTCTGAGTAGTGCAGCCCAAGACTTTGTCTGTAATTTCAAACTTCGTATCTCAGAATGGAAATGAGATATTAAAAATGATACTTATATTTTTATTGAAATTGTATCCATAGAAAATGCCTAGTTATTCTCTTATTAGATCATATATACTTGGTAGAGGGCGATCGATAATCAGATCCCCCCTTTATATAGGGCCTAGCAATGCTTACAAAGCAGAAGGACAATCCTGCACCCCTTCCCCTAGTGATACGTTAATGTCTGTAAATACCAGTCTCCAAAAAGTTTTTCCAGGCCTGACAATCCCTTTATCTTCTACATACAAATCTTAAAACAATATCCTGTGTAAATTGTCAGAGAAAAGTTCAAAGTTTAGAAAAATAAAAGAAGAATCTGACAGACTTTGTGCTGCTCATTATAATTACACTTCACAGAAAATAAGCATTTTGAGATTTTGGTTAAGTTATTCTTTGAAAATAGTAATTTTCTTCCCTTTAATGTTGTCACAAATATATCAAAGTGTCAAAGTCAATTCCATATTCTCACTAATTTAGCCAAAAGGGCACTGTTGTTAATAATTACTATTGTCACAGATTTTTCAGGCCATGAAAACTGACTGACTTATTTTATATATAGTCCTGCATTAGTAATATTATTAGATACAGGATTTAATAAACTATATACTTAGGATTTCCTAGTAAGAAGTATATTGATATTTACTAAAAATTACGGATCCTTATGTATGTGTATATATATAAACACGCGTTTGCCTGAAAATATGCCCTACCCGTTAATAAGCCCTACTCCGATTAAAATATCAGCCCCCAACACACACGCCCTTAAAATAAGCCCTAGCTAAACTACATGGAAAAAACACTGCAATACTCACCTAGCCGGTGGTGTCTGAGTTTCTTGCGCTGGTCTCCGGAGGCTGTCCTGTCCTCAGTGTTGACATAGCACTCTCCTCGTGGTGACGGTACTTTGAATACCCCACCTCCAGCAAGCGAGTGCTGTGATTGGCTCACGAGCGCCACTAGCTCAGCCAATCAGAGCCAAACATCATCATAGCAAACTTTTACTATCTACAGAGCAGTCAAGCACTAATTGCTGATTTACTGCACATGTAATAATAATACTTTTGTACTGAGTGGATCTTCCATTATACACTTGTAAATACATTTTAATGCAAAAAAGTTAGGGTGGTTTCACATCTCTATTCGGGGAGCAGGAAAGGGGAATCCCCGCAGTTGCCCAACTTTTGGATGGAAGGAAAAGCGCTGTACGCAGCTTTTTATCTTTCGTTATTTTGAATCAGATCTGTGGCGGTTACAACACGGATGTGAAAGCAGCCTTAAAGAGATCATCTTACTGTGCTCCAATGAAATGAAGATGTAATAGTATTACAGGATGTCATTTAGTAAACATTTTGCCCAGCTACCACATTCGCTGGATGTTGTTATGTCCTTCTTTCGTAAACATTCTTAACGAATTGTAAGCAAACAGTAATAGTTAATGCAGCTGCAATGCTTTTATTGGGAAAGTCAGTGATAATGTGTACTCCAGAGATGTATCGTAATTCAACTAATCAAATCATGAATAGAATATGATATATTAATGTTTAGCATAAAAAGCTTAAAAGTATTGCTGTTTGTAGACAGAGAAAGATTTAAACCATTAAGGCCTCATGTCCACGGGGACAGATCCGCAGCGGATCACCCGTAGCGTGATCCGCACCCCATAGGGATGCATTGGACACCCGCAGGTAGTTAAATAACTGCGGATGTCATTTTCTCTTGAGGCGTGAATTGCGTGTGCTGGAAAACACCCGCAGCATGCTGCATTTTAGTGCGGGTCTCCCACGGGGACGGCTCCCGCAGGCTTCTATTGAAGCCTATGGAAGCCATCCGGATCCACGGCACACCCGCAGCTGAATTCCTGCTCTCCGGCGCGAGAGCGCGGGAAAGTAGAAGTTCAAAATAGAAGAGTGCATGGCGCATGCGTGCGGCTTGCTGCTGGCGTGCTGAGCACATCCGCCGGGCTGAAGAAAGAAGATCCGGCCGCAATGGAGGGAAGATCCGCTGTGTCCGGACAGGTAAGTAATTCTTCTTTTTAGGCCTCCTGTCCGCGGGAAAGGAAGGACCCGCTGTGGGATTCTCCATGAAGAATCCACGGCGGGCCTGATTTTCCCCGTGTACATGAGGCCTGAGAGTATAAAAAATTGAGGATATTTGTTGTTACTGAAGAAAGATGCTTTTAGTTTCAGGAAATCAAGGCATCTATCTATTTATCTCCTATCTATCTATCATCTATCTATCTATCTATCTATCTATCCATCTCATATCTATCTATCTATCTATCTCATATCTATCTATCTATCTATCTATCTCATATCTATCTATCTATCTATCTATCTATCTATCTATCTACCTCATATCTATCTATCTATCTATCTATCTTATCTATCTATCTATCTATCTATCTATCTATCTATCTATCTATCTATCTATCTATCTATCTATCTATCTATCTATCTATCTCATATCTATATCTATCTATCTATCTATCTATCTATCTATCTATCTATCTATCTATCTATCTATCTATCTATCTATCTATCTATCTATCTATCTATCTATCTATCTATCTATCTATCCCATCTATCTATCTCATATCTATCTATCTATCTATCTATCTATCTATCTATCTATCTATCTATCTATCTATCTCATATCTATCTATCTATCTATCTATCTCATATCTATCTATCTATCTATCTATCTATCTATCTACCTCATATCTATCTATCTATCTATCTATCTATCTATCTCATATCTATCTATCTCATATCTATCTATCTATCCCATATCTATCTATCTATCTCATATCTATCTATCTATCTATCTATCTCATATCTATCTATCTATCTATCTATCTATCTATCTATCTATCTATCTATCTATCTATCTATCTATCTATCTGTCTTTCTATCTGTCTGTATGGGTTCTAGACTTCAAATAGTTCTTACATGAAAAGGATTTGCAATCACATATTAAAAATGGCAATACTTTTCGCTTTGCTTTCTTTTGCATGTTCACTTACTTTTGAGCTTCTTAAGTTGGGGAAGAGACTATATTTAATAGATCGTAATTTTAGTGGCTATGAGAAGTATTAAGGCAGAAGTTGATGGAGGAGCAGCGTGTGCAATGTTTTACAGTGGAAGGTGATATTCATGGTGGCCATTAGGGTAAATGACCCTCTCTCACCTGCTACACGTGTGGGGGTGAGGGGGGGGGGGGCGTTGATGGTATGGGCTGGTCTCTGCTGATGTGATATCTTGGTTTAATGTGAAACTCCCAGTCTCATGGGAATCAGGGAGACAGGAAGGGTGATAGTTAAAGGGGTTGTCCCGCGTCGAAACGGGTTTTTTTTTTTTTTCAATAGCCCCTCCGTTCGGCGCGAGACAAACCCGATGCAGGGGTGTAAAAAAAAACGTTCAGTACTTACCCGAATCCCCGCGCTCCCGCGACTTCTTACTTGCCTTAGTAAGATGGCCGCCAGGATCTTCACCCACGATGCACCGCGGGTCTTCTCCCATGGTGCACCGTGGGCTCTGTGCGCTCCATTGCCGATTCCAGCCTCCTGATTGGCTGGAATTGGCACACGTGACGGGGCGGAACTACAAGGAGCAGCTCTCCGGCACGAGCGGCCCCATTCGGAAGGGAGAAGACCGGACTGCGCAAGCGCGTCTAATCGGGCGATTAGACGCTGAAATTAGACGGCACCATGGAGACGGGGACGCTAGCAACGGAACAGGTAAGTGAATAACTTCTGTATGGCTCATAATTAATGCACAATGTACATTACAAAGTGCATTAATATGGCCATACAGAAGTGTATAACCCCACTTGCTTTCGCGGGACAACCCCTTTAACTTAGATGAATTCAGCATTCAAATGATGAAGTTTCAAGTCCTTTGCAGTCCAGTTTTCTAAGTCCCATCCTGAAGGTGGTGGGGAGTCAGATCCAGAAATGGCTGCTAGGAACTGTGAGGATTTGTCCCCTAAACCGCCTGTCTTGCTCACATTGCACTACTCCATTGCCTGTTCTCTTCTTCTAAACTGAAAACCTCTAGAATATGACATGAATTTATATAACCTTCACTCCTCCCACCAGCCTAATGCTGAATGGGTGTGTGGCTGAGTTACTAGACTATTTTATCCTTATCTAAACTAAATTCTAAACTAGCCACTACTTCCAAGATGAGACATTTCACAAGATATTAAAAGTACATTTGAAGTCACATTTATGCAGTTACCCAGAACCTTCAGTACCATTATGTAGTGACATTTCTTGGTCACTAGGGGTGCAATAGGGGAACTGGTATATTCCAACGAATGAGGAACAGTAGTGGAGAGAGCATTCGTTGATCTCAAACTAAAACTTAGATGTAATACTCACTGATCTGAGTAACATGGAGGGATTACTGCACTGAAACATGAAACAGCAGCAGAAGTCATAACTAGGATTGCTCACAAATGAGTAAAAAAATACATACTGTATATGGTTTTGGGTAGTAGCAAGTTGTACGGGAGGTAAATGTATTATGATCCCACTTGAGTAAAAGACTATAGGTATATTGCGGTGACTGTATGTATGCTGTATAGACTGCAATATACAGTGCCCCACCAAGGTATAGATTTCCCAACTTGGGTACCATGAGAACCTGCCAGGGGTGCCACAAAACTTCAGTGCTCCAAAGTTTTTTTGGGCAATGAAGTCCACTGACATTCCTTAGAAGTTGTGCTGCCCATGTGTTACATCCACAGCATACAGAATAGGTCATACAGTAGATAACACAGCATGGTTCAAATACCACCACCTCCCAGTCACAGTCACACAGGAGTCAGTCTGCACCAGTTGGCCATGAACATCTCCTCTCTACTTCATCTTGTGCTAAATCTAGTGCACGCTCTGAAGCAGTCCACATGGATCAGCCTGAGAAGCTGTTTGATCATTCAGTGCCATAGATGCAAAATGAACGGTCCAAGCAATCAGAGGGAGAAGATCAAGACATTGAATCTACTGATGCCCAACCATTTT
This sequence comes from Eleutherodactylus coqui, assembly GCF_035609145.1. Classification (NCBI taxonomy): domain Eukaryota; kingdom Metazoa; phylum Chordata; class Amphibia; order Anura; family Eleutherodactylidae; genus Eleutherodactylus; species Eleutherodactylus coqui. Next base: position 76,101,408 of record NC_089843.1, on the reverse strand, counting down.
TTCCTCCGAAAAGGAAAATGAGGGTGGGTCAGAGCATGATCAGCCCTTCACAGGCAATGTGTAGTCAGGGGAATGTAGAAATGCAGGTGTCAGTTCCCAGTGGTCACTGTGACATAGAGTCCACTCAGGAGAAGGACAATGAAGAGGAGATGAAAGATGATGAGGTGCTTAACCCAACATGGACAGATAGGGAGAGTCATGATAGCAGCTGCAGGGAAAAGAGGACGTTGAGGGGCAGCACCATGCTAAGACAGGAAGTAGGATGTCGCAAGCAAACATAATGGCTGTACCGTCACCATCAGCTACTGGGTCTGCTCACAGGACTTGTGCAGCCTGGACATTCTTTGAAACCGCATGTGATGATAGTGGCTATCTATAAGATCTACGGTAAGGATTTAAAATGTGGCAAGGATCTAAACAACCTCAACACAACATGAACAGTCACATGAACTCTCACCACCCCCTGCCTTGGAGAGTCCACCTGAGCAAGAGGTAGAAGACTCGGCTTCACCCTGCTCCCACGTCTGCAGCTTTAGCACACTCTTCATCTATTTTCCTCCCTGTTCATGCAGTAACTTTTAAGCAGAGAGGGGCAGTTTTGTGTAGAGTAGTGGCATATCTACCTCAAGCCTCTCCTCTGCAATTGATGATCGGGCTGCAGGCTTCAGAGCCAGGAGTGACAAATGGAGAGCAAAAGTTGAGCCACCACTATCACCACCATCTTTACCAACATTAACATCTACCCTATATTCCAGTGTGTCCCAGGTCAGCAGCCAACTCTCCATTACCTAGCTATGGCAAAGGAAAAAAAAAATACCACCCCAACCATCCACAAGCATAGAGCTTGAATGCAAGCATTGCATAGCTGCTTGCAATGGAAATGCTGCCCTTCAGGCTAGTGGACACAGATACCTTTTGCAAGATGATGCTTTGTGCTAACCCACAGTATCAGATTTCTAGATGCCATGTCTTTAGAAACAAGTAGCAGACCTGCTGTCTTGCGTGGCTAACATTTTGGTAGCTCTACAGCTGTTCCTTAGAGCTAGTCCATGCTTAAGTGTTGTCTTCAACTACCAGAATTTGTCCTTGTAATATTTATGATATTGCTTTTAAAACAAGCATCCCACCTGCTGTCTTCCTTGACACAGTTTTTGATCTAGGAGACCCTATGTGGCCTTCTTTTGTTTTCAGTGACACTTGTTTGCTACGATTGACCCCTACACCACTTATACTACTTTGATCAATTTTTGGGAAGAGCACAGTGTCCCCCAGATATGTATCTGTGTTGCCATGCAATTTGGGGGTTTTGGTTGCATTGGGGACCTTTTGGGGGCAAAATACTGAATTTAATTTTTACTCTCATTGACTTTAATGGGAATTGGAATCAGCTATCCCAATTCACAATGATTTTTGTAAAAACCAGCCCAATATCAACAAAAACTGATATTCCACTAATTGCTAATCACTACCAGACACATCTGCTAGAGGTACAGTCTTTAACACGACCCACCAGAGAGGAGCCTACCAGACATGAGTGTGGGAGGGCGGAAATTACTCACTCTGAGTGCTGTTGGCTTCTTCCTGCCAAAATCTGTGTAGGTATGAACACCTCGTGGTATTCTGCTGCTGTGTCTCCCAACAGTCAGCTAAAATATGCAGGGGAACTTGTTTTCAATTCCCCATCAATGTTACCTTAAAAGAAATGAATTATAAGAGTGTGCCCATTGAAATCAGTAGGCTGTCCAGGAAATGTGTCGATACTCTGGGTCCTCCAGAGCTAGAGGCACTCTTTGTAGATACTTGCCATTCTGGCTAATAATATAAGTGTCACGGTGCTAACTGCACCATTTTTTCAGCTGAGTTGGGTCTGGGTGACATCAGCATGGCACCCCGTACCATGTGATGCACCAGGCGGTGCATGCACGCTTCATTCAGCGCCAAACACTGAGAGAGTAACATCTACCTCTGGTGCCTGCACTGATAGGTTGGATGGGTTGTCTTTTAATCCAGTCTATGAGTTGTAATTGTAAGGTATATAAAATGTCCCTTTTGTTCTAAAGGTGCTGGCTATACTGCTTAGTGTACTGTCCAAATGTTGTGTCAGAGTATACTGTGTTGTCACACAGACATTATAGTGTTTAGTACCTGTGTTTAAATCAGGTTTGTACATTGCATGCTGCCAGTGTGACTCAAACTGTTTCCTGGTCTCTCTTCAGCAGTAGAGTCACCCTTTTCAGGGCGGGTTCTCCACTTGAGCATTCGGTCCTGTTTGGGTGGTTGTGGTATACTTGTCCATGTAGTTTTCAATACTTCCCTGTACTTAGTTCTAGTATTGTTAATTATTCGGAAAAGACCCATGTTATCTGCCATCGGTTTAACCCCGTCTTTATATTCGAAACTTCTCACCTCTGGTTGTGCAAACTAGTCGTAACATTAGGTTCTTCAAAGGAAAACCCCCTCTATTAATTAAGATTTCTTAACTGGTCTATTTAAAAATGGCACATCACAAGCCAACATGTAATGATACCCCAACATAGAATATATATTGTTTCAAATTTGCATAATGCATGTTACAAAATGTAACAGAGTTAATACATGATCATTAAATAATGTTAAGGCCCATTTAGACCCAACTACTCTTCGCTCAAATTCCCTCAAAGCCATCTATTGAGCAAGAATTGTTGGGTCTAAATGCATAGAGATCATGCAGTTTTCATTCATGAGTCGTTCCTCGCTCAATTCTAGTTTTCTTGAATACAGCAATGAACTCTTATCAGCTGTGCAGGCTGTTATCACAGTTGGCAGCGCTGATAAAATTTTTACAACCCATATCCCGCTGGTAGTTCACAGCAGGACGTGAGCTGTAAGCGCGGAGAACAAAACAGCTGTTTACTTCTGCAGAACAGCTGTATTGTTCACCGAGCGATAGTGGCGGTGTCCCACTACGCCCGCATAGCTCTTAAGTAGCTACCTAGCTACTATAGACTATGCAAAGATGATCGCTCAAAACTGTCACTCAAACTATTGTTTAAGCGACTTTTGAGCGATCACCAGTCAGTGTAAATGGGGTCTTATATATACCATTATATGTACTGTATTCATGTACATGATGATTTTACCTTTGTGCGCCTTGGGGGAGCGCTCTGATATCGATTGTAGCCTCTGTGATAAGAGGCTTTAATTTACGGAAATACTATAAATTTCCAGCTTGTAACTTTAAGTTTGAATATCTCTACAGGAGATGCCATCACTATAATAATAATTATTGAAATAATGCTAATAATGTACCAAGTGAAGCTGAATAGAGGCTTTCCTACAGATAAATGTCTCGGTTTTCCCATCAAGGGTTTCTTCTAATACGGCAATCTCGTTCTTTATTGTTTGACTAACATAACACTGCTCCTGGAAGTAATTATCTTGTCCTTGCAAAACACTATGGGAGTTAATTTATTATTTAGCTACTAGAGGTAGGTGGTTTTACAAGGCATCTTGGGTATTTGTCATTATTTTGGATTGTCCACTAGGTTGCACAATTACACTCGTATTCAGCATTCTTTGGCTTGGGGTTAGCTCGAGAGATATACTGCATGGTAAATTATTATAATAGTGTCTGCTCTTTTTAATGTGCAGTAATGTACATTATAGACTACATCTTGGCAAGTCTAACATCATAGACTCTGTTAAACGTTTATAGATTAAGCCGAAACATTATTAACACAGCATTATGTCACTATAGAAACAGCTAATATTATTGCTCTTGATACTGGCTCAGCAGTTATGTGTACTTAGACTGGAGATTGCTTCGAAAAAGGCAATTGTTTACCAATCTGAAATATAATTACAGTTACAGCGCATCTTGGGTTGTTGATCTCATTGTGCTTCTTAACTCAGTTTGGAAAATAAGGATTGTTCAGATATTTCATATCTCATATCAGAGGTGTTTAACTCGTAAAATGCAGATAGAAAGCAGAACACAATATCATATTTAAAGAGGAGCTCTCACCTGATTTTTGGAACTAGTTTTTAGGGTTTTGTTTTTTTTAGGATCACTGCATACCACTGTCATATTATAAAGTAGATTTTAATAGAGCTGCAAGAGAAAGTAAGGCCTCCTTCCCACGAACGGATTTCCGCCGCATAATTCGCGGCGGAAATCCGTTGCGTTGCCAGTAGCTATTAGGTTCTATTGAACCTAATAACTCAGTGCTCACGATGCGGAATTCCACCGCGGAATTCCGCACCATGAATTCTCCCGTCTTCACCCGCGGCATGCTCTATTTGCCGCGGGTGTACGCACGGACGGCTTCCATCGCAGTCAGTGGAAGCCGTCCGTTCACGCTATCTTCCGCTGTAGCACAGCGGAAGATAGCGTGAGAACGCTTCCCCGCCCACCGCCGCCGCATTATATGACACGGCCGGCACGTCATATGACATGGCCGGCCGTGTCATGTGACGCGGTGGGCGTGTCACATGACGTGGCGGAGGTGGGCGGGGAAGCCTCATGCAGGAGCGAGAACGCCGGATCTGCAGGTAAGTATGGGGTCTCCTGGGGGGTGCTGTGACGGGCTCTGCCGCGGAATTTCGCGGTGGAGCCCGTCACGCTCGTGTGCAGCCGGCCTAAGTGTATTTCTGCACCAATTGCAAATAAAATATCACAATTCTAGGCAAACCCAATCTAACCAAAAACTAATAGCACACAAACAGTTGTACCATTTATTTATTTTACTTAGCACATTGAGTAAACATCCACAGTGCATGAAGATAAAGTGTACCCTTGAATAATATGCATCTCCCCCTTTACCAGTAATTGCCTCCACCAGGTATTTCCTGTAGTCACAATTAAGATTTGAAAAATGTTTAGGAAGAATATTGGACCATTATGTTCCTGGAAATATGTTTCAGTCCATCAGTATTTCTGGGATATCTTGTGTTCAAAGCATTATTCGGGTCACGCTATAGCATCTAAACAGGGTTAAAGGGCTATTCTGGTTACTATGTTTTTTAAAGTTTGCACCCATCCATTGGATAGGTGAAAATGGATACATTGGTGGGGTCTAAAAGCTGGGAATCCCACCAATTGCCAGAACAGGGGTCCCAAAGTTTCCTGAATTAATGAAGTGGAGGGGTAAAAACTTGAAAAAGCATCAAGTATCTGGAATATCTATTTTAAGCTCAGGACTTGGTCATCCCAAAACACAAAACAAACATTTCCTGCAGTTTCAAATTAGAATTACACAACATTTAAGGTGAATTTTAACTATTCCTCCCTGCAGTTGTGTTTCGGTTCATTAATAAATCAGGATACCATGTATGCACAGCCCTCTTTAGGCCTCATACCCATGGAAGGGTCGGATTTAGACTTCGAAATCTCGCAGAAGAATCAGACCCAGTACCCAGCCAGAGACATGTACGCACCTGTTCGGATCTCGGCCATCGCACCAGCGCGCATGCACAGTGCATGGTATGACGCGCCGGCGATGACGTGGGTCCGTGGCGATTTCAAAATTGACATTTTGGAATCGCCGCAGATTGGACTGCAATGGTAGCCGTCCATGCGATTTTGCGCACCAAATACAGCATGCTGCGATTTTTCCCCACGAGCAGAAATCGCAGTTGATTTTCGCTCATGGGCAGGGAAGAATCTTTTAACACAGCATGTCTATGGATGGTCATTGCTGTGGAATTCGCTGCGGGTGTCTGGCCGCGAATTCCGCAGCAAAAATCCGTCCATGGGCATTGGGCCTTAGTTAATGTCACAGCATCCAGGTAGGGTTACGATCAGGACTCTTACTTGGCCATTCCAAAACACAAATATTTTTAAACCATTCTTTAATTGATCTACTTGTGTGCTTTGGATCGTTGCTTTGTTGCATCATCCAAAGTCTCTTCAGCTTGAGTTCATGGACTGCTGTCTTTAAATTCTGTTATAATATACTTGGATAAACCTGAAAATTCATAATTTCCTTAGTAGCAGCCAAACCATGATGCTCCCTCCACCTTGCTTCACAGTTGGGATGAGGTTTTGGCGTTGGTGTGTAGTGTTATTTTTCCTCTAAACACACCATTGTGAATTTGGGCAAAAGCATTCTGCTTTTGTTTCATGTGTCCATAGGATATTTCCCCTGAAGCATTACAGAACATCCAGGAAGTCTTGGGCAAACTTAAACTTACAGTTTCTTAGGACAGCTGCGGCTTCCTTTGTGGTGTTCTTCCATGCACACCATTCTTGTTCAGTGGTTTTTAATAGTGGACACATAAATAGAGTTTTGTGCAGTTTGTAGAGTTTTTTGTAGGTCTTTTGCTGTTAGATTTGAGTTCCTTCTTAGGATTGCCTATTGTGCTCTTGGAGTTATCTTGACAAAATGTTCACTTCCAAGAAGAGTAGCAAGAGTCTTGAATTTTCATCATTTGTAGATAATTTGTCTAACCGTAGATTGCTGTTGTATAACCAGGTCTTTAGCAATGTTGTTTTAGCGTTTTGAAAGCTTCATGCATCTTTATAACACATCTTCCAAAAGTGGTTTGCATTATGCCATGACGAAAAAAGTTTGGCAGTGTGTTACAAGCCAGTAGAGCAAAAATGTGAGAGAACCAAGTCATCTTGTAGCTATGATACCTTTTAATGGCTAACAAAAATACATGATGTTATAGTAAGCTTTCAAACCTATTCAGGGATCCCTATGTAGTCTTAAAAGTTCCCTATAACATCATGTATTTTTGTTAGCCATTAAAAGTCATCATAGCTACAAGATTACTTGGTTTCTCTTACTGAGAACAATCACATCATGACATGACTCACACTAACAAGTATTTCTTGAGAGAAGAACACATTTAAATTCAATGGAAGCTTTGCCTGTAGTACCAACCCAAGCCACTGCAGTGTGGACAGTGTTACCAGCTGTCTGCACTGACAGCAGACCGGATGAACAGCTGATTGGGTGGAGATCCTGAGTGGCGGACCCCCTCCACAATCTACTATTGATGACCTATCATACGGATAGGTCATCAATAGTAAAAGGCCCAGGCAACTCTTTTAATGACTAGTCCCAAATCCTTCCTCAAGTCCCTAACTACAACCTATGAAAATCCTCCACCACAATCAAGGCTTTCTGTCGTGTTTTCATCACAGTTCTACGAGAGAACAGCTGCAGCAATCTATTGTATATCTACATCAATCAATCAGTGCCTACCCCTCTTATTTGGAACCCCTTATCTGGTTCGTATATATGTATGCTGTTTAAGGCTATATATAAAAAAGACTATCGAACAGAATTATAGTTATTTTTTGGAGTGAAACAATGAAACTAAAGCAGCACAAAGATAACAAAATTTAAATCACTTTATATTCATATTCATTAAAATGCAAATGTTAGTCGCAGAACAGAACAAAGATACAAATAACTGGAAGTCATTGCGAGGAATGCAACAGATGTTGTTTAAGAATATAGCTGATGTCCCCTTATTTGTGCCTCTTCCAGGGCTGCCTAATTGAAGAGATGATCACTAGATTTTTACATCTCCGGGAATGTTTGCATACACATTTTAGAGGAAAAAAAATTATATATCCTGCACTATAATACTGTCAGACACGCAAACACGAAAAACTGCCTTAAAAATGGGGAAAAAAATACAGTTTTTTGGTGCATCAAATTTCTCAGCGCAACGTCAAATGATTTCTGTCATCAAACTCCAAATTAGAAACCTGAAGTGAAGATTCTCTTGACTCCACGTGTTCACATATATCTGATAGAAAATCAAATTATATTTATCAATAGTTTCCATTATCTCTCAAGCATCAACACGAAAAGGCTGGAAAACCCATGATTTATGTTCTATTTGTAAAAAAACATCTGCAGAATAAAATGAGTCTCTTGACGCCGGAATTGTCATCATTGATGACTCTATAAAATGAGCAATACATAATTTCTTGGCTCCCTTGTGCATCTGAAACAGATTGCTAAATGAAACACTGGAGGAGATTACATATGGCAAGGCAGACTAGCTTTGTATATGAGCGCATGCAGGTGGTTGCTCTGTAATAGTTTTAAGAAACAGGACATAACTTATTTAAGGGACATTTGCGCAGAAAAAGTACTCATTGTTAAACAGTTATCTCTTCCCTACAGGACTCATCTCAACAGAGTCTCAGCCGCTTTTCCACTTTAGGATCATTAATGATCTATACAGCTCAGGGCAAGTAGAACGTCTTTTTAACTCCAACGAGCCTCATTAAGATGTGCACTTGATGGATCTTTAACGCGTAAATAGGACACAGCGGTTACCCGTAAACACAGAGGATGTGTCATTTTTTTCTTAATTAGTATTTTACTGACCAATTGTAATTACAGTGCCACAAAAGACAACTTGTCCCTATAAACATGTCCCCTATTATTGTGTTTGTCGTATTGAATGATTTCTGATCTTTAAGCAAAAAACATTATTAGATAAATGGGACTTGAACAAACACAAATGACATTATTTCCTACATTTTATTAAGTAACGTAAAGTTACCTAAAACCCATAATTTTATATAAAAAAAAAGTAATGGCTTACTTAGGGCTCGTTCACACGAGTGCTGTGCACGCAGAAAGTGCTTCTATAAGAACCAATGGTTTCCTATAGAAGCATCCAAATTTGCCACCTGCCAAAGATAGGACAGGTCCATGGTGTGCAAAAAGATAGGACCTGACTAGAGAGGAGCGAGTATACTCGCTAAAGGCAATTGCTCGAGCGAGCATTGCCCTTAGCGAGTACCTGCCCGCTTGAGGCAAAAGGTTCGGGTGCCGGCGGCGGGCAGGGAGCTGCGGGGGAGAGCGGGGCGGAATGGAGGGGAGATCTCTCTCTTCCTCTCTCCCCCCCACTCCCTCCTGCTGACTGCCGCTACTCACCGCTCCCCCGCTGCCGGCACCCGAACCTTTCATCTCAAGCGGGCAGATACTCGCTAAGGGCAATGCTCGCTCGAGCAATTGCCTTTAGCGAGTATACTCGCTCATCTCTAGACCTGACCTATCTTTGGTGCATGCTTTCCAAAGACTCCTTTTGGAATTGGAAAACACGCACCACACACCTCGGATCACGTGAGCAGGCTAATTTAAATAGCTGGAATTCACCCATTCACGCGATCTTTAGTGCAGTATAGCCATGATATTTTCACGCACCTATACTGTGCTAAAACAGCGCTCATCTGAACGAAGCCTTAAGGTGCCCATACATCTTAGACAAAACTTGACCAAAAAGCCAATTTTGGTAAGCACCTAAAGATCTTATGTGTATGGAGGGCAGATAGAGAGCTGAAAGATTGCCACATTAACACGACACAAACCACACAAAGAAACAAGGGTACAACCTGATGCTGAATAAGCGATAAAACAATACCCTTACCAAAAGTAACTATTCTGCACTACCACAATTAGACCGAGAATACAGGGAAATTAAACTGTATAACTGGCATCCTCTGCACAAAGGAGCCAGTATAACTATCCAGATAAAGTTACTAATTGGCTGGCTGGGATAACGGACAGCCGATCCAGCCAATCAGTCAAGAGACAGAAGAGAGATGTTCATTTTTTGGTGTCCATTGCCAAATGATACTAAGCATGCACCAGAATACGCATCATGTCATTCAACGCAATCACCATGATGTCAGCCAGGATCTACAACTGTGCCCTGGGACTGTCTGTACTGTGACACTGTGACTTACAAAGGGGAAACAGGAAACTTACAAGCTTAACCATTCTAAGGTATAAAACATGAAGGACTCGCAACTTGTCAAACTTACCCATTAAAATAGGCTGAGAATCAGGATGGAAATTGTGGAGTTCTAATCTTTTAACATGACCCACTTCGTTAACATGACCTCATAATGGGAAATTGTACGTTCTGGAGCTTCTCAGAGTTATGTGAATAGGATGATTTTTTTCCTTAATTTTTCCCCAAAATCAAGGTTAAACATTTTTAGAAATATACAGTACAACTAATACAATGCTTGTTGGAATAGGCAGATGTCCTATTAACATCTTCATAGCGCATGAAAATAGTAATGTGACTGCGACTTAGCCTACACATGTGCCCTCCTGTACAGGTTTCGACATATAGCATGTATTCATCGACTGGCACATGTAAATTAGGGTGGTACCTACATGTGAGGTCTGTTGGAGCCCTGAGGCCCGAGATGTTGGTTACAGGATCAGACTTGAATATGTTATGCTTCAGAATTTAGTATTAAAATAGATTACTGGAAAAAAGTACAGTAATTACAAGAAAATTATTGACTATTGTTTGTCTTGGCATTATATGTAATTATACAGAATATTATGTTTAAACTTAGAATTTATTAGAATAAAGGCAAAGATAAGTCTGACATGCATGTTTTGCCCAGTTTTTATATTTGAGGCCTAACCTTTTATAGGTCGTGAGACACTTTCTAAAATCCAGTTAAATATGGTGATGACTAGAGATGAGCGAGCGTACTCGGATAAGCACTACTCGCTCGAGTAATTGGCTTTATCCGAGTATCGCTGTGCTCGTCCCTGAAGATTCGGGTGCCGGCACGGAGCGGGGAGCTGCAGGGGAGAGCGGGGAGGAACGGAGGGGAGATCTTTCTCTCCCGCCCGCTCTCCCCTGCTCCCCGCTGCGACTCACGTGTCAGCCGCAGCGGCACCCGAATCTTCAGGGACGAGCACAGCGATACTCGGATAAAGCAAATTACTCGAGCGAGTAGTGCTTTTCCGAGTACGCTCGCTCATCTCTAGTGATGACCCATACTGAATATTAAAAAGCAAAAAACCTACTAAAGATACGACCAATTAATATGACTTTTACGGTACTGTTAACAACCAGTGATGTGATTTTGACAACTATGTTCTAGTATTGCTATGATATCTCCGGTATCGGTAGTGTGGCATAGCATCTGCAGCTGAGGTGCCACAAATGATTCTAAAGCCATTAGTCGAGGAACGCTAGTCTATATAGATAGTTTCTAACCATATGAACTATGCAAGTCCCTAAATCGTGCTTTTGGTGGCTGAACATTAATTTAGTCAATCAATTGGTCAGTTGGATGGTGCACAATAAAGAAATCATTGACTATCTCTTTTTTGTCAGTGAAGAAGACTCACAGTGAGCCCTGTTAGCTATGTTTATTGACTTAAAGCAGAATGATAAAAATCAATTTCCTTAAACTGTATCACCCAGATGAGTAGATGATTTAGAAACAGTGAACATTACCCTGAGTAAGTAAAGCTAAGTAGCTTTTGAAGAACATTTTCCATTCAAAAGGAGGAGAACAAGTAATTAGTTTCCTACAGTTTCCTTCTGAAAGTATAAAAAAGGAATCCTTAATATTTGCCCAACTGAGAGTTGAGAAGTCCCGTAAGTTCACCATAATGATTCAATTTACCCGTTTGATTTATCTTAAAATGTATTTTCATGATCAGATTTTCTGCAATTATGCCAAATTGCACAAAACCATATGTGTCCAGTGATTATTTGTTATAGGTTAATTTTTGCTTTCCTTGCAAACCTATTATTAAATGAGTCATGGAAAATAGTTTGTCATGGTCTACCAATTAAGCAAGTTTACTGATTTCATACAAACATGCTATTAAAGCAATACAAAGGTATATTTCTGGAGGAAAGTGAATCAGTGTACTGTAGTATTTGTACTTATGGACTACAAGAAAATTTTCTCTATAAATCCCACTTTAAATTAACCCTAAATATCAATTAAAGATTAACCCTGGATCAATTAAAAGTCAATAATGTTAAGGGCAAACCTCTGGCGAGATGCCATACTAAAAATGGGTTTCCAAGTTGAATAATCAATGTAAGAGCATTTTAATAACAGAAGGTCCCAAAAGTATCATAAACCATAGGCTACCGTTATAGTTCTATATGGGGTATGATTTATAAATGCAGATTACTTATTCTACTTAGTCATGGAAACATAATTAGAGATGAGCGAACGTACTCGTCCGAGCTTGATACTCGTTCGAGTATTAGCGTGTTCGAGATGCTCGTTACTCGAGACGAGTACCACGCGATGTTCGAGTTACTTTCACTTTCATCTCTGAGACGTTAGCGCGCTTTTCTGGCCAATAGAAAGACAGGGAAGGCATTACAACTTCCCCCTGCGACGTTCAAGCCCTATACCACGCCCCTGCAGTGAGTGGCTGGCGAGATCAGGTGTCACCCGAGTATATAAATCGGCCCCTCCCGCGGCTCGCCACAGATGCATTCTGACAGAGATCAGGGACAGTGCTGCTGGTGCCGGAGCTGCTATAGGGAGAGCGTTAGGAGTTATTTTAGGCTTCAAGAATTCTTTTCTGCCTCTGTGTTGCCTCTTACATCACCGCTGTATTCCTGTCCACAAGTGTACTGGGTCTCCGCTGGGGGTAGTTGTCCTAATTCATACGCAGCCAGCTAAGTGTGACAGCAGGCTTGCGCAAAATTCTTTCCTGAAGTCAGCCTCCAACCACAGGCCAATAAGCGGCACATTTAATTACAGCGTTCTGTTTCTGCACTACTGGTAATACAGCATGCTGAGGGGTAGGGGTAGGCCTATAGGACGTGGACGCGGGCGAGGACGCGGAGGCCAAAGTCAGGGTGTGGGCACAGGCCGAGCTCCTGATCCAGGTGTATCGCAGCCGACTGCTGCGGGATTAGGAGAGAGGCACGTTTCTGGCGTCCCCACATTCATCTCACAATTAATGGGTCCACGCGGTAGACCTTTATTAGAAAATGAGCAGTGTGAGCAGGTCCTGTCGTGGATGGCAGAAAGTGCATCCAGCAATCTATCGACCTCCCAGAGTTCTGCGCCGTCCACTGCTGCAACTCTGAATCCTCTGTCTGCTGCTCCTCCTTCCTCCCAGCCTCCTCACTCCATTACAATGACACATTCTGAGGAGCAGGCAGACTCCCAGGAACTGTTCTCAAGCCCCTGCCTAGAATGGCCAGCAATGGTTCCTCTCCCACCGGAGGAGTTTGTCGTGAGTCTGCCCAACCTTTGGAAAGTTCCCGGGGTCTGGGGGATGAGGCTGGGGACTTCCGCAACTGTCTCAAGAGCTTTCAGTGGGTGAGGAGGACGATGACGATGAGACACAGTTGTCTATCACTCAGGTAGTAGTAAGGGCAGTTAGTCCAAGGGAGGAGCGCACAGAGGATTCGGAGGAAGAGCAGCAGGACGATGAGGTGACTGACCCCACCTGGTTTGCTACGCCTACTGAGGACAGGTCTTCAGAGGGGGAGGCAAGGGCAGCAGCAGGGCAGGTTGGAGGCAGTGCGGTGGCCAGGGGTAGAGGCAGGGCCAGACCGAATAATCCACCAACTGTTTCCCAAAGCGCCCCTTCGCGCCATGCTACCCTGCAGAGGCCGAGGTGCTCAAAGGTCTGGCAGTTTTTCACTGAGAGTGCAGACGACCGACGAACACCAGCCTCACCACCACCAGCATGCGCAGACATATGATGGCCAAGCACCCCACAAGGTGGGACGAAGGCCGTTCACCGCCTCCGGTTTGCACCGCTGCCTCTCCCCCTGTGCCCCAACCTGCCACTGAAAGCCAACCCCCCTCTCAGGACACAGGCACTACCGTCTCCTGGCCTGCACCCACACCCTCACCTACGCTGTGCTTGGCCCCATCCACCAATGTCTCTCAGCGCACCGTCCAGCCGTCAAGTGTTGGAGCGCAAGTACGCCGCCACGCACCCACACGCTCAAGCGTTAAACGTGCACATAGCCAAATTTATCAGCCTGGAGATGCTGCCGTATAGGGTTGTGGAAACGGAGGCTTTCAAAGGTATGATGGCGGCGGCGGCCCCGCACTACTCAGTTCCCAGTCGCCACTACTTTTCCCGATGTGCCGTCCCAGCCCTGCATGACCACGTCTCCCACAACATTGTACGCGCCCTCACCAACGCGGTTACTGCCAAGGTCCACTTAACAACGGACACGTGGACAAGCACAGGCGGGCAGGGCCACTATATCTCCCTGATGGCACATTGGGTGAATTTAGTGGAGGCTGGGACAGAGTCAGAGCCTGGGACCGCTCATGTCCTACCCACCCCCAGAATTGCGGGCCCCAGCTCGGTGGTGGTATCTGCGGCGGTGTATGCTTCCTCCACTCAACCACCCTCCTCCTCCTCCTCCAACGCAACCTCTGTCTCGCAATCAAGATGTGTCAGCAGCAGCACGTCGCCAGCAGTCGGTGTTGCGCGCGCGTGGCAGCACAGCGGTGGGCAAACGCCAGCAGGCCGCGCTGAAACTACTCAGCTTAGGAGAGAAGAGGCCCACGGCCCACGAACTGCTGCAGGGTCTGACAGAGCAGACCGACTGCTGGCTTGCACCGCTGAGCCTCCAACCGGGCATGGTCGTGTGTGACAACGGCCGTAACCTGGTGGCGGCTCTGCAGCTCGGCAGCCTCACGCACGTGCCATGCCTGGCCCACGTCTTTAATTTGGTGGTTCAGCGCTTTCTGAAAAGCTACCTACGCTTGTCAGACCTGCTCGGAAAGGTGCGCCGGCTCTGCGCACATTTCCGCAAGTCCCACACGGACGCTGCCACCCTGCGCACCCTGCAACATCGGTTTCATCTGCCAGTGCACCGACTGCTGTGCGACGTGCCCACACGGTGGAACTCTACGCTCCACATGTTGGCCAGGCTCTATGAGCAGCGTAGAGCTATAGTGGAATACCAACTCCAACATGGGCGGCGCAGTGGGAGTCAGCCTCCTCAATTCTTTACAGAAGAGTGGGCCTGGTTGGCAGACATCTGCCAGGTCCTTGGAAGCTTTGAGGAGTCTACCCAGATGGTGAGCGGCGATGCTGCAATCATTAGCGTCACCATTCCTCTGCTATGCCTCTTGAGAAGTTCCCTGCAAAACATAAAGGCAGACGCTTTGCGCTTGGAAACAGAGGCGGGGGAAGACAGTATGTCGCTGGATAGTCAGAGCACCCTCCTGTCTATATCTCAGCGCGTTGAGGTGGAGGAGGAGGAGCATGAGGAGGATGAGGAGGAGGGGGAAGAGACAGCTTGGCCCACTGCTGAGGGTACCCATGCTGCTTGCCTGTCATCCTTTCAGCGTGTAGGGCCTGAGGAGGAGGAGGATCCTGAAAGTGATCTTCCTAGTGAGGACAGCCATGTGTTGCGTACAGGTACCCTGGCACACATGGCTGAAATCAGGTTAGGATGCCTTTCTCGTGACCCTCGCGTTACACGCATTCTGGCCACTACGGATTACTGGGTGTACACACTGCTCGACCCACGGTATAAGGAGAACCTTTCCACTCTCATACCCGAAGAGGAAAGGGGTTCGAGAGTGATGCTATATCACAGGACCCTGGCGGACAAACTGATGGTAAAATTCCCATCCAACAGCGCTAGTGGCCGAAGGCGCAGTTCCGAGAGCCAGGTAGAAGGGGAGGCGCAAAGATCAGGCAGCATGTACAGCACAGGCAGGGGAACACTCTCTAAGGCCTTTGACAGCTTTCTGGCTCCCCAGCAAGACTGTGTCACCGCTCCCCAGTCAAGGCTGAGTCGGCGGGAGCACTGTAAAAGGATGGTGAGGGAGTACGTAGCCGATCGCACGACCGTCCTCCGTGACACCTCTGCCCCCTACAACTACTGGGTGTCGAAGCTGGACACGTGGCCTGAACTTGCGCTCTATGCCCTGGAGGTGCTTGCTTGTCCTGCGGCTAGCGTCTTGTCAGAGAGGGTGTTTAGTGCGGCTGGGGGAATCATCACGGATAAGCGTACCCACCTGTCAACCGACAGTGCCGACAGGCTTACACTCATCAAGATGAACAAAGCCTGGATTTCCCCAGACTTCTCTTCTCCACCAGCGGACAGCAGCGATACCTAAACAATACGTAGGCTGCACCCGCGGATGGAAGCATTGTTCTCTATCACCATCAAAAACGTAGAGCTTTTAGCTTCATCAATCTGTGTATAATATTCATCCTCCTCCTCCTGCTCCTCCTCCTGAAACCTGACGTAATCACGCCGAACGGGCAATTTTTCTTAGGCCCAAAAGGCTCAGTCATATAATTTTTCTAAACAATTTTTATACGTTTCAATGCTCATTAAAGCGTTGAAACTTGCACCTGAACCAATTTTTATTTTAACTGGGCTGCCTCCAGGCCTAGTTACAAATTAAGCCACATTAACCAAAGCGATTAAATTAATTTCACCTGCCCTCTTGGTTGGGCATGGGCAATTTTTCTGACGTACATTAGTACTGTTGGTACACCAATTTTTTGGGGCCCTCGCCTACAGTGTAATCCAATTAATTTTTTTCCCACCTGCATTAAAGCTGACGTTACATCAGCTGTGTTGGGCACTGCAATGGGGTATATTTATGTACCGCCGGTGGGTTCCTGGCACCCACCCATGCTGTCGGTCCACACAGAGTTGTAACTGCATGTGTCCACTTCTAAAGAACCCCTGTCTAACTGGGGCATGCAGTGTGGGCCGAAGCCCACCTGCATTAAACATGACATTACCTCAGCTGTGCTGGGCGCTGCAATGGGATATATTTATGTACCGCCGGTGGGTTCCAGGGAGCCACCCATGCTGTGGGTCCACAGGGACTTCACAATAGGGAGTTGTACCTGCCTGTGTCTATGAATTAAAAACCCCGGTCAGGTTGGGGCATGCAGTGTGGGCCGTAGCCCACCTGCATTTAATCTGACGCTGGCTCTGCTGTCCAGGGCACTTCAATGGGATACATTTATGTACAGCCGGTGTGTTCCAGGGAGCCACCCATGCTGTGGGTGCACACGGAGTTGTAACTGCATGTGTCCATTTCTAAAGAACCCCAGTCTGACTGGGGCATGCAGTTTGGGCCGAAGCCCACCTGCATTTAATCTGACGTTAGCTCTGCTGTCCAGGGCACTGCAATGGGATACATTTATGTACAGCGGGTGGGTTCCAGGGAGCCACCCATGCTGCGGGTGCACACGGAATTCCCATTGCAGAGTTGTACCTGCCTGTGACTATTTATAAAAAACCCCAGTCTGACTGGGGCATGCAGACACCTTGACAGAATGAATAGTGT
Source organism: Eleutherodactylus coqui (assembly GCF_035609145.1). Taxonomy (NCBI): domain Eukaryota; kingdom Metazoa; phylum Chordata; class Amphibia; order Anura; family Eleutherodactylidae; genus Eleutherodactylus; species Eleutherodactylus coqui. The sequence continues at coordinate 76,084,361 of NC_089843.1, read as the reverse complement.
GTGGCACATAGGTTCCCCATTGCTATGCCCACGTGTGCAGCTCCTGATGGCGGTGGCACAGGATTATATTTCTCATTGCTTCTGTACAGCATTGTGGGCTATCGTCCCTTTTAAAGAGGGTCGCTGCCTAGCCATGCCAACCCTCTGCAGTGTGTGCCTGCGGTTCCTCCTCATGGCAGACACACTTATAAATAGACATGAGGGTGGTGTGGCATGAGTGCAGCTGAAGGCTGCGCAGGGACACTTTAGTGTGCGCTGTGGACACTGGGTCATGCGGGGGGTTGGTCAGCATGTAACCCAGGAGAAGTGGCAGCGGAGTGTCATGCAGGCAGTGATTGTGCTTTGTTGGAGGTAGTGTGGTGCTTAGCTAAGGTATGCATTGCTAATGAGGGCTTTTCAGAAGTAAAAGTTGTTGGGAGGGGGTGGGCCCACTCTTGCTGCTATTGTGGCTTGATAGTGGGACCTGGGAACTTGAGATGCAGTCCAACATGTAGCCCCTCGCCTGCCCTATCCGTTGCTGTGTCGTTCCCATCACTTTCTTGAATTGCCCAGATTTTCACAAATGAAAACCTTAGCGAGCATCGGCGATATACAAAAATGCTCGGGTCGCCCATTGACTTCAATGGGGTTCGTTACTTAAAACGAACCCTCGAGCATCGCGATAATTTCGTCCCGAGTAACAAGCACCCGAGCATTTTGGTGCTCGCTCATCTCTAATCATAATAACTTCATATCTCTCTTTTCTATAATCCCTGCTGAATTTTCAATTATAATAGACTCTTACCTTAATTGCCCTACACTCACCCTTCCCTTTGTCTTGTGCAATCTTCTTTGTCTTTTCCTGGTTGTAATGATCCTACTGAACACTTATGTCTATAGGCCCGATTAGACACACAGATGACCGCTCAAAAGATGGATTTTGAGCAATCATTTTGCATAATCTGCTAGTTGGTACTAATGCCTATTAGTACCAATTAGTAGTGTGTGAGCAACCGGGGACCATCCGCTGTTCTCTGAATACATTTTTTTTGTTGTACCGGCAGGGCTGACAGCTAAGAACAGCTGAGAGAATGCAATCAGCTGTTCTCAGCAGTCCCTGGGCAGAGCACAGTGTGTGGTCCGTCTTATCAGTTTAAGCCAAACTGAGAACTGCCATTCGACAGAAAACTGAAAGATGGGCACATTTACATGCAACGGTTATTGCTCAAAAGATGGCTTTTGAGCGAATTTTGAGCGATAATCGTTATGTCTAAATGGGCCTTATGTTTGTGTGCAGGTAAAACTGGATATACCCATAAGATATTGATTGGCTGCAGATATTCCTTGGGATCATTCATACAAATGATCTTAACTAAAGCATGGAATAAAATGGTATGAACTAAAGAAATAATCCATACTTACATCTAAAGTGTACCCCATGCACTGCAGGAGCCAAAGTCACCACCGCTGTACACCCAGAAAATGCTGGTAGTGCTCACATATTGTTCATTCTAATTGCCAGAGCAGTCGCATGCATAATGAATACCATGTGACTGCTATCCGTTTCTTCAGGGATTGGAGCAGCAGGATTGAGGCTCCTGAGCTGGATGAGGGGGCAAGCAAGGATGTGATTATGAATTATATTTCCTTATTTTACAGGGTTGCACAAATTGGCGTAATTATCTGGATTTGATATTTGCAAGATATCAGTGCCACCCTTGGTTCATTATACTAGCCTTGTGTGCAAAAAAAATGTTACCTTACTGTTGTGACCATGCTTTCAAGTATCTGCAACCAGTAAAGACTATGTTTAAACGTATTGTCAGGCTTCTGCTCCATCTTTTGTGTGACACTGTGTCCAGTTGATGAACCATCCAACTTACAGCCAGACACACATTATGAACGATTTTACAACAATACCACTGCTATTTTAATTGTATATATTTCTATATTGCTTATTTTCAAAGAAAATAGTATGAATTAGAAAGAAGGAAATATCCACCTTGGCCAATAGTTTTTCTGTGGGTAAACACTCAAAGCTTCATGACAGCAACCATGCACAAAAAACTCTTATAAGATGCAACTAAACCACAGAGATTTATGGCAACAACCTTACATCAATAGCCTTTAGTATTCTAGGTTAGAAATTGTCTGGATGCCATACAAATAGCTCTAGAATAATACAATTTAAATGGTTGGACAATCAGTTGCTTATGCTCTTGGAGCAAGGGCTGGTATTCAACTTGTAGTACATGTACTCCAGGGGACACGTGCCTTGTCTCTAAAGGGGGCTTGTAGTGTACTTGTAAGGAGGGTGAACTTTATGCTCTCCAATTGCAGTGCATGGACTGCAGATGTATCCTTCCTTTATTATTGATGTCATGTATGCACTCTCCTAGCACAGGATGTGGGTGAAACTGCAAGGGTTGATCTATCTCACTCACTCACTCACTCACTCAATCTTGCACTCACCTTCCACTCAAGTTGCAAACTGAGCATAAACCACCCTCCAACACAGTCATTACACTCCCAGATTCTTTCTGTCATGGCGCATGAAATATGAGGCCAGAAGTCCCCCAAATGTACTCACACACTGCTCGCTAGCAGTCAAAGAGTTAACACTATCATAGGCTTAAGGTTCAGTGCAACAAGGACTAAGCGTATTAAAGTTTTAAGCTTTAATAAAAAAAAATCAGTGCTTACAAAATCACAGAAAGAAGGCAAAATAAAATGACATACAAATACACAGTTATGAAAATAAAATGGAGAATCATAAAAACCTACAACTTTTGCCTCCTGCACACGGGGGGATTTCCATTGCAAAATCCAGAGCAGGATTCAGCCTCTGGATTTTGCAGCAAATCCAGCCCATAGTATTCTATGGAAAAACGTGATTTCCTGCCCACGAGCAGAAAACGATTGCTGTTTTCCGCCCCCGGGAAGGAAATCGCAGCATGCTGCGATTTGCCGCAGGATACACGTGGCTGGCTTCCATTGAAGTCAATCGAAGCCGTCCGTGTCACGGCCATTCTGCAATCATCATTGCAGAATGGCTGCAGAAGCCAAGTTATCGCTATGGTGACGGAGCGGCGTTCTCATAACCGCGCATGCACCGGTAGGCACATTCGCAGCACAGTAGGCCCCGTCATCACCATAGAGATGGTGCGGCATCCCGTGTACTGCTCATGTGCGGCTCAACACATTAGCAGCACAGAAGAAGACAATGAAAACGCCGGACAGGCCTTGCAGTGGGTCGAACTCCGCTGCGGGAATCCCGCATGGGGGTCTGGCCGCACGTGTGCAGGCAGTCACACAGGGATCACTGGCCGGGCACCAGGTTGAACTCTGCTGTGGGAATCCTGGATGCGGAGTCCGACCTGCTTGTGTGCAGGAGGCCTTGCAAGGCATTCTAAAGTCTTTGTGTTCCTGAGGGTGGATAGGAAAAAATGAAGCACATTCCAGCTGCAGGGTTGATCTTATAATAACAATAATCTGTATTTATATAGCACCAACATATTCTGCAGCACTTACAAAACAGGAGGAAGAGAAACAAAACCACGGTTACATCAAGTAATCAGTTGATAGAAACAGTAGGGGTGATGGTCCTGCTCCAACGAGCTTACATACTACAAATAATGGGGGGATACAGAAGGTAAAGGGGCTGGAGATGTGCACAGTAGGGTAAGGTGGAGAGTGAGGGATTCTATACACATAGACATTGGTCAATTTGAGCTGTATAGTGGCCAAATCGGTGTGACTGCAGGCGGCGGTTGATTACGGCTAGCAGGGATTGCAATAGGTAGGACAGGAAGCATGTAATCAGGCTGAATACTGAGGGGTTTTGTTTAGGAGATATGGTATGCCTCCCTGAAGAGGAGGCATACCTTATGAAATGTGACCTTTTGCTTAGCATAGCTTTTTATAATTTCCACCTTGAACCTTCCCCTTGTTCCATTAAGCAAATACCTCACTTGCAACCAAGATACCAGCTAACAAGGGGGCTGATCCAATAAATGTTTAACAGTCATATCATTTTACTTCCTTTCCCTCGCTGGTAATGGAGGCTACTTGACTTGAATGGTTCAATTTGCATCCGGCTTCCTCTCGAAACCAGTACACTGATGTTACATTTTTATCACAAATTGTTGTCTATTTCTTTAAATAGGCCGATTAGTTATCTGAGGAACTACTCAGTACTTTAATTCCTGTTGCCTTGTGTGTGTGTATATATATATTGATTATACTGTATTTATGTTGTCTTTACTTTGCAGGTTGCATTGTCCTGTGGCGCCTCTATAGTAAGTTACTGTGGCTGGCTGTAGAAAGCCAATCTTAGCTGCCATCTACAGAGGTATGGATAGTGGAGTAGGTCCTTGTCCTGATGAAGAAGTGTACATTATGACACTGATGTGCTGCCACAGCACTCTGTGACAGAGAGATACTTGAAGGTGTAATGGGGAGAAAATAAAAGGAGATGCTTGTTGCCAATATGGGGAGTGTGGATGTTCAGCGTGTGTTGCCTAAGGAAGCTGCTGTTGGGATGTGAAATAGCTTGGCCTGGGGCCTGTTTCATTTGGAAGATTGGGGATTGTTAGAAACTATTCCAACCTTCTATACTTGGAATGGTGGTGGACTGGAGACTGGAAGTCGCTTGCCCATTAAATTTGGTGGTGAGCTGGAGGTGAGATGTGACCTAGGGCTTCAGGATAGCTGTGCATAGGGATACCCGATGTATTGTAGCGTACTTCTGGAGGGGTGCGGTTTGCAAGCAAGGCTTGGTTGCCATGAGAACATAATGGGAACCAATTAAGAAATCTCACTCTAAGTACGTGTACTGTGCATTTAATAGGCTGAATAGTGCATGATCATGGTCTTGGGGTAATTTTAAGTGATTTCTAGGGGGTATTTGGCTTATAAACACTGATCTAAGCTATTCTATATCTAATTGGTGAGATTATTCAGATAACATCAACATTAATTTACTTAAAGACATTATACATAATTGATTCACAATTTATATTTGTAAAGTGCCATCACTAAATGCATTAACGCTTTAGGAAGCCAATGACTGATTTTTAGCAACCCCACAGTTTTGGATCACAATAACCTGTATAATGCTTTTCTTGTAAGTCCTCACATTAGGGCTCGAAATGGTTTGATGCAGCAGTTAAACTCTGTGAAAATGGCCACTGAAATGCAAGCAGGGTTTTTAGTTCCATTGCATTTTGCTGACTTTACAGGATAATAGTCCTCATTTCTCAGGTCTTAATGTGCTATGTCAGGATTAAATTATATAATGGATGCCTGAGACTTTTTGTCTCAAGAGCTGATGCTGTGACAAAATTTGAACTCGTCCTTCCCAGACAAATTAATGAAGTGTTGTCTATTTTTTTTTCTGAGTTATCTATGTCTTACATATTGCACATGGAACGGCGGACGCCCACTCTGTCTGGTATTATCACACTAACAACTGTTTATGGGAATAATAAATCACATTAACAAATGTATATTTGTTTCTTATTTGCTTAATACAAGTTTAATAAAAATATTGGGAATTATGTACACTTGCAAGAAAAAGTGAACCCTTTGGAGTCACCTGGATTTCTCAATTGATGACTAATCTGATTGTTATCTAAGCCACAATTATAGATAAACACAATCTAACTAATAAAACACAAACAGCTTCATATTGTTTATTGAGCACAATGGGTAAACATCAACAGTTCAGGGAGAAAAAGTAAGTGAACCCTTAAATGTAATAACCTGTAGATCCCCTTTTGCAGCAAACAACTCTGGCAACACATTTCCTGCACCTGCAAGTAAGAATTGCATAACATTGAGAAAATATGTTTCAGTTCATCAGTATTTCTGGGATGCCTTGCTTGCACAGCTCTCTTCAGCTCATGTCACTATTCATTAGTTAATTTACATGTGTGCTTTGAGTGATTGTCTTGTAGCATCACCCAACATCTTTTCTTTTTGAGGTCCTGGACTACTGCCCTTACATTCGACTGTAAAATGTTTTGATACATCTGAGAATTAATTGTTCCTTCAATGATCGCAAGAAGTCCAGGCTCTGAAGCAACAAAACAGCCTCAAGACATGATTCTCCCTCCACCATGCCTCAAAGTAGGGATGAAGTGTTGGTGTACAGTGTTTTTTTCCCACTAAACATAACACTGTGAATTTGTGCTAAAAAGTTTCACTTTTTGTCTCATCTGTCCATAAAATATTTTCCCAGAAGTGGGTTGTCTTGGGCTAATTTGATACAGGCCACAATGTTCTTTCAGGAAGCAGTGAGTTCCTTTGTGGTGTTCTTCCAGGAAAAACATTCTTGTTCTGTGTTTTTCTAATAGTGAACATGTGAACAAAAGTGTTTTACAGTATTTTGGATCTTTGGTCGGTCTTTTGCTGTTACCTTAGGGGTTCTTTCTTATCTCTTTCAGGATTGCCTGCTGTGCTCTTGGAGTGATCTTAACAGGATGCCCACTGCTAGGGAGAGTAGTTTTCTCTATCTATAGATAATTTGTATAACCATGGATTGATGTACCACCAGGTCTATAGCAATGTTTTTAGGCCACTTCCACACAGGCGATTTTCTCACGTGATTTGGTCACAATGCAACAGTGTGACAAATCACATGTATGTGAAGCCCATGCTTTCCTATGGGTTCTTTCACACCAGCGATAATTTGTAGCCTGTGACATTGCAAGACTACAAAATAGTGGCCTGCTCTATACAGCTGCGATTTGCAATATTTTGTAGCTTATGTTTCCTTATGGACCCTTCCTTTTTGTTGCATCTTGTGGTTTTCATGCGGTGTGATGCAACTTTGACAGTAGGAAATCCTACTGTCAAAACCCTTAAATAAGCTTTATGTGCATCCAAAAAAAAAAATATATATATATATACATCACCTATCAGGTGCTGTCGTCTCTGGTGCGCTTCTCCCCTGAGGCTACGGGACACTTTTCTGTAGACAGCGGGCAGCCCTACCTTGATTGGAGGATCAAATTCCCGGCCTCCAGGAAGCACTGGCTGTGATTGGTTCTCGAGCGCTGGCTCAGCCAATCAGAGCCAGCTCTCGATGAAGCAATCACAGACATTCATTCATTCATTGAATGGCTGTGATTGGTTCACTGAGCACTGGCTCTGATTGGCTGAGCGCTGTGGTGCTTAGCCAATCAGAGGCAGCGCTTCCTGGAGGCGGGGATTTTCCAATTCCTGACCAGAAGAGTTGCCTGAAGGCAACTGCCGGGGACTTTGTAGCATCACAAAATTGCGATATTGCCACTAGAAATTGCAGCAATATCACACAGACCACCAATACGATATCGCTGCGATTTTCTAGCGTCCATATCGTTATAGCCCATGTGGAAGTGGCCTTATAGATATTTCCCTTGTCATGCATCTCTATAACACATCTTTTATAGTCTTCTGAAAGTTGTCACTACTGAGGCATGATTCAAACTAACAAATCTCTCTTTAAAAGAACAGATTTATCAGTAACCATACTTTGTGTGTCTTCATGTAATGGCAAAGCACTTGTGAAATGCACACTTCCAAACTCATTTCCTTAACTAAAAATGCCTTTTGCTAATTAGCTCTTGGACAAGTCATTAATATGAAGGTTCAGTTATTTTCTCTCTCTGCACTGTGTTCATGTTTAATCAATGTTCTCAATAAGAAACATGGAATGTACAATTGTTGTGTTATTAGTTTAGCCAGATTGTTTGTCTATAATTGTGACCTAGATAATAATTATCAGACCACGTTTTATTAGTAGTCAATGCAGAAATCAAATTAATTCCAAAGGGTCCATTAACTTTTTCATGCAACTATATGCTGTAGATAATGACCACCTATATGTAGTTATCACCATGACCTGGCATATTGCTGGTTGCAAAGTAGGAAATTATCTACTGTATATAAATATGCAAGACTCTGGTGCAACTACAGTGCCAGAGTAGCAGACATTGCAGCTTCTATGGGACCCAGTAGTTAATCACAGCCATGTCAACTCAGAGATCAGTTGCAATTAGAGATTACTGTGGATGACGGACTGATGAGTGGAAAGGACAGAGAAATCTTAATGAGGATTGCTGGGAGGCTAAAAAAGGATATCTTTTATGTCAACAACTTTACTTGCTAGTAAAGATAGTCCAAGTACCATTCCACGTTTTGCTATGGGCCAGCATGTTTACTAGTTATACAGTACAAATATACACTCTTTACTTCTTATATACTCTAGAGATCATCTTATCGGAAGCCAATTAACCTATTAGCATTCATTATGTTTTTAGAGTGTGAGAGAAAGAATTACCCATAGATAAATTCAGATCTTGAACCTATTGCTGAAATGAGGCTATGGTGCTAATAGGGGCATGATCAGTAGATGACCTGTATTCACTCAGCCCGACATTTTAGAATATGTTACCTAAATACAACTTACATAATGTTTTAATTTCCCAAAACAATACACGTTTTCCATGCTTACCGTGGTATAAGCATATTGATATAGTGTCACCCAACTGTCCATAGCAACTTGACGCTCTGGATACTGGGAAAGAGTAACTCCTCAATATTTCTAATTCCCCCTTCCACCCTCAAATCTGCAAAGGTCTCAGATATGTATTTGGCCTCAGGAAGTCCTTTGTCTAGATGACAATAAAGTTAGCCAATGACAGGAGGATGCTAATTACCCCCTGCTAATGAGGATTGACACTTCTAGTATTTATCACAGACACCCTGGCTCCAAGAGTCAGATTAAGGGAAAAATCTCTTAATAAGGATTATTGGTCATGTGAAGGTCCTAGCCCAATATGAATTATATTTTCTGAATCGGGTAGGGCAACCGATTAAAACACATCCAAAGTCATGAAGGTACAGGCCCCAGAACACCCCCAAATGGTCTACCCGTGTACCTGGGTATAATTTCCTGATCATGCTTGGTATCACTGAGTAGATAAAATCATGACCAGAAATATGCCAGGCATATATTCCCAATCAGAGGATCCCCCGCGCAGATATGGCCGAAATGGAAAATCATGGTTTTTCCACAGGTACGAACACATTCACCCACCCCTTTCAGAATGACCTCAGAGGGGCCAAGGGGAGGTGTGTTCCTTAGGAAACCTTAAAAACTAGGGGGTTATACAGACCCAGTGGTCAGACATTCAGAGCTACATTGCAGCGTAAGGACTTTTCCATTTCTTCCCGTGACTCTGCATGATTCAGAACCTTGGGCCGAACATCCCAAATCTAGAACCTGTCTTTATTTTCTGCTAGTGTTTTTCCTAGAATAAATCTGCAATTTATTAGTCGAACCTTGTCCGTTTTAAAACGAACCATAACTCTGAAAATTGTGTTCATAATTCATAGTCTAGGTTCCAGCTTACCTGTGATAAAAGCTGGTGGTGGCAGCGAGAGTGTGCAGGTATTGTAGCGTGCTGGAGGCATTTAGTTCGGATCAGGGGGTGATTTTAGCTTTCATTCTGCATACATGCAGAAGCCTGGGAAAGCTGGGTACAAAGCCACCTGTATTCTAATGAATCCATGGTTGCAACCCTTTGGAGTGATTGATCAAGACTCTGCCGTGACAAGCGGTCATAGCAGCAAGAGCCCTCGGAGTAGTCAATCCATGACAAATCGGCAATAGAGGTGCGATCGATCGGGTCCCCCCCTCTCTCCCTGACACTTACCTCCTCTTGAGTGTTGCTAATCATGTTCCACGTCCAGTTCTGTTGTTGCTACAGTGCTACTCAGTCTACTAATTTTCAGTACAACTTCACTGCTGTATATGGATATGTTTTTCTAATATGGCACTATGTTCTATCTGACATGTTTTTGTTTGCTGGCTCTCTTTGTTAATTTCTTAAGGATGTGGCCCAGTTTGTTACCTAATGACGCAACGATTTTTGAGGTTATTCATCTCCACTTCTTAAAAGCCACAATGTTTCTATTTTTCTGTCGACATGGCCATATGAGGGCTTGTTTGTTGTAAGATGAGCTGTAGTTTTTATTGGTAGCATTTTTGGGGTACATATGGCTTTTTTGATAACTTTTTTTGTGAGAAGAAAGGAATGAAAAAATAGCATTTTGGCTCACTTTATTGTTTTTTGTTATAGTATGTGCTGTGCGAGATGAAGAGGGAAATCAACTTATTGTATGGGTCATTATAAATGCGGCAATACCAAGTTGGAAAAGTGTACAACTAAGATTTTTTATTTTTTTCATGTGAAAAAAAATTATATATATATATATATATATATATATATATATATATATATATATATATATATATATATATTATATATTTTACCTTCTTTATGTCCCTGCAGGGGACTTAAACCTGCAATCATATGATAACTTAGATAATACAGGGTTATTACAAGTGATTTTCTCTGATTTGAAACCCTCATAACTCACTCAGATGCTTAAATTACAGATCAACTGAAATAGAAACTCAAAAATTTTCAGTAAGATTCTCCCTGTCGTCCATAGCAACCAATCGCAACGCAGTTTTCATTTCTCAAACTGCTGAAATAAAATAAAAGCTGCACTGTGATTGGTTGCTATTGGCAACAAGCACAGTCTTAGGCCTTATTCACACACGCATATATACGCCGCTATAGTAGCTGCGTTCAAAAATCACAACCATCTGAAGAATTGGATTCCAATGTATTCATTCACATGAGCGATTTTCGGGCATGTAAAAAATTTGCGTTGTCGAAAACAGAGCATCGATGACCGTTTTTGGTCGCCGATTTTATACAGTGGGTGAAAAGATAGGTCTTGCCCTATCTTTTGCTGAGATACACTGGGGGCTTCGATAGGCTTCTATTTAAGCTGAGCAAAGGGGGAGGGGAAGGGAACTTACCTCCATCCAACGCCGCAAAAAGAAGACAGACAGCTTTATTTAATCATTACAAGTCATTCCGACGACTTCTGCCGACCGAGGGATTTCCACTGAGCAGCGTATTTTTTTTATCCATAATGCCACAGCCGCCCGTGTGAATGGACGAGAAAACGCTAATTTTGATCGGGACTTGATTGCAGCTATTCTTCATTCATGCAATTTTTAGCCACGATGCGACCAATCTGAAAATGTATCGCTTGTGTGACAGAGGCCTTAGTATGAGACAGTTTTACTAAATGAGGCCCAAAAAGTTTTGTTGTGCCACAGTCATCACTATGGAGATATGAGACAAAATAGCTGCCAACAAAGACAGCAGAGCATTTTGTGTCCCTGACTTTCACGTCTACCAGTCTCATTCCCAATCACATTTTGGTGAATATAATTCCAGTGGGCACAGAATTCATAAGTGGTGCTCTAGTTTTAAGGAAAAAGGTTGCATCCGTAAGTGAAAATCATCTGTCCGTCCACCAGAAAGCGTAGAAACAGTGGAAGCATCCGTGCAAGTTTTACATGAAGTCCTCAGAAATCCTCCAACAGAGCAAGCAAAGAATTGGACGTCCCTCTGCCGACTGGGTGGAAGATTCTGCGCAAACATTTGCGATGCTATCTCTACCGATTACAATTGCTATAGGCCTTGAAACCAGACGACAGATTGAGGCACTGTTCTTTCTGCAAAAGTATGCAAACTCTAAAGGAAATCGATGGTTTCATGGAATCTTTAGTGTTTAGTGATGAAGCCACCCTCCATCCTACAGGCACAGTTAAAGGGAACCTGTCACATCCCTACAGCACAATAAACTAAGTTATGGTGCTGTTAGGGTACATGACATGGAGCAATCCAGCGGTGTCACCTGGTCAAGTCTTCGCACAGGGACCTGTAAAGATTTTCGTGCTGTACGCTAACTTCAGCAAGTGACACTCCTGGATTGGATTACTTTATGATAATGTGGGGATATGACAGGTATCCTTTAAATGTAATGTCGGAATCTGGGGAGGGAAAACCCACATGCTTATGATCCTACGATAGGATCCCCTGTGTGAAACTAATAAACAGAGATATACTTACCCCTCCACGACTGCCAGTATCCAGCTCTGCAACTTTCTGCAGTCCCAGTGATTGTTGTGAGAGATGATATCACAAGAAATCATGTGACCATTGCAGCCAATGAGACGCTGCAGTGCCATATTCTCGAACTCCTGGCATCATGGTGCTTAGAATGTGAGGCAGGAGAACGAGCGGTCACACTGCAGCCTCTCATTGGCAGCAGCGGTCACTTGATTTCCTGTGACATCATGTGTCGCAGGAATCAATGGGACCACAGTGAACTGCAGCATTGGATCCCAGTGGTTTTAGAGAGTTAAGTATAGCTCTATTTATTATTTTCACACAGGGGGTCTATTGAAAAGGCGTTGCTCAGTAACCCCTTTAATTCTTTCCAGCGGAAAAGACAATTTTAGGAACAAAGTGTAACAAATAAATTGCTATAATACATTACCTTTCCTACACGTTTTATATGCTATAGAGCTGTGTATCCGATAAAAGTACACCTTTGCCATGTTCCTGTCTAACGAGCAGCAGGTACAAGCAATAATATCATAATGCACAGTCTGTACAAAATAATATGGAAAAGCATTTTCCATCTGATTTTGTACCCATTAAGTTATAAAGCATCAATGCTGCCAGAACTGCTTCCCGAAAATTGAAAAAGACAAAGCCATAGATTAAACCTCCAAATCAGAAATTCAAGACTGTGAGTAAACATAACAGTATGTCACAAACAGAAACAAAGTCTATGCATGCAAAGTTTTTTTTCCATTCCCAGTGAAAATGTTGTCTGCAACACATATTATATTTCAGACAGACTGAACAACTGGAAGACGAAGAAGACGAGCATTAGTAACATTATATCCAATTTCCCCCCACTCTAGATCAGCTGGGGCTGTTGCAATATCTTCTAATGGACCGACATTACAAGGAATTAACACATTTAGGACTTGGAGATCACCCACTTCATCAGATATATAGTTACTGACACTGATCAGACTAAGGATTCCTTCTCTCTGGACATTAGGTCTCTAAATGTCACTTAGGGAAAGTCTAAACGCAATGCCGAAAGTACAAAAGTATGTATAATGCTGTGTCAACACCACTGGACATACCTATAGTATTTAATAACACAGGAGCATTTGGAAGGCCATCAAGTTCTGCCTATGATCTTCTAGCTATGTTCTTCCAGAGCCAGAACAATAACTACTAAAGTGGCATAAACTAATTTGTCTATCTTTAAGAATGTAAGGCAACATGATTTATATGTTGGCGAGATCTAATTCCTATATGATGCTGTATATCTACATCATAGTGGTCACTCGGGAACAAAAGCTGTGCCCGCACCATCGCCAGCTGAGGTGTAGTTGTGGTTAATACACAGGATTAAAGAAAAACTGTTTAAGCACTATGCTCTGCAGCCATCCCAACTCTACTACATTCAATGGGATAGCTCTAGATTTTGGGTGCAATCCTGGGAGTGATGGCCCACTTGAGGGGGTTTTAACAGGTTATCAAATGGGCTTATCTGGAGGGAATTGTCAATGGGGTGAATCAGAGGCGTAACTTGAAGCTCCTGGGCCCCGATTCAAAACTCGTAACAGGGCCCCCAACTATAATGCTTTACTTATAGTACTGGGTTCCCTATATGGAGAAGAGAGGCCTTATGGCCCCCTTATCCCCCGCATCCCCTATAGTTACGCCCCTGGGGTGAATATCTGCAAAGCTAGTCCCACTATGGAAACGTCCAGAAAAACTATGGAGTGAACTGATAAATTATCAATAATTTAGAACTGGAAAAACTATTTATGAAGTAAAAGAAGTTAGCTTATCTGTATGTCACCTACTCAAAACCAAGATCCACTGGAGATCAGCTGATTGCCAAGGGTCCAGCAGCCGAAAGTCAGGTCAACAGCTATTATTGCCAGGGAAAACTACAGTTGGCCGCACATTCTTTCTACAGTGGTCATTGCAGCAATATTACACAAAGCTCATTCATATTAACAGACAACCATAGTGCTCTAGGTCCTCCAGAATGGGAGATGTACTTCAGGGTGCTTCACACTTTTGTGTTTTATGCATTGAGGGATACATGGGCATTTTTTTCTCTGGGAGCGATGCTGTGAGACGAAAACCCCCTGCATGTTCTATTATTGCTCTGCACACATCGCACAACATGCAGCTGTAGTGTCCATGTGCTGTGTGATGTGGGTCACGATAGAGAATGTCAGGCGTGATTCACTGTTGCCCATGTGAATGCATGCTTAGGCCGGCTTTACATGGGTGTATTTGCATGCGCAAAATTTGTGAACGCAATATGCAGAGAATAGAACCCATTGATTTCAATGGGTTCGTTCATATTTCTGTATTTTGCGCGCACATTTTGGTCGCGAAAAAAAAACTAGATAATGTTCTATTTTTCTCTGTATTTGTGCACCAAAGGTCCCCATAGAAGTCAACGTTGGGTGCGCAATACGCAAGGAGATGTGTGAAACACTGCGCAATTCACTGGAACTGAATTAGCCTTTCAATTGGTGCGTCTTTGTGTCCCACACACACGAACGTGCCCTGCAGGCAGAAAAAGTACAATATAATACCCCAAACAAGTGCAAAAAAACTTGTTTAGTGCACAAATACAATTGTACTGAGGCGCGCGTAATTGCGCATGTGCTCCTGTAAAGCAGGGCTTAGAGTAGCGCTCTGTCCTGTAGTTGGGATACTAAGAAAGAGACCCGCCTCTATGACACCCATATGTTCTAATAGGGCATATAGACAGTTAAAAATTTGATTTAGACAATTGCTTTCATTTAAAGGTCCACCTGTCAAGGAGCATATTGGATATGGTGAACCATGTGAATGTGGGCATTCATATTTCAGCTCTTAAATTATCTGTTCTGTCCCTAGACACTGCTCACAGTATTAAGAATGACAGATTAATCATTGTTGGAGGTGTCATAGCAATGTTTCTTTTTTTCCTAAGTGCCATGTTACGTTGGGTGTCTAAATTGCTTTCATAACTTAATAAATGTGATGACACGTCTTAACGCATGTATGGCATTCATATAATGAGCTGTAAATTGTATACAGTCCTTATTAATTGAGGGCATTATTATTGGAGCCACTAGAGTTCCGTACTTTGTAGAACAACTATACCGTATAGGCAATGCTGAATAGAAGAACAATAACATCCTGTGCTAAATAAAAGGCGATGCTAGAACGCTATGCATAAAATATTCCGTAATAATACACTTGTTTATTATAATCATGGTTTTCCCTTGTAAATAGTAAAATGAGTTAGTAAAAGCAGAAAGAGTATGTGCTTATACATCATTTATTCAATTCTCCGCCATTAGGTCTACAATGTAATATACCGTTTTTAAGAATTACGAAGGTACTTACAATAGAAATATCAATATTGCATCTCAGAAGAAAAACACATGAAGCTATTAGAAAAGAATTCAGTGCGTAAATTATAGAAATGGGGGAACGTACTAGATGGGAGCTTGGGATATATTAATATACAAAAGTAAACCGCAGGCACAGAAAATGAGAGTTCAGAATAAAGCAGGTTTTACACTTAAAAATTATTACTGGTACAGAAGTCAATCTTTCATTTAAGCACTTTTCTTGCACTTTGATGCAACTGTACATTAAAGGGGTTTTCTGAGTTCCCAACATTGGTGGCGATGGGCTAAATAAGGGGTTAAGAAAATGAGCACCATAGTCACTTTTTACGCTGTTCTCCCACTGGCTCTCATGGCTGCTTTGATCTTTGATTTACATTGGCTGCAATGGGGAAGTGGCTTGTTAATCCATGTGACCACTGCAGCCAATAGGGGGCCACCAGGGACTTCATCAGTGATGTCCCGTAAAGCTGCTTCAAGGCTTCCACATTAGAAGCCCACTTGACAGGATTACCGGATGCCACCATGCCTGCTGGACTGCCGAAACAGTGGTCTGTGCAACAGTGAGTATATTACTTTTATGTAGTTTGGGGCACAAAGAACTCAAAACTATATACAAGTAAAAACTCCTAAAACTATTTTAAGGGCGTGAGTATGTTTGGGTATCTTCGTGTACAGGTGACTGCATGGGCACTGCTACTGTACCCAACTGCATCCATGATAGGATTTAAGCAAATGTGAAATCAAACTTGATTGCTGGACCCCCTTGTACAAGTAATCATTGGCTTGGGCAAAATCTTTGAGGCTGAAATCATTATGGAGACAGCCTTAGGCTTCACAAAGTCAAAATCAATTATGCAGATTTTGACTTGAAAGCAGATATGTCTCCCCTCATCTTCCAGTGCTTGCGTTGTTAGTGCACCCCGGCACCCAGCGGCCTATAGCAAGCACCAAGATGCTCATCATTTCATGCCACTTTTGCAATACCTGACTAGTGGCTCAGCATTCACTAGAGGCTGATGGCAGGGGCTTCCCTAAAGGCTCAGGGGCCCGGATGCACAAGTTCTGCTCGGGGTTCCCCCGGCCCTCCACCCCACACTCCCACATACCCATACCTAGATCGTGCTGCATACATGATCTGCCCCTTGGCATAATCTTTC
Source organism: Eleutherodactylus coqui (assembly GCF_035609145.1). Lineage (NCBI taxonomy): Eukaryota > Metazoa > Chordata > Amphibia > Anura > Eleutherodactylidae > Eleutherodactylus > Eleutherodactylus coqui. The sequence continues at coordinate 76,067,855 of NC_089843.1, read as the reverse complement.
CAAACATGATTCATTTCCTATATGGGAAAATTTGTTTGTAGCCCCGCAGGCCACTCTCACACACACTGCTTTTTACCGCTATTAGCGCAGTGTCCCGAGCGCCGTACTAACCACGGTACAACACTCCCATAGATTTTAATGAGCTTACTCTAACCTGCGCTCGAACATGGAGTTTCTAACACCACAATTTTCGAGAGCTGTCTGTTCTATTTTTGCATTTTTGTGGTTTTTAACACACCTCATCACAATGATGCGGTGCATTAAAAAGCACTGTCAAACGCTGTAACTTGTGTTCGAAAACACTGCTCGAAATTCGGGTAAAAATGCCACAATTTCAAGCTGCATTTTATGAACACGTGTGAGAGTGGCCTTAGGGTGGTTCATGTTTTTGTTGTACTTTAGAACCACAATTAAGAAAAACACATAAAAAATCTGCATGCAGTATTTAAAGACCATGTACATTATTAAAGAGCCGCAGACACAATCAAAAACTGCATGTGGTTTTGATGCGTTTTTTTAATTCTGTGTAAAGGGTGAAATTATATACAGTAAATCCAGAGAGATGTGTAACTTATACCAGAGATAGATAGATAGATAGATAGATAGATAGATAGATAGATAGATAGATATGAAATGCGATAGGAGATAGATAGATAGCTGAGAGTTAGATCACACACACACACACACACACACATATATACACATACCCCAGGGCCTGAACCACTTCTCCTTCAAGTGGTAGCAGCAGCGCAGGCAGATGCAGCAGCTTCTGTCCAGCAGGAGGCAGGGGCAGCACATGATCATATCCTCACTGTGCCCTGCCGGCCCATGTGTCTGCCTCCCTCCTCTTCCCCCTGCTCTTCTCTGCTTCCTCTCAGGCTGGCTGTTCTGCCTGCCGCGTGATTGGAACCTTGCTGCCACTGTGACCCCAGTGACCCCTGACGCTACGCCTATGGCTGATGGGTGTCGGGGCGCACTAACAGCGTAAGCACTGTGTGGTGAGAGGAGCTACATTTGCTGAAAATAGCTGCAGATATGTTGCTTATTTCATGTCAAAATCCACACCAATGGACACCAAAACTCTGCCAGCAAAGACGATGTTTACAAAAATCAGTAAAACGTTGCGGGGAGACCTGCAGAGTCACGCCCGTGAACAGGAGCCCGAAATTTGGAAAATTCTGAAGCGTTCACAAACTTAATTTAATCTGTCTAATTTGATTTGCACCAAGCAAGGGGCAACTTATATCAGAACTTTACCCCAAGACAAGTAATAAATGTGCCACTATGTGTTTTAGACACTTTTTGTATCTCACTGGAGGAGACATGGTTTGAAAGGTAAGGGGATATGGAGTGGCTTCAAAGTCAACAACATCTGCCAAAATGTTGGCACAAATTATTGGCATAAAGAAAAGCAACCTATAGGTGGGTAAGTTAGACAAATATGTCTGTAGGTCTACAATAGTGCACTAAATTAATCATATAGCGTGATATACTGTGATAAATAGGTGCATCTTCAGATTTTTTGGTCTAAGTTTTCATAGTTTAAATATTAGACAGGATTAGATATGAGATAGGTAGATAGATAGATATTAAATAAATAGATAGATAGATAGATAGATAGATAGATATGAGACAGATAGATAGATAGATAGATAGATAGATAGATAGATAGATAGATAGATAGATAGATATTAAATAGATAGATAGATAGATATGAGATAGATAGATAGATAGATAGATAGATAGATAGATATGAAATAGATAGATATGAGATAGATAGATATGAGATAGATAGATATGAGATAGATAGATAGATATGAGATAGGTAGATAGATAGATATTAGATAGATAGATAGATAGATAGATAGAAGATAGATAGATATCAAATAGATAGATATGAGATAGTAGATAGATAGATAGATAGATAGATATGAGATAGATAGATAGATATGAGATAGATAGATAGATAGATAGAAGATAGATAGATATGAAATAGATAGATATGAGATAGATAGATAGATATGAAATAGATAGATATGAGATAGATAGATAGATAGATAGATAGATAGATAGATAGATAGATAGATATGAGATAGATAGATAGATAGATATGGGATAGATAGATAGATAGATAGATAGATAGATAGATAGATAGATAGATAGATAGATAGGAGATAGATAGATATGAAATAGATAGATAGATAGATAGATAGATAGATAGATATGAGATAGATAGATAGATAGATAGATAGATAGATAGATAGATAGATAGATATGAGATAGATAGCTAGATAGATATGAGATAGATAGATAGATAGATAGATAGATAGATAGATAGATAGATAAATAGATAGATACCAGATAGATAGATATGGGATAGATAGATATGAAATAGATAGATATGAGATAGATAGATATGAGATAGATATGAGATAGATAGATAGATAGATAGATAGATAGATATGAGATAGATATATTAGTAGATAGATAGATAGATTAAATACTGTATATAATGCTGAGATACAAACAGAAGTCAAACCGGACTTCATGACATTTCGCAGTAATGGCCAGCACATCATACTTATCACTGTTCAGTGGCAAATAATATATTTTATGCTGTAATGTTCATGTTCAGTGATTCATTACTAACTGCTAAGTGGTCTGGATCAGAATTTTTATCTCTTTAATAAACAGCTGCAGAAGTGTGTGTTGAGTAATGTTCATGTTTCCTTCCCAGATGAAGACTCTTCACCACTTATTTGCAAAGTAAATTACTTTCAACAACAGGAATTTTCAAGTTAAAGCAATGACACACCTGTGATGGAGTACTTCATAGACTGGGCTTCCCTCTCAGGAGAATAACGTCCTGCTGTTAATAAATTTAATGTCAGCAGGTAGAATTTATTCAAGTTGAGGGTTCCTTTCTTCATAAAGCCTTCTCTTTTTCATTGGTTCCATTTTTATTCTTCATGGTCAGTCGGTTTTACTTTGAAGGTCATGTTTACCTTGCTCATGTTTTCTCATTTGCACAGACAGTAAAACTCAAAGCCAGGATACCGTTATTCAGATGTAAATGACTAATCATCGTTGCATTTAATACAAACACATTTAGTCTCAAATTTCATTCATTTGAAAATGCTGCAGATTGGAAAATTTGCAACATGCAATGAATCTGCTGTGGACTTTTTTCATTGTGACTGTGTAGAGAGGCGACAGAGTGTTATTGCAATGTCCTAGAATAGGAGGTTTGGATCACAGTGGCTGTTTAGTTACAACTCCCCACCCCCATCCCGGGCACATCACAGTGGAAAGGTTGGGGACTGATGGTACAGGCTGGCTACTGTTCACTAGAGATGAGCGAACCTACTCGGCCACGCCCCTTTTTCACCGCGATTTTCGAGTACTTCCGTACGCAGGTGAAAAGATTCGGGGGGCGCCGTGGGTGAGCAGGGGGTTGCAGCGGGGAGTGGGAGGGGGAGAGGGAGAGAGAGAGGGCTACTCTCTTACTTAATTAGGTAAATCTCTGGCAATCTCTAAAGTAATGTTAATTTCAAGTAATTGATAACTGCTTAATTGCACTCACTAAAGTCGCTCAACCAACTTCATAAGCTCCACTGTCCACTCACTAACTGACTAGAGCCCCATTTACACGCAACGAGTATTGCTCAAAATTTGTTCGTTTGATGGCATATGAGTGATAATTGTTGCGTGTAAATGCTACAATCGTTTACTTTTCGGGTGAACGATGATTTAAAGGTGAGCTTAAAATCTATTGTTCAGCCAGGGGTGTAGATAACACAGAACACATGCTGTCTTCTGCACGGAAGTCGGAAATTACATTGTATTCAGCCAACAGCCCGTGCGAGAACAATGGAGCTGTGTACAGAGCTCAGACCATTTGCAAACAGCTCCTGGAAGCTCATTTACACGCAAATGAATTTGGTAAAGTATTAATGGACATTGGTGTCCATTAGCACTTTATGCAAAATAATCGCTAAAACTGTCAATCTTTTAATTGTTTGAAAGATTGTCTTTGCATGTAAATGGGCCTTAACTGTCCATTGCTCATGTTCTCCCTCTAGCCCAGCACTAACTGACTGGTTGTGTGAATGAGCACAAAATGGCAGAATAACTTTGGCGTGCCATTTGACAAATCTCAACCACCATTAGTATCATAAAATACCATAGATAAAATATACATTTTTATTAAAACATAACTGCAACCATTTCAACATATTACATCATAATGAGACAAATTGTTAGGGTAACAAACACTTCTTTCTACGTATCACATTATGAGTATTCTGTGGTTATTCTCATCTAATTAAGCCTGTAGGAAATTGGTTCATGCGGTAATGAAGCTGAATGAAGCAATCTAACAGATACATGGTTTATATAAATGTTATCCATGGTGCTACGTAGTGGTCAATATGGAAAATGGCAGGAAGAATGCTGCTTTGCAGGATTAATTTTCTGAATGGCAAGGCAGGTCATTTGTCACAGAGAGAGGAAACAGGAAGTGGAGAGTGAGCCCAAGATCTGTGTAAGGAGCCGTGGAGAGAGAAGCAGAGGACTTGGTTTGTCTGAGGCAAGAGGCGGCTGTAAGACTTGGTGAACTGTTTACCATGTAAGAGGCTGGATCCTATCACTACAAAGCACTATCCAACAGGACTAGAGATGAGCGAGTATACTCGCTAAGGCACATTACTCGAGCGAGTAGTGCCTTAGCCGAGTATCTCCCCGCTCGTCTCTAAAGATTCAGGGGCCGGCGGGGGGCGGGGAGCGGCGGGGGAGAGCGGGGAGGAACGGAGGGGAGACCTCTCTCTCCCTCTCTCCCCCCCGCTCCCCGCCGCAACTCACCTGTCACCCGCGCCGGTCCCCGAATCTTTAGAGACGAGCGGGGAGATACTCGGCAAAGGCACTACTCGCTCAAGTAATGTGCCTTAGCGAGTATACTCGCTCATCTCTAAACAGGACCCAACCCAGCTCCCCCTCAGCATAAAGATAAAAATAAAAAACTGCTTCAAACCCACTCTGAGGCCTATGTGAAGCAGCTGAGGTTATCCGAATGGGGTTATTTTCCATCAGTATCTTAGAGATATAGCTATACCCTGCTGCTACCCCTATCAGGAACTATTTTTGGGGTCCTAGATTGGTTGGTTTAAGATTAGTGGAACAGTGTTTCACTGACTAGAAACTGATTGAGGATAGCAATTATTTCATTAACCTCTTGTATCCTAGGAGCAGTGCATCACGGGAGAGAGGCACTTTTGGCGCACGGTAAACTATGTGCGCTCCCTGATCTAAAATGCCAAAAGTGCAGCTTGTGTATTCACACAAATATTTTCCAAGGGATGAGCCCCTTCTACACTGCTCCTGGCTTTTCCGACACCTGACAGGTGTTTGAAAGTCTATTTGGTGTTTGTGCGTCAGGCTATTTATTAGTTTTTTAATTCATTATTTAATAAAGGTTACATTTTAGAGATAAGAATCTCCACAGTGAAAGGGTTTTCCAGTTATCAAGTTGATTCTTCTGCCTCAGTGAAAAATTAACTGTCCTCAGAGAAGACTCAAAGAGGTGCAAAGCTGCAGGAATACATGCTACAGAAGCACAGAGAGTACAGTCACCGCTGCTGGGACCGTGATGCAGAGCAACACATTAGGTCATTATATCATCCCATAACTTGTAGGATCAGAAGCCAGCACCAGACTCTATGAGACCAGTCACTACCAACACAGTACCGGGAATGCCCAGAGATATAAGTGAGGAGGGTACTCAATAAAAACCAAGTGTGCGCACATGACTAAAGAGGAACAAACAGTAAGCAGGCCTGCTAGAAAGAAACAAAGACATATCCAGTGTCCACCTCATTTTCTGAACTCTGTGTTGCCTACCACCTATTGAAACAAGTGAATGGGTTTTTTAAAACTCCATTTCTTAAAAAAATTCTGAAACTGCAAGTGAAATTCTGCAACAAGTGTGCAATGTGCAAAAATAGCCTTTTGAGGTATATAGACACAAAACGGATTTGTTGCAGATTTTCTGAAGTGAAAAAATCTGTGTCAAAATCTGCAAAGTGTGCACAAATGGTTTGGATTTCAATGTGGATCTGCATCAGACGTCAGCCCTTCACAATGGAAGGAGTGAAATCTGCTAGAAATCTGCCTTAAAAGGTCTCCCATTTGCAGAAAATATTCAGCAAATTTTGGTGAAGATCTGCAGAACAATCCATCACATGTGAGCACACCCTAAAGCTGCCTTTACATTGGCCATAAATGCTTTGGAATTTCTGGATTTTGCTGTGGAAATTCTGCACCATTTACAGTACAAGCCAGATTTTCACAAGTCTGCTTCACATGATGTGGAAATTTTCTGCAATGAATCCGCAACATTTTTGAAAAATGTTGCTGATTCTAAATTCACAGAATGTATACTTATGCTGCAGATTTCTGCTGTGGAAATCAACCCTTGAAATGTGAGGGTTAAATCTCATAGCTGATTCACAAGAAAAAATGTGGCTAAGTGGTGTTGATTTGGCTAATGAGACTTTCCAGCGTAATTCCTGAGGGTTTTCTATTGCGGAATGCTTGCAGCGATTACGCCACAGGTGAAGCCGGCCTTAAACTTATTATGGCAACTGTTACTGTCTGCAACATTCAAGGACTTATGCTAAAAGCACAACCCCTGTTCATATGGCCTACTAGGGCACATGAATGTCATAAAGCAGGGTCCCACACTCAACACCCACCGCTATGACCCAGAATGAAGAGCCACTCAGTAAAAATGGCTCCAGATTGGGCATATTTTCTATCATCCTAAAATCATAGGAACAGCCATTCATATGAACAGCCATTCTGTTATATTTCATTTCTCCTGCAGCAGTCATATAGGGTTGTCTAGGAATTCAACTAAATGGCTGTTGTTCTTGCAGCCTGTGGAAAACCATCCTAGGATGAGGGCAGAAAATAACTCAACGTTGTTTGGTCTCATCATGTTACATGGTAAGCCTGACAAGAATGAACAGTCTGAGATTAGGTCCCATTCCCCCATCCATAGACCCTCTGATCTAGAGATGCATTCTCCTGCCCAAAAATGGATTCCCACAGGCTGCCGAAATGACAGCAATTTTGTTGAATTCCTGACAACCCCCTTAAATGATAACATTAAGACTGCTACACAAATCACTCTAAGGATGTCGGGAACTTACTAGATATTGTTTTACTCTTGAGTTCAATGCATGAATGTATGCAGTAAGCGCCTAAGCTTGTCCTAGTGGTGGCTACAGCTAGTCTAAATTATAGCATTTAGGTCAACAGCTTTACTGTAGATAACTTAGGAAATGTATTAGTACAGAACATTGAACCTATTTAAAGTCCATAGTAGGACAATAGCTCGCTGAAACCTATTTAAAGTCAATAGAAGGACAATAGCTCGCTGACATGGTGCGTTTCCGACCTTGTATTGTGCCGCAATTTAACCTTGTTGTACGTCTTTGAAATTTCTCCAAAATGAAGATGTGGGAGATAATAATAATTTTACAAAAAATAATATATTTCCTTTTTAAATTTGCGATAGGGCTGCTAATCACAGAGATGTGCAGTAATAGATGCAGGAGATAAAATGTGTTTTCTTACGGATCAAAGGTTTAAAACTTCAATGTACAATTTTAAGTGTAATTTGTATGCAGAATGTAAATTTCACAGTTGTAAGCTGATTATATTGAAATAATTATGTTTTAATAACTGATATCTCTCAGTTACCTTATTTTAATCTCTTCAAAAGATGTGTGAAAGGACAATATATTCACAATTCCTAATTTAACATCAGACACATCCAGGTGAGAACCTTTAATATTGAATTTCTCCGGTTAGTCTCTCCTCTTCCACATAACCTTTTTAGATTTTTTACTACATATAAAAATAGCTTACTGTACTAATTATACGTGTCAGGGATGTCTCATATGTAAACCTAAACTGATTTGGGAAAAAAATTAGATTTTGTTGAAAAATAGTTATTTTCAGTTTATTGGCCTTCAGCTCGGGACTTGAAGACACCATAGATAGATGAATTGCCAAAGGCAGACATTAGGCTAATTTGGAATTTAGCCTCCAGAAATGTATGTAATTATCAAACATCTTGATGTTACTTTTAAAGCTGTAAGGGGTCATGGCACCAATAATAAAGGAATTGCAAAGAGAAAACCATGAGATGGAGCACAACGCCTATAACACCTAGAACGTTCCTCTGTTGATGTTCATCAGTGACTTAAAATAGAGCAAAAAAGTTCATTACTACAGAATTTTTTTGCCCATTTAGACATATGCTAGGCTGAAACACAATAGTTGTACTGTTCATCAGTGCCTTGGACCTGGGCTGTGGCTCCTCCATTGGGATGCAGTGTTTGTAACTGCCCTCTTGTGTCAGCATATCAGTAAGTATATGGCAGCTTTCTGTGATTTTTTTGGTTGTACTATATATGTTGTTTTTACAATGTAATAAATAATTTTTCAATAAAATGTTCTAAAAAAAATCCATATTTTTTTTCCACATTTAAAGTTTATAGCAAATCTTCCATTAGAACTGTGAGTAAAGACCAGCACTGTCGCATCGCGAGAAAATCACGCAATTTTGTTGCTCCTGTGAAACCGGCCTTAATGAGTTTTTTTTTTTTTAATGAAATTGAAAAATGTCTCACTTTTAGATTCTGATATGCGTTCTGTGTTCTACTGTGATAATACGTGGTTATATTACATTTCCAAATAATTGCATTCTTTTTTTCTCCATTTATTTACTTTTTTTGGAATTGGGGTTGTAGATCAACAAGGGTCCACTGCCAGGAACCCCTGGCAATCAGCTGTAAGCTGTGCCTTTTGTTTCTTGCACTGAACTGATCTCTGCTGGAAACAGACAGCTCTGTTCCCACTGCAGTAGCGGACTTGGCAATGAAATGAATGGAAACTAGGCCTGCAATACCAAGCATGACCACTGCAGTGAGAACAGAACTGGCTGCTTCCTGCAGAAATCAGCACAGTGTATGAGCATAAAGGCCCAACAAACAGCTGATCAATGGGGGTCCAAGGCTGCAGACCCCCACCAATGTACTATTGATTGCCTATCTTAAAGGGGTTGTCCCGCGAAAGCAAGTGGGTCTATACACTTCTGTATGGCCATATTAATGGACTTTGTAATGTACATTGTGCATTAATTATGAGCCATACAGAAGTTATAAGAAATTTTTCACTTACCTGTTCCGTTGCTAGCATCCTCGTTTCAATGGAGCCGTCTAATTTTCAGCGTCTAATCGCCAGATTAGACGCGCTTGCGCAGTCCGGGTCTTCTTCTTTTCTGAATGGGGCCGCTCGTGCCGGAGAGCGACTCCTTGTAGCTCCGCCCCGTCACGTGCCGATTCCAGCCAATCAGGAGGCTGGAATCGGCAATGGACCGCACAGAAGCCCTGCGGCCCACTGAGGGAGAAGATCCCGGCGGCCATCTTCAGCAGGTAAGTAAGAAGTCACCGGAGCGCGGGGATTCAGGTAAGCGCTGTCCGGTGTTCTTGTTTAACCCCTGCATCGGGGTTGTCTCGCGCCGAACGGGGGGGGGGGGCTGTTGAAAAAAAAAAAAAAACGTTTCGGCGCGGGACAACCCCTTTAAGGATACAACTGGACAAGCTCTTTAAAGAGCTCTTCCAGGATTAGAGAAAATGTGTTATGTCATGTATTGAGCTTAGCTCCATCAAAGACAGTGAGACTGAGCTGCAATACCACCCACAAGCAGGGGTGTAACTATAGGGGATGCAGTTGCACCCGGGCCCAGGAGCCTTAGGGGGCCCATAAGGCCTCTCTTCTCCATATAAGGAGCACAGTACTATGAATAAAACCTTATAATTGGGTGGCCTGTTACAGAATTAGCAATGGGGCCTAGAAGCTTCAACTTACTCCTCTGCCCACAACCCAGTTGATAGGTGGTGTGCTCTGTTTGGAGGACAGAATACTAGGTCTGTCTGACCGTAAGTATTCCCTACTGACTCTCCCATCTCAGGTGGAAAATTATAAAGTAAAGGATAGCTAGATCAGATGGACATTGGCGCTGTCACAGAGGGGACTTCGATATATATGAAAGTTGACTTTATTACATATTACAATAAATACAATGAGGGGAGTTTATCATCATGGTATTTTGTAAGTCACTTTTTTGTGATGTTTTCTTTGTCTTCTCCAGTTGAAAATGTGACAAATTGATAAAACATCACGTTTATAAATTTGGTGCATTTTTAAATATATCTAGAGCTATGGAATCACTTTGTACACCACCCAGCTACTGGAGTGAGATTGCAACAAATTGTGCATGTCTAAATGCTGCCCAAGCAGCAAGCCATGACCCCTTTTCTAGACACTTTGAAAAGTGAAGTGAGAGGTGAACCATCTGTACTTTTTGTTGCAATTCAATAATAAATTCGTCTAAATTGATTTGTGTAAAAACAGGTGCAGAATTCAACTGCAGTGATGAATGTGCCCCAATGTGTTTCGAATTTGAACTAACACTTTTTTTGGTCAAAAACACGGTGGCTAGACGTTACTTCAACCCTTTGCAATCCAATTTTGGATTTAGGGTTTCCTAGGGGGCTTTCTCTTTCTGCCATTATACAATGGTGTCATCTGCTGGCTAGAGCCAGTACTGCGGTAGAGGACATGCTGGAGAGGCCCCCGACAATAGAGCGGCCAGTAATATAGAGTAAGAATACCCTGCCGGACGTCTTCCGACATCGGAGCTGTACAGCCTTCTAATCAGAATGTCTTCAGACGTCAGACAGTGGATTGGATAGTGTTAAAGTTTATAGCAAGTTCTTGAAAAGTCTTAAATGTTACATAATCAAAACTGCCACTAAAAACTCTTGTAAAAACACCTGAAAAGCTTAAAAATCTAGTTTGGTTTGAACAGTGGTTAACAGTGGTTAACAAACTTTTGAAAACATTGGTTCGACCAGTTTGCCCAACTTTTGCTAAACGTTTGGTTTAGTCCAGTCTGAATTAGTTTAAACCGAACCACAAGTTCATGAACAGCCCTAAAACGGGTGTATAACACTAACAGACACAAAAGCCCTGTATAAGACAGAAAATAAACGATACTATGGATTAAGAAGTCTATTATTGATCCCTTTGGGTTGCGGAGCACAGGTATTTTTTTTCTATTGATTGTACCCTACACTTTAACTACACGGCCCGGGCTGGGCTGCATCCCGATGACGACTTTCCAGATATCTGGATTAAGAAGCCAGGGTGGTTGAAAGGCAATCGTGGATATCCGGTGCCAAGTGGGTTCTCTGACCTGAGAATTCCACTGAGCACCAGATGAGTACTTTTCACTACTCATTATTTCCACCTGTACCCAACTAACGAGAAGCGCTGATACATATTTACTTACCTGTATAAGACAGAGTGTTAAACAGGGCTTTTACTAGTGTTGAACGACCTGAACCAGTAGAACCCTGCTTCAAGTAGAACTTTTGGTTGATGCCAGTCTGAACTTTTAGCAAAGTTCAACAGGGTTCTACTGGTTCAGTTCACTCAATACTAGTGAGTTCCTTTGTATTCTTAGACCGCTCTAATTACATTACGCTATTAATTTTGTATTGCCTTACAATTGCTTCCAGAGCTCCTGGGATGCATTCAGCATTGATCTATGGAAAAGAGACATTTAAATCTTGTGACTGTTATTTAAATAACCAATCCACCTGAGTGAAAATGATGATTGGAGCTGACCTATTGATGTACATGCAACTATTTTCATATTTCTAATCGTCAAATTCAAATATCATTTTGTACAAAAAGTCTTGCAACCAAAAAAGTATTTTTACACTCTGGAATTATTCCTGCAGAACAGAGAGCTGTATTAAGCCACATGGTGCAAAGCTATGGTATATCATTTGCGGTAATGTTGTGTATATATTGTGTTTGGATTAGCATTTATGTATATGGTTTTCTGTTTTGGAATAAACATTGTTAAGCTATTGTTCCAAATAATTTTATGTACAACATAATGTCTATGTATCCTGGTACTTGCCATTGATTTTCACTACCTACAGCTGCAGGCAATCTGGGAAATAATAATAGAGAGCTGTAAAATAAGTTAACAAACCATTGCGTAGAAGACAATGCATTAGTCTTTCATCTAATTTTATACGTCTGTGTGAGCTTCTTTCACGTATTTAGAAAGGAAACATAAGAGGCAAAATCATCAGAAGAACACATTCACTACGCATTCAGAAACATCATCAAGTAGGTTTTCCAGAGAGGGGCATCCTGAGTAGTGTAAAATTTGGGCAGAGGGCTGGACAGTTGATGGGCTCACGTACCCTACATCGACTTTATGCCACTCCTAATGGATCTGAAATGTGCTTGAAACTATTACAATTAACATGCAATAGAATTTCTTGGGGTTACTGAAATGTCAAAAACTTTTGCATTAGCCATTTTTCTAAACATTAAAGGGGTATTCATTCCCATCTCAGACTTTGAAGGTATGTCCATAGGCTATGCCATGAAAGTCTGATAGGTGTGGTCCCAATTTGAGACCATCGCCTATTTTGAGTTAGGGTCCACACTTACCCTAGCTACCCTGAATGTGGTAACTGGGTATGGTTAGAAGGATGGAAATAGCCAAAGGCCGTGTACTATGCTGTTTATCCAGGCGCATACATTGTTGGTTCGTTCAAAAGGAGAATTTGTTTAGTCATTCACATTCACTGTATAAGTGAATGAGAATGACTGGACAATCGGAATTTAAACCGAACGGTAAGTGAACGAGCCAATGAGTGTTTTTATACCTGCAGAAAATGAACAAAAAGCGAACAATTTATTGCTCAATCACCAGAATGCGTCTAAGATATTTGAGCATGCATAGAGCCACCTCTCGAACAGATAAGTAAAGGCTTCTCATCACAAGTGATGTCTGTATAATACCTCACTGTATAATTTGTAAATATATCATGCAGTGTTATATTTTGTGTATAAGTTCGATTCACACAAAGGAAGGTAGAGTACACCACGGAATGGGAAAGGTGAACTCGAAGTCTAGAAGTCTGGGGTTGATGGATAAATCAACAAGACTCGGCCCAGATGGTAACTGCATATCATGGATGCTGATTATGATATTGTTTACCTTTTCCGTATCTTGCTAATATGCGGTACTATTTGTATATCATATTTATATAATTTGATCTTTTGTGTCTCTTTTGATGGCTACCTTGTTGTTTTCATGTCTCTATTTGATGATATCTCCTGATATCTTGTGTGTACTCATATATCCACTTTTTATCACTTTTAGCAAACTTTATTACTATTTTGCCTGTGTGTGCCATACGGGCACTGTGTAGCATTATTTTGGCCATATGCAACAATAATATTTATGTACTGTATAACAGCATTATTTGAACACTGTATAGCACTCTTAATTAAGCTCTCAAACGGCCTTTCTACACTGGATGATTGTCAGGCGCTAAAGCACCCGACAGTCGTCCCAGCGCAAGTCTCTACTCTGCTTTCACGCAGTAGCAATGATCACTCGGTGAATGGAGGCTGTGAGGATTTACCTTGGGATCACCTTTTCTGGGGTCAAAGGACATGTATCTTTTTCACTAAAACACAAAGCCAGCAGCCAGGAATAGGCTTCAAACTGATACTTTGCCAGCGTTATTAGTACAGTTGCATATATATATATATATATATATATATATATATATATATATATATATATATATTATGAACATTAAGTTTTTAATACATTTTTGAGAGCAGATACAAATTTGAAAAGTGTATGTCCCTCACTATTAACTGGAGAGCTTTTCTCCGCCAACTATAAAAACACCTTTAGCACCCATACTCACATATCACATTAGAGACTCACACAGACCAGCTTCTGTGTCCCAAGTTAGAAACCACCACTGGCCTGTTAGCTGCTCCTTAAATATCTTAATTGAATAGTCTGTAGGTAGACTTTCCCTGTTACTCCACATGAGAAAACATACCTCTCTTCTACTACCACACCTACCTGCCTGTTAGAAGGCGGAGCAGGTCGGGGATTGTTCCGGCCCATCTGCCTCCATTCACTAGAGACAGGCAGTTGTTCGTAGATGAACAACTGCCTGCTTACATGGGATGATCATTGTTCAGTTTTTATGCCAGCCTAAACTGAATGACAAATGATAAACGAACGCATTATTCGTCGTTCAGTCACTGGCAGCATTTGCACTGTATGATTAGCATTCAGATTCCCATGATCCAACTACTCTACATGATACCATTATTGTGGCTCTATACAATGGTACAAGCTTTTTTGACAGCTGTATGACAATATTAATTAAGAAGATCTATAAGATTATTTGGACACTGCTTGCATTATTTGAGAATTTTGCCATATTTTATATAGTGAACATATTGAAAGTTTTTATACAATGGCTGACCACCGCAATTACTGATAAGTTAATGGATGGCTGCAAATGCATAGGACTAGAGATGAGCGAGTATACTCGCTAAGGCACATTACTCGAGCGAGCAGTGCCTTAGCCAAGTATCTCCCCGCTCGTCTCTAAAGATTCGGGGGCGGGCGGCAGGCGGGGAGCGGCGGGGGAGAGCGGGGAGGAACGGAGGGGAGATCTCTCTCTCCCTCTCTCCCCCCTGCTCCCCCCCCTCCTCCCCTACGTAACTCACCTGTCACCCGCGTCGGCCCCCGAATCTTTAGAGACGAGCGTGGAGATACTCGGCTAAGGCACTACTCGCTCGAATAATGTGCCTTAGCGAGTATACCCGCTCATCTATACATAGGACCCTTTAGGGCCCTAAAATGTATTTTGTATAAAATATACTGGCTACAGTCACACAAAAGGTGGCCATGTTGGAAGGTGACAGGAGTATGCAACTGGTGATTTGTGTTAAATTATTGTTTAATTAAATTCTCATTAAATTTTCTTGTACCCTCAGGTGTCTGCCTTCATTGATGTATGTTGCAGAGCAGGACTGACAGAGGAGAGCCTATGTGTTACTTGTCCATAGCCAAGTGGATTAAAATACAGAACAGTGTTCTGGGGGGTGGTTTGCTCACTCGTGTATTGAGTTTGCAGGGATAGGAGCGATTTTGCCTTATGAGTTGGAGCTGTTGAGACATTGCTGTTCATAGGTCATCGAGATCTGAAAGTGACTGCTGCTGGCAGAGATCCATTTGGTGGAGTGCTTGTAGTATCTGATTGTACCAGCTACGTTGTCTGTAGATGGGAAAAGGCGCCTGGGAAAAAACGAACCAAAGCCAAAGTGTTCTGGAATAAAAGTTTTGTTCCATCTGCTGCACTAATGTGTTCTGCGGGTGGTAATCTGAAGAACCAAAGCCATGGCTTTGGTCAAGTGTACGACCAATATTTTGTTCAACGGCACTAGGTGGAGTTAAGTTCTCTCCCAGCTGTTCAAAAGCATTAAGTTGACACCTGATCATGCTTGAGGTGCCCCCAGCTGGGGGTCATCTCTATCCATACAAATTTGATAGTAGGTTGATGGTTGAACGACCACTGAATAAACAATCATCTAGAAAACCTTTATTTCACAGATGCAGCCATAGACATTTTAGTCTGTATTGACTGTCACAGTTGTTCGGTCTGGCCAAACATGTTCAAGGACACCAGGTGATGTGTGAAAGATCTTTCGGGGAACGTTCTCTAAACGACTGATTGTGAACAAGAAAACTTTTGGAATAAAGAAAAATCACTCAACAATTGGATGAAATTTTGAAACGTTGAAGAGTTCTTCCCAGACGATGACTACCTGTCAATGGTCAGCTGGAACGATTGTTTGATAACAAATTTCAACAAGGAATGATTGTTTTGCTTGAAATAATCCATTTTCATCAATTTTAGTCTAATGTGTATGGGCACTTAAAAAACAAGAGACCAAAGAGACCAGATACAATGATATGAAAACTGAGTAAATATTAGCTTATCAGTTGAGGAAGCACAAGTAATGCTTTTGCACGGGAACCTAGAAGCCTTTTCTATGCCTTGGTACACAAGAAAAAGAGACGGAAAACAAGGAATTAATCTTCCTTCCTTTTCATTTTAGCTAAACTTTTGCTGTTAAAGAAATGTATGTTTGCAGTATGGAATCCTGAATGGATTTGGAAAGTCACGATTTGTATTGTTTAACACTATTGTCTCCAAAGAATACAGTAGTAAATTTAAAGCGGCTTGCCAAATCCAATCACAGTTGTTTTGTTGCACCTGATGTTGGCAGAATACCAGCAGCCTTTCCTGTCTGTGTTTCATTTCACCGCCAGAATGATAGCAAGAATAAAAAGGCAATGTGACATTGTGTTATTAACACCATTACATACACATGTGCACTTCAGCTGCTTAGTTAAAGCACCAAATCAGAGATAAACATTTGCTTTATTTGACAGTACAGTATATATTTTGACAATACAGAAAATCCCTTCTAAGGAGAACCGTTTATATTGCTTCTCAAAGAATTATAAAGGATTTCACACCATTAGGAACTACAATAACAAAATATACAGGAAAAATACACATTGTTATGTACAGACCTTGGGGCCCTTTCTTTAAGAAAGCCGAAAATACACTTTGGATAGTCTTCCCATATTTCTTTGCGTTGATAGATAGCAAGGACGGACTAAGAGCTAGCACAATTACCATGCTCAGCCTCCAATTAAAGGGCCTTTAGGCAATTTCTATTGATGACCTATCCTCAAGATGGGCCACATCGGCTACTATACACGAGTTCGGATAACTCCAACCCTGTGTAGTGGCCAAAGCTGCTAATTGCAGGCACAGCTCACATTAAAATCAATGAGTGCCGCACCTGCAATTACCAGCCCTGGCCATTACACAAGGATTGGAGTGATCTCCTTCTGCTCCATACACTTTGTTGTGGTGCTAACACAATTGTTTGTCTGGGGTCTTGATTGGTGGACTCCAGCCAATCAACTACTGATGACCTGCCTAGCCTAAGGATAGGTGAACAATAGAAATTGCCCCGAATACCCTTTTAATTGTCTGGTTGTCATTAATTTCTGAAGCTGCTCTAGTAAAATCAAAGCTGTGCTCTGATTGGTTGCTATGGGTGGCAAAATCAGTTTTTCTGTTTTTTTTTGTTTTGATAAGTGAGGCCAAGTGCTTTTCTGAAAAGCACCACGTTTTCGGTTGCAGTTTTCATAGTATATTACCATTTTTTATTGGCCAGATGTTCCTTTAAAAGCCTGTATTGATTCATGCCTGTTAGCTAAGTATGCTCAGACATCCAGTGACATACACATACCAAATACCTATGACCTTGCAGTTCTCACCCATAAAAAGGAAAAAGGGTCTTACCCACCTGAAAAGTCACAAATCAGATGTTATTTTTCTGCAGGAAACACATTGACGACAGTGCGCTGGTTGTGTGACCTAAGAACATCGTGAATAGGTTCCTGCTACCCCACATCACATACCTCGGCAGCGAGAGCCATAACTATTCTGCTTCTGTGAGGTCTACCATGTCTTGTAGAGGACTCAATAGAGGACTCACAGGGTAGATATCTCATATTACAGGTAAAGATAGAACCCCAAACCTGGTGAATGTGTATGCTCTTAATAATAATCAATTTCTTATTCTGTTTTACTGCAACCACTACAACCCTGTCCAGGAGATTCATTCATAGTTGGGGGTGATTTTAACACAATGCAAGTTGTGGTGTAGTGTCTCAGACTTAAGGGCCTCCACAGCACTTTAATTACCTCCTGCAGTATCTGTAAATGTATTTGTGTATTGCCTGTTTGTACTGTTCAATGCAGAAGACAAGATGGTGTTTTGTGTATTGTCTAGGTCTGAGTCACTGTCTGTCTGGTGTGTCTGCAACCTAATGTGTGGCTGACTGTGTAATACAATCTAACCCTTATGTGTCTTGAGTGTCGCCCCCCAAAAGCAACTCGGGGATTGGGTAGAAGAGATGAATTCTTAGCTCAATGGTTGGGTGGGAGGTGGACTTTAAATACCAGTGCAGGGATGTGGTGAGAGAGAAGAGAAGGAGAGTGAAACAGGAAAGTCAGGAATAAGGCTAGTCTAAGCCTAGACTAAGTTGAGGAGAATCCTGGGAACGGAGAGTCTAGGTCAAACCCTACTCCCAGATGGGGCAAGATCTCACGGATCATGGAAGGAGAATGGCCATTATCAAGTGTAAGCTACCTCTGCCCAAGCAGAAGGATAGTATCCACAGGGGTGCCAGTTTAGTTTCCTCCATTCCTCCATAAATAACACCTCCCTAAAGTAGCACATACCTGCCGTACAACATTTCTCAGGATAGCAAGAGAGAGATTCAGGGGAAAAAGGCTGTGAAATGTTCCTCTACCTGAGTGTTGTAATTGCAAGACATTTGTGAAAGCACCAAAGTTTGTATGCTGCATTGAAATGCTATGAAAGTGCCAAAGCGTTGAGTAAACTTCATTTCCTTGGTTTACTACATCATCCCTAGTTTGGACTCTTTCTTCGTTGCTAACAGTACACTTAACCTAAAGGATATGGTCATTCCAAACGTTTATTATAGCTATAACTATTACCACTGCGAGTAGCCAAGCCAGGCCGCACTTGACACTTGGTTCGGAGCAGCATAGCCACCGGTGACAACCATCTTATTCCCCGCTGTCTCCTCGGAATGGCCTGCGCTAGGCTACCACAGTTGTCCTGGACAGAATAGGATCTGTCCACAGCCATCCTCCGTTACTCCTTTCTAAACAGAGGAGGAGTAGAAGCATTACATATCATTGCCATATAAAGCGAACATAAGTGAGTGTGACAGCTGAGTTTGGATTCAGGAACTTTGGAGGAGTCACTTGAATTTATTTATCGCTTCTCTACTTGAGTTTTTAAATATATTACTTTTATCTAATCTATCTATATCATTTAGAATGTGCTCCATGATTGACAATGCCGATCAGCCTACATCTTGTATCATATATGCAATCCTTGAACAGCTGTTCGAAGGTACATACTGTTGTATGAAATGTGAATGTAAATGTGCTGCAGCATGACTTGGCCTCTGACTGCCAGGGGATGACTGCTCCAGTAAAAAGGGGAATAGGAGTGCAGGGCAGGTCAGACAGGGCCTGGTAACAGGGAGACTCAATTATTAGGAGGACAGACAGGGCAATCTGTCACACAGACCGGGACCATTGGACAGTGTGTTGTCTTCCTGGCTCTCGTGTTTGACACATCACGGTTGACAGATTACTTAGAGGGTCTGGTGAGGATCTAGCGGTCATAGTACACATTGGCACCAATGATAAAGTGAAAACTATGCAGACGGTCCTTAAAAAACATTCTAGGGAACTAGGATGTAAGCTTACGACAAGGAACTCCAAAATAGTATATTCTGACATACTACCTGTACCATGTGCCACACAAGAAAGGCAGTGAGAGATTAGGGAATTAAACAAGTGGTTCATGAGTTAATGTATGAAGGAGGGATTTGGGTTCTTGGAGAACTGTGCTGGCTTTGCTGTTGGCTACAGTTTCTATCATAGGGATGAGCTGTATCTCAATGAGGAGGGTGTAGCTGTGCTGGGGAGAGGATGGATAGAAGGTTGGAGGAGTGTTGGAGGTTGGGAATAAGTAATGAAAAAGCATATGGAGCAGTGGGAGGGGTTAGTAGAGTTAAAACTGACAGAACAGTTAGTAGGAATACGTGTAAAATGAAAAATAACCAAAAACTTCTAAACTGTATGGTAATAATGCTAGAAGTCTGACCAATAAGGTTGATGAACTGGAATTAATATTGTTTGAGGAAAACTATGACATAGCAGGAACAACTGAGACCTAGTTGGATGAAAGCTGTGACTAGGGGCTGAATACCCAATGCTAACCTATACCATTGCCTGTGGGTATCCCTGATAAAACAGACTTTTTTGGATACAAATCCAAGATATACCACTGCAAATCTGAGAACTTTCTGTCTGTAGGAACCCATGTGGGCTATATTTGGGTACTTGGACCCAGACAGATATCGTAGCTCTGGTGCAGCATGCAAATTGTTACATTTTCTAGCTGCAGCAGGTTTGAAAGCTATCTTACAAACTAGGCTACGGTTACGCAACCCCTTTTTAGACTATTTGTCGACAAGCTAGAATTTCTATTCTTGGACTGAGGCATTGCTTTACAAGGAGAGAATGGTGGGAATCTTTCTTTGCCACATGGGACCGAGCGATAGTTTTGAAAAATTTGTCGTTAATGTATGCAGAATATTGGTGACTAAATGTGCCGTTCTTTTGTTTCATCTTGAAATATGTTAATAAGTTAATATTCTTAAAAAAGTTAATAAATGCATATTTTTAAAAAATATCCGCAATGAGATATGCAGGTTTTGGTGTGCCGAATAAGCTACAGATTTGGGTGTAGACTTCAGTATACTTCCGTTCCATTTGAAAGCACCCTAATACTACAAATATAAACCATAGTTGCCATAATAAATGTACATATATGATTATAAAAATGAAGAAATAATAATAGTCATCATAGCAGCACATTTAACAAAAGGCAAATCAACAGAACTCTGCAAATGTGTAAATCCTTTTTTCAATCATCCCTTTTGTTTGTCTCAATTAGTTCACATCTCATGTTGCATTACAGCCAGATAATCTTGAACTCGCTTCATTTTGGCCTTAGTAATAATCTCCTGTCAGATGCATGAGGGCAGAAGATATTTTCATGTGTGCCAAAGGAGATGTGGAGTAAAACAGTAATTTAATATCATGTTAAATGGTGGTAATAAAATCATACTGATATGCAGTCTCTTAAAAATTAAGCAATTAAGCAAAAAATGCTCTCATCAACAGCATTTTATGCCCTCTATAATTACATTGATACTAAAAATCATGCATATGCAGCAGATGCAAAACACAATTTAGCTGGAAAAATTGTTTCAAAAAGGCGCTAATATATTAACAAAAATGTTTTCTGTGTATTTATGGGAAAAAATAGGTAATTCTTGTATATGTGTAACGATCAAATAATATATTAGGGAATATGTAAATAGCAAGAAAACAGTTTGCTACTTGCATCGAAATCAGAACACAGATTTAATTATGTATGAGGCGGAAATTAATTTTGCTGTTCACTGCCGATTTTATAATCACGCTTTCAACAACATACATGTTTAAACATGGATTTCCCTCTTTAATGTAATGATACATAGTCATATCTGTATATGTGGGCACAATGTATGTGCAGTATATTATTACACACCAATCAGTCATAATGTTAAAACCACCTGCCTAATATTATATGTGCTGTCAAAACAGCTCTGACCCATCGAGGCATGAACGCTACAAGACCTCTGAAAGTGTCCTGTGGGTTCTGGCACCACGATGATAGCTGTAGATCCTTTAAGACCTGTAAGTTTTGAGGTGGGACCTTTTTAGATCGGGTTGTATTTTTTAGCTCACCCGAGTGATTTTCGTGCTGAGATTTGGGGGATTAAAAGGCCAAGCCATCACCTTCAACTCTGTCAAGTTTATTATCCATTGTTGAATATTTTTGTGGTGTGGCAGGAAGCATTATCCTGCTGAAAGAGGCCGCTGTCATTAGGGAATACCACCATGAAGTGATGCACTTGGTCTACAACAATGTTTAGGTATGTAGAACATATAAATTATTAGATCAAACTAGTTCTTCCATTGCTGCATGAAACACTCAAAAACTAAGGTTAGGTACCACCTTTCAGTAGTAAAAAGCAAAGGACTAGATTCATGAAGTAAACCTGGCTTCTCCATTTGATTTAGACAACCAGCAAAATATTACCTTTTTCAAGGCTAGCGTGCCTCTTCCTCAGATACAGCTGGAAACGTGGACAACTGGGATCCTGAGCTTAGTGATACATGCAAGTAGGAAGAGGTAGGAATTCCTCAAAAGACGGCAAAAGACCTGCAGCAAGAATTAGTGGTAGGTAAAGATTTTTATGGCTAAACTCCAAGACATATATCCCTCTATTGATCCAAAAGAAAAATTGGGTCCAATATGCTCAAAACCATAAAAATAAGCAACAGAAGTTTTGGGATTTTGTTCTGTAGAGCCAGAAAATAAAACTTGAACTTCTTGGTCCCATGGCTTTGCAATATGTCTTCAGGAGAATACATGAAAAACATTGACTTGAATATCAAAGAAAATCTTTGGTGGGAAGTGAAGAAGGAGGTTGCAGCATTCAGACCCAAGAATAATAGTGAACTGGAGGCCATTGACGATTAGGATTGGGTTAAGACTAGAGATGAGCGAACGCGTTCGTCCGAGCTTGATATTCGTGCGAATATTAGGGTGTTCGGGATGTTCGTTATTCGTGACGAACACCATGCGGTGTTCTGGTTACTTTCACTTCCTTCCCTGAGACGTTAGCGCGCTTTTCTGGCCAATTGAAAGACAGGGAAGGCATTACAACTTCCCCCTGCAACGTTTAAGCCCTATACCACCCCCCTGCTGTGAGTGGCTGGCGAGATCAGGTGTTCGCCTAATATAAAAGTCGGCCCCTCCCGCGGCTCGCCTCAGATGCGGTGTGAGTTAGATGAGGGACAGTGCTGTTTATACCGGAGCTGCTGTAGGGAAAGAATTGGTAGTTAGTGTAGGCTTCAAGACCCCCCAAAGGTCCTTATTAGGGCCACTGATAGCTGTGTGTTGGCTGCTGTTAGCAGTGGGATTTTTTTTTTTTTCTCAAAATCGCCTCTGCAGACCGTTGCACCTGGCATTAGGGACAGAAGTGCTGCATAGGCAGGGAGAGTGTTAGGAGTGAGTGTAGCCTTCAAGAACCTCAACGGTCCTTTCTAGGGCCATATTTATCCGTGTGCAGTACTGTCCAGGCTGCTGTTGGCTGTGCTGCATTTTTTTTGGGCTTCTCAAAATCGCCTCTGCAGAGCATTCCACCCTCCATTGATACTGCAGGGAAAGAATTGTATAGGCAGGGCCACAACACAGTTATTATTCATAGAATATACGCAGTGCTGCCTGTTGGTGGGAAAAAACTGAAAACAAATCTATTTGTCCAGCCTGTGTCCGTCCTTACGCCTGTGTAGACGTGTGAGCTGCGTGAAAAACATTGCTAAATCATACGCAGCCAGCTACGCTTTACTGCTGGGTTCGCCATTTGCTTTCCTTAATTGGGAAAAAAAAATACCTGCTCTCCAAGAGTTATAATAACTCTGCTACCCTCACGTTCTGTGACACATAAGCAGGGACACAGCGCAGTTATTAAACTTCGCAGGTTCATTGAATATACGCAGTGCTGCCTGTTGGTGGGAAAAAACTGAAAACAAATCTATTTGTCCAGCCTGTGTCCGTCCTTACGCCTGTGTAGACGTGTGAGCTGCGTGAAAAACATTGCTAAATCATACGCACCCAGCTACGCTTTACTGCTGGGTTCGCCATTTGCTTTCCTTAATTGGGAAAAAAAATACCTGCTCTCCAAGAGTTATAATAACTCTGCTACCCTCACGTTCTGTGACACATAAGCAGGGACACAGCGCAGTTATTAAACTTCGCAGGTTCATTGAATATACGCAGTGCTGCCTGTTGGTGGGAAAAAACTGAAAACAAATCTATTTGTCCAGCCTGTGTCCGTCCTTACGCCTGTGTAGACGTGTGAGCTGCGTGAAAAACATTGCTAAATCATACGCACCCAGCTACGCTTTACTGCTGGGTTCGCCATTTGCTTTCCTTAATTGGGAAAAAAAATACCTGCTCTCCAAGAGTTATAATAACTCTGCTACCCTCACGTTCTGTGACACATAAGCAGGGACACAGCGCAGTTATTAAACTTCGCAGGTTCATTGAATATACGCAGTGCTGCCTGTTGGTGGGAAAAAACTGAAAACAAATCTATTTGTCCAGCCTGTGTCCGTCCTTACGCCTGTGTAGACGTGTGAGCTGCGTGAAAAACATTGCTAAATCATACGCAGCCAGCTACGCTTTACTGCTGGGTTCGCCATTTGCTTTCCTTAATTGGGAAAAAAAAATACCTGCTCTCCAAGAGTTATAATAACTCTGCTACCCTCACGTTCTGTGACACATAAGCAGGGACACAGCGCAGTTATTAAACTTCGCAGGTTCATTGAATATACGCAGTGCTGCCTGTTGGTGGGAAAAAACTGAAAACAAATCTATTTGTCCAGCCTGTGTCCGTCCTTACGCCTGTGTAGACGTGTGAGCTGCGTGAAAAACATTGCTAAATCATACGCACCCAGCTACGCTTTACTGCTGGGTTCGCCATTTGCTTTCCTTAATTGGGAAAAAAAATACCTGCTCTCCAAGAGTTATAATAACTCTGCTACCCTCACGTTCTGTGACACATAAGCAGGGACACAGCACAGTTATTAAACTTAGATAATTCATTCACTAGAGGCAGTGGGGCCTTTCGTTTTCCAAAAAGGGCAAAAATTATATTTGGCCTGCAGTCTTGCGCCAATTTATTTCCTGCCTGGGAAATCTAATCACTGGTAATACAGCATGCTGAGGGGTAGGGGTAAGCCTAGAGGACGTGGACGTGGACGTGGCCGAGGACGCGGAGGGCCAAGTGAGGGTGTGGGCACAGGCCAAGCTCCTGATCCAGGTGTGTCGCAGCTGTCTGCTGCGCGATTAGGAGAGAGGCACGTTTCTGGCGTCCCCACATTCATCGCCCAATTAATGGGTCCACGCGGGAGACGGTTATTAGAAAATGAGCAGTGTGAGCAGGTCCTGTCCTGGATGGCAGAAAGTGCTTCGAGCAACCTATCGTCTACCCGCAGTTCTGCGCCGTCCACTGCTGCCAATCCGAATCCTCTGTCTGCTGCTCCTCCTTCCTCCCAGCCTCCTCAGTCCACTACAATGACACCTGCTCAGGAGCGGGAACACTCCCAGGAACTGTTCTCGGGCCCCTGCTTAGATTGGGCAGCAGCGGTTCCTCTCCCACCAGAGGAGTTTATCGTCACTGATGCCCAACCATTCGAAAGTTCCCGGGGTCCGGGGGAAGAGGCTGGGGACTTCCGCCAACTGTCTCAACAACTTTCTGTGGGTGAGGAGGACGATGACGATCAGACACAGTTGTCTTGCAGTGAGGTAGTAGTAAGGGCAGTAAGTCCCAGGGAGCAGCGCACAGAGGATTCGGAGGAAGAGCAGCAGGACGATGAGGTGACTGACCCCACCTGGTGTGCAACGCTTACTCAGGAGGACAGGTCTTCAGAGGGGGAGTCAAGGGCATCAGCAGGGCAGGTTGCAAGAGGCAGTGCGGTGGCCAGGGGTAGAGGCAGGGCCAGACCGAATAATCCACCAAGTGTTTCCCAAAGCGCCCCCTCGCGCCATGCCACCCTGCGTAGGCCGAGGTGCTCTAAGGTCTGGCAGTTTTTCACAGAGACGCCTGACGACCGACGAACAGTGGTGTGCAACCTTTGTCGCGCAAAGCTCAGCCGGGGAGCCAACACCAACAGCCTCACCACCACCACCATGCGCAGACATATGATGGCCAAGCACCCCGCAAGGTGGGACAAAGGCCGTTCACCGTCTCCGGTTTGCACCCCTGCCTCTCCCCCTGTGCCCCAACCTGCCACTGAGATGCAACCCCCCTCTCAGGACACAGGCACTACCGCCTCATGGCCTGCACCCACACCCTCATCTCCGCTGTCCTCGGCCCCATCCAGCAGTGTAGTTCAGCGCACCGTTCAGCCGTCGCTTGCGCAAGTGTTCGAGCGCAAGCGCAAGTACGCCGCCACGCACCCGCACGCTCAAACGTTAACCGTCCGCATCGCAAAATTCATCAGCCTTGAGATGCTGCCGTATAGGGTTGTGGAAACGGAGTCCTTCAAAAGTATCATGGAGGCGGCGGCCCCGCGCTACTCAGTTCCCAGTCGCCACTACTTTTCCCGATGTGCCGTCCCAGCCCTGCACGACCACGTCTCCCGCAACATTGTGCGCGCCCTCACCAACGCGGTTACTGCCACGGTCCACTTAACTACGGACACGTGGACAAGCACAGGCGGGCAGGGCCACTACATCTCCCTGACGGCACATTGGGTGAATTTAGTGGAGGCTGGGACAGAGTCAGAGCCTGGGACCGCTCACGTCCTACCCACCCCCAGAATTGCGGGCCCCAGCTCGGTGCTGGTATCTGCGGAGGTGTATGCTTCCTCCACTAAAGCACCCTCCTCCTCCTCCTCCTCCTCTGTCTCACAATCAAGATGTGTTAGCAGCAGCATGTCGCCAGCAGTCGGTGTCGCGCGGTGTGGCAGCACAGCGGTGGGCAAGCGTCAGCAGGCCGTGCTGAAACTACTCAGCTTAGGCGATAAGAGGCACACGGCCCACGAACTGCTGCAGGGTCTGACACAGCAGACCGACCGCTGGCTTGCGCCGCTGAGCCTCCAACCGGGCATGGTCGTGTGTGACAACGGCCGTAACCTGGTGGCGGCTCTGCAGCTTGGCAGCCTCACGCACGTGCCATGCCTGGCCCACGTCTTTAATTTGGTGGTTCAGCGGTTTCTGAAAAGCTACCCACGCTTGTCAGACCTGCTCGTAAAGGCGCGCCGGCTCTGCGCACATTTCCGCAAGTCCCACACGGACGCTGCCACCCTGCGCACCCTGCAACATCACTTTAAGCTGCCAGTGCACCGACTGCTGTGCGACGTGCCCACACGGTGGAACTCTACGCTCCACATGTTGGCCAGGCTCTATGAACAACGGAGAGCTATAGTCGAATACCAACTCCAACATGGGCGGCGCAGTGGGAGTCAGCCTCCTCAATTCCTTTCAGAAGAGTGGGCCTGGTTGGCAGACATCTGCCATGTCCTTGGTAATTTTGAGGAGTCTACCCAGGTGGTGAGCGGCGATGCTACAATCATTAGCGTCACCATTCCTCTGCTATGCATCTTGAGAAATTCCCTGCAAACCATAAAGGCAGCTGCTTTGCGCTCGGAAACGGGGGCGGGGGAAGACAGTATGCCGCTGGATAGTCAGGGCACCCTCCTGTCTATTTCTCAGCGCGTACAGGAGGAGGAGGAGGAGCATGAGGAGGATGAGGAGGAGGGGGAAGAGACAGCTTGGCCCGCTGCTGACGGTACACCGGCTGATTGCCTGTCATCCTTTCAGCGTGTATGGCCTGAGGAGGAGGAGGAGGAGGAGGAGGATCCTGAAAGTGATCTTCCTAGTGAAGACAGCCATGTGTTGCGTACAGGTACCCTGGCACACATGGCTGACTTCATGTTAGGATGCCTTTCTCGTGACCCTCGCGTTGCACGCATTCTGGCCACGACGGATTACTGGGTGTACACACTGCTCGATCCACGGTATAAGGAGAACCTGCCCACTCTGATTCCCGAAGAGGAAAGGGGTTCGAGAGTGTTGCTATACCACAGGACCCTTGCGGACAAGCTGATGGTAAAATTCCCAGCCGACAGCGCTAGTGGCAGAAGGCGCAGTTCCGAGGGCCATGTTGCAGGGGATGTGCGTAGATCGAGCAGCATGTACATCCCAGGCAGTGCAACAGTCTTTAAGGGCCTGGCCAGCTTTATGGCTCCCCACCAAGACTGTGTCACCGCTCCCCAGTCACGGCTGAGTCGGCGGGAGCACTGCAAAAGGATGGTGAGGGAGTACGTAGCGGATCGCACGACCATCCTTGGTGACGCCTCTGCCCCCTACAACTACTGGGTGTCGAAGCTGGACACGTGGCCTGAACTAGCCCTGTATGCCCTTGAGGTGCTTGCTTGTCCTGCGGCTAGCGTGTTGTCGGAGAGGGTGTTTAGTGCGGCTGGGGGAATCATCACAGATAAGCGTAGCCGCTTGTCAACCGACAGTGCCGACAGGCTAACACTCATCAAGATGAACAAAGGCTGGATTTCCCCAGACTTCTGTTCTCCACCAGCGGACAGCAGCGATACGTAAGCAATACGTAGGCTGCACCCGCGGATGGAAGCTACGTTCTCTCTCACCATCCAAAACGGGGACATTTCTGCTTCATCAATCTGTGTCTAATATTCCTCCTCCTCCTCCTCCTGCTCCACCTCCTGAAACCTCACGTAATCACGCTGAACGGGCAATTTTTCTTAGGGCCACAAGGCTCACTCAAATAATTTTTCAGAACAATTTTTATAAGTTTCAATGCGCTTAAAAGCATTGGAACTTTAACTTGAACCAATTTTTCGTTACACTGGGCTGCCTCCAGGCCTAGTTACCACTTAAGCCACATTAACCAAAGCGATTAATGGGTTTCACCTGCCCTCTTGGCTGGCCATGGCCAATTTTTGGGATGTACATTAGTACTGTTGATACAGCAATTTGTGTGGGCCCTCGCCTACAGTGTAATCAAATTAATTTTTAGCCCACCTGCATTACAGCTGACGTTACCTCAGCTGTGTTGGGCAATGCAATGGGATATTTTTGTGTACCGCCGGTGGGTTCCAGGGAGCCACCCATGCTGTAGGTGCACACTGAGTTTTTAATACATCTGTACACTTCTAAAGAACCCGTCTGACCGGGGCATGCAGTGTGGGCCGAAGCCCACCTGTATTACGCACGACATTACTACCTCAGCTGTGTTGGGCAATGCAATGGGATATTTCTATGTACCGCCGGTGGCTTCCTGGCACCCACCCAGGCAGTGGGTCCACAGGGAGTTAAACCTACATGTGTCCACTTGTAAAGAATCCCAGTCTGACTGGGGCATGCAGTGTGGGCCGAAGCACACCTGTATTACGCACGACATTACTACCTCAGCTGTGTTGGGCAATGCAATGGGATATTTCTATGTACCGCCGGTGGCTTCCTGGCACCCACCCAGGCAGTGGGTCCACAGGGAGTTAAACCTACATGTGTCCACTTGTAAAGAATCCCAGTCTGACTGGGGCATGCAGTGTGGGCCGAAGCCCACCTGTATTACGCACGACATTACTACCTCAGCTGTGTTGGGCAATGCAATGGGATATTTTTGTGTACCGCCGGTGGGTTCCAGGGAGCCACCCATGCTGTGGGTCGACAGGGACTTCACAATAGGGAGTTGTACCTGCCTGTGTCTATGAATTAAAAAGCCCGGTCTGACTGGGGCATGCAGACACCTTGACAGAATGAATAGTGTGTGGCACATAGGTTCCCCATTGCTATGCCCACGTGTGCAGCTCCAGATGGCGGTGGCACAGGATTCTATTTCTCATTGCTTCTGTACAGCATTGTGGGCTATCGCTCCGCCACTTTTAAAGAGGGTCGCTGCCTAGCCGTGCCAACCTCTGCAGTGTATGCCTGCGGTCCCTCGTCATGGCAGACGCAATTCTAAATAGACATGAGCGTGGTGTGGCATGAGGGCAGCTGAAGGCTGCGCAGGGACACTTTGGTGTGCGCTGTGGGGGGGAGGGGGTGCGGTTGGGCAGCATGTAACTCAGGAGAAGTGGCAGTGGAGTGTCATGCAGGCAGTGATTGTGCTTTGTTGGAGGTAGTGTGGTGCTTAGCAAAGGTATGCCATGCTAATGAGCGCTTTTCAGAAGTAAAAGTTGTTGGGAGGGGGGGGGGGCCCACTCTTGCCGCTATTGTGGCTTAATAGTGGGACCTGTGAACTTAGGATGCAGCCCAACATGTAGCCCCTCGCCTGCCCTATCCGTCACTGTGTCATTCCCATCACTTTCCTGAATTGCCCAGATTTTCACACATGAAAACCTTAGCGAGCATCGGCAAAATACAAAAATGTTCTGGTCGCCCATTGACTTCAATGGGGTTCGTTGTTCGAAACGAACCCTCGAGCATCACGGGAAGTTCGTTACGAATAACGAACACCCGAACATTTTGGTGTTCGCTCATCTCTAGTTAAGACACATAAGACAAGGTGATCCAGTTACCTCAACAATCATATATTATTTAAATAATACCAACATATTCTACAGCGCTTTAGAAATCAAAGTGTACATGTACAGATCATTTTTATAAATGATCTGGGGAAGGGAATTGATGGAAAACTGATCAAATTTGCCGACAACACAAAGCTAGGAAGGATAGCAGACACTAGGGAAGAGAGAGGGAGAATTCAAAGAGATCTAGAAAAGCTTGAACAGTGGGCGGCGACTAACAGAATGGTATTTAACAAGGAGAAATGCAAAGTCCTACATCTGGGCAAGAGAAATGAAAAAGCACATACATAATGGGAGGAATTGGGCTAAGCAGCAGCACATGTGAAAAAGACTTGGGTATACTAATAGATGCAGCAGCCAAAAAGGCAAACACAATTCTGGGATGTATTAAGAGAAGCATAGAGTCTAGATCGTGTGAGGTTATTATCCCCCTCTACTCTTCCTTAGTCAGACCTCATCTAGAATACTGTGTCCAGTTCTGGGCACCCCACTTTAAAAAAGACATAGACAAACTGGAGCAAGTTCAGAGGAGTTACCAAGATGGTGAGCGGTCTGCAAATCATATCCTATGAGGAACGGTTAAAGGATCTGTGAATGTTTAGCTTGCAAAAATAAAGGCTGAGACGAGACTTAATAGTTGTCTACAAATATCTGAAGGGCTGTCACAGTGCAGAGGGATCAGCCCTATTCTCGTTTGCACAAGGTAAGACTAGAAGCAATGGGATGAAACTGAAAGACAGGAGACACAGATTGCATATTAGGAGATACCTTTCTGACAGTGAGGGTGATCAATGAGTCAATCCTGCACTGAGCAAGGGGTTGGACCCGAAGACCCCAGAGGTCCCTTCCAACTCTACCAGTCTATGAGTCTATGACAGACAAAACCAGACATACGACAGTATAAAACTAATAACCTACTTGACAGTAGGGGTTGTGGGTCCTCCTTACAAAAGCTAACAATCTATAAGGAAAAGGGGTGGCCCATGAGGGGCAATTGCTTCTTCTGTACAATGCCCCAGGCCTTTTTTATATTAATAGGGTAGTATACATAAAGCTATGTGAGAAAGTTACCAGCCAATATCTACATACTGTATGTGTGCATAAGTGTATTGGGATGCGTGGTGGGAAGGGAATACTCTGATCAGGTTTAGACAGAGAGGTCAAAATGGGGTATTATACCCAAAGCCACTTCTGAAGAGACCGCTAACCAAGTGGATTTACCAGTATAAAAGCTCATATGACTATATATTAGGGCTGTGTGCTGTGTATTGCATGGACAACACACCCATAATAGCCTATAAGTCTATTCACCCACCCACATTTTCACATGGACTTGGGGTTTGTGTGAAAAAAATCATTGCATGCCCTATTCTTGTCCATTTTGCAATGTGCAGGGTCCATGGAGATTGGACAGCATAAGGATGGATGTATGTGTGAAGCAAGTTGTTCCCAATGGTCTCCGGTACAACACACACATGGTTGTGTGAATATAGCCTAATGCTGATTCGGACTCTATGGTATGCAAATGTTGTTGAGAAATCCATCTGATTCTTTGTGCGTCAGTTTATAGGGTTAGCCGCGTCGTAGACAATCCCACTTATATTGGAGCAGACAAGTAGTCGTACATATATTGTAAAGTGGCTTATGGATGAGGGTTATTGTGGTGATATGACCCCTTTAAATTGGAATTTGCATGCCGTTATACTTTAGAAAATGCACACTGGAAATAATAACTCATAAAACATACATCAAACAGAAAGGTTTTTTATGTATTTTTATTTCACAATTTACAAACCTTGTCATCATTTATATCCAGCCGGGGAGTCATCAGTCTGCCACTATACAATGCCACCAAGACCAAGATTAAATGTAAGACCCCAATTACAATGCATCTTGGATAATGAAAAATAAGAACCATTTAGGAAGGATTATTTATATTGCCTCTAAGTATAAATGTACAGTATGATCGCTGTCTTTGTATGTAAATGCTTGTTCTATATTTTCCATTGTTTTTCATTCTAACTTTTAATTAAGAATTTGGAGAAGTCATTCATTTACCTCTTTGTTTCGTGTTCTGAAAATCAAGATGTTGAGAATCTTTAGCTTTACACTTGTGAAGCAAAACAATATCAACATCTATCACTTGTCTCACCATAGACAAAGACAAACGATTTGACAGGTTTTTTTTTTACACGATAGACGACTGATTTAGAGTTTGCAAAGTTTGGAGATGCAGAACTGCTTCTAAACACCAGACTTGAAAAATAACAGCTAAGAAGTTACTATATGTTGGGTGGAATCTATTCACATTCCCCGTGTAGTCACTGCAAAACTTATGGGGGAGTCAAGCATAACATTTCTAAATTTTTGCTCACCTATGGTTTGGAGAGAAAGGTATTCATTTACTGAACAACCCAAGAATTTGCATCCAAATTGACATTTTAAGTGGGCTGGATAACAAGATGATTAATGGTTTAACAAGGTTAGAAGAATAGGTGCCTGTGCCAACCACAGCCTAATGTTCGGAATATACATTAATTCACTTGGGATAAAAGAAATCAGAATTTTGGATTAATGACACTTGAAGGTTATTTCATATATATCTTAATGAACCTGGGATCATTATGTATAAAAAAAAAGCTTTGTAACTTCCTAGCTATAGAGTTTTCAATGTAAAAATATTTGGTTTATTGCTATACGGAAATGTTTGAATGATCGCCCTTGTAGGGCATTTTTTTAATCTAAACTGTCTGAAAATTCTGTGATGACGAGTTATCTGGGTGAAGTCCACTGCACATGCACCAAACACCTCAATTAGCGCGAAAGGGATGGGCACGATCGCGCATGCACCCACACATGTATGAGACCCACACATGTATGAGAGCACGGACATTACGCAAGACTACACGTCTTGACTGGTCATCATGGTGATAACCAAGCTCACCATCCACACACTAAATTCTGTGTCTCAAGAGGATTGAACCAGCTTGGTTCAGCAAGTATAGTGGTTGTCAATAACTTAAGCAGAAAAATGCTGATGTAAATATACTAAAGGCCGAAAAAATGGTATAGAAATACATCTCAAGTATAATATGCATGCCCTTCCAAAAAGAAGTGTCACCCCATGAAGGCCACATCCACCAAGAGCCCAGACAGATATTAAGTGTATCACAAAAATATGGATCACAAACAACTGTCATTCAGATAGAAAAGGTTTTACTAATTTCCATGTCAGCCATGATATAGAGCACTCCTCGATTGTGGCCCATATACAAAGCAGATCCACGCTGCATTAAATACAGTATCAAGTGAAAGAAAATACAGTACAGATGAGTTCCACATCCAGATGCCTCCTCCACAGCCATCTATGGAAAAATAAAAACACAACAATAAGTGCATGCAATAAATATAGACAAAACAAATACATGTATACTAATGTAACAACGGACAAAACAATGTGATTAATAAAATCTCATCAAAAATGAATATTATCAGAAAAATGGTAGTGAGTTGTATTCTATGTTAAGAGTATCCAGCCTAAAGATCTACATAAGTTCCAGATATTTGAGCCTGCTTTACCTCCCCTAGGGGATTGCGGGACTCCATCAATCACGCAGTATCTGAGCTGACTTTTTGAGTGGTCTATCTTGATGAAATGTTCAGCCACTGGTACCTCTGCATTACCTGTTCTAATGGTACTGTTATGTTTGGAAATACGATTCTTCACCTCCGTGGTAGTCTCACCTATGCACAAAAGGCTACAAGAGCAACTTATCAGGTAAATCACGTATCAAGACAAACATGTGAATTTATCACAGATGTGATATGTCCGTCCTGTACTTGATATGTCCGTCCTGTACTGAACCTCTCACCCTTGATTAAGTTGCCGCAACTCGCGCAACCCAAACAGGGGTAACAGCCCCTCTGTGTGACTGGAATAAATGTGCGACATATAGTGGGTTGATTGACATATCTATTGGTGTGTACTAGAGATGAGCGAACCGACTCGGCCACACCCCTTTTTCGCCCGAGCACCGCGATTTACGAGTACTTCCGTATTCGGGCGAAAAGATTCGGGGCGGCACCGTCGGTGAGTGGGGGGTTGCAGCGGGGAGTGGGGTGGAGAGGGAGAGAGAGAGGGCTCCCCCCTGTTCCCCGCTGGTATCCCCTGCACCGCCACGCCTCTTCCGCCCCCCGGCGCCCCCTGAATCTTTTCACCCGAGTATGGAAGTACTCGAAAATCGCGGTGCTCGATCGAGTAATTACTCGAAACGAGTAGGTTCGCTCATCTCTAGTGTGTACCACTTTATCTCTAATGTTCAGCCCTCTGCAATAGCACATCATTGGAGGAGTCCTAAAAGCATCTGCATCTAATCTATATACCCCAACCAAAACTGGACCTTAGTCCAGGATGGGGAGGTATACACATGCATCTCCTCCACTTTGTTCATGTACAGATTGGCGTAAGTGGGGGCCACATTTGTCCCCATTGCTGTCCCACATTTTTGCTGATAAATAGCACCATCATACATGAAAATGTTTTTGCATAGGACAACCTCCAACAAGGCAAGGACAAATTCTATGCTATCATTAGGCATGTTGGACCCAGTGAGGTGGTTTCTCATGGCTTCAAGGCCCCTATGATGGATAATATTGGTGTAAAGGGAGACCCCATCAAATGAGCCCAACAAGCTTTCCTCAGTAATTGTTACATCACATATTTGTAGCAGAAAATTGGTGGCATTCTTAACATAAGAATAAGTTTCACTAACAAAATTTCTCAAGACCTTATCGAAAAGTTTTGAAGAGTTGCTAAATGGGGAACCCCTCCCTGAAATGATGGGGCATCCAGGAGGGTATAAAAGGTCCTTATGAATTTTTGGGAGGGAATACATAATCGGAACCCTAGGGAACTTAGGATATAAAGAGTCCCTCAATTGCATATTGATGATGCCTTGGCTCAAGGCATCATCCAAAAGAAGCTTCAGGTTAACCTGGTGTTCATGAGTAGGGTCATAACCCAATTTTTCATAAACACTGGAGTCCTGAAGTTGTGAGAGAATTGCTGCATGATATTTATCAGAATCCATAACCACAATGGTGCCGCCCTTATCGGCTGGTCTGATGGTTATGGATAAATCCTCAGCCAATTGTTTAAGTGCCACACTTTCAGTCTTAGAGATATCGTTCCTATGTCTGACCAAATGTTCCTGTGATTTTAATTTAGTCAGGTCAGCACGAACCAATTTTTCAAATGTATCTACAGTAAAGAAATTACCAGATGTGACCTCCAGATTGTGACTGGCATAGATGAAAAAAAGGGTTTTCGCCGGTGTGGCCCTTTAATATATACCAATACAACAAAAGTAAATGGACACCTGAGCAAAAAACAAAAGTAGTATGTATTTCCATATGTTATTACTTAGTGGGACCTCCTTTGGCGCTAATGACATCAGATACTCTATGCAGCATACTTTCTTCTAATGTCTAATACACTAAAGCTGCTTTTCCCCTTTATTCATCCTGCAAACATCTGGCAAGTTCTCTCAGAGAAAATGGACTCTGTTCATATTTCTTGACCCAACATTCCAGTGCAAAGGTGTTCAGCAGGGTTCAGGTTGGGACTCTGTGCAGCCAGTCCAATCGTGGAACTTTCATATCCTCAAACCAACATAAAACAGAGTTGGATTTGTGACGAGGAACGTTGTCTTGTTGGAAGTATTGCTGACCATTTCCAGAGTATTGCCACATTGTCTGTTGCACATTATTGTCTAGAACATCAGGGTACACATCCATGTTTATGGTTCTTGCCACCACAACCAACGGACCAAGACCATGCCATGTAAAACATCCCCAGACCATAACGGAACTTTCACCATATTTAACTGCTGGCACAACACACTCAGGCATGAGGTATTCCCCAGGCATCCTCTACACCCAGGTGTTTGATCTGATTTGAAGATGGAGTACCATGATTCATCACTCCATTCATCACTCCACTTCTTTCATTGTTCAACTGTCCAATACAGACGCTCCTTGGACTATTGTAGATTGGCCAAGGCATTACACTTCATGATGGATGACTTGTGTGCAGCTGCATAACCTGTCTATGCAATAGCTTGAATTTCCCATCACAAACAATGCTGACACCTCCAAGGGTCTGCATCCTATGTAGGACACATAGCATGCTAATAAGACATGATCCATTCTTCTAATAGAGGTGTGCAAATACTTTTGGAAGGCTCACTGGCAGACATATGCATATGTATTTTGAAAAAGGCTAGGACCAATAGCAAAATTCTGAATGCACACACCCCTCTTCTCCCTCAAGAATAGACATTTACCAGCCACATGTAAAGGTTCAGGAAAAGACCTACTTTCTGCCAACTCATGCTTAACAAGAAAAAACTTAGACCACTAGTGTACCTTTAAGCTTATAGGCTTAGAAATAGGGTAACATGTAGTAAAGAACAGATATGTTACCACATACCAGACACTAAAGTAATTTCACATGCCATCTATGCAATGACTCATAGAATGGTAGAGTTGGAAGCGACATCCAGGATCATCTGGTCCAACCCCCTGCTCAGTGCAGGATTCACTAAATCATCCCAGAGAGATATTTGCCCAGCCTTTGTTTGAACACTTCCATTGAAGGAGAACTCACCACCTCCCGTGGTAACCTGTTCCACTCGTTAATCACCCGCATGGTCAGAAATGTTTTCTAATATCTAATCTGTGTCTCCTCCCTTTCAGTTTCATCCTATTGCCTCTAGTCTTTCCTTGTACAAATGAGAATAGGGCTGATCCCTCTGCACTGTGACAGCCCTTCAGATATTTGTAGACAGTTATTGACTCTCCTCTCAGCCTTCTTTTTTGCAAGCTAAACATTCCCAGATCCTTTAACAGTTCCTCATAGGACATGATTTGCAGACCGCTCACCATCTTGGTAACTCTTCTCTGAACTTGCTCCAGTTTGTCTATGTCTTTTTTAAAGTGGGGTGCCCAGAACTGGACACAGTATTCCAGATGAGGTCTGACTAAGGAAGAGTAGAGGGGGATAAGTACCTCACGTGATTTAGACTCTATGTGCAAATTCTATTATCATATTACTTCTATAATATCACTGAACAAAACCCACTATACCAAGTTCACCATCACCAAAAATAACACTATACAAGGGCTAAACAACACCACCTCGTCATGATAACATATTACCATCACATAGTGATGGAATCCCACCATACTGTTGCAGAAAAAAATTACTATATAAAGACCAATATTAGCCCCATACAGTGACCATAGATACCAGTTCTACTGGCACACTCTATAAGGTGATTATAGTACACTTGCTTCAGTGATCATAAGTGACTTCCTGTCTGATTGCAGTCATTGAATTTACCTATTCTTCTCCATCCAGCCGAGGCAACCATGATGACTTTTTACAGTTACAACTTGTCTCTATAGAATGACACATAGACATCTTTTGCTCCTCGTTTTTGGAGCATCCTCCCTACTTTTTCCACACTTCTATACTTTTGTACCGATCTGCAGTGCCCCAGATAGTAATAATCCTACCCTGATACCTCATACAGTAATAGCATCCCCCTTTTTGTTCCCCCTGTAAAATGTACATAGAGAGTGCTGCTTATAGTGACCTTCAAACAGTAAGTAAAGATGTTTTAGTAATAATGCATTTTTATGCCTGCACTTAGTAATAATTCCCACACTTGTCCCATGCAGTAATAATGCCCCGGTTTGCCCCATTCATTGATAATCTTCCCTTTTGCCTCCAGTTGGTAATAATACCCCCTTTTATCCCTATTCGTTAATAATGCCCTTTATGCCCCCAGTTAGTAATAATACCTCTTTTTGTCTCAATCAGTAATAATAACTTTTCTTGCTGACTTTTAGTGCTTCCTTTTACACCCTTTCACATATATGCCCCCTTTGCCCAATTTCACATACAAATGCCACATTTTACCCGCGTTTTCACATATTGTTGTTAGCCATTTAGTCGTTCACGACCCTCGGTGACCCTAAAGACAAGCTCCCTCCATTTTGTTCGGTTTTGCACTGCTTCTTTCAGTTGGTTGATATGCATGCCAGTATCAGCTTTGACAGTATCAGTGTATATATATATATGTATATATATATATATATATATATATATATATATATATATATATATGCCCCCTTTTTAATATATATGCCCAGTTTTGCCCTCTTTTACAAATATGACTTTCTCATAAATATGCCCAATTTTGCTCCCTTTCTCATGTATGACTCCATTTGCCCCCTTTCACATATATATCACATTTTCCCCTCTTTCACATAGATATACCCACTTTTACATATACGCCACATTTTGCCCCCTTACATACACACATTATATATACCCCTTTTTACATATACATGCTCCTTTTGCCACTAGAGATGAGCGAACACCAAAATGTTCGGGTGTTCGTTATTCGTAACGAACTTCCCGTGATGCTCGAGGGTTCGTTTCGAACAACGAACCCCATTGAAGTCAATGGGCGACCAGAACATTTTTGTATTTTGCCGATGCTCGCTAAGGTTTTCATGTGTGAAAATCTGGGCAATTCAGGAAAGTGATGGGAATGACACAGTGACGGATAGGGCAGGCGAGGGGCTACATGTTGGGCTGCATCCTAAGTTCACAGGTCCCACTATTAAGCCACAATAGCGGCAAGAGTGGGCCCCCCCCCCCTCCCAACAACTTTTACTTCTGAAAAGCGCTCATTAGCATGGCATACCTTTGCTAAGCACCACACTACCTCCAACAAAGCACAATCACTGCCTGCATGACACTCCACTGCCACTTCTCCTGAGTTACATGCTGCCCAACCGCACCCCCTCCCCCCCACAGCGCACACCAAAGTGTCCCTGCGCAGCCTTCAGCTGCCCTCATGCCACACCACGCTCATGTCTATTTAGAATTGCGTCTGCCATGACGAGGGACCGCAGGCATACACTGCAGAGGTTGGCACGGCTAGGCAGCGACCCTCTTTAAAAGTGGCGGAGCGATAGCCCACAATGCTGTACAGAAGCAATGAGAAATAGAATCCTGTGCCACCGCCATCTGGAGCTGCACACGTGGGCATAGCAATGGGGAACCTATGTGCCACACACTATTCATTCTGTCAAGGTGTCTGCATGCCCCAGTCAGACCGGGCTTTTTAATTCATAGACACAGGCAGGTACAACTCCCTATTGTGAAGTCCCTGTCGACCCACAGCATGGGTGGCTCCCTGGAACCCACCGGCGGTACACAAAAATATCCCATTGCATTGCCCAACACAGCTGAGGTAGTAATGTCGTGCGTAATACAGGTGGGCTTCGGCCCACACTGCATGCCCCAGTCAGACTGGGATTCTTTACAAGTGGACACATGTAGGTTTAACTCCCTGTGGACCCACTGCCTGGGTGGGTGCCAGGAAGCCACCGGCGGTACATAGAAATATCCCATTGCATTGCCCAACACAGCTGAGGTAGTAATGTCGTGCGTAATACAGGTGGGCTTCGGCCCACACTGCATGCCCCGGTCAGACGGGTTCTTTAGAAGTGTACAGATGTATTAAAAACTCAGTGTGCACCTACAGCATGGGTGGCTCCCTGGAACCCACCGGCGGTACA
Organism: Eleutherodactylus coqui; assembly: GCF_035609145.1. Taxonomy (NCBI): domain Eukaryota; kingdom Metazoa; phylum Chordata; class Amphibia; order Anura; family Eleutherodactylidae; genus Eleutherodactylus; species Eleutherodactylus coqui. The sequence goes on along the minus strand of NC_089843.1, from coordinate 76,028,337 downwards.
CAAAAATATCCCATTGCATTGCCCAACACAGCTGAGGTAACGTCAGCTGTAATGCAGGTGGGCTAAAAATTAATTTGATTACACTGTAGGCGAGGGCCCACACAAATTGCTGTATCAACAGTACTAATGTACATCCCAAAAATTGGCCATGGCCAGCCAAGAGGGCAGGTGAAACCCATTAATCGCTTTGGTTAATGTGGCTTAAGTGGTAACTAGGCCTGGAGGCAGCCCAGTGTAACGAAAAATTGGTTCAAGTTAAAGTTCCAATGCTTTTAAGCGCATTGAAACTTATAAAAATTGTTCTGAAAAATTATTTGAGTGAGCCTTGTGGCCCTAAGAAAAATTGCCCGTTCAGCGTGATTACGTGAGGTTTCAGGAGGTGGAGCAGGAGGAGGAGGAGGAGGAATATTAGACACAGATTGATGAAGCAGAAATGTCCCCGTTTTGGATGGTGAGAGAGAACGTAGCTTCCATCCGCGGGTGCAGCCTACGTATTGCTTACGTATCGCTGCTGTCCGCTGGTGGAGAACAGAAGTCTGGGGAAATCCAGCCTTTGTTCATCTTGATGAGTGTTAGCCTGTCGGCACTGTCGGTTGACAAGCGGCTACGCTTATCTGTGATGATTCCCCCAGCCGCACTAAACACCCTCTCCGACAACACGCTAGCCGCAGGACAAGCAAGCACCTCAAGGGCATACAGGGCTAGTTCAGGCCACGTGTCCAGCTTCGACACCCAGTAGTTGTAGGGGGCAGAGGCGTCACCAAGGATGGTCGTGCGATCCGCTACGTACTCCCTCACCATCCTTTTGCAGTGCTCCCGCCGACTCAGCCGTGACTGGGGAGCGGTGACACAGTCTTGGTGGGGAGCCATAAAGCTGGCCAGGCCCTTAAAGACTGTTGCACTGCCTGGGATGTACATGCTGCTCGATCTACGCACATCCCCTGCAACATGGCCCTCGGAACTGCGCCTTCTGCCACTAGCGCTGTCGGCTGGGAATTTTACCATCAGCTTGTCCGCAAGGGTCCTGTGGTATAGCAACACTCTCGAACCCCTTTCCTCTTCGGGAATCAGAGTGGGCAGGTTCTCCTTATACCGTGGATCGAGCAGTGTGTACACCCAGTAATCCGTCGTGGCCAGAATGCGTGCAACGCGAGGGTCACGAGAAAGGCATCCTAACATGAAGTCAGCCATGTGTGCCAGGGTACCTGTACGCAACACATGGCTGTCTTCACTAGGAAGATCACTTTCAGGATCCTCCTCCTCCTCCTCCTCCTCCTCAGGCCATACACGCTGAAAGGATGACAGGCAATCAGCCGGTGTACCGTCAGCAGCGGGCCAAGCTGTCTCTTCCCCCTCCTCCTCATCCTCCTCATGCTCCTCCTCCTCCTCCTGTACGCGCTGAGAAATAGACAGGAGGGTGCCCTGACTATCCAGCGGCATACTGTCTTCCCCCGCCCCCGTTTCCGAGCGCAAAGCAGCTGCCTTTATGGTTTGCAGGGAATTTCTCAAGATGCATAGCAGAGGAATGGTGACGCTAATGATTGTAGCATCGCCGCTCACCACCTGGGTAGACTCCTCAAAATTACCAAGGACATGGCAGATGTCTGCCAACCAGGCCCACTCTTCTGAAAGGAATTGAGGAGGCTGACTCCCACTGCGCCGCCCATGTTGGAGTTGGTATTCGACTATAGCTCTCCGTTGTTCATAGAGCCTGGCCAACATGTGGAGCGTAGAGTTCCACCGTGTGGGCACGTCGCACAGCAGTCGGTGCACTGGCAGCTTAAAGTGATGTTGCAGGGTGCGCAGGGTGGCAGCGTCCGTGTGGGACTTGCGGAAATGTGCGCAGAGCCGGCGCGCCTTTACGAGCAGGTCTGACAAGCGTGGGTAGCTTTTCAGAAACCGCTGAACCACCAAATTAAAGACGTGGGCCAGGCATGGCACGTGCGTGAGGCTGCCAAGCTGCAGAGCCGCCACCAGGTTACGGCCGTTGTCACACACGACCATGCCCGGTTGGAGGCTCAGCGGCGCAAGCCAGCGGTCGGTCTGCTGTGTCAGACCCTGCAGCAGTTCGTGGGCCGTGTGCCTCTTATCGCCTAAGCTGAGTAGTTTCAGCACGGCCTGCTGACGCTTGCCCACCGCTGTGCTGCCACACCGCGCGACACCGACTGCTGGCGACATGCTGCTGCTAACACATCTTGATTGTGAGACAGAGGAGGAGGAGGAGGAGGAGGGTGCTTTAGTGGAGGAAGCATACACCTCCGCAGATACCAGCACCGAGCTGGGGCCCGCAATTCTGGGGGTGGGTAGGACGTGAGCGGTCCCAGGCTCTGACTCTGTCCCAGCCTCCACTAAATTCACCCAATGTGCCGTCAGGGAGATGTAGTGGCCCTGCCCGCCTGTGCTTGTCCACGTGTCCGTAGTTAAGTGGACCGTGGCAGTAACCGCGTTGGTGAGGGCGCGCACAATGTTGCGGGAGACGTGGTCGTGCAGGGCTGGGACGGCACATCGGGAAAAGTAGTGGCGACTGGGAACTGAGTAGCGCGGGGCCGCCGCCTCCATGATACTTTTGAAGGACTCCGTTTCCACAACCCTATACGGCAGCATCTCAAGGCTGATGAATTTTGCGATGCGGACGGTTAACGTTTGAGCGTGCGGGTGCGTGGCGGCGTACTTGCGCTTGCGCTCGAACACTTGCGCAAGCGACGGCTGAACGGTGCGCTGAACTACACTGCTGGATGGGGCCGAGGACAGCGGAGATGAGGGTGTGGGTGCAGGCCATGAGGCGGTAGTGCCTGTGTCCTGAGAGGGGGGTTGCATCTCAGTGGCAGGTTGGGGCACAGGGGGAGAGGCAGGGGTGCAAACCGGAGACGGTGAACGGCCTTTGTCCCACCTTGCGGGGTGCTTGGCCATCATATGTCTGCGCATGGTGGTGGTGGTGAGGCTGTTGGTGTTGGCTCCCCGGCTGAGCTTTGCGCGACAAAGGTTGCACACCACTGTTCGTCGGTCGTCAGGCGTCTCTGTGAAAAACTGCCAGACCTTAGAGCACCTCGGCCTACGCAGGGTGGCATGGCGCGAGGGGGCGCTTTGGGAAACACTTGGTGGATTATTCGGTCTGGCCCTGCCTCTACCCCTGGCCACCGCACTGCCTCTTGCAACCTGCCCTGCTGATGCCCTTGACTCCCCCTCTGAAGACCTGTCCTCCTGAGTAAGCGTTGCACACCAGGTGGGGTCAGTCACCTCATCGTCCTGCTGCTCTTCCTCCGAATCCTCTGTGCGCTGCTCCCTGGGACTTACTGCCCTTACTACTACCTCACTGCAAGACAACTGTGTCTGATCGTCATCGTCCTCCTCACCCACAGAAAGTTGTTGAGACAGTTGGCGGAAGTCCCCAGCCTCTTCCCCCGGACCCCGGGAACTTTCGAATGGTTGGGCATCAGTGACGATAAACTCCTCTGGTGGGAGAGGAACCGCTGCTGCCCAATCTAAGCAGGGGCCCGAGAACAGTTCCTGGGAGTGTTCCCGCTCCTGAGCAGGTGTCATTGTAGTGGACTGAGGAGGCTGGGAGGAAGGAGGAGCAGCAGACAGAGGATTCGGATTGGCAGCAGTGGACGGCGCAGAACTGCGGGTAGACGATAGGTTGCTCGAAGCACTTTCTGCCATCCAGGACAGGACCTGCTCACACTGCTCATTTTCTAATAACCGTCTCCCGCGTGGACCCATTAATTGGGCGATGAATGTGGGGACGCCAGAAACGTGCCTCTCTCCTAATCGCGCAGCAGACAGCTGCGACACACCTGGATCAGGAGCTTGGCCTGTGCCCACACCCTCACTTGGCCCTCCGCGTCCTCGGCCACGTCCACGTCCACGTCCTCTAGGCTTACCCCTACCCCTCAGCATGCTGTATTACCAGTGATTAGATTTCCCAGGCAGGAAATAAATTGGCGCAAGACTGCAGGCCAAATATAATTTTTGCCCTTTTTGGAAAACGAAAGGCCCCACTGCCTCTAGTGAATGAATTATCTAAGTTTAATAACTGTGCTGTGTCCCTGCTTATGTGTCACAGAACGTGAGGGTAGCAGAGTTATTATAACTCTTGGAGAGCAGGTATTTTTTTTCCCAATTAAGGAAAGCAAATGGCGAACCCAGCAGTAAAGCGTAGCTGGGTGCGTATGATTTAGCAATGTTTTTCACGCAGCTCACACGTCTACACAGGCGTAAGGACGGACACAGGCTGGACAAATAGATTTGTTTTCAGTTTTTTCCCACCAACAGGCAGCACTGCGTATATTCAATGAACCTGCGAAGTTTAATAACTGCGCTGTGTCCCTGCTTATGTGTCACAGAACGTGAGGGTAGCAGAGTTATTATAACTCTTGGAGAGCAGGTATTTTTTTTTCCCAATTAAGGAAAGCAAATGGCGAACCCAGCAGTAAAGCGTAGCTGGCTGCGTATGATTTAGCAATGTTTTTCACGCAGCTCACACGTCTACACAGGCGTAAGGACGGACACAGGCTGGACAAATAGATTTGTTTTCAGTTTTTTCCCACCAACAGGCAGCACTGCGTATATTCAATGAACCTGCGAAGTTTAATAACTGCGCTGTGTCCCTGCTTATGTGTCACAGAACGTGAGGGTAGCAGAGTTATTATAACTCTTGGAGAGCAGGTATTTTTTTTCCCAATTAAGGAAAGCAAATGGCGAACCCAGCAGTAAAGCGTAGCTGGGTGCGTATGATTTAGCAATGTTTTTCACGCAGCTCACACGTCTACACAGGCGTAAGGACGGACACAGGCTGGACAAATAGATTTGTTTTCAGTTTTTTCCCACCAACAGGCAGCACTGCGTATATTCAATGAACCTGCGAAGTTTAATAACTGCGCTGTGTCCCTGCTTATGTGTCACAGAACGTGAGGGTAGCAGAGTTATTATAACTCTTGGAGAGCAGGTATTTTTTTTTCCCAATTAAGGAAAGCAAATGGCGAACCCAGCAGTAAAGCGTAGCTGGGTGCGTATGATTTAGCAATGTTTTTCACGCAGCTCACACGTCTACACAGGCGTAAGGACGGACACAGGCTGGACAAATAGATTTGTTTTCAGTTTTTTCCCACCAACAGGCAGCACTGCGTATATTCAATGAACCTGCGAAGTTTAATAACTGCGCTGTGTCCCTGCTTATGTGTCACAGAACGTGAGGGTAGCAGAGTTATTATAACTCTTGGAGAGCAGGTATTTTTTTTTCCCAATTAAGGAAAGCAAATGGCGAACCCAGCAGTAAAGCGTAGCTGGCTGCGTATGATTTAGCAATGTTTTTCACGCAGCTCACACGTCTACACAGGCGTAAGGACGGACACAGGCTGGACAAATAGATTTGTTTTCAGTTTTTTCCCACCAACAGGCAGCACTGCGTATATTCTATGAATAATAACTGTGTTGTGGCCCTGCCTATACAATTCTTTCCCTGCAGTATCAATGGAGGGTGCAATGCTCTGCAGAGGCGATTTTGAGAAGCCCAAAAAAAATGCAGCACAGCCAACAGCAGCCTGGACAGTACTGCACACGGATAAATATGGCCCTAGAAAGGACCGTTGAGGTTCTTGAAGGCTACACTCACTCCTAACACTCTCCCTGCCTATGCAGCACTTCTGTCCCTAATGCCAGGTGCAACGGTCTGCAGAGGCGATTTTGAGAAAAAAAAAAAAATCCCACTGCTAACAGCAGCCAACACACAGCTATCAGTGGCCCTAATAAGGACCTTTGGGGGGTCTTGAAGCCTACACTAACTACCAATTCTTTCCCTACAGCAGCTCCGGTATAAACAGCACTGTCCCTCATCTAACTCACACCGCATCTGAGGCGAGCCGCGGGAGGGGCCGACTTTTATATTAGGCGAACACCTGATCTCGCCAGCCACTCACAGCAGGGGGGTGGTATAGGGCTTAAACGTTGCAGGGGGAAGTTGTAATGCCTTCCCTGTCTTTCAATTGGCCAGAAAAGCGCGCTAACGTCTCAGGGAAGGAAGTGAAAGTAACCAGAACACCGCATGGTGTTCGTCACGAATAACGAACATCCCGAACACCCTAATATTCGCACGAATATCAAGCTCGGACGAACGCGTTCGCTCATCTCTATTTGCCACCTTTCACCTAGATATGCCCCCTTTTAACCGCTTTCACATAAATATGCTGTCTTTTGCCCTTTTTCACCTAGATATGCAGCCTTTTAACCAATTTTACATAACTGTTCCTTATAAATGTTATAAAATAAAAGATACATACTCACCTCGTCTATTGCTCCCCAGCCGCTGTAGTCGGTGCCATTGTCCCCACTTACACCCTTTTTGCAGTCATGTGACACACATATGCTCCCTGCAGACATTCCCAACCTCAGTAGCGCTGAGACCGATGACTGACTGCATCTGTCATGCGTGTGTCACATGACCACACAACCCAGAAGTGAGTGGGGCAGTCGGGGACCGACAGGAGGTGGGTATGTATTGTTTTTTATTTTATTAAACAAACTTTAAAAATTAATTCAAATCAGAGGATGCCGACTGCAGAGGGGCCCTCCTGGGCCCATACGTAGCCGAGCCAGCCGCACAGGCAGTATGTGCACCCTTGGCTAGGATAGCGCATCTTCATAGTAGTCCGTTTTCCTGATACAGAGCTCAAATCCCCTGCATAGACACCTCCTTTAATAGTGTACAATGTAATTTACTCACGCTACAGTGGAGTCACACATCATTCTTAGTTGAAACGTTCTACTTCAGCAGTTTTGAATTTATCTATATAAAACATATTCAACACCAATTAAATGACTGAACCGGCCCTGATGAGGTGGAATTTCTACAAATGAATTATACTGTATCTGTAGAGAATGTGCACCAGATGAGTCAATGTTGAATTCAGACTTCAGACAGGAACTCAGCAAGATAGTGTCTGTTTCATCATAACAAGGAAAAAGTCTTATTCAACCCAGAAATGTAGATTAAGCCATTTTCACGTGGGCGTATTTGTATCTGTATCAGCAAAACAAAACCAGAAGTGGGTCCAAAATATAGAAAAGGTTACATTTTTCTATCATACTATTTCCCTGCATAGGTTTTACTCCTGGCTTTGCCTTACAAATTCTGTTGCAAAATACTGCCGTATGAAAGGTGTCCAAGTATTGTTGGTATTTGCCACTAGTCATGGATGTTAATTTATGGACATGTGTCCCAGCCTGATCATTTATTCCTCTGTGTTGGGGTCAGGGGACACTCGTCCATATTACAAAAGCATAAATGTGCTTATAATATGTTCGTGTGAAACTGGCCTACAAATATATTCACATTGGACCTTTTTTACCAAAACTGTCTAGCAAATCTAACAACCAATAAGAGCTCAGCTTTCATTTCTAAAAGTGGTCTGATAAAATGAAAACAGTACTGTGATTGATTGCAGTGGGAAACAAAGACAATTTTCTTTTCAAGGTCCTTTTATATGCAAAGATAATCTTTCAAACTACTGAAAGATTTAGCGATGTATTTGCATAAAGTGTTAATGGCTTTAATGACTATTAACACTTTATCATCTTTATTTGCATGTAAAAGGACCTCCAGGAGTTGTTTGCAGAGCCCAGAATGTGTTTAAACACATGCCAAGTTGTGTAAACAGCTGCCAGCACATTCCATTGTTCTCCTCGCGGCTTGTGTAAACGTGCCACGGGGAGAACATCATGCAGTCTTTTAAAAGATGAGCGAAATACATTCAAATAAAGTGTATTTGCTCAGTTTTTCAGCGGCTGAACCATGGATTTTATGTGAAGTGAAATCCATCGTTCAAATGAAAAGGGCACGATGCCCACAATTACATGTAACCATTATCGCTCATTTTTGGCCGTTTGGACGCATTTTGAGCGATAATCGTTGTGTATAAAAGGGCCTTTAGACACTTTTGATAAATGAGGTCCATTGTGTTTGCAGCATGAGTTTGGCATATATGCGGGGAAACTTGGGTAGGTACATGTTAGTATACAGGCATCCTGAAATTCTGACACGTCTCTGAGGCAAAATTCCGCTTGCAGATTTTACCCATTGACAGGGTCAAATGTGTGTGCAGATCTGCAACAAAAACCACGGCAGAAGGCCACTTTTTTTTTTCCTTGTTTTTTTTAGTCAGAATTCACATGGAAAATTCCATGGCAAATTTTGCTATCTGAATATACCTTTATACAAAAATATATATTGGGCACAGTTTCGAACATGCATACATGGGCATACTTTTATACACATGGTACACCCATAAAAATATATATATGTAAACACACATAGATATCCATACATACAGTATCAGTGGAGCGTTCATCCTTAGTGTAGGCAGAAGAGGCAGGCAACTTGACTGCTACTGGAGGAAGGGAAGGGGAGCTCGCTTCATACTGCAAATTGCTTGAAGAAGAGCCGCTGCCCTGCCTGCTCGAGCCACATGCTGTGGCCCCCTCCTCTTCCACATCGGCATTAGTGGTGGCTGCCATAGAGGAACCAAGATGGCTGTAGTTTGACTCTGTGGCATAAAGTCTGAGGTGGTTTTGAATGTCATGGGCCCACTGAGAGCCCCAAGAGGTCACCCAGACCACTAGTAATGTATTCCTCCATTGTTCCCGACTCCCGAGTTTGCTGCTGCCTGGTGAGATAGGCAGGGCTTGAGCGGGAGCACTAGGCTGGAGGTGGCCATCCATGGTGTGGCACTACTGTTGTTCCACACTGCTGTGCTTGTCAGCTGCAGCAGTGCCCTACCATAAGTTCCAAGGACGGGCAGCGTCACAACTAAAAAGCGCAAAAGGCAGGGGGCTCCTTGGGGGATGGGAGCCCAGGGCAATTGCCCAGTCTGCCCCTCCATAACACTGTCCCTAAGTCTACTAATGTGACAACCAACAATGATACCACATGTAAACTAAGTTCCTTGGAATGAGGCATGCTAAGGAAAATAAACCAAAACAAACAATGACCCACACCTCCAAGGGTATCTTACGTGGCATGGTTCAGGGCACAGGACATGCCAATAAGACAAGATCCATTCTACTGATCGTAGTGTCCAATTGATAGTGTATTACGCCATATATAAAAGCTCCGGCAAAGCATTTTAATTATGAGTGAAATTTGTTTTGCTCAGCCCCAAATCTCCTGTTTCCATAGTAGTCAGTATAATGGAATATGCAATCCATTGCATTAAATTTGACATAAAGTTATAATTTTATAAATGCATAACACATATTCCGTTTTCAGCGGATTCAGACGTTTTTTCCTGCAGATTAATAAGAGCAGTGAGCACCACATGGTCGGAAATCTATTATTTTGCTTCTTGACTGAGCCTTGGATATTTATAATTCTATAGTTAGATACTGTATGCTTGATTGCTCTTTAAGAACAGAGGCAACAGAAGGACAACAGAAGTACATCAAGTTAAGCATAGGAGGAATTTTCAGTACATTTGCAAATGTTTAATTTTACAACGTGAGCTGTTTCTATAAAAACAAATCTATATTTATAGTGAAGATCACATCCGTGCAGAGATTCCCAGTAGTCTGTGAAAAAGGAATCCCTTATATATTTATGATTAGACTTTGCATATTTTACCCAACCAAACATATGTTTCCATAAATCCAGCTTGAAGATATCATTGCTGTTTAATGAGGAGAACATTCAAAATGCTATTATTATTTTACTCGGATTTTGTAAGTATTTTTGTTAAAGGCATAAAGTTCCTTTTAGATATTAACCATAAACTCAAAGAAAGTATCCTAAGGGCTTATGTACGTGGTAGAGATCAATGTAGGCTGTGTGCTCTGCAGTACAGACTCTGTCAGACTCTATGTGTACTGAGTAGAGATGAGCGAGCGTACTCGGAAAAGCACTACTCGCTCGAGTAATGTGCTTTATCCGAGTATTGCTGTGCTCGTCCCTGAAGACTCGGGTGCCGCTGCGGCTGACAGGTGAGTTGCGGCGGGGAGCAGGGGAGAGCGGGCGGGAGAGAGGGAGAGAAAGGTCTCCCCTCCGTTCCTCCCCGCTCTCCCCTGCAGCTCCCCGCTCCGTGCCGGCACCCGAATCTTCAGGGACGAGCACAGCGATACTCGGATAAAGCAAATTACTCGAGCGAGTAGTGCTTTTCCGAGTACGCTCGCTCATCTCTAGTACTGAGATATTCTCCATTAGATGCTATGGGCCTATGGCGATAATACCTTCTTATATATGGACTACAATGGGATATGTTTCTATTTTTTTTTTCTGTTAGATCTGTACAGAATCGGACTGGGGGGAAAAAAATGCAAGGGTTCTTGCACACTATTGTTTTTCTTGCCTGTTTTTTTCATGCTATATCGCTGCGTTTTTTTAAACTCGAATGTCAATGGGACTTTCTAATGTTAAAAGCGCATCACACAAAAATCACAAGTTTGTGCTTTGTGATTTTTCTGTGATGCGTTTTTTAACATTCGAAAATCCCATTGACATTCGAGTTTAAAAAAAATGCAGCGATATCACGTGAAAAAAAACGTGCAAGAAAAACGCAAAAGCCCTTAGGCTGGGTTTACAAGGGGTGGAATTGCCGCAGAATTTCCATGTGGGCTCTCTACATGGAAATTCCAGATGCAATTTTTAGCCTGGGATAAAGCAGCAAAGTTGGGAGGTTTTCAAAAATCTTGTCCACACGCTGCGGCCAAGTTGCGCTGAAATTGAAATGCCGCGCAGAATCCAAAGCCGCAGCATGTTAATGTTATCGCCGTTTCTGCTGCGGCCATCTGTTCTCTCTATGGGGAAGAGCTGGCCGCAGGGGAATAGGTTGTTTGACAACCCGCGCCAAAATCCACAGGACTTCAAGCTGTGGAAATCCTGCGAAATGTCTGTGCGGTCCCACTGCGGACATTCTGTGAGATTTTTGCCCCATGTGAACCCAGCCTTATGCATCTATATCATTTTTTCCACCGGTCATTGCCAATGTTGTGTCCTGCCATCGGCTGTGGCCAGAACCATGTCCTCTCATGTTGTCTGCAGCAGATACATCATCTACTGTCAGCCTCCTGGTCTCCATAGGGTGTGTGTGTGACCAGCCCACCTCCTAAAGGGTCAGCACATGTACCCAGCTTTTCCATCCCCACCCAATCTGGACAAGCTTCTGGCTATTTAAGACAAACTTCTCCACTAGCAAATGCCAAGCAAATAATCTCCTAGTGTGCAAACATGTTGCAGTGTTCCGTACGTTCTCCTGGTTTTGATCCGTGACTGTCTCACTTTTCTGACTTCAGCTTTTCTGACTTCTCCTCTCCGGAACTCGGCTTGTTGATTGACTACATTTACTCTTGTCTGCTGACTGCACTAACTCTTGGCTTGATCTATTATTGGGCAAGAGCTTCATCTGTCCTGACTTCAGCTTGTTGAGGACCATATCTCTGTGTAGACCCTCCAGAATCTAGTTACATGAAACCTTTTGCAAGCATTCCACCTGTCCTGACTACTGCTCTGTTGCTCGACCATGTCTTTGTATACCTTCCAATAACATATTATGGGAGTTCCGAGACATAACTGAGACTATTTCCGAGGTAACTGTCTGGGGTCCCCCACAGCAAAGACCAGATCCTAATTGGTGGGATTAAAAGGTGAAAACCAGGGATCCCAGGGGCAACCCCAAGATCTTTTTTTTTTTTTTTTATTATAAATCAATGTTTATTGGTTTTGTGAGAATTACAGAAACAAAAACAGTCAGAAGTAATAATAAGAGGTACAAACAGCATTCCAATATACTTTTCGTGTCACCTTGGTTATCCCAGTTGGAGACAACCAAAGTGGCTAAAAACGATTCAGAGGGAAAGGAACTTTACTAGAATCAAACTCTATGAACCTCTTCTATGAAAAAGAAGAGAATGAAAAGGGAGGCTGTGGCAACCGCGCTGATAGCCCTGAATATATAAACAGCCACCTGCTGTTTTCTGACGCACAGGACGAATAACGGTACAAATAGGATAAGTTGGGGGGGGGGAGAGGGAGGAGGAAGATGGTGCTCTCCAGGATAGGCCGGTCCCGGAATGTCAGTTTGAAATGCTGCCCAAAGGGTTTTTCACCGGACACCATCAGGTGCCGAGAAGATCAACTCGGGAGCAACATGGGCGACAGGGGGGGGAGGGGGGAGGTTTCAAGAGAGGCATCCGTGGTATGGATGGGGTGCCTGTCCGCCGTAACCCTTACGCTTCCTCTATGGCTCAACCCTGAATCGCTCTCCTGATGGCCCGCCAGGGCCCCCAGATCTCTAGGAACCTGTCATGCGTTCCATTGGACCAGCTTGAAAGTTCTTCTAGGTTTGCTAGCATATTGACTCTGGCCCTCCAAAGAGTTAACGTGGGAGGGTCCTTCTGCTTCCACATCACTGGAATAAGGGATCTAGCTGTATCCACCAGGAGAGCGATCAGTCTATGCTTGGTCGGGCGAAAGGTAGGGGTAGGTCTCCACAGGAAGACCACATCAGGGGAGAGCACCAAATCGGGGGAGATCTTTTTCATCTCACCCGCCACGCTGCTCCAGAAGGGAGCTATAATCGGACAGTCCCACCATATGTGGAGATAAGAACCCGTGGAGCTCCCACACCTCCAACACTCATTCCCTGCCACCAGCTTGTGATCGTGTAGCCATTGCGGGGTCCTGTACCACCGCGCCAGGAGTTTATAATGGGACTCCTGGGCGGTAACACAAGCGGAGAGCCCAAATGCTGTTTTTAAAATCGATCTGGTCTCACTATCAGATAGAGTGATGCGAAGTTCTATCTCCCAGGAGATGAGGAAGGCAGGTTTCGTCCGGGAAGGGCGAGATACGTAGTTCTTGCGAATGTGAGCTATTTTTCTCAGGGAGGGAGTGGAGAGGTTACTAATCGCGGTTTCAAAATGGGTAAGTGGCCTGGAGGAGATGCAGGTTTTCCTGAAATCATTTAGGGTTCTCACCATATGGGTCAGAGTCAGGAAGGGGAGGGGGCGATTAGGTAGGAGCTCATTTAGGGTAGTGAGGGGTGCTTCCTGGGTGAGGGCGAATACATCTTGAAAGTGTTTTTCAGAAAGCATCCTCCAAGCCCGTGTCGAGCATGAGTCCAAAGGAAGATTCATATATTTGTAAAGGGCAGATAGTGGTGTGCGTGGGGAAGGGGGAGGCGCCAGAGTTTTCCCTAGGGCGCCCCATGATTCCATCGCCCCCTCCAAAAGGGTTTTTTTTCTGCGAACCTTACACCTCCTGTTCTCTGGGAACCAGAGGTCCTCCACCAAGGTAGGGCCATAGGACCCTTTTGCTAAGCGCTGAATCAATGGGTCTCTATTTGGATGTGTGAGTTCTATCCAGTGATTCAATAGGTTAGCTAGATAGAATTCACGCGGACAGGGTAGGTCCACTCCTCCCTCCGTGCGCCCCCTAGTCAGAAGGCTGTAGGCCAGTCTGGGTTTTTTTCCCATCCAGAGATATCTGGAGAAAAGTGAGCGGAGCGCCTTAAAGAAGCTGGGTGGGAGATATATAGGGAGGAGCCTCATCTTATAGAGGATAATGGGGATAATATAGGTCTTCAAGATGTTCCTACGGCCTAACCAAGAAATAAAGGGGAGATCGTAAGAACGTAATAGCTTCTTGATTTTCGTTAGGGTGGGGAGGAAATTTATCGCAAACAGGTCCTCCACCTTCTTCGTTAATTTTATACCCAAGAAGTCAATGGCCGAGTCGGACCACGAAAAGGGGGATATTTTCTTGATAGCCTTGAATCGGGAAGTGGGAATTGAAACGTTTAGGGCCATGGATTTAGTAAAATTAATTTTAAAATTAGAAAGGTCTCCGAAGGTCTCCAGTAGGGAGGTAAGGCGAGGAAGCCCCTCCTCCGGGTTAGTAATAAGAAAGACGATATCGTCGGCATATGCTGCCGTCGACAGGACCTCGTTCTCGATTCTCAAACCCTGTACAAGCGGGTCTAGTCTGATCTTTTGGAGGAGTGGCTCCAGAGCGAGTATAAAGAGGGTGGGGGAGAGGGGACACCCCTGCCTAGTACCGTTTTTTATATCAAATGGTGGGGAGAGAGAATTATTAATCTTAAGCCTTGCGTGGGGCATTGCGTAAAGAGAAAAAATTGCCGATACAAATTTGGGGGGAATGTTAAAATGGAGCAAGACTTGTTCCATGTACAGCCAATTCACGCGGTCAAACGCCTTTTCGGCGTCCGTGCCTACTAAGGCGAGTGGTATGTTATGGGTTTGAGAGAATCTGGCTGCATATAGGAGCCTTAAGCAATTATCTCGTCCCTCTCTACCCCCTACAAAGCCCATTTGTTCTGGGCTGACTAGGGAAGTAACGTGTTTCTCTAGGCGTTTTGTTAAGATTTTGGCCCATAATTTCATGTCGAAATTAATCAGGGAGATGGGACGGTAGCTCCCACAGGACTCAGGGTCCTTGTTATCTTTATGCACCAGGGTAATGTGCGCTTCCTGCGCTTGTCTAGGCAGGGGGGTCCCACTCAGGAGAGAATTATAAAGCTCAGTTAGTTTGGGGATAAGGGAAGCACCAAGGGATTTGTAGTATATAAGGGGGAGGCCGTCCGGGCCCGGGCTCTTGCCGGGTGGAGACGAATTTAGAAGGTCGCCCACCTCTTGTGGAGTGATCGGAGACAAAAAGGATGCAGCTTCATCCTCTTGGATTTTGGGGAGATTTAAGTCTATGAGAAAATGGTCAATTTGTTTTTTAACGATGGGAATGTTTTCAGCGGAGAGGGGGTCCCGTAGATTATAGAGGCAAGAATAGAAAGCTTGAAATTCTTTGGCAATTTCGGGGGTGGAGGTGACACGCTGACCTGAGGGGGATTTAATGGCCTTTATGAGATTTCTTGTTTGGGCTTTTTTAATGAGGGACGACGTAAACCTACTACCTTTGTTTCCTTGCGCGTATGAAATGTGTTTGAGGTAGAGATATTTTTTATTAAATTTAGCTTCTAGGAGAAGTTTAAGTTCTGTGCGAAGGAAACCAAGTTTTTCAGCAGATGCTTTACACTGGGAGAGTTTAGTCAGGCGCTCTAACTTGGCAATTTGAGAAAGTAGGTCGTCAATGTCCTTTTGCTGCTTCTTCTTTGCCCTGGAGCCAGCGGCAATCAGAAGTCCTCTCATAAAGGCCTTATGGGCCTCCCACACTGTCGGGACTGACAAGTCCTCTGAGGTGTTAAGTTGGAAGAATTCCTCTAGAGCTTTGCTTAACTGGGATCTGTCTTCCGCTGAATCAAGGAGAGATGGGTTAAGCCTCCACCTCCACTCACGCGGGAGGGAATTTGGAAGGTGGAGAGTCAGGTGGACTGGGGCGTGGTCCGATATGGCCATGGCGTCTATCATAGCTTTTTTTGAGTGTTGCAACAGGGAGGAGGAGACGAAAATGTAGTCTAAACGCTGGAAGGAGGAGTGGACCTGCGAGAAAAAAGTATAATCCTTGGTGGATGGGTTAAGACATCTCCAGGCATCAACTATGTTTAGCTGTGAAATGCACCTAATGAGTTTGCTCAACTTTTTCTGCGAGATTTGGGATTTCCCTGACGAGGAGTCCATATCAGGGGATAGAGTGAGGTTAAAGTCCCCTCCTAAAATGACCTGGCCACTAGCGAAGTGTTTGAGTATTTCTAATTGAGTTGTAAGCCATACTATCTGGTCTTTATTGGGGGCATAGAGATTTGCAAGGGTCACTTTATTTTCGTTAAGGCGTCCTCTCAGAAAGAGAACCCTGCCCTCCTCATCTGCGTAGCGAGCCTCACAAAAAAAATTAAGAGATTTGTGTATTAACGTTGACACACCTTTGGAAGCGGAGGAGGGGTGGGAGCTATGAAAAGCCATCGGGAACTGACCTCCAGGGAGGGATAAGCATCTGTCCCCTTTAAAATGGGTCTCCTGTAGGAACACTACCCCTGAGCCATACCTTTTCAGAAGAAGGGCCACGTGGTGTCTCTTGTTTGGGGAATTCAAGCCGTTGACGTAAAAGGTCGAGAACTGGAGAGGTCCTGTCATCCCGATCTCGTGGGCGGGCAGACGATTTCCTAACTAGGAGAGGAAAAGAGCAAGCAAATTACACAGGTGTAGGCCTAAATATCAAATCCAGGGGGGATCCCCTGGGCGAGCACCGGGTTAGAGGTAAGGAGTGGGGAGAGGAGGGGGAAAGGGGATGGAGCAAAATAGGAGGTAGACACAAGAGGAAAGAGCGGGTAGGGAGGTAGGTTGCAGACCACAACCTAAAATAGAGGGTTAAGGTCAGCGGTTCCTAAAATTAAGGAGACCGCTGAGGTGGGGGGCGAGTTGTTTGGGCCCTACAAAGGAGGTCCAACAACTACTTTGGTATCGGCCTAACCAGATAGGCGCCCGCAGAGGCCCCGACACCAACAGGTAGAAATAGGGAGCATATAATCGCAACTAAAGGAGGAAAAACAGCGTTAGTGCAAATAATCTGCTTAAAACAGCAACAACGAACAATGTGATCAAAATAGGCGATAGCCCAAGATCTTCAATAACGAGAAGTGAATGTCAACTTGGAGACACATCACAAAAAGTCGCAATCACCCGGAGGGTCCGAACTGGATAAGTGTGAAGCCAGGTCGGCGTCCGGTGGGAGGCATAGTGAAGTTCTAGATGACATCACTTCTTCAGTCGTCAGGGGCAACAGGAGGGCCTTTGGCCTTCTTCTTTTTGTTTCTGGGCGACTTAAGGTTACTCGCCACCTGCCAGGATTCTGGGAGGGAAAGCTTTGGAAGCTTAGGGAACTCCGGGAGGGGGAGCCAGTTTGGCAGCTCTATTGGGTCCATCTCAAGGTGCTCCCAGCAATTACTGAGGTCGTCTGGAGTACGAATCAATAATCTGCGGCCGTTGTATGATATATTAATGCCGAAAGGGAAGAGCCACGCGTAGCGAATGTCTCTTGCTCTGAGGGCTTCCAGAAGAGGTCGCATAATTCGCCTCTTTGTAAGAGTAGCAGGGGATAGATCCTGGAAAATTTGGATTGAAGAGTCCCCGTATGTTAAATTTTTGTGTTGTCTGGCAGCTTTCAGGATGGCAGACGTGTCCTGGAAGGTGAGGAGCCTGCAGATAACATCCCTGGGGGGCTCTGCAGGCGGGGGAAGGGGTCTAAGAGCGCGGTGGATGCGTTCCACAGAAATTGTCGCCGCTCTGTCTTGCCCAAGTAGCTGGCCAAATATTTCAATGGCAACTTTAGACAGGGCCTCCGCTGCCCAGGATTCAGAGATTCCCTTGAAACGGATATTGCACCTCCGGTTACGATTCTCCAGGTCCTCCTGGAGAATGAGGGCTTTATTTAAATTGTCGTGCTGTTCCTTTAAGACTTTAGCCATGGCCAGGGCATGAGATGTAGCAGAGGCAGAGGCAGACTCCAGCTCCTCAACTCTGCCACCCATCTGCCTTATGTCAGCTTTTATCTCTGTTAGCTCGTTTATGAGGGGGGACAGAGCCTTTGAGATAAGCTCCTTCATAAATCCCCGGGACACAGGGCTGGAATCCTCTTCATCAGAGAACTCTCCCTCCCCCTCCTTACTGTAGGCAGATGCAGCCTCCGAGGCCGGCACTATCTTGATGGAAGGGTGGGGGGAGCGGGAGCTGTGCTCCTTCAGAAAGCGCTGCATCCCTGTCTGGCTTTTGGAGGTCCTGGGTGTGCAGGATTGTTCTCCACCTTTGTCCCTTACAGGTTTGGGCATTTTGATGCTGCTATCAATGCTGTGGGTCCCCTGTGGGCGCCTCGCTGAGGGAGCTCTGGTCTCAAGCGGCCATCTTGCTCAGGAGTTAGGCCACGCCCCCCCCTCTACTCTCGCAACCCCAAGATCTAACCCTAAGCCAAATTGGCACATCCACATTGACTGCTGTGACACATAGTAAATTGCAAGTATATGGAGAAACTGTAGAGAGCTCATGCACCTCTATGGAACCCTATTCTGGATCTATATACTCTGTAAAATAAAGCCATAACAGGCCATGTGTATGAGCCCTAAAATGTTGTCAAACAGATATACATTTCTTAAAATTGCGTAATATACCTTAAATTTTTTTCTCAGCATTAAAGGGGTTGTCTCGCGGCAAACATCAAAATTTTACCTTACCCCATTCCCCCTGTCACCCCCCTGGCATAAAATAGCAATTTAAAGCGGTTTTTAAACCGCTTGCTACTCACCGATCCGCCGAAATATGGAGTTATAAAAATCTTCTCCCTAAGATGGCCGCCGGTCCTTTCCCAGGGATGCACTGCGGTTTTCTCCCATGGTGCACCGCAGGTCTTCTCTCATGGTGCACCATGGGCTCTGTGCGGTCCATTGCCGATTCCAGCCTCCTGATTGGCTGGAATCGGCACACGTGACGGGGCGGAGCTATGATGACGACGCGGTGACCAGCTCTCCGGCACGAGCGGCCCCATTCACCAGCCAGAAGCACGGACTGCGCAAGCGCGTCTAAAAATGCCAGAAGATATCAGAATTAGACGGATCCATGGCGACGGGGACGCCAGCGCCGGAGGGGGTAAGTGTATAACTTCTGTATGGCCAATATTTAATGCACGATGTACATTACAAAGTGCATTAATATGGCCATACAGAAGTGTATAACCCCACTTGCTGCAGCGGGACAACCCCTTTAATTCTTCAAACTGCCCTCTACATAAAAATTACTTTAGCCTTGAAGTAACTTGATGAGAATAATCACAGTATAGATAATTACTAGAGATGAGCGAACGTGTTCTTCCGAGCTTGATATTCGTGCGAATATTAGGGTGTTCGGGATGTTCGTTATTCGTAACGAACACCATGCGGTGTTCTGGTTACTTTCACTTCCTTCCCTGAGACGTTAGCGTGCTTTTTTTGGCCAATTGAAAGACAGGGAAGGCATTACAACTTCCCCCTGTGATGTTCAAGCCCTATACCACCCCCCTGCTGTGAGTGGCTGGGAAGATCAGGTGTCACCCGAACATAAAAGTCGGCCCCTCCCGCGGTTCGGCTCAGATGCCTGGTGAGTTAGCTGAGGGACAGTGCTGTTTGTACCGGAGCTGCTGTAGGGAAAGAATTGGTAGTTAGTGTAGGCTTCAAGACCCCCCAAAGGTCCTTATTAGGGCCACTGATAGCTGTGTGTTGGCTGCTGTTAGCAGTGCCATTTGTTTTTCTCAAAATCGGCTCTGCAGAGCGTTGCACCTGGCATTAGGGACAGAAGTGCTGCATAGGCAGGGAGAGTGTTAGGAGTGAGTGTAGCCTTCAAGAACCTCAACGGTCCTTTCTAGGGCCATATTTATCCGTGTGCAGTACTGTCCAGGCTGCTGTTAGCTGTGCTGCATTTTTTTTTGCTTCTCAAAATCGCCTCTGCAGAGCATTCCACCCTCCATTGATACTGCAGGGAAAGAATTGTATAGGCAGGGCCACAACACAGTTATTATTCATAGAATATACGCAGTGCTGCCTTTTGCTTGTAAAACAAGTGAAAATAATTCTATTTGTCCGGCCTCTGTCCGTCCTAAGGGCGGTGGACACGTGTCGGCTGCGTGTGCAACCTGTAAAAATCATACGCACCCAGCTACGTTTAACTCCTGGCTTCGCCATTTGCTTTCCTTAATTGGGAAAAAAAATACCTGCTCTGCCACAGTTAATAACTCTGCTACCCTCACGTTCTGTGACACATTAGCAGGAAAACAGCACAGTTATTAAACTTAGATTATTCATTCACTAGAGGCAGTGGGGCCTTTCGTTTTCAAAAAAGGGAAAAAATTATATTTGGCCTGCAGTCTTGCGCCAATTTATTTCCTGCCTGTGAAATCAAATCACTGGTAATACAGCATGCTGAGGGGTAGGGGTAGGCCTAGAGGACGTGGACGCGGCCGAGGACGCGGAGGGCCAAGTCAGGGTGTGGGCACAGGCCAAGCTCCTGATCCAGGTGTGTCGCAGCCGACTGCTGCGCGATTAGGAGAGAGGCACGTTTCTGGTGTCCCCACATTCATTGCCCAATTAATGGGTCCACGTGGGAGACGGTTATTAGAAAATGAGCAGTGTGAGCAGGTCCTGTCCTGGATGGCAGAAAGTGCTTCGAGCAACCTATCGTCCAGCCACAGTTCTGCGTCGTCCACTGCTGCCAATCCGAATCCTCTGTCTGCTGCTCCTCCTTCCTCCCAGCCTCCTCACTCCACTACAATAACACCTGCTCAGGAGCGGGAACACTCCCAGGAACTGTTCTCGGGCCCCTGCTTAGATTGGGCAGCAGCGGTTCCTCTCCCACCAGAGGAGTTTATCGTCACTGATGCCCAACCATTCGAAAGTTCCCGGGGTCCGGGGGAAGAGGCTGGGGACTTCCGCCAACTGTCTCAACAACTTCCTGTGGGTGAGGAGGACGATGACGATCAGACACAGTTGTCTTGCAGTGAGGTAGTAGTAAGGGCAGTAAGTCCGAGGGAGCAGCGCACAGAGGATTCGGAGGAAGAGCAGCAGGACGATGAGGTGACTGACCCCACCTGGTGTGCAACGCTTACTCAGGAGGACAGGTCTTCAGAGGGGGAGTCAAGGGCATCAGCAGGGCAGGTTGCAAGAGGCAGTGTGGTGGCCAGGGGTAGAGGCAGGGCCAGACCGAATAATCCACCAAGTGTTTCCCAAAGCGCCCCCTCGCGCCATGCCACCCTGCAGAGGCCGAGGTGCTCTAAGGTCTGGCAGTTTTTCACAGAGACGCCTGACGACCGACGAACAGTGGTGTGCAACCTTTGTCGCGCAAAGCTCAGCCGGGTAGCCAACACCAACAGCCTCACCACCACCACCATGCGCAGACATATGATGGCCAAGCACCCCGCAAGGTGGGACGAAGGCCGTTCAGCGCCTCCGGTTTGCACCCCTGCCTCTCCCCCTGTGCCCCAACCTGCCACTGAGATGCAACCCCCCTCTCAGGACACAGGCACTACCGTCTCCTGGCCTGCACCCACACCCTCACCTCCGCTGTCCTCGGCCCCATCCAGCAGTGTAGTTCAGCGCACCGTCCAGCCGTCGCTTGCGCAACTGTTGGAGCGCAAGCGCAAGTACGCCGCCACGCACCCGCACGCTCAAACGTTAACCGTCCGCATAGCAAAATTCATCAGCCTTGAGATGCTGCCGTATAGGGTTGTGGAAACGGAGTCCTTCAAAAGTATCATGGAGGCGGCGGCCCCACGCTACTCAGTTCCCAGTCGCCACTACTTTTCCCGATGTGCCGTCCCAGCCCTGCATGACCACGTCTCCCGCAACATTGTACGCGCCCTCACCAACGCGGTTACTGCCACGGTCCACTTAACTACGGACACGTGGACAAGCACAGGCGGGCAGGGCCACTACATCTCCCTGACGGCACATTGGGTGAATTTAGTGGAGGCTGGGACAGAGTCAGAGCCTGGGACCGCTCACGTCCTACCCACC
Source organism: Eleutherodactylus coqui (assembly GCF_035609145.1). NCBI lineage: Eukaryota > Metazoa > Chordata > Amphibia > Anura > Eleutherodactylidae > Eleutherodactylus > Eleutherodactylus coqui. The sequence goes on along the minus strand of NC_089843.1, from coordinate 76,006,918 downwards.
CCCAGAATTGCGGGCCCCAGCTCGGTGGTGGTATCTGCGGAGGTGTATGCTTCCTCCACTAAAGCACCCTCCTCCTCCTCCTCCTCTGTCTCGCAATCAAGATGTGTTAGCAGCAGCATGTCGCCAGCAGTCGGTGTCGCGCGGTGTGGCAGCACAGCGGTGGGCAAGCGTCAGCAGGCCGTGCTGAAACTACTCAGCTTAGGCGATAAGAGGCACACGGCCCACGAACTGCTGCAGGGTCTGACACAGCAGACCGACCGCTGGCTTGCGCCGCTGAGCCTCCAACCGGGCATGGTCGTGTGTGACAACGGCCGTAACCTGGTGGCGGCTCTGCAGCTCGGCAGCCTCACGCACGTGCCATGCCTGGCCCACGTCTTTAATTTGGTGGTTCAGCGCTTTCTGAAAAGCTACCCACGCTTGTCAGACCTGCTCGTAAAGGCGCGCCGGCTCTGCGCACATTTTCGCAAGTCCCACACGGACGCTGCCACCCTGCGCACCCTGCAACATCACTTTAAGCTGCCAGTGCACCGACTGCTGTGCGACGTGCCCACACGGTGGAACTCTACGTTCCACATGTTGGCCAGGCTCTATGAACAACGTAGAGCTATAGTCGAATACCAACTCCAACATGGGCGGCGCAGTGGGAGTCAGCCTCCTCTATTCCTTTCAGAAGAGTGGGCCTGGTTGGCAGACATCTGCCATGTCCTTGGTAATTTTGAGGAGTCTACCCAGGTGGTGAGCGGCGATGCTACAATCATTAGCGTCACCATTCCTCTGCTATGCATCTTGAGAAATTCCCTGCAAACCATAAAGGCAGCTGCTTTGCGCTCAGAAACGGGGGCGGGAGAAGACAGTATGCAGCTGGATAGTCAGGGCACCCTCCTGTCTATTTCTCAGCGCGTACAGGAGGAGGAGGAGGAGCATGAGGAGGGTGAGGAGGAGGGGGAAGAGACAGCTTGGGCCGCTGCTGACGGTACACCGGCTGATTGCCTGTCATCCTTTCAGCGTGTATGGCCTGAGGAGGAGGAGGAGGAGGAGGAGGAGGAGGATCCTGAAAGTGATCTTCCTAGTGAAGACAGCCATGTGTTGCGTACAGGTACCCTGGCACACATGGCTGACTTCATGTTAGGATGCCTTTCTCGTGACCCTCGCGTTGCACGCATTCTGGCCACGACGGATTACTGGGTGTACACACTGCTCGATCCACGGTATAAGGAGAACCTGCCCACTCTGATTCCCGAAGAGGAAAGGAATTCGAGAGTGTTGCTATACCACAGGACCCTTGCGGACAAGCTGATGGTAAAATTCCCAGCCGACAGCGCTAGTGGCAGAAGGCGCAGTACCGAGGGCAAGGTAGCAGGGGATGTGCGTAGATCGAGCAGCATGTACATCCCAGGCAGTGCAACAGTCTTTAAGGGCCTGGCCAGCTTTATGGCTCCCCACCAAGACTGTGTCACCGCTCCCCAGTCACGGCTGAGTCGGCGGGAGCACTGTAAAAGGATGGTGAGGGAGTACGTAGCGGATCGCACGACCATCCTTGGTGACGCCTCTGCCCCCTACAACTACTGGGTGTCGAAGCTGGACACGTGGCCTGAACTAGCGCTGTATGCCCTGGAGATGCTTGCTTGTCCTGCGGCTAGCGTCTTGTCGGAGAGGGTGTTTAGTGCGGCTGGGGGAATCATCACAGATAAGCGTAGCCGCTTGTCAACCGACAGTGCCGACAGGCTAACACTCATCAAGATGAACAAAGGCTGGATTTCCCCAGACTTCTGTTCTCCACCAGCGGACAGCAGCGATACGTAAGCAATACGTAGGCTGCACCCGCGGATGGAAGCTACGTTCTCTCTCACCATCCAAAACGGGGACATTTCTGCTTCATCAATCTGTGTCTAATATTCCTCCTCCTCCTCCTCCTGCTCCTCCTCCTGAAACCTCACGTAATCACGCTGAACTGGCAATTTTTATTAGGGCCACAAGGCTCACTCAAATAATTTTTCTGAACAATTTTTATAAGTTTCAATGCGCTTAAAAGCGTTGGAACTTTAACTTGAACCAATTTTTCGTTACACTGGGCTGCCTCCAGGCCTAGTTACCACTTAAGCCACATTAACCAAAGCGATTAATGGGTTTCACCTGCCCTCTTGGCTGGCCATGGCCAATTTTTGGGATGTACATTAGTACTGTTGATACAGCAATTTTTGTGAGCCCTCGCCTACAGTGTAATCAAATTAATTTTTAGCCCACCTGCATTACAGCTGACGTTACCTCAGCTGTGTTGGGCAATGCAATGGTATATTTTTGTGTACCGCTGGTGGGTTCCAGGGAGCCACCCATGCTGTAGGTGCACACGGAGTTTTTAACACATCTGTACACTTGTAAAGAACCCCAGTCTGACTGGGGCATGCAGTGTGGGCCGAAGCCCACCTGTATTACACACAACATTACTACCTCAGCTGTGTTGGGCAATGCAATGGGATATTTCTATGTACCGCCGGTGGCTTCCTGGCACCCACCCAGGCAGTGGGTCCACAGGGAGTTTAACCTACATGTGTCCACTTCTAAAGAACCCCAGTCTGACTGGGGCATGCAGTGTGGGCCGAAGCCCACCTGTATTACACACGACATTACTACCTCAGCTGTGTTGGGCAATGCAATGGGATATTTTTGTGTACCGCTGGTGGGTTCCAGGGAGCCACCCATGCTGTAGGTGCACACGGAGTTTTTAATACATCTGTACACTTCTAAAGAACCCCAGTCTGACTGGGGCATGCAGTGTGGGCCGAAGCCCACCTGCATTATGCACGACATTACTACCTCAGCTGTGTTGGGCAATGCAATGGGATATTTCTATGTACCGCCGGTGGCTTCCTGGCACCCACCCATGCTGTCGGTCCACAGGGACTTCACAATAGGGAGTTGTACCTGCCTGTGTCTATGAATTAAAAAGCCCGGTCTAACTGGGGCATGCAGACACCTTGACAGAATGAATAGTGTGTGGCACATAGGTTCCCCATTGCTATGCCTACGTGTGCAGCTCCTGATGGCGGTGGCACAGGATTCTATTTCTCATTGCTTCTGTACAGCATTGTGGGCTATCGACCCGCCCCTTTTAAAGAGGGTCGCTGCCTAGCCGTGCCAACCCTCTGCAGTGTGTGCCTGCGGTTCCTCCTCATGGCAGACGCACTTCTAAATAGACATGAGGCTGGTGTGGCATGAGGGCAGCTGAAGGCTGCGCAGGGACAGTTTGGTGTGTGCTGTGGGGGGGAGGGGGGGCGGTTGGTCAGCATGTAACCCAGGAGAAGTGGCAGTGGAGTGTCATGCAGGCAGTGATTGTGCTTTGTTGTAGCTAGTGTGGTGCTAAGCAAAGGTATGCCATGCTAATGAGGGCTTTTCAGAAGTAAAAGTTGTTGGGAGGGGGGGGGGGGGCCCACTCTTGCCGGTATTCTGGCTTAACAGTGGGACCTGTGAACTTGAGATGCAGCCCAACATGTAGCCCCTCGCCTGCCCTATCCGTTTCTGTGTCATTCCCATCACTTTGTTGAATTGCCCAGATTTTCACACATGAAAACCTTAGCGAGCATCGGCGAAATACAAAAATGTTCTGGTCGCCCATTGACTTCAATGGGGTTCGTTGTTCGAAACGAACCCTCGAGCATCGCGGGAAGTTCGTTCCGAATAACGAGCACCCGAACATTTTGGTGTTCGCTCATCTCTAATAATTACTTAAAACCACAAATGGTATTTACTAAAGCCCCTTTTCATCTGTAGATAAGGAACATAACTGTCTTTTGGTCAAATTGAAGACTTTCTCTTTCATCTTGAAGATCAAATAAATTATAACAGACTATTTACAGCAAACATAACCTGAAAGGAAACCTAAAACTCAGAAGAGTTTTACATGACTTTGGCCAAATTTGGATTTAATGTTGAGAAAATTTCAAATGTGTATTACCAACAGAGATGTGCCATCCTTGTGGATATACCAAAACCATTGTTATGGAACTAGCACTGAATCAATGTAAGACAGAGGAAACTCAGTATTGTAAAACTGCGTCTTCTGGATAAGAGGTACATTGATGTAATCTCTAAGATTTGCCTATTGGCTCACTTCCTACCTTTATATAAGTAATAGTATGTTAAAGTACATTCACTTAGCTGTGCGTTGCAGTGTCTTGTATTACATAACAATATGCGTTTCTTCTGGCATATTTACATTTGAGCATTCAATACCAAATAGGCTTTTTATGGCACTGACAATAGCTAAGCATAGTAAATAAAAATGTTACTGGAACTAAGCCCAGTAAGTAATTATGGTACCTGATTTAAGCTCATTACATCAAGCACAGTAAATAAATACTCAGTACATAAATATGGTACCAGAGCTAAGCACTGTAAATTTGACAACAGAACTAATCTCAGTACGTAAATATAGTGCCAGAACTAAGCAAAATAAATACAACACTAGAACCAACTTCACTGCATAAATACATCATCATTAGGGCTCAGTCACATGGGCGTTTTTACGCACGTATAAACTGGCGTATATACGCGCGTAAAAAAAATAAAACGCTTGACCATGTCCATTGCCAACCATATATTCAATCTTTTGTAGGTGCAATTTTTTTTTGGATGAACGCAGTACGAACGTTTTTATGCGTGTATATACGTGCGTAAAAACGCCCGTGTGACAAAGCCCTTAGAGTTGAGCTAACATACTCTGCCGAGCTTGATGCTCATTCGAGTATTAGCATACTCGATGGTGCTTGTTACTCGAACGAGCATCAAGCCGTGTTTGACCTGCTCCAGTTTTTGGCTCCTCCCCGCTGTGACGTGCCTGCAACGCAGCGCGTGTCAATGGCAAATTTTTTGTCTGGGGGAGAAAGAGAGAGAGAGAGAGAGAAAGAGAGAGAGACACAAACCTAGGGGGAAAAAAAAAAAGCTCGGCACCCGGCGTCCCACATACAAAAATGCTCGAGTCTCCCATTATAGTCAATGGGGTTCGTTGCTCGAGTACAGCTTTCGAATTTTACAAAAAGCTCGACTCGCATAACGCGGACCCAAGCATTTGGGTGCTCGCTCATCTCTAATCATCATATTAAGCTCAGTACATAAATGGAACCAACTAAACACAGAAAATAAATACAGCACCAGGACTAAGCAAAATCTATAAATACAGTACTGGAACCAAGCACAGTACATATATACAGTACCGGAATGAAAAACAGTAAATATATATGATATTACAGCTAAGTTTTATATGTAAATAAAGTATTAGAACTAACACTGTAAACAAAAACAGTAGCAGAACCAAGCTCATTAAATAAATACAGTATCAGAATCAAGCACACTAAATAAATATGGCAACAGACTTAAACACAGTAAATAAATATGGTACCAAAACCAAGTTCCATATGTTAATACTGTATGAATCAAAGTCGGTGTAACCCTTGCAGTATTACTTTTATAATTTGTATAATGTTAAATAAGCAGAAACTATCCCCTGAACAATGATAAGAGTATGCTGGGACTTATAGCTTCTGAATATGGTACCACCCATCATCCCATTGCAGACCATATATTGAATATATATACTTCTGCATATACGTATATACCAGCTGTTTTGATTAGAGGATGATGGTCATTTTATTCATTCTGTGTTATTCCCACTCAGGGCTGGATGTTATGCTTGTTAGTCTAAAGTGTTTCTTTCACCTTCCATAAGAATGGTCTGGACACCTGGTTCACCCTGTCTGCATCTTATGCGGACCCCCGCTCCCTTCCCCTTTTACAGGTGTGGCCTCCAAACTTCTGATGTCGCGTATGGTCAAATGGGTGATTCCTGACACAGTTCCCTTTATAAAAAAAAGCTTGACAAAGACCACGAACGTGGTTGAAACATTGCTTGTCTTATGTGGAGCAAATAAAGTTTCATATATTTGATGTGAATAACCTCCTGCACCTATTTTCTGTTTCTATTTGTACAGTTCCCTTTATGTGAGCAAGCTGGTTGATTCTCTTTTCCCTAGGTGTGAGGACGTTTGGAATATCTCTATGCATGTGAGTTCTGAGTGGGGTTACTGTTCTGTGGGGTATGCATTACCTGGTGTATTGGTGTGAACAGCGACAATTTCAGTTTGATCTGTGCAGGTGGCCAGACATGTGCTGTATGAACAGTCCTGTTCTGTGCGCTTTAGGCTCCAAGGCTCCAAAATTAATTAATACCCCAGACTAGACCCTTCTATTTACCACACACTTTATGCACTATACAATAGAGATGAGTGAGTATACTCGCTAAGCCACATTACTTGAGCGAGTAGTGCCTTAGCCGAGTATCTCCCCGCTCGTTTCTAAAGATTCAAGGACTGGCGCGGGTGACAGGTGAGTTGCGGCGGGGAGCGGGGGGGAGAGAGGGAGAGAGAGATCTCCCCTCCATTCCTCCCCGCTCTCCCCCGCCGCTCCCCGCCGACCCCTGAATCTTTAGAGACGAGCGGGGAGATACTCGGCTAAGGCTTAACTCACTCGAGTAATGTGCCTTACTGAGTATACTCGCTCATCTCTACTATACAAACATTACATAAACATTACTCTGCGTTGGTGCAGGACCTTATTCATATGACTATGATGTCACAGTAGGTCCTACACTCTTTCTAGCTATAGTTTGGCTACAATTTTCACTTCCGACAAGGTGAAATGTTATCTTTGCCTCGTTGACAGGGACATCCTGCTTGTACGTCTGATTATGTCTCTGCATTGGTCATCAAATTGTTAATAATCGTAAATCAAAAGAAGATTTACTAATTTGTTTAGTCTCCCAAGTGCTAAATTAATAGACACATCCCATTGCGAGAATACTAAAAGAAATTATGATTTGGTTTTACTCCGTGTCAGTGCTCATTTCTTGATCTGCCACCCAAAGAAATAATACATTGACTTGTAAACCACTACTTATTTTAATGTGCAAGACATTTCACAAACAAGACAATCAAATAAGAAGTAAAGTGCTAAAATACGAGAAGAATAAAGCACAATGAAGTGTCATTAGCGTAAAATGGAGAAGGAATTGCGGTGGATTACAATCCAGCTTTGTGTACTTCTAATATATCAGTGAACTGACATTGATTAAGTATTAAGAGCATAAAAAGTAAAAGATATGTTATTGGATATTTAGTGCATGAAATTAATACCACTAGAGCTAAGCAATGCATATAATAGAGGACATTACAAGCTGGAGAAAAGCGGCTCACATAACTGCTTTCCCTGATATCCTGCAAACAGAAATCCTTCATCACTATCAAGTAGTAGCTGAGTTTTTATCCTGTTGACAATAAATCAAAATTCATGGTTATTCAATGAAAGCTATCACTAATTATGACTTTCGAATATCCTAATTCCCGATCAAAAAAATCTGCAATAAATTAAATTTTTTTTTTAAATGGAAGTTTAAATAAATCTGAAAGATTACCATTAATAACGGGTGGTATATTGGGCAGGATTTGGGTTGGCGCTATTGGTTAGAAACTGAACATTACAAGTTCTGCATTCTTGCATGTGTTTCCTCAAGTGAAAACCCAGATCTTCCCGGTTTCAGTACACAGAGTGCCATAAAGTTTAAAAGGATTGTTTCAAAAAATTCCCCATGAGTAATGATAAGCAAACTTAGGAAAAATTCGGTTCAGCCAGTTAAATGTATTTCGACCAAAACTTCTGTTCAATCTGAATGAATTTGAACCACAACTTCACAAATACCCCATAGACTGGTTTATAACTCTGACACAAGCCATAAAATCTCTGCATTACACTCTTAGGGCTCTTTCCCATGAGCGTATATCTGCTGGCCGTTTTTACGGCCGGCTGATATATGTTGTGATCTCATGCATTGGATTCCAATGCATGAGATCACATGGCTGTATTCCTGAGACGTAAAAGTGCCTGGCCAGACCAATATAGCACCAGGCGTTTTTACATTGGGCCTAAAGGATAGTCCTGGAACTATGTCGGCCGCAGCATGGGCTCCTACAGGAGCCAATGGCAGCGACCAGAGGTGGGAGGGAGTTTAGCAGCATGGCTGCTAAACTCCCTTCTTCTGCTCTCCTCCCCCCGTGCAGGCTCACCTCTGCTCTCCTCCTCGCTCGTTCTTTGCAATGAGAGGGGGCCGGATGGGGTGGAGCTAAGAGCCGGCCTGTCCCACCTCCTCCCATTGCTGGCTGCGGACAAGGGGCAGCATGTGATCGGAGCTAAGCTCCCACCCTCTCCTTGCCCCTTGTCCATAGCTATTAATAAGAGGAGGCAGTATGGGCCGACGCTTAGCTGTGCCCACCCCCTACCATTGCAAAGTACGAGCCAGGAGTAGAGCAAAGGTGAGCCTCTGATGAGGAGGGAGTGGATAGGGGCGACGGCATGGTGCCCACGGCGCATATGCACCAGGGCCCATACCGTGTGAACGGGCACACAAACATTAGATTTACACTCATGGGAAAGAGCCCGAAGATCAGTTAAGAGTGCTTCTAACTACTTTTGAACTGTCTTAAGGAAAATATAATAAGGAAAAAAACGGGAAAAATGTGAAGGAAAAGCATTATTATTTTTTTACTTCTCGCTTATCTTTCTTTTTCTTTTACCATCTTTTTAGAAGAAAGAAAAGGAAGAACAAGAAGAAGCGAAAAAGAAAAACTAGAAAATTGAAGAAGAATTTTAGTGGGCTCAGCCAAAAGGAACCGCCCAAGGTTAGGATTTGTGCTAAACCAAACTTTTGGCAAAGTTTGACCCAAAACAGGGTTCAACTATTTTGTTGATTCAACACTACCCATCAGGAAAATGGGGGGAGGGTATTTCTGATACTCAGAGTTCCTGATTGCTTTATAGATACCTATTCATTAGAGTTGAGCGAACGTACTCTGCTGAGCTTGATGCTGGTTCGAGTATAAGCATACTCGATGGTGCTCGTTACTCAAACCAGCATCATGCTGTGTTCGACCCCGCCCCAGTTTTTGGCTCCTCCCCACTGTGACGTGCCTGTCTTGGCCCCTCCCCGCCGCGATGCAGCGTGCGTCAATGGCAAATTTTTTGGCTGGCAGGCAGGGGAGGGGGGGGGGGGGGAGAGAGAGCAAAAAAAAAAGCTTGGGACCCGGCAGCCCACATACAAAAATGATCGAGTCTCCCATTGTAGTCAATGGGGTTCGTTACTCGAGTAGAGCTCTCAAATTTTATGAAAAGCTCGACTCGAATAACGAGGACCCGAGCATTTGTGTGCTCGCTCATCTCTACTAATCATGCCTGGGTAAGGGAGAGCAGTGGATTTTAAACTTTAAAGCTGAAAAACAGAGCCCTGGCCCCCACATAATTTTATTTTTTCATATTTGAGTCCTTCATTATTAACCCTTTTGCTATCATGTACAATATATCATCATATAATATTAAGTGTCGACTAATGGATTTCTAAAAGGGGCCCCGCATAGGTTATAGTTATAAGTTTTAATGGGGCTGATAGAAATACCCATCTGTGTGCTGCTCGGGTATTTTGTCAGTTCCATTGAAATTGAATGGAGCAATGCCATGCAACCAGCACTTCATTCAGTCCCCTCCTCCCTGTGGTGGAGGACGGAGTGCATGGGACCCCAGTTCGAGATCGGCAGGGGTTTCAGCAATGAGATTCCTATCTATCAGCAAGTTATCCTTAACTTCAAATTCGGGTGCAAACACTTTAATTTGTAAACCCTCCTTTGAAAATCATATATTTTCCTTCTTACCTTTTTCAGCTGATCACTACAAGTCCGGCATCTCTAACCCCCAGTGCCCAGCTATGATTCCCACAGAAGAAGCCACATCTACCAAGACATCTACCCTGCAACAGCAGCGGAAATATAGTAAAGCAGGATTTAGCTTTACAGAGTGACTTTTCGCTCTGACAGATGGGGGGTGAGGCGTGGGACATCCCCTCTATGATGCCCATATGTCTTGTGTGTGTCTCTAAAGTCGGGAAATTACATTGTTAGCCCCCTGGGGATATAGGGATTGATGTCAGGGAGCATGTATAGAATTTGCTGGCAATGCATTAGTACCAGGTAATAAATGTAAGCTTAATTTTGCTTTTGGAAATAAAACATTGCAGGAATTAATATTGTAATTAATTTCCTGGTTTTCTTTACACTTTTATCAGTGCCATAACTTTACAGGATTCTCAGAATTTCCTTCAATGTATTTTAATAGACAGCCATTGAGAATATGTTATTCTGTTAATGCTTCATCCCATCATCCTAGAAACGTATACCCAGTTGAGCATATTCTGCTTCCAAGTGTTCCAGTTAACTTTATATTATCATATTTAGAGAGCAAACTATATTTTACTGGCACTTTTATTGAAATTAGAATGTTTTATGACACAGAGCCAATATTTTTTTATGATAGAAAGGTGAAAACGGCAAGAGAAGCTCAGCTGGCTTACAAAAAATGGGTCAATAAGAATCTTAAATGTATATCTGAATATGTACAGATGTAGCAGAGCTGACGGGCCCATGTAGAAATTCTGAGTTTATTTGGTACAAATTGCCTTTTGTGGAATTGTAGTTAAAAATACTGCAGTATTTCACTGTGTTGCAGCATATTGTGCACTTTTTTTGGTTTTAGATTAAAAAACATGGCATGCAAGAGTTTGCAAATGCCATTCACATTAACCATTTTGCAACATCTGTCGGACATATGTGACGGATGTGCCCAGTGTTTGTGTAGGGGGGGACTGGTTCTGATACTCATCTGACACCAACCAGCTGTAGCTGGGATCAGAGATGACTGATTTTGAACTCTTCCTCTGTCACCTGATGGGTCTCCATGCAAAGTGATCATGGGGTGCTAAACAGTAATCATGGCAGTTGGAGGACTAGTGAAGGCCACCAGGAACTGCTATTCCAGTATACCTAATATACTCTGCATGTGTCCGAGTCTAACAGGATAACAGCTGTGAGACAATACTGTATAATGCAATAAGTATTGCAATGCAATTCACAACAGACCACATACTGACCACTCACTGCACTAGGGACACCAGGTCAATGAGGGATTGGTCGATCTTTTTGGGCAATTTCTGCATTCAAATGTCGAGGAACAGAAACCACAAGGTGTTGAACATCCCCCATAGTCAACTCGAACCATATCCACTGCAGCAGATACATCCATTTATGCACATTTTGTGTATACATGGAAGATCCTTCCCTTTCCAGCATATCCCACCAAACATGTTCAATTGGGTTACAGCCATGTGAGTTTTGGGGCCAATGCATTGTTGTGTTTCTCCAATCATTCCTTAGTAATCTGAGCTTGATGACATGAAGTGTTGTCCTGTTCAAAGATGCCAATGTGTTCGGGGAAGACTTCCTGAAGATATAGGTGCAGATTGTCAGCTAACAAGTCTCTGTAGCATTCACTATTGAAGGATTGTGGTATGATAACCAACCATCCTTAGACATGCCAAGAAAATGCTCTTAAGACCATTACATTGTCACCACCAGCCTGTTGAACCCCAAGTGGTGCTCCCATTGGATACAGCTTCATGTGGTTTATGCCAGATGTGGACCCAGCCATCAATGTGGTTCAGCAGGAAACAGAACTCATCACTCAATGCCCATGTGAGGTATTGTTGGTGATGATGCAGGGTCATCAGGTGCACCCATGTCGGTCTTCAGCTATTGAACCCCAGTTAATGCAAGATATGCCGCATGGCCATTATGGAAATTTGTCTAACTTATCTGCTGCTGTTGGGCAACTGGGAAATGTCATTGCAGAGATATGAGATGTCTCATTCATACCAGATGTGCCACCTGATGGTCACCTCTAGAATCAACCACACATGGTTTGCCACTATGAGATCTTTTGTTGATATGTCTGTCCATGGTTCACTCAGTCTCGGGACACTCTTGGTACAGTGGCCAACAAGTGTGACAGTTTCAGAAATATTGGCACCACACCTTTGGGCACTAATAATCTGTCTACAGTCAAAGTCACTCAAGTGACCCATGACTGCCAAATGTTGCCTTTTTCTGCACAGAGGAGAGGTCACCACATTATCTGAGAGCACATCGTGACACAGTCATCCCCTGGTACTGCATTACTGATCACAAGATGCCATGCACCAGAGGTTACTAATGCAGTGGTTGTTCCATGCAAATCTAATATTAATAGTCAAAAAACCCCTTTTTCCATAAAAATATGATAAAAAAATAAACGTAATTAGTATCTCTCTGTCTGAAAAAGTATGTACTAATAAAACACTGTGCTTTTTATCCAGCAGGTAAAAGATATAAAAAATTACAATTCTGTAATTGTGGTTTTTTTGTCAATTTGGCTCGCAAAACATGGAATAAAACATCAAAAAGTCATATGTACTTCAAAATAATAGTAAAACCCTTAAACAGCTCCATTACTGGAACAATACATAAAATCTTAGACTGTGGTTACACAAAGTGAATCTTTTTGTATCTTCCAATACAACTGTATCTTCCAATGCGCCAAGCACTGGCGTAACTATAGGCAGTGCAGGGGATGCGGTTGTACCCGGGCCCAGGAGCCTTAGGGGGCCCATAAGGCCTCTCTTCTCCATATAGGGAGCCCAGTACTATGAAGAAAGCATTATAGTTGGGGGCCCTGTTACAGGTTTTGCATTGAGGCCCAGAAGCTTCAAGTTACGTCTCTGGTGCCAAGCATCATCGCATGACCATTGACAGATATACAGTATAACCCCCAAAAGAACACAATGAAGGTTCAAGAGACCTATATAATTCTGTAGCAGGATTTTCACATACTTTAAAAATTCTATTAGGAAAAGGATATTACCATGACAAGCTTACAGATAAATGCATCTTAAAGGGGTTGTCCCGCGCCGAAACAGGTTTTTTTTTTTTCAACAGCCCCCCCATTCGGCGCGAGACAAACCCGATGCAGGGACTTTAAAAAAAAAACGCACAGCGCTTACCTGAATCCCCGCGCTCCGGTGACTTCTTACTTACCCGGTGAAGATGGCCGCCGGGATCTTCTCCCTCGGTGGACCGCAGGGCTTCTGTGCGGTCCATTGCCGATTACAGCCTCCTGATTGGCTGGAATCGGCACGTGACGGGGCGGAGCTACACGAGAGCCGTTCTCCTGCACGAGCGGCCCCATTGAGAAAAGAAGAAGACCGGACTGCGCAAGCGCGTCTAATCTGGAGATTAGACGCCGAAAATTAGACGGCACCATGGAGACGAGGATGCTAGCAACGGAACAGGTAAGTGAATAACTTCTTATAACTTCTGTATGGCTCATAATTAATGCACAATGTACATTACAAAGTGCATTAATATGGCCATACAGAAGTGTATAGACCCACTTGCTTTCGCGGGACAACCCCTTTAAGGTCTCATTCACACAGGCATATGCAATTTTGATCCATGAAAAGCTAGCCATTTTCACTGTATGGATATGTTGGATGCATTTTTGATGCATGTGCGTGTTTTGCAGGTCTGTATTACATCAGTTTTCACTACATTATTCACATGCACAAAAAAATAAAAATGGAAGAAGCCCCAATTGATGTCACATTTATTCCCACTGTCTGCTGGTAACATGCATAAAAGATTCAGTGAATACGTATACAGCTGTGTATTTGCTGTGCTTTTACACAATCCTATAGACTTTAGTGGGCGATTTTGGTAGATAAATCCAAATGAAAAAATTTGGGTTTTTTATGCAAACAATCAGTCAATAAAAAAGCACTCATCTGAGTCCATCAATGTAAATTAGTGGTGTTGTATACTGTCAGTAGAGATGAGCGAGCATACTCGATAAGGCAAACTACTCGAGCGCGTAGTGCCTTATTCGAGTACCTGCCCGCTCGTCTCTAAAGATTCCACTGTCGGCGCGGGTGACAGGTGAGTTGCAGCGGTGAGCCGGGGGATAGCGGGGGGGGGGAGAGAGGGCGAGAGAGATCTCCCCTCCATTCCTCCCCGCTCTTCCCCGCCGCTCCCCGCCCCTGCCGGCACCCGAATCTTTAGAAATGAGCGGGCAGGTACTCGAATGAGGCACTACTCGCTCAAGTAGTTTGCCTTATCGAGTATGCTCACTCATCTCTAACTGTCAGTATTACATCCATAAAAAAAAGATCAAAATATGCCATGTGAATGGCTCCTAATTAGAGATGAGCTGACCTACTCGGCCACGCCCCTTTTTCGCCCGAGCGCCGCGATTTTCGAGTACTTCCGTGGGTGAGTGGGGGGTTGCAGCAGGGAGTGGGGGGGAGAGGGAGAGAGGGCTCCCCCCTGTTCCCCGCTGCTACGCCCTGCTCCGCCACGCCTCCCCCCGCCCCCCGGCACCCCCCGAATCTTTTCACCCGAGTACGGAAGTACTCGAAAATCGCAGTGCTCGATCGAGTAATTACTCGAAACGAGTATATTCGCTCATCTCTACTCCTAACACATTCACTCAATGGTAATAAAGTAGGTGCAATTTCTTATGAAAGATAAAATCAGCAAATTATGTTGGCTTCAGAAGTTACTTAAAAGGACGTTACTAGGACCAAGGAGTTCCGGGCCTATTAGAGCGCTTTTCCCTACTGCTGGAGGCGGTGATAGAATATAATGTAATTGATCCTTTCTTCAAAGGAATCTCGGGACAAAATGATGTTTTTTATGAAGAAGTCTTCATTGTCTCAGTGAGATTTTCCATTATTTAACACCAAGTTCAATCCTGTGTGACTCGAAGACCGAAAGTAGGACTTAACATCTTCATATTACAGTCTGTGGAAATCACATTTAGACTCTATAAATTACTGTTGCACAAATTATGGCTAAAAACCTTTTAGGAATTATATAGACAACTCTGAGTTTGCCAGGCACATTTGAATGTCTATTTGACAGATTTATGTTGTACAGATCTATGGCATAGCACTAGCGATGAGCGACTTTTGAAAAGTTTGGTTAGGCAGTTCTCTGAATTTTGGGAAAAAGTTTGGTTCAGTCCGAATTATTTAAACTGGAACTTTACCAATACCCTTAAAATAATAATCCTGGCCAAATGGGGGCAGGGATTTTCCTGTGGCTCAGTGGTTAGCATTATTGTCTTGCAGCATTGGGGTCTTGATTTGATGACATCTGCATGCAGTTTATGTTCTCCCCATGTTTCACAATAATCACTTTATGTATATAGCACATGCATATTACATACAGCTTTACATCACTTGATACATTCTGTGTTTACCTATTAGTATGTTTTTGGAGTATGGGGAAAAACCCACACCAACACAGGAACAAACAAACTCCATGCCGATATTGAGCAGATTTGAACCTAGGACCCCAGCGCTGCAAGGCAACAATACTAACCCCTGAGCCACCAGACCTCCAGGACAAACCACCTAACGTTTAGGTTTACCGTGAACTGAACTTTTAGCAAAGCTTGACCTGAAACGGGGTTGAACTAGCTTGGTTCACTCAACACTACATAGCACCAATATAAATCTTTGGACCTGTACTGAATTACCACATTGCTTTTTCACACATATGGAGATATTCTCACCTGCAAATATTGCTTATCCACCTCATGGCCACACTCCACATGTGTTAGGGGCAGGGCAGTATCCACATAGCATTACCTTGACCCATATGAGTTTTCTTCTATACTCTCAATGAACTGAGCAGACAAGGGATGTCATATGCTACTTTAGATAAGAAATTAGATACGAAAATATTTCAACATCATCATGCATAAATAAAAATGTATCACCTTTCTGAAAAATAGTGATGATGCCCCAGTTAATATTTTGACCAACCTTGACCAAGCCCTACATATTTACCATAGAGACAGCATCTGTTATATGTACCGTTCCATAGTGCCCCTCCCCCCCTCCTATGGAGCCCAAAGAGGATGAGGAATAGTATTTCAGATAAGTATCATTTACCTTTTAATCATTTAATCAGTGGCCCACTTTTAGGCCTTAGTGACTATTTTTTTTGTTTTTTCATTGTCACATTCTTAGAGCCATAACTTTTTAAGTTTTTCATCAACATGAAAGCAGTATGGGGGCTTTTTTTGCAGGACAAGTTGTATTTTAATGGTATCATTTTTGAGTGCATATAGTGTATTGTGTGTGTGTGTATATATATATATATATATATATATATATATATTTATTTATTTATTTATTTTTTTTGAGAGGGGGGGGGGTATTGGGGGCAAAGAAAATTAGCAACAATATGCTTCACAGAAAATTTTCCGCAGCTACAAATAAAATTTGCACAACATTGGGGAAGAATTTTGGGCAATTCATCCCTGCAATGTTTGCATTCATTAATATTTCTGGAATGCCTTGTGTGCATGGCCCTCTTCAGGTCATGCCACAACATTTTAAAAGGATTTAAGGACTCTGATTTGGCCATTCTAAAACACAACTTTTCTTTTTCATACACTTTTTATTTGATTGCATGCATGCTTTGGATCATTGTCTTGTTGCATCACCCAAGTTTCACTTTTGCCTCATCTGTGTATTGAACATTCTCCATGAAACATTGTGGAACATCCAGGTGACCTCGGGCAAACTTAATAAACTTAAGATGGGCCACAATATTTTTTTTGTGCTTCCTTTATGATGTCCTTCTACAAAGACCATTTTTGTTTAGTGTTTTTCTAAAAATGGACACTATAGTTTTTATTCCCAGATAACATTCAGTTAAATGTGAAGATCTCTGCTCATACAAACATCATCCAATAGAATAAACTGGAATCAATGGTTTCACAATGTCTTTATAGAATCTTTTAAGTAACTGTATAGTTTTGTTTATATGACCACCACACGCTCAGTATTAACTTTGTTGGCCAGGTTCATGTAAACCCTCATTACTCTTGGATGAATCTTAGCTTCCATTGTCATTTATTAAACTGTACGTGTTGTCAGAACATTTTGTATGTGGTCAAAATAATTTCTAAGTTTCACAGAAGCTGACACTTTTCTGAGAAGTCTGACATTATGTTCCAGCAATGAATCACTGAACTGTTGGAGTGATTTATGCGTTCACATGTGGTATAGCCATTTGTTTACCCTGGTGCCCATACCACTATTAATTCAATATAAGAAGTACTGTTCAAAAATATACAAATATTGTTTTAATGTTTCCATAGGAAGAGCAAGCTCATAAAATAATTTAAAGGGGTCACTAAAATAAAAAAAAACTGTCCAAACTCTACAATTTTTTTTGTGCAGCAGATCAGCGACCACAAACATACAGACAATGTCACTGCAACTATATTCAGGGTAAAGAACAGGGGGTCCTGGAAGTGATGATATGACCCCCACAGACCCCTAATCTCAACATCATACTATACCATGAGAACACTACAATTATCACAAAGGCTTTAAACGAAGCAACACCATAAATTATTTGAACTTCAAAAGTGCACACTACAAGAAATGGAAAACCAATCTACCAATTCAGTTTAAGAGGTTGAGACTAGAGATGAGCGAGCATACTGGCTAAGGACAATTGCCCGATTGAGCATTGTCCTTAGTGAGTATCTTCCCGCTCGGAAGAAAAGGTTCGGCTGCCGGCGCGGGTGACAGGTGAGTTGCGGCCATGAGCAGGGTGGAGCGGGGGGGAGAGAGGGAGAGAGAGATCTCTCCTCCGTTCCTCCCCGCTCTCCCCCGCTGCTCCCTGCCTGCCGCCGCCGGCAGCCAAATCTTTGCTCCCGAGTGGGCAGGTACTCGCTAAGGGCAATGCTCGATTGAGCAATTGCCCTTAGCGAGTATGCTCGCTCATCTGTAGTTGAGACGCAACTGCACAAAAACAAATTATTTCATCTCACAGAGCTGTATTATCAAAAACAGGCTCAAACTAAATTTTTACCCATTAATTCTAATCTCATCAGCTTTCAATAAAGCAAAAAGACAATCCTAAATGAAAGCTCCAGAGAAAAAGAAAGAAGACACTGCAGACCCCCATAAATGCAATCTAAATTTTATCACGACCCACAATTCTTCACGCTCAGTCTTCAGATCTATCCTCATGAGACACCAACCAATCCTCTTACAGGATCCCCATCTTGCATGGTCTATTCCTTCCAAATCCCAGAGTACTTTCAGAAGAACCAGCTTCCTGAAAAACACATTAGCACCCAGCAAACTAATCCAAAGTCTCCAGTCCAGTCTTAACTTCTTTCCTAACACATTGAGATGTTTCAAACTTAACAAAAAGAACTAAAAATGTTGCAAAAAGATAAAAAACAAAGCAACGGAATTTACCCGTCTCTCCACAAAAGAGAATTTCAAGATTGAATGCTTTATGGACTGCACTTCGAACTTTGTGATATATTTATTCCAGTGTTCTAGCCACCTTCTGTATGTGTGCCGCACCACACTGAATTTGTGTTGCGAAATGAACATACATAGATCCAACATAACACATGGGGTTTTGAATCTCATCGTCTCCCGTCATGCACCTCTTGCGGACAATTGTAATTTTGAAGCTTTCTCCTTAATAGTCCTGGAACAGATCCTCCCCAACATCCCTGACAGATCGGGAGACTCAAAAAAAAAAGAGAAATGTTCTGGATCTACAAATTGAGCACTCCATGTCCAAGGGGACTAAACAAAGGGCTTGAGAATGTTTTTGGAACTGACACATTTCATTTGCAATAGGGACTTTATATGTGATTTTATTTCAAACTGTGATTCCATGGGCAATTTTTATTTCAGATGCTCTTATTACATGGAAACGTTACCCCCCCCCCCCCTAAATAACACTTAGTACACTTTTATATTATTTCAGCATTCTCTCTTTTTTTCTTTTTTTTTTTATGCACACGCCTAACATACAACTTCCTGAGTTCACTAATATTACCATCCCACTCTTTTACATTCCCTCCCATTTGTGTCCCACATAATGCCCCACCCCACGCTGGTTTAATCCCCAAACATTCCAGTTTATACATCTATCTCCTTAACACATAATCCCACCCCTCAGACTATCCCCTCCCCACCCCCTTCCCCCATCAAAGACATTTCACAGACATTTTATAGTCCCCCTTATTTCTCATTCAGTCAAATCATTCATTTCTAGAGATGAGCGAGCACCAAAATGCTCGGGTGCTCGTTACTCGGGACGAAATTATCGCGATGCTCGAGGGTTCGTTTCGAGTAACGAACCCCATTGAAGTCAATGGGCGACCCGAGCATTTTTGTATTTCGCCGATGCTCGCTAAGGTTTTCATGTGTGAAAATCTGGGCAATTCAAGAAAGTGATGGGAACGACACAGCAACGGATAGGGCAGGCGAGGGGCTACATGTTGGGCTGCATCTCAAGTTCACAGGTCCCACTATTAAGCCACAATAGCGGCAAGAGTGGGCCCCCCCCCCCTCCCAAAAACTTTTACTTCTGAAAAGCCCTCATTAGCAATGCATACCTTAGCTAAGCACCACACTACCTCCAACAAAGCACAATCACTGCCTGCATGACACTCCACTGCCACTTCTCCTGGCTTACATGCTGCCCAACCGCCCCCCCTCCCCCCCACAGCGCACACCAAAGTGTCCCTGCGCAGCCTTCAGCTGCCCTCATGCCACGCCACACTCATGTCTATTTAGAAGTGCGTCTGCCATGAGGAGGAACCGCAGGCACACACTGCAGAGGGTTGGCACGGCTAGGCAGCGACCCTCTTTTAAAGGGGCGGGGCGATAGCCCACAATGCTGTACAGAAGCAATGAGAAATATAATCCTGTGCCACCGCCATCAGGAGCTGCACACGTGGGCATAGCAATGGGGAACCTATGTGCCACACACTATTCATTCTGTCAAGGTGTCTGCATGCCCCAGTCAGACCGCGTTTTTTAATTCATAGACACAGGCAGGTACAACTCCCTATTGTGAAGTCCCTGTGGACCGACAGCATGGGTGGCTCCCTGGAACCCACCGGCGGTACATAAAAATATCCCATTGCAGTGCCCATCACAGCTGAGGTAGTAATGTCATGTTTAATGCAGGTGGGCTTCGGCCCACACTGCATGCCCCAGTCAGACTGGGGTTCTTTACAAGTGGAAACAGATGCATTTATAATTCCCTGTGGACCCACAGCATGGGTGGGTGCCAGGAAGCCACCGGCGGTACATAGAAATATCCCATTGCATTGCCCAACACAGCTGAGGTAGTAATGTCGTGCTTAATACAGGTGGGCTTCGGCCCACACTGCATGCCCCAGTCAGACTGGGGTTCTTTACAAGTGGACAGATGTAGGTTAAACTCCGTGTGCACCTACAGCATGGGTGGCTCCCTGGAACCTACCGGCGATACACAAAAATATCCCATTGCATTGCCCAACACAGCGGATGTAACATCAGCTGTAATGCAGGTGGGCTAAAAATTCATTTGATTACACTGTAGGCGAGGGCCCACAAAAATTGCTGTATCAACAGTACTAATGTACATCAAAAAAAATGGCCATGGCCAACCAAGAGGGCAGGTGAAACCCATTAATCGCTTTGGTTAATGTGGCTTAAGTGGTAACTAGGCCTGGAGGCAGCCCAGTTTAACGAAAAATTGGTTCAAGTTAAAGTTTCAACGCTTTTAAGAGCATTGAAACATATAAAAATTGTTTAGAAAAATTATATGAGTGAGCCTTGTGGCCCTAAGAAAAATTGCCCGTTCAGCGTGATTACGTGAGGTTTCAGGAGGAGGAGCAGGAGGAGGAGGAGGAATATTAGACACAGATTGATGAAGCAGAAATGTCCCCGTTTTGGATGGTGAGAGAGAACGTAGCTTCCATCCGCGGGTGCAGCCTACGTATTGCTTACGTATCGCTGCTGTCCGCTGGTGGAGAAGAGAAGTCTGGGGAAATCCAGGCTTTGTTCATCTTGATGAGTGTAAGCCTGTCGGCACTGTCGGTTGACAGGTGGGTACGCTTATCCGTGATGATTCCCCCAGCCACACTAAACACACTCTCTGACAAGACGCTAGCTGCAGGACAAGCAAGCACCTCCAGGGCATACAGCGCGAGTTCAGGCCACGTGTCCAGCTTCGACACCCAGTAGTTGTAGGGGGCAGAGGCGTCACGGAGGACGGTCGTGCGATCGGCTACGTACTCCCTCACCATCCTTTTACAGTGCTCCCGCCGACTCAGCCTTGAATGGGGAGCGGTGACACAG
Source organism: Eleutherodactylus coqui (assembly GCF_035609145.1). Taxonomy (NCBI): domain Eukaryota; kingdom Metazoa; phylum Chordata; class Amphibia; order Anura; family Eleutherodactylidae; genus Eleutherodactylus; species Eleutherodactylus coqui. The sequence continues at coordinate 75,985,776 of NC_089843.1, read as the reverse complement.
TCTTGCTGGGGAGCCATAAAGCTGGCAAAGGCCTTGGAGAATGTTCCCCTGCCTGCGCTGTACATGCTGCCTGATCTCTGCGCCTCCCCTGCTACCTGGCCCTCGGAACTGCGCCTTCTGCCACTAGCGCTGTCGGATGGGAAGTTTACCATCAGTTTGTCCACCAGCGCCCTGTGGTATAGCATCATTCTCGAACCCCTTTCCTCTTCGGGAATGAGAGTGCAAAGGCTCTCCTTATACCGTGGATCGAGCAGTGTGTACACCCAGTAATCCGTAGTGGCCAGAATGCGTGTAACGCGAGGGTCACGAGAAAGGCATCCTAACATGAAGTCAGCCATGTGTGCCAGGGTACCTGTACGCAACACATGGCTGTCTTCACTAGGAAGATCACTTTCAGGATCCTCCTCCTCCTCCTCTTCCTCCTCCTCAGGCCATACACGCTGAAAGGATGACAGCCCAGCAGCATGTGTACCCTCACCAGTGGGCCAAGCTGTCTCTTCCCCCTCCTCCTCATCCTCCTCATGCTCCTCCTCCTCCTCCTCCTCCTCCTCAACGCGCTGAGATATAGCCAGGCGGGTGCTCTGACTATCCAGCGACATACTGTCTTCCCCCGGCTCTGTTTCCGAGCGCAAAGCGTCTGCCTTTATGCTTTGCAGGGAACTTCTCAAGATGCATAGCAGAGGAATGGTGACGCTAATGATTGCAGCATCGCCGCTCACCACCTGGGTAGACTCCTCAAATTTTCCAAGGACCTGGCAGATGGCTGCCAACCAGGGCCACTCTTCTGTAAATAATTGAGGAGGCTGACTCCCACTGCGCCGCGCAAGTTGGAGTTGGTATTCCACTATAGCTCTACGCTGCTCATAGAGTCTGGCCAACATGTGGAGCGTAGAGTTCCACTGTGTGGGCACGTCGCACAGCAGTCGGTGCACTGGCAGATTAAACCTATGTTGCAGTGTCCGCAGGGTGGCAGCGTGCGTGTGGGATTTGCGGAAATGTGCGCAGAGTTGGCGCACCTTTCCGAGCAGGTATGACAAGTGGGGGTAGCTTTTCAGAAAGCGCTGAACCACCAAATTAAAGACATGGGCCAGGCATGGCACGTGCGTGAGGCTGCCGAGCTGCAGAGCCGCCACCAGCTTACGGCCGTTGTCACACACGACCATGCCCGGTTGGAGGCTCAGCGGCGCAAGCCAGTGGTCGGTCTGCTCTGTCAGACCCTGCAGCAGTTCGTGGGCCGTGTGCCTCTTCTCTCCTAAGCTGAGTAGTTTCAGCACGGCCTGCTGACGCTTGCCCACCGCTGTGCTGCCACGCCGCGTGACACCGACTGCTGGCGAAGTGCTGCTGACACATCTTGATTGCGAGACAGAGGTTGCGTTGGAGGAGGAGGAGGAGGAAGGTGCTTTAGTGGAGGAAGCATACACCGCCGCAGATACCACCACCAAGCTGTGGCCCGCAATTCTGGGGGTGGGTAGGACGTGAGCGGTCCCAGGCTCTGACTCTGTCCCAGCCTCCACTAAATTCACCCAATGTGCCGTCAGGGAGATATAGTGGCCCTGCCCGCCTGTGCTTGTCCACGTGTCCGTTGTTAAGTGGACCTTGGCAGTAACCGCGTTGGTGAGGGCGCGTACAATGTTGCGGGAGACGTGGTCGTGCAGGGCTGGGACGGCACATCGGGAAAAGTAGTGGCGACTGGGAACCGAGTAGCGCGGGGCAGCCGCCGCCATCATGCTTTTGAAAGCCTCCGTTTCCACAAGCCTATATGGCAGCATCTGTAGGCTGATCAATTTTGCAATGTGCACGTTTAACGCTTGAGCGTGCGGGTGCGTGGCGTCGTACTTGCGCTTGCGCTCAAACTGTGGCACTAGCGACGTCTGGACGCTGCGCTGAGAGACATTGCTGGATGGGGCCGAGGACAGCGGAGGTGATGGTGTGGGTGCAGGCCAGGAGACGGTAGTGCCTGTGTCCTCAGAGGGGGGTTGGATCTCAGTGGCAGGTTGGGGCACAGGGGGAGAGGCAGTGGTGCAAACCGGAGGCGGTGAACGGGCATCGTCCCACCTTGTGGGGTGCTTGGCCATCATATGCCTGCGCATGCTGTTGGTGGTGCCTCCCCAGCTGATCTTGGCGCGACAAAGGTTGCACACCACTGTTCGTCGGTCGTCAGGCGTCTCTGTGAAAAACTGCCACACCGTAGAGCACCTTGACCTGTGCAGGGTGGCATGGCGCGAGGGGGCGCTTTGGGAAACAGTTGGTGGATTATTCGTTCTGGCCCTGCCTCTACCCCTGGCCACCGCACTGGCTCGGCCTGTGCCCACACCCTCACTTGGCCCTCCGCGTCCTCGGCCGCCTCCACATCCTCTAGGCCTACCCCTACCCCTCAGCATGCTGTATTACCAGTGATTTGATTTCCCAGGCAGGAAAGAAATTGGCGCAAGGCTGCACTCAACCGTAGCTGGTTGCGTCTGATTTTTTTACGTTCTCCACGCAGCACACACGTACCCAGAGCCCTTAGGACTGACACAGGCAGGGCAAATATACTTTCTTCCTTTTTGTTTAAAAGGATAGGCCCACTGCGTCTATTCACTGAATAATAAGTTTAATAACTGTGTTGCGGCCCTGCAAAACTGTCACAGAACTTTACTGTTGCAGAGTTACTAACTGTTGCAGAGCAGGTATTTCCCAGGCAGGAAAGAAATTGGCGCAAGGCTGCACTCAACCGTAGCTGGTTGCGTCTGATTTTTGTACGTTCTCCACGCAGCACACACGTACACGGAGACCTTAGGACTGACACAGGCAGGCCAAATATAATTTTTTCGCAAATTTGCAAAGGGAGGGCCCCACTGCGGATATTCAATGAACAATACGTTTAATAACTGTGGTGTGGCCCTGAAAAAGTGTCACACAACTTTAGTGTAGCAGAGTTATTAACTCTGGCAGAGCAGGTATTTGCCAGTCAGGAAAGACAATGGCGCAAGCCTGCAGTAAACCGTAGCTGGTTGCGTTTGATTTTTGTACGTTCTCCACGCAGCACACACGTACACGGAGACCTTAGGACTGACACAGGCAGGCCAAAAATAATTTTTTCGCAAATTTGCAAAGGGAGGGCCCCACTGCGGATATTCAATGAACAATACGTTTAATAACTGTGGTGTGGCCCTGAAAAAGTGTCACACAACTTTAGTGTAGCAGAGTTATTAACTCTGGCAGAGCAGGTATTTGCCAGTCAGGAAAGACAATGGCGCAAGCCTGCAGTAAACCGTAGCTGGTTGCGTTTGATTTTTGTACGTTCTCCACGCAGCACACACGCACACAGAGACCTTAGGACTGACACAGGCAGGCCAAATATAATTAATTCGCCTTTTTGCAAAGGGAAGGCCCCACTGCGTATATTCAATGAACAATACGTTTAATAACTGTGGTGTGGCCCTGAAAAAGTGTCACACAACTTTAGTGTAGCAGAGTTATTAACTCTGGCAGAGCAGGTATTTGCCAGTCAGGAAAGACAATGGCGCAAGCCTGCAGTAAACCGTAGCTGGTTGCGTTTGATTTTTGTACGTTCTCCACGCAGCACACACGTACACGGAGACCTTAGGACTGACACAGCAGGCCAAATATAATTTTTTCGCAAATTTGCAAAGGGAGGGCCCCACTGCGGATATTCAATGAACAATACGTTTAATAACTGTGGTGTGGCCCTGAAAAGGTGTCACACAACTTTAGTGTAGCAGAGTTATTAACTCTGGCAGAGCAGGTATTTGCCAATCAGGAAAGACAATGGCGCAAGCCTGCAGTAAACCGTAGCTGGTTGCGTTTGATTTTTGTATGTTCTCCACGCAGCACACACGTACACGGAGACCTTAGGACTGACACAGGCAGGCCAAATATAATTAATTCGCTTTTTTGCAAAGGGAAGGCCCCACTGCGTATATTCAATGAACAATACGTTTAATAACTGTGGTGTGGCCCTGAAAAAGTGTCACACAACTTTAGTGTAGCAGAGTTATTAACTCTGGCAGAGCAGGTATTTGCCAGTCAGGAAAGACAATGGCGCAAGCCTGCAGTAAACCGTAGCTGGTTGCGTTTCATTTTTGTACGTTCTCCACACAGCACACACGTACACGGAGACCTTAGGACTGACACAGGCAGGCCAAATATAATTTTTTCGCAAATTTGCAAAGGGAGGGCCCCACTACGTATATTCAATGAACAATACGTTTAATAACTGTGGTGTGGCCCTGAAAAAGTGTCACACAACTTTAGTGTAGCAGAGTTATTAACTCTGGCAGAGCAGGTATTTGCCAGTCAGGAAAGACAATGGCGCAAGCCTGCAGTAAACCGTAGCTGGTTGCGTTTGATTTTTGTACGTTCTCCACGCAGCACACACGTACACGGAGACCTTAGGACTGACACAGGCAGGCCAAATATAATTTTTTCGCAAATTTGCAAAGGGAGGGCCCCACTGCGGATATTCAATGAACAATAACTGTGTTGTGGCCCTGCCTACACAATTCTGTCCCTGTAGTATCAATGGAGGGTGCAATGCTCTGCACAGACGATTTTTTGAAAAAAAAAAAAATGCAACACTGCTAACAGCAGCCAGCACAGTACTGCACACGGTTAAATTTGGCCCTAGAAAGGACCGTTGAGGTTCTTGAAGGCTACACTCACTCCTAACACTCTCCCTGCCTAAGCACCACTTCTGTCCCTAATACCGGGTGCAATGCTCTGCACTGCCGATTTTGAGAAAAAAAAAAAATTTCCACTGCTAACAGCAGCCTGCACACACGTAGATGTGGCCCTAAGAAGGACCGTTGGGGTTCTTGAAGCCTACACTCACTACAAACACTCTCCCTACAGCAACTCTAATAGAACAGCACTTTCCATCACTAACTCACACGGCATCTGAGCCGAGCCGTGGGAGGGGCCGACTTTTATACTCGGGTGACATCTGATCGCCCCAGCCACTCACAGCAGGGGGGTGGTATAGGGCTTGAACGTCACAGGGGGAAGTTGTAATGCCTTCCCTGTCTTTCAATTGGCCAGAAAAGCGCGCTAACGTCTCAGAGAGGAAACTGAAAGTAACCAGAACACCGCGTGGTACTCGTTACGAGTAACGAGCATCCCGAACACCCTAATATTTGCACGAATATCAAGCTTGGACGAGTACGTTCGCTCATCTCTATTCATTTCCAATTACAGCCAATTAATTTTACCCCTCCAACCTGGTTTAATCCCCCAACTATCCAGTTTATACGCCTACCACAGCCACATTGCTACACCCTCTAGACAATCCTCTCCCCACACCCTTCCCCATCATAGACATTCCCCAGCCATTTACAGACCTCTTTTATGTGCCATTTACTCAAACCATTCATATTACAGCTAATTCATTTAATCCCTCTGATATTCCACAATATTTGCAGTCCTCACTTGCACACATGCAGTGGCAGGCGGCGATCCTGCCGATTGTTGCTGCACATCCCCTCGCACTCTCATACTAATACAGGCATTTAAATTCACCCGCAGTTCTACTCTCAGCCCTACACGCACCCAGCCCCAGTCCCGCTATTCACAAGCTGTAAATACTCTCTAATAAAGCAGTAACATTTCCCCATGTCAAAACACCACCTTGTTTTTTACCCCCCCCCCCTCCAATTCGCAGTATCTTTACCATAGTTTCAAAATTAACAATACATTTCATTATAACATTTTTCATTTTATCCTATCAATGTGCATATAGTTCAAGGAGTGTATGTATATATGTTTCACACACACACATATATAATTGTGTATGGGTGCAGATATCTTTATATATGCAAAAAATGTAATCTTTTGTTTCTTTATATTTTTATCAATATACTTCTTTTTTTATTATTTTATTATTTATTGATTTATTTTTATTTCTGATTTTTATTCATATATATTCATAGCAGATTACATTTCATCTATACTCATTACATGTTGTTCCGCTCATGCACAAACGTTTTTATGACCACTGCTATCCATTTTAATTCATAGATTTTATAGGCTCTGTTTCTTTATTCACTACTCCTAATCAGCGTAATTGTTAAGTTTATCCCCTTGCATCTCAATATATATTTCCAAATATTATGCATTATTTTACTGTATGCCGACATCATTACCATTATCATCAATGTACTAATATTGTCATTATCGTTATTATTTTTATTGCTATCATTATATTTTTTTTTACTATCCCTCTTTTTTAAGCCTCTTTTAACTATGCTTCTTTTATTATGCCTGCTTTTTACTATGTCTTTTTATTGTGCTTTCACTAGTGTTAGTTATCACTATATACCTTATTATTTATATCATTGCCATTTATTATTACTAGAGATGAGCGATGAGCGAACGTACTCGTCCGAGCTTGATGCTCGGGCGAATATTAGCGTGTTCGGGATGCTCGTTACTCGTAACGAGTACCACGCGATGTTCGGGTTACTTTCAGTTTCCTGTCTGAGACGTTAGCGCGTTTTTCTGGCCAATTGAAAGACAGGAAAGGCATAACAACTTCCCCCTGTGATGTTCCAGCCCTATACCACCCCCCTGCTGTGAGTGGCTGGGGAGATCAGATGCCACCCGAGTATAAAAGTCGGGCCCCTCCCGCGGCTCGCCTCAGATGCCTTGTGAGATAGCTGAGGGAAAGTGCTGTTGTGTTGGAGCTGCTGTAGGGAGAGTGTTAGGAGTGAGTGTAGGCTTCAAGAACCCCAACGGTCCTTCTTAGGGCCACATCTATCCGTGTGCAGTAGTGTGGAGGCTGCTGTTAGGAATGTGGCACCTTTTTTTTTTTTTTTCAAAATCGGCTGTGCAGAGCATTGCGCCCTGCAGTAATACTACAGGGACAGAAGTGGTGGTTAGGCAGGGAGAGTGTTAGGAGTGAGTGTAGGCTTCAAGAACCTCAACGGTCCTTCTTAGGGCCACATTTAATAACCGTGTGCAGTACTGTGCAGGCTGCTGTTAGCAGTGTTGCATTTTTTTTTTTTTCAAAATCGGCTGTGCAGAGCATTGCGCCCTGCAGTAATACTACAGGGACAGAATTGTGTAGGCAGGGCCAGAAGACATATATTATTGATTGAATATAGTCAGTGGGCCTTTTCTTTAAAAAAAAAGGGAAACATTCTATTTGGCCTGCCTCTGACAGTCCTCAGCGTTCTGGGTACGTGTGTGGTGGGTGGAGAACGTAAATAAATCATACGCAGCCAGCTACGTTTAACAGCAGGCTTGCGCCAATTTATTTCCTGCCTGGGAAAAATCACCGCTCTGCTGCACTTCATATAACACTGCAGTTCTGTGGAACACATTTCTTATCTGATTGAATATAGTCAGTGGGCCTTCCCTTTAAAAAAAAAAGGGAAACATTCTATTTGGCCTGCCTCTGACAGTCCTCAGCGTTCTGGGTACGTGTGTGGTGGGTGGAGAACGTAAATAAATCATACGCAGCCATCTATGTTTAACAGCAGGCTTGCGCCAATTTATTTCCTGCCTGGGAAAAATCACCGCTCTGCTGCACTTCATATAACACTGCAGTTCTGTGGAACACATTTCTTATCTGATTGAATATAGTCAGTGGGCCTTCCCTTTAAAAAAAAAAGGGAAACATTCTATTTGGCCTGCCTCTGACAGTCCTCAGCGTTCTGGGTACGTGTGTGGTGGGTGGAGAAAGTAAATAAATCATACGCAGCCAGCTACGTTTAACAGCAGGCTTGCGCCAATTTATTTCCTGCCTGGGAAAAATCACCGCTCTGCTGCACTTCATATAACACTGCAGTTCTGTGGAACACATTTCTTATCTGATTGAATATAGTCAGTGGGCCTTCCCTTTAAAAAAAAAAAAAAAGGGAAACATTCTATTTGGCCTGCCTCTGACAGTCCTCAGGGTTCTGGGTACGTGTGTGGTGGGTGGAGAACGTAAATAAATCATACGCAGCCAGCTACGTTTAACAGCAGGCTTGCGCCAATTTATTTCCTGCCTGGGAAATCAAATCACTGGTAATACAGCATGCTGAGGGGTAGGGGTAGGCCTAGAGGACGTGGACGCGGCCGAGGACGCGGAGGGCCAAGTGAGGGTGTGGGCACAGGCCGAACTCCTGATCCAGGTGTATCGCAGCCGACTGCTGCGCGATTACGAGAGAGGCACGTTTCTGGCGTCCCCACATTCATCGCACAATTAATGGGTCCACGCGGGAGACCTTTATTAGAAAATGAGCAGTGTGAGCAGGTCCTGTCGTGGATGGCAGAAAGTGCTTCGAGCAACCTATCGTCCACCCACAGTTCTGCGCCGTCCACTGCTGCAAATCCGAATCCTCTGTCTGCTGCTCCTCCTTCCTCCCAGCCTCCTCACTCCACTACAATGACACATGCTCAGGAGCGGGAACACTCCCAGGAACTGTTCTCGGGCCCCTGCTCAGATTGGGCAGCAGTGGTTCCTCTCCCACCAGAGGAGTTTATCGTCACTGATGCCCAACCATTGGAAAGTTCCCGGGGTCCGGGGGATGAGGCTGGGGACTTCCGGCAACTGTCTCAAGACCTTTCAGTGGGTGAGGAGGACGATGACGATGAGACACAGTTGTCTATCGGTGAGGTAGTAGTAAGGGCAGTAAGTCAGAGGGAGGAGCGCACAGAGGTTTCTGAGGAAGAGCAGCAGGACGATGAGGTGACTGACCCCACCTGGTTTACAACGCCTACTCAGGACAGGTCTTCAGAGGGGGAGGCAAGGGCAGCAGCAGGGCAGGTTGCAAGAGGCAGTGCGGTGGCCAGGGGTAGAGGCAGGGCCAGACCGAATAATCCACCAACTGTTTCCCAAAGCGCACCCTTGCGCCATGCCACCCTGCAGAGGCCAAGGTGCTCTAAGGTCTGGCAGTTTTTCACAGAGACGCCTGACGACCGACGAACAGTGGTGTGCAACCTTTGTCGCGCGAAGATCAGCCGGGGAGCCACCACCAACAGCCTCACCACCACCAGCATGCGCAGACATATGATGGCCAAGCACCCCACAAGGTGGGACGAAGGCCGTTCACCGCCTCCGGTTTGCACCGCTGCCTCTCCCCCTGTGCCCCAACCTGCCACTGAGATCCAACCCCGCTCTGAGGACACAGGCACTACCGTCTCCTGGCCTGCACCCACACCCTCACCTCCGCTGTCCTCGGCCCAATCCACCAATGTCTCGCACCGCACCGTCCAGCCGTCGCTAGCGCAACTGTTTGAGCGCAAGCGCAAGTACGCCGCCACGCACCCGCACGCTCAAGCGTTAACCGTCCACATAGCCAAATTTATCAGCCTTGAGATGCTGCCGTATAGGGTTGTGGAAACGGAGTCCTTCAAAAGTATGATGGCGGCGGCGGCCCCACGCTACTCAGTTCCCAGTCGCCACTACTTTTCCCGATGTGCCGTCCCAGCCCTGCACGACCACGTCTCCCGCAACATTGTACGCGCCCTCACCAACGCGGTTACTGCCAAGGTCCACTTAACAACGGACACGTGGACAAGCACAGGCGGGCAGGGCCACTACATCTCCCTGACGGCACATTGGGTGAATTTAGTGGAGGCTGGGACAGAGTCAGAGCCTGGGACCGCTCACGTCCTACCCACCCCCAGAATTGCGGGCCCCAGCTCGGTGGTGGTATCTGCGGCGGTGTATGCTTCCTCCACTAAAGCACCCTCCTCCTCCTCCTCCTCCAACGCAACCTCTGTCTCGCAATCAAGATGTGTCAGCAGCAGCAGCGCGTCGCCAGCAGTCGGTGTCGCGCGTCGTGGCACCACAGCGGTGGGCAAGTGTCAGCAGGCCGTGCTGAAACTACTCAGCTTAGGAGATAAGAGGCACACGGCCCACGAACTGCTGCAGGGTCTGACAGAGCAGACCGACCGCTGGCTTGCGCCGCTGAGCCTCCAACCGGGCATGGTCGTGTGTGACAACGGCCGTAACGTGGTGGCGGCTCTGCAGCTCGGCAGCCTCACGCACGTGCCATGCTTGGCCCACGTCTTTAATTTGGTGGTTCAGCGCTTTCTGAAAAGCTACCCACGCTTGTCAGACCTGCTCGGAAAGGTGCGCCGGCTCTGCGCACATTTCCGCAAGTCCCACACGGACGCTGCCACCCTGCGGACCCTGCAACATCGGTTTACTCTGCCAGTGCACCGACTGCTGTGCGACGTGCCCACACGGTGGAACTCTACGCTCCACATGTTGTGCAGGCTCTATGAGCAGCGTAGAGCTATTGTGGAATACCAACTCCAACATGGGCGGCGCAGTGGGAGTCAGCCTCCTCAATTATTTTCAGAAGAGTGGGCCTGGTTGGCAGACATCTGCCAGGTCCTTCGAAACTTTGAGCAGTCTACCCAGGTGGTGAGCGGCGATGCTGCAATCATTAGCGTCACCATTCCTCTGCTATGCATCTTGAGAAGTTCCCTGCAAAGCATAAAGGCAGACGCTTTGCGCTCGGAAACAGAGCCGGGGGAAGACAGTATGTCGCTGGATAGTCAGAGCACCCTCCTGTCTATATCTCAGCGCGTTCAGGAGGAGGAGGAGGAGGAGCATGAGGAGGATGAGGAGGAGGGGGAAGAAACAGCTTGGCCCACTGCTGACGGTACCCATGCTGCTTGCCTGTCATCCTTTCAGCGTGTATGGCCTGAGGAGGAGGAGGAGGAGGAGGAGGATCCTGAAAGTGATCTTCCTAGTGAAGACAGCCATGTGTTGCGTACAGGTACCCTGGCACACATGGCTGACTTCATGTTAGGATGCCTTTCTCGTGACCCTCGCGTTACACGCATTCTGTCCACTACGGATTACTGGGTGTACACACTGCTCGACCCACGGTATAAGGAGAACCTTTCCACTCTCATTCCCGAAGAGGCAAGGGGTTCGAGAGTGTTGCTATACCACAGGACCTTGGCGGACAAGCTGATGGTAAAATTCCCATCCGACAGCGCTAGTGGCAGAAGGCGCAGTTCCGAGGGCCAGGTAGCAGCGGAGGTGCGGAGATCGAGCAGCATGTACAGCACAGGCAGTACAACAGTCTTTAAGGCCCTGGACAGCTTTATGGCTCCCCAGCAAGACTGTGTCACAGCTCCCCAGTCAAGGCTGAGTCGGCGGGAGCACTGTAAAAGGATGGTGAGGGAGTACGTAGCCGATCGCACGACCGTCCTCCCTGACGCCTCTGCCACCTACAACTACTGGGTGTCGAAGCTGGACACGTGGCCTGAACTCGCGCTGTATGCCCTGGACGTGCTTGCTTGTCCTGCGGCTAGCGTCTTGTCAGAGAGGGTGTTTAGTGCGGCTGGGGGAATCATCACAGATAAGCGTACCCGCCTGTCAACCGACAGTGCCGACAGGCTTACACTCATAAAGATGAACAAAGCCTGGATTTCCCCAGACTTTAATTCTCCACCAGCAGACAGCAGCGATACCTAAACAATACGTAGGCTGCACCCGCGGATGGAAGCATCGTTCTCTCTCACCATCCAAAACGGGGACATTTCTGCTTCATCAATCTGTGTATAATATTCCTCCTCCTCCTCCTCCTGCTCCTCCTCCTGAAACCTCACGTAATCACGCTGAACGGGCAATTTTTCTTAGGGCCACAAGGCTCACTCATATAATTTTTCTTAAAAATTTTTATACGTTTCAATGCTCTTAAAAGCGTTGAAACTTTAACTTGAACCAATTTTTCGTTAAACTGGGCTGCCTCCAGGCGTAGTTACCACTTAAGCCACATTAACCAAAGCGATTAATGGGTTTCACCTGCCATCTTGGTTGGGCATGGCCAATTTTTTCTGAGGTACATTAGTACTGTTGGTACACCAATTTTTTTGGGCCGTCACCTACAGTGTAATCATAGTAATTTCTATGTTCTTCGCCTGCACTCATGGTACAGAAAGGTGTGTGTGGTTGGCCTACACTTTAGCTACATAAATGTAACTGGGGCCTTGTCTATACTGCAGCTACTGAAATGTGAAAGAGACTGTTATCTCCCTAAACTGCTGCAATGGGAATGTTACTGGGGCCTGTCTTGAGTGCTACTATTACTGAAATGGAACTAAGACTGCGCTCCCCCTATACTGCTGCTAGTGATATGTTAGTGGGGCCTGTCTCTAATGCTACCGCTGAAATGTTAATAATTCTGGGCTCTGCCTATACCGCTGCTAATGGTATGTCACTGGGGTGTGGAAACAGAGGCTTCACAAAGACATGATGGCGGCGAGGCCATTTCCCACCAACGCTGTTACTGTTAAGGTGCATATAACAAGGGACACGTGTAGAGGACACATAGTGCCTCCAAAACATCCCCCTCCTCCTCCAACAATGAAAACATTCTTGGCAAATACCTTTGCATTGGTCCGTCTGGTGGCAGTCCAAGAATTTCACCTTTAACGACACAACAAGAGAGCACCATCACCATCCCCCCGCCACGGCCCACTTAATCCTGGCCACATTCCGAAAACCAACTACATTAAACCGCGCTACCAGGTCCGCAGTCACCACCACATTACCACCAACGAGGTTACTGTTAAGGTACATATTACCAGTCAGACTGGGGAATGCAGTGTGGGCCGAAGCCCACCTGTATTAAGCACGACATTACTACCTCAGCTGTGTTGGGCAATGCAATGGGATATTTTTATGTACCGCCGGTGGCTTCCTGGCACCCACCCATGCTGTGGGTCCACAGGGAATTATAAATGCATCTGTTTCAACTTCTAAAGAACCCCAGTCTGACTGGGGCATGCAGTGTGGGCCGAAGCCCACCTGTATTAAGCACGACATTACTACCTCAGCTGTGTTGGGCAATGCAATGGGATATTTTTATGTACCGCCAGTGGCTTCCTGGCACCCACCCATGCTGTGGGTCCACAGGGAGTTGTTACTACATCTTTCCACTTGTAAAGAACCCCAGTCAGACTGGGGCATGCAGTGTGGGCCGAAGCCCACCTGCATTAAGCACGACATTACTACCTCAGCTGTGTTGGGCAATGCAATGGGATATTTTTATGTACCGTCGGTGGGTTCCAGGGAGCCACCCATGCTGTGGGTCCACAGGGAATTATAAATGCATCTGTTTCCACTTCTAAAGAACCCCAGTCTGACTGGGGCATGCAGTGTGGGCCGAAGCCCACCTGTATTAAGCACGACATTACTACCTCAGCTGTGTTGGGCAATGCAATGGGATATTTTTATGTACCGCCGGTGGCTTCCTGGCACCCACCCATGCTGTGGGTCCACAGGGAGTTGTTACTACATCTTTCCACTTGTAAAGAACCCCAGTCAGACTGGGGCATGCAGTGTGGGCCGAAGCCCACCTGCATTAAGCACGACATTACTACCTCAGCTGTGTTGGGCAATGCAATGGGATATTTTTATGTACCGCCGGTGAGTTCCAGGGAGCCACGCATGCTGTGGGTCCACAGGGAATTATAAATGCATCTGTTTCCACTTCTAAAGAACCCCAGTCTGACTGGGGCATGCAGTGTGGGCCCGAAGCCCACCTGTATTAAGCACGACATTACTACCTCAGCTGTGTTGGGCAATGCAATGGGATATTTTTATGTACCGCCGGTGGCTTCCTGGCACCCACCCATGCTGTGGGTCCATAGGGAATTATAAATGCATCTGTTTCCACTTCTAAAGAACCCCAGTCTGACTGGGGCATGCAGTGTGGGCCGAAGCCCACCTGTATTAAGCACGACATTACTACCTCAGCTGTGTTGGGCAATGCAATGGGATATTTTTATGTACCGCCGGTGGCTTCCTGGCACCCACCCATGCTGTGGGTCCACAGGGAGTTGTTACTACATCTTTCCACTTGTAAAGAACCCCAGTCAGACTGGGGCATGCAGTGTGGGCCGAAGCCCACCTGCATTAAGCACGACATTACTACCTCAGCTGTGTTGGGCAATGCAATGGGATATTTTTATGTACCGCCGGTGGGTTCCAGGGAGCCACCCATGCTGTGGGTCCACAGGGAATTATAAATGCATCTGTTTCCACTTCTAAAGAACCCCAGTCTGACTGGGGCATGCAGTGTGGGCCGAAGCCCACCTGTATTAAGCACGACATTACTACCTCAGCTGTGTTGGGCAATGCAATGGGATATTTTTATGTACCGCCGGTGGCTTCCTGGCACCCACCCATGCTGTGGGTCCACAGGGAGTTGTTACTACATCTTTCCACTTGTAAAGAACCCCAGTCAGACTGGGGCATGCAGTGTGGGCCGAAGCCCACCTGCATTAAGCACCACATTACTACCTCAGCTGTGTTGGGCAATGCAATGGGATATTTTTATGTACCGCCGGTGGCTTCCTGGCACCCACCCATGCTGTGGGTCCACAGGGAATTATAAATGCATCTGTTTCCACTTCTAAAGAACCCCAGTCTGACTGGGGCATGCAGTGTGGGCCGAAAGCCCTCTGTATTAAGCACGACATTACTACCTCAGCTGTGTTGGGCAATGCAATGGGATATTTTTATGTATCGCCGGTGGCTTCCTGGCACCCACCCATGCTGTGGGTCCACAGGGAATTATAAATGCATCTGTTTCCACTTCTAAAGAACCCCAGTCTGACTGGGGCATGCAGTGTGGGCTGAAGCCCACCTGCATTAAACATGACATTACTACCTCAGCTGTGATGGGCACTGCAATGGGATATTTTTATGTACCGCCGGTGGGTTCCAGGGAGCCACCCATGCTGTCGGTCCACAGGGACTTCACAATAGGGAGTTGTACCTGCCTGTGTCTATGAATTAAAAAGCCCGGTCTGACTGGGCATGCAGACACCTTGACAGAATGAATAGTGTGTGGCACATAAGTTCCCCATTGCTATGCCCACGTGTGCAGCTCCTGATGGCGGTGGCACAGGATTATATTTCTAATTGCTTCTGTACAGCATTGTGGGCTATCGCCCCGCCCCTTTTAAAGAGGGTCGCTGCCTAGCCGTGCCAACCCTCTGCAGTGTGTGCCTGCTTTTCCTGTGGCAGACGCACTTATAAATAGACATGAGTGTGGCGTGGCATGAGGGCAGCTGAAGGCTGGGCAGGGACAGTTTGGTGTGCGCTGTGGACACTGGGTCGTGCAGGGGGGGTTGGGCAGCATGTAACCAAGGAGAAGTGGCAGCGGAGTGTCATGCAGGCAGTGATTGTGCTTTGTTGGAGGTAGTGTGGTGCTTAGCTAAGGTATGCTTTGCTAATGAGGGTTTTTCAGAAGTAAAAATTGTTGGGGGGGGGGGGCCACTCTTGCCGCTATTGTGGCTTAATAGTGGGACCTGGGAACTTGAGATGCAGCCCAACATGTAGCCCCTCGCCTGCCCTATCCGTTGCTGTGTCATTCCCATCACTTTCTTGAATTGCCCAGATTTTCACACATGAAAACCTTAGCGAGCATCGGCGAAATACAAAAATGCTCGGGTCGCCCATTGACTTCAATGGGGTTCGTTATTCGAAACGAACCCTCGAGCATCGCGATAATTTCGTCCCGCGTAACGAGCACCCGAGCATTTTGGTGCTCGCTCATCTCTAATTATTACCTGTATCATTATCACTTGAGCATTTTTAACATATGTTACTCGTCCATAGCTGTCAATGCTAGAATTCAATTTCCACATTCATCCTAAATAGAGATGAGCGAGCACTAAAATGCCGAGGCCCACCTGCATTAAACCAAAGCGGCCCACACTGCATGCCCCGGTCAGACTGGGGTTCTTTAGAAGTGGACACATGGAGTTACAACTCCGTGTGGACCGACAGCATGGGTGGCTCCCTGGAACCCACCGGCGGTACATAAATATATCCCATTGCAGTGCCCAGCACAGCTGAGGTAACGTCAGCTTTAATGCAGGTGGGCTAAAAATTACTATGATTACACTGTAGGTGAGGGCCCAAAAAAATTGGTGTACCAACAGTACTAATGTACCTCAGAAAAATTGCCCATGCCCAACCAAGAGGACAGGTGAATCCCATTAATCGCTTTGGTTAATGTGGCTTAATTTGTAACTAGGCCTGGAGGCAGCCCAGTTAAAATAAAAATTGGTTCAGGTGAAAGTTTCAACGCTTTAATGAGCATTGAAACGTATAAAAATTGTTTACAAAAATTATATGACTGAGCCTTGTGGGCCTAAGAAAAATTGCCCGTTCGGCGTGATTACGTGAGGTTTCAGGGCATACAGCGCGAATTCAGGCCACGTGTCCAGCTTCGACACCCAGTAGTTGTAGGGGGCAGAGGCGTCACGGAGGACGGTCGTGCGATCGGCTACGTACTCCCTCACCATCCTTTTACAGTGCTCCCGCCAACTCAGCCTTGACGGGGGAGCGGTGACACAGTCTTGCTGGGGAGCCATAAAGCTGTCAAAAGCCTTGGACAGTGTTCCCCTGCCTGTGCTGTACATGCTGCCTGATCTCCGCGTCTCCCCTGCTACCTGGCCCTCGGAACTGCGCCTTCTGCCACTAGCGCTGTTGGATGGGAATTTTACCATCAGTTTGTCCGCCAGGGTCCTGTGGTATAGCATCACTCTCGAACCCCTTTCCTCTTCAGGTATGTCAGCTGTCTCTTCCCCCTGCTCCTCATGCTCCTCCCCCTCCTCCTCCTCCTCCTCCTCAACGCGCTGAGATATAGACATGAGGGTGCTCTGACTATCCAGCGACATACTGTCTTCCCCCGCCTCCGTTTCCGAGCGCAAAGCGTCTGCCTTTATGCTTTGCAGGGAACTTCTCAAGAGGCATATCAGAGGAATGGTGACGCTAATGATTGCAGCATCGTGGCTCACCATCTGGGTAGACTCCTCAAAGTTTCCAAGGACCTGGCAAATGTCTGCCAACCAGGCCCACTCTTCTGTAAAGAATTGAGGAGGCTGACTCCCTTTACGCCGCCCATGTTGGAGTTGGTATTCCACTATAGCTCTATGCTGCTCATAGAGCCTGGCCAATATGTGGAGCGTAGAGTTCCACCGTGTGGGCACGTCACACAGCAGTCGGTGCACTGGCAGATTAAACCGATGTTGCAGGGTGCGCAGGGTGGCAGCGTCCGTCTTGGACTTGCGGAAATGTGCGCTGAGCCGGCGCACCTTTCCGAGCAGGTCTGACAAGCGTGGGTAGCTTTTCAGAAAGCGCTGAACCACCAAACTAAAGACGTGGGCCAGGCATGGCACGTGCGTGAGGCTGACGAGCTGCAGAGCCGCCACCAGGTTACGGCCGTTGTCACACACGACCATGCCCGGTTGGAGGCTCAGCGGCGCAAGCCAGCGGTCGGTCTGCTCTGTCAGACCCTGCAGCAGTTCGTGGGCCATGTGCCTCTTCTCTCCTAAGCTGAGAAGTTTCAGCACGGCCTGCTGACGCTTGGCCACCGCTGTGCTGCCACGCCGCGCGACACCGACTGCTGGCGACGTACTGCTGCTGACACATCTTGATTGCGAGACAGAGGTTGCGTAGGAGGCGGAGGAGGAGAGTGGTTTAGTGGAGGAAGCATACACCGCCGCAGATACCAGCACCGAGCTGGGGCCCGCAATTCTGGGGGTGGGTAGGACGTGAGCAGTCCCAGGCTCTGGCTCGGTCCCAGCCTCCACTAAATTCACCCAATGTGCCGTCAGGGAGATGTAGTGGCCCTGCCCGCCTGTGCTTGTCCACGTGTCCGTTGTTAAGTGGACCTTGGCAGTAACCGCGTTGGTGAGGGCGCGTACAATGTTGCGGGAGACGTGGTCGTGCAGGGTTGGGACGGCACATCGGGAAAAGTAGTGGCGACTGGGAACCGAGTAGCGCGGAGCCGCCGCCATCATGTTTTTGAAAGCCTCCGTTTCCACAAGCCTATACGGCAGCATCTCCAGGCTGATCAATTTGGCTATGTGCACGTTTAACGCTTGAGCATGCGGGTGCATGGCTGCGTACTTGCGCTTGCGCTCAAACACTTGCGCTAGTGACGGCTGGACGGTGCGCTGAGAGACATTGCTGGATGGGGCCGAGGACAGCGGAGGTGAGGGTGTGGGTGCTGGCCGGGAGACGGTCGTGCCTGTGTCCTGAGAAGGGGGTTGGATCGCAGTGGCAGGTTGGGGCACAGGGGGAGAGGCAGCGGTGCAAACCGGAGGCGGTGAACGGCCTTCGCCCCACCTTGTGGGGTGCTTGGCCATCATATGTCTGTGCATGCTGGTGGTGGTGAGGCTGGTGGTGGTGGCTCCCCGGCTGATCTTGGCGCGACAAAGGTTGCACACCAGTGTTCGTCGGTCGTCTGCACTCTCAGTGAAAAACTGCCAGACCTTTGAGCACCTCGGCCTCTGCAGGGTGGCATGGCGTGAGGGGGCGCTTTGGGAAACAGTTGGTGGATTATTCGGTCTGGCCCTGCCTCTACCCCTGGCCGCTGCACTGCCTCTTCCAACCTGCCCTGCTGCTGCCCTTGCCTCCCCCTCTGAAGACCTGTCCTCAGTAGGCGTAGCAAACCAGGTGGGGTCAGTCACCTCATCGTCCTGCTGCTCTTCCTCCGAATCCTCTGTGCGCTCCTCCCTCGGACTTACTCCAATTACTACTACCTGAGTGATAGACAACTGTGTCTCATCGTCATCGTCCTCCTCACCCACTGAAAGCTCTTGAGACAGTTGCCGGAAGTCCCCAGCCTCATCCCCCGGACCCCGGGAACTTTCCAAAGGTTGGGCATCGGTCACGACAAACTCCTCCAGTGGGAGAGGATTCGGAACCATTGCTGCCCATTCTGGGCAGGGGCCCGAGAACAGTTCCTGGGAGTCTGCCTGCTCCTCAGAATGTGTCATTGTAATGGAGTGAGGAGGCTGGGAGGAAGGAGGAGCAGCAGCCAGAGGATTCAGAGTTGCAGCAGTGGACGGCACAGAATTCTGGGTGGTCGATAGATTGCTGGATGCACTTTCTGCCATCCACGACAGGACCTGCTCACACTGCTCATTTTCTAATAAAGGTCTACCGCGTCGACCCATTAATTGTGAGATGAATGTGGGGACGCCAGAAACGTGCCTCTCTCCTAATCCCGCAGCAGTCGGCTGCGATACACCTGGATCAGGAGCTCGGCCTGTGCCCACACCCTGACTTGGGCCTCCGCGTCCTCGCCCGCGTCCACGTCCTCTAGGCCTACCCCTACCCCTCAGCATGGTGTATTACCAGTAGTGCAGAAACAGAACGCTGTAATTAAATGTGCCGCTTATTGGCCTGTGGTTGGAGGCTGACTTCGCTTACGGAACGCACAGCAGAGCCAGGAAAGAATTTTGCGCAAGCCTGCTGTAACACTTAGCTGGCTGCGTATTAATTAGGACTATTACCCGCAGCAGAGACGCAGTACACTCAGGACGGTCACAGGCAGCCCAAATAGAATGTTTTTTCCCAAATTTTTTTGCATAAGCCCACTGCCTATATACACAGTATATCTCTTTCACTGTCCCTGGCTCACCACTACTGGCCCTGGACTATGTAAAATTACTGCAGACTGTTTCCCTCTGGACAGGATGACAGCGGTGATGTGTAACGCACAGCAGAGCCAGGAAAGAATTTTGCGCAAGCCTGCTGTAACACTTAGCTGGCTGCGTATTAATTAGGACTACTACCCCCAGCAGAGACGCAGTACACTCAGGACGGTCACAGGCAGCCCAAATAGAATGTTTTTTTCCCAAATTTTTTTAGAAAAGCCCACTGCCTATATACACACTATATCTTTTTCACTGTCCCTGGCTCACCACTACTGGCCCTGGACTATGTAAAATTACTGCAGACTGTTTCCCTCTGGACAGGATGACAGCGGTGATGTGTAACGCACAGCAGAGCCAGTAAAGAATTTTGCGCAAGCCTGCTGTAACACTTAGCTGGCTGCGTATTAATTAGGACTACTACCCCCAGCAGAGACGCAGTACAGTCAGGACGGTCACAGGCAGCCCAAATAGAATGTTTTTTCACAAATTTTTTTGGAAAAGCCCACTGCCTATATACACAGTATATCTCTTTCACTGTCCCTGCCTCACCACTACTGGCCCTAGACTATGTAAAATTACTGCAGACTGAGGACGCAATGCTCTGCACGGCCGATATACAAAAAAAAAAAAAAAAGTGCAACACTGCAAAAAGCAGCCTCAACAGTACTGCACACGGTCAGATGTGGCCCTAAGAAGGACTGTTGAGGTTCTTGAAGCCTAAAATCACTCCTAACGCTCTCCCTATAGCAGCTCCGGCACCAGCAGCACTTTCCCTGATCTCTGTCAGAAGGCATCTGTGGCGAGCCGCGGGAGGGGCCGATTTTTATACTCGGGTGACACCTGATCTCCCCAGCCACTCACTGCAGGGGGGTGGTATAGGGCTTGAACGTCGCAGGGGGAAGTTGTAATGCCTTCCCTGTCTTTCTATTGGCCAGAAAAGCGCGCTAACGTCTCAGAGATGAAAGTGAAAGTAACTCGAACATCGCGTGGTGCTCGCCTCTAGTAACGAGCATCTCGAACACGTTAATACTCGAACGAGTATCAAGCTCGGACGAGTACGTTCGCTCATCTCTACTCTTTATATGAAAATACTGAAAAAAATTATAAAAAGCCTATAATCCAGAACTCAGCATTTCCCCCTCTATCATATGCTTCATTCAGATAGGACACCTGACAGAAGCGTTTTATGTTCCTCACTTGCATATTATCCTTAGGCACCTGAATTTGAGCCGAAATGCTGTTCCTGTCCATTTTTATAGTCAAATAATAGTTCATAGATTCCAGCGCTCTAAGTACTAAATTGAAATGGTGTTAGGGGTCATCAGTAGCAATATATATTACAAGGCCAAAGCAAATCAGGCAATGTAATTTTATTTTAATTTCTTATAATGTTTTAAGTGAAGCTCAGTTGGCTAATGAATCTGAAGCCATTTAAGAAGAGAGTTGCTACTTTAAAGTCACAGAGAAAATGAAGAACTGGAACAGGCTTTTCAATAGCTGCTGCTTCTAATGATTGTAAACTTGCAATACAAAATAGAGTTAAGCCAATATGTAGGCGAGTAAACGTAGTACGTGCTCACAGTGTTTCTCTGGTGGGACATTAAAATAAAAACGTATGCTCTAGTCGTGTTCCAATGCTGCAGAATAATAGAGATTGCACTGTAGGGGGAGTCAGTAGGGAGGAAGCAAACAGCAGGACACACTTCAGTTTGTTGCAAGGAAAATACGGCTATGTTGATAGGACAAACACATTTTATCGGAGGTGAATTTCAGCAGGCTAAGAAAAACAACTCTTTCAAACCATGAGATGCACAGATGGCAGCAAATTTACAAGCTGAAGACAATTAAGACATTTTTATTTTATTCGCAGGAAGATATGGGGGAGGGAGAAGTGAATTTAAATGGTGTACGACAAGAAGACTTGAGAATTCGACTAAAAAAAGTAACAAAGTAACAAGACCGATAGCAATAAAGAGAGTGAGTCATAAACAGACAAGCATCAACATACAACGCTACACGGTGCTAACTTTCTCATTGCAAATGAAAGACTGGAGAGTTGTCCATTATTGTCAAACACATTGCCATAAACTGCTATTTGCTTTTAATGTATTTTCCAAAAAACATGCAAACTTTGTAAGCAGATTCTTGGTATTAAAGGGGTTGTCCGCGAAAGCAAGTGGGGGTATACACTTCTGTATGGCCATATTAATGCACTTTGTAATATACATCGTGCATTAATTATGAGCCATACAGAAGTTATTCACTTACCTGCTCCATTGCTAGCGTCCCCGTCGCCATGGTGCCGTCTAATTTCAGCGTCTAATCGCCCGATTAGACGCGTTTGCGCAGTCCGGTCTTCTGGCTGGTGAATGGGGCCGCTCGTGCCGGAGAGCTGGTCACCGCGTCGTCATCGTAGCTCCGCTCCGTCACGTGTGCCGATTCCAGCCAATCAGGAGGCTGGAATCGGCAATGGAACGCACAGAGCCCACGGTGCACCATGGGAGAAGACCTGCGGTCCACCGTGGGAGAAGACCAGCGGCGCCATCTTCACAAGAAGAAAAGAAGAAGCTGCAGAATGCTGATGCAGGTAAGCGCAATGTGCTTTTTAAAAACTAGCCCATGCTTTCTTTTTAACAGGGCAGAATGCGGGGGTAAGTGAAAAAAAAATTTTTCACTTTCGCCGCGGGACAACCCCTTTAAGTTAAAATGTGATATACAGTGGTGCCTTGGGTTAAGAATTTAATTCGTTCCGTGACGGAGCTATTAACCCAAAACACTCATAAGTCAAATCAATTTTCTCTTGATTGAAATGAATGGAAAAGCCATTAATCCTTCCGGATCATGAAGCTTTCCTACTGATTTCAATGGGGATGATGTTGCCCCATTGAAAGCAATAGGACGCCGGCACCACAGCAGTGATTTTCAGGGAAGGGTTTTAAATATAAGCGCTACCCTTAAAATCATCCCTAGCTGTGGTAACAAAAATAAAAAAAAACAAAGACTAGCCTGTCTGCCGGGGCTCAGGCACGTCTAGCTGCCGCTTATTTTCCCTGCACTCCTCTGAAACTTTTAAGCAGGTGGGGAATAAAAATGCAGGGAGAACAAGCGGCGGCTAGACACACCTGAGCTCCTGCAGTGGCGGACAGGGGAGTATATATTTTTTAATAAAGCTAGGGATGATTTTTCAGGGAAGGGCTTATATTTAAAGCCCTTCCCCGAAAATCACTGCAGCGGTTGCCGGCAGGCCATTGTTTTCAATGGGGCCACCGGCAGCAGCTTTGGCCCCATTGAGAGCAAGGCTTGTAAGCCAAATTTTTGCTCTTAAATCAGAGCAAAAATTCGAGAGAGAGCCTGCTCTGAAGTCAAAAAGCTTGTAAGCTGAGGTACACTTAACCCAAGGTATCGCTGTACCTACAAATATACAGTTCCACAGATAATATTTACAGTTTTGTGCATCCTTTTTCCTGCTGATGTAACATATGCAAGATATGATGCCATCTATGGAAATCCTTTACACAAGTTCAGTTAAACAAGCAAAACTTTACAAAAGGTACCTTTACAGGGGCCAACTGTAGGCGGATGACCGGAGATCTCTTCCTGCCGCCTGCCTCCATTCACTGCAAACAAGCAGTCACTCAAAGATTGAGTGACTCCTGCTTACACTGAGCGAGAAGCCTTCAGCATATCCTTCCATATCATTGACCTATCAGCCTATGTGAAGGTACCTTTAGTGTCTGATAAAGAATGCAATGGCAATATCATGCAATAGTACTTTTTGGATACAATGGAACAGCTCACTAACTGAGCCAGGGAGAAGTCAATGAACACTATAACTCAGTCTATACCCTAGGAATAAGATACACTAAATGCTATGCACAATAAAATACACTTAATGCTATGCACAATGACTTTCCATTGAATAACTGATTAGCACAGTACCTTTGGAGAGGCAGTACACTAAAGAGTTCAACATGAGCTAACCAATTGGAGATGACATGGAGCAGTGGTACTCATGGTTATGTACGTTTCTGAAACTTTGCCCTTCAGATAGTTGCTGCCAATCTCTGCATTAATGCTGTCGTCCTTTATCCCATTGAAATCTCAGAGCCTGCGTTTGGCGACCACGATTTGGCACCTGAAGTCTTCTCTGGCACAAGATGAATCTCTCCTTGGAGCCCGGACAGTATCTGTTGGCAAATGCTGCTTCAGTCAACAGAGTCTCCCTCTCTCAGGTACAGAAGTGCAGCTACAGGTTAGCTCTGCTGCAGCTGTCACAGACTAAAGGCCCATTTACATGCAACGATTATCACTCAAAATTTAAGCGATAATCGTTGTGTGTAAATGCTACCATTGTGCACTTTTCATCTGAACAATGATTTTTAGGTCAGTTTAAAATCCATAGCTCAGACCACACACTGTGTTCTCCATGTGAGCAGGAGATAACATTGTATTCTTTCTGCAGACCGTGAGAGAAAACAGACCACCGGCTGTTATCTCTATGGGAGCTAGAGATTACATTGTATTCTCTTAGCAGCCCATGGCTGAACAATGGAGCTAATTACAGAGCTTAGACCACTTGACGAGATCTACAAGCAGCTCCAGAAGCTCATTTGCACGCAAATGAATCTGATAAAGTACTAATGGGCATTAGTGCCCATTAGTATTTTATGCAAAACGATCGCTAATCTTTCAATCCTTGAAAGATTATCTTTGCATGTAAATGGACCTGCTCAGTCACACCAGAGTATGGGAACAGGTTCACTCTTTTATACCCAGCCCTTAAGACAATTAGTGGGCAATTCAGGTCTTGTCAGTCCATGGCACCAAAAATCAGACTGGACAAAGTCATGTGACCTCTCGCTAAAGGTGCTGGCAGGAAAATAAATAAAGTAACATAGTGTGTATGTCTGAAAAAAAAGACATATGTCCATCTAGTTCCACTTATTACTATGTTAATCCAGAGGAAGAAAAAAAAACAATTATATATATATATATAATACACTGTACACTGTACATTGTAGCAGGGTGAGGGGATAAGTCAGAGATGGGAAGTGTGTGTCGCGGAGGTTGCTCAATTCTGTGATGTAGGCCTGGCTCACTCCCACTCCAGTATAGGTTTTTCACATGAGCCAGGAGACTGGGTGGGGCTCAGGCACCTGGTAGATTTAAAAGGAGACAGGCTGTAGAGGAGAGAGGAGGTGTGTGTGTGTTTGGAAGCCTCAGACACACGCGGTAATAGGAACTGAAAAGGAAATCAGTCTTCACAGGAAAGTGAGCTGACCCCTCTCCCTTCTACAAGCTGCTAAATGAAGCTATCCCCTTGTCTAGCAAGGTCGGCTTCCACAATCCACTAAAGGACTGTGGAAACTGCAAGTCAAGATAAGGCTGTATGATTGTTGCTTGCTGCTGTGGATTTAACCCTTTCCAATCCACTGTCTGACGTCTAAAGACATTATGATTTAAGGCAAGACGCTCGTCTGGGTTCTCTTACTGTATATTGCCAGCCTCTCTGCTGTTGGAGCCTATCCAACGTGTCACCTCATGCAGTACTGGCTTTAGCCAGCATATAACACCATTGTATAACAGCAGAAAAAGAGTAAGCTCCCTAGGAAAACCAGGATAGAAATTGGATTGGAAAGAGTTAAAAAGGACATTACAATTCTTCTGTTCTTCTGCAGTTCCAGTTGCTTATGTTAACTTTTTAGTGTTTTGTTAAATCTTTCTATCAGCCCATGAGTCTAGGGGTGGTACACCAAAGTACGTAACTGCTTCACCACCTCCTCAATGCTTGAAGAGGCAGCTTTCCTCCTATTGCTGTTTACAGGACATTTGTCAGTGGGTCTGTTTCTGGCCCGCATCCTCCACCACTTGTAGACCTTTGGGGTTAAATACTAGGCGAACAGCAAGATTTTGTTAGTGTTTAGTTTATTCACACGACAATAAAAAAAGTTAAATGCATATATATATATTCCATTACACTGATGCCCAGTGTATCCGAAAAGCACTTTCTTTTGTATATTTACTATTGGAAGATATTGTTTTATGACATGTCAGAAAAAGGAAGACCAACTTAATTACAATGAATAAGCTCTATGTTAGTTGTCAAAATGGGGAAAAAAGAGTGATTAATTGGGCTCTATGAATGGGGGAGCCTACAAGCCCCTAGCATAGGTGGCAGATGGACCCTATACTATATTAAACTGACAGTGTAAAGGCTAGTTTACATCTACATTAGGATTTTCTGTTCAAATTTCATCTTTGTTCCATCCTTAGAGAAAAAAAAATGCAGTTTGAACAGAATTTAGTATTTTTGCTTTTTTCTCCAGTGATTTCAATAGATTAAATAAAAAGGAATGCTTTCAGTTTGATTCCATTCCATTATAGTTCTGTTTTTTTAACTGAATGAACAGTGCTGCAGAGTGCACTGTTAAAAACAAGATGGCATTCAAACAGAAAGCCCTAACACAGATGTGAACAAGCCCTAATGTAATGTAATGAAGCAGCTCCGCTTCGCTATCAGCCGCTAGCAAATTCTTGCAGCCACCAGTCTGATCCTATTGGCTCCTTAATTCATTGGCAGTGACATAACTGCATAGATTACTCAATGGTCCCAGCTGCCGAACCCAGAGGTCAGACAAATTATTAGAAGGAAGGTAATTTTACATACACAACCCACTCTAAACACATCCAACCAGACACAAGGGAATATACACTGAATGGTGTCACAGAACAACATAAAATCAAGTGAACAGGTTTTCTTGGATCATTTTCAGTGAAAATCTACATAAGAATGGGAAAATCAAGCAATCTGATCAACTTCACAGGAGACATAGTCATCGGTGTCACACTGGCTGGGGCTAGCATTTTAAAAACTGCCAACCTTAAGAGGATCTCTTGTGCAATAGTGTTGCAAGTATATTTGTGAGAATGGTGTGATTAAGGAAAAACATCCATCCAAAAGGGATCCTGTAGGAGTAAACAACTCATTGATGAAAGGAGTCAGAAGGGGGGGTGTCAAGAGTCATTCTGACATACACACGGTGCACAGTCAAGCAAATTGCTGCCAACTACAATGTTGGTGCTCTAAGATGTGTGAACGCTAGAGATGAGCGAGCACCAAAATGCTCGGGTGCTCGTTGCTTGAGTCGAACTTTTCGTAATGCTCGAGAGCTCGTTTTGAGTAACGAACCCCATTGAAGTCAATGGGGAACTCAAGTATTTTTGTATGGGACCGATGCTCTGCATAGGTGATGACTTGTGAAACACCAGAAAACATCAGAAAGTCATGGAAAAACCACAGAAACAAATAGGGAAGGGCAGGGGCAGCATGCATGGCTGCATCTGAGGCTCCAAGGTCCCACTATTAAGCCAAAATGGGGGCAAGAGTCTGGCATCACCCACCTAACAATTTACTTGGGACAAACCCTCATTAGCAAGGCACACGCGCTGGCGCATCTTAGCCAAGCACCACACTACCTGCAACCTAGCACAATCACTGCTTGCGGGTGACACCGCTGCCTTTTCTCCTGGGTTACATGCTGGCATTGCAGTCCAACCCCCCCCCCCCCACATGACCCTGCGTCCACAGCGCACACAAAAGTTTCCCTGCGCAGCGTTCAGCTGCCCTCATTCCACACGCTCACTTCATAGTCACACCACCCTCATGTCTATTTATAAGTGTGTATTGGATGAGGAGGAACCGAAGGCACACACTGCAGAGGGTTGGCAGGGCCAGGCAGCAACCCTCTTTGAAAGTGTGGACGATAGCCCACAATGCTGTTGAGAATTGATGATAAATTGATGTACGATCATCATTCCAATCCCGTGCCACCTCCGTCACAAAATTGTCAGGAGCCGCAAACGTGGGCATAAAGGGGATTCAGGTGCCAGCACTTCTACACATCTCCACAATGCAGCAATACTCTGTGTGGGAAGCACATGAGCGGGCCCAGGGTCAGGCTCGGTCCCAGCCTCCACCTTGTGTGACCCAAGGTGCTGCTAGTTACACAGCAATGAGAAATCAATGTGACCCCACACAATTCATTCTGTGTATGTGTCAAATAGCTCAACACCGCAATGGGAAGTGTTTGAGTTCCTTGGGCTCGCCTATGCTGTGGGTGCACAAAGATGGTAGTACACAGGAAGAAATCAAAGTGCCCAAACACGGCAGAGTTTTACCCCTCCAAGGACCTCGGCCTTAGCCCACATTTCTACCCGTCAGTCAGTGTATTTGTGCCAGATAGGTAAAACACCGCGATGAGAAGACTTAGTGCATCCATAGCATAACAGACCCCTGTAACATTCCTGTAGCAAAGGTATAAACAGACCCCAGTAATATTTCTTTAGTAAAAGTATAGGCGGACCCCAGTAACATTTCTGTAGCAAGAGTATAGGCAGACCCCAGTAACATTTCTATAGCAAAAGTATAGGCGAACCCCTCAAACCATTCAGTAGAAACTGCATAGGCGGACGCCAGTAACATTTCTGTATCAAAAGTATAGGCAGACCCCTGTAACATTTCTGTAGCAAGAGTATAGGCGGACTCCAGTAACATTTCTATAGCAAGAGTATAGGCGGACCCCAGTAACATTTCTGTAGCAAGAGTATAGGCGGACACCAGTAACGTTTCTGTAGCAAAAGTATAAGCGGACCCCAGTAACATTTATGTAGCAAAAGAATAGTCAGACCGTGTAACATTTCTGTAGCTAGAGTATAGGGAGACCCCAGTAACATTTCTGTGGCAAAAGTATAGGCAGACCCCAGTAACCTTTCTATAGCAAGAGTATAGGCGAACCCCTGAAACATTGGTGTACCAAGAGCATAGGCGAACACCTGAAAAAATTTGGTTACCAAGAGTGTAGGCGAAGGCCGGAAAAATTAGTTCGATAACAGTATAGGTGAGGGCCAGAAAAATAAGTGTACCAAGACTACAAGTGCACCCCTGAAAAATTGCTCAACCGCGAGGGCAGGTGAAACCCATAAACATTTTTAAAGCTACAGCTCGCTGTTGCTTAATTTGTAAGAGAGCCTGCAGGCAGCCCTGTGAAAATAATGGTTTCTGTTAAAGTATAAATACTTTTGAAACTTTGAAAAATTGTAAAAAACTTTTAAACAGAGCCTCAGAAAAATTGGCAGTTCAGCGTGATGACATGCTGTTTTAGGAGGAGGAGGAGGAGTAATAATATCTGAGAGTGATTGACAAAGCTAGAATTCCAGCGTGTGGGCACGCCACACAGCAGTCGGTGCTCTGGCACCGACGTTGCAGGGTCCTCAGGGTGGCAGCGTCAGTGGTGGACTTGCGGAAATGTGCGCAGACGCGGCGCACCTTGCCGAGCAGGTCAGACAAGTGGAGGTAGTTTTTCAGAAACCGCTGAACCACCAGATTGAAGACGTGGGCCAGGCATGGCACATGTGTGAGGCTGCCGAGCTGCAGAGCCGCCACCAGGTTACGGCCATTGTCACATACGACCATGCACGGTTGGAGGCCCAGCGGTGAAAACCAGAGGTCGGTCTGCTCTGTCAGACCCTGCAGCAGCTCTGGAGCAGTGTGCCTCTTGTCACCTAAGCTGATTAGTTTCAGCACGGCTTGCTGACGCTTGCCCACCCTTTGCTGCCGCGCCGCACGCTACCGATTGCTGGCGACGTGCTCACACTTCTTAATTGAGAGGTAGAGGTGGCAGAGGAGGAGGAGGGTTTGGAGGAGGTGGCATAAAACGCCCCAGATACCAGCACCGAGGTAGAACCCGCTATTCTGGGTGTGAGTAGGACGTGAGCGGTCCCAGGCTCTGACTCGGTCCCAGCCTCCACCAAGTTCACCCAATGTGCTGTCAGGGAGATATAGTGGCCTTGCCCACCACTACTTGTCCAAGTGTCCATGGTTCAGTGGACCTTTCCAGTAACCGCATTGGTGAGGGCACGATTTATGTTGCGATAGACGTGCTAGTGTAGGGCTGGGACGGCACACCGGGAAAAATAGTGAAGACTGGGGACCGAGTAGCATGGGACCACCGCCGCCATAATGTTTTTGAAAGCCTCTGTTTCCACAAGCCTGTACAGCAGCATCTCCTGATTAATTTGGCAATGTGCATGTTTAAAGCTTGTGCATGCGGGTGGGTGGCGGCGTATTTGCGATTTCGCTCCAAGGCTTGTGCTAGCGATAGCTGAACACTGCGCTGAGAGAAATTGCGGATGGAGTGGAGGACAGCGGAGGTGAGGGTGTGAGTGCAGGCCGGGAGGCGCTCGTGCCTGTGTCCTGGGAGGGGGATTGGATCTGTGTGGCAGGTTGGGGCACTGGGGAAGAGGCAGTGGTGTGACCGGAGGCGGTGAATGGCCTTTGTCCCACCTACTGGGGTGCTTGGTCATCATATGCCTGTGCATGCTGGTGGTGGTGAGGCTGGTAGTGGTGGCTACCTGGCTGATCTTGGTCTGGCACAGGTTGCACACCACTGTTCATCGGTTGTCCGCGCTCTCACTTCAAAACATTCACATCTTTGAACACCTAGCCCTTTGCACGGAGGCTTGCCGGGAGGGGGTGCTTTGGGAAACAGTTGGTGGATTATTCGGTCTGGCCCTGCCTCCACCCCTGGCCACTCCACTGCCTCTTCCAACCTGTCCTGCTGCTGCACTTGCTTCCCCCTCTGAAGCTCTGTCCTCAGTAGGCTTAGCAAACTAGGTGGGGTCAGTCACCTCATCGTCCAGCTGCTCTTCCTCCGAATCCTCTGTGCGCTCCTCCCTCGGACTTACAGGTGAGAGAGGAGTTTGTTGTTTTTTTCCCACTTATGGCAGGGACCCGAGAACAGTTCCTGGGAGAATGCCTGCTCAGAATATGTCATTTTCATGGAGTGAGGAGGCTGGGAGGAAGGAAGAGCAGCCAGAGGATTCAGAGTTGCAGTCCCTAAGCCAGGAGTAGTGGACTGCGTAGAAGATTGGGTGGTCAATACATTGCTGGACGCATTTTCTGCCATCCACGACAAGACCTGCTCGCACTGCTCTGTTTGTAATAAAGGTCTACCACACGGACCCGTAAATTGTAATATGAAGCTGGGGAGCCCAGAAACTTGCCTCTCTCCTAATTCCACAGCAGCCGGCTGTAATTCACCACGCCCAGGAACTCGGCCTGTGCCCACACCCTCACTTGGATGCCCGCGTCCGCATTCTTGACCCTTACCCCTACTCCTCATCATGGCGGATTAAGAATAGAGCAGGGCCCAAATAAATTACCCCACTGTACAGCACTGACAACTGTGACTTAATTCACCACACACAGAGACTTGTAGATAGCGGAGGCTCTATGCTGTGACTTGAAAAAATTAACCCACTGTCTTGTGCTGATACCTAGGGGTAATTTACCGCTCACAAAGACTTGTAGATAAGAGAGGCTGTGTGGAGTGGGAGAAGACTCTAAAGCCAGTGGATAGTGCTGGTAACTGCGGCTATCTCAACCCCACCCAGGAAAGGGTATTGTGAGACGCTCTGCACAGCGGCTGAGCTGAAATACTTTGCAGTGGCCCCAGTAATATTACAGTACTGTTTAGCGCTGAGACCTCTGTCTAATGCACTGCAGACACAGAACGGTATAAACGGAGTCGTTCGCAGTAGGCTAGGAAATGTTAGAGTGCAGTTTCACGGTGAGAGCTGGTTGTACGGCACTGCAGCCTGAGAACGCTATTACTGAAAGGCTGGAACAGGCCTATATGTGTAATACAAAAATGATGCACTACTGCTCCCAGCCAGCCAGCCACAACTGTAAAGCAAACAGTCAGATGTAGCCCTTAGAAGGAGCATTGGGGTTCTTGCACAGAGGATCAGGACTGTATAACTTTCCCAATTGAAGTGGCTGTGTCCCTAAACTCTGGGTTATGCACTGCAGACACAAAATGGTATAACTGAAGTCATTTGCAGTAGGCTAGGAAATGTTAGAGTACTGTTTCACGGTGAGAGCTGGTTGTATGGCACTGCAGGCTGAGAACGCTATTACTGAAAGGCTGGGAACAGGCCTAGATGCGTAATACAAAAATTGATGCAATACTGCTCCCAGCCAGCCATAACTGTAAAGCACACGGTCAGATGTAGCCCTAAGAAGGACCATTGGGGTTCTTGTACAGAGGATCAGGAGTCCTGTAAAACTTTCCCTATATAGGCAGCTCTGTCCCAAACTTTGCGTAATACACTGCAGACTGGGAACGCTATAGCTGAAATGGTCTGCACAGCCCTAGATGCTTAAAAAAATGGTGCACTACTGCTCCCAGCCAGCCACAACAGTAATGCACACTATGAGGAGTAGCCCTAAGAAGGACCGTTGGGGTTCTTGACGACAACACTGTCCCTTTATCAGCCGCAGCGCTATCCCTAACCTCTACCAGCATGCGTCTGAGGCGAGCCGCGGGCGGGACCAGTTTAAGTACTGGGCGGTCACCTGGTCGTCCCAGCCACTCACTACTGTGGGGGGGAGGGCTGGCACGTCACAGCAGGAAATGGTAATGCCTTCCCAGCATGTCTATTGGCTAGAAAATGGCGCTAAACATGCAGGGAAGGAAATGCAATTGACTCGAGTACCGCGTGGTGTTCGTCTCAAGTAACGAGCATCTCGAGTACCCTAATACTCGAACGAGCATCAAGCTCGGACAAGTGTGCTCGCTCATCTCTAGTGAACGCACAATTCATCGAGCTTTAGCACAGATCAGCTATAATAGCAGACAACCAGTCAGAGTGCCATTGCTGTCTAAGAGGAACAGATATAAAGGCACCTTCTGGACACCCTTTGAACAATAGAAAAGTTTATAAACCATTATGACTATGCTACAGCTTTATAAAATCAAGGGTGATTGGCTTTCCTCTTTCAGTATCCAATGAATATTCATTGTAGACTGTTTAAAGTTTTTTTTGTTGGTAGCCAGTTACAAATGCATAGAAGTAGTTTCGATTAGGTATCTAGTTATTCTCCACAGCATGCAGTCAGTGTGACCTCTGTTAATGTTTACATTTTTGGAATGTCAATTGAGGAGAGATTTGCTGCAAACTTGCAGATGTGATATGATAACCTTTCAAAAGCCATTCACCAAAACAGTAGCTCCCATTTTACAAATACCCGAGTCTTGTAATTCATTAACAAACTTAAGGATGAATGGAAGATGAAGAATTTTAATACAAGGGAAGAGCACCTCTGTTTTGTAACTCACAAAGGAAATATTGGCGTTCACAGAATTAGAATACCAATAGAGGTGCAGTCGTACCAACAATAGAGCTGATTGCACTGAACCTTGATGGTGGTACATGCAGCACAGTAATGCGTATACATAGTCGAATCACATTATTATGACCATCTCCTACTTTCGACGTTGGCAGCAGGTAGCCCATGAAGAAGGTGACATGTTGTGGGCTGGGTTGGTGGATATATAAGGGGCGATAGGCTGTCTTCAATCATTGTTATGGGTAAAAGGGGCAATTTGTCAGATTTGGAAAAAAGGAATTATTATTGACTTTTGGGCACAGTATTTCTCAAGCAGCACAGCTTGTGATCTGTTCGTGTACTACTGTGGTGAAAGTATATAGTGAGTGGACAAATGGCACCATTGAGAATAACTGATGTGGAAACCCGGAGCACCACGTGCCATTTATGTGAGAGGCGAATGTTGGCTACGAAGGCCGACTGATATGCTTACAGCAGAAAAGCTCACCAAAATGAGCCAAGGGGCTCCCAGGCATTTGTCTAATTCAGCGAACACTACTGTGTATGGGGCTCCGAAGCAGACGGATGGTCACTGCTAAAAAAAAAAAGGATAAGGATTAAATTTGCATCGCAGTATCAGATTTGGAACACTGCTGATTGTCAAAGGTTGCCTTCTCCGAAGAGTCACATTTTCTTCTTCATCCAATCGATGAACACTGGAGTGAGAAACATCAGAGAACAAACACCCTGCAACCATTGATAGAAGAACACAAGTTAGTGGCAGCGTTATGGTCTGGGGAATTTTTTCATGGCATTCTCTGAGCCGCTCATGTATGTGGAAGGCGCTCTGAACTGATTTGCTTATTTATCCATCCGTGCAGATCACATACAGCCAAACATGTTTTTTGTCTTCTCTGGTGTAGATGGGATCTTTCAGTAAGACAATGCGACATATCACAAGGCTTAAAATGTCCAACAGTGGTTGGAAGATCATAATCCAGACTTCCAAGTACTTCACTTGCCCTCTAGTTTCCTTTACTTAACCCAATTGAGCATCTGTGGTGCAACACCCCAGAGGGGTGACCCTGGGCACCTGGCTAACATGAAGAGCTGGGAGGGATAAGTGCTGTCTGATCATGGTGGCACTTTCTAGGCTCTGCTCCCTAAGGGATGACAAGTAGCGAAAGCCAGAGCAGGATCGCAGCCCAGCTTTGACACTCCTTTGGCTGGGAGTGCCAATAAAGAGGATGAGGGGGGTTATAGTAGATATCACTCGTGACACCACCATTCACCGTTATTCTATGCAGCGGAGTAATAAACACAGAGACGTCTGTATAGTACCTCGGGTCCTTAGGAACGGTTAGGACCCGGTCTAACTTTTACTTGAATACTTAAACTTGAACAACAGGTAATAGAGAAACAATTCACTTTCAGAAGAAACAGGCTAAAGCTCAGAGGTAGGGGGGATACACAGGATCTATACAGCCCTATAGTCCACGTTATCTATATGTCACTGGTCCTGGATTGGGGGCACTCTGGAGGAGGAAGGGGGGGTAGAGGTCACTCCACACACACTCTAGCAAAACACTTATTATTCAGGAAGGCTTAGCTAATATACACCCCAGATAGCAGATGCGTGGGTCTCTCAATCAAGAACCTCTGTGCAGTCATCCTAATGCCAGACAGCAGCACAGAAAAAGCCGGTGGTGTGAATGGGTACTTGTTTTCAGAAACTGGGGGTTACTCTCTCTCTCGGTTGCTGGGACTCACTCACTCATCCCATGCGACTCACATGCAGTATGGGCGTCTCTCCTTCTCCTCCATACCAAACACAAGGAAACCAGGGGTGTCTCCCTGCGCCCATGTGGATTCTGCAACAGATGGGGAAAGATGGATGATCCTCAGCTCCTGCAAAGGGAGCCTCTCCTCCTTCTCCATTTTCGACACAAGGAAGCTAAAGGTGCTTCCCTGCATCACTGTGGGTCCTCAACAGCATGGGTAGATGGATGATCATCAACAACCTTTTCCGCTCTCAGGCACTTACATTTATAGCCTCACTTGTACCACATGACATAAGAGAATAGATACAATCAGCAGACAGAGGTGACAGGCAATGATTTGTCGGTGTAGAAACCTTCTTTCCTCTTGACATAGAGGATGCCCCTTTATTACAGTCACAGTCCGGGGTATAAATAGATGATGGGAGAGATCTCTGTATTGTCCCCTGATATATTTATACACAGTTATTAGGTCGCCCATCACTCGTCATTCTTCTAAATTAAAGGGGTTGTCCCGCGCCGAAACGGGTTGTTTTTTTTTCAATAGCCCCCCCGTTCGGCGCGAGACAAACCCGATGCTAGAGAGGCAATCGGTAGGCGCAATAGCTAGCAGAGCAGTTGGTGCCAGCGTGTGGCAGACACAGTGGGAAGCACCACAAAGATTACAGAGAGCTCGGGCATCTGAGTGAGTAAAGCAGCAAGAGCTGCACTAAGTCTACTGCAGGTCTGTAAAGAGGACAAAGGCTGCAAGCATTGTTACAAAAGGCCTTGATCCTTCTGGACGGAGACTAGCTGGGGAACGCATCTGGACAGTGACATAGTGTAAGTGAGGCCAGCCTCAAACATTAGGTGTGCACACCACCATAGACAAGGGTTGTAAATCCACAGGCTATTTGGATAGCTAGATGTCATAACGTGATTTTGGTTGTTCTGCTTATAAATTCAGAGTATAGAATAAAAGTGCATTGCTTGAGTGTACATACTGAGATAAGCATATAGGAACACAATCTCATAGTATTGAGAGGGTATTCTAGAGTTTATAGATGGGATTGTCTATATCCCACATTGATCTTAATAGAATGCTAATCCTACCAAATGGAACTGTGTGATACTTAAAGGGGTTGTCCCGCGGCAGCAAGTGGGTCTATACACTTCTGTATGGCCATATTAATGCACTTTGTAATGTACATTGTGCATTAATTATGAGCCATACAGAAGTTATAAAAAGTTTTTCACTTACCTGCTCCGTTGCTAGCGTCCTCGTTCCCATGGAGCCGACTAATTTTCGCCGTCTGATGGCCAAATTAGCCGCGCTTGCGCAGTCCGGGTCTTCTGCTTTCTTCAATGGGGCCGCTCGTGCAGGATGCCGGCTCCGTGTAGCTCCGCCCCGTCACGTGCCGATTCCAGCCAATCAGGAGGCTGGAATCGGCAATGGACCGCACAGAAGCCCTGCGGTCCACCGAGGGAGAAGATGCCGGCGGCCATCTTCAGCCGGTACGTACGAAGTCACCGGAGCGCGGGGATTCAGGTAAGCGCTGTCCGGTTTTTTCTTTAGGTCCCTGTATCGGGGTTGTCTCGCGCAGAACGGGGGGGGGGTTGAAAAAAAAAAAACCCGTTTCGGCGCGGGACAACCCCTTTAATACGTTTACTTCCTTGTACATCAGGACTGATCACTACTCAGTAGTATTTTTATTGCTCTCACTGTTATTGCTGTTATCTCATATTGTATCCCAGGAGCCTTAAAGGGGTTTTGTCATTAAAAGAAAAAATATCTAAACTTACCTATTCCTTCCCTATCTGTCTCCTTATCACATCTTCTCCTGGTTGAGCTTCTCCAGTGCCCCAGGTCAGCTCACTGCAGGCTGAGCCCTGCTTGTTATGAAGGCTGCTCATCACAAACTCCTTCCTGCTGGGTCAGTGAAGGTCACATCCCTGTTCTGTAGCTTCACTGCCTGGGAAGGAATTGTAATCTATTTCAGACACAGCTGGCATGAGCAATCTTGAAGAAGATAGGCAGTCCTCCTGCTGGCCTGTGAGCTGCGACATAATGTACATTGTCAGACTGCCAACCAAATGTATGTAACCTCACAGGAAGGAGAAGAATTAGGCAGCTGGAGCTGAAGTGAGCCCCGGGACTGCAGGAGACAGGAGAACATGGGGGAGGTGAAGATCTGGTAAGTAGAGTGATGGCGGAGGAATAGATAAGTATAGAATTTTTCTTGTTTAGTGACAGAACCCCTTTAAACATAAGGCCACCTGCACACGAATGGATTTGCACTGTGGAATCCGTGGCGGGAATCCGCACTGTGGATCTGCAGCAATTACCATTTGTTACATGCTAAGGAAAAGCGCTTCTTCTTGCACACAAGTGGATATCAATTGTGATTTCCACTTGCAGAGGAAAAAAATCGCATGTTCTATTTTTGCATCGATTCCAAGCAGACGGCTTCCATTGAAGTCAATGGAAGCTGTCCGACACGAGGCCCTTCTGCAATTGACATTGCAGAAAGGTCACAGATTCCACGTCATCACCTAGTGACGACGTGGGAAAAAGAAACATTTGAAAAAAAAATCTGTACAGTGCATGTTCGAAAGCTTGCCGTCTGGACCATTCGTAGTACAGATAATGAAGAAAGAAGACAGGTATGCAGGGTTTCCGGCTTGGGTCAGAGCCAGATTCCACTGCGGACTCCCGCACGCAAAATCCGGTTCTGCCATTTGCAGGCGGCCTTGCACTTAGTTAGCCATAGCTAGCATTAAGTTAAGCAACTATGTTGTATATGAACAAATGTAATCGCTTATTTACCCCTATACTGTTATTGACCTACATTTCGGTGTTCCTAAATAAACAATAACTTTTTTTAGTGTAATTCCTTTTGCTACATCGTATCCTGAACCGGCATCGCAATATTAACCACACGTAAGATATACATTGATAGTGCTTTGTCTCAAATGTAGTGAAAAACATAGTTTATTAGGATTTTCAGTACAACTGTATTGGAAAAAAAAAACACCCAATGGAATAATACCTTTTTAAGGGAAATTAATGGAAGATGCATGTGTCTGTATACACATACTGTTGCATGTCTGTGGCTGCTTTAAATGGTCATGAGGAAGTCAACGCCAGTAGATGATATGATCCTGGTATATATGGTACATGAAATCCTGCATTTAAAAGCTAATTTTATCACCGTCGGGTCTTCTATTATAAAAGCCTTGACATCACTCTTTCTTGTTCCCTCCTTTCTTCATGTCATTTTGTGCGGCCTCAGGCACTTCTGTCATTATTTCTCAGCTTCATGACCTTGGACACTACTATCTCTTATTTATATCAAAGAATTACATTTATCCGACTGGTAATTAAAATAATCATTAGTTTGTTATGCTAGTGGCAACACATTAGACAAGAGGATGAAATAAGGGCAGCTTGCACCGATGAATTTCTGCAATGCGTTCTTATGATATTCTACAATATTTGATACTAAGATGCCCATGATGAATCCCTTAACTTATCTGGATCAGCACATTTTAGATCAATAATATTTAATGAACTAATAGATAAATTCTAATCTGCAAATATAAATTTAAAGGGATAGTAAGTAACTTAAAAAAATGATATAGTATTAGGGTATTTTCCATTTTATTGATTCTGTCTCATCAAACATACCTCATTTGTCTGAAAGACCAAGGCTCTGCCTCTAGATTTATTCTAAGAGGTGCCCTTTTTGTCTTGCTGTCACATTCGTCCAGTCCTTTTGTGGAAACTGGCCAACACATTGTGGAACAGTGGACAGGTATAGGCTGGATGATGCATAGAATGAAAAAAAAAACTGGGCATGACAGAAATGGAAGTGACACTTAAAGGCTTTTCCTAATCTTCCCCAACTGAAGCTGCCTATTAAGCGTTGCACCCACCCTGAAAAGGGTGACCCCACTTCAGGAATCTCACTAGATTCTCTATATATATGTCTCTAAAGGTAAAATAAAGGAGAGGGGAAATGTGAGGACAGGCAGAAAAGGCAAAAGAATAAGAAGAGGTTAGAGTACAACACCAACCAAATTCTGAAAAGATGAAGTCCGAGGTCAAATGTTCCTTAAAGGAAGGCACAAGCAAAACACTTAGAAGCACCTGGCAGAACACCCCTAACTACTGAGCTTAGCCTGAAGACAACTGTATTACCGGCATCCTCTGTCAAAAGCAGCCTGAATAAATACCCCAAGAAGGATGCTGATAGGAAACAATAGACAGCTCAGCGCTATAGCAAAAGAAAACGTTTCTCCCTTGGAATCCCAGGGAGCCAAATTCCGTTGTGCATCTGCTGGCAGAAGCATGATGTGGTCCAGCACTGATGCCGTGGCATCACACCGGAGCCGTGCAGGTCCTCCTCCCCAGTACAATTAGCATTGTAAATAATACAAGAGGAGCAGGACTCAAAAGCGAGCAAGCAAAGCAATGGGTTCAATAACATTTGCATTTGTGGCCACAGTTTTTATAGAATTGCTTCTTCAGAAAATCATCATAATGGTAGTATAGCAGCCCCTGAACATTGCACAGTTGCCTAATTCAAAACATGAACAAAAGTTTTAAAATTCTATTTTTACGTTTGTGTGCTATTTAGATTATGCGGACATGCAAAGTGGATACATTGCAATACAGTGCAATGCGTAGACTTATTCTCAAGTTGCTTTGTCTTTTTCAAGGAGGCAGTTTTTTGAAGCACATACCTTCTCTCACTACTGCATTTGCAGTGGAGACCAAGCATATCCTGTTCACCTTAAAGGGGTTGTCCCACGAAAGCAAGTGGGGTTATACACTTCTGTATGGCCATATTAATGCACTTTGTAATATACATCGTGCATTAAATATGAGCCATACAGAAGTTATTCACTTACCTGCTCCGTTGCTAGCGTCCACGTCTCCATGGCTCCGTCTAATTCTGATGTCTTCTGGCGTTTTTAGACACGCTTGCGCTGTGCGGTCTTCTGCCTGGTGAATGGGGCCGCTCGTGCCGGAGAGCTGATCACCGCGTCGTCATTGTAGCTCCGCCTCCGTCACGTGGTGCCGATCAGCCAATGAGGTGGCTGTATCGGCAGTGGAACGCGGAAGACAGAAGAAGAAACTCCACGGTGCACCATGGGAAGACCCGCGGTACACCGTGGGAGAAGACCAGCGGTGCCATCTTTAAAAGAAGAAACGAAGAAGCTGCAGAACGCTGATGCAGGTAAGTGCAATGTGCTTTTTAAAAACTAACACATGCTTTCTTTTTCACAGGGCAGAATGCAGGGGTCCATTTAAAAAAAAAAAAAACGCTTTCACCGCGAGACAACCCCTTTAACTAAGATCTCATGTGCACAGTTATTCTAAGTGCCGCAGTGCACAACTGCCTTATGTCTCCTTAGTGTACAACCCATAGACTCTGTGTGCCATAGTGTGGTACCCATGCAAATGCTCAGAATTGTGCTCTTGATCTTGGGGGTTAATACTTTCATAATGCAGCATGTCTTGGAGTCACATTTTTCTGCTCAATGCAAAACTGGAGCTCACAGAAGTTCAAAATTTGCCCATAGATTTCTATGGCCACCAAATTTGGAATCTATATGACAAACACAGTCATGTAACTGGGGCCGGAACTCTTCTCCAGATAAACATGAGTAGGACCAGAAACTTGACATTTGGTTTATGGTAGACGTGTGATTGGTTGTTCATCAGTATACAGCACATGTGTCATGCTCCTCCATATGGCAATTTGCCTCTTTGCATGCTACTGGATGTGGTGTTTATACCTGCCGTTGTATTTTGTAGCAGTATACCAGTAAGTTTGGCACTTCCTGTGATTTGTTTCCCTTGGTTTATCTGCCAAATTGTTGCAAGACTGTAAGGTTGCGTCTATATGAGATTATCACAGTCACATTTTTGAGTCCATATTAAGGACTGATGTCCCGAGCACGAGTCTACTAACCTAAACTCACGATGCTATGAGCTCAGGACAGTAGATCCACATTTAGGCCAGGACTCTTATTCAAAATGTGTTTGTAATATTCTCATGTGAAAGTGGCTGAAGGCTGGTTTCACACTGGCGACAAAATCACACGATTTTCTTGCAATGTGACAGCACTACAAATAAGGGAGATAGAATAAAACCTCTACAGTGCCACCTATTGGAAGGCACCGTTCCTTCAAGCCAAAGTCAGCCTTTTTATACACGCCTTGTAACAATGACTGAAAATTAAAAGCAAAGCCAGACTCCATGTACATACAGCTGTTTCAGGGTTTTTGCCCTTCATCAGTGTACAGTAGAAATCTGGCTTTGCTAGTGAGAGGCCTTGGACGGGGGGGGGGTCAGAAACGCTATCTTTTCTCCTTAGGGATACCACCTTGATGGTGAATGAGGAGACTCAAATGGCCATGCATGCTCCTCTGGGTAATATGCAAATAAGGGAGATGGAATAAAACCTCTACAGTGCCACCTATTGGAAGGCTGCATTCCTTCAAGCCAAAGTCAGACTTTTTATACAAGCCATGTAACAATGACTGGAAATTAAAAGCATTGATGATAATGAAGGGCAAATCCCTGAAACAGCTGTATGTACATGGAGTCTGGCTTTGCTTTTAATTTCCAGTCATTGTTACAAGGCTTGTATAAAAAGTCTGACTTTGGCTTGAAGGAATGCTGCCTTCCAATAGGTGGTGCTGTGGAGGTATTAGTCTATCTCCCATATTTGCATATTACCTAGAGCAGCGTGCATGGCCATGTGAGTCTCCTCACTCACCATCTAGGTGCTCTCCCTAAGGAGAAAAGATAGCGTTTCTGAGCACTACAAATCACATGCTTTCCAATGGGTTCCTTCACATTAGCAATGTTTTGTAGCCTGCTATATCTTGAGACAAGAAAAAAAAGGTTGCTGAATATTGCCATGATTCCCTATGGAGCCTTCCTTGGTCTTTCATTGCACAAAAGCATTTTCGTGCAATGCGATGCAACTTTTACAGTAGGATGTCCTACATTTTCCCTTAAAATAAGCCCTAGCTGCATGAAAAAAAAAAACCAAATAAATCCCCTAAGAGGCACTGTCCGGCTCAGTCGCACGTTTTTTTCTGCATCTCTGGTACTTGTTGGAAGTCCTCTGGCAGAGCTTCCTGGTGACGGCTTTGAAAAACCCCACCTCCAGGAAGCACTGGCTCTGATTGGTTTTCGAGCGTCGCGGCTCAGCCAATCAGAGCCAGTGCTCGATGAACCAATCACAACCATTCATTGAATTCAATTGGCTCTGATTGGCTGAGCTGCGGTGCTCCAGAACCAATTAAAGGCAGTGCTTCCTCTTGACCAGGAAGCCTTGCCTGAAGACAAGTGCCGGGGACCTGGCAAAAGAGCACTACAAAGTTGCGCGACTCTGTAGCAAAAAAAATTGCGAAAACACAGCGATATCTCGCGGTGATATCACTGTTGCCTTTGTGAAAAAGGCCTAAAGCTTTATTCATATGTTGCCGTTATGTCACAATTTTTATGTACATACTTCAGAGGATAAAAAAAACGCAGAAATGGGACATGACCCTGTGGTGTGGATAAACCCTAAGTTTAGGTTACCAGTAGAGATGACCGAGCATACTCGCTAAGGACAATTACTCGAGCGAGTATTGTCCTTAGCGAGTACCTGCCCGCTCGAAAGAAAAGATTTGGGTGCCGGCGCGGGTGACGGGTGAGTTGCGGGAGTGAGCGGGGGCGAGAGAGGGAGAGATCTCCCTTCCGTTCACCCCTGCTCTCCCCTGCCGCTCCCCGCCCCCCGACGGCACCCGAATCATTACTTCCGTGCGGGCAGGTACTCGCTAAGGACAATGCTCGCTCAAGTAATTGTCCTTAGCGAGTATGCTCGCTCATTTCTAGTTACCAGGTTTGGCATCTGAAAATTGTCATTGTCATTGAAGATTATATTTCTTTTGAGCTTTACCTTCACTCCATTCATGTGTAAGATATTAGTAGTTGTGAAGCTTTCTGACATATTTCATGTGCAAACCCCATCCTTTTTTTCCCAAAAGCAATTAATCAAGGTTGCTATTACACCTTTTAAACTCCTCTTGGCTTGATCACTTCCATGTGTGAATTGCTATTAAAAACTATTACATAGGCTAGAGAAAAATATGTCTGTCATCAAGTGCAATACTTTCAGAAAATAAGATGAGATGCAATTAAAACAGTAGGTAATAATAGAACTTAACGTGTTTTCTTAATTGCAAATTTTAATACTAATGAAACCATAGAAAAAATGTGGTTTGAAATGGATGAATTGGTAATTTTAATAAAGGATTTAAAGGGGTTCTTGAAGAGTAGAAAAATGTGTCGGAAAGAGCTGAATACACGACATGGAAGAATTCAGTAGATAAACACCTTAAAGGAACACCAAACCTAGAACTGAATGATTGGTCTTGTTTATATAGCACATCCTACAGACCTTAATTAGCATGAGATTGGGCAATGTTCAAGCCAAGTCATCCCCTTGAACTCTCTTATGCTTCTTAAACCATTACTGAACAGTTTTTGCAGTGTGGCAGGGCTCGTTATCATGATGAAAGAGACTAGTGCCATTATGAAATACAACTGGGAAGAAGAGGTGTGTTTCATCTCCAACAATATTTTGTAAATGGTATGTGTGTCAAAGTGACATCCATATGGATGCCAGGACCCAATACTTGCCATCAGAACATTGTCCAGAGCCTCACACTTCCCATAGCATATACTAGTGTCATCTCTTTCACAGGTAACCGAAACACATGCATCCAACCATCTCAATGAAAGGAAAATATGACTTATCAGACCGGGCTACTCCATGATCTAGGTCTCATGCGCATGTGCCCATTGTACTTTTTATAGTAGACAGGGGTCAGCATGGGCCCTCTGACTGGTTATGTAGCCCCATACAGAGCAAGCAATTATGTCCTTTGTGTTCTGTCTCCTTTCTACAAAAGATTTTGGGGGATATGTC
Source organism: Eleutherodactylus coqui (assembly GCF_035609145.1). Lineage (NCBI taxonomy): Eukaryota > Metazoa > Chordata > Amphibia > Anura > Eleutherodactylidae > Eleutherodactylus > Eleutherodactylus coqui. The sequence goes on along the minus strand of NC_089843.1, from coordinate 75,942,438 downwards.
AAAGGCAAAAGAAAATTCAATGATGCTATCAGATGCTTACAAGATGAAAATGCTGAATTAGTTAAGAATGATGTTTAGAAGGCCGAACTTTTAAATTCCTGTTTTGTATCTATTTTCTCTCAGAAAGTAGATGGAACATCAACTGATCTTCCCTGTGCTATTGGGAGAATAAAAGAATGCAGGCTTTCTGTAAGCAGAGAGATGGTGAGGGAACACTTAGCTAACTTAAATGAATTCAAGTCTCAAGGTCCAGATGAATTACATCCTAGGATACTAAAGGAAGCAGCAGAGATAATTGCTGAACCACTCGCCATAATCTTTGAAAATTCCTGGAGAACAGAAGTCCCAAAAGATTGGAAAAGGGCAAATGTTGTCCCTATCTTTAAAAAAGGAAAGAAGGTGGATCCAGGAAACTACAAGCCTGTGAGGCTGACTTCTATACCAGGAAAGATCTTTGAACAAATTATTAAACAGCATGCATGCAAGTACTTGGATGGAAATGGAGTGATTAACCAGAGCCAGCATGGGTTTGTAACAAACAAGTCATGTCAGACTAATCTAATTTCCTTCTATGATAGTATCACTGACTGGGTTGATCATAGAAATGTGGTGGATATAGTTTATCTTGACCTTAGTAAAGCATTTGACAAAGTATCTCATACTATACTTATTGAAAAAATGACCAAATATGGGGTTGACAAGGCAACTGTTAGGTGGATTCAGAACTGGCTGAGTGATCGTACTCAAAGAGTGGTCATAAATGGCTGCACATCCAAGTGGAAGAATGTATCAAGTGAGGTACCACAGGGCTCTGTCCTAGGCACAGTGGTGTTCAACAATTTATAAATGATCTGGAGAAGGGACTGGATGGGGAACTGATCAAATTTGCTGATGACACAAACCTAGGAGGGATAGCAAACAATAGGGAAGAGAGAATATTCAAAAAGATCTAGACAAGCTTGCACAGTGGGCAGTGACTAACAGAATAGAATTTAACAAGGAGAAATACAAAATCCTACATCTGGGTAAGAAAAATGAAGAAAGCACATACAGAATGGGAGGAATTGGGCTAAGCAGCACATGTGAAAAAGAATTGGGTATACTAATAGACCATAGACTGAACATGGGTCAACAATGTGATGCAGCAGCCAAAAAGGCAAACACAATTCTGGTATGTATTAAGAGAAGCATAGAGTCTAGATCATGTGAGGTAATTATCCCCCTCTACTCTTCCTTAGTCAGACCTCATCTGGATTACTGTGTCAAGTTCTGGGCACCCCACTTTAAAAAAGAAATAGACAAACTGGAGCAAGTTCAGAGAAGAGTTACCAAGATGGTAAGCGGTCCACAAATCATGTCCTATGAAGAATGGTTAAAAGATCTGTGAATGTTTAGCTTGCAAAAAAGAAGGCTGAAAGGAGACTTAATAGCAGTCTACAAATATCTGAGGGGTTGTCACACTGCAGAGGGATCAGCCCTATTCTCATTTGCACAAGTAAAGGCTAGAAGCAATGGGATGAAACTGAAAGGAAGGAGACTAGAGATGAGCGAGCACCAAAATGCTCGGGTGCTCGTTACTCGAGATGAAATTTTCGCGATGCTCGAGGGTTCGTTTCGAGTAACGAACCCCATTGAAGTCAATGGGCGACCCGAGCATTTTTGTATATCGCCGATGCTCGCTAAGGTTTTCGTTTGTGAAAATCTGGGCAATTCAAGAAAGTGATGGGAACGACACAGCAACGGATAGGGCAGGCGAGGGGCTACATGTTGGGCTGCATCTCAAGTTCCCAGGTCCCACTATTAAGCCACAATAGCGGCAAGAGTGGGCCCCCCCCTCTTAACAACTTTTACTTCTGAAAAGCCCTCATTAGCAATGCATACCTTAGCTAAGCACCACACTACCTCCAACAAAGCACAATCACTGCCTGCATGACACTCCGCTGCCACTTCTCCTGGGTTACATGCTGCCCAACCCCAACCCCCCCCTGCACGACCCAGTGTCCACAGCGCACACCAAACTGTCCCTGCCCAGCCTTCAGCTGCCCTCATGCCACGCCACCCTCATGTCTATTTATAAGTGCGTCTGTCAGAGGAACCGCAGGCACACACTGCAGGGGGTTGGCATGGCTAGGCAGCGACCCTCTTTAAAAGGGGCGGGGCGATAGTCTACAATGCTGTACAGAAGCAATGAGAAATCCAATCCTGTGCCACCTCCATCTGGAGCTGCACACGTGGGCATAGCAATGGGGAACCCATGTGCCACACACTATTCATTCTGTCAAGGTGTCTGCATGCCCCAGTCAGACCGCAGTTTTTTATAAATAGTCACAGGCAGGCACAACTCCGCAATGGGAATTCCGTGTGCACCCACAGCATGGGTGGCTCCCTGGAACCCACCGGCTGTACATTAATGTATCCCATTGCAGTGCCCATCACAGCTGAGGTAACGTCCGATTAAATGCAGGTGGGCTTCGGCCCACACTGCATGCCCCAGTCAGACCGGGGTTCTTTAGAAGTGGACAGATGCATTTACAACTCCCTGTGGACCCACAGCATGGGTGGCTCCCTGGAACCCACTGGCGGTACATAAATATATCCCATTGCATTGCCCATCACAGCTGAGGTAATAATGTCATGTTTAATGCAGGTGGGCTTCGGCCCACACTGCATGCCCCAGTCAGACTGGGGTTCTTTACAAGTGGACACATGTAGTTACAACTCCGTGTGGACCGACAGCATGGGTGGGTGCCAGGAAGCCACCGGCGGTACATAAATATATCCCATTGCATTGCCCATCACAGCTGAAGTAATAATGTCATGTTTAATGCAGGTGGGCTTCGGCCCACACTGCATGCCCCAGTCAGACCGGGGTTCTTTAGAAGTGGACAGATGCATTTACAACTCCCTGTGGACCCACAGCATGGGTGGCTCCCTGGAACCCACCGGCGGTACATAAATATATCCCATTGCAGTGCCCAACACAGCTGATGTTACGTCAGCTGTAATGCAGGTGGGCAAAAAATTAATTGGATTACACTGTAGGCGAGGGCCCCAAAAAATTGGTGTACCAACAGTACTAATGTACCTGAGAAAAATTGCCCATGCCCAACCAAGAGGGCAGGTGAAACCCAATAATCGCTTTGGTTAATGTGGCTTAATTGGTAACTAGGCCTGGAGGCAGCCCAGTAAAAATAAAAATTGGTTGAGGTGAAAGTTTCAACGCTTTAATGAGCACTGAAACGTATAAAAATTGTTTAGAAAAATTATATGACTGAGCCTTGCGGGCCTAAGAAAAATTGCCCGTTCGGCGTGATTATGTGAGGTTTCAGGAGAAGGAGCAGGCGGAGGAGGAGGAATATTATACACAGATTGATGAAGCTAAAAGGTCCACGTTTTGGATGGTGATAGAGAACGATGCTTCCATCCGCGGGTGCAGCCTACATATTGTTTAAGTACCGCTGCTGTCCGCTGGTGGGGAAGAGAAGTCTGGGGAAATCCAGGCTTTGTTCATCTTGATGAGTGTAAGCCTGTCGGCACTGTCGGTTGACAGGTGGGTACGCTTATCCGTGATGATTCCCCCAGCCACACTAAACACACTCTCTGACAAGACACTAGCCGCAGGACAAGCAAGCACCTCGAGGGCATACAGCGCGAGTTCAGGCCACGTGTCCAGCTTCAACACCCAGTAGTTGTAGGCGTCACCGAGGATGGTCGTGCGATTGGCTACGTACTCCCTCACCATCCTTTTACAGTGCTCCCGCCAACTCAGCCTTGACTGGGGACAGGTGACACAGTCTTGCTGGGGAGCCATAAAGCTGTCAAAGGGTTTAGAGAGTGTTCCCCTGCCTGCGCTGTACATGCTTCCTGATCTCTGCGCCTCCCCTGCTACCTGGCCCTCGGAACTGCGCCTTCTGCCACTAGCGCTGTCGGATGGGAATTTTACCATCAGCTTGTCCGCCAGGGTCCTGTGGTATAGCAACACTCTCGAACCCCTTTCCTCTTCGGGAATGAGAGTGGAAAGGCTCTCCTTATACCGTGGGTCGAGCAGTGTGTACACCCAGTAATCCGTAGTGGCCAGAATGCGTGTAACGCGAGGGTCACGAGAAAGGCATCCTAACATGAAGTCAGCCATGTGTGCCAGGGTACCTGTACGCAACACATGGCTGTCCTCACTCGGAAGATCACTTTCAGGATCCTCCTCCTCCTCCTCCTCCTCCTCTGGCCATACACGCTGAAAGGATGACAGGCAAGCTGCATCTGTACCCTCAGCAGTGGGCCAAGCTGTCTCTTCCCCCTTCTCCTCATGCTCCTCCCCCTCCTCCTCCTCCTCCTCCTCCTCTGGCCATAGACGCTGAAAGGATGACAGGCAAGCAGCATCTGTCCCCTCAGCAGTGGGCCAAGCTGTCTCTTCCCCCTCCTCCTCATGCTCCTCCCCCTCCTCCTCAACGCGCTGAGATATAGACATGAGGTTGCTCTGACTATCCAGCGACATACTGTCTTCCCCCGCCTCCGTTTCCGATTCCAAAGCGTCTGCCTTTATGCTTTGCAGGGAACTTCTCAAGAGGCATAGCAGAGGAATGGTGACGCTAATGATTGCAGCATCCCCGCTCACCATCTGGGTAGACTCCTCAAAGTTTCCAAGGACCTGGCAGATGTTTGCCAACCAGGCTCACTCTTCTGTAAATAATTGAGGAGGCTGACTCCTACTACGCTGCCCATGTTGGAGTTGGTATTCCACAATAGCTCTACGCTGCTCATAGAGCCTGGCCAACATGTGGAGCGTAGAGTTCCACTGTGTGGGCACGTCGCACAGCAATCGGTGCACTGGCAGATGAAACCGATGTTGCAGTGTCCGCAGGGTGGCAGCGTGCGTGTGGGACTTGCGGAAATGTGCGCAGAGCCGGCGCACCTTTCCGAGCAGGTATGACAAGTGGGGGTAGCTTTTCAGAAAGCGCTGAACCACCAAATTAAAGACATGGGCCAGGCATGGCTCGTGCGTGATGCTGCCGAGCTGCAGAGCCGCCACCAGGTTACGGCCGTTGTCACACACGACCATGCCCGGTTGGAGGCTCAGCGGCGCAAGCCAGCGGTCGGTCTGCTCTGTCAGACCCTGCAGCAGTTCGTGGGCCGTCTGACTTTTCTCTCCTAAGCTGAGTAGTTTCAGCACGGCCTGCTGACGCTTGCCCACCGCTGTGCTGCCACGCCGCGTGACACCGACTGCTGGCGACGTGCTGCTGCTGACACATCTTGATTGCGAGACAGAGGTTGCGTAGGAGGAGGAGGAGGAGGAGGAGGGTGATTTAGTGGAGGAAGCATACACCGCCGCAGATACCACCTCCGAGCTGGGGCACGCAATTCCGGGGGTGGGTAGGACGTGAGCGGTCCCAGGCTCTGACTCTGTCCCAGCCTCCACTAAATTCACCCAATGTGCCGTCAGGGAGATATAGTGGCCCTGCCTGCCTGTGCTTGTCCACGTGTCTGTTGTTAAGTGGACCTTGGCAGTAACCGCGTTGGTGAGGGCGCGTACAATGTTGCGGGAGACGTGGTCGTGCAGGCCTGGGATGGCACATCGGGAAAAGTAATGGCGACTGGGAACCGAGTAGCGCGGGGCCGCCGCCGCCATCATGCTTTTGAAAGCCTCCGTTTCCACAAGCCTATACGGCAGCATCTCCAGGCTGATCAATTTGGCAATGTGCACGTTTAACGCTTGAGCGTGCGGGTGCGTGGCGGCATACTTGCGCTCGCGCTCAAACAGTGGCGCTAGCGATGTCTGGACGCTGCGCTGAGAGACATTGCTGGATGGGGCCGAGGACAGCGGAGGTGAGGTTGTGGGTGCTGGCCAGGAGACGGTAGTGCCTGTGTCCTCAGAGGGGGGTTGGATCTCAGTGGCAGGTTGGGGCACAGGGGGAGAGGCAGTGGTGCAAACCGGAGGCGGTGAACGGCCTTCGTCCCACCTTGTGGGGTGCTTGGCCATCATATGCCTGCGCATGCTGGTGGTGGTGCCTCCCCAGGTGATCTTGGCGCGACAAAGGTTGCACACCACTGTTCGTCGGTCGTCAGGCGTCTCTGTGAAGAACTGCCACACTGTAGAGCACCTTGACCTCTGCAGGGTGGCATGGCGCGAGGGGGCGCTTTGGGAAACAGTTGGTGGATTATTCGGTCTGGCCCTGCCTCTACCCCTGGCCACCGCACTGGCTCGGCCTGTGCCCACACCCTGACTTGGGCCTCCGCGTCCTCGGCCGCGTCCACGTCCTCTAGGCCTACCCCTACCCCTCAGCATGCTGTATTACCAGTAATGCAGAAACAGAACGCTATAATTAAATGTGCCGCTTATTGGCCTGTGGTTGGAGGCTGACCGCTTACGGAACGCCAGGAAATAATTTGGCGCAAGCCTGCTGTAACACTTAGCTGGCTGCGAATGATTTTGTAGAACTACTACACCCAGCACACACAGACCCAGAACACTGAGCACAGTGACAGGCAGGCCAAATAGATTTTTTGCCCAATATTTTTTAGAAAAGGCCCACTGCCTATATTCAATCAATAATATGTCTTCTGTCCCTGCCTCCACACTTCTGTCCCTGGAGTGTTTCACAGAACTGCAGAGTGTTGAACTGTTAACTGCAACACAGCGGTGATTTCAGAGCCCAGACAGAGCCAGGAAATAATTTGGCGCAAGCCTGCTGTAACACTTAGCTGGCTGCGAATGATTTTGTAGAACTACTACACCCAGCACACACAGACCCAGAACACTGAGCATAGTGACAGGCAGGCCAAATAGATTTTTTGCCCAATATTTTTTAGAAAAGGCCCACTGCCTACATTCAATCAATAATATGTCTTCTGTCCATGCCTCCACACTTCTGTCCCTGGAGTGTGTCACAGAACTGCAGAGTGTTGCACTGTTAACTGCAACACAGCGGTGATTTCAGAGCCCAGACAGAGCCAGGAAATAATTTGGCGCAAGCCTGCTGTAACACTTAGCTGGCTGCGAATGATTTTGTAGAACTACTACACCCAGCACACACAGACCCAGATCACTGAGCACAGTGACAGGCTGGCCAAATAGATTTTTTGCCCAATATTTTTTAGAAAAGGCCCACTGCCTATATTCAATCAATAATATGTCTTCTGTCCCTGCCTCCACACTTCTGTCCCTGGAGTGTGTCACAGAACTGCAGAGTGTTGCGCTGTTAACTGCAACACAGCGGTGATTTCAGAGCCCAGACAGAGCCAGCAAATAATTTGGCGCAAGCCTGCTGTAACACTTAGCTGGCTGCGAATGATTTTGTAGAACTACTACACCCAGCACACACAGACCCAGAACACTGAGCACAGTGACAGGCAGGCCAAATAGATTTTTTGCCCAATATTTTTTAGAAAAGGCCCACTGCCTATATTCAATCAATAATATGTCTTCTGTCCCTGCCTCCACACTTCTGTCCCTGGAGTGTGTCACAGAACTGCAGAGTGTTGCACTGTTAACTGCAACACAGCGGTGATTTCAGAGCCCAGACAGAGCCAGGAAATAATTTGGCGCAAGCCTGCTGTAACACTTAGCTGGCTGCATATGATTTTGTAGAACTACTACACCCAGCACACACAGACCCAGAACACTGAGCACAGTGACAGGCAGGCCAAATAGAATTTTTGCCCAATATTTTTTAGAAAAGGCCCACTGCCTATATTCAATCAATAATATGTCTTGTGTCCCTGCCTCCACACTTCTGTCCCTGGAGTGTGTCACAGAACTGCAGAGTGTTGCACTGTTAACTGCAACACAGCGGTGATTTCAGAGCCCAGACAGAGCCAGGAAATAATTTGGCGCAAGCCTGCTGTAACACTTAGCTGGCTGCGTATGATTTTGTAGAACTACTACACCCAGCACACACAGACCCAGAACACTGAGCACAGTGACAGGCAGGCCAAATAGATTTTTTGCCCAATATTTTTTAGAAAAGGCCCACTGCCTATATTCAATCAATAATATTTCTTCTGTCCCTGCCTCCACACTTCTGTCCCTGGAGTATTACTGCAGGGCGCAATGCTCTGCACGGCCGATATACCAAAAAAAAAAAAAAGTGCAACACTGCAAAAAGCAGCCTCCACACTACTGCACACGGTTAGATGTGGCCCTAAGAAGGACCGTTGGGGTTCTTGAAGCCTACAATAACTCCTAACGCTCTCCCTGCCTGAGCACTTCTGTCCCTGGAGTATTACTGCAGGGCGCAATGCTCTGCACGGCCGATATACCAAAAAAAAAAAAAAATGTGCAACACTGCAAAAAGCAGCCTCCACACTACTGCACACGGTTAGATGTGGCTCTAAGAAGGACCGTTGGGGTTCTTGAAGCCTACAATAACTCCTAACACTCTCCCTATAGCAGCTCCAACACGATAGCACTTTCCCTCAGCTATGTCAGAATGCATCTGTGGCGAACCGCGGGAGGGGCCGATTTTTATACTCGGGTGACACCTGATCTCGCCAGCCACTCACTGCAGGGGGGTGGTATAGGGCTTGAACGTCGCAGGGGGAAGTTGTAATGCCTTCCCTGTCTTTCAATTGGCCAGAAAAGCGCGCTAACGTCTCAGAGATGAAAGTGAAAGTAACCCGAACATCGCGTGGTGCTCGTTACGAGTAACGAGCATCTCGAACACGCTAATACTCGAACGAGTATCAAGCTCGGACGAGTTCGTTCACTCATCTCTAGAGGAGACACAAATTAGATATTAGAAAAAACTTTCTAACAGTGAGGGTGCAGAGGGATCAGCCCTATTCTCATTTGTACAAGGGAAGACTAGAGGCAATAGGATGAAACTGAAAGGGAGGAGACAGATTAGATATTAGAAAACATTTCTGACCATGCGGGTGATCAATGAGTGGAACAGGTTACCACGGGAGGTGGTGAGTTCTTCTTCAATGGAAGTGTTCAAACAAAGACTGGACAGATATCTCTCTAGGATGATTTAGTAAATCCTGCACTGAGCAGTGGGTTGCACCCGATGACCCTGGAGGTCCCTTCCAACTCTACTATTCTATGATTCGGCAATTCACCTGCTCAGCAGATTGTAATACAATATATCTTCTATGGGGTATAAAGATATATACACAAACAATGGGGTATTTTTGTTGTAAATTATAGTTTTCCATATACATTATAGTCAATCTAATGGGCTACATCCCTCTTTTACGAATATCCGCTAATTTTTAGAAAGGTAGTAACAAGGGTAGTAGCTAGAGATGAGCGAGCATACTCGTCCGAGCTTGATGCTCGTTCGAGTATTAGGGTGCTCGAGATGGTCGTTACTCGAGACGAGCACCACGCGGTACTCGTCTCGATTAAACGAGCACTGACTATTGAATTCAATGGAGCCGGCAATACAGCCAGCTCCATTGAAAGCAATGGGCTGCCGGCGAGCGCGGGATGAATTTTCGGGAAGGGCTTAAAAATATAAGGCCTTCCCTGAAATTCATCCAGAAATGTGTAAAAACAAAAAAAAAATATATACTCACCCGGTCCCGGCAGACGGAGTTCAGCCACGGCCGGCAGCAGTTCTCCTGAACTGCTCTGAGTAGTATTCAGCAGCCGGGGATTTAAAATCCCCGCCTGCTGAATGAGCTGCCTCTGATTGGTCACAGCCTGACCAATCAGAGGCAGCTCTCACTCACACCCATTCATGAATTCATGAATGACAGCTGAGAGCTGCCCCTGATTGGTCCCTGCGCTGAGCCAATCAGAGGCAGCACTCACTCACCCATTCATGAATTCATTAAATTCAATGGGCTAACATCGTTCTTCTCTGCCACAGCTGTTACAGCTGTGGCAGAGGAGAACGATCTTTATGCTGACAGTGCGGGGGGGGGGGGGGTCTCACTCTTGCCGCTATTGTGTCTGAATAGTGGGACCTGGGAACCTGAAATGCAGCCAAGCATGTTGCCCCTTGCCTCCCCTATCCGTTTCTGTGTCGTTTTCAGCACTTTCTTGGGTTTTGCAGATTTTCACCAATGAAAACCTTAGTGAGCATCGGCGATATACAAAAATGCTCGAGTCGCCCATTGACTTCAATGGGGTTCATTAGTCGAAACGAACTCTCGAGCATCACTGAAAGTTCGACTCGAGTAACGAGCACTCGAGCATTTTGGTGCTCGCTCATCTCTAGTAGTAGCACTTTCCCACATGGCTATGGATATGATGCAGTGTTCGCAAGCAACATCATCAATGCCTCCAAAAAAATTACAATAGTAAAGTACTGAGCAGCACACACTAAAGGTGGAGTCGCAATAATCTTCCAGATGTACACAGTGCAACGTTTTGGGTACAAACCGATGCTTGGGGGCCAAAGGTTCATTCAAGTAATGATCTTTGGTCCCCAGGCACTGGCTTCCTCTATTTGCTCCCAAAATGTCGTACTGTGTGCATCTGGAAGTGCTTTAAAAAAATCATCCTAGATTATTGCAACTCTACCATTAGTAAGTGCTGTCCAATTCTCTACTATTGTCTACTTTTAGAAACGCATCAACGCTGGTGCGAAAAGACCAAAAGTTGCAAATTATGGTGTGCATCATAATTTTCAACTTTTGTGCCCCAGAAATCTGGCATCCAAATCTTAATACATATGTCCCTATGTATTTGAACTGAAAAACTTTGAAGACTGCGATGTGCTGTTGCATTCTAGTTAAGGGATCTCAGTAATTATATGTAAATGGGAAGACATGGGCAATTACATAACTAGAGCTAAACTAGTCACAACCTTAGATTTGTTTATTCAAGTGAAGATGTGAAGAAGTAGATCATTACAGAAAGGTGGATGAACTTTGTTTTATGCACAGACATTCCAAACATACTTTATTACTGTTTCTATCGACTTTTCAATGTTCACCTCCAATACATTTTTCTCTTTCAGCTTAATTTTACAGCTGAAGTTTACATAAAATTCTATGAAACTTTCTAAGCACATTTAAAGAGAACCTCACACCCTTTTGTTTTTTGTGAACACTAAAAACCGATTTCCTTCAACCAACATTATCACCCCCATCAGTCACTTCAGACTGATTTCACTCATGTTAAATTATTATCATGACTGTGTAATGGTGGCCCTACCACAGGTTGTAGACTGAATTGACAGGACCGGAAGTAACTATAGTGTGGTAGAAGAATCAACAGAACGTCATAGATAGAAGGTGCATTAACCAAATGTTCTTCACTTGTAATCTTTTGCAGCATAATAGGTACAGTCTTTAGAGCAGTCTGGTGGTCAAAACTACTCTCAGCTAGCTTCAAAGACACTACTTGTGGAGCAGACTCTAACTTCGGTCACTGGTATCAGGTTGGCAGATGGAACTTTCAGTCCATTCACTCAGGCTTCAAGTGAGGTCTGCTTGTTCTGCAGCTAGATCCTCTTCATGGGAGTCTTGTTTTGCACAATTGATTTTTGCCTCTGATATTTGAAAACAGTTTACTTAAATTCAACTTACAAATAAGTGTCCAGGCTCAACCCCCATTCAAAGTCACAATAACAGTTCACTCCTAGACAGTAAAGCCTTAGGTAAATTTCTACTGTCTGTGTAACTAGTATTTGGATCCTCACTAATGCACAGGAGGCCTGTTGACTAACTCACAAGTTTCTGATGGTGTGCACACTCCCAGATTTTACTGAGGATGGCCTCACTTACAACCCAATGTGGAGTTGTTTTTGAACATCCTCCTGGAGGCTGCAGGCTTAGTGTTAAATCCCTCTGTTCTGCAGATCATCACATTCTTGTAGCAAGTCCTCTGTATCTCCAAGCAATCCCTAGTTCTGCATTTCAGGGGTTCCAGTGTCCTTTTAGCAGCTCCTGCTTGATTAACTAGTTCTTGCTTTCTCTCCTGCAGAGTATTGCGCGAAACTCAGTGGAGCACCCACAGCACATCTGCAACACCTGCTGCACCTATGCTCTTTTACTGTGCCACAGCACTCTCTTCTTTTTATAGGGCTATACAGGCACTGATAAACTTCAGGGCAGCTTTCTTGTTTTGGAAAGAAAGGCAAGGTTTCTACGCTGCCCAGCATTGCAACTTCATCCTGCACCTGAGTGTTCAACCGTGCACCCCTCTATAATGCATGGCCAGTATTTTTACTCAGCTCCTCTCTGCACAGGGGGACACCAGCCTTATACAACCGCTCATCAGAGCAACTGGGAGCCATCACAATTTGTAAGGGAGAGAGTGGGACAACAGTTCTCCCTCACAATATAACATTAGTAAGTGAAAGTGAAAACAGTGTGCAATGTAACAATAATAACTGGCATAGCGTTACATCTGTAATAGTGGAAGTGAAAGAAAAATGGCTCAAGGCGCAACATGGGGGGCCAGGACTCACCTGGATGACTAAGGTATGTAAGTTGCCATGCCAGCTGGCCTAGAAAAAGCAGAAATAGGATAGGATGGTGAAAATGGAAGAATGCTAAACATAAAAGCACTAATAAACATAAGTAATGTGTCTACATAATGACAGATACTGAAAAGAGAGACACTCACCAATTGGGAAACTATAGGGAGAGAACCAGGCTGCAGGTGTGGCTCCTGGTGTCTGAAATAAGAACATTATTATTACGATTATTGCTATTATGACTTTTATTTGTGATTGTCTGCTTACGATTACTTTTACTATTACAACTATCTCTTGATTATATTTTATACGTTTTCTCCTTACCTTTCTTCTGATTTTCTACTTCTTTCCATTTTATCAGTATTTTTAACTTATACATTTTTCTATGTACTGCAGCATGTTATGCCCCAGCATTTACTGAAGAGGTTTTTCTTCGAAACGCGTTTGTTCTGCTGCTTATTCTCCTCATATAATGAAATCTTCTTATCATACCATCGTCACCATTTTCTGGAGTTGTTGAGCCTTGAGCCATTTCACTCCCATTGTGTACTTCTTGACCTGTCTTATATAGGTACACGTCTGGCCAGTAGCACCCCCTACGTACACTTGTACCATTATTCATCAACAAACTTTATACATCCACCCATTGATTAGCTTCACCACTCTCCTTTCACCTGTACATCTGTAATAACAGGGAATGTACTAGAGAAGAATTTGGACAGGACAGGGCTTCCCAGGTACAAGATATCCAAAATTGTCTATTGCTTATTTGGTACTAGAAAATACCATTGTGGATTATAAAGCTTCTCTTTGCTATATGATGTAACTCCTAACCTCCAACAAATATATTGAAGCAACAAAAAGCAACATATTCCCCAGTATAACATTGTGACCAGAGGCGTAACTTGAAGCTCCCAGGCCCCGATGCAAAACCTGTAACAGGGCCCCCAACTATAATGCTTTACTCATAGTACTGGGCTCCCTATATGGAGAAGAGAGGCCTTATGGGCCCCCTAAGGCTCCTGGGCCCGGGTGCAACCGCATCCCCTGCACCCTCTATAGTTACGCCCCTGATTGTGACTACTTACAACTAGATCAGGTAAGTGGTGGTCACTTGATCAACTGGTTGCTCGGCAAGTCAATTTAATACATACCACAGAATACACTAATTTCAATATAAGAATAATATGTAATACTATTTAAAAGGGTTTTCCAGCATAGGCAAAATTCATAAAAGGTGCAGTATTCACCCGGTAAATCCCAGTCACTGGGGTCAGTAATTACGTGTTGTAGACATGATGTCTGTGCAGCAGTCAAATAACAGATTGGTGATAAGCACTGAAGAGGTGTTGTTGAACAGCAGGGGGAATTACCATGTGAGTAGTGTGCTTTTTAATATTTTATACCATTTCCCACCCATAGGCAAATTTTGCTAGATCCTGGAAAAACCCCTGGTATCAGTGCATCCCCTATAGCTGACTTCTGGGCCTATCTCTGCATGCCTACAGCTATGCTCCTGAGTAATGAAGAGTGAACTCTTGAAAAAGTTCAGTTTGGCCAATTTACCAGACTTATGCAAAAACAACTTTGGTTCAATTAGTTTGAATCAAAGCTAAGTTCACCAAAACCCCTTAAAGTCGTGTATAACGCTGTCTAAGAGCAATTAAATCACTGTATAATACTCTATGAGTGTTATACAGGGCTTTTATGGTTCTTAGACAGTGTTATTACACGTGTTCAGGATTAGTGTTGAGTGAACCAAACCAATAGAACCCTATTTTGGGTAGAGCTTTTCTAAAAGCTCAGTTTGAGGTTATGCCGAACCAAACTTTTATCAAAGTTTGACATGAAACAGGGTTCTACTGTTCGCTCAACACTACTCCTAGAATAGTTCCATACTTTACCCTACCACATTTACTCCTTCCGATGTAGTTCCCAAGAGAACAAGATTGTGCTCATTCAAACCAATGGATGTGTAGTGGCCAGAAGTCTATGTTGCTGGCCCCTCCATTAGTTTCTTACATGTAATTTTTTTTGTAGATGCACTGTGCAAAGTTGTTTAGTCATTCTGTTATGTGTATTGCACAGGTGCAGCAAATGAGAGGTTAATGTTTGCATGAGACTGGGAGATGCTTACAAATGTATCAATGTGTCCTGTCACGGGGTGTGTGAGAGATTATAAGTATAAGTGATTTGGGTGTAGTCAGGAGAGTTGAGATTCCATCTCTTCTGGATTCCTGAGAGAGAGTGCCGGCCACATGGGGGTACTTTCAACTCTCATGTGGTGGAGAATGGAAGAGGAAGAAAGGTATCCTGAGGACCCTAATGCCAGGAGCCAACAGAGAGGAAGAGAAGTAAGAAACAGGGAGAGAGTTTGAAAGTGAGCGAGAAGAGATGGCCAAAACTACCATACAGAGGTACTGCTCTGGGACAGTGTCTGTGGAGTAACCCTACACCTACCCTCCTCTGCAGATTTTCCCTGCCAGGAGCGGTTCCTAGCAGATAACTGCAACTGCAGGATCGGCGTCATCTTGTGTTTCCTCCCTGACCTCTAGTCTTCTGTTTACCTGCACCAGTGTATTCTTAAGTGTATCCTGATCAAGTTTCCAAGTAAAGTTTTGCCAGGCCCTGACCATTCCCAGGGACCTGAGGTACATCATACAGTCTGTGGCTCCTTTATTTACCCCTGAGGTTCATTCTGGTGGGTAACGGAATGGTGGCGTCACCCATAACAACCTTATCTCCTGTTCCTATGTTTATTGGCCCTCCCTCTCCTAGGGGTGTCCAGAAGAGGCCCGGCGCTGCTCTGTCCAAGGCTGCATGGGAGGGAGCCTGGTAAGTGTCACCGTAACAAGTGACCTCTCTACCCTCCCAGCTCCTCAATGTATGCCCTGTGTTCGGAGTCACCCTAAGGGACGCTGCAGATGCACTGCCACAAGAACCCCTAGAACAAGTTTTTAACATTGGGAACCTACAATACAAGACATGGCAACTGATAACTGATAATCAATTTATGTACATTTACTGTATTTTTACAATTCCTTTCAGACAACATATGACAAGAAAAAAAATCTTACATCCAACAGACTGACATACCTACTTCTTCCACATGAGCAAGACACAAACTGAAGGTTGAGCTCAAGCTCATTATAGCAGAAAGTATTCAGCAAATATCTCAGCATGATTGCTCAGAAGCAGTTAAATAATTACAACATGTCAATGCTTTGAGAACTAATGACTGTAGGTTCCAGCTTTCCTACAAGACGTGACCTTTGGCTGAAGAGACATCTCACGTTCACTTTACCTTTATTGCTTCTTTTTGTTATACCCCTGACAAAGTCTTCTAAGACGGAGCTCAAGTCCTCACATTCATACCTATATATGCAATTTGTTCACTTTGTTTCTTTATAAGCACATTTTTTGAGACATCACAAGCTTTGGTTTTCTCACATTTCCAGTATATGGACTCATCCGCTGCTTTTTAACCCATTAGTGACATAACTAGACGTTGGTGGTGCATAGAATTAGTCGGCTCAAGAGGGTACATGATGGCTGTTGGCTGTCCTTGAAAGCTGACACCTGGCCATAGTGGCTGAAATTGGAGGCAACTTTGATCAGAGTTATTGGCTGTTTAGATGTCACTTTCAATTCTCACAGTGGCATTTTAATGATCTGACAGTAGAGGTGGAATAGTTCTGAACTATGTTTTGGCTGTGCGTATATGCGCCAACCGCGTATATGTTCTATTTTTTGCGCTGCCGGCGTATTTACGCGCTGCATATTTGCCCATGTGAACGGATGCATTGGAAACCAATGCTTCCCATGGGTACCGTATATGCGCCCGGGTGTGAAAATGCGTATATGCGCTCGCGGGAATAAAGCCCGAAAGGGTTAAAGAGTTTTTCTCCGTGGTGCATAGCCTGATAAATAAATGATGTTGTATGAATATGTTTTTTGTCTTATCCTACTTGCAAATATAAAGGGATTTCTACCTTCAAATAAAAGTCACTGTGATAATTTTGGACACTTGTGGCTGGGTTCGCACTTGGCGCTTTTGGTGAATTTTCTGTGGGGTTTTGTGCAATTTTTGTGCAATTTTCTACAACAACAAAAACGCATTAAAACACATGCAGGTTTTTCTTTTGCTGCAGTTTATGAATGCACAAAAAATGCACCAAATACACCAACAGTGACTGCAGCCGTACAAGCCAAGTCAAGTGCTTGCCAGGCAGCCTGAACTACATCATAGAATCCAATAAGTAAAGCAAGCCGATATGGCTTACTAATGGAATATAGACTGTGTGTCCTCATTAGGGGAAGTGCTACATGGAGTGTACATTTTACCAAGCTGGGTGAAATGAACAATCCAGGAAAGTTGGGTTTTGCTCTGAAGACTTAGTTTGCTGAGGCTTTCTTTAAGTGTATGTCATGGGCTGGATTTTATTAGAATGATAGTAAGTTTGCAGTGGGGCTCATCATTCCCTCTCCTGATCCAGTGCAGAGTTTTCCTTGTGTCCCCAGTTGGGTCAGGTGAGGCTACTGAGCTCATTACTGGGGCATAAAAGGCTGCAATATCAGGCAGTCTCTGTCAGAGTCTGGTGGACACATAACTGATGCCAGAGTGTTGGCTTATAGCTGCTAAACTTTGTTTAGGGGAGCAAAATCAATGTTTAGTTAGAGTCTAATGAGCAGGAAAGTATTTTCCATTAGTGTATGCCTTTATGTGCTGTATATGGCCATGTACCATAGGACTTCTCTTTGTGGCTGAAATAAAGCCAAGTTGAACTTTACTTGGGCTGTCTTGGGATGCCTTTTGGCACAAAACAAAGAAAATCAGACAGCAAATCAAAAATAATATAAATATAGGTGTGCGGTAATCAATATCCCTGTAATAAGGATGATATATAATGGCAGGGGCCAACAACAAGTCTCTTAGCACTGCAAAAAGGGTATCCCTTTAAAAATAAAACCTTTTGTTTAGAGATATTTAAAAATATTTACCCCAATGTACACACACAAAATATTAAATGTGTGTGTGCGATCTTAGGGCCAATGGCTATATGGCAGGGATTACTGCAGTACTCGCGGTTTGTTGACTTATACTTTGATGTCAGTGGTAGCACATGAATAGATGATGATTTTCTGGGGACAACTAGCCTAGTTTAGAGGCGATGTACTGATAACATGCTATCTCTATAGAAAGCTCTGGGATCACCCTACCTGACTGTGGGCTGATTGCCCTGACCAGAACCCCCTCTCCCCCCACTCACCAGAGGCTAACCCTGCTGTAACCCTACAAAACCCTAAGGCAACCTGCACACGAGCGGAAATTCCGCGGTGGGATTTCCCGCAGAATTTCCGCTGCTGGAAACCTGCATAGGATTGCATTAACAAACGCAATCCTATGCAGACGGCCCGCGAAATATCGCACGGCAAACAAATCGCGGCATGCTCTATTTCTGTGCGGGACTCACAGAGCCCCGCACAGAAATGTCACTCACCCACCGCCGGCTCCGGTCTGCGCATGCAACGGCAAGCCGGCATATCAAACAGCCGGCAGGCGCGGGTGAGTATGCGCTGGTCCCTGCAGGCGCTCGGGTAGGGTCCCGTGGCCAGAATTCTCGCCGCCGGATCCGAACCGCCCGTCTGCAGGCGGCCTAAGACCAACACTGCATCCAATCACAATGCATTTCTCTAAATAGGTAGTGTACAGGGTCATCAGAGGAAATTCATAATATGGAGGAACATGGAAAGCAAGAATATCCACTATCCCCTATCGATGTGGACATCATGATGATGGATGCTAGCCTGTCACTGGAAAATATCAGGAGTTATATAGCACAAAGCTCCACCTACTACCTCAATAAGCCAATCATGAATGTCAGATACCCAGCTCGCGCTTTTTCAGCATGCGCACTCAAGCATGCATAACTTTGCAGCATGCCTGTGAAATGCATGCCAGCCAACTTCCATTAAACATTCTATGCATGCCCATTAATGGTCTTTAGCCATGGCAAAAATAAGAATGGTGTGAACAATGACATACCCTGTTTCCCCGAAAATAAGACGCGTCTTATATTAATTTTTGCTCTCAAATATGCGCTACGTCTTATTTTCAGGGGGTGTCTTATTTTTCAATGAAGAAGAATTCACATTTATTGTTTAACAAAAAAAATGAACATTTATTACCCTGTATACAGCACAGTACCGTAGTTGTCACCACAAACCAATATAACTAGACAAACTGTGAAAACAAAGCAAAAATTACTCCATGACCGTCATGTCATCATTTTCTGGCACATCATCATAAACATCTGAACCCGGAATCTCCTGCTGAATTTCTTGACGCTCCATTTCTTGTAAAATCTTCGGGCCAAAGCAGGAAGGTTTTTGCCCCAAGAATCTTTCACGATTCCTTTCTTGTACTCAACGGAATAGCTCTTTCTTTTTGCGCTCATGTCTAGGGGTAAAAATATACGGTAGCAACATTTTTTATTTCTTGTACTTTAGACTCTTCAGCAAAAAAGCAGACACCCCCTATTGAATCAAAATGACACACTGTTTACCTGACTCACATACAGGGCCACAAAAAATAAGGGCTGGCTCCCACACACTGTCTGGAGACTGTAATGCTCACCCCCTAAGGGTGCCTACCCACTGGAGTTTTTTTTTCCCTGCGAAATTCTCAGCATTTTTTTTTCTGAAGAGGTCTATGGGACTTGTAATGTTAAAATCGCGATCGCGCAAAATCGCAATTTACCGCAAAATCGCATCTTTGAACCCATAATTTTTGAGCGACAGCGATGCTTTTTTTTTAGAATAGTCTCGCATCGCTGCCACTTGCATTAAAATTGTGCGTTTTGTTTTAAGCGGAAGTCAATAGGATTTTCTAATGTTAAAAGTGCATCGCAAGTTTGTTGCGTTTCGATAAAAAGAAGGCTTCATAGGGAGACATGAGAGATAAAAACGCAAAACGCAGAAAGATAGAACATGCTGCGTTCTTTTTTTTTGTTTGTTTTTGGTTTTTCACTCCACATCACATGAGTAAAAACATCACAAATGTGAAGGAAGCTATTGTAAATCGTTGTTTTCATAATCTGCTTTCTTACTGACTCTCACATCACACGAAACGCACGCATGTTTATCGCCCGTGTGATACCACCCTAAGTGTGTTATATGCCCAGGCAGACAATTGTGTGGGCATATTATTGTCCAATACCCAGCATGCTTCCTTTTGATAAATAAATTCATAATTAAAGAGGGAATAAGGGGGTGGACCCAGTACCTCCTCCGTTTCTTGGGTGGCTGTTCCTCCTCAAGAGCTCTTTGCGACAAAGTTGAAAAAAACATGGTAAATACCAGCCATACCAGCAAAGCTTGATCGTCTCCAAAAGGCATCCTGTTCAAGGCACACAGAAGAACAAAGAAAATTTGGCTTGTTCCTTTTTTACAACTTGTTTCCAGAGGAATTGTCTAGGGATTGTCTAGGGATTGGACTACAGAGAATATAGGTGTGTGATCACAGTTTTCCGTGCGCAAAAGCGTGATTCCGTAATGAATCGCAATGACATTTTTCTGATAAACACTGGCTTTCCACAGGGGAAAAACGATTGTGAAAAACACTACACCCGTGGACAGGCAGCCTAAACCAGATAGTACTGTTGATTTCATCCTAAAATCCATTCAGCCTCTTTACAAAGCATATGCCTATCTCAATCTCCTCCTCGTGGAGATTTTCTAATCACTTTCAGAATAGTAAACTTTAGGATGCTTCAATCACCTTCCATGTTTATCCGCTACATGCCTTGTAATGAGATTATCTCTCCCGTGGTGGATATCCCGCAGATGATCACCAATCCTCCTCCTTCTAAACTGCCTACGAGTACATAGTCCACCCTCCGTCTCAAAACTACAAAAGTCTTGTATGTGATAAATCTGATTGGTAATCTAATTAACAATAGGTTTAGTTTATAAAAGGGCACGCAATTCACCTACCGCACTTAAAAATGCCCATAGGGCGCGGGGGTGAGCGGAGGTTGCAGAGGGGATCGGGAGGGAGAGAGAGAGAGGATCTCTCTCCCTCTCCTCCCCGCTCACCCTCACTGCCCTGCGCTGCCCCCGACCCCTCACGGCCCCCAGCGAATCTTCAGGGACGAGCCAGCCGGTACTCGAAAAAGACGATGCTCTCTTGAGTATATCGCCTTACCGAGTATGCTTGCTCATCTCTAATTGTGGTCTATAAGAAATTATTTACGTGATATTTTGTTCCATAGTCAGAATTTCCCAGTATCTGTTAATAATATCAAGGGCTTGTTTAGTTCTATCATCATAGGTTGCGATTAATCTAAGAGTTTTGCATTCATCTTTCCTCTTCAAGACTGATCCAACCTTAATGCATTATCAAAGGCAGAATGAAAATCCTAATTGGGGTAACCCCTATAGATATATTATTTTCTTAAGTTATGGGCCTGCTCCTTAAATGTATTAACATTAAGGCCTCATGTCCACGGGGACAGATCCGCAGCTGGTGTCCCGCACGCGTCATCCGCACCCCATAGGGATGCATTGGACACCCGCAGGTAGTTGAGGCGCGGATTGCGTGTGCGGGAAATCACCCGCAGCATGCTCCATTTTTAGTGCGGGTCTCCTGCGCTGACAGCTCCCGCAGGCTTCTATTGAAGCCTATGGAAGCCGTCCGGATCCGCGGTACACCCGCAGCTGAATTCCTGCTCTCAGGCGCGGGAGAGCAGGAGTTAAAAAAAAGAGTGCACGGCGCATGCGCGCGGCACACTGCCGGCATGCCGAGCACGTCCGCCGGGCCGAAGAGAGAAAATTCGACTGCGACGGAGGGAAAATCCGCAACGTCAGGACAGGTAAGTAAATCTTCTTTTTAGGCCTCATCTCCGCGGGAAAGGAGGGACCCGCTGCGGGATTCTGCATGAAGAATCCGCAGCGGGCCTGATTTTCCCCGTGGACATGAGGCCTAAAAAAATGTCAAATGCGTAAGTATTGCCCCTTTGGTATCCCCTTTCTCAAGGATCGTGGATGATGACCATTCCACATTAGAAGTGTATTGGAGAAGATGGGTTTACAAAAAGTTTTAGTAATTAAACCGCCTTGACCATCTTTTTCAATACATGGATATAAAAACATCAGATTATCAAGATGAATCTCACTAGTGAAATGCATGCCTATATTGTTATGATTAGGACATGACATCCACATCTCAAAGGATTTTATGGTCCCATCCCAAGGAGAAATACGTAATCACTAAAGCCGCCCATAAATAGTATGTCGTGCAGTATTCCCGAAGGCCAAAGTATCCTCCCATCAGCCCAGGAACAGATTAGCAGCTGTGGGGGCATCACAGTGTCCATGAGCTGGTGGAAGAGGGTGGTACCAAATAGACATTATTGAAAAGCATGAACTATAATTCATTAAAATCATTGTGCAAGGTGTATTAAGTACCCCTATTCTGCAAGAAGTATTTAACTGCCCTGACCCCCAGACCATGTGGGTCTGCTGCAGTATAATGTTTCAACATCGATGAATGCCAATAACACATGGTCATCCATCGAATTTCCATCATGTTTGAAGAGTAGATCAGGGGTGTCGAGTAGGCAAGAGGGCAAAGCCTGAACAAAGTCACAGAGAATCCTATCAACATAAATGCTAATATTCTGGGTGATAGACTTCACCTTTGACACAATTAATTGGCCTCTCATTTAATTTGTGGAGACCCCTATTCACTTTGAGTAATTCATAAAGAGTAGGCATTTGCAGGTAACCGGGTATCAAAAAAATCTAATTCCTTGTTATTGATCAAATGCAACTCCAATGCAGTCAAGAGTATGTCTTTCAGACCTATAATTATCTCAGTGGGATTTTTTCGAAGGACCTCATAATCCTTTTTTGTTACATATTGTTTGCGATCAAGGAGGACTATGTTGTTGCCACCCTTGTCTGAGGGTTTTATAATCAATGTTATAATAATTGATGAATCGCTTTCAAACATAGTTAGGGCAACATTTTCAGCCTTGGACAGATTGTTTCTAAATTTACAAACACTTTGTACCATTGTCACCAAGTCATTACTAACCATCTGGGACATCCATGTGGGAAGGGGCATCCTCATACGTTTTATCTAATTCTGTGAATTGGCCACATCCCTCTATTTCATTATCATCTAGAAGCCCTACAAGGTCTCTGATTTCAATACCCAGTCGCCTACATTCTTGTTCAACATGTTACTTAAAGGGGTTGTCCCGCGAAAGCAAGTGGGTCTATACACTTCTGTATGGCCATATTAATGCACTTTGTAATGTACATTGTGCATTAATTATGAGCCATACAGAAGTTATAAGAAATTTTTCACTTACCTGCTCCGTTGCTAGCGTCCTCGTTTCCATGGAGCCGCCTAATTTTCAGCGTCTAATGGCCAAATTAGCCGCGCTTGCGCAGTCCGGGTCTTCTTCTTTTCTCAATGGGGCTCCGTGTAGCTCCGTGTAGCTCCGCCCCGTCACGTGCCGATTCCAGCCAATCAGGTGGCTGGAATCGGCAATGGACCGCACAGAAGCCCTGCGGTCCACCGAGGGAGAAGATCCCGGCGGCCATCTTCAGCCGGTAAGTAAGAAGTCACCGGAGCGCGGGGATTCAGGTAAGCGCTGTGCGGTGTTCTTTTTTAACCCCTGCATCGGGGTTGTCTCGCGCCGAACGGGGGGGGGGGGGGGGGGGGTTGAAAAAAAAAAAAACCCGTTTCGGCGCGGGACAACCCCTTTAAAGAATATATACCATTTAAGACGCGTAGCAAATTGAGATCTTTAATCCATGAAAAGGCACTATAAACTTGAAACTGTTAAATTTATTATTAACTTATAACTATTAATAACATTATGAAAATATATTAAAGTTACAAATGCAAATAAATAATTACAGATGAAACATATAATTAAAATTAGGTGTATGGAAAGACTTTTTTTATCATTGGCCCCAATAACTGTTAGCTAATGAGCCAAGAAATATTAATTTACTCGCATGCTCTCCCTTCACAATGCTCCTTCGAGCAGACATGACCGGGAGTGCAGAAAGATGATTGGAGGTAAGCACACTGAAACAAGTTCCTGCCAGCTACAAGGAAGCCAGAAGCTGGCCGCTGGACCTGACGGGATGTGAGCATGATCTCTGTGTGTTTGTGGGGCTGCGTGCCCTGCATGTTTTCAAGTTGCCGCTGAGGGACCAATGGTCTCCATGGCAAATTGTAAACAATGCAGGGCCTGCTAACGCATTTCCCCGAACACAATTGTAATTGCGTTAGATGGGTCTCCTATCTTTTCTATGGGCACTGCGTTCGCGTTTGACGCTGAACGCACGACATGTCGTGTCTCCTTTTCTGGACGCAACCTTCGTGCTTTCAGCACAGCCCTCCATCTGCATGTGGAGATGCTTTCACTTAGAAAGCATTGCCCACAGCCATCGCGTTGAACACAAGCGTTCAGAGTCTCGTCTAATGCAATGAACAAACGCATGTGGAGAAGGGTCCTAAGACCCCACTTTTTGTGAGAGTCGTTTTGCCTGGAGCAAACCTCATTGGTGACAGAGTGTCGCCTCACACTTTCCAAAAGTTTCTAGAACTTGTTTATAAGTTCATTAGTGCCTCGAGCAAAACTACATCTTGTACCAACACAAAGGAAAGGGCAGAAGGACCACAAGACATGTTTCTTCTTTACAAAAATCTATATTATATCGCCTTAAACTATCGATCTTACTGATATATCGGACATAACCATATCGATATATCGGTTTTCGATGTCCCAACCTTAGATCAAACATCTCCACTTTTCTGAGCAGTTGAACCATCTCGGTCCCTTTTTATAAAATCTTTTCTTATTGTGTTCTTCCATCTTTGTTGGTGACGCCCCCTACCATGGCCCCTAAATCTTGATTCAAAATGATTCTTAAAAGGGTATTGTAGGACTCGGAGTTAGACAATCAGTTCCAGAAAAAATATCAGTATGGGCTCCCACCCACTGGCGATATTTTCTTTCTTGCGCTGCGAGAGCACGAGAAAAATCTTGCATCGCAGCGCAAGAAAGAGGCCGGTATAGAACCGGCATATCGCAAGTGGTTTCAATGGGGCTAGCGGCAGCAGCGCTAGCCCCATTGAAAGCATAGGGAGAATGCCGTGGACGTCTGCCACAGCTGTGACAGCTGTGGCAGCTGTGGCAGGAGTTTCCTTCATCCCTGCAGGGACCGTGGGGATTAAGAAATCCTCTGCCACAGAGGATATAGCTATCCTCTGCCACAGATGATATAGCTATTCATGAATGAATAGCTAAGGGCTATGTGTGATTGGCTGAGCGCTCAGCCAATAGCTAAGCAGTAGCTGCTATTGGCTGAGCCCTCAGCCATTCTGCACAGCCCTTTCAGGAGGCAGGGATTTCTAAATCCCCAACTGCTGAAAGAGCTTAATAGGGAGCCAGCAGGAGGACGCGGCTGAGCGCAGGAGAGGTGAGAAATAATTTTTTTTATTTTTTTACACACTTATTGATTATCGGGGAAGGGCTTATATTTCAAGCCCTTCCCCGATAATCATTCCGCGAGGCTTGGCAGAAAGCAGTGCTTTCAATGGGATTGGCAGCAGTGCCGATCCCATTGAAAGAAATGGGCTAGAATGCCGGGGACTTCTGACACAGCTGTAACAGCTGTGGCAGAAGTCTGCGGCATTCTCCATCTCTGCTGCCGCTGGCCCCATTGAAAAGACTGGCGATATGTCGGCGTGATGCCGATATCCCGGCGTCATGCCGATTTTTTTCTCGCACTGCGATGCAAGACTTTAACTTTAGAATCGCATCGCAGTGGAGAAAATATCGCCAGTGGGTGGGAGCCCTATCAGTGCAGTCACCAGACACTTACCTCAAAAACTCAAATGTTTTCCTGTTCTTACACTGTCAGAACACGTACAAGACGGGTTGTGCTTACGCTCATTCAGTTGCTTATAGAATTTGTCAGCTGATGTTTGTAAGCTGTTTTTATGTCTGATGAAGTCTAGGTCAGCCTTACTGTTACGGTATCCTACCCGATGATACGCCAGCCTGGGTTGCCCTAGAACTTACCCGCAACCCCTGTCCCTGCCTACCTGCCTCCACTCCTGGCTAACCCCAGGCGGGCAACTGGGTGGCGGTCCCTACACTTGCTAGGGACCAAGGAGGGACGCGGGCGTACCAAGATGGAACCGGGTAGGATACCGACAGGAATGGCAGGTGAAGAAAAACCAACAGGAAATACAGGCAGACCGAGGCAGATGGATAACCTGGCAGATAAAGCACACAAGCTGAACACAGGAGACTGTCAGAGGCATGAAGCTAGCACACTGAAACAGAAACCAATAACTGGCAGTGAATGGACCTCACCGCCAGCCTTATAAACAGAAGCCTCCGCCCAGGGGCGGAGAGGGTAAGGCGACACCTCCTAGCAGAATCTCATAACAGGGACTCGTGCATAGAGCTGCACTCACAAACGCACACGCCGTCCGGACCAACGAGCGCGCGCACCGCGCCGACCAACCACCCGCGGCCCCGGCAGCCGCTGCATGGTAACACTTACATTTCAGTGCCTGGTCATTTAGATTACTTGAATCCTTAGTTTTTTCAAATAGTTTTTTTCTGCTTCTAGAAGTAGTTTCACAAGGCATATAACTGTCCAAGTTCTTGTTTTCACTTATTTAAAAGTGTGGGAGACTGTAAACGAGACGCTGATATAACAGATATTCTCAAACCCCAGGGAACCATTTTATTAAAGATATAGTTTAAAAGGGATTGAGTCTCACACTAGTTTTTGTAAGCCTATGTTACTGATATAGGAAGCCTTTTTTGCAAATACCTGCGTGCCGATTTGTGCGCTGGAGCAAGCACTATGACTTAAAGGGGTTGTCCCGCGGCAGCAAGTGGGGTTATACACTTCTGTATGCCCATATTAATGCACTTTGTAATGTACATCGTGCATTAAATATGAGCCATACAGAAGTTATTCACTTACCCACTCTGGCGTCCCCGTCTCCATGGCGCCGTCTAATTTCTGTGTCTTCTGGCTGCTTTAGACGCGCTTGCGCTGTGTGATCTTCTGCCTGGTGAATGGGGCCGCTCCGGCGCGCTCGCGCCGGAGAGCTGGTCTGCGCGTCGTCATCGTGGCTCCGCCTCCGTCACGTGGGGACGATCAGCCAATGAGGTGGCTGTATCGGCAGTGGAACGCAAGAGAGGAGAAAAAAATCCACGGTGCACCATGGGAGAAGACCCGCGGTGCACCGTGGGAGAAGACCAGCGGCGCCATCTTTAGAAGAAGAAAAGAAGAAGCTGCAGAACAGGGATGCAGGTAAGCGAAATGTTATTTTTAAAAATTAACAAATGCATTCTTTTTAACAGGGCAGAATGCGGGGGTCTATTGAAAAATTTTTTTTCGATTTTTGCCACGGGACAACCCCTTTAAGCCTGCGTGGATGTTATTTCTTCCCGCATGCCTATGATTACCAAATAGGGTGTTGCTTTCACACAAACATATGCATGTTCAAACATGTATGCTCACATGCTGTATGATTAGACACACACGCAATGACATGAAGGGTTGACGAAAGTTGGCTGGCACGTATTCAGGGGCATGCAGCAAAGTTAGCCATGCTTGAGCATGCATATTAATAAAGCATGCACCAGGTGTCTGACATTCATGATTGGCTTAATGAGGTGGTAGGTGGAGCTTTATGCTATATAACTCCTGATATTTTCATGTGACAGGCTAGCATCCATCATCATGGACTGAGCACTTTGCCCAAACAGTAGTAAACAGTCTGAGGGCATTGCTGCTAGAGCTTTGGTTTTCTATAAACTTTACAATAATGACCCTCATAGAAATGTGTACCCATTATGGCCATGACTCATTAATATTCTGCCCATGGTCATACTTATCAGCAGTAGCAGCAGCCTGGCCTGTAACAAATATCAGGACAAGCTGAAATGCTTTCTGGGGCTGCTGAGAGCCATGGGGCAACTTTTATGTCCCTCCTAAGTTTTTTTTTTTTTTTAAAGCACTTGGTAGGCTAATTTAATTTTTCGTTTTGGTTGCCTATCCTAATGTGTCTAGCGTTTTCTCATTTTTTATTTTGTAACAAATGAATAGATAAAATCTTTCTCACGCTGATGTGGCTAATTTGTTGTAATGGCATATTTAACCCCCCACCCACCAAAAAAAGTTAGTCTGGTTTTATATTTTTATACATTAAAATAAAATGACTAAATGTAAAAAACATTTTGATAAGATGAAGGTTTCTTAAGCAAAGCCACTCAGCCTCTCCCTAGTAACAACATGCTGGAGAAGGCTGTACATGGGATGACACAGGTATAAAACGTATCACAAAGCGTGTTAAATGGCCTTTTTCATGCCCCAAATACTATTCAGGGCTTATCCTCAGAATAGGCCATCAATAGTTTACAAATAAACCACTACTTTATCAATGAAAGAGGACTAAACAAACCATTGACCTATTCTTCATTTTGCCTGTCTATACTAATGTTTATGTATAATCAAATCTTTGGTAATGGAAATTATGATAGATAAGGGAGGTTACACAATATTTGGTAATTCATAAACATCTTTTGCATTTTCTACAGTACTTGCCTGTGTATAGACCCTTGTTTAATGCAATAGAATGCAGACAATTAAATGTTTATTTCAGACAATGAACATTGATTTGTCAACTCTTTATTGAAAAGAAGAAAATGAGGCATTGGTTATCTTTTGGCCAATATTTACATTACAACAAGCTAGACATAATATTTATTAAAACATTAACTAACATACAAAATTGATCAAAATACGTAAGCTTAAAACCCACGTCAAGGGTCTTCATTGTCATGTGAGTACCTAACTAAACACACTTAAAACAAATTAGCTTGAAAAACATTTCCACTGAAATAAAAAAGTAAAATAAAATAATAAACTATCGCCTTCTATGGAGACATTCCTTTTTCCTGTGGAGAAGAAAAATAGTCTGGAAATTGGTCATGAATGTGCATGTCCTGGTGAGTCTGTAATTGAGCACTCACCTCCTATTGTCAAGGCCATGGCAGTGAAAGGGCCATAGGAGATGTTGTGTGAGCCCAAATCCCTCATCTGCAAAAATGACAAAGGGGGCGGGAGGCCGGGAAGCTTGCAAGAAGGCAGAAGGAAATGCTGCTGTCATGAGTCTAGCACGGGATTGGAATCTTGTGTTGTAGCCACTTACAGATGGGTAGTGTGCTCCAAGAATAGCCAAGGTCTGGTACACAAGATCGCAACGCAGTACAATAGGTTAAGGTGGCAGAGTAGTCAGGAGGAAGCTTAGGTCTGGTACACAAGATGGGGGTGAAGGTCAATAGGTTTATGCAGCAGAGTAATCAGGAGGAAGCCAAGGTCTGGTACAAAGATGACGATCAAATGGTGAGAGGCAGATCAGCGAAGAGGAAGCTTGATCAGAGGCAAAAGGCACAATAAATATGCAAGGAAGAAGGGAACAGGGCCAGATTTATATAGAAGGATAACTGAGGAAGGAACAAGACATGGGGTGGACTAGAGACGGAAGACATGGAACCAGGAACAAGGAACAGGAGACGAGGACAAGGGACTAGCGCAGGACTAGGAATCAGAGGGAGCAACTTGATTAGCTCAATAGATAGAGCTGCTGCTAGGAGTGCAGAAGGTCTCAGGTTCGAACCCGCTGCACCATTTTGGGCATGCAAGTGTACTTCCACAGGCCCTGATTCCAACAATTACACACTCGCAATTACTATCTAACAGGACCACAGAAAAATATTTCCTGTAATTCAAGTATTTGGACATGTATGTGCACCCCAAAACAGAATCCATCAAGTGTACCTTTTGGCAGCCCAGCTGAAGGCAATACGTTTTTCAGGATGCCTACACAAATCTGAAAACAAGTATCCTTTTCTGGACCACATGGCCACCACATTCTACACCTCCTTCTTGGCTCCTCCTCCAACATCCAACCGCACTCTCCAAATGCTCTGGAAATAAGTCAGTTTAGGAGAAAAGAATTAAGCTGGAAAGTCATGGCAGCAAATCCAAAATAAGGTGCCAGAAAAGCACAAAACTCCTAATTTCTATACTCTTCAAAAATAGAGAAAATTTCATTAGCCAGCTGAGGAGATCTGTATTTGTAGGATTTTAGTGGGTTGTCACTACTAATCTGCTAATTTGCATCTCCTAGCAATGCAATGTGAATCTTTTTGTTTTTTTCACTAAAATCGATTTGCAAGTGCGATATCGGTGAAAGTTTATCAGCCCAATATCACACTTGCCCGTTTGAATAAGCCCTTATACCGGTGCTCCTGCATACTTCCACTTGTCAAATAATCACTCTGATGGAAGCAGTACAGCTCATATCGCTTACATAGGCAGCCAGCCAGTTGAAACACAGCAGCAGAAAAGTTTGGTCAGCGCGGATGAAGTTCCTAGTGGGCAACATGTCTGAGAGTTCGTCAGAACATACATGCCAATTGTGAGCCATCTGTTTGAAAAATTGATTTTTTTTTCCATACAGCAATGAGGTGTAGCAACGGGGACAGTAGCAAATGTAAAGATTGAAACGTTTTGGGCACATTGGTAACCATTTTGCTTGCCGTCTGGAGCTCTTTTGAAGTTACAACTAAAATGTGTATTACTGTTCTTCACAATTTCAGCAGGAGCATTTTTAACAGATATGGAGTATGACTCTGAGTATGGAGAAACTGCACACAGTATGGTAGTAATGACAGTTTGTTACTTAGGAAATTGACATATTACAATGACAACTGATTTTATAACTTTCATCAAAATGTGTTCACAGTCTTCTAATTCTCAAATAATGGAGACAAACTCCCTTCTCTTTTCTAAAGTGATAAATAGAGATGAGCGAACGCGTTCGTCCGAGCTTGATATTCGTGCGAATATTAGGGTGTTCGGGATGTTCGTTATTCGTAACGAACACCATGCGGTGTTCTGGTTACTTTCACTTACTTCCCTGAGACGTTTGCGCGCTTTTCTGGCCAATTGAAAGACAGGGAAGGCATTACAACTTCCCCCTGTGACGTTCAAGCCCTATACCACCCCCCTGCTGTGAGTGGCTGGGAAGATCAGGTGTTCGCCTAATATAAAAGTCGGCCCCTCCCGCGGCTTGCCTCAGATGCGGTGTGAGTTAGATGAGGGACAGTGCTGTTTGTACCGGAGCTGCTGTAGGGAAAGAATTGGTAGTTAGTGTAGGCTTCAAGACCCCCCAAAGGTCCTTATTAGGGCCACTGATAGCTGTGTGTTGGCTGCTGTTAGCAGTGGGATTTTTTTTTTCTCAAAATCGCCTCTGCAGACCGTTGCACCTGGCATTAGGGACAGAAGTGCTGCATAGGCAGGGAGAGTGTTAGGAGTGAGTGTAGCCTTCAAGAACCTCAACGGTCCTTTCTAGGGCCATATTTATCCGTGTGCAGTACTGTCCAGGCTGCTGTTGGCTGTGCTGCATTTTTTTTGGGCTTCTCAAAATCGCCTCTGCAGAGCATTCCACCCTCCATTGATACTGCAGGGAAAGAATTGTATAGGCAGGGCCACAACACAGTTATTATTCATAGAATATACGCAGTGCTGCCTGTTGGTGGGAAAAAACTGAAAAGAAATCTATTTGTCCAGCCTCTGTCCGTCCTAACGCCTGTGGAGACGTGTGAGCTGCGTGAAATACATTGCTAAATCATACGCACCCAGCTACGCTTTACTGCTGTCTTCGCCATTTGCTTTCCTTAATTGGGAAAAAAAATACCTGCTCTCCAAGAGTTATAATAACTCTGCTACCCTCACGTTCTGTGACACATAAGCAGGGACACAGCACAGTTATTAAACTTCGCAGGTTCATTGAATATACGCAGTGCTGCCTGTTGGTGGGAAAAAACTGAAAAGAAATCTATTTGTCCAGCCTCTGTCCGTACTAACGCCTGTGGAGACGTGTGAGCTGCGTGAAATACATTGCTAAATCATACGCACCCAGCTACGCTTTACTGCTGTCTTCGCCATTTGCTTTCCTTAATTGGGAAAAAAAATACCTGCTCTCCAAGAGTTATAATAACTCTGCTACCCTCACGTTCTGTGACACATAAGCAGGGACACAGCACAGTTATTAAACTTCGCAGGTTCATTGAATATACGCAGTGCTGCCTGTTGGTGGGAAAAAACTGAAAAGAAATCTATTTGTCCAGCCTCTGTCCGTACTAACGCCTGTGGAGACGTGTGAGCTGCGTGAAATACATTGCTAAATCATACGCACCCAGCTACGCTTTACTGCTGTCTTCGCCATTTGCTTTCCTTAATTGGGAAAAAAAATACCTGCTCTCCAAGAGTTATAATAACTCTGCTACCCTCACGTTCTGTGACACATAAGCAGGGACACAGCACAGTTATTAAACTTCGCAGGTTCATTGAATATACGCAGTGCTGCCTGTTGGTGGGAAAAAACTGAAAAGAAATCTATTTGTCCAGCCTCTGTCCGTACTAACGCCTGTGGAGACGTGTGAGCTGCGTGAAATACATTGCTAAATCATACGCACCCAGCTACGCTTTACTGCTGGCTTCGCCATTTGCTTTCCTTAATTGGGAAAAAAAATACCTGCTCTCCAAGAGTTATAATAACTCTGCTACCCTCACGTTCTGTGACACATAAGCAGGGACACAGCACAGTTATTAAACTTAGATAATTCATTCACTAGAGGCAGTGGGGCCTTTCGTTTTCCAAAAAGGGCAAAAATTATATTTGGCCTGCAGTCTTGCGCCAATTTATTTCCTGCCTGGGAAATCTAATCACTGGTAATACAGCATGCTGAGGGGTAGGGGTAAGCCTAGAGGACGTGGACGTGGCCGAGGACGCGGAGGGCCAAGTGAGGGTGTGGGCACAGGCCAAGCTCCTGATCCAGGTGTGTCGCAGCTGTCTGCTGCGCGATTAGGAGAGAGGCACGTTTCTGGCGTCCCCACATTCATCGCCCAATTAATGGGTCCACGCGGGAGACGGTTATTAGAAAATGAGCAGTGTGAGCAGGTCCTGTCCTGGATGGCAGAAAGTGCTTCGAGCAACCTATCGTCTACCCGCAGTTCTGCGCCGTCCACTGCTGCCAATCCGAATCCTCTGTCTGCTGCTCCTCCTTCCTCCCAGCCTCCTCACTCCACTACAATGACACCTGCTCAGGAGCGGGAACACTCCCAGGAACTGTTCTCGGGCCCCTGCTCAGATTGGGCAGCAGCGGTTCCTCTCCCACCAGAGGAGTTTATAGTCACTGATGCCCAACCATTCGAAAGTTCCCGGGGTCCGGGGGATGAGGCTGGGGACTTCCGCCAACTGTCTCAACAACTTTCTGTGGGTGAGGAGGACGATGACGATCATACACAGTTGTCTTGCAGTGAGGTAGTAGTAAGGGCAGTAAGTCCGAGGGAGCAGCGCACAGAGGATTCGGAGGAAGAGCAGCAGGACGATGAGGTGACTGACCCCACCTGGTGTGCAACGCTTACTCAGGAGGACAGGTCTTCAGAGGGGGAGTCAAGGGCATCAGCAGGGCAGGTTGCAAGAGGCAGTGCGGTGGCCAGGGCCAGGGGTAGAGGCAGGGCCAGACCGAATAATCCACCAAGTGTTTCCCAAAGCGCCCCCTCGCGCCATGCCACCCTGCGGAGGCCGAGGTGCTCTAAGGTCTGGCAGTTTTTCACAGAGACGCCTGACGACCGACGAACAGTGGTGTGCAACCTTTGTCGCGCAAAGCTCAGCCGGGGAGCCAACACCAACAGCCTCACCACCACCACCATGCGCAGACATATGATGGCCAAGCACCCCGCAAGGTGGGACAAAGGCCGTTCACCGCCTCCGGTTTGCACCCCTGCCTCTCCCCCTGTGCCCCAACCTGCCACTGAGATGCAACCCCCCTCTCAGGACACAGGCACTACCGCCTCATGGCCTGCACCCACACCCTCATCTCCGCTGTCCTCGGCCCCATCCAGCAGTGTAGTTCAGCGCACCGTTCAGCCGTCGCTTGCGCAAGTGTTCGAGCGCAAGCGCAAGTACGCCGCCACGCACCCGCACGCTCAAACGTTAACCGTCCGCATCGCAAAATTCATCAGCCTTGAGATGCTGCCGTATAGGGTTGTGGAAACGGAGTCCTTCAAAAGTATCATGGAGGCGGCGGCCCCGCGCTACTCAGTTCCCAGTCGCCACTACTTTTCCCGATGTGCCGTCCCAGCCCTGCACGACCACGTCTCCCGCAACATTGTGCGCGCCCTCACCAACGCGGTTACTGCCACGGTCCACTTAACTACGGACACGTGGACAAGCACAGGCGGGCAGGGCCACTACATCTCCCTGACGGCACATT
The DNA here is from genome assembly GCF_035609145.1 of Eleutherodactylus coqui. NCBI lineage: Eukaryota > Metazoa > Chordata > Amphibia > Anura > Eleutherodactylidae > Eleutherodactylus > Eleutherodactylus coqui. The sequence continues at coordinate 75,908,663 of NC_089843.1, read as the reverse complement.
GGGTGAATTTAGTGGAGGCTGGGACAGAGTCAGAGCCTGGGACCGCTCACGTCCTACCCACCCCCAGAATTGCGGGCCCCAGCTCGGTGGTGGTATCTGCGGAGGTGTATGCTTCCTCCACTAAAGCACCCTCCTCCTCCTCCTCCTCCTCTGTCTCACAATCAAGATGTGTTAGCAGCAGCATGTCGCCAGCAGTCGGTGTCGCGCGGTGTGGCAGCACAGCGGTGGGCAAGCGTCAGCAGGCCGTGCTGAAACTACTCAGCTTAGGCGATAAGAGGCACACGGCCCACGAACTGCTGCAGGGTCTGACACAGCAGACCGACCGCTGGCTTGCGCCGCTGAGCCTCCAACCGGGCATGGTCGTGTGTGACAACGGCCGTAACCTGGTGGCGGCTCTGCAGCTCGGCAGCCTCACGCACGTGCCATGCCTGGCCCACGTCTTTAATTTGGTGGTTCAGCGCTTTCTGAAAAGCTACCCACGCTTGTCAGACCTGCTCGTAAAGGCGCGCCGGCTCTGCGCACATTTCCGCAAGTCCCACACGGACGCTGCCACCCTGCGCACCCTGCAACATCACTTTAAGCTGCCAGTGCACCGACTGCTGTGCGACGTGCCCACACGGTGGAACTCTACGCTCCACATGTTGGCCAGGCTCTATGAACAGCGTAGAGCTATAGTCGAATACCAACTCCAACATGGGCGGCGCAGTGGGAGTCAGCCTCCTCAATTCCTTTCAGAAGAGTGGGCCTGGTTGGCAGACATCTGCCATGTCCTTGGTAATTTTGAGGAGTCTACCCAGGTGGTGAGCGGCGATGCTACAATCATTAGCGTCACCATTCCTCTGCTATGCATCTTGAGAAATTCCCTGCAAACCATAAAGGCAGCTGCTTTGCGCTCGGAAACGGGGGCGGGGGAAGACAGTATGCCGCTGGATAGTCAGGGCACCCTCCTGTCTATTTCTCAGCGCGTACAGGAGGAGGAGGAGGAGCATGAGGAGGATGAGGAGGAGGGGGAAGAGACAGCTTGGCCCGCTGCTGACGGTACACCGGCTGATTGCCTGTCATCCTTTCAGCGTGTATGGCCTGAGGAGGAGGAGGAGGAGGAGGAGGATCCTGAAAGTGATCTTCCTAGTGAAGACAGCCATGTGTTGCGTACAGGTACCCTGGCACACATGGCTGACTTCATGTTAGGATGCCTTTCTCGTGACCCTCGCGTTGCACGCATTCTGGCCACTACGGATTACTGGGTGTACACACTGCTCGATCCACGGTATAAGGAGAACCTGCCCACTCTGATTCCCGAAGAGGAAAGGGGTTCGAGAGTGTTGCTATACCACAGGACCCTTGCGGACAAGCTGATGGTAAAATTCCCAGCCGACAGCGCTAGTGGCAGAAGGCGCAGTTCCGAGGGCCATGTTGCAGGGGATGTGCGTAGATCGAGCAGCATGTACATCCCAGGCAGTGCAACAGTCTTTAAGGGCCTGGCCAGCTTTATGGCTCCCCACCAAGACTGTGTCACCGCTCCCCAGTCACGGCTGAGTCGGCGGGAGCACTGCAAAAGGATGGTGAGGGAGTACGTAGCGGATCGCACGACCATCCTTGGTGACGCCTCTGCCCCCTACAACTACTGGGTGTCGAAGCTGGACACGTGGCCTGAACTAGCCCTGTATGCCCTTGAGGTGCTTGCTTGTCCTGCGGCTAGCGTGTTGTCGGAGAGGGTGTTTAGTGCGGCTGGGGGAATCATCACCGATAAGCGTAGCCGCTTGTCAACCGACAGTGCCGACAGGCTAACACTCATCAAGATGAACAAAGGCTGGATTTCCCCAGACTTCTGTTCTCCACCAGCGGACAGCAGCGATACGTAAGCAATACGTAGGCTGCACCCGCGGATGGAAGCTACGTTCTCTCTCACCATCCAAAACGGGGACATTTCTGCTTCATCAATCTGTGTCTAATATTCCTCCTCCTCCTCCTCCTGCTCCTCCTCCTGAAACCTCACGTAATCACGCTGAACGGGCAATTTTTCTTAGGGCCACAAGGCTCAGTCAAATAATTTTTCAGAACAATTTTTATAAGTTTCAATGCGCTTAAAAGCATTGGAACTTTAACTTGAACCAATTTTTCGTTACACTGGGCTGCCTCCAGGCCTAGTTACCACTTAAGCCACATTAACCAAAGCGATTAATGGGTTTCACCTGCCCTCTTGGCTGGCCATGGCCAATTTTTGGGATGTACATTAGTACTGTTGATACAGCAATTTTTGTGGGCCCTCGCCTACAGTGTAATCAAATTAATTTTTAGCCCACCTGCATTACAGCTGACGTAACCTCAGCTGTGTTGGGCAATGCAATGGGATATTTTTATGTACCGCCGGTGGGTTCCAGGGAGCCACCCATGCTGTAGGTGCACACGGAGTTTTTAATACATCTGTACACTTCTAAAGAACCCCAGTCTGACTGGGGCATGCAGTGTGGGCCGAAGCCCACCTGTATTACGCACGACATTACTACCTCAGCTGTGTTGGGCAATGCAATGGGATATTTCTATGTACCGCCGGTGGCTTCCTGGCACCCACCCAGGCAGTGGGTCCACAGGGAATTATAAATGCATCTGTTTCCACTTATAAAGAAACCCAGTCTGACTGGGGCATGCAGTGTGGGCCGAAACCCACCTGCATTAACCCTTTCCAGTCCACTGTGTGACCTGTGAAGACATTAGGGTTTAAGGCTGTACAGCTCCGTTGTTGGTAGACGTCCGTCGGGGTTCTCTTACTGTATATTGCCAGCCTCTCTGCTGTCGGAGCCTATCCTACGTGTCAGCTCATGCAGTACTGGCTTTAGCCAGCATATAGCGCCGTTGTATAACGGCAGAAAAAGAGTAAGCCCCCTAGGAAAACCATATACAAATTGGATTGGAAAGGGTTAAGCACAACATTACTACCTCAGCTGTGTTGGGCAATGCAATGGGATATTTCTATGTACCGCCGGTGGCTTCCTGGCACCCACCCATGCTGTAGGTGCACACGGAGTTTTTACTACATCTGTACACTTATAAAGAACCCCAGTCAGACTGGGGCATGCAGTGTGGGCCGAAGCCCACCTGCATTAAGCACGACATTACTACCTCAGCTGTGTTGGGCAATGCAATGGGATATTTCTGTGTACCGCCGGTGGGTTCCAGGGAGCCACCCATGCTGTGGGTCGACAGGGACTTCACAATAGGGAGTTGTACCTGCCTGTGTCTATGAATTAAAAAGCCCGGTCTGACTGGGGCATGCAGACACCTTGACAGAATGAATAGTGTGTGGCACATAGGTTCCCCATTGCTATGCCCACGTGTGCAGCTCCTGATGGCAGTGGCACAGGATTCTATTTCTCATTGCTTCTGTACAGCATTGTGGGCTATCGCTCCGCCACTTTTAAAGAGGGTCGCTGCCTAGCCGTGCCAACCCTCTGCAGTGTGTGCCTGCGGTTCCTCCTCATGGCAGACGCACTTCTAAATAGACATGAGTGTGGCGTGGCATGAGGGCAGCTGAAGGCTGCGCAGGGGCACTTTGGTGTGCGCTGTGGGGGGGAGGGGGGGCGGTTGGTCAGCATGTAAGCCAGGAGAAGTGGCAGCGGAGTGTCATGCAGGCAGTGATTGTGCTTTGTTGTAGCTAGTGTGGTGCTTAGCAAAGGTATGCCATGCTAATGAGGGCTTTTCAGAAGTAAAAGTTGTTGGGAGGGGGGGGGGGCCCACTCTTGCCGGTATTGTGGCTTAATAGTGGGACCTGTGAACTTAGGATGCAGCCCAACATGTAGCCCCTCGCCTGCCCTATCCGTCACTGTGTCATTCCCATCACTTTCCTGAATTGCCCAGATTTTCACACATGAAAACCTTAGCGAGCATCGGCGAAATACAAAAATGTTCTGGTCGCCCATTGACTTCAATGGGGTTCGTTGTTCGAAACGAACCCTCGAGCATCACGGGAAGTTCGTTACGAATAACGAACACCCGAACATTTTGGTGTTCGCTCATCTCTAGTGATAAACATTTATCCTCCTGGTGTTCACACTCAAGAGTCCACCGTGGCCACTGATTTTATATAAAGGGAAATTCTGTATAAGGGTACATTCACAGGTGGTGGAAATTCTGTGTATCTACTGCTGCCGAAAATTCCATGGCGAAATCTGCAGCAATTCCACATCAAAATTTACCCTATTGGTGAGGATTTTGACTGGTATTTAGCTGCAGATCCACATCCGATTTGAACCTGCAACACCACTGCTCTCACCTCATCCTGAACCCCACTGCAGTGCATATAACTTACCCAGCAAGTGTTACCAAGCACCACTGGTCAGATGATGTGCCCACAGTGGAGTAGGCATCTTAAAAGGAGGTATAGTAATATGCTGGAAAGAGAGAGCAACCTTATTGTGTGTGGTTAAGTATTGCCCAAATTTGGTTAGTAACCGTAATTCCTCCTAAAGGCTTATTTACATAAGCGTATATCTGCCCACGTTTTCATGGCCCTGGCGATATACACTTCCATCTGAGCAGTTTCCCCCTTCCCTTTCACTCACCAGCTCTCTGGTGAGTGAAAGGGAGTGGGCAGGGCGGGGGTGGAGCTAAGCTTCACCCCCTTCCATTGCAAACACCGGAGTGGAGGAGAAAGGCAGAGCGTCGATGAGGGGGAGGGAAGGGAGGGACTGCTCAGATGGAAGTGTATAGCAGCCGGCTGTGAAAACGTCGGCCAATATACGCTCGTGTAAATAAGCCCTAATTGAAGAAAAACTCAATCGGAGTCAGCTTATATACATGTACTTTCGAGTGTCAGGGTGCATTCACACAGAGTAAATGCTGCAGATCTGCTGCAAAATCCATAGCATCTTATCTGCACCCATTTTGATGTGGAACTGCCATCTAACACCCCTGGGATTTGGAAGCAGAGTTTTTTTTAGCTTTTCCTGTGATATTTTGAAAAGACCCAGTTCAACCAATCAGAATTGCTTCTGATCAACCAATTACTATAGCCTTAACAATTGGCCTATGGAAGAAATTAGCAATTTTAATATGGAACAAGTGACCCTGTTTACTGGGCAGATCTCCCTTTCTCAAATAAAGGTTGCAATAGCCCAGTAGGGAAGATAAGGGGGCGCCTAATCTTCCTTCATTTAATAGGCTTTTCCTGGGCCACTACACATATCAATTTCTAAAAATCACAACACAATAAACAACAAGACATTTGTAATACCAAGCAATTAGAACATAGAAGAGCCCATGAACTTACCTCAGGGTGACCAGGCATCTTTCCTCAGGAGATATACACCGACGCATGTTGGTGTCAGGGTATGTAATTCCGGATGGCACCTCAAGTCAAGAGTATGGAAATGCCCCTTACACACACACTGTGATACCAGAGGATGAACCCGGAATCACCTCCTTCTAGACCCGTTCTCCAGCATCTCACATGATGGTCCAAATCGGTGAGAAAGCAACCAAGGAAAAAGAACATCAACTTCCTCAGAAGTCATGTCCCCAAGCTCAGCGACTCTCACTAACCCAGAAAGTGCAAAAAGCACAGTAGAATAGTGTGGCGCTGTACCTCTGACAAGTTCTAGTCTTGCGGTTGTTTACACCTAAACACATGCAGAAAAAAAGACTATCACAAATACGTTGCGCTGAAGTGTGCACATTTGCGCATACACCCGTGTGAAGCCAACCTAAAAATCTGTGCAGCAGATATTGTGGGAACGAAGGAAAGTGATGCAGCGAAGTGCAAGAGAGCGCTCATGCGTGTGAAAGTATGAGAGACTTTGAGACATGCGGGGTACATGTTGGCAGATATCTCAATGAGGGGGAAGAGTGTCGTAATAACCAGTGGTCAATGTGTGCAAGCCAACATGGTCACTGAAAAGAGAATTAGAGACAAGCTGCTGCAAGTGATGCCAAACTCCGATGTGGAGAGGCAGGAATTCAGTGATGGATGCTCGGGACTGAGGTAGCTGAGTTCCATGTATGTGAGAGCGGAGTAGAGTGAAAAAGGCAAAAACAATTGTCTGAAAATACCTGGCATACTGATGTAGATGTAATGATCTCATTAATATGTAAATCACACAAGTTTATTGAAACATACAAGCTAGCACAAAAATTAATTAAAAACCTTCTCAAAAGAGATTAAACATCTCTGAGAACTACCAAAGTATTATAATAAGTGGAGTAGAGCTAGCAACGAGAAAGGAGAGCGACAAGAACAGGGAGACTGTTGAGTTGAGAGGACTCCGGCTGTAAAGCCAACTGAGATGCATCCTTTCAGGCGGTAGGCCCAGTGCATGAGATTGTGCTAGAGAGGGCATTAGGCTCACATATCCAATTAATAGCCTTCTTCACAACTTCACAGTATTAAGACTCTTTTACACAGGCATGTTTAAGTTCCATATTACGTGCATATTTTTTACACATGTTATATGGACAGAATAGAAAAAAAAAACATTGATTTACATTGGAGTGATCAGACAAGCTTATTTTTTACGTGCCTTTCAGTTACGTGAAAACGCAACACGTCCAAATTTTTGAATTCACGGACTCAAAGTGCCCATTAACCCTTTCCAATCCAATTTGTATCTTGGTTTTCCTAGGGGGCTTACTCTTTTTCTGCCATTGTACAACGGCGCTATATGCTGGCTAAACCAGTACTGCATGAGGTGTCACGTTGGAGAGGCTCCGACAGCAGAGAGGCTGGCAATATACAGTAAGAGAACCCCAACGGATGTCTTCCAACATCGGAGCTGTACAGCCTTAAATCATAATGTCTTCACAGGTCAGACAGTGGATTGGAAAGTGTTAAAGTCCATAGGAACACGTTAATATGCAGTAAATACACAATTTGCATGTTGGTAGGCGAGCTTGTTTAAAAAAATTGTGAAATCAAGCGGGCCTTAGCTTCTTTTTTTAACCCATTAAAAAAAATGCAGTGCATTTGTAGGAAAAACCCAAGCTCCAAATATACTGCAAACATGCAATACAGGGGTATTCAATACACAGCTTATTTAAGTGACCCAAATATGCATACACCCGTGTGAATGAGCCCTTAAAGGGGATGTCCGACTTCGAATTCCTGTGTGAAATCAATTCCCGAAGCAGTAACATAACAAATAGGCTTATACTCACTCACCTCTCCCCCTCCCATTGTGTACCATGCCACTTGTGGGAGGGGGATACAATGGTACCATTGACATGAAAATCCAATTATATAGACTGTAACGCCTCACTCGAAGTACTGGTATCCCTAATAGCCTATATAATGACAAAGGAGCCCGATTGGTTAGAATTCAAATTCAGACAACTACAGAGAGTCAAATATATGATTTTTTTGTTTTGTTATACTCCATTATATTTTCTATAGACACCAGAGAACACTTTAATGCACATTTACTACGAGACTGAATATATGTCTAGGCAATCCGTTCAGTTATGATAGACTACAGGGATGGGGAGAGCAATCCACTTGATTCACAGAGAATGAGAATCGATGTACCATGGAATGATACAGAAAAAGTGTATTAAAACATTGTTCATAAACTGTGAAGGCATTAACAAATAACATAAGTGACAGAAATACAGGTTGAGTAACCACGAAATCTAAATGAACGGCAGGATATTGTATTGTAGGTTCAAACAGTTCGGGGCAAGTGTGTCTAAGTTATAAATCCATTTAACTTTTTTTCTTTAAAATTTTTTAGTCGATCTCCCCCTCTGATGTTGACCGGGACGTGATCGATAACTCGATATTTCAATTGACAGATACTGTGCCCTTTATCTATAAAGTGTTTGGGAATAGGGAGCTCCACGTTCTTGATCCTAATTGTGCTCTTGTGTTTTGTGATCGTGATCTAACCTCCATTGTGGTCTTCCCCATGTAGAGGAGACCATATGGACCACAGATCAAGTAAACAACAAAAGACCACCCTTCAAGTATATCTTGCCCTAATTTTAAAAGGTTCACTGGTATTGCTACAACATGTGCAATTTAATTACTGTTCTTAATTGGGGCCAGGACATTTGTCTCTTCTGATGTGTGCTCTGGATACCTGAATGAACTAGACGGTCCCTCAGATTAGGGCCCCGTCTGTAAGCTATCATTGGAATCAACTTGAACCCCCAGACCTGTGGGCAGTTTTTCATCACTATTGGCCAGTAGCATCTTAAGATGTTTGCTATACAACCACTATAAGGGCTGTATGTTGATACAAATAAAACACGTTGCACATCAGATTTTTTTTTCTTAGGAATTAGGACTTCTTCATGTAGCAGGGTTCGTGCCCTCTGTGATGTAGAATGTACGAGGGACAAATGATAGCCTCTGGTAATGAATTTCTGGCACATCTGTTCTAGTCTCAGGTCAATTTTCTCGTCATTAACAATCCTACGCACCCTGAGGAGCTGGCTCCATGGGAGTGATTCCAGCATCCCTTGCAGGTGGTAGCTATTGCATGTGAGTAAATTGTGCGGTCTGTAGGTTTAACAAAAACGTCCATATTCAATTGTGTGCCAGATATATACACTAATACATAAAGGATTTGCGTTTCCTTTAGGAAGTATGCCAGTGTGAATTTTAATTCTGGTAAGATGTTTAGTTCCGCCTGAAACAATAACAGTTGTGTGTGTGTCCCCTCCCAAATCCTAAAAACATTGTCTATATATCTCCACCATCCGCATACGTGGCACCAGGATGGGGAGGTATATATTTGAGTTCTTTTAACAAAGTCCATGTATAGATTGGTATAAGTCGGGGCTACATTTCAGCCCATTGCGATTCCACACCGTTGGCTAAAGAATTTTTTTGGCAAACATGAAAAAGTTGTTATTTAGAATAAATTCCAATATTGTAAAAGATTACAGTTTCATTTTTCCACTTTGCCCAGTCAAGGCTGTCTCGTATAGCCTCAAGCCCTTTATCATGGGTGATGTTCGGATATAATGAGAACACATCTAGTGTAACTAAGATGGTCTCATCATTTACTTTAACTGTTTTGATTTTATTCAGAAAGTTGCCTGTATCTTTGATGTAAGATGCTGCTCCTACCTCAAATTCTCTTAGTACTTGGTCTAAAAACCGTGACCAGGAGGTTCTTTCAAGTTCTTATGAATTTTTGGGAGCATACATATGTTGGGGACAATCGGTATGGAACATATAGAAAGTCCACCAAGGCCTGATCTATGATATCCGAGAGGACCGCATCATTAATCATTATTTTTAATTGTGTTTACCAGAGCCGGAGGATTCCCCTATGGGGGTTCCTCCTTGGAGGTCACCCCAGCTGGCGGTGGAGGTGGCAGCAGCACAGTTGATCCCGTCCTGCCATGTCACAGGTAAATGACATACATATGTATAAGAATGCTGCCAGCCAAAATGTTTATGTGGAAACACTATGACAAGCTGTAAAGACTTCTATAGTGTTAAAGCTCATTACAAGTTCTGCACATACAGCAGCTGACAGAACAAAGGGATAAAGTTTGTAAAAGGGTGAGCCAAAAATATAATAACATCTGAAATGGGCACATGACAGTGCATTTACCAGGTGTGGCAATTCTATTTGCAAAATTATGGTTTCAGTGAGTGATGCCCAGTGTCCTAGGAAAAGCTCCTCCACCACGGAGTGGCTCTCACATTTCAAACCTATGTTTTGGAATGGGGCTGCTTGGAAAGTCTCCGTAGGGTTAAGCGGATTGGTTCTGAAATTAGATGTGTTGCTAATCATGCTTTCATCTTCATAAGAGTGTCGCATTCTTTCCCATGGTCAGCTTGTCTACATTGGTTGCCCATTTGTGAAAAAGCCTTTGCCAATACACAATGTAAAGCTAGCCCTATTTTAGGCAGCCAGACTATAGCAACAATCATTTAATGGAACAGGGACACCAATGCACACAAATTTAATACCAGAAAAAAGACACATAAGTGGGATAATCCCCGGGCCCAGGACCTTCAAGAATTAGCCTGCATCTCTGTTAGCATCAAGAATAATCCACATGCTGTTGTTCGCAGTGCAGTTTTGCAGGCTAGTGACACAGAATTCCTTGGAAGGTGGGAGGCCATTGATGGCCCATTCCAAATTTCAGTTTGTGCCTTCCATGGAGAGCACATATGATGGGAAATCGTGGGCAAGATCTGTAAATCAAACAAGACATATTCAAGCACGGCAAGCAGCAACAAATACAGACCATCATCCATTCCACTTCTGAGGGACACTCCAAATACCTTTGCACACACTTGGTGGGCTTACTACAGGAGCCCAGACACATTACTGCACAGCCAACATGGCAGCGGAAGTTGGGCCAGGCAGCAGATTCACACATCCAGATGTAAACATGCTAGTCAGCAACATTAGGACTTCTCTGATGGCCATTGAAAGCGCATCCTAAATAGTGTGTGCAGCCAGACCGCGCTTCCATCTCTTGTGCCCAGCCCAAAAGAGAGAAAAAACACTAGTTAACAACTGGCATCCATGCTGCCAAAAGTCAAATTAATACTTTGGGTAATTAATACTTTTTGGTAATTAAACACCTGCCTTCTGGTGTCCATGTGTCTGCGAGCAAAGCGACACATAACATGATTGGCTAGCCGAAAACCCTTGTCCACTACAAGAACAAATGGGGCATCTGGACCAGACGACCCAGGAAGGTTCCGGGCCCTGGCATGGAGAGCTCCTCGGCCATCACCCGCCGACCCATTCTGAAGGCTCTGAAAATGTGAGCATCCGCAGTGCTCCCAAAGGCTCCAATATCAACAAGCAGAAATTAATAGTTACTATCAGCTACTGCCAATAGAACCACCGAAAAGAACTGCTGACAGTTGAAATACTGAGACCCTGAGTTTGGTGGCTTTCAAACACAAATATACTTCCCGTCCAATGCCCCAATGCAGTTTGGAAACTGCACAGCATTCAGGAATTCCTTAGTTATGTCCATCCAAACTTGATGAGAGGGCGGAGCCATCACTAAAGGCACCAGATGCTGCTAGATGATGTTACAGGTCTCCCTGACAATTCCACCAATGGTAGAGCCAAACCAGAAATCCGAATAAAATGATGCAAAAAATTTCCCAGTGGCCAGAAACCTGTTGGGGAGGAAGGGGGAGATGTCTTACAAGGACATTGCACGCCTTAAAGGAAAAATTACACACAGTTCTCAAACAACAGCAGTAACGTGAAGATGTCTTTTGGTTGTTTTAAAAACAAAAACACTGTGGAAGGCCAACTGAAACCAACAGTGTGGTAGGTTGGTTGCAAAAGATAACTGAAATAGTTGCATGGTGAGACCATGTGCTTGGCCCCAATTTGGCAAACGCCATTGAATTCCAAAATACCCACTGCCTCATGATGTGGGAAAACTAAAATACCCCCAAAGGGTATTGGCCAAAATGAGTGCTTTTCGGGTGTGCAAATAGTTAAGTAATATTGCACAAAGCCACATGCTTTGGCCAATGGCATTTTGGGTGTGGCTTTAATTGCAAGGTCAAAGTCACACATACGATCTAAGCTTTGGTCCTACATTCACAAAGCCTCTGGAGTTGGCGCACAGAAAACACACCAAAGAGGGCATTGGCCAAAATGAGTGCGTTAAAGCGAAACTTTGGGCAATAAAAACAAAAAGGAAAAAAATCAAATTTTTGCACAAAAAGAAGAGCACGACAAAAGAGCCGTCAACATCTTGGATTTTATATTGTCTCTGAGAAAAGTCATACATGGCCCCAAGAGCATACGGTGCAAGAAGCTGCTGCCAGGAACAAGCAGAACACCCCCCTCTCGAAACCCATATGCTTACCGTCGTCCTGGTCTCCTGACTGCTGCTGCTGGCAACGGAAGTCTGGGTGCCCACTGCAGTGCCTCCTACCCTGAACTCTTCTCCTGCGGAACTAAGAAGAGGAGGTCAGGGGAGGTGGGGAAGAAGATCCCGGATGCACACACTGCCATCAGTGTTTAGCAGCCGGAGAGCTGCAGCACCTCAACTGGTAATCACTGCCCTATTCCCCCATCCTCGACACTGCCCTATTCCCCCATCCTCTACACTGCCCTATCCCCCCTCCTCTGCACTGCCCTATCCCCCCTCCTCTGCACTGCCCTATCCCCCCTACTCTACACTGCCCTATCCCCCCTCCTCTACACTGCTCTATTCCCCCCCCTCCTATACACTGCCCTATTCCCCCCTCCTCTGCACTGCCCTATTCCCCCCTCCTCTACACTGCCCTATTCCCCCCTCCTCTACACTGCCCTATTCCCCCCTCCTCTACACTGCCCTATCCCCCCTCCTCTACACTGCCTTATTCCCCCCTCCTCTACACTGCCTTATTCCCCCCTCCTCTACACTGCCTTATTCCCCCCCTCCTATACACTGCCTTATTCCCCCCTCCTATACACTGCCTTATTCCCCCCCTCCTCTACGCTGCCCTATCCCCCTTCCTCTACGCTGCCCTATCCCCCTTCCTCTACACTGCCCTATTCCCCCCTCCTCTACACTGCCCTATCCCCCTTCCTCTACACTGCCCTATTCCCCTTCCTCTACACTGCCCTATTCCCCCTTCTCTACACTGCCCTATTCCCTCCTTCTCTACACTGCCCTATCCCCCCTCCTCTACACTGCCCTATGCCCTCCTCCTCTACACTGCCTTATCCCCCTCCTCTACACTGCCCTACCCCCCCTCCTCTACACTGCCCTATGCCCCCCTCCTCTGCACTGCCCTATGCCCAGCTCCTCTACACTGCCCTATGCCCCCCTCCTCTACACTGCCCTATGCCCCCTCCTCTACACTGCCCTATGCCCCCCTCCTCTACACTGCCCTATCCTCCCCTCCTCTACACTGCCCTATTCCCCCTTCCTCTACACTGCCCTATGCCCCCCTCCTCTGCACTGCCCTATGCCCCCCTCCGCTCCACTGCCCTATTCCCCCTCCTCTGCAATGCCCTATTCCCCAGTTCTGCAGCATTCTTCTCCCTCTTTCCATAGCACCCAGCAGTCACTGTGGCTCAGAGCTTCCCTTCTGTATCTTGTACCTTGCACTCATCCCTTGCATGTCTATACACGGTGTTAAAACATCTTAACCCACTTCAGATGTGTTATTAGTTGAGGTTTATATCCATTTCTTTGTTGCATGCATTTCACACATAAGGAAACTTTAAGAAGCTACTAGAAAAAGCATAACCTTTGTCTTACGGTCCTGCAAAACCTATAGCTACTTCATTTTCTTTTATTGCTTGCTTTGTATTCTGAGCACATCATCTTTGTGTGTATCTCACCTCTGGCTCAATAAGTCACCCTTTTGTTTGTTCTTGTAGTGTATTTTGGGAGTGGACAAATAAAAATATATGATTACAGAAGTTGCCATGACCCTGATATACAGTAATATCTTGTAGAAGCCTAGAGGTGTCTTCAGCATAGGATTAACTTCTTTTCTGCCTTTAGTACAGTAACAGTGTAATCTCTTGTAATATTTGAAATTGCAAATGTACTATAAAATGTGAACAAAGACAGACTCGCAAAAAAGATTTTTGTGCACTCCTAAATAAGAAAAATGAACAACTTTATTAATCCAGAGCAGACATACCACATACAGAAAAAAGGTATAAAATCATTTAAAAGCACATCCAAGATGATAATGTAGGGGCCTGAAAAAGGCACTACATAGCTCTGTTTAGCTGTGGGGACCGGTGAAATAATAACCGGCCCTAGGAGGTTATTCTGAGTCATTTTACACAAAAAATGCAGGTAGCCTAGCAACCAGATAGGTAGTGATTAGCTGAAGACAAACTGGTCAGGTGACAGAGGCGATAAATGGCTGGACAATGGTCCCAGGAGGCAAAGTAGTGCCAAGGAGAGAATAGCCAGAAAGAGAAGCGCCAGGCAGAGAAGTGCCAGGGAGGAGAAGGGAAGCGCCAGACGAGAGATAGAAGCAGTGACAGAGATAGAAGAACAAATAGCAGCAAGAGAAAGAGAAAGGCAAAAGAAGAAAGAGAGAAAGTAGAGGAGCAGGGAGAAACAAGAGAAAAATCAGAGAAACCATGAGTAACAGAGAAGGAGAGTCAGCTTTGACAGTGAGTAGAGGAACAATAAAAGAGATGTAAATATGAAGAAAGGGAGATAAAGAAATAAAGAGATGTAAATACGATGAGAGAGAGAGAAAAGAAATCCAGAGTAAACTGCCAGTATATAAATGTGTTAGACACAGGTATCTTCATTGTGGCAACTAGTGTATCAATTATTCTTCACTGAGTGTGTTGAAGAAAATTGCCTCATCTCCCTGTCTTATTCAATAACACTGTGTTTACAACAAGTTAAGCAAAATATCTGACTCCATGTATTATTCAGCACCTCACTACTCACAACTACAAATTGTGCCCGAGGGCATTGGTGTCCGAACTAAAACAAAAAGAGAAAACAAATCACAATTAATTACCCACTAATAAGCCCACCATAATAAGACATTCCAATATTGGGGTATAGGTAAAGCACAGTACGGAGATATAAATAAAATAGGATGGTATAAATTACTATTAATCCACAGATAAAAAGTTCAAATCCTACTATATGAGTAAATGACCCAACAACCTTTTTAAGAAGTCTTGTAACAATGATTGGGAATATAAGCCAAAGCCAGAGTATTCCCCAGTAGCAAAGGTGAACCATGCATAGCCATTCCCGAGTGATAGCCTCTCATCAGTGTTCTGGCTTGGCTAGTTAGAGACCTATGATGTGGCTCAGGAAGGGTATCGTTTCTCCTTATGGAGAGCACCTGGAAGGTGTGATGAGACTTATAGGGCCATCCATGCTCCTCTGGCAAATATGCAAATAGGAAGATGGAACAATACCTCTACAGTGACACCTATTGTAAGGAAATATTCAACCAGCCAAGCCAGCAAACCTACTGTGCACTGATTAAGGGCAAATAACCCCAAATGCATGTCTGCACGTGGTTATCTTTTCTTTCTGGAGAAGAAGCTGGCTTTGGCTTAAATTCCCAGTCATTGTTACAAGGCTTGTTAAAAGGTCTGACATTAATTTGCAGGAATGCTGCCTTCCAATAGGTGGCACTGTAGAGGCATTGTTATTTGCATATATTCCAGAGGAGCATGCATAGTCTTAAAAGTCCCCTCATGCCTTCCTGACCCATGCTGAACAAACTAATAGGAGATTAGTAGAGATGAGCGAGCACCAAAATGCTCGGGTGCTCGTTACTCGAGTCGAACTTTCCGCGATGCTCGAGGGTTCGTTTCGAGTAATGAACCCCATTGAAGTCAATGGGCGACTCGAGCATTTTTGTTTATCGCCGATGCTCGCTAAGGTTTTCGTTTGTGAAAATCTGGGAAATTCAAGAAAGTGATGGGAACGACACAGAAATGGATAGGGCAGGCGAGGGGCTACATGTTGGGCTGCATCTCAAGTTCCCAGGTCCCACTATTAAGCCACAATAGCGGCAAGAGTGCCCCCCCCCCAACAATGTTTACTTCTGAAAACCCCTCATTAGCAAGGCATACCTTAGCTAAGCCCCACACTACCTCCAACAAAGCACAATCACTGCCTGCATGACACTACGCTGCCACTTCTCCTGGGTTACATGCTGCCCAACCCCCCCGCACGACCCAGTGTCCACAGCGCACACCAAAGTGTCCCTGCGCAGCCTTCAGCTGGCCTCATAGCCACACCACCCTCATGTCTATTTATAAGTGCGTCTGCCATGAGGAGGAACCGGAGGCACACACTGCAGAGGGTTGGTAGGGCCAGGCAGTGACCCTCTTTAAAAGGGGCGGGGCGATAGCCCACAATGCTGTACAGAAGCAATGAGTACTCCAATCCTGTGCCACCTCCGTCAGGAGCTGCAAACGTGGGCATAGCAAAGGGGGAATCCATGTGCCACACAGTATTCATTCTGTCAAGGTGTCGCATAGCTCAATCCACACTGCAAGGGGAAAGCCGTCAGCGCTCTGCCCCCTACCCAAGTCAGTCAGTGCCTTTGTGCCAGACAGGTCAAACACCGCAATGGGAACTAAGTTTGCACCAACAGCATAGGTGGGTCCTAGGAAACCCAAGACATGAACAAAAAATTGATCTTAGCGGACAAACATGGCAGACTTGCACAGCTCCCACGGCATAGGCCTCGGCTCACAGATTCAGCAATCCTAGGCTGGAAGCGGACTTTCACTGCACCCAGGACATAGGCCTCTGCACAAACCCTCAGCAATCGCGTGCCTACAGTGGACTCCAATGCTAGCGCAGCTGTGCACGTCTCATTAGCGCTGTATTGATCCTGTCGTTTGTCCCAATGCAGTGCCCCGGATAGTAGAGCTAACGTCAGATTAAATACAGGTGGGCTTCGGCCCACACTGCAAGCCCCAGTCAGACTGGGGTACTTTATAAGTAGACACAGGCAGGTAAAACTCCGTGTGGACCGACAGCATGGGTGGGTCCCAGAAAGCCACCGGCGTTACATAAATAAATCCCATTGCATTGCCCAGCACAGCTGAGGTAACGTCAGATTAAATGCAGGTGGGCTTCGGCCCACAGTGCATGCCCCAGTCAGACTGGTAATATGTACCTTAACAGTAACCGCGTTGGTGGGAATGTGGTGGCGACTGCGGACCTAGTAGCGCGGTTTTATTTAGTTGGTTTTCGGAATGTGGCCAGGATTAAGTGGGCCTTGGCGGGGGGATGGTGGGGGGGCTCTCTTGTTGTGTCGTTAAAGGTGAAATTCTTGGACTGCCACCAGACGGACCAATGCAAAGGTATTTGCCAAGAATGTTTTCATTGTTGGAGGAGGAGGGGGATGTTTTTGAGGCACTACATGTCCTCTCCACGTGTCCGTGGTTATATGCACCTTAACAGTAACCGCATTGGTGGGAAATGGCCTCGTCGCCATCATGTCTTTGGGAAGCCTCCGTTTCCACACCCCAGTGACATAGCATTAGCAGCGGTATAGGCAGAGCCCAGAATTAGTAACATTTCAGCGGTAGCATTAGGGATAGGCCCCAGTAACATATCACTAGCAGCATTATAGGGGGAGCACAGTATTAGTTCTATTTCAGTAGTAGTAGCAGTCCAGACAGGCCCCAGTAACAATTCCGAAGCAGCAGTATAGGGGGAGCACAGGCTTAGTTCCATTTCAGTAATAGTAGCACTCAAGACAGACCCCAGTAACAATTACGAAGCAGCAGTATAGGGGGAGCACAGTCTTAGTTCCATTTCAGTAATAGTAGCACTCAAGACAGGCCCCAGTAACAATTCCGAAGCAGCAGTATAGGGGGAGCACAGTATTAGTTCTATTTCAGTAGTAGTAGCAGTCAAGACAGGCCACAGTAACATTTCCGTTGCAGCAGTTTAGGGAGATAACAGTCTCTTTCACATTTCAGTAGTTGCAGTATAGACAAGGCCCCAAGTTACATTTATGTAGCAAAAGTGTAGGCCAACCCCACACACCTTGCTGTACCATGAGTGCAGGCGAAGCCCATAAAAATTACTAGGATTACACTGTAGGCGAGGGCCCAAGAAAATTGGTGTACCAACAGTACTAATGTACCTCAGAAAAATTGCCCATGCCCAACCAAGAGGGCAGGTGAAACCCATTAATCGCTTAGCTTACTGTGGCTTAATTTGTAACTATGCCTGGAGGCAGCCCAGTTAAAATAAAAATTGGTTCAGGTGCAAGTTTCAACGCTTTAATGAGCATTGAAACGTATAAACATTGTTTACAAAAGTAATATGACGGAGCCTTGTGGGCCTAAGAAAAATTGCCTGTTCGGCGTGATTACGTGAGGTTTCAGGAGGAGGAGCAGGAGGAGGAGGATGAATATAATACACAAATTGATGAAGCTTAAAAAGTCCCTGTTTTTTATGGTGATAGAGAACGATGCTTCCATCCGCGGGTGCAGCCTACGTATTGTTTAGGTACCGCTGCTGTCCGCTGGTGGAGAAGAGAAGTCTGGGGAAATCCAGGCTTTGTTCATCTTTATGAGTGTAAGCCTGTCGGCACTGTCAGTTGACAGGCGGGTACGCGTTATCCGTGATGATTCCCCCAGCCGCACTAAACACCCTCTCTGACAAGACGCTAGCCGCAGGACAAGCAAGCACCTCCAGGGCATACAGCGCGAGTTCAGGCCACATGTCCAGCTTCAACACCCAGTAGTTGTAGGGAGCAGAGGCGTCACGGAGGACGGTCGTGCGATCGGCTACGTACTCCCTCACCATCCTTTTACAGTGCTCCCGCCGACTCAGCCTTGACTGGGGAGCGGTGACACAGTCTTGCTGGGGTGCCATAAAGCTGTCTAAGGCCTTGGACAGTGTTCCCCTGCCTGTGCTGTACATGCTGCCTGATCTCCGCGCCTCCCCTGCTACCTGGCCCTCGGAACTGCGCCTTCTGCCACTAGCGCTGTCGGATGGGAATTTTACCATCAGTATGTCCGCCAGGGTCCTGTGGTATAGCATCACTCTCGAACCCCTTTCCTCTTCAGGTATGAGATTGGAAAGGTTCTCCTTATACCGTGGGTCGAGCAGTGTGCACACCCAGTAATCCGTAGTGGCCAGAATGCATGTAACGCGAGGGTCACGAGAAAGGCATCCTAACATGAAGTCAGCCATGTGTGCCAGGGTACCTGTATGCAACACATGGCTGTCCTCACTAGGAAGATCACTTTCAGGATCCTCCTCCACCTCCTCCTCCTCCTCCTACTCCTCCTCAGGCCATACACGCTGAAAGGATGACAGGCAGGCAGCAGTGGGCCAAGCTGTCTCTTCCCCCTCCTCCTCATGCTCCTCATGCTCCTCCTCCTCTAAAACACGCTGAGATATAGACATGAGGGTGCTCTGACTATCCAGCGACATACTGTCTTCCCCGCCTCCGATTCTGATTCCAAAGCGTCTGCCTTTATGCTTTGCAGGGAACTTCTCAATAGGCATAGCAGAGGAATGGTGACGCTAATGATTGCAGCATCGCCGCTCAGCATCTGGGTAGACTCCTCAAAGTTTCCAAGGACCTGGCAGATGTCTGCCAACCAGGCCCACTCTTCTGTAAAGAATTGAGGAGGCTGACTTCCACTACGCCGCCCATGTTGGAGTTGGTATTCCACTATAGCTCTACGCTGCTCATAGAGCCTGGCCAACATGTGGAGCGTAGAGTTCCACCGTGTGGGCACGTCGCACAGCAGTCGGTGCACTGGCAGATTAAACCGATGTTGCAGGGTCCGCAGGGTGGCAGCGTCCGTGTTGGACTTGCGGAAATGTGCGCTGACCCGGCGCACCTTTCCGAGCAGGTCGGATAAGCGTGGGTAGCTTTTCAGAAACCGGTGAACCACCAAATTAAAGACATGGGCCAGACATGGCACATGCGTGAGGCTGCCGAGCTGCAGAGCCGCCACCAGGTTACGGCCGTTGTCACACACGACCATGCTCGGTTGGAGGCTCAGCGGCGCAAGCCAGCGGTCGGTCTGCTCTGTCAGACCCTGCAGCAGTTCGTGGGCCGTGTGCCTCTTATCTCCTAAGCTGAGTAGTTTCAGCACGGCCTGCTGACGCTTGCCCACCGCTGTTCTGCCACGCCGCGCGACACCGACTGCTGGCGACGTGCTGCTGCTGACACATCTTGATTGCGAGACAGAGGTTGCGTAGGAGGAGGAGGAGGGTTTAGTGGAGGAAGCATACACCGCCGCAGATACCAGCACCGAGCTGGGGCCCGCAATTCTGGGGGTGGGTAGGACGTGAGCGGTCCCAGGCTCTGACTCGGTCCCAGCCTCCACTAAATTCACCCAATGTGCCGTCAGGGAGATATAGTGGCCCTGCCCGCCTGTGCTTGTCCACGTGTCCGTTGTTATGTGGGCCTTGCCAGTAACCGCGTTGGTAAGGGCGCGTACAATGTTGCGGGAGACGTGGTTGTGCAGGGCTGGGACGGCACATCGGGAAAAGTAGTGGCGACTAGGAACTGAGTAGCGCGGGGCCGCCGCCGCCATCATGTTTTTGAAAGCCTCCGTTTCCCCAAGCCTATACGACAGCATCTCCAGGCTGATCAATTTGGCTATGTGCACGTTTAACGCTTGAGCGTGTGGGTGCGTGGCGGCGTACGTGCGCTTGCGTTCAAACAGTTGCGCTAGTGACGGCTGGACGCTGCGCTGAGAGACATTGCTGGAAGGGGCCGAGGACAGCGGAGGTGAGCGTGTGGGTGCAGGCCGGAGACGGTCGTGCCTGTGTCCTGAGAGGGGGGTTGGATCTCAGTGGCAGGTTGGGGCACAGGGGGAGTGGCAGTGGTGCAAACCGGAGGCGGTGAACGGCCTTCGTCCCACCTTGTGGGGTGCTTGGCCATCATATGCCTGCGCATGCTGGTGGTGGTGGCTCCCCAGCTGATCTTGGCGCGACAAGCCTTGCACACCACAGTTCGTCAGTCGTCTGCACTCTGTGAGCACCTCGGCCTCTGCAGGGTGGCATGGCGCGAGGGGGCGCTTTGGGAAACAGT
Source organism: Eleutherodactylus coqui (assembly GCF_035609145.1). Taxonomy (NCBI): domain Eukaryota; kingdom Metazoa; phylum Chordata; class Amphibia; order Anura; family Eleutherodactylidae; genus Eleutherodactylus; species Eleutherodactylus coqui. The sequence continues at coordinate 75,888,205 of NC_089843.1, read as the reverse complement.
TGGTGGATTATTCGGTCTGGCCCTGCCTCTACCCCAGGCCACCGCACTGCCTCTTGCAACCTGCCCTGCTGCCGCACTTGCCTCCCCCTCTGAAGACCTGTCCTCAGTAGGCTTAGCAAACCAGGTGGGGTCAGTCACCTCATCGTCCTGCTGCTCTTCCTCCGAATCCTCTGTGCGCTCCTCCCTCGGACCTCCTGCCTTACTACTACCTCACTGATAGACAACTATGTCTCATCGTCATCGTCCTCCTCACCTACTGAAAGCTCTTGAGACAGTTGCCGGAAGTCCCCAGCCTCATCCCCCGGACCCTGGGAACTTTCCAAAGGTTGGGCATCGGTCACGACAAACTCCTCCGGTGGGAGAGGAACCATTGCTGCACAATCTGGGCAGGGGCCCAGGAACAGTTCCTGGGAGTCTGCCTGCTCCTCAGAATGTGTCATTTTCATGGAGTGAGGAGGCTGGGAGGAAGGAGGAGCAGCAGCCAGAGGATTCAGAGTTGCAGCTGTGGACGGCGTAGAAGACTGGGTGGTCGATAGATTGCTGGATGCACTTTTTGCCATCCACGACAGGACCTGCTCACACTGCTCTGTTTCTAATAAAGGTATACCGCGTGGACCCATTAATTGTGAGATGAATCTGGGGACCCCAGAAACTTGCCTCTCTCCTAATCCCGCAGCAGTCGACTGCGATACACCTGGACCCGGAGCTCGGCCTGTGCCCACACCCTGACTTGGGCCTCCGCGTCCTTGCCCCCGTCCACGTCCTCTAGGCCTACCCCTACCCCTCAGCATGGTGTATTACGAGTAGAGCAGAAACAGAACGCTGTAATTAAATGTGCCGCTTATTGGCCTGTGGTTGGAGGCTGACTTCGCTTACGGAGCACACAGCAGAGCCAGGAAACAATTATGCACAAGTCTGTAGTGAGACCTAGGTGCGTATGACTGAGCTACTGGAATTCACAGCGCAGAACCAGTCAAGTGGCCAAAGGCCAGTGGTAGGCCTTAAGTATTTTGCTTCAATTTTTTAAAATGGTGAGGTGAAAAACCAGACAGACACTGTATGCAGCGTATATATGTATACTGTTTCCCTCTGGCGGGATGACGGCGATCATGTAACGGACAAAGGAGAGCCAGGAAACAATTATGCGCAAGCCTGCTGTAACGCTTAGCTGGGTATTAATTAGCGACTACTACCCCCAGCAGACACGCAGTACACTGAAGACGGTCACAGGCAGCCCAAATATAGTATTTTTCCCCAATTTTTTGGGAAAAAGCCCACTGCCTATATAGCCAGTATACCTCTTTCCCTGTACCACTGTCCCTGCCTCACCAGTACTGCCCCTATTCTCTGTAAAATGACTGCAGACTGAGGACACTATGGTCTGCACGCCCGATATACAAAAAAAAAAAAATTGTGCAACACTGCTAAAAGCAGCCTCAACAGTACTGCACACGGTCAGATGTGGCCCTAAGAAGGACCGTTGGGGTTCTTGAAGCCTAAAATACTCCTAACGCTCTCCCTATAGCAGCTACAGCAAGACAGCACTTTCCCTGATCTCTCTCAGCGTGCATCTGTGGCGAGCCGCGGGTGGGCAGATTTTAATACTCAGGTGTCACCTGATCTCCCCAGCCACTCACTGCAGGGGGGTGGTATAGGGCTGGAATGTCACAGGAGGAAGTCGTAATGCCTTCCCTGTCCTTCTATTGGCCAGAAAAGCGCGCAAATTTCTCAGGGAAGAAAATGTAATGGAGTCGAGCATCGCGTGGTGCTCGTCTCGAGTAACGAGCATCTCGAACACCCTAATACTCGAACGAGTATCAAGCTCGGACGAGTACGTTCGCTCATCTCTAGAGATTAGCTGAAAAAAAAATATTGAAAGAAAATATAAGGAAGCATGGCAAAAGCAGAGTATACCCAATCACAGTGCTGTGCTATACACCCCATGCCTATCCCTATGCCATTAGTAGTTTTGTCATCAGATGTTGATACTTAAGCACATTTCATGTTTTTATAGTATGTCTTAATAAAGCAGTAAATGATCTCACCTTCCAGTAAAAAAAGAATCTTATGTGTCCCAGGATCTAGCCCTAGAAAGAGCACATGCGCTCAAAGACAGAGCGAGCACATAAAAAGCACCTGTTGGGTAGTAACAAAACAATAACGACTCAAATTATCATGTGATACAAACATAATGTCAGTGTGTGTATCCCCTAAAATATAACTTTTAATAAATGATTTATTTAAAAACATTTAATGCCTCACATACACAAAGACAAACAAACGAAAAGACAGAAGACAGAACATAAGTTCCACACTAAATCAGGAACTCAGATACACCGGTAGTGACCCCTAAACCGGTTTGTAGGGGTACTAAATTATGGTGTACTCATGATGTGATGGAGTGTCGCCCTTTTTATTAGATATAACCACGGCCGAGTATCCTGTTGAATCACCCTGAACGTCACGATTTGGGGCTATTGACCCTTCACTGGTCAATCATTCCAAGTGGTTCCTAATAAAAGAATAATTTAAACCGGGTTTAGAGCCCCAATTTTGTTATAAAAGGACAAAATGATGACTCATCAGATGTTGGTCAGAGAAAACCGATCAGCAAATTATAGTAGGTTCTCAGCAAAAAGTGGTTCAACGTGTTTCTGTCACATATAGACTCATTAGGCTAGTGTGGAGGTTTCCATGGCGATCGGAAGGCTATGCCTTTCCGGACTGGTCACTCCTCCGGACGAAACTCCTCCCTCAGGCGTCATCGCCATGGGGCGGACTACATTATTCACATTACTCATTTCACCTGATTGGTTAATTGGGACAAACCCCCTCAGGGGGGCAGTAGCCTATTTGCCTCATTTAAGACACACAACCTCCTAGAGACCACATTTCCCTCCAGTCTATCATCAAGACTGGAGATGCTGTCCTGTTCCTCCCTTCCCACTTTGTCCTATCTTATCTATCTTTATTGAATGGGGATATATTGCCATGTACTGGTTTAGTATGGTCTATCAGTAATAGGAGTGCTTCTTCTCAATGTGGACAGGGATTATTTATGTCGGATATTGTCTCCGCAACATATCCCTTCTTCTAACTAGGCACTCTCAATTACCTATGCTATAGTTACTACTGGCACCAGCGGTTTAGGTGCCTGGCTTAGTATAGGACGATCTGGGGTAAGATATCATCTTCGCAACAACCCCAGGTCCAGTTTGGTACTAGGGAAGCTTTTGGTGAGGGCTCTTAGTCCATGGTTTGTGCGCCCGTTAACCTTGACGCAAGGGCACCCTAAATCTGGACGCCTAACAGCATTATTCAGCATCTAGGATATTAGTATTACAGGTTGTTACACCATTTCTATCAGATGATAGTTATGTTCTATTAAGGTTCCTGATGAGTCTATATGTGACAGAAACGCGTTGAACCACTTTTTGCTGAGAACCTACTATAATTTGCTGATCGGTTTTCTCTGACCAACATCCGATGAGTCATCATTTTGTCCTTTTATAACAAAATTGGGGCTCTAAACCCGGTTTGAATTATTCTTTTATTAGGAACCACTTGGAATGATTGACCAGTGAAGGGTCAATAGCCCCAAATCGTGACGTTTAGGGTGATTCAACAGGATACTCGCCCGTGGTTATATCTAATAAAAAGGGCGACACTCCATCACATCATCACCGTCTCTTAGGCGAATATGAGTACACCATAATTTAGTACCCCTACAAACCGGTTTAGGGGCCACGACCTGTGTATCTGGGTTTCTGATTTAGTGTGGAACTTATGTTCCGTCTTCTGTCTTTTCGTTTGTTTGTCTTTGTCTATGTGAGGCATTAAATGTTTTTAAATAAATCATTTATTAAAATTTATATTTTAGGGGATACACACAGTGAATATTTATGATAAAAAAACTCTTCTCGTATCTCTTTGCCTCAGTGAATTAAACATAATGTCAGGAATTGAATCAGGGACCCCCCACTCTCCAGTTGATGGCTCTCACTACTGAGCCATCCAGTCTGTGAACAGTACCGTTGCATTACTATCAGCCTTGTTCCATATCCCGGTTAGTTCCTGCCTCCTGGTCCTAAACCCCCACCTCCATCCCTAATTGGGCTCATTATAAAAATCTGACCCTGCCACTGTACCAGCGCGTGATCAATCTGCTTCACAGCACTGTTTGGTCAAGCTTCAGGTTGCCTGCTCCTCCGCTATTCATGCAAGATCTCATGATACTGACTTCTGAGTTCCTCTCTGACTATGCTACCCGCCTCATCCCTCTGTGCTGCAAACCAAGACCTCCGGTTGCATGACCAAGAGGCTCAGTTACAGCAAATGTGAACTGCCATGCTGCAAGATTCTACACGGAACCTGTATGCCTCCATACCCACCTGTATCACATCTTGCATCAAAGTTAAAGGTGGTACAACAGGGTACTAAAGCCTCCCTTCAAGCGTTCAGTTTTCCACAATAAATTATCCTTTAGCTCTTGTATTGTAATCACTTATATCAACGTTACAATCACACACAAAGTTTCATTTGATTCTGACAACTCCTAGGGGAGGGATTTTTTACTTGATGAATGTAAATACATATGTGTGAGGTGTATATTCAGATGTGTTGATCTACTGTAGTACACAGAACCAGGGGCCTAACTAAAGGCTCAGGGGCCCTGATGCAAAATGTTATCTGGGGCCCCCCTTCTATCTGTATCTGTACCCGTATTCTTAAGACTGATTCATTACTACAGTACACAGAGAGGGTCATAACCAATCAGAGGCTGTATACAAATCCTGATATACTGTAGGAATTCCAGCCAATTAGAGAGAAGTGAGGAGCCGTGAAACTGTTTGTGTGTGACTGAAGTTGTGCCTCAGTCTGTGGGAAGTTTGAGCATCCAATTTTATGCAAGAATGGTAGATCCTAGAGAACAGAAACCCATATACAAACTTCCAAAGCACCTGATTTACCTATGTGGAAAATTTGGTGCCGAATAGTCCAGTCGTTTGGCCATGCATAAAGGACAGACAACAGAAATCCACCTTTATATCTGTAAAGATATTTATCATTCAGTATGATCCCCCAGTTGTCCATAAAAAAATGTTGGTTTTCTGTGATTCTAGGATAAATTTATATATATATATATATATATATATATATATATATATATATATATATATATATATATACACTCTGCTGGTCATTAAATATGACATACTGCTAAAGTTCCTCGCAGTATAATGATTTTTCATCCAGAAAACAAAGAAAAAAGTTGCCAGAGACCTTCATTCTCAGTTTAGATCCTTTAGACCATATTTTATATTCTTTTTATATTCTCTTGCAGTATTTTTTGTATGAAACTAGAAACCATTCTAGAAGTATAAAGTATTTCATTAATGTGATTGCTATAAACATTTGTCCTAAATAACGTTATTTGCTCAGCCATCCCTATTTCATTACCCTCCAAACTAAAGGCACTGGGATTATTTATTAGGAATGAAGTCCTTTATGGACGAGAGGTGAATCATTTCTAAAACAATGCTCGATCATCCAGAGACCACCAATTGTAACTAATGGGGTGTGTTGCTTTCCGATATTTATCACTGCTCATTTGGGAATGAATGGCTTATTTCAAAATAGAATCCGAGATCTAAGTAAATAGATTGTGTGTGGTACAAGATGACTTTGCTGATGTTCTACTAGATGTTAATTCTAGCAGCTACCAATAAAAGGAAGCTTTAAAGTGGTTGTGATATACTTGTACATAATGATAGCATCATTGTAAGTGGATGAGCGCTGGTATGTTATATTTTATTGTATTTATTTTAATTTAATGGGAGTTCATTTTCATAGAATGATAAAGCATAAGTGAGCTTCAAAAGATGATGCATAGAAATATTGCTGAGCATTCTTAGGCCAGAGAACTCTTTTATTTAGTTGTAGTCAAACTTTTGAGTGTTTTCTTCTGAAATACTGCAGCGTTTCGGAATAAAACATACATGGGCTGAATGAGCATATCTGTCCCAGGCTCATGCTGCTTGTGATTCGGACTGCATGAACCTGGTGACAAGTTCCCTATAATCTTTCCTTGATGCTTACATTAACTCTTACATTAACTTTGTAAAGTACTCGCACTTTTGAACTTGCACCCCATGTTCTCTCTAGCAGTGCATTATGTCATCTGTGACATCACCACTTCATCCTGGCCTAATGGCATCTTGCATACGATTACATAGGCTAAGAACTGATTGTGCTAACCCAACATACTGGACAACATGCACCAGTCTATCAAGCCTGTGCATTTGGAAGGTTATGACTCATTTCCTTCTCCACAGCAGCCAATAATAAGTTTTTCTAACTAAAAGGATTATAGATAACATTGGCATGCTAATTCATGGTTATGCTGAGACTCGCATTGATGAAGGGCAAGTAAGCAAGCAAAGTAACCATACAGGGGAGAAAAGTGTGTTTTACAATGCTTAAGTTTACACTGTTTCTCCAGGGGCTCAGCAGATTGGGCAAGGTGTCAATAGTGTCCCAGAGTGAGTATTATTTGATGTATGATAGTTATCTATTGCATGTGTGCTGATGTCTGTGCTGCTTCACAGAGGCAGTAAGGTCCCAATTACTTAATTAAGCTCACTTTTAGGACCCAAAAATATAAATTCATAAAAATTAACTTTTAATAAATATTGCTTAAAAACCTTATGGACACACAAACAACAACAACAAAAAAAAAAAAATCCACTATCCAGTAGGGAATGTGAAATTTCACATTCCCTACCGGATAGTGGATTTTTGTTGTTGTTGTTGTTGTTGTTGTTGTTGTTGTTTGTGTGTCCATAAGGTTTTTAAGCAATATTTATTAAAAGTTAATTTTTATGAATTTATATTTCTGGGTCCTAAAAGTGAGCTTGATGTCTGTGCTGGGTTGAATCAGCCTATGTCAGTTATGTCAGTTATTTGTAATACTAATCCCTTTGTATTGTCATGTTCTGTTGTGTGTGTTGTCTCAGACAGGTTATGCAAGAGTTAATGTCTGGTGTCTGGAGAATGTAACTGTTTGGCCTGTTATGCGTAGTGCCCTTCCTAACCTGTGTGCAGGTGATTTGGTGTGAGTCAGGTGCTAGGAGGAGAAGTTTAGTGGGGGAGAGAGGAGTTGAAGTCTGGGGTTGAACGCGAGAGAAGATGGACGCGAGAGCGGTAGTCGGGTTGTAAAGGAGGAAGTATGCCTGGAGCTCCTCTGAGCTTAAGCTCAGATCCCACTCCACAGCCATGAGAGACCTCACCTTGATGAGAGTGAGGACCAGGTTCTGTATTCATGGAGTAGGAGATGGAGTGTTTGGAACTACCCTTTACCAACCACGCTATTGAGTCTGTGTTCAGGACCGACTGTAATTGAGAGTGACTTGATAGAGGAAAGTGAGAGTGGGTGTAGAGAAGCACGGCTGCAAAGTCCCAACAGATAACTTAGACTGCAGAGAATGCAAGTAAAAGTAAAAGGGTGACTTCTGGATACAAGCTTGTTGAGGGAAGAATCCTCCGACCTCAGAGTAATTTGCACTGTAATGTTTTCAGACTGTAAACTGTTGGAAAGCTTACAGTAAAGAACAACCATGTACCCCTGGTTTAAAAGTCTAACTCTTGCGGACTCATTTCATCTGCACCTCATAAAGGGTACTGGCGTCACGAGGACAACTTAAGGTAACAAACTTTATTTAGCACTATTGCTATCGAAGCCAGATACTCTGTGTGGCTGGCTTATTGTACTTTGGGTCATTTGGGAATTAATGGTAGAGCTACCATGACATAACCACCATCTTCCCCTCCCGTTGCTCCCCACCAAAGGTCGGCCTTGCCCGCTGCACAAGGCTTTATGGGGAGTGTAGTCTCCCCATAAGGCTGAGTAAACAAACATGCCCCTAAATTACAGAGCACATGTCAAGATTGTTAAAGTAATCACTTCATTCAGATGATGCTCAGAGTATAGTAGCCTTATTAACAAGGCATGTCTAATTATTTTTCAATGCATCACAGAGGAGAACAATGAGAAACACTTAAGTGATGTTTCCACGCTCTTCTGTTTCATTGTTCCAATGCAAGAGGTTGTATAGCTTTATAGCAATTTTATCTGAGAAACTGGTATATCTTGCTTGTGCCAAATTACAGAGAATAAGTTCTCAGGAGCCGCTCTGAAATCAGCATGAATCATACGTAATTAAGTCATATAAAAAATCAATTTGACAATGTTAGGGTGCATTCAGATGACCGTATATTGGCTGGGTTTTGACGCCCAGCTGATATACAGCGTCTCTCTCTGTAGGGGGAGGAGGCTGGAAGAGCCGGGAGCAGTGCTCTGAGCTCCCGCCCCCTCTCTGCCTCCTCACCACCCCCCTGCACTATTTTCAATGAGGAGAGGTGGGACGGGGGCGGAGCTAATTCCCAGAACTTAGCTCTGCCCCCGTTCCGCCTCCTCTCATTGCTAATAGTGCAGAGGGGCAGAGAGGAGGCGGGGGGGGGGCAGCTCAGAGCACTGCTCCCGGCTCTTCCAGCCTCCTCCCCCTGCAGAGAGAGATGCCGTTTATCAGCTGGGCGTGAAAACCCAGCCGATATACGGTCGTCTGAATGCACCCTTACATAAATAGTGTGGTATCCCCCACAAAATCAACAAGTTAACAATTTAAAGTCTACAGCATGTGTAATAGTTCCCACTAAGTAAAACATTATAAAGGTTGACTTCACTCTTAGTAAAGCATTACAAAATACTGATTTTGACAAAGGTGCATGCTCAGCATCTGGGCCCCTGTTAGAAAAATTACAATACGTGTCTTTTGTATATGTACGTCTTGCTATGCACACAACACAAATATTATACATATGACACTGCTACATAAAATATAAATCAATGCCTTCACAGGATCATGGCTACAAATAATTACAGATGTTTTGTCATGGTAATGGCCTTACCACATGTGCTGAGGTTTGGCAAATTGTTATTTTCTTTTTTGCTAACTCAGAAAACCTCCTTAAGATGGATATACAATTTAAATTAATGTCAGCTGAACACACCAATTTCGGTTAGTTAGCTGACTATTTATGAGAGAGAGCCTGCAGATATTGGGAGAGAAGGATCTGGTGGTTCGCATTTCAACCTGACATTTGTTTTTAGGAAAATAAGCCACCATCATCAGTGTGTGACAGCTGCTTACTTTCCTATCCCCATTCAGAACAGATGCTTGCTTGGTATAGCATTTGAAGGGGGAAAGGGGATTTGTAGGAAACTCTGTTTTACTATCAGCTATCTGGAATGTATGGCCAGTGTGATAACTCGGGAGTTAAAGAGGTTATCCAGGCAGTAGCCACCGGCATACACTGGGGTCTGAGCAGAAGCATTGCTTTGATCCCTGTGTAGCGGCCAGCACTCATAATTGCAAGTGCAGCTCTTATTTAAATCAATGTGCCTTCTGCTCCGACCCAGGTGTATCCCAGTAGCCACTGCCTGAATAACCCCTTTAAGTCTACTTACATTATTGCAATCTCCAGGGTAAGATGTTGAAATTCATTCCAACACAGTGGATTTGATTCAAAACTGACCTCAGCCAGCTTTATTGTACGTCTTCACAGGTAATAAATCAAATATATCAGTCCTCATCCATTTAGCCACTAACTAGCTCATTGTTCAGCCAATCAGCATTGAGCAGTGGGAGAAGCAAAAGTAAAAGCCCATTTACACCAGCCGATGATCGCTAAAAATCGCTAATCGGCGATCGTTTTAGTGATAATCGTTGCGTGTAAATGTGCGCCCATCGTCTGCTTTTCGGGCACTGCTAGCTGATCATTAAATTTAAGCTAACCTAAAAATCATTGGTCAGTCTTATCAGAAGTTTTCCACGGGGAGTGCTGATAGCATTGTTTCCCCGTGGAGAACAAAGGATCTGAGTGCAGATAATAGCCTCAGGCTATTAACTGAGTTCAGTGAAGGCTTCATTTGCACACCTAAATGGTATTTAAGTAGCTGAGTAGCTACTTAATACTTTGCGCAAAATGAATGCTGAAAGCTGTCACTCAAACTGTCGTTTGAGCGATCTTTGAGCGATCATCTGCTGGTGTAAATGGGCCTTTAGAAAGGTTCCTGTAGTTATCTAGAAAGTTTTGAAGAGAGGAGAGAGTGTAAACGAGTAAGCTGGTTTTAGTGAACAATATCTGTCATTCCTGAATTTAGTCTTCAAGTAGAGGTAGTGTATGGTGAAGGCTGAAGACTCCAGGACCATGGGGAGAAACACAAAACAGGCAGTACAGAACAACAAGGTAGGAGGGAATAAAGCCACCAACCTCACGACCAGATGTTGAAGTGGATTGTAAAGTTTTGTACCTTCACCAATTGGATTTTGAACAAACCAGTTTCCAAACTAAGTAAATCTAAGTTGAGCTGTTTCCTCCCTGTCTCTTTGGACTCGTTTATTGGGGTACACACAAAACTTCACCATTATACTAGGGAGCAGAAACCAGTCCTTTTACTATCACATCCACACAGGGGCGTAACTAAAGGCTCAGGGGCCCTGATGCAAAAAGTGAGCTGGGCCCCCCCCTCTATCTGTATCTGTACCCGTACCCATACCTAAACCATGCTGCACAGTGGCATAACTTGAAGCTTCTGGGACCCAATGCAAAACCTGTAACAGGGCCCCCAACTATAATGCTTTATTCATAGTACTGAGCACCCTATATGGAGAAGAGAGGCCTTATAGGCCCCCTAAGGCTCCTGGGCCCGGGTGCAACCGCATCCCCTGCACCCACTATAGTTATGCCCCTGCCTCCATATGTCATTTTCGCAGTTGGAGGAGTGACTTGCACTGTAACAACCACTGTGAACAACTTCCCCATTACACTGGTCTTGTTAGCTATGATACACAAATGAGCAACCACAAAAATCCTTGTAAAGCTACAATTCAGTTCCCCATAAAAGGAGAGAGAGAATTTCCTAGAACTACTTTATTACAGCAATGCTACAGAGAACTACAAATGCTACATTATTAATAGGTATTTTTGCCATTGTAATATGATTTCCTCCTCACAGCAACATATACATAATAAAATATTCTAGCCATCCTGTAAAGCAGTATAGAAATCAAATACTTAAATTCAGGCTTATTTCTCCTCAATTCTACAATTTAGCCATTTTAGCATTCCCTTCAAAGCTAATGTATTGTCTCCAGGACCTAAGGGTATATCCATGTTAGGGTGAAGGCTGGTCATTATAGAGATCATTTATCTTTATGGTAAATGCGTCTCTTATACTCATTGAGATGAGGACACACATTCTATTTTACGTGCGCCCTTTTATTCAGTTAGAACAAAGGACAGATTTGCTGGAGACCTATAAGGACAAGGATTTCACTTGTACTTAGTGTGCGGTTAATGCTACAGAAGTAAAGTGCTATTTATTAGAGATGAGCAAACACCAAAATGTTCGGGTGTTCGTTATTCGGAACGAACTTCCCGCGATGTTCGAGGGTTCGTTTCGAACAACGAACCCCATTGAAGTCAATGGGCGACCAGAGCATTTTTGTATTTCGCTGATGCTCGCTAAGGTTTTCATGTGTGAAAATCTGGGCAATTCAAGAAAGTGATGGGAATGACACAGAAACGGATAGGGCAGGCGAGGGGCTACATGTTGGGCTGCATCTCAAGTTCACAGGTCCCACTATTAAGCCACAATAGCGGCAAGAGTGGGCCCCCCCCCCCCCCCAACAACTTTTACTTCTGAAAAGCCCTCATTAGCATGGCATACCTTTGCTAAGCACCACACTAGCTACAACAAAGCACAATCACTGCCTGCATGACACTCCGCTGCCACTTCTCCTGGGTTACATGCTGACCAACCGCCCCCCCTCCCCCCCCACAGCGCACACCAAAGTGTCCCTGCGCAGCCTTCAGCTGCCCTCATGCCACGCCACACTCATGTCTATTTAGAAGTGCGTCTGCCATGAGGAGGAACCGCAGGCACACACTGCAGAGGGTTGGCACGGCTAGGCAGCGACCCTCTTTAAAAGGGGCGGGGCGATAGCCCACAATGCTGTACAGAAGCAATGAGAAATAGAATCCTGTGCCACCGCCATCAGGAGCTGCACACGTAGGCATAGCAATGGGGAACCTATGTACCACACACTATTCATTCTGTCAAGGTGTCTGCATGCCCCAGTCAGACCGCGTTTTTTAATTCATAGACACAGGCAGGTACAACTCCCTATTGTGAAGTCCCTGTGGACCGACAGCATGGGTGGCTCCCTGGAACCCACCGGCGGTACATAAAAATATCCCATTGCATTGCCCAACACAGCTGAGGTAGTAATGTCGTGCGTAATACAGGTGGGCTTCGGCCCACACTGCATGCCCCAGTCTGACTGGGGTTCTTTACAAGTGGACACATGTAGGTTACACTCCGTGTGCACCTACAGCATGGGAGGCTCCCTGGAACCCACCGGCGGTACATAGAAATATCCCATTGCATTGCCCAACACAGCTGAGGTAGTAATGTCGTGCGTAATACAGGTGGGCTTCGGCCCACACTGCATGCCCCAGTCAGACTGGGGTTCTTTACAAGTGGACACATGTAGGTTACACTCCCTGTGGACCCACTGCCTGGGTGGGTGCCAGGAAGCCACCGGCGGTACATAGAAATATCCCATTGCATTGCCCAACACAGCTGAGGTAGTAATGTCGTGCGTAATACAGGTGGGCTTCGGCCCACACTGCATGCCCCAGTCAGACTGGGGTTCTTTAGAAGTGTACAGATGTATTAAAAACTCCGTGTGCACCTACAGCATGGGTGGCTCCCTGGAACCCACCGGCGGTACATAGAAATATCCCATTGCATTGCCCAACACAGCTGAGGTAGTAATGTCGTGCGTAATACAGGTGGGCTTCGGCCCACACTGCATGCCCCAGTCAGACTGGGGTTCTTTACAAGTGGACACATGTAGGTTACACTCCCTGTGGACCCACTGCCTGGGTGGGTGCCAGGAAGCCACCGGCGGTACATAGAAATATCCCATTGCATTGCCCAACACAGCTGAGGTAGTAATGTCGTGCGTAATACAGGTGGGCTTCGGCCCACACTGCATGCCCCAGTCAGACTGGGGTTCTTTAGAAGTGTACAGCTGTATTAAAAACTCCGTGTGCACCTACAGCATGGGTGGCTCCCTGGAACCCACCGGCGGTACATAGAAATATCCCATTGCATTGCCCAACACAGCTGAGGTAGTAATGTCGTGCGTAATACAGGTGGGCTTCGGCCCACACTGCATGGCCCAGTCAGACTGGGGTTCTTTACAAGTGGACACATGTAGGTTACACTCCCTGTGGACCCACTGCCTGGGTGGGTGCCAGGAAGCCACCGGCGGTACATAGAAATATCCCATTGCATTGCCCAACACAGCTGAGGTAGTAATGTCGTGCGTAATACAGGTGGGCTTCGGCCCACACTGCATGCCCCAGTCAGACTGGGGTTCTTTAGAAGTGTACAGATGTATTAAAAACTCCGTGTGCACCTACAGCATGGGTGGCTCCCTGGAACCCACCGGCGGTACACAAAAATATCCCATTGCATTGCCCAACACAGCTGAGGTAACGTCAGCTGTAATGCAGGTGGGCTAAAAATTAATTTGATTACACCGTAGGCGAGGGCCCACAAAACTTGCTGTATCAACAGTACTAATGTACATCCCAAAAATTGGCCATGGCCAGCCAAGAGGGCAGGTGAAACCCATTAATCGCTTTGGTTAATGTGGCTTAAGTGGTAACTAACTAGGCCTGGAGGCAGCCCAGTGTAACGAAAAATTGGTTCAAGTTAAAGTTCCAACGCTTTTAAGCGCATTGAAACTTATAAAAATTGTTCAGAAAAATTATTTGAGTGAGCCTTGTGGCCCTAAGAAAAATTGCCCGTTCAGCGTGATTACGTGAGGTTTCAGGAGGAGGAGCAGGAGGAGGAGGAGGAGGAATATTAGACACAGATTGATGAAGCAGAAATGTCCCCGTTTTGGATGGTGAGAGAGAACGTAGCTTCCATCCGCGGGTGCAGCCTACGTATTGCTTACGTATCGCTGCTGTCCGCTGGTGGAGAACAGAAGTCTGGGGAAATCCAGCCTTTGTTCATCTTGATGAGTGTTAGCCTGTCGGCACTGTCGGTTGACAAGCGGCTACGCTTATCTGTGATGATTCCCCCAGCCGCACTAAACACCCTCTCCGACAAGACGCTAGCCGCAGGACAAGCAAGCACCTCCAGGGCATACAGCGCTAGTTCAGGCCACATGTCCAGCTTCGACACCCAGTAGTTGTAGGGGGCAGAGGCGTCACCGAGGATGGTCGTGCGATCGGCTACGTACTCCCTCACCATCCTTTTACAGTGCTCCCGCCGACTCAGCCTTGACTGGGGAGCGGTGACACAGTCTTGGTGGGGAGCCATAAAGCTGGCCAGGCCCTTAAAGACTGTTGCACTGCCTGGGATGTACATGCTGCTCGATCTCCGCACCTCCCCTGCTACCTTGCCCTCGGTACTGCGCCTTCTGCCACTAGCGCTGTCGGCTGGGAATTTTACCATCAGCTTGTCCGCAAGGGTCCTGTGGTATAGCAACACTCTCGAACCCCTTTCCTCTTCGGGAATGAGAGTGGGCAGGTTCTCCTTATAGCGTGGGTCGAGCAGTGTGTACACCCAGTAATCCGTTGTGGCCAGAATGCGTGCAACGCAAGGGTCACGAGAAAGGCATCCTAACATGAAGTCAGCCATGTGTGCCAGGGTACCAGTACGCAACACATGGCTGTCTTCACTAGGAAGATCACTTTCAGGATCCTCCTCCTCCTCCTCCTCCTCCTCCTCCTCAGGCCATACACGCTGAAAGGATGACAGGCAATCAGCCGGTGTACCGTCAGCAGCGGGCCAAGCTGTCTCTTCCCCCTCCTCCTCATCCTCCTCATGCTCCTCCTCCTCCTCCTGTACGCGCTGAGAAATAGACAGGAGGGTGCCCTGACTATCCAGCGGCATACTGTCTTCCCCCGCCCCCATTTCCGAGCGCAAAGCAGCTGCCTTTATGGTTTGCAGGGAATTTCTCAAGATGCATAGCAAAGGAATGATGACGCTAATGATTGTAGCATCGCCGCTCACCACCTGGGTAGACTCCTCAAAATTACCAAGGACATGGCAGATGTCTGCCAACCAGGCCCACTCTTCTGAAAGGAATTGAGGAGGCTGACTCCCACTGCGCCGCCCATGTTGGAGTTGGTATTCGACTATAGCTCTACGCTGCTCATAGAGCCTGGCCAACATGTGGAGCGTAGAGTTCCACCGTGTGGGCACGTCGCACAGCAGTCGGTGCACTGGCAGCTTAAAGTGATGTTGCAGGGTGCGCAGGGTGGCAGCGTCCGTGTGGGACTTGCAGAAATGTGCGCAGAGCCGGCGCGCCTTTACAAGCAGGTCTGACAAGCGTGGGTAGCTTTTCAGAAAGCGCTGAACCACCAAATTAAAGACGTGGGCCAGGCATGGCACGTGCGTGAGGCTGCCGAGCTGCAGAGCCGCCACCAGGTTACGGCCGTTGTCACACACGACCATGCCCGGTTGGAGGCTCAGCGGCGCAAGCCAGCGGTCGGTCTGCTGTGTCAGACCCTGCAGCAGTTCGTGGGCCGTGTGCCTCTTATCGCCTAAGCTGAGTAGTTTCAGCACGGCCTGCTGACGCTTGCCCACCGCTGTGCTGCCACACCGCGCGACACCGACTGCTGGCGACATGCTGCTGCTAACACATCTTGATTGCGAGACAGAGGAGGAGGAGGAGGAGGAGGAGGGTGCTTTAGTGGAGGAAGCATACACCTCCGCAGATACCAGCACCGAGCTGGGGCCCGCAATTCTGGGGGTGGGTAGGACGTGAGCGGTCCCAGGCTCTGACTCTGTCCCAGCCTCCACTAAATTCACCCAATGTGCCGTCAGGGAGATGTAGTGGCCCTGCCCGCCTGTGCTTGTCCACGTGTCCGTAGTTAAGTGGACCGTGGCAGTAACCGCGTTGGTGAGGGCGCGTACAATGTTGCGGGAGACGTGGTCGTGCAGGGCTGGGACGGCACATCGGGAAAAGTAGTGGCGACTGGGAACTGAGTAGCGCGGGGCCGCCGCCTCCATGATACTTTTGAAGGACTCCGTTTCCACAACCCTATACGGCAGCATCTCAAGGCTGATGA
This sequence comes from Eleutherodactylus coqui, assembly GCF_035609145.1. Lineage (NCBI taxonomy): Eukaryota > Metazoa > Chordata > Amphibia > Anura > Eleutherodactylidae > Eleutherodactylus > Eleutherodactylus coqui. Next base: position 75,871,984 of record NC_089843.1, on the reverse strand, counting down.
ATTTTGCGATGCGGACGGTTAACGTTTGAGCGTGCGGGTGCGTGGCGGCGTACTTGCGCTTGCGCTCGAACACTTTCGCAAGCGACGGCTGGACGGTGCGCTGAACTACACTGCTGGATGGGGCCGAGGACAGCGGAGATGAGGGTGTGGGTGCAGGCCATGAGGCGGTAGTGCCTGTGTCCTGAGAGGGGGGTTGCATCTCAGTGGCAGGTTGGGGCACAGGGGGAGAGGCAGGGGTGCAAACCGGAGGCGCTGAACGGCCTTCGTCCCACCTTGTGGGGTGCTTGGCCATCATATGTCTGCGCATGGTGGTGGTGGTGAGGCTGTTGGTGTTGGCTCCCCGGCTGAGCTTTGCGCAACAAAGGTTGCACACCACTGTTCGTCGGTCGTCAGGCGTCTCTGTGAAAAACTGCCAGACCTTAGAGCACCTCGGCCTCTGCAGGGTGGCATGGCGCGAGGGGGCGCTTTGGGAAACACTTGGTGGATTATTCGGTCTGGCCCTACCTCTACCCCTGGCCACCGCACTGCCTCTTGCAACCTGCCCTGCTGATGCCCTTGACTCCCCCTCTGAAGACCTGTCGTCCTGAGTAAGCGTTGCACACCAGGTGGGGTAAGTCACCTCATCGTCCTGCTGCTCTTCCTCCGAATCCTCTGTGCGCTGCTCCCTCGGACTTACTGCCCTTACTACTACCTCACTGCAAGACAACTGTGTCTGATCGTCATCGTCCTCCTCACCCACAGAAAGTTCTTGAGACAGTTGGCGGAAGTCCCCAGCCTCATCCCCCGGACCCCGGGAACTTTCGAATGGTTGGGCATCAGTGACTATAAACTCCTCTGGTGGGAGAGGAACCGCTGCTGCCCAATCTGAGCAGGGGCCCGAGAACAGTTCCTGGGAGTCTTCCCGCTCCTGAGCAGGTGTCATTGTAGTGGAGTGAGGAGGCTGGGAGGAAGGAGGAGCAGCAGACAGAGGATTCGGATTTGCAGCAGTGGACGGCGCAGAACTGCGTGTTGACGATAGGTTGCTCGAAGCACTTTCTGCCGTCCAGGACAGGACCTGCTCACACTGCTCATTTTCTAATAACCGTCTCCCGCGTGGACCCATTAATTGGGCGATGAATGTGGGGACGCCAGAAACGTGCCTCTCTCCTAATCGCGCAGCAGTCGGCTGCGACACACCGGGATCAGGAGCTCGGCCTGTGCCCACACCCTGACTTGGCCCTCCGCGTCCTCGGCCGCGTCCACGTCCTCTAGGCCTACCCCTACCCCTCAGCATGCTGTATTACCAGTGATTTGATTTCACAGGCAGGAAATAAATTGGCGCAAGACTGCAGGCCAAATATAATTTTTGCCCTTTTTGGAAAACGAAAGGCCCCACTGCCTCTAGTGAATGAATAATCTAAGTTTAATAACTGTGCTGTGTCCCTGCTAATGTGTCACAGAACGTGAGGGTAGCAGAGTTATTATAACTCTGGCAGAGCAGGTATTTTTTTCCCAATTAAGGAAAGCAAATGGCGAAGCCAGCAGTAAAGCGTAGCTGGGTGCGTCTGATTTTTCAATGTTGTTCACGCAGCTCACACGTGTCCACAGCCCTTAGGACGGACAGAGGCTGGACAAATAGATTTGTTTTCAGTTTTTTTCCACCAAAAGGCAGCACTGCGTATATTCAATGAACATGAGAAGTTTAATAACTGTGCTGTGTCCCTGCTTATGTGTCACAGAACGTGAGGGTAGCAGAGTTATTATAACTCTGGCAGAGCAGGTATTTTTTTCCCAATTAAGGAAAGCAAATGGCGAAGCCAGCAGTAAAGCGTAGCTGGGTGCGTCTGATTTAGCAATGTTTTTCACGCAGCTCACACGTGTCCACAGCCCTTAGGACGGACAGAGCCTGGACAAATAGATTTGTTTTCAGTTTTTTTCCACCAAAAGGCAGCACTGCGTATATTCAATGAACATGAGAAGTTTAATAACTGTGCTGTGTCCCTGCTTATGTGTCACAGAACGTGAGGGTAGCAGAGTTATTATAACTCTGGCAGAGCAGGTATTTTTTTCCCAATTAAGGAAAGCAAATGGCGAAGCCAGCAGTAAAGCGTAGCTGGGTGCGTCTGATTTAGCAATGTTGTTCACGCAGCTCACACGTGTCCACAGCCCTTAGGACGGACAGAGGCTGGACAAATAGATTTGTTTTCAGTTTTTTTCCACCAAAAGGCAGCACTGCGTATATTCAATGAACATGAGAAGTTTAATAACTGTGCTGTGTCCCTGCTTATGTGTCACAGAACGTGAGGGTAGCAGAGTTATTATAACTCTGGCAGAGCAGGTATTTTTTTCCCAATTAAGGAAAGCAAATGGCGAAGCCAGCAGTAAAGCGTAGCTGGGTGCGTCTGATTTAGCAATGTTGTTCACGCAGCTCACACGTGTCCACAGCCCTTAGGACGGACAGAGGCTGGACAAATAGATTTGTTTTCAGTTTTTTTCCACCAAAAGGCAGCACTGCGTATATTCAATGAACATGAGAAGTTTAATAACTGTGCTGTGTCCCTGCTTATGTGTCACAGAACGTGAGGGTAGCAGAGTTATTATAACTCTGGCAGAGCAGGTATTTTTTTCCCAATTAAGGAAAGCAAATGGCGAAGCCAGCAGTAAAGCGTAGCTGGGTGCGTCTGATTTTTACAGGTTGCAGACGCAGCTCACACGTGTCCACCGCCCTTAGGACGGACAGAGGCAGGACAAATTTAATTATTTTCCGTTTTTTGGCACCAAAAGGCAGCACTGCGTATATTCAATGAATAACAACTGTGTTGTGGCCCTGCCTATACAATTCTTTCCCTGCAGTATCAATGGAGGGTGCAATGCTCTGCAGAGGCGATTTTGAGAAGCAAAAAAAAATGCAGCACAGCTAACAGCAGCCTGGAAAGTACTGCACACGGTTAAATATGGCCCTAGAAAGGACCGTTGAGGTTCTTGAAGGCTACACTCACTCCTAACACTCTCCCTGCCTATGCAGCACTTCTGTCCCTAATGCCGGGTGCAATGCTCTGCACTGCCGATTTTGAGAAAAAAAAAATTTGCCACTGCTAACAGCAGCCAACACACAGCTATCAGTGGCCCTAATAAGGACCTTTGGGGGGTCTTGAAGCCTACACTAACTACCAATTCTTTCCCTACAGCAGCTCCGGTACAAACAGCACTGTCCCTCATCTAACTCACCAGGCATCTGAGGCGAGCCGCGGGAGGGGCCGACTTTTATGTTCGGGTGACACCTGATCTTCCCAGCCACTCACAGCAGGGGGGTGGTATAGGGCTTGAACGTCACAGGGGGAAGTTGTAATGCCTTCCCTGTCTTTCAATTGGCCAGAAAAGCACGCAAACGTCTCAGGGAAGTAAGTGAAAGTAACCAGAACACCGCATGGTGTTCGTTACGAATAACGAACATCCCGAACACCCTAATATTCGCACGAATATCAAGCTCGGACGAACGCGTTCGCTCATCTCTATTATTTATCTTTGTGAAGTGAGAATGACCATCGAACAGTGATTGTAAAACTATGAAAGCAAGTGTCTTCAGATAGCGGCAGAATGATATCACCTCTTGTCTACTTATGTTGCACATTTGAAATGTATTACATTTTACATTGTTATACAGGCCCTTTTAGACACAACAATTTTCGCCCAAAAATCGCTCAAAGCCACCTTTTGAGCCACGTTGTGTCTAACTGCAGTTTTCGTTAAGCCGTCGCCGATCACTGATCTTTCAGTATGCTAAAAGATCAGCAATCAGTTATTAGGAATTTACAGGGGGATACAGCTGATACTATATTTCACCTGTATCCTGCTCCCTGAAGACAGGCGGGGAATGAAGAACACAGCATTCCAGCTGTGTTCTTCATCCCCTGCTCGGAGCACTCGGCTATATAACAGCCGGGCGCTCCGAGCAGAGAACAGCTGGATGCAGAAGACAAGCAGCCCCGCTTGTCTTCTGTTCACCCCACTCGGAGTGCTCAGTTGTGTAACAGCTGGGCGCTCCGAGCGGGGAACAGCTGGATGCAAAATACAAGCGGCCCCGCTTGTCTTCTGCATCCTCCGTTCGGAGGTGATCTCAACATTTGAGCGATCGCCTTACGCTGTAAAAAAAGCGCACAACAATTATCAGTCATAAATCGCTCAAAAGATTATTTGAGCGATAATCGTTGTATCTAAACCAGGATTTAGGCCAGTTTAAGGGTGGTTTTACACCTGCACCCAGGGTTCCGTTTCCTGCTCTGTTCAGGAGTAGGAAAGGGGAATCCCCGTGGCCGAATAACTCCATCTCAGGACAGAACCAAACAACACAGAACATACTCCATGGACCAAAATGGTCCATTCGGTTTCCAATTACGTACCCAGATTTTGGATGAAAGAAAAAGCGCTCCGGTATTTTGAGCTGTATCTGTGGCGAACCTCTGATCAGAGATTGTAACGCAGATGTGAAACCGGTCTAAGACATTGTAGGCTAATTGTGGAATTTTAGGTTGCAGAATCTGCACTAAAACTCCACAGTAAAGCACAGTACAGTGCGATGTTAGTAAATGGGGATGTAACAAATCCAATTCGTTCACAGTGGAAACAATCTGTTGCAGATTCAAATCTACAGCTGCGGAATATGTTGGCGCTATACAAATAAAGATTATTATTATTATTATTACAGCATGCTTATATGTTGCGGGTATGCCGTGAAATATCACTGTAGATTTTATTCATTTCAATGCAGCTAGTAAAATCGGCAGCTATTTCCACACCACAATGTGCAGCAAAATCATGTCCGGATTTCATTGCAGCTTTTGGTGCAATAATGTAGTGCAGAAATTAGCCTTACTTTTTTAATCAATTGTGTATTATTTACTAGTTTTATTTGGGGTTTTGTTCTATATTTACGGACTTCACAGAAAAAATTAGCAAAAGAGTGTCTTGATCTAGTGAATTGATATGTTTTTAGCTCAACATTAGATCTTTCCATACACGGCTTTATCCGCAGTTTGTACAACAGGTACACTTGAAATGCTGCCGTCTTAGCCTTCCCCCTTGCTACTTTTGAATGTGCTATTTTAACAAAAGTGATTTAGCAAGAAAATCAAAGTGCTGCAGGCAAAGTGAAGCAGGATATTCACATCCATGCATAGCTTGCATTTAAATGGAGAGAACTATTTCACCTTCAATCTGTGTCATTTTACATGCTTCACTTGGAATAAATGCACATATATCCTAAGGTAAAAAAAAAAACATTTCCTGGGAGATACTGAGGAAGGAAACTTTTACTGATATTTTTATAAACCTTTCAACTTTGCCCCCTGACACCCTTGTTTGAATCTAATCAATAAGTTAAATATTGTGGTCTACAAAACATAAGATCTGTAATTTATTGCTGTGTGGTCACGTATGAAAGGTTAAATCATACCAATTGGAGACATCAATATTCACCCTTGATGGCAAGTAGGAGATATATTTTACTTGTCACTCAGTAATTTCATTGGTTACTGATACATTTACAGTAAACTTGTTTACTTGGTTACTATTAACAAATTGAGATAATGTCCTTGCTAGAGATGAGCGAGCGTACTTGCTAAGGTCAAATACTCGAGCGAGTAGTGCCTTTTGCGAGTACCTGCCTGCTCGTCTCAAAAAATTAGGGTGCCGGCGAGGAGAGGTGCAGGAGAGCGAGGAGGAACAGGGGGGAGATCTCTCTCTCTCCGCCCCCGCTTCCCCCTGCTCACTCCCGCAACTCACCGCTCACCCCCGCCGGCACCCGAATCTTTTGAGACGAGCGGGCAGGTAGTCGCAAAAGGCAATACTCGCTCGAGTATTTGCCCTTAGCAAGTATTCTCGCTCATCTCTAGTCCTTGCACTTTAATTCCACTAGTTTCTTTGGTAGGACCTTAATGATGCTTAGAGTTGTAAAGCCAGAACAGTATGAAGGCTTATTCACATGAACCTATGAAGACCCGATATCCAATCTGCACATGCTAACCGCAATGATTATCTAGTATGCAGCTTACTGAAGCCCACATTTTCGGTGTGATCTTCAAACTCACAGATAGATGGACAAATTAAAGTTCCAATATATAATCTCCACTCTGAACCAGAGAATTTTACAATTGACCATTAACTTACACTGAAAAAAGAAGAAACAGAGAGAAATGAGAAAAATAAATAAACAGGAACTATTAAAAGTAATAAAGAAGGGGAAGGGGAGAAGACACAGCCATGGTATTGTCGCATGTTTAGGGCCAAGGGTGTGTCTTCTCCATGTTTAATGTTCCCCACTTTGGCCAGAATTCTCTGTCTAAATTGTTGGGACATTTTTTCCCACATAATCACAAGGGCAGGAGAACTTAGCCAAATATATTATATTAGATGTCCTACAATTAATAAACTCCCCGTTATGATATACTTTGTTAGTCGACACAGGAGAAAGTATGACTTTTATTAATGTACTAGCATTCTAAACAACTGGAGCCAGTGTAGGCACCAACAAATTTTATTCTTGCCCAGCCATATGCTGTTACTACCCCGTGGAGCAAGATGACTTTTGATAAGTCTATCCCTAAGGTTTCTACCTCGACGATGGGTGATCAGAGATCTAGCAGACAAAGAGTACTTGATGTCAGTATCCTCCTATAACACCACCCAATAACGCTCCAAAATGGAGCGGATCTTGAAAGCGCCCGTATCATAGGTACCAATAACCCTAATCTTGTCACCCAATGTTACCCGTAAATGGGGCACAAGTAAGTCACCCCTTTTCCATTCAGATGTGTGCACTAAGGCCCTATAAATCATATCTTGAGGGTAATCCCATAGTAAAAATCTCTCTTGCAACCTGTCTGCTTCAGAAGCAAATTCAGCTTTCTCTAAACAATTTCTTCGAACTCACAGAAACTGACCCTTGGGAGTACCCTTTTGTAAAGGTAAGGGATGATGAATATTCCAAGATAGTAAACTTTGGGTCACCATTGGTTTACGAAAAAGAGTGGAGATAAAAGAGCTATCACTGATCTTATTAATGGCCATGTCCAAAAAAGAGAGAGATGTATCGTGTATCTCAAAGGTAAGTTTTAAACTCAAATTGTTATTGTTAAGATGGTCAGCAGACATGTGGAAAGAGTATGCAGTATCAGTCCACAGAATGAACACTTCCTCGATGTATCTCAACCAGAGGCCAATTTTATCTGTCCAGGCTCCAGAAATCTAAGAAAAGATGATTTTTTCCTTCCACCAACCTAGGTAGAGATTTGCAGATTAGGGGGCACAAGGGCTCTCCATGGCAGTCCCCTTGAGCTGGTGGAAGAAATGCCCATTGAAAAGAAAACAATTATGGGTAAGAATACATTCTAATAGATCAATCAGAAACTTATTGTGCTGATTAAGATGTACCCCCGTCTATCCAATAAAGTATTCAGCTGCCTTTAGTTCTCTCTCATGTGGGATTGAGCTGTGATGATGATGATTATCCGTTCAGTCGCATCCGACCTTCGGACACGCTATGGATCAATGTTCTGCACGCATTTCTGTCTTTCACCGCTTCTTTCAGTTCCACGATTGACATGCTCATGGTGGCCTTGACTATATCTAACCATCTTGTTCTTTATATAAAGAAGATTGTACCAGCAGCACCAAAACTTACCCCACACTGGGTCAGGCCGGAGAATGCAACAGCCAGGAGAGGAGTTCAAACCAAAAAACTCCAAAGCAGAACCCATATGAAAAAGTGAAGCCGGCAGCACATAGGGATGCAGTAAAAAATATAGTTTATTGCCCCATCACCATCAGAAGAAACGTTGCTTCTGATGGTGATGGGGCAATAAACTATATTTTTTACAGTATCCCTATATGCTACTGGTTTCACTTTTTCATATGGGGCTATCTTGTTCTTTGTCATCCTGATCTTTTCTTTTCACTGACTTTCTCAAGCATCAATACTGTTTCCAGTTAGTTAATGCGCATCACCTGTCCAGGAAAAGAGAGCTGCTGTTTGATGCTTTTGCCCTCTAGTGATATTTTTGGTTTGACGAGAGCTAACACTACATAGTAACATAGTATGTTAGGCCGAATGAAGACAATGTCCATCTGGTTCGGCCTGTTTAACCTCCTTGTTGATCCAGAGGAAGGCAAAAAAAACCAAGAGGCAGAAACCAATTAGCCCTTTCAGGGGAAAAAATTGCTCCCTGACTCCCTAATAGAACTACCTTGTTCGTTGTTATGGCAGTCCAAGGTATCCATAGCATTCTCCTCCATCCCTATAGTTCAAACACATCAATTTTCCTTCTGTTTTCTTGAGCATCCAACTTTCGCAACCGTACATCGTTATGGAAAAGACGATTGCATTGACTAGTCTGGTTTTTGTTGCAATGCTAATATCCTTGCTTTTCGATATCAATTCCATTCTTTGCATTGCAATCCTACCAGGTGTAATTCGTCTATTGATCTCAGGTCCAGATTGCCCATTACAATCAATTTTGGATGAAATCTTGAACCGACTCGACTTCTTCGTTGTTAATCTTTATGTTCACTGTACCGTTGCCTTACCGTGGTCATGGCTTTCGTTTTCTTGCTGTTGAGATACAGTCCCATGCGTCCGCCTTTCTTTTGCACTCGTTGGACAAGGTGTTCCAGGTCCCTTTCACTTTCCGCAAGCAGGGTGGGGTCATCTGCATATCGGAGGTTGCTGACATTTCTGCCACCGATTTCGACTCCGATTTCTAATTCATCCAAATTTGCATCACCTCATGATCGTTTCTGCATACAGATTGAAAAGGACTGGTGATAGAATGCAGCCACGTCATACGCCTTTCCTGATTCCGAACCAATCCGTCTTTCCATAAGCTGTCCTGACTGTTGCTTCTTGGTTGTTGTAAAGCAACCTTATCAGCTGCTCAATATGTTCTGGGACATCAATTTGCTTCAGACACTTCCAAAGCTTGTCATGTTCAACACAATCAAATGTCTTACTGTAGTCTACGAAACACATGTACTCGTCCTTTTGATACTCTTGGGTCTTCTCCATGATCCAGTACAGGTTCGCGATTTGGTCTCTGGTGCCACGACCTTTGCAGAAGCCAGCTTGAACGTCTGGCAGTTCCCGTTCAACAATTGTCGCAATGTGTTTTTGTCTGATCTTTAAAAGAATTTTGCTTGTGTGAGGTATCAGGGCAATGGTGCGATAAATGGAACATTCTTCATCGTCACCTTTTTTTGGGAGTGTAACGAAGACAGATCTTGTCCAGTCTTTGGGCCACAATTTGGAGCTCCAAATCTTTTGATATAGGTCAGATAGGATTGAGCTATACTAAGCCTTAATATCACAACTATGATGCTTATTTTCCTGCACAAGTTTAAAAAGTACAGATAAGTGTCTTTGCTCTTTGCCCTTAAGACTGAAGTATGGCTATGATTGGCTTAAATCTTCCAAATGTATAATGTAATAGCACACATTTGACATAAAGGTACACAATGGAAGCCTTTAGTTATGTTACAGTAGTGGTGCACAACATAATCTGATGTGACAGACACATTGTCACACTAGAGAGAACCTTCTCTCCTCAACACTTTTATATATAGGTAGTGCTCCAGTTGAGTAGGAAAACTGGAACGTGGGTCCTGCTGTCTGCAGTGGAAGATCTTGGGACATCAGCATACTGTCTGCCAGCAATAAAAACAAACAGAATCACTTCAACTCCCAACATATTTCACTAGTGACCCAACTTCATCAGGGTATAAGGGCACATAAGAGCAGGGATGCCTGAAATGGTCTTTTATGATGCTAAAGCAAGTGGCAAGAGCACAGTGGTTAGCACTGTTGACTTGCAGTGCTGGGACCCTATGTCCAAATTAGACCATGGATAACATTTGCATGAGGGCAAATAAAAGTAAGTATTATGAAACACAGGAATGTCATACAAACTCTATGTCAGATCTGAACCTAGGACCCCAGTACTGCAAGGACACAGTGCTAACTGTTGAGCCAGAAGAGAAGAGCTGCCACCACCACTGTCTGGCCAGAATTATTATTATTAGTGAAGGTTTGAATTAAATCAGACGTAATTGAGTGAACTGGCCGAACCAAACTTTTCAAAAGTTCACTCATCTCTATTTTTGAACTTTCATCAGTTGCTCAGCCTTAGGTTGCTCTTTTTAGATTCTTGGAGTTGTGATTAACCTATGTACCTCTTCATTTATTGTGGTATGACATCCCATAGCTGGAGTAAATGGCTTTACTGCGGCCAACACCTTTTCTGAGCACTGTGCATTGTGAACCTCTTGAATTAAGGAACAACACTTAAGTTTGCTAACATTTCTAAACCATAGACTGAAGATTGTGTTTATGCTATTTCCTTTCCATTTCTTCTCCAAGATATGGAAGTTTTCTGGATTCATTGATTCTTTATTCTTTCAATAACACTTTAAAGCTGAGCATGATATTCCCAATGGTCAGAGTCTAATCATAACAGAAAATTGTCTACTTCCGCACTTCCCCCAGGAGGAACATACAGCAGTGCTTCCTTAGAATGGAACAGCTTTTTCCAAATTGGCAACTTTGCAGGATGACTGCTTGCCTAATGGAAGAATGAGTTTATAATCATTTTCTCTGTCCTTGAAAACTCACTAACATTAGTCCACACAGTGACATCCACAGAGGTAGAGTTCGGTCTGCTGGAACTTATATTAATAGTTACTGGGTCGCTGTATAGCAAAATGAAGTGTTTTGAACCAAACTACAGTATTAACTGTTCTACTGTGAAAGTTTTCATTGTGTATTGTTAAAAGCAAACGATGGCTCAATAGGCAAAGCCAAGCAGCGATTCTTTGGGAAACTTCCTATGGGCTATTTATACTTTTGCATAAAAATGAGGCAACTTTACAAATGGATTTGCTTAAAAATATTCTATTTTGTGTATATGGCCCTTTTGTATAACTGTGGGTAGTCTGAAGTCAGACAATGGAGTAAAGACCATGTGTATGTGTTGATAACAGTATCAATGCTAAGCAAGTGCCAATCATCAACTAACTTGCAACTGGCCCTTTACACAGTCCTATATGGATGATAATCAGTTCCACTATTTTCTGCACTCTAATTTTTTTCTCTTTGGGGGGTTCGGAAGGATGATTGTTTCCTCCATTGAACTATGAATAGTGCTAGGCACTAAGATGAAATCACTCTGATCTTGACCGCCTGCCAAACTTGAGTTTGACAGCATCTGCAACTTTACTGTATTGCCTGGAAGATCACTTCTGGGCAGCACAACAATGTAGCAGACACTGTGAAACTGAAGTTCAGCAGGTGGGATTGGAGAGTTTTTGTCGTAAAGCGTGTGCCCACCACTACTAATAGTATACTGGAGGATACAAATCTGTGCCTCCCCCAAATGCTATTTTTAATTGATGTCAGCAGCATATCCCTATTAACATGAGATGTGCTGCTGACATTGATTACTTTTTTGGCCACACAAAACATGCATTAAGTCAACAAACAAGTGTTTGCTCACTCTTCAGATGATTGGAAGCAGCTTCACACAGGCCAACAATTGGCCAAAAAAGTTTCCTATGAATGTTTCATGCCTGAATGTCAATTTGTGTGAAAAGACTTTAACACATGAATGCAAGATCAGAGTGTACAAAGGGCTTGTTTATAATCTGTAACTATGGATGCACAGATTTGCTGTATACACAAAACGGTAGGATATATTTTTGAAATATATTCATTTTTACATTTTAGATGCATTGGAAAGAAATGACTGCAGAACTGGACATATTTTAGAAAAAAATTCAAAATCCTGAAAAAGATCAATAGCTCAAGAACATTCCTTATTAAAATAATTAGACAAAGAAGGGATAATTCATAAATATAAGGAAAGACAGATCTGAGCATTTAGTATGTGCTTTCCCTTTCTCCTTTTGCTTAACATTCCCGCTAGGCTTTGAAATTATGGCTTTTGTTAGACGTCTTCCCTTTCGAGAATAGTATGATCCATTAATCACAAGCAGTTCTTGTTTTACATTAAATAACATTTAATTGAATGTGTTAGCTAAGGAGAGAATGTGAAAGTGTATAGGAGATGTTAATTCTTAGTAACAAAGTCAATGCAGCATTTACCACGGGGTTGGCTCATTGATTGTTGGCTGTTGGAATCTTATTCTGCCCACAAAAACGTTTAAATAGCTCTTGTTGTGTAGAGGTCAATGTGGTGCTCATCTGTATGAACGAGCTTCAGCATTTTTATAGTCCTGAACCATGCATTTCAAGACAAAAGAGAGAGGACTTACTGTATCTGCAATGGTATGCTCTTCTGCAAACAGTTACTCCTTGACAATGAACATATTTGTACTTAACATAGGGACCAGTGGTGATTTCATTGGATTGTTGATCTAGAATACAACCGTCAAGATGATGCTGACATCCAGATTGTCAGAATGTAAATCAAAGTTCTTATTGACAAAAATATGCAATTAGCCTGAACATGCACGTCAATTCTAGGGAACAGAGGAGATAAGTGGCTGTTGTATACTTCTAGTATACTTCCATTATTTCCTGTGAAATATTAGCATGGAAGAGGTAGAATCTAAATATTGCTTTACTACACAATTGCACCATGAGGAATTTGGAGGTCAAGTCAACACCTTGAACTATTTCATATTCTTCACACCACTTTCCCAAACTATTTTTTACAGTGTGACAGGGCACACTATCCTGCTGAAAGAGGCCACTGCCATTAAGAAATACCGCTGCCATGAAGGGTTGCGCTTGTTCTAGGTAGGTCATACATACCAAAGTAACATCCATGTGAATGCCAGAAGCTAAGGTTTCTAGCAGAACATTGCTTAGAGTATCATACTGCCTCCGCCATAGTGCCGCCTGGTGCCATGTCTTTCCCAAGTAAACACACATGCACCCTGCTAGATGCATGATGTAAAAGAAAAAACATTATTCATCAGACCAGGCGATTAACTTTTTCAGCAATTTGCACTACAGTAGCTCTTTTGTGAGAACAGACTAGATGGGCTAGCTTTCGTTCCTCATACACATCAATAATTGGGCACCCATGATGCTGTTGTTGCTCACTACTACTTGTCCTTCCCTCACCCACTTTTGGTGGGTACTAACCACTACCTACCAGGGACACCTCTCAAAACCAGTCATTTCCAGTCACTAGAATTAAGCCCTTGTGAAAGTTACTCAGAACCTTAGACTGTATTTACACGGGTGAGTGGGATATAGGTTTGAGGAAATTGCAACTATATCACTCTCATTTACCTGCGGTTTTATACACTATTTTCAGCTGCGTGAAAAATGCACAACATACATCAGATTTACTAATGTTTTTCATTTGTGTGAAAAAAATCGCAAATGGTTCCAATAGTTAAAATGTTAAAAATTGCATGGCATACAAGTGAAATGCGTTTTTTCCATGCTCCCATAGGAAATAATGGAAAATTCTTGAATTGTTCAAAAATAGGATATGCCGCAATTTCTCTATCTCAAACCATTGATCTGAGATAAAAATCACTCATGTGAATGAAAAGATTGAAATTAATGTGTTCTTTTCACGTGCAAGTTCTGTCCATATCACTATTGGATGGGACTTGCCCATTCTTCCTGCTATCAGTATATGAACATCAAGAACTGATTGTTCACCTGCTGCCTATAGTATCTCGTATTTAACAGGTGAAATTGTTATGAGAATGGGGCCTGGCCGTCGTGCAATGCAATGAATGACATAGATATGGAAGAGCAAAGACCTCAGCATCACAACGAACATCCGAATAATTAATGCAATAATCTTCCCTATAACTACAGATGCATGTGAAAGCTGGATACACAAGAAAGTAGAAAGAAGAGCAACAGAGGCCTTTGAGCTGTGGTGCTGGTGGCGTATGCTGTGCATACCATGGACTGAGGTGGTCACAAATAAGGGGATCCTAGACATGTCAGACCAAAAGTATCACTAGAAAGCAAAATCACCAAACAACGGCTTTCACACTTTGGTCATGTCATGCCAATTGTCTGGAAACAACATTATTGTTCGGCACAGTCAGTGGGTTCAGAAGAAGATGACGGCAAAGACCACGCTGGCGAGACACAATGAAGGTTGACACGAACATGACTGTGGAAAATCTGAAGGAAGCAGCCAAAGACAGGGAAGCATGGTGTATGCTGATCCACAAGGTGACTGAAAGTCGGCAACGACTGAACGGATAAATCATCAATCATCATTGTTATGAGATAATCAACAATATTCACTCTACCTGAAAATGGTTTATTATTTTGGCCGGTCGGTTTATGTCATATAAAACAGTTCTGTGACCCCTGTATTCAAGAAATAATAAAAAAAGTTATTATGGTGTGTTAAATGTTCAACTCCGTTAATACCGGCAGCAAGTGCTAAGCCGGGCAGTAGTCAATGCAGTGCAGCCCTCCGTTCAGTAACTGAGATGTGGGTATTTTTGGGTGAATTTGTTATGAAACTTATGTCTGTTTCAAGTAGTGTGGATGATAAATTCATTCATCTCATATGTCCCTTTTATCTGCTGGTGTGGTTTTCCGGCCTTCGTGGTCTCTGCCTGTATTACCAGAGAAACACTTTGGTGGGGTGTGGAAGATATTGCAGTAGCCAAACTGACTGATGCTGCTTTCTGTACGGGTGGCCAAGGTAGACACAGGCAGATGTTTCGATGTGATCCTCTGCCTAACTCATGAATGTGGACCTTGGTAACCCTGGTGACATCCAAGTTGTTATCACCTTGTGAATGTGTTTAATACCATAATTTTCTCCATTGAAGTGGGTATGCTTTTAAACCTACAGCCAGTTATATAGGTTCAAACACCCCTAGCAGATGCTTTGTAGCGGCAACCGCTCACTATAATTCAGGCACTGCTAGTCAGTCACACTTGACTTAATTTCTCTCCATAGACCTTACTGGCATGGGTGGTCCTACCAAGAGTTTTTGCTCCCACCATCATTGCCCTATGAATCATTGTAATTACTGAGCTCTCACCTTGATAAGGGGGTGACTCATGAAAGAGTTATAATTATGTGTTAAATGTTTAATTGAGTTAATAGCAGTACCAAGTGCTAAACTGGACAACGATCAAGACCGAACGACCAAAGGAAAGAAAAAAATTAATCTGTGTTTGTGCAAGTCTAGAAACTTTATTATTATATATTTTATATTAGGGAATTAATTTGTAATTTTTTTAAGTACTAATGTTTGGTTTCTGTTACGTGCAACCAGGACAAATCTTTGAATTCAGCTTCAAATTAAGAGAGTGATACACAAAACATTGCCAATGGGTCATGCTTGCTTTAAAATATAGACATAATTGAGACTTGAGACTTCACCCCTTGAAGTCAGTCGTACAGGGGTGTATGTTTTGCTGTCCTCATCATTTTGAATATATTTTACCTCTGTCAGAATACAGTATCTTCTAATGCCCTGGATGTGTTAAAAGCATTTCTTCATTCACAAATTGTACCGAAACTGGATCGTAGCAGATGGTTTAGTCTTTTAAAAGAGGTAGAAGCTCTATATGAAGCATTCATTTTTTTTCTACCTCAGGGAAACTTAATGCTTTTTTTTTTCTTCGGGAATCAATACACAAAGAGGAGAAAATATTAACAAATACTCTGCTGTATAATGGAAATAGAATACTCAGTGCCGATCCATAGAAATACATAGAAACATATCTCCCAAGGGCTATATCCAACTTTTGATTCAATCTTTCCAAGGTTTGAATTACAATGTTGCAAACCTCTAAGCACTGTACTATTCATGACCTTCACCCCACCCCCCCCACCCCCATCCTCCTTCCAGACTGCCCTATATGAAGAAAATAGTAGAGGACAGAGAATGGATCCTTGTCAGCAATACTTGTACATGCTACTCTACGACCATAGAGAATCTATGTTTGCGGAAGAATTTCAAATACAAGATGGAGTAGGATAGGCACTTAACGTAGCTTTATCCTCTTGTGACATATTTTTGGAATCAATCAGGTGAGAGCTCTAAAAGCATTTCACTTTTATAGAAGTGTTTGCTGGTTATTTTGTTTAGTTATTTCTTCCCCAGGGTAAAACACATACATATTATATTTCGGTGGAACATCAATGGCGTGGGTTCAATGGCTTTAGTTTAGGGCACATTGGAGAGCAAAGTAAAATTGTTAGATACAAATAATTTCTCATTTTGAAACATAATTTATTTTGAGAAACAGGACTATGACCTCTTTGAGAGTTCTGTATATCATCCTCTTGAAATGAGAACTATGTCTTTGCACTGCGTTATCAGTAGATACAAAGTATAAAAAGTGAGAGTCCTTAGTTGTTGATACTTATTAATGGCTTACTGAAAATATGATGACAAGTAGCAAACTTTCTAAACAACTTAAGTCTCTTCATCCGGCATAGTATAAAGTTTCTTTTCGAACTTTTGACATATCAGAGTGACATGTCAAAAGTTTTGATCAGTGGGGGTCTCGCTGTTGGGACTCCCATTGATCACTGAAACAAGGGGGCCGCAGCACTGTGTTTGCACTGTCTTTGCTACCTGTTACATCCTCTTGGCAGCTGAAGGCCTGTTTCACATGGACTACAAAATCTCGCTACAAAATGCATGTATGTGAAGTCAATGGTTTCCAATGGGTTCTTTCATATGAGCAATATTTTGTAGCGTAAAAGAACCCATAGAACCCAATCTCGTTCTGTAGCGAGATTTTGTAGCCCATGTAAAACAGGCCGAAGATGGATGCATAGAGCTTTATAGACATCAGCTTCCTTTCTTTTTGGGAGGAAGCCCTTATGGGGTGCTGTCATGGGATCCTGAAAACCAGATTACAGGCACCAGACAGTGACTATCCTTTGCTAAAATGAGGAAGGTGAGTAGGAAGAGAGGATGAGAATACCACGGGACTCCTCATGCAGCCCGGGGACAGTCAGACCTGCAGAGGTTCCTAAAAGACCAGAGCTTTCGGTCCCCACATGTGGCGGGCAAGATGGCACCAGCTCCAGAGGCTGCAATAGAGAGAGAGCGCAAGGAGGAGACATCATCTGACGGGGAAGAAGGTAAGCAACTCACAAAAAGCTTTATGAAAGAGCTGCTCACCAAGACCATACACCCTGTGTTAGCTGACCTGGCAGAAATAAGAGGACATTAAACACATGGAGAGAAAAGTGGAGGACTTAGAGGGGATATCAGCCCCCATTACCACACATGCCCTGCAGATGTCCACTGTGCTCAAAGAGCAGCACACTCATTTAAATAAAACACTCCTTATGCAAGAGGACTTGGAAAATCGAAACCGCCATAATAATGTCCATATAAAAGGATTGCCAGAATCCTGGGCGGTGGACACCCTCAATAAAGTTGTGCTTGAAATCTTCACCATCCTGGTGGGGTAGGAAAGGGCAGCGTCCATCTCCATACAGTGACCCCACAGAGCACTGAGACCTTAACCGTCCCTCTGAGACCCGCCTAGGGATATTATTTGCAAACTACTTGCCTTTCCCGGCACGGTGGCCATTTTGAGCGCAGCCAGAAACCGCAGGAATCTCCAATATGCGGGATCGGCAATTCAATTATTCCAGGTACTAGCACCCACTACATTGTCCAAACGCAGGCTGCTTCGACCACTTTTAGAGGCTTTAAAATCCAAGAACATCAAGTACGTGTGGCAGTTCCCATTTGGACTGGGAATAACTTATAAAGGGAAAAGAATAAACCTTCATTCCCCAAAGGATCTCCATGCCGTCTGGCAGTTCCTAGATCTGGACCCTATTGATCTCCCCAATTGGCTTTCACTATCTGAGCTCCTGAATCTCCCACATCTCTCTGCTCATGAAAACTGGTGTACAGTAAACAATTCTAAGTCACCCAGAGGTAAACAAAATAAGAAGAACAGAGAAGGGGCTCCAAGAAATGAAAACTGAACTGTGCATAAATCGCCTTTCTGGATACGTTACAATGTTGGACTCTGAAGTGACTTGAGATCTCCTTCGGTCAAGGCCATACTGCTGTCTGGCCAGAGGCCACGATCACTGCCCAGGTCATTCACAGCTACCTGAAAGTCTTCCCTGTGGATGCTCCGCCCTTCCTCTTTTAGCTATTTTTTTCCCCTTGTCTCTTTTGCCTAATAATCTGTTTTGTTTTTTGAGAGGCTTTTTACCCGCCTCATTATATAAAGGTAGTGCCTGTTTTGTGCTCCTCCGCTCAGGCTAAATTAAGTTTTACATAAAATTGCTACATGTTTCTCGTTTCTCATTTATGCCTCTCTTGGTTTAAGAGATTTTATTGAACCTATCTATTTCTCTTGGTAAAGAGTGATTGTTAGCTTTTCTTTTAAGCTAATTTTATCATTTGATTCTTCCTTACTTTTGCTGTTTCTTCCCTCCTCCTATCCTTCTTTCCTATTCCCTCCCATTTTTTCCTTCCCCCCTCCCTCTTGCTGGAGGAAATATATAGCTGGTCTGCCAATTTCTAGCCCCTCCAGCTAGGATGTATACGTATACAAAAGTTTACTATATTTACTGTGTTTCCTTCTAGTCCAAGTAACCTATTTGCCTTCCTTCTGAACGTGTCAGAGTGACTGTAGCTATGGAGAAGATTCGATTCACATCTTTCAATCCTAGAACAGGTAGAAAATACCCAATTAAGTCCTGATACACATGTAATTCATCATGCGTGATATACGTTATTCTGTGCCCATGTGCGGTGTTATGCGTCGGTAAAACAATTATGGAGTGCAATACTCGACTGTCTAAGCATAAACGTACTATCCGTAGGGGCAAAAATAATGTACCAGTGGCGAGACACTTCCTTAAAAAGGGACATTTAACTAGCCAACTGCATTTCCAGATTATTGACTCTGTACCCCCTCTTATTAGAGGTGGTGAAAGAGAGAAGAAACAAAAATTTCTGGAATGCAAGTAGATCTTTGAACTCAACACTCTCCATCCACATGGCCTGAATCTAGAGTACAATCCTTTACCTTTTGTATAAAGTCTAGCTTTTCTTTGGTTGTTTTGATTTTCATTCCATGTTTGTAATTTTTTTAGCAGGACCTCTGTGGCGTGGAGGCATTGGCACTTTTTTTGACCACTGTTAACTATGAAAACAACATTTTGAAATGACTGGTGATACCTTATATGAGGATGTACTATATCACCAATGTTTGGATGTGAAGACTATCTACTGTAATAAAATTATCTGTTATGGCATATTGGTTGTTGTAATATATATTAATACTGACTGAGAGGTGGTAGCCTCCATATTAGCTGTTTATATCTAACTAGCGACTGCCATGCAGCTTTTCAGAGGAATTCTGTGCTGGGGCTATTTATGGGTTTCCGTTGATATTTAATATCTATAGATCCAACTGAATATCTGTAGCCAAATAGATAAGCAGTCATTTTGAAGAGGGAACTATATGGTCTGATGTAATGGAGGTCTATACTGTGGATCCATTGAGTGTTACCTTGCTAAGACAACATGGTGTTACTACTGAATGGACTCTCTGCAATCAGTATACGCTACATTGACTGCGAGATTTGAGACATGTGCACTAGACACATATGCTTTGCAGTGAATATGTTAATCACCTATAGCGATGTCTGCTGAAATACCACGCATGCGCACTGTAGACGGATGTTTCTTTATTGGATCAGTGCATACGCGCAGCTGCTCCCGGTCTCAAACCTGCCACTATTGGGGAGTTAATAGACTAGGTCTCTGGTGAGGTCCTGTTATTTTAATTATTTGTTTTCATCCTATGTCATGCTTGGTTTGTGCTATGTATATAGTGTCTGCTGTTTTTATTTGGAGCTAGCTTAACAATGACTCCGGAGGGAGTTGAAACGCTGCTGCTCTGCCCTTGTTATATGGATCAATAAAGACAACACCATTTTGGATTACTGGTTGTGCTGCTCTTTTATGTTCTATCTGGATGCATTTTATTTCATAAGTCCATCGGGTTTACTCTCACCTCGAAATATTCTGACGAGATGGGTAGAGCCCTCTTTTTAAAGGGCTCAATCAATAATATTAAATTGACAATTGCGAATCTTTACGCTCCTAACTTAAACCAAGTGGGATGGCTCATTGAGAAACTTCAAATTTTGAGGGAATTTGCGGATGGCTTTTTGATAATCGGTGGGGATTGGAATATTACTTTAAACCACCTATTAGACTCATCAGTGGGCAGATCTTGGGTCACGCAGGGTCAGATACGAAGATTAATTCAAACCTTCCAGGACTTGGGAGTCGTGGACGTCTGGCAGGCTTTGAACCCTTCTACAGAGGACTATAATTATTTTCGCAGGTCCACTCTTCTTTCCAGAGATTACATTATTTATGTGTTTCCTCAAGCATACTGACATAAGTAACAGGGGCTAATATTACCCTATCTGATCATGCCCCCCTCCATGTAGACATCAGACAGAATGCTAGGCCTGAAAGAAGGCGTGACTGCTTTCCAGGAATAATTAAGGAAGTCAGCTTAATGATTCATTGGATCAGGAAGAGAACCCAAGTCCTCAAAAGGCAATGCATTCTTTTCTTTAACATTTTTGCCACTTCAGCATTTACGGACATCTTTTGAATCCTGTTCCTCAAAGGGATATTTCCTTTTAACAATGCGAGGGCTAAACATTTTTTTATCAGTATTTTTCCATTTTTTCAAAAGACTTTTTATAAATTGGGAATGCTTTCTAGCATCTAGGCACTAGACTCTCAAGCATGCTAACCTGAGTCATTTGGGTTCTCTAGACTGCTCTACCTTCACTGCGACTTTGACGGCTTTCACTAACTGATCTATCTTCTGTGGGAAACATGCATTTGCCCCCTTAACTGTTATCTTCTAAGGAAGAATCTTCAGTTCTCCTTCCTCCTCAGATCTTTCACTGAAAATTCCTATAAAACTTAACTTTTAAGAAACTAGTTAAAATCTGAGACAAACGTACATAGAAGAAGGATAATTAGTATAGAGATAAGGTCTCAATCTCCATACATAGAAAGTTCTATGGAGTTAAAGGCTGTGTAATCACGCACCCGTTTCAATGCTTATCTCTAACCTAATCCACAGTGATATACTCCACACGCATCTATAACAGAGCCAGTGGTTGGACGGACCAACTGCATCAATTATGTTATAGACACCGACTAGAATAGTGTCAAGATGTATTCAACACTCAATCTATCGTAAAGCCCCTAGGTTCCTTGGCGAGATATTATTGTGGAAACACACTAGGGTTTACTGCTTAGAAGATAAGTGTGAGTTTCGGCTCCTATGATATAGCTCAATCTATAGTAAATCGCTTAGGTTCCTTGGTGAGATAGTGTTGTGGGAACCCTCTAGGGCAGGGGTCCCCAACCACCCGGCCGCGGACCGGGGCCGGGCCGTTGGGTGGTTAGCGCTGGTCCGCGGCACCGCCAGGAACTTTTGCTCTAAACACAAGGCCCGCGGGCCGAATCCGGCCTGCTGCCTTCTGCAATGTGGCCCGCGGCGTCCCGACGCCGCTGACCACTGAAGCGATTACCAGCGGGGGCGCCGCAGCTTCCCGCTGGTAATCGCGCTGTTCCCGGCTCACACACTTACGTCTGTGCAGCCAGATTCCCCTCCCCGAGTCCCCTGATCATTAGTTCCGCAGGAGAGGACTCGGGGAGGAAGCGTTCCGGGCTGCACACGTCAGGGCAAGCAGAGAGAGCGACAGCAGGGAGGAGGTAAGTATATGGGTTGGGGGGGCTGCCTATTACTGGGGGGGCTGCATATTATGGGGGGAGGCTGCCTATTACGGGGGGCTGCCTATTACTGGGGGTGGGGTGGGGGTGGAGGCTACTTATTACAGGGGAAGGGGCTGCCTATTACTGGGGGGGGGCTGGTTATTACTGGGGGGTGGGGGCTAATTATTACAGGGGAAGGGGCTGCCTATTACTGGGGGGGCTGGTTATTACGGAGGGGGGGCTGCCTATTACGGTGGGGGGGGGCTGCTTATTACTGGGGGGGACCTGCTTATTACAGGGGGGGCTGCTTATTACTGGGGGGGACCTGCTTATTACTAGGGGGGCTGCTTATTACTGGGGGGGGGCTACTTATTACAGGGGAAGGGGCTGCTTATTACTGGGGGGGCTGGTTATCACTGGGGGGGTGGGGGCTACTTATTACAGGGGAAGGGGCTGCCTATTACTGTGGGGGCTGCCTATTACAGGGGGGGTCTGCTTATTACGGGGGAGGGGGGCTGGTTATTACTGGGGGGGTGGGGGCTACTTACTACTGAGGGGGCTGCTTATTACTGGGGGGGACCTGCTTATTACTAGGGGGGCTGCTTATTATTGGGGGGGCTACTTATTACAGGGGAAGGGGCTGCCTATTATGGGGGGGGGGCTGCCTATTACTTGGGGGGTGGGGCGCTGCCTATTACTGGGGGGGGGGCTGCTTATTACTGGGGGGAGGACCTGCTTATTACTGGGGGGGCTGCTTATTACTGGGGTGGGGGCTGCTTATTACTGGGGGGGACCTGCTTATTACAGGGGGGGCTGCTTATTACTGGGGGGGACCTGCTTATTACTAGGGGGGCTGCTTATTACTGGGGGGGGGTACTTATTACAGGGGAAGGGGCTGCTTATTACTGGGGGGGCTGGTTATCACTGGGGGGGGGCTACTTATTACAGGGGAAGGGGCTGCCTATTACTGGGGGGGCTGCCTATTACAGGGGGGGGTCTGCTTATTACGGGGGAGGGGGGCTGGTTATTACTGGGGGGTGGGGGCTACTTACTACTGAGGGGGCTGCTTATTACTGGGGGGGACCTGCTTATTACTAGGGGGGCTGCTTATTATTGGGGGGGCTACTTATTACAGGGGAAGGGGCTGCCTATTACGGGGGGGGCTGCCTATTACTTGGGGGGTGGGGCGCTGCCTATTACTGGGGGGGGGCTGCTTATTACTGGGGGGAGGACCTGCTTATTACTGGGGGGGCTGCTTATTACTGGGGTGGGGGCTACTTATTACAGGGGGAGAGGCTGCTAATTACTGAGGGATGGGGGCTGTCTATTACTGGGGGGGAGATAAATTATATGCTGCCCTATGTGTGTGCTGGGGGGGGATAGATTATATACTGCCCTATGTGTGTACTGCCAGGACATTCTAAATGTCATAATTAAATAAGAATGCACTAAACTCCAACCCCCTTCGTAACCCCGCCCCCTATAACCAAAGCCCCGCCCATGTCCCGCCCAACCCTGCCGGGCCTTGTAAAAATGGTCTTGCTTGAAGCCGGTCCCTGGTGCCAAAAAGGTTGGGGACCACTGCTCCAGGGCTTACAGCTCAGAAAATAACTGTGAGTTATAGCTCCTATTAATACAGCTCAACTCGTTTCTACCATATCCATTGTCATCAGGAGCATAAATGCCAAATTAATAGCTTTTTTGAGCTAAACAAAGGGACTCAAATATCGAGCAAGAGAATTTTTTTACCCTGGAATGTAGGCTAACTTTACAGAAAAACCTATTATCCAAGTTTACTTATAGCCTCAATGCCTGTTGCTCACTCAATCTGGACCTGAGGTATAGGGCACTAAGGCTCTATATGAAGTGCAATGACTCAGTGGGTTAATAATCCCCACAGTTCCCTAATAGCCGATGTTAGGTAGATCCTTGGAAGTAGTATCGCTCTATGTCTCAGGGTTAAATCCTGGCTATCAAAGATACCCTCAGATATAGCTGCAAAGCCCCACCTAACTCCCTAACACTGTGCTCAGTGGAGAAAGTAGTGGTGAGGTTCACCAAAATAACAGAGCGGGAACAGAAAGGTAGGTCCTCCAGTCTTGATGGTAGACTGGAGGTTTCTGATTTATATTGCTTTCATGTCTCCTTAAGTAGTTCCTCAATTAGATACCATCCATTAATCAATTAGATGTCATCCATTGATTCACCATTCAGATGGAAGTATGGTAAACACGCCCCCATCCGGGCGGGTATGTGTCAAAGTAAACACACATTCCATTTGTTAAATTAAACAATCTAGACCCCATATTATTTCCCATTGATGGAGAGGAGAATCAGCTCATGACGTGCATCGTTTCTGACCCTCAATTTTACGCTTGTCTTGGTCCGACTGTGTTCCTTATGTCATACCGCCGTTAGGAATAGTGGGCCCGTGATGTAATGAGAGTGCGCGCTCATGTGACCGATATCTCTCACATGGCGCGTGTGCCTACGTAATGACGTAATCGCCGACACGTCATGACGCCTCCCGGCACGCTCCAGCGGCTAGGTGGTTGCTAGAACATGCCGCGACCCGTGCACGATCGCGTACGATCGCGTCATGACGCCCTTCTGCATGCACCCAGCAACAGGTAGTTGTTAGGATGCGTCAATGGCAATACTGTCACGTGAGCGGAGACAGCGATAGCGATGTGTGAACTCCGCCCTCAGTAGCCCTGAGAATATGATGGATATATAATGGTAGACTATTGTAGTAGACATGCTATTAAGGTCTATCAATACATTATTTAGGAATCACAATGTGACGTTACTGCCAGTCCCAAACATCTAGATTTATATATTATGTAGTCAAAAGTACTATATTGTACTTTTTGGGTCATGTTGCATATACGTAGTCAAAGTAAATACTCATTTAGGGTCATTGTCGGAAATAAATTCATACCATCTGATAAATAAATTGGATCTATCTTTCTAATGTTTTATGAACCGCTATGGGGATTATCATTAATTAAGTCTATACACAAAGTGGGATTTAATGCATTATGGATTACAAATCGTGTGAAGCGGGGCAGGTTCAATATCTAATGTAGAGCTAGAGAAAACAGCTGAATGAGAGACTCTTAATGAGACCACTCGGCTTTACACAATCCATCCGATAGATCCATTCTGTCTCCTTCTGAAGGAGTCTTTAATTTGTATCCCCTCTCCTCCCTAATGTATGAATGGATTCCAAATCTTGGAATCCAATACAGTTGATGTTGTTGTTATGGACATAACGTATGTGATTGGCGAGGAGGGCGGACTCCTGTCTCCTGATGTTACTAATATGGGAGAGAAAGCACCTCCTGAATTCCTGTGTTGTTTTGCCCACGTGATTACGTGGGCATGTAGAGGAGGCCATGAAGACAAGGTTTATTGATCTACAGTTTAAGAATTCTCTTATGGTGAAGGTCTTCCCGGTTTGGGCACTTGTAAAGCTGGTGCCTTTTAAGGATGAATTCACATGCATGGCAGTTCCCACATGAAAATGTGCCGCAAGGACACCCAAATACGAGCCAAGTAAGTGTTACTAACGATTGTAGGTGGCTTTTAACCACCCTATCTCTGAGATTGCGACCTATTCGAAATGTAATCTGAGGAATGTCTGGGAGTATTGTGGCTAAGTTATTATCCTCCTTGAGTATATGCCAACATTTTTGTATTATAGATCTGATCTGGGATGTACCATCATCATATGTGGCGATGATCCTCAAAGTATCATCCTGTTCTTTAGGTTTTTGTACTAGTAGGTCACCTCTTTTTTGTTGGTATGCGAACGATCTTGCCTCGTCTATGATCGCCATTGGATACCCCCTCTGTAAAAATCTTGTTTGAGTTTCTCACTCTCAGACCAAATCAGCAACTGAGGAACAGTTCCTCCTAATGCGGAGGAACTGTCCTTTGGGTATCGCTTTGCCTAGCAGGAATGGGTGTGCACTCTGCCAAGACAGCAAGCTGTTGGTTGCTGTTTCTTTTCTGTGCAGGGTGGAGGTTAAGGAGCCATCCACTAATTTATTGATTTTGATGTCTAAGAACGAGATAGAATCTTCCTTAATTTTTGAGGTGATTTTGAGGTTGACATTGGTGATGTTTAGGTATGCCACAAACTCTGCAAAATTAGCTACGCTACCTTCCCAGAAAATCAGAATGTCATCAATAAACCTCACCCACAACAAGATGTTTTAGTCCATTCGGCATTGTGTTCATTGAACACCAATTTCTCCTCCCACCAGCCCAGGAACAGATTGGCATAGGATGGGGCACAGGGGCTCCCCATCGCTGTGCCCCAGAGCTGGTGGAGAAATTTACTGTGGAACATAAAATAGTTGTGGGTGAGGATATAGGACAGGAGTTCCTTAACGAATAGACTGTCTCTCCAAAAGGGATCACCTCTCTGTTTGAGAAAGTGATCAACCGCTCTCAAACCGGCGTCATATGGAATTAAGCTATACAGTGATTCAATGTCCATGCTGGCTAGTAGTGTACGTAGTTCTGGGATTATACCCTCAATTTGTCGAAGGACATCCGTTTGACAAAGGATGGCAGGGCTTGGACAAAGGGGTATAGCATTTTAATGATATAGATACCACAGTTTTGTATTAAACTGTCTATTCCAGATATGATTGGTCTACCTCTGAGCGGAACCAGTCCCTTATGAATCTTTCGTAATGAATAAAAGGTAGGTACCATAGGGTAGTTTGGAAATAGGAAGTTGAATTCTTCTTGACTGATCAGTTTATCAGACAGTGCTCCTAATAATAGCAGTTTGAGATAGGTCTGGAAGGGTCATGTTGGGTCTGAAGATAGGGCTCGATAAGTGTCCTCATCATTGAGGAGTCTCTTACACATCTCAACATAGCTCTCCCGCGACAAGACCACTACATTTCCCCTTTGTCGGCGCGTTTTAAGACTATGTCCACGTCTCGTTCAAGGTGTGTAAGCACCTTGACTTCCCCTGGGCTAAGATTATTGTGTTTCCCTTTGGATGTTGGTACTTGTTTGATTTCTTCCATTATGATTTTCTCAAATATGATTACATAACGGGATTGTCCAGGTGGGGGGTTTTGTACTCCTCAATTTCAAATCAGTTAAAGGACCCTTTCCAGGTAGTCGTGATCCCTCTTTCTCCAATTCTTCTAAATCCCTAAGTCCAGCAATATCTCCTGAATCAAGGCCCAATTTTATTGCTACCTCCAGCGTATTTTGCGCAAGAAGAAGACCATGTCCTTTGTCCAGCCGAACCTATTTAGGCGTCCGGTCGGGACAAAAGACAGGCCCCTCTCCAAGATGCTCACTTCCTCCTTTGAAAGTGTTTTCTGTGAGAGGTTGATGACTTGCATTTTACCCTCTATGTTTGTCTGAACTGTACAAGGTGTAGTGTGGTAGGCTCCCAGTTCTAGGGGAGATTCCTCCGCTCCCTCAGGAAGTAGGTGCCTATAGGTTGGCTAAAAAATTTGAGCCTCTACCTGTGTTTGCTCTGCCTCTACCTCTTTGTCACGTGGGAAAACAACCCCTATTTCCACTATTTGACGACGTTATTCTGTTTCTCCTAGTTCGCCTTTTAAAAAATCACCCTCTGAAGAGCTGATGTCTGTTTCTGGCCTTTGTTCAATAGTATTGTAGGCCTTATTATCCTTAAAGTCCTTCAAATCCCTAACAAATTGTGCATGTTTGCGTTCTTTAATGCATGTGTATTTCTCTATATTTTCTTGCAAAACTTTTTCTTATTGCAGAACTCTGGGTCACTTGAAAACGTTTTTGCTTCATCAATTGCTTCAGAGAGGGTTCTAGAGTTTCTTTTGTGTGTGACCTTTTCTTCTTCTAGGAGAATATGAATTAGTCTAAGTGAACTGTTGGTGATCTCCCTTTCCCACTTACTCAAAAAGTCAGGGTTTCGGGGAGCGAAGGCCCCTTGGCACGATCTTATATTCCAGGTATTTTTGCAAGCCCTGAATCTCCCACCAGCTCTGGGTGTTCTCCCTGTAGACTGTAGTGAGATATGGGCTTTAATCAATGTATATTGTAATTTGTGGATTAAATTCTTTCTCGGAAAATACCGAACCTGCCTGTTAGCCACAAGTTTATATCAATATTTAAGGAAAGAAAACCTACCATTTATGAAACTACTGTATAACTGCAGCAGAGGAATTGTAGTACATAAGTCCTTCACTGAAAAGTCCTATAAAACTTAACTTTTAATACACTAGTTAATATCTGAGACAAACATACATAGAAGGATAATTAGTATAGATATAAGGTCTCAATCTTCATACATAGAAAGTTCTATGGAGTAAAAGGCTGCGTAATCACGCACCCCTTTCAATGCTTATCTCTAACCTGATCCACGGAGATATACTCCACATACGTCTATAACAGAGCCATTCCTCCTCAGATGATCTATCGGGCCATCACATGTGCCCCTCATCTTTTTTACATTTTAATCTCTTCTCTAAGCATTATCTAATAGACTGAGGCTGATTCTTCCATAACTGTTATTAATGGATGAAGAGCATAAGGGCTTTGTGTACGGAAGTTGTTTATCTTTACAGACTGCACATTCATTTCCTTTAGATTTAGAGGTAGATTTCTAAATAGCCCTAAGAGATTGACAATAAGGAAAGAAAAAAATAGGATTTTACATTACAATTTGTCTTCTAAGCTGAAGATGCTCTTACCCCACTATGACCAGGAGTACAGAGCGAAGAAATCTAAAGCCATCCTTCTCAGTGTGTCCCTCATTCTCCCCATGCTGTGACATATAGTTTTCCAGCAGTAGAGCCCACTGTGTATGCAGCAGATTAGTCAGGCACGGTTCTGGGTGCAATGGCTACTGTGAATCCTGTGGGGCTTTTCTGGTCTCCTATGGCATGGTTTGTGTTACCAGAAATAGTGAGATCCATGGCACTTTCACCCTAAACCATGTGGGGAACACTCCTCCCATTGGTGTCCCTGCATGGAACCCATTGGCTTCCTCAATTGTGCCTGGCTCAGCTACAGTGCCAACACATGGGGAGATCAGTGCATGCTTGATGCTGGAGGCTTGCAGCTGCTCCCCAGGATATGGCTCTGTTCACATGAGGTTCCATACTGAGACTGGCATCAGAATATTGGGAAGTCTCTGAGGTACAATGTGCCTGTGTTTTCCAAATGGGCACCCTTTTGGTATGCATTAGGTGAATAGGCCCCTATGGATATGTTCAGCATATGCACCAGGAAATATTCTGGCATATATGCCAAATGTCTACAAGTAGTATTTAAGCAGAGTCTAAAGGGCCTTTTATACAGCCCAATAATCAGGCAAGAACATTTGCTTGACCTTCGTTTGCACGGTTATAGGGGCCATGCAGATGTGCAATCTATCAGCCAATAAATGAGATAATTCACTGGCTGATTGGCCCAGCTACACAACTCCATTTTAATAAGGGAAGATGTATAGCAGACCAATCATGGTATGAGGATAAACTATACTAATAATGATAATTTCACCTCATTCTCCAGATAATCTGCCAGCGTAATCATTCAACAAGTGCTAATCAACAAAGTAATTGTCTTTACGAACACATGAGCAACAGGAAGTGGTCTGTACGAAGACTTCATTAAGCATTAATTCTATTGGAGGTATGGAAACAGTGTGCTAATGAAATAAAAGACTCTGGGCCGGTGGTTGTGAGAGTCCAGTGGCGGAGCACCTACTTATAAATGCTCTTTGCAGGAATACACTTTCAAATATAATATTTTAGACAAATCGGTGAAATTCCACTGAACAGTGTATCAATTTCCTCTACCAAATACATTTTTTTTTCAAAAATGAGAAAAAACAGGAGTTTATTTGAAACATTTGTTTCCCTTTATTAGCTCAGTGAGGCCAATGTGTTCTGCACATTAAAAAAATAATCACAGGAATTTGTATACAATGAATAAAACCACAGTACATGTAGACTTGGCAGGTGGAACCTCGACCCCGGGCGGTGGGGTAGGCTAACTAAAAGCTTTGATTGCCTGTTAAGCACAATTTTACCACCATTAGTACATTTTCATCTACAAATCTTACAGTAGCGCAATCCAGTCAGTTGTTCATAGTATTGATAATGTGTGTCACACAAGTACAGATTTTAGAATCATCACATTATCGTATATGGCTATTCTAGTTCATCAGATAGGTTTGAAACTACAATGATTTGAAGTTCTCAGATTTACAGATATCAAAAAGGACACATAATTATCAACTAAATCTAAAGGGATGAAGTGATTCTTATTTCATTTTTTTTTTTAAATTTCAAATGACCCAACGTCCCTCCCTCCGATTGCACAATTGTTCCATTCTGCGCAACCGTCTTTGGCAAATATTTAGCACAATCTTATAGGCTACTTGAATGTAAAATTTCAAATCTAACATTGAATAGTACATTTTTGAAAAATGTTTAAAATTTACTTTTATTTCCACAAAGGGCACAGCCATAGAATTTAAACTACTATAAAGCAGAAAAAGCAGCGACTACACGTTAAATCTAGCAGTTTTACACAATTTTAAATTTTTTTTTTTTAATTTTAATTTTTAATTGTTTTTTTTTTTTATACTTCTCGTCCACAGAACGTTAGTGGTGTGTTGTCTATTGAAATTTTTTTTTTTTAAATGTATGGTAATTGTGAGAAACAAAAACATTTAATTGCCAATTACATATGATCCCAAAATATGTTTAAATGCCCCTAAAACGCACAAATTTCAGTTGTTGTATATTACTGTACACAGAGGAACTTGTGATTGTAGGAGAGAGCAATTGTCAGGTCTGCAAAAAAAAAAAAAAAATCTAAAAAAATAAAATAAAATAAAAAAAAAAAACAACAATATTTTATCTGCTTAAAAAGAAACAAAATCAACAAACATGTTCAATTCATTTCAGCGATACAGGGAAAAATAGAATGTAGTAAAACATCTGATTACATAATTTAAAGGCAAAATAGGCAATGCATCTGGTCTTCAACACATAATATGATATATTAAACATTGATCTCTTAAAAATAATTTATTGCTTTTAATATATACTTTATTTTATTTTTGTACAACAGAAAATTGAGAAAGAAAAAAAAAAATCTGTAAACTTTAGTTTTTGTTTGGCGATCACATAATTAAACAAGATAAATACCTGCATTTTTTTTGTTTTTTTGTAACCTACATAAATACAACCATTACACGGATTTAAAGCTGTCCACAACGTAACAGGGAACCCGTGGAAATAACATGTGGTTATAGGATTTTATTTATTGCTATCTACCTACATGGAAATGGAAATAAAAGAACGTCTCTGGCGTTTTACAGACTGTGGATTTTTGAAAGAAAAAACAAAAAGTTGCTGGTGATAAACCATGAACACAGCCATTGTACAGACTGTTTGAACTAATTGAATCTGATTTGCCATGGTACCGAAAATGAACAGAAAGTCGATATTACTATAATAGAAGCAGCCTGGTGGATTTATATTCATATTTTCAAGAATACAGTCTATAAATATTTCTCAAGATACGTAGGACCCAGTAACTCATAAATATAAGACCGGCCTCATAAATATTTTTGAGGTAGTGCCTTAGAATGACGTAATTGTTTCCTGGAATATTGGTAGCCTGCATACCGGTTTTACCGATAGAATGGCTGCCAAAATGGTTTCTACATGACAGGCCCATTTAAAACAGCAAAAGGGGTCATGTTTTGCTAGATGTGTCAATAATAAGTAACATACATGTTATATGAGATTAGAAAAAAATAGGATGTGTGTTTTTTTCTCGAAACAGTCCCATTGGTGCATAAAAAAAGTTGAATCTGGTATATGTAGTAATGGGACTACGGATGAGCTGAAATAGTAGACACAACCCATAGACAAGAGTGTCACTATAGTGAAAGAATATGTGTGAGACAACCCTCTTACACACCTGGACATGTATATTGGTGCAATCTTGATTAAAAAAAAAACTTAGCAAGGTTGCAAAATGTGTACACTAATCCATGTCGAAACTTGTACCAGGTTAGCAACTCTCAGATTCGAAACTAAAGGATATTAATGTTGATGTCCTTTGTAAATAACATGGTCGAGCAAAGTGTTTTACAAATGATGATACAATGTCTGAGATGAAAAGAATATTTTTGTGCATGGATGTTTTTGGATCATTTCCAAGCCTTACATGGTTGTCTTACGTCAATATTGTATAGGTGACTTTAGAAGAGTTTTCTAAAAAAGGGGGACGAATCTCTCACGTGCTACCGTGAAGGAATCTCTCCACTTTTTGGAAAACCATGGTTAAAAAAAAAGTAGTGTAGATGTTCTACAGCAAAATGACCCCTAGTGATGTTAAAAATCTCCCGAAATGTCGTTGCAAATGCGAAAAAGAGTGAAAAACCATGACAGGTTAAACAATCTTTGGCACTCCAGTTTATTGTACACGGCAGTTCACCAAGCTGGCGTGGACAGCAGCAACCAGAGTACTGAATTCCTGATGCAAATGGCTTGACCCAAGACCTTCTCGCACTGAACCTGGTTACATTATAGAACAAAAAGGATTCTAGCAAAATCAGTAATATTTTTTTTTTCGTGTACATTCACCAATTATTCCAAAAAATTTATTCTTTAAACCATTTATAATAGCAATATTCATCCAAAAGATTTTACAAACTGTTGCAAAAAACTGTGACTGATTAACATTTGTGAAAAAATATTTGCATTGCTAAACACGCACCACACATAACGTAGAGTTCAGTCAGCTATGAGCCGATGGATATGGGCAAACTTGGATCTTGTCATTAATTCCACTTGTGTTTGAATACATTAAAAGTTGCGGAACAAAGGTTAACCCATCAGCAGGTTAGCAGTAGAGGAAAGCTGTGCGTGAAGAGATTAAAATGATTCAGTGTAAAAGATCATCCTTGATAAGGAAATCAACCTGATGTTGTGGCCTCCTTGGACTAAGACAACATCTTAAAGGATCAGTAGTACAACAGCAGCATAGCTGTGACTACACTAATGCATAGTCAACACTATCGTGCAACGGGAGGTTTCACCCCTAGCGTAGGATAGTATTATGAGAGTGTTAGCATCCTTTTAACTGGCCATATATTGTTTAATCAGCATATTACTGTAACACATATGATAAGTGTTAACTGATAACGAAGTCTTCAGTAAACAAAGGAATGGAATATCAGTTTCTCGAAAAGGATGCACAACAGTAAAAATACTGGCTTATGCCAAAAAATTCCAACAGTGCTGAAAAAAAAAAAAAAGTTACTGGCTTATTAAACAGTGTTTAGACAAAAATATCACCCACATATGGTGCACAGTGCTGAGTCACCCAGCAGCTTATCAGAGAAAAGACGCACAATGGCCTATTGTGATAAGTAATCAAATCATACATTCATTCTCGACTCACAATAATACGAATAATATATTTTTTTTCCTTAAAAAATCACTACGAACGTTAACAAGACCTCTGATATGATAAATCTCGAACTGATTATGTATTACTGCAGATGAAGACACTTACACGGAAGGATGAGACATGTTCTCCATGCGACAGAAGCCTTTTTCCAGGCTTATGTAATCCTTCTCAAAAAACAGTTATATGGAAGCTCACCAAAAAAATAGCCATGAGTGTGCTTTAAAGCGATAATTGTGCACCCCAAAAAAAGGAAAAAAAAAATGTAAAAAAATTAAAACACGCACACGCGGTCATTTTTGTTCTTTTTCTTACAATCAAATATATATAAGCTTAAAGTCAGCTCCTAAATGGATTAGTATACAACAGGTGTTTCACCTTTTTTTATAGAGTTACATTTTGAATATTCTCGATTTTAAGAAAAGTTTTTGTTTTTTTTCTCCGTATTGAAAAGAAGGCTGCATTTACAGTGCATAGCAGTAACAAATAAAGAACAGTTTCATACTCTATGTACACAAAATAAAAATACCCCATTGAACCCAATCTCTGCCAGAGACACGGCGTATGTCCGCTTGCACATCTCCCCAGCAGAAGAGGAGGGAACATCTGTAAATATTTGACCAGTACTATGCAGTGGTAGAAACTACCTGGACACTGATTCAGATAGTTTTACTCAGCTCTCATTTATTATGTAACACCACATCCACTCATCAGAAAATAAAATATATTTATATATATTTATATCTATATATAATGCTGAACAAGCTGTGAAATTGACCATATACAAGGCTTTCAATATTGACGGACAACATTGTAGACAATTGCATGGGTGTCAGAATCAGAGACTAATGAAGAGTTAAAGAGAATTGCATGTGCTGAAAAATGCCTTTTTTTCAGGTTTCTTCACAAGATTCCCAATAAAAAAAGTTTACTAAGGCGTTTATCTATATTGCAATGTTTTTATAGTTTTTTTGTTTTTTTCTATGGGATGATGATCAAAATTAGACAAAGTGAAGATTGCATTGCAGTTGAGTATCAGCAGCTTACAGATCCTCCAATATTCCCGTGATAAACAAGTGATCTCTTGACTTTTCCAGAATAATCAGTTTTGAATGGAGAAGTTTTTTCACAGTTGACTGGCACTTTCATCTCCATTGAAAAGCATGTCTCGTCTTTTATTCGAGTGATACAACGGCGACTGTGAAAGTGAGGAATCATCTGACACCCATGGCTTTCCGTGCTTGTCTACCAATCCCATTTGCCTCTTTAGTCTTCAGCAGCTGTGTCCATGTAAACCATTGAAGAACGGAGAGTGTAAAGTAGGAGAAATTCCTAGGTTTGACTTTCAAGAGTCTCTTATTGGAGGACGAGTTGTCCGTGAGGTATTCTCCATCATTCCATTGGGCGTTGTGGTGATGCATGTTACCTGCGCAAGCTTCTTTGTGCCTCTTTAAGCAAACTGTCAAAATCCATGGAGTCATATTTGCTTTTGGTGGAAGCAGGATCGAAGTCATCTGAATTTGAATCTAAGAGCCCAAAAAAAATAAATAACATGATTGAACGAAACATAGTAGGATATTGTCCTTTAAAACACGAATGAAATTTTAAACTCTTGAATGATTTTGAATTAGGGGCACAATAGTTGTAGTTTTTATTAGAAAACTTTTTATGGAAATATACTTTTTGTAAAAACAATAAGAACGAACCCTTAAATACATGCCAATCCAACTCAGTCCACCCTGTTGTCAAAGTTCACATGTATACAATGCACTGTTGTACCCAAAAATTCAATCTCTGTTTGAGTAAGCTGCATGGAATAGTTTCATTCTCTCTTGAAGAGGATTATTCTTAAAAGGGGTTTCCAGTTGTAAACAATAAATGTATTCATTAATAATAGATCAGTGGGGTCCTGCCATCCGGAATTCCTGACGATCAGTTGCTCACTGGGCCGGTGTACCTGTGCACTGAGCTGATTTCTGCAGGAAGTAGACCGCTTCATTTGTACTGCAATGGCGAAGACATTTGTGTGAAATACCAAGCCCGGCCACTGCAGTGAGAATAGAGCTGTCTGCTTCTTGCGCAAATGGGCTCAGACAATGAACACGCAAACTCTGCAAACATCCGATCAGTGGGCGTACCGGGCAATGGACCATCCTAAGGATAGGTCATCGAAATTTTATAACCGGAAACAAGTCAGCTACTTTGAGCCCTATAAGCTAGTCTAAGGACATACTTGCTTTTCCCAATGTTCTCCCATTATCAGTGCTCAAAACCTGTTGCTACAATGCATTGAGTTGCACACTAATTAGCCCTCCCATTACACATATAGAACGGGAGGACTACTTGGTGCATGCCATGGTTGGTTTGAGTGTTGACAATGGGGATGGTGAGGAAGGCCATTCCCGGACTCAATGGGTCAGCCACTATGAGGTTATACTGTCAAGTAGCCGACAGTATCTTTTAAAGAATAACAAAAAAAAATACATTAAAAAAATTAAAATAATTAAAACCATAAGCTCATTTTCTGATACTGATGCCGTGTCTGAACCACCGAGCTTGTCCTGCCTCGAAATTAAAAATGAATTCCATGAAAATACTGGAAGCAAATAAAAGGGAAGCAATCAAATAATTCTAAATAGCTTTAAATGTGAATCCATCACATAAAATACTAAATAAATAACAATACCCTTACACTGCCATTTCCTCTATTTTCCCACATCTCCCTCGGGCATCGTTATTTTGTTTGAGTTGCTTACAGCGTACTAACCAGAGTCCTGTTATTCAAACAGCTGTGTTTACTCTCCAGCTCTGTCTAAGCCCCTCTACATTATGGAGGTGTTAAATAAGGTAGACACAGAGCGTCATGCTGCATCTGACTATTTCAATCCACCAACAAATAAACAGAAAATAAATCTTGTACTGCACGCAAGGCTGAGCTTTTGCTGAAGAGCGGAGCCTTTCGCACATGTATATAATGCATGGAAAGAATATTAGCAAATATGGCTGATGTTTGAGCCCCCATTGTTATAGGAAAGTGCAGTTCAAACTGATGGGTAAAATATTCATCCAGAAGGGAAATGAATACCTAGACAACATTAAGTATATAACACAATGTAGTATTAATAGGGAAAAGGGAAGGCTTGGGTTAGACCGTGACCTCTCCGCTGTTCAATGCACTTCGGTGCAATGCAGCTCTTGCATACTAAAGCTGGCTATACATCTTCAATCACTGTCTGCTGAATATTCATTCTCCCGACTCCACCATACACATGAATACTCAGCTCAGTCAAGCATGCATGTGTTTTCAATAGAGAGAAAAGAATAAGCCACTGCCAAGCACCTTATGGTTTATCTTATGTGAGAAAAAAAGGATCAGGCATGTAAATTCCAATATGTCCAATCGTTGGCATAGGGTAAGAGTTGGCCTTCTCACCAGGGAGGGTTGGGAGGGCTCCATAATGATAGCCTTGAGATATGCATAACATAGACAGGCCCACCGAAATGCCTTAGAAAGAGGAAGTGCAAAAATGCAAGGAAACAAAAAAAAACCTCAGCGCTCCTTGGGAAGAAGATAGTCCAGGGAACATAGATGTTCCCTGGAGTATCTTCTTCCCAAGGAGTGCTGAGGGGTTTTTTTTCTTTGCATTTTTGCACTTCTTTTAATTACTTAGTGGGTCCTTCTTGCCAGTGGGACCCACACCACTCAGCGGCTCTCCTTATTTAGCCCCTCTGGATTGGAAGCGTGGGAACCATTACCACATAATCTATTACAGGTCTACTTGGACGTGGAGGTGATAGTGAAGTCCCCTCAGGGCTTCACTATTCACCGAGTAAGTCCCATATACATTTATTCTCATTAAGTTATCTTGCTCTATCCAGGAGCATCCATCCTAATCCCTCCTTTAGAAAGAGGAAGTGGGGAATGAACATCTTTTGATCAGTTGGACTCAAGGTGGTGGGTGGAAATTAACGCATCTAAGGCTAATCGGCAGAAAACTAGGTGCTGCCAGCCTAGTACACTGGCTGACCATAGGTCATATTAGCATAATAAGGTATGAAGAAAAGTGAAAGAGAACAACGGCTGTTGCGCAACCTGTTGATATACATTGAATGTAGGCAAAATAGCAAATATAGCAGATAACATGTTTCGGGGCTTGCAGACCTCTTCATCAGACAGCTGGATGACCAGTAATTATAGCATCGCATAACAAGTGAGGCAAAGGCACAGGGAGTATAATAACG
This sequence comes from Eleutherodactylus coqui, assembly GCF_035609145.1. Taxonomy (NCBI): domain Eukaryota; kingdom Metazoa; phylum Chordata; class Amphibia; order Anura; family Eleutherodactylidae; genus Eleutherodactylus; species Eleutherodactylus coqui. Next base: position 75,834,547 of record NC_089843.1, on the reverse strand, counting down.
AATGAAGCAAAGCAAATAAAATGAATAAAAAAGGGAAGAACAAATAGGAGATTTTTATTAGCTGCCACTCTCTGCTCTAGTAGCCAGTGTGCAGACCCAATGTCAACAATATGGTACAACTCTGGATGACCTGACATGATCATGTATTACATTATTACCTATTCATATATTGCATCTTGAAGTGCTATTAGCTAAGCCCAACCAAGTTTGCATAAAGAAAAGTTCTGAGTAGATAACCACCTTTAATGCATTTAAGGCAAGGATAGAGTAGGTATCATTCCAGGTCCTATGGCTAAGGCTATACAATGCCATTTAGTTACCCTTGAGCAGTGGTAAAATCTAAGCATTACCACAACCACAAAGCTACCTCAATTCTCAGCTGTGGGAAACAAGGTCACATGAAACCTTTGACCATGACAACAAAAATCAGACCACATTGTAATAGTGACCTGATTTTATTGAGACTCATGGACAACCAAATGTTACCTTCAAGCACCAGCCTAAGATTCAACTTCTACAAACCTCAACCGAAAACTATATTAATGATGTAAAAATAAGTTTTATAACCCATGGCCTTTTCTATTCAAACATTTCATTTTATTATTGCCTGCCTGATGCAAGTGGCAATGGCCTGTACATTAATTACCAAGCTATAAAGAATATAGAACATATATTAGCTCCTACCATATGCTGGTACTTTATTCTAGGCAATTCATTTTTCATAACAAATTAACAATAAATGAGGAGTCCAGTAAATCACTGCCTGCCTGCATCTAACTATGTCACGCTAAATCATCTTTGTGTGAAAATGACACCACCCAACAGCATTAAGCAACTGGAATCCATACCTAAATCTGCATAGTTGGACTTTCGAAACTGCTTTCTTTCACAAAAGCACAGCTCAAAGTCGGGTTCATTAGCTCTGCGCAGGGTGTATCCATTCTCAAGAGCAGCAAACGCGTCACAGGTGTAGCGGTAGGTGATGAAACCATAACAGTCTCTGCAAAGAGTAGGGAAATATGAAATGAGTGAGCCATGTATTGGATGGATGGATCTATAATAGAGATGAGTGAGTATACTCGCTAAGGCACATTACAGGAGCGAGTAGTGCCTTAGCCGAGTATCTCCCGGCTCGTCTCTAAAGATTCGGGGGCCGGTGGGGGGCGGGGAGCGGCGGGGAGGAACGGAGGGGAGATCTCTCTCTCCCTCTCTCCCCCCGCTCCCCGCCGCAACTCACCCACGCCAGCCCCCGAATCTTTAGAGACGAGCGGGGAGATACTCGGCTAAGGCACTACTCGCTCGAGTAATGTGCCTTAGCGAGTATACTCACTCATCTCTTATCTATAAGTCAACTATGCATCATAGTATGGCTCTCCATGATGATGTAAGAAACCTTAATTTACAAAGAAAGTTCATATATTTATACACCAAAATGGTTGTCTTCTATAGAATTATTACAAGATGCTCTTAATGAGATGAGATTGTGGGTGCTACTGCAGCCAGTAAATATCCCTTGAAGTTCCAATGGGTGTCAATATCTATTCCATGTACAGTATGTACCATAGTATGCTTCACATAAGTCATCTTGGGGTATGTTCACATAGGCACTTAAAGGAGCAAGCCTATTGAAAAGGGGGTTGCATCCCAACAACAAGGCTCTATCAGGATCCAAAAAAATCAAATAATTTACTGAAACAATACCCCATTCCCTAATACCCGGTCTTATTGAGATTGGTGCGTCTATGCTGTGCGGCAGTTGGTGGAAGTGAGCTCATGAAGTATTGTGTACATGACAGCATACCATGGAGGTCATTAGTAATTAGAATAAAGTTAGCAGTTTATCTCTTGAGTCCTAATGTTGGCAACGTGTCTTTATGATAATTTTATCTGTGGATATATATCCTACTGCATCTGCTGTTTTTAAGTGGGCTCTCTAACTATAGGCCTGCACTCTGTACATTCTTATTTTTGGATTCCTTGACAATTTGTCCTGGAAGTTGGATAATGATCGTCTTGTTAAAGGTTCCCTGATGACCCCATATATTTATCAGGGGATCAAGAACGCTATCTTTTCTGCTTAGGGAGAGCACCTATATGGTGAGTGAGGAGACTTATAAGGCCATTCATGCTTCTTCTGGGTAATCTGCAAATAAGGGAGACAGAACAATATCTCTGCAGTGCCACCTATTGGAAGGCAGCATTCCTGCAAATCAATGTTAGACTCTTTATACAAGCCTGGTAACAATGACTAGGAATTGAAAGCCAAGCCAGAATCCATACACAGACAGCTGTTTTGGGGTGCTTGCCCCTCATCAGAGTGCAGTAGGTTTCCGGCTTGGCTAGTGAGAGGGCTGTGATGTGGGTCAGGATCTTTTCTCCATGTGGAGAGCACCTAGACGGTGAGTGAGGAGACTTATAAGGCCATTCATGCTCCTCTGGGTAATATGCAAATAAGCGGAAACACTCTAGAACCTACTGGAACTTGTTTGTGGGTGAATACGTCTTAGTTGTATCCTAGACATTTTGCAACTTAGATTTTGTGCACTTATTTTCATAGGTTTACCAAGAATATTCTTTTTGATATTTCTCCTGTATGTGATTAGAGATATATATGTGCTATTATTGAGATTTTGTGACTGATTTCTTTATTTTCATATAGGTTTATTAGCATAGGCCTTTTTGTATTGCACCTAGTCTCTGTCATCCAGCTATATACCTTTTCCTGGCCCTGTCGAGGCAAACAGGAAAGGTTGGAGGTCAGGGTTGCCCTTATCAGGGTGGGAACCCTGCATAGGTAGTAGCATATTAGGGATTATCTTTTAACCTGTCTAATAAATTCAGTTTGATAACTAGATGTAAGAGTAATTTTTCTGTGACTTAAATGTTTACACTGGGCAGAAAATCGGTAGCCAGATATATACAAAGCAGAAGGTGAGTAGCAGCAAAGGGATGACGTTTTAAGGAATCTCATCCACACATCGTGAGAAATTTTTTATAAAATCTGCAGCACAGTAACAATGCAGAAAACAACATGGAAGATCTGCAAAGTCTGCAGTGGAAAATCCATTGCAGAACATTTGTAAATATGAATATGCCCTTATACTAAACTTCTCATGCTCTATAGACTTGACTGTAGCAAGGAATGTTTTTGAACAAGTCAGACATTATCTCTCCTCTTCTAGTTCATGAAGCAAGCTGGTGAGGCACATGTAGATGCCCTAATTTAAATGACTGACTCCGTTGTAGGAGGAGCTATCCAGTAAAAGGCTGAATTGACAGCACATGTGGTATTATAGTGTGTCTAATGCGGACATCCTATCCATGAAAGGGGCACCTATGAGAGTATCTCACATTTTTGGACAAGCATATGTAAACCTTCTCCAGTTATAGTCCCTCAGGTAACTCCATGCATTGAAACGCAGCCTATTTTAGAATATTAATCCCATACACACACTCCATTAACAAATTTTAATGCATCTGTGTAACTGACACTTACCCATCATCCCGCAGATTGACTGTACATTCTTCAATTTCACCAAAAACTTCAAACCGGGCTCGCAGTTCAGCACGACTCATATTAGTTCTCATTTTACCAATGTAAATAACTCTGTGCTCCTCCTACAAGGAACACAAATATAAAATAGACTTTAAATTGACCTTAACAAGGTTGATCAGTCTATAAAAATCTATTTCTAAGTATCTTATTAGGGAATTGTAAGTGAATAGTGATGAACCCCTATTTAGGACCCTCAACCATTAACCAGAGCGAAGAGGGGCTACGAAGAATGTCTCACACAGTGGAGTCCATGCATTAGAGGACCATTATAAATGGAACAATTATCGGTCAGATTATCGCAGGATCATGCGAAACTGAACATTAATTATTCAGTGTAAACACTGCCAGGGACTGAATGACAATTTGTTTACTTATCATTCATCATTCCGTTTATGCAGCCATAAAAATCAAAAAACGATTGGGCCGTGTAAACAGGCAGTCGTTCATCTATGTATGACTGCCTGTTCACTCTGAATGGAGGCGGGAGGCCAGATGCAATCTCTGGCGGCGTCCTGCCCCTCCATTCAGTGAACCATTAGCGTTCCTAGTAGAGATGAGCGAGCATACTCCCTAAGGCAAACTACTCGAGTGAGTAGTGCCTTATTCGAGTACCTGCCCGCTCGTCTCTAAAGATTCGGCTGCCGCCGCGGGTGAGAGGTGAGTTGCGGCGGTGAGCAGAGGGGAGCAAGGGGGAGAGAGGGAGAGATCTCCCCTTCGTTCCTCCCCGCTCTCCCCCGTCGCTCTCCGCCAGCAGCCGAATCTTTAGAGACGAGCGAGCAGGTACTCGAATAAGGCACTACTCACTCGAGTAGTTTGCCTTAGCGAGTATGCTCGCTCATCTCTAGTTCCTAGGTGAAAGTTTAAGCGCCCAACAGTCGTACTGTGTGAAAGGACCCTTACATTGACATCCTGTTGCTTCGTTTCACCTACAGAGGCTCTGTAGGGAAATTAAACACTTGCAGCCAGTTCCACAGCAGATTAGAAGTAATCAGTGGAGGTCTCAGCAGAAAGACCCTCTTTGATCATCTTATAATGGTACCCTCTTGAAAAAAGGATAACAGACAACCCCTTGAAGGCATTAGTAGAAATAGATACAGTGCCAGCAGCACAATGTAGAACACTTTAAAAGTGGGGCAACTGATACATAGTCACCTGGAGCCAGAATCCGTGGATCCAATCTAAAGTAATAGAAGGAAGATGTAACAGGATTCAAGGTGCAAAATTCAAAATTTTGCAATTTGAATGCTGTCACGTCTTCTTCTACAACCCCTTGAAGGCACATCGTGTAGTTGAAGCCAATGTATTATTCCCTATTCCTATCTATTAAAACTGTCATTTTATAATTTGATTACTTTATGCTTCATTTCCCTTAAATCAAATGGAAACAAAGATGCAAACAAAGAGTAAAAATCGGAAATATGTATCTGCAAATAGTCTGTTATCTGGTCACACTACTTTCATCCATTGAAAATCATGATCTGTTATGGACCAAGCAACTGAAACTTTTCTTCCGGAATCACGGAATTACTATAAATGTGTCCTTGGCAGCTATTTTGAAACTTCCAGTTATGGCTTTTAAGGGGTTAATTAACACTATGTAGCTCCGAGGACTAAACTTATGGTATGTTTTGATGTATTTGGCATATATTAATACCAAACGGAATTGGACGGAAACTCCATTCCATATCTCTTTTTTATTAAAATCCACTCAATATAACATTTTTCTTGGCACACTAAAGCTCAGCTTATTATAGAATGGTTCATGTGTGCATTAGGCAGATGGATTCAATACATATGCATATAGAGTCATTAAATGCGGATCAAAATATACCATTCTTGGATACTGGGAGCATTGGGCATTAAATTCAAAGAAAAAAAAAGAGGTTTTCACATTACTTTCTAAAAGGGACAGTTACTAAATTAAATAAATTGCTTTGCTTTGGTGGTTGGAAGAGTCTTGGAAGAGACATTAAGTAAAATGTATATAATTATAGATGGGATTATGTAACAATGTAAATGTCAAAAAAAGTTTGATACCAGATTTGGGACTCTGAGTTGGGTTCTTATATTTTAAATTTCCAGTAGGGGGCGCATCATGTCTTATTATACATACCCTAGTGTCTGTACAACCTCTTTTTAAAGAGGAGGCATCGAACTAATAAATAAGTGCCATGGAGCTCTCCTTTACATTTGGGCGATGTGTTCTGCAATTTAGTGCATTCCCGTCTTCTGATGCAGAACCTTGTTTAAAGAAGTAGGAGGAGCTTCATACTAATTAATATTGATGAAATATCCCAGGAAATTGCTGGGAAAGGGGTAGCAAACCATCAACAAGAAGATGGTGATAGGTTCTCACAGCTCTGCCCCTAGTAACCCGTCAAAGCTTTATTTACACGTTGCGGAAATGCTGCGGTTTTTCTGCATGCGCAAAAGACGCAAACTATAGAACTCATTGATTTTAATGGTTCTCTCACGTTATGCATTTTTCAACACAGATTTCTGTCGGGGGAAAAATACGCAACATGCTCTATTTTTATGCACATTTGCAAGCCCGAGACTCAATAGGAGTGTATGGGTGTGCGTGCAAAATCTCACGATTTGGTGGTGTTAACACCGGGGACTAATTAGGCTGCTGAGCTGTTTCAAAACTGACGCGCGTACAGTAAGCTGCACAGAAACGCTGCCGAAAACATGTGATAGCGCTCTATTCAGAGCGCTATCACACCATGGTTTCCCGAAGGTTAATATGTCACTGATGTGCAGGAGCCCCTAACTGGACTGTAACTCTTACCTGCAGTTTTGCTGTAGAAACTCTGCAATAAATCCGTAGCATTTCCGCAACATGTGACCGAACCCTCAGGCCTCCTTCACATGAGCGTATGCGTTTTTACGGTCGCCCGCACGTGCCGTAAAATCATTTGAATGAAGAAAAAAACGCAATCAAGTCCTGACCTTAATTAGCGTTTTCTCGCCCATTACACGGGCGACTGCGGCGTTCTGACAAAAAAATATGATGGTGCCCAGAAATCCCCCGGAATGACTTCTAATGCTTAAATAGAGCCAGCTGTCTTCTTTTCCCAGCGTTGTGCGCAGGTAAACTCCCTCCCCCTCCCTTTTTTGTTCAGCTCCCATAGGAGTCCATGGGAGCTTCCAGCGTATCTCGGCAAAAGATAGGGCAGGACCTATCTTTTCATGCAGTGCAAAAAAAGGCAATCAGTTGCCAATGTTCTATTTTTGACTGCACAATTTTGTATGCGTCCGAAAATCCCTCCTATGAATGAATGCATTGGAATCCAATACTTCACACAGTCGCAATTTTCGGCCGACGTATTTAGGTGGCTAAATAGCCGTGTAAAACCGCTTGTGAGAATGAAGCCTTAAGGGGGGGTTCACACAGGGCGGATTTGCCGCGGAAATTCCGTCTGGAATTACCGCGCGGCAAATCCGCCTGCGGCAGCTAATCTCGGGATTAGCCAGCCATGTGGACAAGATTTCTCAGAAATCTCTTCCACATGGGACGGCCAATCCGCTGCGGTTAATCCCGCCAAAACCGCGGCGCGGCTTTGCCAACCGCAGCCGCGGCTTTGCTGACCGCAGCTTGGCCATTCTTTTTTCTTTCTGTTGCGGCCGCGCTCTCCTCTATGGGAGCGTCGGCTGCAGCAGAAGAGCGAGCGGCCGGGCTGCTTCAAAGCCGCCGCAGGTTTTTCCGCGGCGTTTCTCCCGGCGGAAATCTCGCGGTTTTTGCTGCGGCCAAACCGCGAGATGTCCGGCGGGAATCCGCCCCGTGTGACCCCAGCCTAAACGGCTTTTCTGGGCAAATACTAAATGACCTATTCTCACGGAACATCCCCTGACAGGCAGCCGCTGTGCTTAGTAGTGGTTGGCGGGTGAGGATAGTGAGGGCTGCTCCAAGTGCAGCAGTGAGGGGACGCCGATTGCGAGGTGAGAGGAGCGGCAGGAAGAATTTAGCTGCGGATCTGCACCTCTGTTTTTGATGCGGTAGTGCTGCGGAATTTCCGATACATGTGAATGTACCCCTAAGCACTATAAAATTAGAACACGCTAAGCAAATTATTTGCATAGATGGATAACAGACAGGCTACATGTTCATAAGTGTGATTAAAAAAAAGTTCATTGATGCTGTGGCCTTTGTACACAGCTTATTTATTGTAGTGCAGGCGATGATAATCCCATGCATCATGCCCACCGATAAAATCTTAGCTATTTGCCCAGGCGCGCATGTTGTGACCCCATCGTAGACTGTGTGATGAACAGCAAGATAGGGATTTATTGCATTGACCCCTAGCGAGTTATGAAGTCACTTGGGGAAATCTATACCAAGCATATACTTTATAGCCATGTCCTTCAGCACCCGTTCAGACGCACGTGTCCCCCTCCCTGGGCTTGAACTACTGTAATGCATGTGTCCTTAACCGTTCTTCAGCCTCATCAAGAATTACCTCTCTACTTCAGTGACACTGCTGCCGGTTTTATTTTTTGGTTAAAGATCTAAAAAAGCACATTTACTTTTCCTTATTTTGACGATTCATGTACTAAACTGCTAAAATATTTATAGCTAATTGCTTACAATTGCTTTTTGCCTTTGTCGCTCCCTCTGTTTGGCTCGCTCTGACTCCCGCTTTTCATATTCCTTGCGATACTCTTCCCTCTTCAGGCACTCGTGTTGGTACTCCTCATAACTGTCGTATCTAGAGATTGATAAAACCAATTAACGAACAGCATGAAATCATTCAAGGGGATATCAAAAGTCTGCAGTGGCTTTTGCGGAGCTTTCTACCTGGGTCTACGACTGTACGGTGACCTTGATCTTGAACGTTCATACACTGGAGAGTTGTTCTGTTTACAATGATCTGTTTCGTAACAGCAGAAAGACCTTAAAATAAAAAGAATATAATGTAATTTAATGCTATAATGGAAGAGAAACTAAGAGGAATTAGTGTAGGGTGCTAAGGGGAGATGTCAACAAGATGGGTTCCTTGCCTATCGAGACATTATGTTAGTCTACTAATAGCAGACCTGGTTTCATCCACTAAATGGTTGCACAAAGTGGCCAAATTTAAGATGTGATCACGGTCTATGCTATCTTCCCCTCTATCACTCTAGTTGCCCTCCCCCCAGTCCCTAGTTTAATTACTTTTCCAACCTTCTCACCCAGCTCAGCTGCACCCTCTCCATTGAGATGCAGCACATCCCTACAGTAAAACCTGTAGCCAACAGCAAAGTCAGCCAAGTTCTCCAGGAACCCCTACTTCCTACACCAACTCTGGAGCCACTTGTTTACCTCCCTAAGCTCCTACTGCCTTTCTATTGTAGCATAGGTAGTATTTCTGAAAATACTACTTTGGAGGTCCTTGCCCTAAGCTTATGTCCTAAGTCACTGAGAACTCATTTTTAAGGACCTTCCACCTACCACTAACTTTGTCATTGGTGCCAAAGTGCACCATGACTGCTGGGCTCTTACCAGATCCTCCTGGTAATCTATAAGCAAAATGTTTTTGATACACACAATGTCAATCTTGAGAGCCAGGAAGACAAGACATTGTTCGACAATCACGGCCTTTGTGGCAGAATGCCTAAAACGTTTGTGCATGGATCCGTTGAAATCAACATACAAAAGCATTATGTAAGCCTGTTGAAGGCTGCTCATCCTGCAAGTAGCTGACCATCATTTTAATTCTACTACAATCAAGGCAAATCCCGTATGGCACTTTCTACTATGTATATTTTCCACACACACTGACATTTCCTCTCCGCTTAATAAATATTCTTTTCATTGTAGTCTTTTACTAACAACTATGGAATTAAAGGCATTGGTACACTTCATGTCTTAAGACAGTTTTCAGTTTGTTGATCTTTCCTTAAAGAGGTTGTCCAGGTAATTTTTTTTCCTCCTCTAATCTCCCTTGGTGTGTACAATCATTTCATAATTTACTCAAAATGTTCTAAACAGTACTTGTTCGGCACTTAAGTGGTGTTACATGACTTGCAATGTCGCCAGCCCACTGGTCCCAGTGATGTCCTGTATACAAGTCACACATGACAGTATAAGGGATGTCACGGATGATGTTGCAAATCAAGCCCCTAGGAGTTGTTGTTTTGCTTCAAAACTTGGCATGCGATTAAATCTCGGGGAGATATGCAAATGATGAGAGTCGTAGTGTGATTATATGAACGGTCTTGTTACCTGAGGCCCTAAAAGTGATCCCCCCCCATGACCTATAAAAAGGCTCTCACAAACTACTTGTGTGTAGTGGACTTCTTTTTCCGCTTGTGTAGAGCTTGATGACTTATAGATATGCCTTCACGATGCGATCAAAGAGATTTTGCCTAGTTAGCAGAGTTTGAGAGGGGGAGCATTATTAGAATGTGAGATGTTGGATAGTTGTATCAACTAATTGCCTGCCACCTGAGGGTGGGGGGTAATAGTCTGAACTAGATGGGCATACTGTGTTACATGTTAACTGGGCTGTTCTAACGCTGTTCTGACGCATCCACTGGTCCCAGCAGATCACCACTAAAGAGGATAATCTGATCGTTCCTCAAGCATGAACAGCTCCAATTATTTCATTGCCCGCCATCCAGAAACAGGTAGCACCATCGCTACAGGCTCCTGTATCTGTCTGAATCATTTTCAGGCATTTGGCTGAAGCGCATTATATTATATACACATCGTGGTTTTCTGAATTAGACTAGAGAGCCACTAATAAGCAAATTGTTCTTGTTTAAATGGGTTGTCCAGGAATTCAGCAAAATGGCCACCGAATATGCAGCCTACGGAAATCAGTGCTAGGACAGGTTGAATGAATCTGCAGACTGAATGGAGAAGGGGTGGGGCCTAACAGCACATGGTTCTTATCAGACTTATCTCCTACCTACGGCCTCACCTCCTTCACCCTCCAGTACATTCAGCCTGTCTTGAGACAATGGAGAACATTTTGTTGAATTCCTAGACAACCCCTTTAGGCAGACTTAAGCCATTCATTTATTACATAGATGCTCCTTCATTTGTATAGTCATTATGTAAAACTATATCTCCAGGTTAAAGGTAGTACTAAGAGCAACTTCCCTTAGCAAAATCAGATGTTTTCCGAGTGCTGTGGTGGTACCTCCCATATTAACAGAGCCGTATTTGGGGCTGTAGTAGTAGTTCAGGTCTTCACTGCCCCAGGACTTTCAGTGATATCAGGCAACGAGAGAGAGAACCACAATTCTGACTATAAATATGCAGAAACCTGTTAAGTTTTGCACATGGAGAGACAAAAAACTGGTGGTTTGGCGCAGCGCTCTAGAAGCAATGAAATTACTATAATGATTAGATTTAACTTCTTCTTTATTTGTTGATTTAGACAACCAGCATTAAAATACGCATTTTGTGAAGGTTGGAGAAAAAAAACAAAAAACGTGTGAGATACCAAAACAGAAATGCTTATTTTCTATTCTGCAGGTTTTGCACATGATTCATTCTTTTTTTAATTCTAAAATATAGTTAAACATTTAAAAAATCCCAATTGTCACATTAAAGAAAAAAAATTATATTGCTGAGTCTGTTAAAGTCCAAACTACTGAAAAATCTCACTATTAACCCCACATGGTGAACATCGTCTGAAAAGAATACATATGAAATGATAGAATTCTGTTTTTTTGGCCTCCCTATCTCCAAGAAAAAAAGGGAAAAAAAAGCATTTACATTTTTTTTTTTGTATTTTTTTAAACTAGTATCAGTAAAAACAGCAAGTCACTCTGCAAAAACTAAACGCTTACAAAACCCCATAGTTGAAAAAATAAGTACCATATACACTCGAGTATAAGCCTAGTTCTTCAGCACATTTTTTATGCTGAAAAAGCCCCCCTCGGCTTATACTCGAGTGAGGTAAAAAAAAAACCCGCGCAATACTCACCTGCGTCTGTGTCCCCCGCGCGATGGTCTTCTCCATCACTGAATGGCTGTGATTGGTTTATCGAGCGCCATCTGTGATTTGCTGGCGCTCGATCCAATTACAGCGCTGACGGCGGGGGAATTCAAAGCCGAGCAGGGGTAAGACCGTGGGAAGATTTCTCAAGCAGCTTGCCACACCGCCGGAGAGACCATCGCGCTGGGGACACAGACGCAGGCTGGGAGGTGAGTATTGCATTTTTTTTTACCTACTATATACTAGAGTATACCTAGGCTTATACTTGAGTCAATAATTTTTACCAGTTTTTTGTGGTAAAACGTATTGACTCGGCTTATACTCGGGTCGGCTAATACTCGAGTATATATGGTAAATATTGGGGGTAAAAGGTGGTGACAGTAAATAAATTCTCTATTTAAAAAGTATTTTATGTTTTAAGCAGTGCTACTTTAAAGAACCTGTATAAATTTGTATTGCTGTAATCCTACTGACGCCCAAAATAATGATAACATATATCATGTTTGCTGTACTGTGAGGGCCGTAAAAACAAATCCACCCAAAAATGGAACAATTATGTTTTCTTTTCCATTCTGCCTCACTTAGAAATGTAAAAAATTTTGCTAATACGGTATGTGGGACTTTTAAATTGTAGCATTGAAAAATACAACCCGTCCCGCAGAAAGCAAACCTTCATGTCGCCAAAAAATGAAATAGTAATGATTTTTTGAAAGTGGGGGTGAAAAAACTAAAATGACAAAAAAGGCTGCAACAAGGAATTAAAAAAGCTGAGTGGGAATACCATACACAGACACTGGATGGTGTTTTGTGTTTTTTTGGAAGAATGCAGCCATGCTTTTTCGAATCCTTTGCAACCTCTTTATGGTATTGAAATCCGTTCACCAAAAATGCCTTTTTTGTATATAGAGGGTCATATCTAAAATGTCACAGAATCTGGAGGTATAACAAAAATGAAACTCCTATCGCTGCCCTAGCGATAGTTATACCTTAACAGGGTTGTCTAGTTGTAATCTATTTGATGGCCTATTCTCAGGAAAGGTCACCAATAGCAGATCAGCAGAAGTCCACCACCCGGGTCGTTCACCAAACTGCTTACTGCAGTGACCAGGCTTGATATTATACATTGTACCGAATGACGCGAGTGGGAGCTCTACCTGTAATAACAATGCATAAATCCCCTCAGTTTACAAGCACACTGGTTCAGCGAACAGCTGATCAGTAGGGGTTCCAGGAGGCAGACACCTACTGATCTACTATTGATGACCTATCCTGTGGATAGGCCATCGATAGTTCACAACCGGACAACCCCTTTAACTGACTTAGAGATTATTCACACGAGCGGACGATATACGTTACCATCTGATGCATTGGATTCTAAAGCATTAGATTACACAGACGTATACCTGTGGTGTAAAAGCGCCCAGACGACCAATACAGCACCGGGCGCTTTTACGCCGGGCAGGAAAGATAGTCCTGGAACTATCTTTCTTCCCGGAATATGTCGGCCACTACATAGACTCCTACGAGAGCCAATGACAGCCGCTGGAGAAGGGAGGCGTGACTGCTAAACTCCCTCCCCCTTCTCTCCTCCTCTCTCCTCCCCTCCAGCTGTTTGCAATGGTATGGGCGGAGACAGACCTAAGCACAGACCCTCCCCCTTGCTGGCTGCGGACAAGGGGCAGGGAATGTGCGGGGGAAGTGGGTCCACCCCCACCCCTTCCATTGCAAACAGCCGGAAGGGAGTAGGGAGGAGGTGAGCCAGCGAGGGGGAGGGAAGGGGGAGACAGCATAGCAGAGCTAAGCTGTCTCTCTCCACCAAATGGCATTGTGACCTCGGCGTATATGCACCAGACCTGGGTCGCCTGAACGGGCGCACAAACGTTTTTATGTCGCTGGCGGGCACACGTATAAACACCTATGGCCGTGTGAAAGAAGCCTTAAGAGAAAAACTTTCTAGCAAGAAGTCATTATCTATAATATTCAATATATAGGACGGAATATATCATCCCGCGTTTCATTACAAACATTTTACAAATGGTACGAAAGTTGATTTGATGTTGCTGTGAAAAAGTAAATATAGAGTAAAGTTGAAATAAGGAAAACTTTAAAAGAGGGAAGAAAAAAATAAAAAAGCATGTCTGTAGAGCATCGTGGAGAGCAGTCTATAATATCCAGCAGAGAATTAGAAATCCCGGCCAGATCAATAGGGATGTTTAATTAATTAATGTCTGTTAATTCTGTGTGAGCCCCGCTGAGTTCAGTGACCTGCAGAATGTATGTTCCAAGGGACTGCGTCTGACGTAGACTGAGCTCCGGTGAGCCATTCCACAGACTAAGGCTGACTGCGCGGATACGCTTAGATTTCATTCCAATACCTTATCTTTTTATATATTGAATAAAGTGTGCTTGAAGTCCATCGCTTTGATTAAAGAGAGTCTAAAGTTCTGGCTCTCATTTACATGATACTTCATAAACCCATGTGTATACTGTATATTCTCACCCGCACATACTTCCAACACTATCATAGGGCTTATTTACACAAACCATAGTCTTGTGCGAGTTCTGTGCGATGCGAAGTGCACAAAACTTACAAGAGCGGAATGGGACCTTAAAAGCAATGGCATGCCGTGTGATGTGCATGTGGGTGCGAGGCTTCCCACTGAAATCAATGGGAAACACTTGCGATCCTGATGGCTCCGATCAAGTTTCTCAGCCTAATATTGCACTCACCCGTGTGAATAAGCCCTTATTCAGATAAGGAACTAACACTGCTTTTAAGGTTATGTGCTTCAGACCCATAATTTTATCATAAGGGTTGTTGTTAATGCTTAACCCCTTAAAGGGGTTGTCCAGCGAAAGCAAGTAGGGGTATACACTTCTGTATGGCCATATTAATGCACTTTGTAATGTACATCGTGCATTAATTATGAGCCATACAGAAGTTATTCACTTACCTGTTCCGTTGCTAGCGTCCTCGTCTCCATGGTGCCGTCTAATTTTCAGCGTCTAATCGCCCGATTAGACGCGCTTGCGCAGTCCGGTCTTCTTCTTTCCTGAATGGGGCCGCTCGTGCCGGAGAGCGGCTCCTCGTAGCTCCGCCCCGTCACGTGCCGATTCCAGCCAATCAGGAGGCTGGAATCGGCAATGGACCGCACAGAAGACCTGCGGTCCACCGAGGGTGAAGATCCCGGCGGCCATCTTCACAAGGTAAGTAAGAAGTCACCGGAGCGCGGGGATTCAGGTAAGCACTACCCGTTTTTTTTTTTTTTAACCCCTGCATCGGGTTTGTCTCTCGCCGAACGGGGGGGCTATTGAAAAAAAAAAAACCCGTTTTGGCGCGGGACAACCCCTTTAAGGACCAGGATGTTTGGAGTCTGATGGTACAGGTTATTATGACTGTAATTATCTTTAGGCTGGGTTCACACACGGCAGATTTGCTGCGGTTTTTCCATTGCGGTTTTGCCGCAGAAGAACTGCTTCTGCGGCAAAACTGCTTCAAAGGTTAATTTGGGCTTGCGGATTATGCTGCGGATTTTCGTGCGGAAAAATCCGCACGCTTTTTTACTTTTTGTCGCATATTTGTCACGGTTTTGGCTGCGTCCATAGAGGTCTATGGACAAAAAAGCACTGCAGAAAAGACCGTAGAATGAACATGCTGCATCTTTTAAAACCGCGCCGCAGTTGTATTTCCGCACTGCGGCTGTGCGGAAAAAATCCGTCCTGTGAGAACAGCTTTTTGGCAAATCTCATTTGTGCTGCATTGCACTGCAAACGCAACGGTTTTGCCGCAGTGCGGATATGCAACGGCAATCCGCGGCAAAACCGCAGCAAATCTGCCCTGTGTGAACCCAGCCTTATACAGAGCACAGTAAATGCTGATAACGAGTAAATATCAGTAAGGCTGGATTCACACAGGGCGGATTTGCCGCGGTTTTGCCGCGGCAGATCCGCCCGCGGCCGCTAATCTCGGGATCAGCCAGCCATGTGGATGAGATTTCTGAGAAATCTCGTCCACACGGGACGGCTAATCCGCTGCGGTAAATCCGGCAGCCGCGGTTTCAAAAGATGCAGCATGTCTATTTTTTTTTTTTGTTTATTTACATCGCGGCCGCGCTCTTCTCTATGGGAGCGGCCGCAACGGAAAAGCATGCGGCCGAGCCGCTTCAAAGCCGCCGCGGCTTAAACCGCAGCGGTTCTCCCGGCGGAAATCTTGCGGTTTTAGCTGCGGCCAAACCGCGAGATTTCCGACGGGAATCCGCCCTGTGTGAACCCAGCCTTAATGGCCAAATTCAAATCAAAATCAGCAATGAGGTCATAGAATGCGTGCAAGACTTCATTTCCCTTAGTTCGAAAATTGACCAGAATGGAGAATCTATGCCAGAGATAAAACGTAGGATAGCATTGGGGCAAAGCTAAACATGGACAAAATTTGAAAAAGTAGGGATATCGGTATAGCAACTAAACGCAGGATAGTGCAAACCCCCGCTTTCCCCATAGCCATGCATGGATATGAAAGCTGGACTGCAAAAAAAGCTGATCAAAGAAGGATTGATGCGTTTGAGCTGTGGTGCTGGTGAAAGCTGCTGCATATACCCTGGATGGCGAGAGTTACAAACAGAGAAGTCCTGAATCGTATAAGACCTGATATATCACTGGAGGGCAAGATGGCCGGGCTCAGACTCACGGATTTTGGCCATGCAATGCGAGCAGAGTCACTAGAAAAAATCTATAATGCTTGGGCAGATCAGTGGTAAAATAAGACCCAGTCGCTAAAGGACACGATGGCTGATACTGGCAGAGCTGATACTGGCATGGATATCACACAACTGAAAGAAGCAGTGCAAAACCGAAAAACAGGGAGGGAGCTGGCGTTTAGGGTCGCTGAGGGTCGAGAACAACTAAACAGCCAACAGCAACAAAATATGACCTGTAGACATGTCTTTCTTTTATCATTCAGTATGGTTTTACCAATGTGTCCATAAAAAATGTTAGCTGTCTTTTTGGATAAGTTGTCCAGGAAAACTAAAAATTCAGGTTGGCAGTCCTGGTAGCACACTCTGCTACACTGTTTCCATAATACCCATTCACTTCAACAGAGGTTACTGAAGCACCATAGGGCTGCCACCTCAGCTATTTCCGTGACACCTGTGAGATGTTCGAGAAACAGATGCGGTATTTCATTCAATCCATGAAACGCTGAGATGAGACAACCCCTTCAACTAAAGCCTATGCTCAAGCCTATAACCAGGGGGATCTCTCCCTTCTTAGAGCAGTCTCATAGCCATAAAATCCACTAGTTTTTTGGGGGAAATTATGGCCCCAGTGTTTGAGTGCCACATAGCTCCTCTACATGCATGTCACACACACACAGCACTGCTATATGTACATAACATACAGCTCTGCTACATGCACATCACACAGCTCTGCTACATGCACATCACACACAGCTCTACCACATGCACGTCACACACAGCTCTACCACATGCACGTCACACACAGCTCTACCACATGCACATCACACAAGCAAACAGAGCTCTGCCACATGCACGTCACACACACAAACAGAGCTCTGCCACATGCACATCACACACACAGAGCTCTGCCACATACACGTCACACACACACACACAGAGCTCTGCCACATGCACGTCACACACACACACAGAGCTCTGCCACATGCACGTCACACATACACACAGTGCTCTGCCATATGCACGTCACACACACACACAGAGCTCTGCCACATGCACGTCACACACACACAGAGCTCTGCCACATGCACGTCACACACACACGCATAGAGCTCTGCCACATGCACGTCACAGACACAGGAGTTAAAAGGCTTAAAATCAATGAAAATTGAATACTCACCTATCCCGGCCACTCCCCATCCAGCACTGCAGCCCTGATACTTGCAACTGGGAACCCAGAAGATGCAGCAAGCGGTCATGCACCATTTATTCTGCACATGACTGCTCAGCCACTCTGTCTTCAGTGATGAGTCTTCTATAGCAGCTGAAGCCTGCGAGTGGCTGAGCATTCATGTGCACAATGAACGGCACGTGACCATCCGTTGCTTTCTTTTCGGGCTCCGTGCGGTGAGCACTGGGACTGCAACGCTGGACAGGGAGCTGCCAGGATACGTGAGTATTCAATTGAGATTATTTTATCCTTTCTACCTTTCTTTGTCTTGGATAACCCCTTTAAGGACAGGTGATCAATAAAAAAAAACTTTTCCTTAATACCTAATAAGCACAGTTCCTAAGCAAAAAAAAACAAAAAACTATAGTCTATTACGTATCACTAAAGACAAATGGGGCAATTGTTAATGAGTTATGGAAAATACTGCTTGCTTTACCCATAACAACCAGCCAGGCCTGTGATATCTGATAGGTTGCTATGATCAAAAGTGCCCATACAAGTTAAACTTAAAGTTAATGGAAATTGACTATTTCAACCAAAATTATAAATCGCTAGCTTAAACTAAGCAATGCAAAATAGTACAATCATTTTGAGATGACAGATCGCATATCGTTCTCATCTGCAAAAGAATCGGAAACTTTGACAGTTCTGTTCAATGGTGGGATAAAAGATCTTTCATTCTTACGTTTTTTTGGGTTTGAATGACCCTTCCTTGAAAGAGCATTGGCAAAAAAATCATTCATCCTCTGCTCAGTGTAATAGAACATGTAGGATCAGTTAGAACGACTATGATGGGCAATATAAACTAAAATGCATAGGGCTGCATTGGCAAAACAAGGCGATTGTTCACACAAGGGTTGCTCAACCATTGTTCAACCATCAACCTACTATTATCTAGTGTGTATAACAATTTCCTGTTTTAATAGTGAAGGCATTGTAAATCTGCATTTTTAAAGGGTTTTTCCAGGCAGCACCTGCTGTCCATGCCAGGACACATCGGGGTTGGCGTGGAAGCCGCTACTTCGACCCCTGTGTAGTGGCCAGCGCTTGTAATTGCCGGAACAGGCTCCCTCTGATTTCAATGAAAGCTGTGCCTGCAATTACAGGCGACGGCCACTACACAGGCCTGAGGAGCGGCTTCGCTCTGACCCCGCTGTATCTGGGCACCAACGCTGCCTGGAAAATCCTTTAAATTCAGCTACTAAATTAAAATCTATGAACATCCATTGTTGAAGGCAGGCATGAGAATTTAAAAGCATTGCAGGCATTGCTGAAACAGTAAGAGGTCAGCAAAAGTTGTTTTTGATGTTGGCCTTCAACATAAATTTTGTTTTTCCCAACGCAATTGACTCTTTGAACTAGCCTTTGGGCTGGCCCTGACATAGAGAGCTGAAACAACAACATACTTTATTCTGTACTCTTAGGCAATATATAGTGTGTCAAATATTCCTGTCAGTTGACAATGCTCAAGAGAAGAAAGACTAAAAAACTACAAAAAAAAAATAATAATAATAACCTAAGAAATCTATGCATGGTCTCTAACACAAACATGTACTAATCAAGTATCATTAGGTAATATGTTTTTTCACCGTTGAAGATCATTCTATAGAAGACTTACCATTTTGTTGGCTATGCATTGTTGGTAACAATAACACTAAAGCCCAATATTAACCCCAACCATACGGTTAGTAAATTTAAAGTGTACCTGTCATTTCAGATGACTTTTTGCGGAGAAGCAGCATCATGGATGGTCCTCATAGCTTCCATGTATTAGCTTTGTCCTCTGAAGGCTCCATATATTGTCCCTTTTCTCTGAGCTCAGCTCCAGAGTGGACAGTCTAGATACTATGATATCTCCCATATATGACACACATAGAAAAATGGAGATACTGCTCATCTGTCTCTTCGTAGAAAGCCCTAAAAAGCAGCAGCAGTGAACCCTTTGAAGTGACCTGGAAGTCTGCATGGATTGCTAATAAAATGTGGTCTGATTGTTATTTAAGTCACATTTATGGACAAACAATTTAACTAAATTAATAAGACATAGCTGTACTACTCATGTCTTTTATTGAGCACAGTGACAAAACATCTACAGTACAGTGAGAAAATGTAAGTTAACCTCCTCCCAATTATAAAGTATGGTGGAGGGAGCATCCTGGTTTGGGTCTGTTTTGCTGCTTCAGGTCCTGGACTCCTTGCGATCATTGAGGGAACAATTAATTCTAAGGTGTATCAAAGCATTTTACAGGAGAATGTAAGGGCAGCAGACTAGAACCTGAAGGTGAAGAGACTTGTGTGCTTTCAGTCATTTTATTGTTGTGTCACAAGTAAGGCAAATAAGTCAATTAAAGTATAGTTGAAAAGGCAGATTTGTGTCTTGGAATTACTAAGTCAGAGTCTTGACCTTAACTCTAAGGGTCCTTTTATACGGGACAATTGTCAGGCAAACGATGCCTGACACTCGTCCCTGTATGTCTGCGCTCCCGTGCTGTCACACGGGAGCTGCTGGAGCAGCCAGCAGGGGGGCGGGGGCAGTGCAGGAGATTTCTCTCCTCTTGCACAGAAAGATGAGCGATCAGCTGATCGTCGATCGTTAATGCTGCACAAACGATGGACGATGAGCTCATTGCTCATCGTTCAGTTTAAAAAGCGGCCGTTCAGTAGTGAACTGCCGCTGTGTTATCTCAATGCAGAGGGGAGCGAGAGGAGAGCAATCTCCTGCACTGCCCCCCCCCCCCCCCCCGCAAGCCAGCAGTACTAGCTCCCGTGTGACAACATGGGAGCACGGACACACAGGGACGATTGTCAGGCATCGTTTTCCCGACAGTCGTCCTGTGTAAATGGACCTTAAGGAGATGGTGTGGCATAACCAGTAGATGGCTATGCATGCAAAGCATCCCAGGAGTATTGATGAATCGAAACACATATGCAAGGAGGAATGATCCAAATTTCCTCCAACTTTGTTTGAATCTGATTTGCAGCTACAGGAAAAATTTGTTGGAGATTGCTGCTAAAGGCAATCAACAGGTTATTAAAGGGGTTCTGTCATTGATGAAAAAAAATCAATACTTATCTATTCTTCTCTAGGCAATTTTCTTACCAGATTTACCCCTCACTGATCTTCTCCTGGCTCCTCCAGTCCCTCGGGTCATGTCACCTCAAGCCAGCTGATTCTTCTATTTTCTGTGATATAGCATACATTCTCGGCATTCTGCTTCCTGCAGGTCAGTGACATAGCCATCACTGCCTGACAAGAAATGCTGAATCCTCGGCAGCCAGTTCATCTCATATGTGCGGGCTATTGCCACGACTGAGCATGCGCGATGTCTCATGAGAGTATTCATATACTATATGAATAGAGATGAGCGAACACCAAAATGTTCGGGTGTTCGTTATTCGGAACGAACTTCCCGCGATGCTCGAGGGTTCGTTTCGAACAACGAACCCCATTGAAGTCAATGGGCGACCAGAGCATTTTTGTATTTCGCCGATGCTCGCTAAGGTTTTCATGTGTGAAAATCTGGGCAATTCAAGAAAGTGATGGGAATGACACAGAAACGGATAGGGCAGGCGAGGGGCTACATGTTGGGCTGCATCTCAAGTTCACAGGTCCCACTATTAAGCCACAATAGCGGCAAGAGTGCCCCCCCCCCACTGTCAGCATAAAGATCGTCCTCCTCTGGCACAGCTGTAACAGCTGTAGCAGAGAAGAACGATGTTTGCCCATTGAATTCAATGGAGCGGCAATACAGCATGTTCCACTGAATGCAATGGGCTGCCCGCGATCGCAGGATGAATGGTCGGAAAGGGGTTAAATATATAACCCCTTTCCTGCAATTCATCCAGAAATGTGTTACACTAAAAATATATACCGGCGTATAAGGCGACCGGGCGTATAAGACGACCCCCCAACTGTCACCTTATACGCCGGCAATACAGTGGAGCAAAGAATAAAAAGCATTACTTACGTTTTTAGATGATCTGCGGCGCTCCTGCAGGCTGTCACTCCCTCCTAATCCACGGCAGACAAGCTTTCTCTATGAAAGGCTTTAAATCCCTGCCTCCAGAAAGACACGTGCCTTCAGCCAATCACAGCCAATGACAATGATTGGCTGTGTTTCTGGAGGCGGGGATTTCAAGCCTTGAAATCCCCGCCTCCAGAAACACAGCCAATCACAGCCATTCAATGACATCATTGTCATTGGCTGTGATTGGCTGAAGGCACGTGTCTTTCTGGAGGCAGGGATTTAAAGTCTTTCGTGGAGAAAGCAATACTCTGCCGTGGACCAGGAGGGAGTGACAGCCTGCAGGAGCGCCGCAGATCATCTAAAAACGTAAGTAATGATTTTTATTCTTTGCTCCACTGTATTGCCGGCGTATAAGGTGACAGTTGGGGGGTCGTCTTATACGCCCGGTCGCCTTATACGCCGGTATATATTTTTAGTGTAACACATTTCTGGATGAATTGCAGGAAAGGGGTTATATATTTAACCCCTTTCCGACCATTCATCCTGCGATCGCCGGCAGCCCATTGCATTCAGTGGAACATGCTGTATTGCCGCTCCATTGAATTCAATGGGCAAACATCGTTCTTCTCTGCTACAGCTGTTACAGCTGTGCCAGAGAAGAAGGATTTGTCTTCTATATGTTCTCAATGGGGTCAGCGCTGCTGCCGCTGGCCCCATTGAGCGCATATAGAATGCATCCATAGCGAACCGCGGGAGGGGCAGACTTTCATATCAGGCGGACACCTGATCTCCCCAGCCACTCACAGCAGGGGGGTGGTATAGGGCTTAAACGTTGCAGGGGGAAGTTGTAATGCCTTCCCTGTCTTTATATTGGCCAAAAAAAAGCGCTAACGTCTCAGGGAAGAAAGTTTAAGTAACCCGGACACCGCATGGTGTTCGTTACGGATAACGAACATACCGAACACCCTAATATTCGCACGAATATCAAGCTCGGAAGAACACGTTCGCTCATCTCTATATATGAACACTAGCGGCGAGACCCCGTGCCTGTGCGCTAAAGCAGGCTGCCGAGGATCTGGTATTCCTTGCTAGGCAGTGAACGCTATGTCACTAACAATGTAATATTGACCTGCAGGAAGAAAAATGCAGAGAATGTAACAGGAAGAGGAGGATCTAGCCAGCTGGATGTGAAATGACCAAGGGGACTGGAGGACGCAGGAGAAGATCGATGAGGAGAGGATTCAGTAAGAAGACTGCCTGGGGAGGAATAGGTAAGTATAGAATTTGTTTTATAATGTTTACTAAATGTGCGCAATAAATGACATGCACTGTACAACTGTTTGTGTGCTATTAGATTGTGCTTGTCTATAATTGTGACTTGGATTTTTAATACATTTTTGGTCTGATTGTTATCCACGATAATTCCAAGGGGTTCCCCTGCTTTTTCTTGCAACTGTAACTGTTAATCTAGCTCTTTGGCGAAATAGAAAACTTACAAGAAGCAGCAGCAGTGTCTGTGTGTGTCTGTGCAGCTGTTCCATCCTGCCCCTTCCTCCTCTATAGACTTATTCAGATAACATGTAACCTGATCCCTCAGTGAGCTGATAAACCATCTCGTAAGGTGGATTTTAATCATGAATTGGGCATGAATGAAGTGGCTCAAAAGTGGAGAAAGAGGCATTTTTTTCCTAATAAGATATATTACAAAATTTCTTATCTTTGCTTCAACTGCTAATTTATGCAAACTTTGTTGAAACAACAGTACCTACTTATCACTTAGGAACAAGACATCAATGGGCACATGAAATATTATATTAATATTACTCACCCTGATGAAGATCTGCTTGATGGAGATCTGGATCTTGAACGTGAATATGGTGATCGTGAACATGATCTATGTTGAGAAAAAGATCTAGACCTTGATCGAGAACAAATCCTTTGTGACCTTTGTGAAAATAATGATGTTGGTGGAGATACAGAATATCTGCTCGGAGAGTTGAAGGATGAACAAGAAGGTGATACATCAAATAATGAATAGGATTGCATTCCATCCCAGGAATAACACAGTTTATCATTCTCATCCTCGCTGTCATCAAATAAACTATCCATACCCAGTCCAGAAGTTAAAAACATAGGTAGTCTAGAGAACTGATCATCATTGTAATCACTGTTTCCCAGGTCACTGTTTTTGTTTTTTTCTTCATAAACTGCTTGTGTTGGGTCACCAAAGTGCTTATTAAGTTCTGCACGAATTTCCTGGTCTTGCAGGGGTTTGCGGTTACTGTTCTGAGAACTTCTCATGGTTCCCTCAAAACTGTCTTTTGGACTTTCCCCTTGACCTTTTAATGAACAGACTTGTGATTTTTTCCCAGGCAGGGAATCCTTACATTCAAGTTGTCTTGAGGCCTGTAAATCTTGTGATAAGCTAATGTGTATTTCTGATTTTGAATTCATAAACTGACAGTAGTCATGGTCTCCAAAAAGCCGTAAACTGGGTCGCTTCACCTTTTTGTCCTCTTGTCCAATGGCCACAGAGGTTTTGCTAAGCTGTGCATACAGTTCAGATTGTTCAGGACCTTTTTTTGAGCTAATGACTTGGATACTGGAAGACTCAATGTAACGAGATTTCTTAGCGGGTGGCACACTAGATTTGCAAGAAGACTTCGGCTTTGGAGAAGTCCTGAATGGGTTATCTTGGTTGGCTTTATGAGGTGGGGTTGTTGGTGGGGTTAGTCCTAAAACCCAAAAAATAGAAAAAAAAGTTATAACTTACAAAATCCAGTGTTAAAGTAATGAAAATACATTTTAGACTAATAAAAATGCATTGACAAGATCATTACCTATGGACTTAAATATCCTGTATTTACAAAAACAAAACTAATCACATGCTGAAGCAGTCAGAGGTAGAGATAGGTCCATACAATAAAATCATTCATGTTGATTATGACAACCAATAGAATGAATAGTTGTCATGTTGCTAAAAATGGTTGGATAAGGCCCTTTACAGATTCACAGTCTCATTTATTTATTTTTTTCATTAAAAGGAGGATTACAACACAAGTGAGAAGGGGACCGATACCTAATATTTTCTTGAGCTATGTTTTTGCTCTGTTGTGCCATTATCAGATCCTCCTCTTGATCAAGAGACATATGGGAAAGCCCATACTGCATGTCCATTGTTAGGTGCTGGGGGTCTCATGAAAGCAAATTATCTGACTAATCTCTATGGGCAATAAAATACTTTGCCCTTTGCACACATTTTTAGATGCTCACTATCTTATTTAGTTATATTTTACTATCCAAGGGGAAAAAAATGTGCATATTAATAGCTACTATATTCCTACTATTAGTTGTCAACAGCATATACATACTGAATCTTATGTATAAACACTAATATATGCAAAAAAAAAGTGGCAGTTACCCATAATACAGTACTGCATGTAATCAAATAATTCAAAAACATATAATGCTTAAAACAGGTTAAAAAAATTAAAGGCTTAAAACAATGTTAAATAATGGTATCCTCATCTACTCTAGTGGCTTCCCGTCCATCAATGGAGACCGGAGGAAGCCAGCTGTCAGTCACATGACACCCATGTGACCGCTCAACCAATCAGACTTCAGTGGTAAATCCTCCATAACGGCTAAACTCTGTGATTGGCTAAGTGGTCGTGTGAACAATGCATGGCCTGTGACCACTGCTGGCTTCTTCTGGGTTCTGAATGTAGGGCATTGGAAAATCACCACTGGATGGGGAGGCTTTGGCGTAGGCGAGCATATATTTTTCCTAAATTTACACCATTTTAAACTTGTAAAATCACTTTTAGCTCCCAGAAAGCCCCTTTAATTCACATAAGAAATGGCATATATGTGTGGATAATCTCCCAATGTATGCGCCAAATTTGAACCTCTGATGTATACAAATGTATGCCATATGGTGAAATACGCTATGCATAGACTGTTAAGATTAAAAAAGTATATACTGTAGAGTTTTTCTGTGATGGTCAACTGTATATAAAAGTACCGTAAAGAGATATACCAAGTATGCCTACCAGAAGATGCCAAGAAGATACTCTAGCAGTCTTTACTGTAAGAGCAGTTAGACTGTGGAACTCTCTGCCTGAGGATGTGGTGATGGCAAAATCCATAGAAGAGTTTAAAAGGGGACTTGATGTATTTCTAGAGCAGAAGGATATTACAGGATATAAATCTTAGGTTAATTGTTAATCCTGGTATACAGGCAGGTAGGAACTATTAGGGGTTGATCCAGGGATTAGTCTGATTGCCATTAGGGAGTCGGGAAGGAATTTTTCCCCCAAATGGGCTGGCTGGCTCCTTCCTCTTGTTTTTTTTTGCCTTCCTCTGGATCAACAACACAGGAGGGTAGACAGGCTGGACTAGATGGACATTGTCTTCATTCGGCCTTACATACTATGTTACTATGTCTATAGACACATTTTGTGTATGTACCAGAAGTGTTTTATGCATAAATGTACACATTGAACAAGCTGTGATCATAGACAAAAGGCTTTTACCCTGGCTGATGGACGGATCATCGGTCGAGTGAATGTTCATATACATGTTCATCTTGTAAACAGAGAATGTGCTGTGAACAATAATGGAAACGAACGGTGGCGTAAATGATCATTTGTGGCCCTTCATTCCTTGACCATGTCAATCGGCTCACTAGATCGTTGATCGATGCTCGTTACTATACCTCATACATAAAGAATACAGGCCTATTACCCGTGTACAAACACAGCATGCCAGAAAGCGTATGATGAAAGCATGGATATCATTACTTTTGGTCCTCGTTAACGACCACAGTTCATTATCATATTTCTGGTTATGATTAACACAATATTTGCATAACAAACATGAAGCAACTGGCTATAATGAAAAGAGTTCTGCAAAAAAAAAAAACAAAGCTGTGTATCCAGCAAGGCGGTAAAATGAGTTTAATTTTCCTCAACTTATGTAATTTGCTCACTTAAAATGCAAAATGAAAGAGTAATAATGTTAAATCATTAGCTATAGGGGATGTAAATAATATGATTTTCTCCATTTACTTTCTGTGCATTTTGTCTAAGTAAAGAAAAGAAAAAAACAATTATAATTAGCACTAATAAGTAATTATGTTTACAGACGCACCAGGCTATTGATATTAAAAAGAGCATAATTATATCCTGATGTTTTTAATGAAAAACTTCATTAAAAATGAAATGACAAAGGACTGTGAGATACTCGGGAAATAGAAGGGTGATGCAGGGGAAAACAATACCAAGTGTCACTAGATTTAATTAACTCTATCACTTCCACAATTTGTCTTCTGCATGCTCTCATCATAGCCGATTCCATGGAACAGGCGCTCAGTGATATCTGTACGTTGTAGACCAAGTGGGGTGCCTTCTGCCAATTGGGTGAAATGATTCTACGGCCTAATTGTTAATTAATACAGAAGAAGCACCTTTTAATTATAGTGCATCCTAAACAATGTCTCTATCCAAGAGCTTAAAGGGGTTATTTGGCTTAAAAAGTAAATAAATAACTAAAAGCCCTGCAAATGTGATAAAACATTTAAATGTTAGGAAAAACACGTTATTCACCTTGTCTATGCACAAGCAATCTAGCTCTGAAGCTCCAAGGGTCCCTTGCCAGTCTTTGTTAACAAGGAGGGGATGATGTTTTTGTACTGCTGGTGCTTGCTGCAGCCACTGAATACCATGGCGGTCACATGCCCTACTACTGGCATCATGGCTGCTATCATTGAGCGGTGATGCCAGTAGTATGTTTTCTGTGATGGCTGCTTATACTAATTGGCTGCAGCAATCTTGTGAACCAAGATTAGCAAGATGCCCAAAGTTTCAGCAATGGATCGCTGGAGCAGTGAAAAGGTAAGTAGTGTTTTTTTTCTTTGATTTTATCATGATTGTAGAAGTTTTTAATATATATATATATATATATATATATATATTTTTTTTTTTTTTTTTTAAAGCTGAATAATCCCTTTAACTATAAGAGGAGCCTTAAACAAAGAGGTTTCAACTCCACTCAGAGTTGAGGTGCGATTAGTGATCACAGTAGATCAAGAAATTCAATGCAAATCATGAGTAGACTGAAACCATATCAAAGAAAGGTGCGCAGAGAACCGATTATAAGCATCATATGTTCTACACTCACTTGCTGGCAATGGTGGCTTGTGGCAGTGTGAAGCTCCCCTGCCAGCTCTGTTATGGTAACCCCATGGCTACATCTCTCATTATTGTGCTTAGAGGTTCTCTCATTAATATATTCTAATAGAATATTTGTGAATCAACGTCATAAGAAATGTCTTTAGCAGCAAATGATTACGGTAGTTACAAAGCAATTTAACAGGGGTTGTCTTCTGTTGGACATCTAGGATCCATGAAGATGTCAGGACCTGAGCAT
Organism: Eleutherodactylus coqui; assembly: GCF_035609145.1. Classification (NCBI taxonomy): domain Eukaryota; kingdom Metazoa; phylum Chordata; class Amphibia; order Anura; family Eleutherodactylidae; genus Eleutherodactylus; species Eleutherodactylus coqui. The sequence goes on along the minus strand of NC_089843.1, from coordinate 75,806,741 downwards.
GAAAAACTGTTTGGGGATGGACAAGCCAGAGGCGGCGGCACACAGGGGGCAACTAAGGTTGTGCTGCTCCAAAAGACCTGGGTAGTAAAGCAGTGGGTGGGCCTGGCAAAGGCCTTGCAGCACACATTCCCCACATAAGGGACATCTAGAGAATTGTTAATAGGCCGCCATCACTTAACCTCCGAGTCCACTTGCTTGCATGCTCAACTTGAATACAATGGAACAAAACAAGACAAAGTCCACTCTCACCAGCGTTACTCCAGTGCATATATGCTGTCGGCTTGAGGCAGAGTTTATGAATGTTTTCCACACTAGTGTGTCATGTATTATGTCTACCATTCCCTCTTCCGGCAGATTTGCAACTATCCCCACATTTGCTTCTCTGTCATAAACTGCCACTACAATATGGCCTTCGGCCCACCTCCATTTTTATAGCTCTCCTTCTCCCACCAGTCTTGCTGCAAAAACGCCCCCAGCTCTGCCGAACACTCTGCTCTTAAAACAACAATAATATTTTTTTTTGCCTTAGATCACAATAACAGTGATAAACCCACAATGAACATAGTCTTTCAGACAGGTTGTAGTGGTCCACTGCTATAGACTCCCGGTGGGAGGATTTTCAGGGGCTGCGATTGGCCAGTCCAACTCGCTTTATAGACCTACTGTGAAAGCACTACATTTTGGAAAGATTCCCATGGTTTCTGAGAGTCCAACGCTTCTTTGGTACCCTAGTAGACCAATCCAATACTGTATAGACCTACCCTGAAGAGACTACACACAGGAGAACTCCTAACTATTTCTACTAGCCTGACACCAAATACAAACATTTCCATCGAATGGTGAGTGGTAAAGTAGCTCAGAGATGATAAACTTCGGGACCAAGTGAAGGTGCACTTGGGGAGTAGTTAGAAGAACCATGTTAGCAAATATATTATGGTCGCCTATACCATTATTCATGTACACAAACCTTTTGTTCTTTTATACCATAATTATCATCATTTTGGATTGTAAAGTGCATGCTTGTAAAGCTTTTCTAGTGGAATTAACATGGTTTTGTTTCTGGGGTAGAAGGCAAACACTCTTTTACATGCAAATTATTTGTCAATGCACTCACATATGGAAATAAAATGGAGACTGCTACAAGCAAGTACATTATTTACAACTAACCAAAATTATTGGGGTGTTGCCTAGAGAGTGATGTGAGCAGTGGAGGCACACCATGAGAGCTCCCACCTGTTATGGTTGCTTGTTTTTTCTCCTAAGGCAGTGTTCTTGACTTTGCTACCCTGGCAGTCTTGATGGTATCTGGGAATTTGTGCTGCACCACAGTTCCTATTGTAGAGAAGCGAAGAAGCAACAGCAGAGGCTGGTCTTTTGTGAGGCTTGTCTGTCATTTAACCAAATTGTGATGCCAAGGAGGAAAGAAGCCAGTTGTGTACATGCACTTCACGATAGCACTCAGGCACAGATATCTACCAACGCTATTGTGAATACTTTGCACTGTGAGTCTACTCATGCAAATTGGAGGCAATAGCTAATATGGAGTGGGGTGATCATGCGAAATGCATGGAACATTTTAGCCATTTTGATCTCTTTACTGGGAAATGCCGCTATGTGGTGAACAGGTTGGCAGAGTTTACTCATTCAATTCCTCCTGCAATCCTGGTAAGAAATGCTTATGAAGCATTTACCGCTGTATTTGCCGCCTTGGATGGGACTTTTAATACAGTATCTCACTGTGCTGAAAAAGGTAGACATGGCCCTGTTTTATATGCTCCATCTGTCTCTGTACTATTACAGATATTATGCAGGCCATTTCAGCTCAAGCTAGTGGTGTGAATATACAAAACGATACACAACACGAACCTACTCTACGTGATGTTTTTCTATCTATTCTAGAGCATCGTATGGTGCAGAGTGTTAAGGCAGCAGAAATGCAGTCCTAAGCTTTTGCTCACAACCTGACGCTTCAATCCCTGCCTGGTTCAGGTAGCCGACTCAAGGTTGACTCGGCCTTCCATTCTTCCGAGGTCGGTAAAATGAGTACCCAGCTTGGTGGGGGGTAATAAATAAAAATGACCTGAAATCACTTCGGAATAAGTTGGCGCTATACAAATAACAAGATTTTTTTTTATCTGTAACTAAAAGCAATACGGTTTTGGTTTCCCTCCCTGCTCAGGTGGGTAGCCTGAAAGCGGATGTTGGATTTATAAGACATTTGCAGAAAGTTATTGAGAGATTGTCTAAAGCAGAGAAATGTATTAATGAACTGGAAGGAAAAATGCAGGATACAATTATTAAATGTGAACAGTCTATCTGTACTTCGCAATATAAAGCAGATGATCTGGAAAATAGACTAAGGAGAAATAATTTGAGACTGGTGGGGGTTCCAGAAATGGTAGAAGGATGGCTGGAATAAACTACTGGAGGAGATACTTTGTCAGCTTTCTTTGCTGTGGAAAGGGCTCATAGAGTTCCTGCTAAACCACCTCCACCGGGTGCCACGCTGTGAATAGTTTTGATAAAACTCTTCTATTATATAGATTGAGATATGTATTTTAAAGAACGCAAGATAAATTAAAGCGATAACTTCGGACGGCCATCGTACAACTGTCTTTCCAGATTATTTAGTAGACATACAAAAACTAAGTGGATGCATTTTCAAGATGTTAAGAGACAGTTAAGGGTTTTACAGTTGTCTTAGGCCAGGCTCACACGAGCATATTCAAATTCCGTATTATGCACGTATAATAAACGGTACATCGCGGCAATTCAAATACATTGATTTTCGATGTTACACTGACTCCAGGGTTTTTGCGTTATATACACAGGGTTTTACCACATGCTCATGTGAGCCTGCTCTTATGCTATTTTGTATCTGGCAGGGCTTAGAGTTGTGATGCAGGGGGCAATTCTCCCCTTAGATAATTCTAGGGATGCCTCCTAGATTGATAAACATGGACAACATTAATATAAGAGTAAAAAGTAGCACTTTTTTATTAGTGGATGTTGTTGACTGCCTGAAATGAGATTGTTAGATAGGTGAGAGGTTCCTGGGTGATGCTTCTAAGTATTAATGACCTTACAGTGATATTGGGATTTGTTTTTACCATTATTACTACGCCTAGGTGATTTAGAGCCTGAGGAGATATGGGTATATGTGTATGGGGTTGGGTGTTGCATTTTTGGTTTTTTTTTCTCCACTTTTGTCTTACTGCTCCTCTACCATGCAGTGCAGCAGGTGTTTTAAATTATATGTGTAAAACGCATAATTAATATTATTTACCATGGCTCAAGAGGTTAATGGTATGGGGGGACAAAACAAAAATGTACACAGTTTTTTCATCTATTAAACCATTTCAACCAGCTATTTTATGGCTATTAGAAACACGCTGAACAGGAGATACTGTACAATTGTTTCAGCATTCTGTATGGGCACATTCTTTTCATTGCGTACTAAAGTTATTTGCATGGAGTAGGTGTACTGATTCATAAAAATATATCTTAAGTGTGAGTCATCTTTTACAGATTCTATATGGAGATTTGTTTGTCTTAAATGTATTACGCAAAAAAAAAAATTGTCAATATATATTCTGTTACTACATTAATTGTAGGGGATTTTAATAACTGGATCCCTGGTTGGATAGATTTAATAAAGGCCCTATAGTGGTTTCTCTATCCCCCAACTACTTTTGCACATTTAATAATGGAATTAGGTTAATTTGATTTGTGGATGTTGAAAAATCCAGAAGTTGGACAATACTCTTCTTATTCCAGTACATATAATACACTTTCTAGAATAGATCTCTCAATAAGGAAGCATTGATGGGGTACCTATGTTCATAAAGTGGAATATCTACCACAAACTGTGTTTGATCACTCTCCACTTCACTTGTCATTGATTATGAATGGTGGGGGATTTAGGCGGGCTGCACATGGCCGAATTTGAATTGCGGAATCCGGGGCAGGCGTCCAACCCCGGATTCCACAGCAGGTACTGACCATAGTATGCTATGGAACAGCGCTTTTCCCTGCACACGAGTGGAAACCAATTGCAATTTTCCGCTCGTGAAGGAAAATTCACAACATGTTCTACTTTGGTGTGGGCTCCACACGGACGGCTTTCATTGAGGTCAACGGAAGGCATCCAACCCACAGGCCTTCCGCAATTAACATTGCGGAAAGGTTGTGGGATCCACATCATTGCCTAGCGGCATGGGAATATCTGTACTGTGCATGCCTGATGGCGAGCCGTTCAGATCATTCGTGGTACAGAAGAAGATAAAGAAAGGCAGGTACGCAGGGTCACCGGACGAACACAGGGTCGTATTGCAGTGCAGAATACGACCCGGTCATATGCAGCTAGCCTTAGTTTAGATAAAGTTTGGAGGTTAAATCCTTTTTCGTTGAATGTGCTTGATGGTAATATTAGAACAGAGGAGGCTCTATTGGAATTTCGGCAGATTACTGTGGGACGCTATATAGGCATTTATACATGGTCATTATATTTAGTAAATTAGCCTACATACATCTAAATTGTAAGATGTCATTAGGGCCCTTCAGCAATGAGCTTTAGATGCAGAGCAAGCACATAGATTTTCTCCCACTAATCAGGTAGAAATTAATTAGAAAAAGGCGCAGTCTTAACTTACGGATCTTCTGAGAGGTGTTGTAAGCGTCTTTTTATAAATCTGAAGACTTTTGAGGAACGGGGAGGCAAGCAGCCGTTTTTGGCTTCTATAATTTAGGCTCAGCAATTATCATCTTATACTGCAGCATTGAGAAGTCCTGATGACTCTTTGGTTATACATGGGACTGAAATTTTGGAGACATTTCTTTCTTCCTTTTAAAAACCTACATGCTTCTAAGTTAAGTGTGAATTGTAAAGATCTTTATGCAATTGCCAATCCTGTCTGATGATTAGAGAGCAATATTAAAGGCTTCTATGATACTAAATGAGTTGAAGGGGTTTTGTCATTAGAAAAAAAAATCAATACTTCCCTATTCCTCCATCAGTCTTCTTACCACGTCTCCTCCCAGCTCATCTTCTCCCTGCTCATCTTCTCCCTGCTCATCTTCTCCCAGCTCATCTTCTCCCTGCTCATCTTCTCCCTGCTCATCTTCTCCCTGCTCATCTTCTCCCAGCTCATCTTCTCCCAGCTCATCTTCTCCCAGCTCATCTTCTCCCAGCTCATCTTCTCCCAGCTCATCTTCTCCCTGCTCATCTTCTCCCAGCTCATCTTCTCCCAGCTCATCTTCTCCCAGCTCATCTTCTCCCAGCTCATCTTCTCCCAGCTCATCTTCTCCCAGCTCATCTTCTCCCTGCTCATCTTCTCCCTGCTCATCTTCTCCCAGCTCATCTTCTCCCAGCTCATCTTCTCCCAGCTCATCGTCTCCCAGCTCATCGTCTCCCAGCTCATCTTCTCCCTGCTCATCTTCTCCCTGCTCATCTTCTCCCTGCTCATCTTCTCCTAGCTCCTGCATCTCCTAGGTCACGTAACCTCCAGCCAGCTGGATCCTCTTCTATTTGTTCTTGAGCGTACATTCTCAGCAGTCTCCTTCCGGCAGGTCAGTGTATGTTATGTCACTAGTGACGAAGTGTTCACTGCCTAGCATGGAATTGCAAGCTATTGCCGAGACTGAGAATACACACTGTCTCGCCGCGAGTGTTCATATACTATTGCCTGGTCTCGGCAATAGGCGGCATAGGAGTCGGTCTTCCCTGCTAGGCAGTAAATGCTGCATCACTAGTGATGTAGCGTATATTAACCTGCAGAAAGAAGAATGCCTGCAACGTACGCTTGGTCACTGGAAGAAGAACAATCGGCCGTCTGGAGGTGACACGGCTACGGGGGAATGCAGGAGCCAGGAAAAGATCGGAGAGGAGAAGATGCGGTAAGAAGACTGATGGGGGAGGAATAGGTAAGTATTGATTTTGGGTTTTTTTAATGACTGAATCCCTTTAAGGGATGCAATAGAAAGGGTTCATAATGAAACGTTGCCTGGGTTGGATGGTCTTCCAAATGAATTTTTTAAGTGCTACCAGGATCTGCATCTGCCACTTTTATTTCTGGTGTTTAATGAATCATTGCATGAAGGCATACTTCCGCCACAATGAGTAGTGTTATGATTGTCCTAATTCCTAAAGATTTGTCTCTTCCTGATTCTTATCGTCCAATATCTCTGTGGACCACTGATGTTTAAATCTTGGCAAAGGTACTTGTGCATAGATTACTTTTAGCAATGACTTAGTGAATACATGAGGATCAGTCCGGTTTCATGCCAAACAAATCAACTGCTATTAATTTAAGGAGGTTATATCTGAATCTTCAGGAGAATCATCGAGTTTGTGTGAGCAGGACTGTTTTTTTCACTCCAATGGAACTATTTGTGAACTGTTTTTTATAGGATGAGTTTTTGTGAGAAATTTGTAGCATGCTCTATTCAATGCCAGAGGCAAGAGTGAGGGCAAATGGCTGTGTTTAGGGACAGATGGTATTAGATAGGAGAACAAGGCAGGGGTCTTCCCTGTCCACTCTTCTCCTTACCTTGGCAATTAAGCCCTTGGCTGGTTTGATAAGGCAATCGCCCCATATAGTTGAATTGCAGTATGGAAAAAATTGGTGAATGTACAATATCTTACTATATGCAGACTATCTGTTGTATACGGGGGATGTGAGTAGATCAATAAGTCCTATTATGTCCATGTTTGATATATTTGGTGAAACGTCAGGTCTTACTATTACTACTAACTGGGGGAAATCTGTAATTCTTCCTTTTAGATTTCTTGCCCGGTCAGTATTCTTTTACAGTTCAACACCCTTTGGTGAATTTTCTTGGGTGGGTGTTCTAGAGCTACGAAGGGTGTAATATTTATATAGACAGATGCTTTCTTACTATTTTACAGCAATTCCAAATAAATGTAAAAGAAAAATGGGAAAAAAAAGGATCTAGGTCGGATTAGCAAAGATAAATGGGCCGCAGTGTTGCATATAATTCCAATGATGCCTCTACCTGAAAGTCAACGACAATCACAATTGGATCTAGAGCAAAGAGCTTATTGTACTTCATTAAAGTTTAACATGGGTATTAGATTGAACTCAAACTGTCTGAGGTGTGGTATGGATGATGCAGATTTAATGCATATAGTCTTAGATTGTGTATTGTGGATTGGTCTGGGAATGGGGTGCTAGAGACAATAAGAAAAAGTTATCCCTTGATATTGGACTTAATTCCAGAACTTCTATACTGGGTATTGTTGATGGACATGCTCTTTCAGGGATTCAGAAATTATTGCAACAGGCACGCAAGTTGATTATTCCCTGTTGAATGCAAGCTTAACACCCCACTCCTCCTCCCCATGACAGTCGTGGATCTTATTGCATATATATATTATATATAATGGATAGTTTAAATCGCGTTTTACTTACATTGAGGTATCTTAGAAAAACTGATGGGATTTGGAGGAGGTGAGGGAGGCATATTTTGTATTTCAGCTGCACTTCAGCAGTGGTGAGCGATTCCAGCGACCTGATTGGTTGTTGGGTACGCACCCCCCTTTGGAGATGTGCACAAGTGGGCGGCCCGTTAAATAAGCAGCAGCAGGGCTGTAGAAGGGTCGGCAACTAACCCCAACCCGAAACCCTAAACCCAAACCCTAACCCTAAACGTAACCCTAAACCTAACCCTAAACCCTACCCCCCGCGGGTCTCGTGAAGTAGCACTCGCGCACATCTCCAAAGGTGGGGTGTGTACCCAACAACCAATGAGGTCGCTGGAATCGCTCACCGCTACTGAAGTGCGGCTGAAATATAATATATGCATGAGGAAGAGAGGTGAGACAGTGGAGAAGATTTAGGTTTTTTTTTTATTAGGGATGGGGGTGATTATGATTTGCCTAAATATAGTTCTGACTGTATTGTTTGGGTGGGGTAATTATATACTCTATGTATATTATACTTATGCACGTATAAATGTCTTGAAATGAAGGGGTAATTGTGTAAAAGAATATCATTTCAATAAAAAAGATCCGATTTAAGGAAGAAGAATGTTTCCATGGTTTTTAAGTGCTACAAATGATCTCATTTACCCCGCTGCACAATGCAACCTTGTTTTCTTTGAGTGATTGAGACCTCTTAATATTATCTTCAGAAAAATAAGCCGGTGTGAGATACGCTAATGTATCTGCGTCTGCTATATTAGTTCAGGCATTTTGCATTGATCAGCATGACTTTCAGGCTGCAGCTGTGGTGTCTACAATCATACAAATGTTCCGATAATTCATTATCAGGATGCTCATCTGCTCTCCACATTTACACGCAGAGATGTTTTGCTACTATGGGAACAATTCTTGCCGAAAAAAAAAAAAAATCCTCCGACAGCAAAATGAAACATATTTTCTCTTCAGTGGGTCTTCTCCATAATAACCATTTACATATTATAACAACCAATGGTCTGTAGATCTGATGTAACTGTAGTCAAAACCCATTTCCGTAGGCTTGAAATAACTGTATCGGCCATTTACTATGGCGTTTTGTCAATAACATAAACAACCAGCGAAACAATAGAACTGCAATAAATATACAGCCGGTCCGATCTCGTTTGCTCCTGATGCCAAATATTATTGTATAATGGTCTTGCATTCCATAAAGACTGTCCGAAGAACATTGCAAAAAATGCTGCATGTATGTGAGCAGCGTTATCTTTCGTTAATCGGGTTGTAACAACTTTTATCACCTATTCATAGGATACGTGATAACCCCCCCCCCCCCCTGCGGTGAGGAAGAGACAGGAGCGGCAGTCACACATGTGCCATCCATTCATTTTCAATGGGACTGCCATAGTCAGATGAGCGCTTGTACTCGGCTATTGCAGTCAGCCCATTGAAATAAATGGGAGCAGTGCTGCATATGTGCAACCGCCACTCCATGCAATCTGACCCCGCAGGGACGAGAAGTGGGAAACACAGGACCCCTAGTCTTAGAATCTGTGGAGATCTCAGATTTTTATTCTATGCAGAGCTAATAAAAAGTTGTTTTTGGTACAACCCCTTTTGATATTTCCATGCAGATACTCACGGCTCCTTCACACAAGAAAGCGACAAAGCGTTGTGATTTCAATCGCAGCACTTTGCCGCAATTTTATTTTCACTTTTGGCTGCAGCTCCCTGCATCCGACAGCGGGTTTTAGTGCATCCCATCATTGTAATGGGTGATGAGGTTGCTAAACGGGTAAAGGGCAGACAGCGCTTGAAAATCACGGCGCTGGAAAGTGCCGTCCGATGCCACAATCTGAGGCATGTCTGCCAGGCCTCATTGATTTCGATGGGACCATTATACCGTGCCACTCAAAACGCTGTGTTAATTGCGTTAAAAAATAGATTTGTGCGGGAGGCCTTAGAAGGCCGGTTTTAGGGGAGTATATTATAACACATCCATGAGACAGATCCGTAGTACGGACCTATTTCAGATGACATTCCGACCGTATTTCATCAGTCCAGTAGAATAGAATAGCAAAAATGGGGAAAAAAATAGGTCATACTGCTTTAAAAAAATGGCTGTGAAAAATACGGCTGTGTGAATAGATACAAAGATTTAGATTAGCTACGTATTACATGGACCGAATATGGAGGAGAAATATACTTGTCTGAAAGTGGCCTAAAGCTGTAAAGTTTCAGAAAAAAACAGGAGGCAATCTGGTTACCCCGGTATTTTAAATAAGGGAGATGGAATAAATCCTCCACAGTGCCACCTATTGAAAGGCAGCATTCCTTCAAGCCAAAGTCAGACTTGTTACAATGACCGGGAATTAAAAGCAAAGCCAGACTCCATGTACATACAGCTCTAGGTAATTCCTGGTCATTGTAACAAGGCTTGTATAAAAAGTCTGACTTTGACTTGAAGGAATGCTGCCTTTCAATAGGTGGCATTGTGGACGACTTATTCCATCTCCCTTATTTGCATATTACCCAGAGGAGCGTGCTTGGCCATTTGAGTCTCCTCACTTAGTTTATAGTATATAGTTGCTCTCCCTAAGAAGAAAAGATAGCGTTTCTGACCCCCGGTATTTTACAAACTCTATTATAAAAGGGTTACGTGGTCTTTCCACATTCATGATACAAAATGTTTAGTGTGCGACTTCAACATGCACTTTTACACAAACAGAAATGTTGCAGAAAGCCGGCTATTCAGACTTTGGTCCAAGTACTTGAATCTCAAAAAGGTCGAAATGTGACCCTCCATCTTTTTTCAGGGTATTCCTCCCCAAAACGTTTCTCGGCTTCGTTTTGCGGCTACTGAGCACAGCTAGATTTCTGAAAAGACAGGTGACTGTTGCAGGCTGCGCGCTGACAAAAGGCAGCGCCGAACACTGTTATCACACTTGCACAAACTATAGGCAGTGAAGCTCCTCGCAGAATGAAATTCTGACTATGGTTTTTATTGCTGTCTATTTTCTTTTGTCAAAGGAGCCTGCTGCGCGCAGCAACAAATAGCTGCCATTACCCAGAATGTAATGGGTGTCAAACAAATCACATAACACAAACAATCAACACTATGTAGGCCATATTTCAGCGGAGCACAACCTTCGCAGTATTTATGATTACTGCATTGAAATGTGTTCTATAATAAACAAGTGCTTCTATATCACTCACACTTACCGAATTTTTTGCACTCAGATCTGTCGCCAGTATTTGCGCTCTGCAGTCATTAGTTTTCACTCGCCTTCTCCGAGGTTACAAAATGCGCATTTTGATCTCAATAATTCGAGACGGATTCGCGGGGAACAATTAGTGACATAAAAAATAGTAGCAAATGATGGCTTCTAAAAGAGACTAGCAATAAATGTTTAGTAACTAGGAGACAGTTGTGACAACTACTTTAGTGGTAGTCTGCCGTCGCGTAATTTGTTATTATCATTAACTGGTCCATCCACCCTATAGGAGCATATGGATGTCATACCCTCTCCAGAAACCAATCGGAAGAGAGCTGTTGCCCCCAGAGCATCCAACGGGACTATGTATTACGCGGTCATCCTCTAATTTGAATAGGCACTATGTAATACCACATTTCTCCTATAGGGGCAATGCAGAAAATATTTGTGGCCATCCTTATGCTGTTTTCACACAAGCGATTGCGATTGGGATCCGTAAAAAAAAGTCCAATATTTTTTTTTGCTTTCTTGTGATTACCATCCGTTTTTCAAACCCATTAGGAAAATGCAGATTGGAACACAATTTACAAGCTCTGCATTTCCTGGTTCTTTTAGGATCGCGGAGTGTCTCCCATTGTTTTCAATGGGAGACCTCAAATTGCATCGCACTTACATGCATCTAGCATGAGGCGTGATGCTGCCGTCAGCCCCATTGAAAACAATGGGCTATGCGACGAGAGGGCACATAATATAATAATGATAAATCTTTATTTGTATAGCTCCAATTATTCCTCAGCGCTTTCAGACATGGATAAATGCAAAACAATACAACAATTACAATGTGAGATACATTGGGTTAGACACAAATGGGTTGGGGGTGGTACAGGGGGTTCAAGGGGTGGGGAACACAGGCAATAGGGAACTTCATGTGCAGATCAATTAGAAGGCAAATGGGGTGGGGCATCATAGGGGGGGCAGGGCACCAGGTCAGGAAATTTGGTATGCTTTCCTGAAGAGGTGCGTTTTTAAGGCACGTCTGAAATTTCGTGCATCGGGAATTGTCCGGATGCCTTGGGGTAGAGCGATCCAGAGGATGGGTGCTGCTCTGGTGAAGTCCTGTAGGCGAGCATGTGAGGTTTGTATTACAGGGGTGTTTAGTCTGAGTGTGTTAGCCGATCGGAGTGAGCGGGCTGGGTGGTGTACTGACAGGAGGGAGGTGATGTATGGTGGTGCGGCGCCATGCAGAGCTTTGTGGGTGAGGGTGATGAGTTTGAATTTAGTTCTAGAATGGATGGGCAGCCAATGCAGGGACTGGCATAATGCAGAGGCGTCTGAGTAACGGCTGGATAGAAAAATGAGCCTAGCTGCCGCATTTAGTATGGATTGGAGTGGAGAGAGTCTGATGCGGGGGAGGCCAATAAGTAGCGAATTGCAGTAGTCAAGCCAGGAGTGGATGAGGGCGACCATGAGCGTCTTTAGCGTGTCCGTGGTGAGGAACGGACGTATTTTAGCAATATTTCTGAGGTGCATGTGACATGTTTGGGCCAGAGATTGGATATGGGGCGTAAAGGAGAGGTCAGAGTCCAGTGTGACCCCAAGGCATCGGGCATGTCGTCTGGGGGTTATGATGGTGCCAGACACTGGAATGGAGATGTTGAGGGGAGGTCGGTTAGAAGGTGGAAAGACAAGTAGATCAGTTTTAGAGAGGTTTAGTTTGAGAAAAAGGGAGGACATAGTGTTAGAGACAGCGGACAGACAGTCAGTGATATTTTGGAGGAATGGTCCAGAGATCTCACGAGAGGAGGTGTATAGTTGGGTGTCGTCAGCGTAGAGATGGTATTGGAGGCCAAAGATATGCTGCGATGTGGGAAGAAAAAAAATATCTTCATGTGTATGACCCCATTTTAAATAATTGGGTTCATATTCATGCGCGATTTGCGCTTCTCGCAACACACAAATCTCACACGATTTTCTCGGCCGTGTGAAAGCAACCGTCATTTTTCTTTTCTAAAAACGGATCCAAGCGCAATCAGCTTTCCTTTTTTACGCACCCATTGACTTGAATGGATGATTTTTGTCCATAAATTGGACCAAAATAGGACATGCTGTGCTTTTTTTTTTATTTGGACTCAAATGTGAATATCCCCATTCATATCAATGCGTTCTACTTCTGTGCGATTTTGGTCCAGTTTTTTAGTTTGAAACTTGCATGGGAAATCTCCTCTGTGAATATAGCCTATGGGCTGCCTCACACGGGCATATGCGCAATTGCACACGCCTCAGCGCAATATATATGCGCTATGAACAAGGCTTTTTTTGTGCACGTATCGTCATTTTACTGCCCCTTTTGCACCCGCAAATTCATTTACGCATGGCAACCAAAAGCACCAATTAAAATGGCTAATTAGTTCCACAAGTGTTCTTTTCCAGCAGAATTACGCACCGTTTCATGCCGCTCCCTGCATATTGCGGGCATCTGTGCACCGCCATTGACTTCTATGTAGACATTTTAGTGCAAATACGCAGAACGATAGAGAATGTTGAATCTTTTTCTGTTTGCCCAAAACGCGTATAGATAAGGCGCATGTGAGCGAATGTATTGAAGTCAATGGGTTCTATTCACCCTGTATTAAGTGCGCAAATACGCCTGCAGGAACCCGCCCTTAACGTTTTATCGCCCACTGATTTTTATGGCAATTTTTGATGTTGTTTTTTGATCCAAATCTAGAAGTAGGTCCAACAAACAGAAGTAGAACTTTTTATATTTCTCTGACATTTTCCATCCATTTCTAGTTTCGGTTAAAAAAAAAAAAAAGTTTGACACCCTCCTTACAGTATATCACCTCTAAAAGGCAACGGAACTGGCAGTGCGTTCGTGTCATCCGCTCCACGCTCTATTAGAACCACCTGCTGCTTTTGTAATTCGAAACATTATTACAAAGAAATGTCTATCACAATGAAAGGAAACGATGGAGAACCAACTGTATACCGGCAGAGACCGCAGACCGGCACAAGCATCATTCTAATTTCCGCTAATCCAAACATGAACTGGCATAAGCAGGAATCCGGATCGAGCCATGAACCGGCATAAGGATGAACCTCTATAAACTCTGAACCAGCATAAACCATAAATCAGCATAAGCTACAGACTGCAAGTTGTATTCCCCAGATGACTCACAAACCCTGCCACATTGGCAGCTATGAGGCAAAATCATTTAATACAAAGACTGTCAGAGACTAGCACGGCTGCATCTGCCCGAGGCAAATAAAACAGGCTCAGGTCTCCGGTGACACAAAGACGACAAAGTAATGGGCAAACACAGCCAGCGACAGCCATTTTTATCTTTAAAGATGTACATCTTACAATTTGTAAACAAGAATATCCGCAGAGACGACAACAGAAATAGAATAGGACGCTCAAGTCTTTCTTAGAAACAAACACTTGGATGTCGGCGTAATGTGCACAATTTTAATCCTCTGCATCCAGGAATGGATGTTCCGAGCTGCAAAAGGTAGGAAACAAGTTGTTTGTACCAGGTGCAGCTCAAAGCTAGGCATATTTTGTGTCGAATATTTCTATAGCCCACAGTGGGATACTTCCGAGCTGCTGTTACACTATATGTACACAATCCATTTTGAAGATGCAATACAAATGACATAGCATAAACACTAAAAAAAGGCTGAAATTATAAGAGATGTTCACAATTCCCTGGTAAAACTGTGCCACAAGCAGTAATATGGTGTACCTGAAAAATTGTTGGAATTCTGGAATCTACTAATATTATATACAGTATGTAATAAATGTCTATATTCATTCTCCACTGCGGTTTAAACTTCTGCAAACTTCTAAACTCCTAGCAACTCAAAAGATAGTATGCACATCCTGGTGGTCTTGTGGTTAAAGCATACACTCACCTGGTGGTCTTGTGGTCAAGGCATGCATTCAACTGGTGGTCTTGTGGTCAAAGCATGCACTCAACTGGTGGTCTTGTGGTCAAAGCATGCACTCAATTGGTGGTCTTGTGGTCAAAGCATGCACTGAATTGGTGGTCTTGTGGTCAAAGCATACACTCAACTGGTGGTCTTGTGGTCAAAGCATGCACTCAACTGGTAGTCTTGTGGTCAAAGCATGCCCTCAACTGGTGGTCTTGTGGTCAACGCATGCCCTCAACTGGTGGTCTTGTGGTCAAAGCATGCCCTCAACTGGTGGTCTTGTGGTCAAAACATACACTCAACTGGTGGTCTTGTGGTCAAAACATAAACTCAACTGGTAGTCTTGTGGTTAAAGCATGCACTCAACTGGTAGTCTTGTGGTCAAAGCATGCACTCAATTGGTGGTCTTGTGGTTAAAGCATACACTCAACTGGTGGTCTTGTGGTGAAAGCATGCACTCAACTGGTGGTCTTGTGGTGAAAGCATGCACTCAACTGGTGGTCTTGTGGTCAAAGCATACACTTAACTGCTGGTCTTGTGGTTAAAGCATGCCCTCAACTGGTGGTCTTGTGGTCAAAACATACACTCAACTGGTGGTCTTGTGGTCAAAACATACACTCAACTGGTAGTCTTGTGGTCAAAGCATGCCCTCAACTGGTGGTCTTGTGGTCAAAG
Organism: Eleutherodactylus coqui; assembly: GCF_035609145.1. NCBI lineage: Eukaryota > Metazoa > Chordata > Amphibia > Anura > Eleutherodactylidae > Eleutherodactylus > Eleutherodactylus coqui. The sequence continues at coordinate 75,791,483 of NC_089843.1, read as the reverse complement.
CATGCCCTCAACTGGTGGTCTTGTGGTCAAAGCATGCCCTCAACTGGTGGTCTTGTGGTTAAAGCATACCCTCAACTGGTGGTCTTGTGGTCAAGTTTTGTTCAGGCCCCGTTTGCATGAGAGAGTGATATCACCGCCCGTGTGGCCTGTTTAGACATTGAGATCATTGTTGAGAATCGTTCACTTCTCGTTCAGTGCTTTACATTCTATGTGAAACACTGAAGGGAAGTGTTTAAACGTAACGAGAAGCGAACAAGCCAACAATGATTTTTATCCCGTCTCAAACCGGAACGACTGATGAGAAGTGCACAATTCTCATTAGTCATTCAGTCGTTGACTTGTGTTTAGATGTAACAATAATCATTCACTTTCATTAGTTTGAGCGTCAAACTTGTAAAAGGGCCATAATTTATAATGCTGTAGTGAGATAAGGAGGTTTCTTACCATTAGAAGTGATGGAATACCACTGGGAAACATTCTAAAATTGAGGGCAGTCTCATATGACCAGATTTGAATTTCAGGTTCTGCGAATGCCTTTTGTGCGGTATTATGTGGGCATTGAAAGGCATGGACTTCTGCTGGTTCACTCACACGTGGGCAGGAATTGCAGATTTCACAAGAACAATCACAGCATGCTCTATTTTAATGTGGATACCACGCGTATGGTCTCCAATGATCTCTATGGATGCTATTAACATTGCATATGAGCGCGGAATCACTCAAAACTTACTAGACCACCAGATGCGAAAGTTAGAGTTTTGGGGGAAGCAGAGAGAGAATTCCCTGCGATCTTTCTTCCACTTGGACGATACGCTGTCCATACACGTACATCTATGTGGAAAAGCGCGCGCATACGTGGCCATATGTAATTTGTTTCCTTAAACATCTGCAGGCCTTTCGCTGCAGATATCTGCATGTGGAATCCGACCCATTCGGGTGAGCCTGGCTTTAGGGCTCGCAGTCTTATATAAGCACTTTGACTTCTTTGAACCTACTCTGCTTTATCCACTTTGGTGAATTGGGCTCCATTGAACAACAAGAGCAGAGCTGTGCATGATACATACACAAGGGGTTTTAGTCATTTCATTCAGATGATTGGTGGGGATCGCAGAGGTGAGCACTAGAGATGAGCGAACGTACTCGGATAGGCACTACTCGTCCGAGTAATGTGCCTTATCCGAGTACCGCTCTACTCGTTCTGAAAGATTCGGGGCGCTCCGCTGCTGACAGGTGAGTTGCGGCGGGGAGCGGGGCAGAGCGGGCGGGAGAGAAGGAGAGAAAGATCTCCCCTCCGTTCCTCTCCGCTCTCCCCTGCAGCTCCCCGCTCCGCAGCGCGTCCCGAATCTTTCAGCGCGAGCGGGGAGGTACTCGGATAAGGCACATTACTCGGACGAGTAGTGCCTATCCGAGTACGTTCGCTCATCTCTAGTGAGCACCCCAAAGATCATTAGGTAAGGACATTTTCAAGTATCTGTTGTTCTGAAAATACTACTTTAACCTGCATTTTGTAGCCGAAGACAATTCTGCAGTGTTTGAACTCCCCTTAAAGAAAACTGCTACAGCTGGAGTCTGTGAAAATACAGTGAGATCGGGGTACAGTTTAACCCTCCTTGGCATGGATTACTATAGCACGTAATGTTATGGACTACTATTCGATATGATTGAACCTGATGTCACATTTTGTAACAGCACATGGGAAATGGGTTGAAATAGGATGGGAATTAAAACACAAAGGAGTTCTGTTTATTTGGCTTTCTTATCTAATCTTTAAGATAACATATCAGCAATATATTTAATTGCATAGCTGATTGCTGCTAAAAAATGTGAAAACTTCATGAGAACAATGTAATTACTAAAATACCCGCTATCTCTTGTTGACATTTACATAGGGATGTGTTTATTGTAGTTGATGTATATATCTCACATTTGCATATTTTTCCAAGGCAGCATTGCATGGCTTAAGGCCCATTTAGACCGGATGAATGTCGGGCAAACGATGCCCGACGCTCGTCCCCGCAAGTACCTGCTCATGTGCTTTTGCACAGGAGAGAGAATCGTTGCTTCACAGCGGGGCGGCTGCAGTAGATTTCTCTTCTCGCGCTCCCCTGCCCCTCTCCATTCACTTAACATAGCAGCTGTTCAGTATTGAACGGCTGCTATTTACACTCATGGCTCATCATTCAGAATTTTAAGCTGCATAAAGATGAACATGAAAAGAGGCTCACGGGACTTCATGTCACCTAAACTGTAACTTAGTTTAGGGTGCTTAAAGTTGATAACTAGTTCAATTTAAGCTCAAAAAGGTTGTGTTAAGAAGAGGGATTACTTACTTGAGGTTCTTTTTCGCCATTGATTGGCATATTTTTTGAGACCTCAGTACCAGGTTGCCTTTAGGAAATGTATTTTTCTTCCTTTAAACTTCACAATGTCATCTCAGCCGCAGAAAAAGGATGGACAGCTTTAAAGAGGTTGTCTGGAGAGGCTAAATACTTCCACTTGCAGCCTAGTTCCAACATTGGGTCTTGTGACATAGCCCCTCTCTCTGTGCCTGTCACATCATCAAGGGGGCTCATTTTAATGACTAAACCAGCCCGCTTCTCTGTTTCTGCATTGTCCGTAACTGCATAGAGGACTGGCTTGATGACATGATAGGCAGAGAGAGGGACCATACCATGTGACCTGGTGTTAGCCCCAGACCGGAAGTAGAGGTTCTGATACAGCGGGTCTATATAACTACTGTATTTGAACTCCCTGGAAAACCCCTTTTAAATGGGCATAACTGAGGAGAATCCTGGAACCAGTACAACAAACATTGAGCATATTTTCTAATTTTCTGAAGGGTTTCTCAGCAGTAAAAGTACAACTGATCACTGGTGTAACTATAAGGGATACGGTTGCACCAGGAGCCTTAGGGGGCCCATAATGCCTTTTTTTCTCCATATAGGGAGCCCAGTACTATGAATCAAGTATTGTAGGGGGCCCTGTCACAGGTTTTGCATTGGGGCCCAGGAGCTTCAAGTTACGCCTCTGCGTTAAGAGGTTAAGAGAAGTTGAGGGCCCCAAGATAAACATTTGCACCCAGACCCATGAGCCTTTAGCTACGCCCCTGCAACTGATACAATAGCAATTGTAAATGATAATAACGCAAGCCACTGAAATGAAAATGTAGCTACCAAATAAAGTCTACCAACCTGGAAAAACTACTTCACAAGCAAATGGCTGATTCAAAGAAACAAGCGAGGCACTTATCTAATGATCTTTAATGACATGGAGGACGTCCCCACATCTTTCATTGTATCAGATGAAAAATAACATTGGGTGGAGTGAGGACCCAACGACATCTTCAAGGTCACTTGACTGTATCTGCATAATTAACAAGAGCAATGTTCTCTACAAGGATAGTTTTGGTCGGTACCCAAGCGTGTCCCTTATTACACTTTATTAGAACACTGTGTTAGTACAACGCCACGAACACAATGTGACAATGAAGCCATAAAATAATACGCAGCGCGTGAGAATCCTAGTACACCACAAAGAATTCACTTACATGAAAGGCACGTTTTATGTTTTTTTGTCTCATAATTGAAATGACATTTTACGGCTTATCAAATCTATGCACACATAGCTTACTATAACTAGCGCTAGGACAAATGTTCCAGGCTGATGTAAACATTTTCCCCGATAAAACCATAAAAAAAACACTTTATGAAGCTCTTGTAATCTGTTGGCAAAGAGCTAAGATTTAGGGCTATCAGCACAGCAATACAATGGCATTACAGCCATTTGTTAGCCGTATCAGCATATTCACATTTAAATTGCATATATCACATAAAAAGAGAGATATAAGCCTGTTGTCAGTGACAGATTTGCCTACAAGACATCTGTTCCATAGACTTCAAAGAAGCAGACCAACAAAAAGTCATGGCAGAGAAAATGGAAAAGGGGGTACCTGTATTGGCTGCTGCTAATGATCCCTTGTGCTCAACTTAGAGCAATCGGGGACAATGACAAAGTAGGATTTTATGTAACCAATGCACATCTCCAAGACATCACTAACACTAAGACATTACTAATACAGGTACTCATTAGTGTTGTGCGCTACACATTCCAGTACGTTGGGTTCCGAGCAAATGCAATATTTGAAGACGAAAGTCAGTGCTCCCCTCCAACCCTTGGTTGGTGTCAGAAGGATTTTCGTAGTTCCTTCAAGTGCGGGCCGTGACAGCATGCACCTGAACACTCGCGTTCTGCTGTCAGCTCCCATTCTAGTAGATATATTTATATTATTAAATGTTATCCTTTGTTTGCTATGGTCCAAGTTTTGGGTAAAAGCTGCCAAATAATGGAGCATGACTTATACTAGAAGAAATACAGGGATAATATATTCAGTGTCAAAAAACACAGTCCTTTCACTATCAAATTCAAAAAAAGGTTTATTGGCAGGAACAAATTATTAACCCTTTCCAATCCACTGTCTGACGTCTGAAGACATTCTGATTGAAGGCTGTGCAGCTCCGGTGTCGGAAGACATCCGGCAGGGTATTCTTACTGTATATTACTGGCTGCTGTGTTGTCGGGGGCCCCTCCTGCATGTCACATGCTGCAGTACTGGCTCTAGCCAGCAGATGGCACCATTGTGAAATGGAAGAAAGAGAAAGCCCCCCTAGGAAACCCTGAATACAAAATTGGATTGCAAAGGGTTAACAAGAGCATTGCCCAAAAAACTGGAAAATGGGGATTGAGGGATGGGGCTGAGAGATTGGAACTCATTCTGGGTAGGGGCTACAGAGGTCAATGGCATAGTAAGTCATGTAATTTTCAGTCCATGGCACGCACTAACATATTTTACTGCTATGGCCAGAAAGATAAAGTTCTTTTCCTCCCCCTTTGTGTCCCACGCACAATTTCTCTCTCCCTATGGCTACCTACACACAGGCGAGCCTCGAATCGCATCTGTGAAGTTCCACTCCTCTCACACAAGTTTCACGCGCAGTAGAGGATCGGAAGGGTTTCCCATCTCACCTCGCATCACACTCGCATGCAGATCACATGGCATGTGAAAGCCACGCGATGCACTAATGATCCCATTGAAATCTGTTGCCGTTACGTTGGAAGGAACGTGATGAGATAGAGCATACCACAAATCGTTTCTGTGTATAACGCCATTCAAAAGAATGGAGTTCATATTCACACAAGATTAGAGTTTCTTGGCTGTGTGAAAGTGACCTACCTCTCTATCTAAAGGTATCTTTACAAGGGGCAATTATCACCTGAATTCTCGCTGGAAACAACGAATTTGGGCGACAGTCGTTCTGTGTAGACGAGGCCACTGGCAGGACACTGAGCGAGAATTCGGTCACCTGTTGGAGTTATTGGGTTTTTAGCAGAACTAAAAGCCAATGGACTGTTGGCTCATGTAAACCGGAACCACTTAATGTTTGAGTGAACTCTGCTTGAGAATAGAGATGGGTGGGCCAGAACAATCCTCAGCGGCTCTGCCTTCATTCACTTGAACATCTATCACCCCTGTGTAAGTACAGTAGTGATATTTGAGGGGATATTGTGTGGGACGGCTGTTGGACGCTTATATGCTCGACAGTCGTTCTGTGTAAAGGTACCTTTTACTCGCACATTTATCTATCTCTCCCCATCCCTTTATCTACACTATCCTACCAAACGTAATTAGACACATGAGCAAGAATAAAAAACATACTTATTTACATATGTTGATACTTAGTGGGGCTTGTTTGGCCCCAATGATATCAGATACTCTTTATGACATACTTTCTACTAACATCTGATAAACTTCAGCTGATTCCCTTCATCCTGGAAACATCTGCAAGTTCCCTTAAATAAGATCCATCGGCCTATCTACAAAGGCGCAAGGAGAGTCATCATTGGACACTTGAGAAACTGTAGAACATTTTATGGAGTGATAAATCATGCTACTCCATTTTCAAATCAGATGGGTACACCTGGATGTGGAGAAAGCCAGGGGAATGCCTTTTGCCTGTGTGTTGTGTCAACAGTTAAGTACAGCAGAGTTTCCATAATGGTCTGGAGATGTTTTAAGTAGTATGGTCTAGGTCCGTTGTTGCAGTGGCTAGAACCATGAATAAGGAGGTGTGTCTTGAAATTGTAGACAATGTGCTGCAGACAATGTGGCAATACTCTTAGAGTAGTCATCAATACTTCCAACAAGACAACATGCCTTGTCACAAATCCAAACTTTTTTTTCGTTGGTTTGAGTACATGGATGTTCCACGATTGGACTCGTCTGCACAGAGTCCCGACCTGAACCCTACTGAACATCTTTGGGACAAACTGAAAACATCCGGTTAGGAATTATGAACAACCTCCATCGTTGGCACGATGAATGAAGGGAAATACCAGCTGAAGTGTATCAGATATTAGTAGAAAGTATGCCACGGAGAGTATCCAAAAGTCGTTAGCGGGGGCCAAGGAGTTCCCACTAAGTATTAACATATGTAAATAAATACTACTTTTGATTCTTGTCCAGGTGTCTAATTACTTTTGGTAGGATAGTCTATCTGTCTTATGCACTATATCAGTCGCTCAACACATTAACAGACTCTCTCTTTTACATCTTCAGCCACAAGGCACAAAGTTTTTTTCTCTATGATCTAGCATAGCTATGGATATTGGGCAGTCATGTCCGAACAGAAGAGACTTCAATTTGAAGCAATACTATTCTAACTTCTCAGATCTCCGTCAGTATATTAACATTGCAGAAGAACAATCCTATAATGTACACTGTGAGATGAGCAGAAGATATTACTTTCAGCATTCGGCATGAGAACCCTCCACCCTTGAGTTTTTTAACATTCCCATTATCAGCCGACGAACCTGACTACAAAAGATTCCGGAAAGGCAAGTCTTACAAGCCTTAGGCTTCTCTTATTTGATCAACCTCATGCTACTTAAAACATAAACACATTTCACCTGAAGATGAAATATGTTACTGCTCCTCGCAGGAGCCTGTTACACTCGTTTAACTAAACCATCAGCCACCATTGCCTCTCCGTGTACTGACAGACTGGAAGGGACCTGTCTACGTTGAAAGAATGTAACAATGTAATTAACAGACAAAATGACAAGCTTATATGAGAGAATATGGAAACTGTCTCCTCCAACTAGTCTGTGATGAATCTGTTTTGGCAACAATAACAAAAAAAAGTGAAAATCCCAGCTGAAGATAAGCTTCCTCATAAAGCCCAGCCGGATGTATTCAGCGTACATGCCGCAGAGTGCTATGTCAGTGCTAATTTTTAATGTGAACCAAGAAGAAACCAACATATAGATAAAGAAGAAATACGTTCTCAATTAAAAGGGGAATATTCTGAAAACAGGAAGCAAAGTTCATGGAGTTTTTTATGTATGGAAAGTTCTGCAACTTTCTAATAAACTTTCTTTTTTAGTTGCGTGCCATTTCAAGATTTCAGTTTACTGTCAATGAATGAAAAAATCTCTCTGTTTCCAGAGATTAAAAAAACTACTGACGTAAACACCTACATATACTACATAGCCAGATACTGCATGTACTATAAAGCCCTTAAAAAGGCGGGTGCAAAGATGGCATCCTCTGTACCTATTGGGGCAAATCAATGTCATAGAGTAGGATACTTCGCTCTGTATCCACAATGGAGTATCATTCTGTACAGGGGCGTAGCTAAAGGCTCATGGGCCCTGTTGGAAAAGTTTATCTTGGGGCCGCCCAACTTCTCTTAACCCCTTAATTGTAGCAATAATGCCCATCCTGGCAGAGCTTTTATAATAAGCAGATGGACATTTATTTGCTGGCACAAGCTTCCCCTGGCAAAATCAGTTGCCAGGAACAGGACTTTAAACAATTAGGTGACTGCCCAGAATTCTTAAAGGGGTTTTGCATCTTGGCACAACCCCTTAAAGAGAGCAGCTCTAATTGGTGTCTTTGACTTGATAATTGATGGTAAGAACCCATGCAGCAACCCTTTACAGAGAAGCTTTGTTGCTTCTAACTAGGGAGTGGAGAATTGGCCCACAGTGCATGGAAAAAGGATGTAAAGAAAATCAAATACGAAGCACTCCTATCCTAGCTGGAAACACCTAGCACCATAATGCATGTTCGTTTTAATCTTTGCGATGGAGCCCCTCTCTACCATGTATGCCATCGCTAAGGCCAATTAACCAAGTAATAGGATTTTGGAATGTGAGAAGAAACCAAAAAGCCCAAAGAAACAAACAAACATTAGAAAATGCAAATTCCACGTGGAAGTTGTCCTGAGTTAGATTTTCACCCAAGATTCCAGTGTCGTAAAATAAGAGTAATAATAACCAATAACACATTAAGCTTTAATGCGAATCAGTTCAAAAATACAACTCGTCCCGCCAAAAACAAGCCACATTGATGCATAATTAAGAGTTATGATTTTTTATTTAAAGTGGGAAGGAAAAATAAGCTATTAAAGAGGTCCTGCATTTTCACACTGGAGTGCTTGTGCTCCATTGGCCATTTTCGGGTCTTCTGGGCAGCTGAAGACACCCCAATATAACGCTATATTTAAGCATAATGTGGGGCTATCTTCACCTGTCAGAAGGAGCCAAAACAGGCCAATGGAGCAGAAACACTCCAGCGTGAAAGTGCGGGTACTCTTTAAACAGGTGTAAAATAGGATTTTAGTCAATACCAATCCTACAACATAAATTCAATAATTCCTAATATCAATCTCCGGAATGTTCACCAATAATCAGCACTTACCTGCAGTTCCAGAGAGCTCCACACTTAAGGTTCGTTCAATAGTCTTGCTCTCAAATGGGGAACCCTTGGGGTCACTGGAAGACAGCGCATATTTATAAAAACAAGCTGAAATGGAGCTATTGTAGCCAAGACGAGAAGATACCCATCCCTTGCCAGCAAAGCTTGCCGTTTCTCAGTACTTACTTTGGTGACTCAGGTGTCAGAGGAAGCGACAGACTTGTTGCCTTGGCTGTAAGTAAAACAGAAAATAATATAATTATTTTTATTAATTGCATTAGAGAATGTAAAGTATAATTACTAATTTAGTTACAAATATTTTGTTTGGTTTTGGATAACTTTTACCCATTATTTATGTAGAGGTAACTTATTCCATTTTGTAGCTATGCCCTGACATGTGGGGGATGTAAACTAATTTATCATCTAGGGTGTGGACACAAACTCTGGTTATAAACTATAAAGGAGCCTCGTGTGGCGCAGAGTGTAAGCTTATGACCTGAAGGTTGCAAGTTCGATCCCTGCATGGTTCAGGTAGCCGGCTCAAGGTTGACTCAGCCTTCCATCCTTCCGAGGTCGGTAAAATGAGAACCCAGCTTGAATAAGTAATAATTACCTGAAAGCGCTGCGGAATAAGTTGGCGCTATACAAATACCAAGATTTTTGTTTTACATTTATTTATAATGTATGGAAGAAAATCAGAAGACAAATAGAACATACAGACGTTATTGCATGAATGGGAATGCATTGCTTAAATTTTGTTTTACTAATTAAAACAAGACAGTGAGTCATAATCCGCTTTTCTAAACTGTTTATTTTTTTTATTGTAGATTTTTTATTCTATTTTCTGTACATAACTATGGGGGCGGCCATTCGCAGTTAACACCATTTAAAGACACTTTGCAGCAGCCTCGTGGGTCATAGACACAATGGACAGGAGCTGACCCACTGACTTCTATGAGAGCATTGTAAACATGCTCTGTGATTTGCAGAGGTCATTGTACAGGGAAGGGGAGGAGGTGAGTTGTGACCATCTCCTATTGTGAATAGCAGATCCTGTGTTGTCCATATACAGGTGTTATAACTTTTATTGTAATCCTGCCTGTGATAAAAATGAGTTAACCGATACATTTTCTCTACAGAACAGAAAATGTTAGACTATTACTAGGCTTAGTGGTCAGTGTCAAAATTGCAGGATAGTAATCAATGTGAAGACAGTAAGATTTGGGGATTTCTTTAATAACATTACAAATTTTTTTATTTTTTTTTATTTTTTTAAATCACCAAAAGTTAAAAAATGTTTAACATAAAAACTTGATTTATACAATAGGTCATTTCTGATGACACATTTCTTTTAAATGGATTGTCCCATTTCTAAAAAAAGAAAAAAAAAGTAAATTAAAAGAGCCTCAAATGTTTAAAAAAAGCCCTTCCCCCCTCCTTTGCTGGTCTTTGTCTACAATCCATCAGTGATGATGTGCTGTATTGGTACGTTGTCACTGCAGTCAACCACTGGCCTCAGTAGTCATATTGGCATCATGTCTCAATGCTGAGCTATGCTGTCAGTAGTACTGCATGTAACTGCTGCGACCACTCAAAGACTACAATGGTCACGTGCTAGCAGCTTGCAAACAACGACTAGTAGTGACCGATGGAGCATCTGAGCTGGATCGGTGGGAAATTGACGAGAGGAGTAGTGTTTTCACTTTCTTTAATTTGTAAGATCTGCCGTTTTGATTTTCTTATTTATTTTGTTCTTTGTGGCTCTTCCCCCCCCCCCCCCCCTACATTTAGAACACATGTATGCTTGGCTGAGCGTGTATGTGGGAGTCAGTCAAGATAACTATCAGCTTTGTTCAGCAGACAGGTATCCAATGTATATGGCTATGGTTACTCTTACTCTATCACTGAAAAATATATGTATGAGTTTGTTAGATTCTTGCGACTTCTATCGATATATAGTATATCAACTGATATACAATGCATACATACTTGCCACTTCACCATCTTGAAAGATGTTATTTTGAATACAAGTTTAAAATAGTCTCATATTGGCAGCATCATGGTCATTCCATGTCTAGAATCTGTATTCTTCCAAATTTTATACATTGTTCTATGACATTACAATAATTCTGTATGGTTGAAAGTCTGCTAACATGTAAAGCTATGTACTCCTTTGCGTGCACTCTTTTTTTTTTTTTTAAATCAATGTGTTTTTGGAAATTTAGACTTTGTAATTGGTTTGCGTAAAAAAAAAATCTCCTCCTTTAGCCTGTTCCCCTGTTGTGAATGTGCAGTCATTGCATTTCCATTGAGCTATTACTAAGGGCTGTATAACAGTGCTAGGGCATGGTTGAGGAGAGCAGAGCAGAGAAAGCTACTATTACAGAGGGCTGGATTTTACTCTGGGTGAATTTTCTGCTCTTATCAGCAGTGAGGGAGAACGGGAAAAGCAGATACTTAGACAGGATGAGATAGACTGTGAGGTGGGTGAAAGAGGAGGGGAGGGGGAGCTGAGCATGTGCTTATTCATGAGAGAGACCAGCTTGACCAGTGGTTGGAATGCCCTCGGCCAGAAACTTGAATGTAAGAGATAAGGCAAACCAAGTATAAGGATTTCTAAATGCATGAGAAGGAAAACTCAATGCAAGAAACAGATAAGTGCATCATTTTTTTCTGCAGGGACTTAGTAAGATATGTTTGTATTGAGTTTTCATGCACAACACAAAGGCTTCCATAGTCTTGAAGTGTCGAGATTATAGTTCTAAGCTACTGATATACTGATATGAGTATCCATAGTGAAAAAAGTTTCTCCCGTCCAACTAATCAGGTGTCAAAGATCCATAACAAGTCAATAAGAGAGCAACAAGACATATGCTATAAGCTACCGGTGGCCATTAATCAATCCCACCCCCATCTATGTATCTCTGGGTTTAGATTAATTTCCCGGGGTGATAAAACATCTGCAGTTTCAGCACCAATATATATCACATTGAATAAATCCTAATATGGGCACAGTTGAAGCAAATTAACCCTTTTCCTTAAAGCATTTACTGGTGGTTAATACATTCTGAGTTGATCAGGTCACTTCTGCATATATATTGTATTGCAGAAAAATTTGAGGTGCTATTCATTTAACATAACTTTCATTATCAACAGGCCACACTGTGGCAGACAGTCACTCCTCTTCAGAAATGACCCCCAGAAGAAGGTAAATAACAGATGGAATAGCTGCCAAACGTCTGCTTCCCCATTTGTAGTCATCAGCTGGGTTGACATTACAATGTGTGCAACTGAGTAGGGAAGCAGCTTGGTTGGGCCCGTTGCCAAATAAATTATTAACAGGTGAATATCTAATTTTAGAAGTGACAGATTACTTCACAACTAATTAAGTATTAAAACTGTTAGTCAATGATAGCTTTGGTAGGAGCTTGTGGAAATATGTGTTGAAGTGTCAGCCTCTTTGACCCAAATAAAAGTCACCCCTAGCTGTACACAGCGGAGTCAGATATAGTATAGACCAAATCTCCATCACAGTACTGCTATTAGTTCACTCCAGGACACATTAAGTGGAGTGATGTTACCTCCTAGAAAGTATTCACAGGGTCTTAAAAAATACAACTTTTCCAGGGTTCCTACAGATCAAGGGTGTACAACCCTTTTTTGTCCAAGAGCCACATTCGCAGAATGACACACTCCCAAGGGCTGCAATAAAATGGCTATTACCATCTAAGACATTAATGACATATTGAAATAACATGCTATAAATGTCTGATATGTGCCAGTTCTATTTCCAAGACTCCTACTTATTGAGAAAATGGGGGTTCCCATTTTCCAACTTTTTCACTACAGAGAAACGGAGATCATGTACGTTGCTCTTTTGCATTGTAGTTTGTGAGTTGTTGAAACATGAAGTGTTCACTACTTCCGTAAACTATAATAAAGATAGCCACATGGATACATGGCCACATTTCCTGGAGTGCCACACTGGTATCAGAAGACCTCCATTCTGCGGTTATATGGCTGTCCCAGAGATGACCACGCAGTGCACAATTAGTACTTACCCACCCCTGTTCCTGTACTAAGCCCCACTCTTCTTCTCTCTGACATGGAACGTACATGTGAGCAGCCACTAGCCACAGACAGCATGTCTATAACCAGAATGTTGGGGACTGCACTGAATGCAATTGCGGACCACAGGAGAATCCAGCACGTTGCGCATCCCTGCTATTAATGTTAACTGAACAAGGAAGGGAAATCTTTTGACTTATCTATTGGATTATGCTCAAGCCATCACTGCGAAACAATTGCTCTTCTGGGAGCAATTTTGAATGCCCCTAATAAAAGAATGTTCAACCATAAACATTTAAAAAAAAAAAACCTGTTCAGCATTCAATTCATGTTACTGAATGTGATAGTCCAATATAGTTTTACAGAGTTCGTGGGGTAGGACTGAACCCTTGGATTATTTAAAAGTAATACTATCTTGAGGGCAATACCACCTTAATCATCTGAACCCTCAAAGAGACCTGTTGGAAGATTATATTCCTGGAAGACCATGAGCTTGGACAACCAATGATTTATGAACAGAAGGAGCCATACTACTTTCTGTGGCGTCTGAACAACTTCAGTGCACCCAGTAGAGTTCATTACTGAAAGTCTGCACTTCTCTCAATAAAGACCAGCATCATGAATAGCACTAAATGGAGTCAAGAGCTAAAGCCACTTTGTTTAGGGCACCATGGAAGTTGGAGCATTTGAAAATCCAGCAATAAAGATGAGCAACGTTTTGGAAAATTTGGTTCCTCCGGTTCAGTGAATTTCGACAAAAAGTTGGGTCAAGTTTGGTTTAAACTAAAAAAAAACCCTAAAACAAGTTCTGAACATTTTCTAAGAGCCTAGTGGTGGTGAAAAACGTCATGTAGATTTTGTGCTCAGTCAGATTTCAACCTAGGACTTCAACGCTGCAAGGCAACAGTGCTGACCTCCGAGCCACAGGAGGACCACCACCACCATGTACTTTTTCTAAGAGTTTTTATAAACTTCCAGTTTAGTAGAAACAAGCCACCTGAGGTTCTGGTTCTCACCAAACCAAAATTTTTAGCAAAGTTCAACCCATATTTGGTTCCTGCAGGTTCGGTTTGCTCATCTCTATTCACCAATGTCATTTGTCATTATAAGAAGATTTTAAGGGAAGTTACATTTAAGCACATATAAGTAGCTGCAAAGTCTTTGCTATCCCTTCAAAGTTCACTAGGGTAAAAAGCATATTTCCTGTTCAAAACTTACCGTCTGTGTGCGCGCTACTAAAGAAGACTGATTAAGTCTCACTATATCCTAGACATTCATGCCCAGGGAAGCAATTGGAGATATAATACTATGTGCTTTGAAGCTTCCTAGCCCTAGAATATACAGGTAAGACTAAAGCATAATGAATACAAATGATGATCCCACACAGACTGCATATGAAATCACTGAACACATAGAAAGCATCACATTGCGGATTTCTCACATAAAACAGGAAACCATGGGCTAACCCGCTTTGACTTCATGACCAACGTAGATCATGTTTTATTCTGACTGTGCGCTAAGTGCCTACCTCAGACCCCTGTCTCAAGACCGGCTACAAAGGGTTAAGCCTTAAAAAATACTTAGCTTTTGTTCCAGCACAAAGATTACAAGTGGCACAAGCTGTTGAATAATAAACTGCCTCATATGGATTCTTTTCTTATCTCCTCACTGCAATAAGGAATATATTATTTGATGCAAATCTCTTATGTCTTATATTGTGATTTTTTTTTCTTGAGATTCCTGACATTTTCACACATTTGCCCGAGGATAAAGATTCACGAGATACTTTACACATTACAGTTTGAAGGTATTGCTTTTTTTTTTTTTTTTTCAAGAAGTGTTACTTTTAAGTAGTTTATATAAAACCTAAAAGGATCCTTTAAGGGGAAAATAAAAATAGCTATAATGAGTTATATGAGAATATATTGTGGCTCATTTATAATAGCGACTAGTGATTCATTGCTAGGGACAATTGTTCTCGCTAGGTTTTCGAACTCTGCTTATGGTTTTTTTGGAGGAGGATATGGAGGAGAGCCGTTCAATTAAAATTTGCAGGATATTGGAAGTTTTCTTTAAATGCTTTGATGACATATAGCATCTCTTCTCAGACTAAGAGGAGGAAATGTTATAAGGGTTTCCCGGACATTACGATTGATGACCTATCCTCAGGACTTTGTACGTATTGCAGGTTGGTTATGCAGGAAAGCTTACATTGAATTCAATGCAATCCCAACCCAGGCCACTGCACTATGTATAGAGCTGTCTACTTCCAGCTCCATCCCGCACTAACATCTGGCCAGATATCAATTGATCACAGAGGGTCCCAAATGGATGACCTCTGCCGATCAACTACTGATGACCTTTACTGAGTATAGGTCATCAATAATAAAGTTGCAGAAAGCCTCTTTAAGCAAATTGTAACAAAGATTCTCCATATTCAGTATCTCTACATGGAGAATCAATATTTTCCATGAGACCGTACTGACACAATCAGCAATCTACCTTGTACTGAGGAGAACCAACTCCAAATGGGTGTCTCTGCTGTGTCTGATAATCAGGGCTGGTTTTAAAGAACATGGCACTCTGGTTTATAAGCTAAATAGGGTTTTACAGTTGGCATTTTTGATAACTTTTCTCATAATTTTAAAGGGGTTATTCGAGGATAAATATTTTTAGCAAAAGCTACTCACCATCCCGTACCAATATAAAGGAAGCCATACCCTCCTCTCCTGCTCCCCTACCACTCCTATTCCTCTAGTGTCTGGTTTACCGCTGCTCTTCACTTCTGGGTGCAGCGAGCCAGCGATGTAGTCACCAACACCAGGGCCAAGTGACCGCAGCTGCCACGTAAGGTACGTTCACATGGGGCGATTATCACTTTAAGGGCTCCTTCCCACGGACGGACGCGGTGGAAATCCGCTGTGTTTCCCGCAGCTATTAGGTTCTATTGAACCTAATAGCACAATGTTTACGGTGCGGAATTCCACTGCGGAATTCCGCACCGTAAAATCACCCATTCTCACCCGCGGCATGCTCTATTTGCCGCGGGTGTACACATGGACGGCTTCCATTGCAGTCAATGGAAGCCATCCGTCACGGTATCTTCCACTGTAGCACAGTGGAAGATAGCGTGAAACCGCTTTCCCGCCTACCGCAGCCGCAGCATATGACGCTACGGCGTGTCACGCGCTCCATTGCTCATGCGCGCCGAAGCATCATGCGGGACCTGGGACGCCGGATCCGCAGGTAAGTATTGGGGTCTCTGGGGGGACGCCGTGACGGGCTCCGCCGCGGTCACGGCCGTGTGAAGCCGGCCTAAGGCCGCCTGCAGACGGGCGGAAATTCCGCAGCGGGATTTCCCGCGGAATATCCGCCCTTGGAAGCTGCCATAGGATTGCGTTAGCAAACGCAATCGTAGGCAGACAGCTGCGGTCTGGCCGCGCAAAATGTCGCGCGGCAAACAAACCGCAGCATGTTCTATTTCTGTGCGGGGCTAGAAGGAATCTCCGGCCAACTCTACTTCCATCATTCACTGAACCACTGTCGCTCCTGTGCGAAAGTACAGACAGATAGTCGTTGGGATAACTGCTGGGCGCTTAGGTACTTGACACTTGTCCCGTCCAAAGATACCTTTACTGGCTCACTTCGGCCAGTGATTAGCCGGAGCAATCATATGTCAAACTGTTGGGATGTAATCCCTCTAGAGCCTGAAGTGAAGGACAGAGGGGGACCAGGGACCTGTGGAACTGGGGTGGCAACACTGTGTGGGGGTGCATATGGCTTGTTGTATGCTAGTTCTGTACAGAGAGCACATTGTATTCCCCTCTAGGACAGATATAACCATAAAATACAGATCCCTGTGCCATAAGTACTACTGCTAAAAGGTCTATACCTGAATACTGTCATACAGTACCCACACTGCTACCTTTGCCTAAAGAATACCTCCATAAAGTATACAAATATGATCGCCATAAGTGCCCACATAACATGGCCATATACTGTATTTCCCATACAATACTACCATTCAATGCCCAAATAAAACTCAGGTCAACATAATGTCGCTATTCAATGCCTCAATAGTGAGTGGGTTAATGGTAAATTCCCAAATAGTCCGGGGCAGTAAAGGATTTAATGTTACAATCCCTGGACCCCCAGGCCTTGTAAGGTTTCTAAGATCCACTCCTCTTTTGGCGTAAGGCTTCAGGTGCCCCTGGACATCAAATGCCCGGTTTGCCGCCTCTTAAAACCAAGTGGTGTTTCAAGAGTTTTTAAGGGGTCAGACATCTATAGGCATCATTAGAAATGTAGATTTTTTTTTTCCTGCATACTGTCCTAAAAAGCAAGGCAGTAAATATTCCTGACTAACTGGATCTCCTTGGTAAACCTTATATATTAGCAAATGTACTACAGCGAGTTATATCAGTCTGTGTTATGTGGATGGACCTACAGGGGACTGCGGCTGGGAAAGTAGATCCTCCCAAAAATTTGGAAAGGATTAATCAGAAAATATTAAACTTTAAGTATAATAAAATTGGAGGAAAAATTAAATTATTATAAGAACATCTCCAATATTTTTGGTTGGGGTTATAGCATGATCTACGGGATGAATGTAGACTAGTGGTATTGATACTTGCAGCGGGTTATATGAGCAAACTAATTGCAATGATATAAAAAGTATCATAAAAACGGTATATTTCCAGTTATGGCTCATATAAAAGTGTATTTTGCTGATAGTTTCTCTTTAAGGAAATCACTTATTGCTTTGTTTTGCATGTAGGAGTAAAGTGATTTGATTTATAGACAAGCAAGTGTACACTAGAGGAAAAAAATTCTAAAGCCCTTCTGGAATTACCATGTGGAAAATTACCCATTAAGCGTGCTATTTAGCAATAAAAATGAAAGGGAGCCACAATGGATATTTCCTGAGTTACATAAGGAATAGTAATGTAGAAAAAAGTAAGCTATCAGGCATGAAAAAGACAAAACGGCAGACATTCCATAGAAATGTGTCTCTGGGGCTCGCCCTGCGGCTCTGAGTGGGAATTGTTATATGACAGGTACAGGGTACGAGAAGGATGGCAGGAGGGCGACAGAGCTGGTTTCATGCCTGATGAATGAGAATGCAAACAGGAAAGAGCAGAAAGAAATAAGAGGTGATCATTGGGGGTGTAGGACGGTGCAAATCCCAGGCAATAGCTGCAAGCTGGCACCTAAAGCATATTCACGATCTGGAAGACTATTTTGGACTAGCCCACAGAGGAACTGATGAATCTCCCGGTGGGCCGTGAGTCTGCAGTAGGCCCCCGCACTCAAGAGGTATGCCAGTATACACATAAGGCCGGGCCCACATGAGTGGATTTTAATTGCATATTCTGCAAGCAGAAGAAAAATCACAGCATAGTCTATTTTACCGCTGATTCCGCACAAACGGCCTCCATTGATGTCAATGCAGGCGTCCGACCCGTAGCCCATATGCAATCAACATTGCGTATAAACTGCTAGTACCCATGTCATACCTAAGCAACAGCGATGAAGATACAAACAAACAACCTATACTGCTCTTGACCGTCTTTGAACCTTTGCGGTCATCTGCAATGCAAGTTAGTTTCGTATGAAGAGTCACTGGCCGGGCTCACAACTGGAATCCACTGTGGGCCTCCCGCATGCGGAATCGGATTTACCCATGTGAGCCCAGCCTTGGGGTCCTTTTATACAGGGTAATTGTCAAGCACTTAAGCACCCTATAGTAGTCCTAATGATAATCACACTGATCGCTCAGCCTCCATTCACAGTAAACAGGCAGTCATTCATAGATAATTGACTGCCTGTTTACCCAGGCTGATCGTCGTCTGATTTTTAGGTCTGCCTAAACTGGATGACATACGATAAGCAAACGAATTATCGTCAATCATTGAGTTACTGGAAGCATTTACACTAGTGATGAGCGAGCATACTCGCTAAGGGCAATTGCTCGAGCGAGCATTGCCTTTATCGAGTACCTGCCCGCTTGAGACAATAGGTTCGGGTGCCGGCGGCAGGCAGGGAGCTGCGGGGGAGAGCAGGGAGGAACGGAGGGGAGATCTCTCTCTCCCTCTCTTCCTCCTGCTGACTGCCGCTACTCATCGCTCCCCCGCGCCGGCACCCAAACCTTGTGTCTCAAGCGGGCAGGTACTCGCTAAGGGCAATGCTTGCTCGAGCAATTGCCCTTAGCGAGTATACTCACTCATCTCTAATTTACACTAATCAATTATCTTTCATGTTCATACGATCTGGCGACAATCTGAACGATAATCATTCAGCATAAAAGGGACAGAGAGCTAATGGGGCTGTCCCTATAAGACAATCTGTCTGTACATGCCCCAGTAGGGTATATGGATGTCATAGAGCGGTCTGTCTTATAGAAGA
Organism: Eleutherodactylus coqui; assembly: GCF_035609145.1. Taxonomy (NCBI): domain Eukaryota; kingdom Metazoa; phylum Chordata; class Amphibia; order Anura; family Eleutherodactylidae; genus Eleutherodactylus; species Eleutherodactylus coqui. Next base: position 75,772,255 of record NC_089843.1, on the reverse strand, counting down.
CAACCATGTATTCCTCTCACTATTATTAAAAGTATCTTGTGCTGATCATCAGTTGTTACATTAGTATCCATCTATAGAATACAAAGGATGGAAACATTGCATTCACATGTACAAGGCTGAGAAGAAGCTCAGGCCGGTCCTGTCATAGGAGCCTTCGAGGCGTGCAGCATGCAGACCCATTTGAATGAGTAAAGACGACATTAAATTTACCACGTAGTGCGGCACATCTACGAGTCCCAAATCTACCTTGAAAATGTGGCTGAGGATGCAAGCAGGGCTTCTTTTTGGTGCATTTGTCAAGTCTGTTGTTCGTCCTGCTCTCTGTTGATTTGGTCTGAGGAGAGTCATCATTTGCAGTCAGGTACTTAAGGAGCTCGGAGCAGGGGCGCCTTTGTGGCTTCTGCGGTTGACAAATGTTTCTGGGTTTATTACTCCAATAGTTCTCGCTCTTCACAGACAAAAAAAATAAGGAAAATAAAATTAGTGAGCTGAGTCCTCAGTGAAAAAATTACAAGTCATCTCCGGTCTTTTATTAATTTTGTGAAGTGTTCACAATAAGTGTAGCAGCTCTATGATCTGTGAATAATTGTTTGCAGAACAAGGAATGAAAATTGCATTAAAAATTCCCCAATGCCACTTATGCAAAGTTCTATTTCATTTCTCCGTCGCCTCGATGTTATCCTCGGAAACATAGAGGCAACTTGTTTTTACAGGCGCTTTGTAATAAAGGATGGGATTAAAACCACTTAAGGTTTATTTGTTACCTGATGCTACAGCCTGGCGGTGCCCGGCTCTCGTAAGTGTCCTTAAAACGCTCTATTTTTTGGCTAATATGAACGGTAAGGAGGGATTTAAAAATCAGTAAGTGACCTTTAATGTTTTTAGATGTTTTAGAAATAAGCTGTTATGTTGCTTACGGTAGCTAATGCTTTTGATTAATCTTGGCTGCTACTTTTATAGGATAGCAAAGGGATTGTAAATAAAACGAAGGCGATAGTGATGTAAAATATACATGATGGCTACAGATTATGTGCACTTTTAAACATCTATGACCAATCTTTAAGATTTGTTAAAAGACGTCAGCAATAGTGGTCCATGAGTTAAGATGCAAGATGGCAATCCTAAAAGGAGTTCTCCAGGATAGGATAATTGTAGGGGTCCGCTGCCTGGGATCCTCAACTAATCCTAGCACACTCTCAGTGTAGACAGCGCTGGGAGAAGATAGCGCTGTCAACATTGTAGCGGCCCAAGTAGGTACTATAGGCATAGCTCCTATAGGATTTAATGGGTGCTGTGCCTGCAGTCCCGACCCAGGCCACTACAAGAGCAGTGGACCTCCATCGATCAACTGTTGATAACCTGAGGCTAGATCAGTAAGCGCAAAAGTTCCAAACTAGCTTTATAAAATACGGGGGTGATGCGCTCCAGAGACAGCTGTGCCCATTTTGTTTCTAGTCTCTCAACAATGCACAAGTAAAAGTCAAAGTTAATCAGCGTTCCCCAACTCGTGAGTCAGGAGCCCAACATGTGGCTATCTAGTTGCTATCAGCTCTAGAAACTATTGTTTACTAAGACCATTGTGAAAACCATATTGCTGACAGTTACCACTAGTGTAAAGGTGGTGATGCACATTAGATATGTACTGGCCAAACCCACTGATCATCTAATGTGTATGGCGGCCTCCTGACTCTCCCCCAACAGTAGACAAGGAATAGATAAGGATCGGGCTGTTGGATTTCAACTGCCCAATTCTTTTTACTTGGGGTGTCTGACTGAGGCTTTCTTCCTTTTTAGAAGTGCACACTCAGCTGAGTCTAGTGGGCATGTGCATGGGGATGTTGGGAGAAAGATGACTGTCAACCAACAGTGGACTAATGTGTATGGCCAGCCTTAGGCTTAATTCAAACAGATGTAATGTCAGGCTGTGTGCTGTCCGTGTATTCCGCGGACAGCATGTAGATGTATTATAGAATAGTGATTTTTCATGTGAACCAATGGCCCATGTGGAAAAAATAAATCATTGCATATCATAGTCTAGTCCATTTTCACAGATGAGAATAGGACATGCAATGTGCTGTGTCAATGGAGATCAGTTGGCACACATGATTATACTATAGGCTGAGCCAAAGTTTCTCGGGCTCAACTCATAACACGGCCATGTGACTCTGGCCAAAGTGTTATCACTCAGTCATATCTTTAATATGCTTTTCTCTTTTAATATTTAATGCAGTCCAACACTATCCTTATATCTGAAAGTGGCTTACGACCTAAAAAAGAGGTTGCGGAGATCTCAGAGCTATGGTATCTGGACTTAAGTCTTTTTTCAATCTTACTTTCTAAGTACTGTACTGTGTTCCCATTGCATCCCAGCCTTTCTAATACACGGCTGATCATGGAGGGGTCAGGTTAGCCAGGGTAGAAGTCACTCTTACTTAGTGGATTTACACTCTGGATGTCCTGGGATGTTCCTTGCTCTAGATTCTACCTCTGTGTGCCAAGTGGCCTAACTAGATAACAGACTTTTTGGCCTTGTTCACATCTACATTCAAAGATCCATCACAGATTTCCATTAAAACCCAGAACAAAATAGCATAGAATGCTGCTCTACTTTGTTCAAGAAAATACCGAAAGGCATAGTAGAAGCCAGATGGTTCCCATTGTACTTAAGATGATCCTTTTAGCACAGTTAGTTTCCATCTTCTAACAGAGGGGGATTTCCTGCTCCCTTGGAACTGAAAAATGATAAAGGCCCATTGCTCAAAATTCATTCAAACAATGGCATATGAGAGATAATCATTGCGTGTAAACACTACCATGGTTCACACTTCAACTAAATGATGATTTTAAGGTGAGCTTAAATTCATAGTTCAGCTGGAGAGAGATAACACAGGCCGCATGCTGTGTTCTTTACAGGAGTCGGAGATTACATTGTGCCAACAGCTGGTGCGAGAACAATGGAGCTGTGTGCAGAGCCCAGCCCACATGCAGTGCTCTGAAAACACCTCCCAGAGGCCCTTTTACATGCAAATGAAGCTGATAAAGTGTTAATGGATATTAGTGTCCATTAACACTTTATGCAAAATGATCGCTAAAGCTGTCAATCGTGTAATAGTTTGAAAGGTTGTCTTTGCATGTAAAGGCCTTATCCCTAATGCCCTTATGTTGGGCGTACATTTGTTATGTGTTGGATTTACGCCCGACAAGTTTGGACGCAACTCGCATCAGACATTCCACAGACACCTGTCCATGTGCTGTCCGATTCACGGGTTTCCCGCACATTGACATGCATTTTCGTGATTTAAACAAGAATATGACAAATGATGAGTTTTCACGCAGACCGTCGATTCGTGTGAAAAACAGCAGTACGCGTACCCCCATAGGCCGTTTTCACGCGGCCGAAAAAATTGCACAAGATTTGTGCTTTGCGAGACACACAAATTGCACAAACATGAACCTCATTCTTATGAAGGGGTCCTACACATGCATGATTTTTTTCCTGCATCACGGCATAGAAAAAAGTTCTATCTTTGGGAGTTCCCTTGGAACGCCTTGCATCCCTTATTGTATTCAATGGGGCGGGCAAAGTAATGAGAAACTCTCCGTGATCCTCCAGCCTTTAGCAAAGGATCATTACTTCCCTGAAATGATGCAAGGCGGTTTAAACACAAAAATGCCTTGCATTTGTCAAACATCACATGTTGGTAAGAGCGATACCGGGCCAAGTTTCATGGCCCGATATAGCACTCGCCTGTGTGAAATTAGCCATAGGTTGTACTGGGGCCATGTGTTGTCCGAGAATAGAAAATAAAACTAAATGACAGCAAATATGGAGAAAAGAATATGAAACACTGATGCCGTATGGTTGCCATGTCATCTGTAGTATGGACCTGTTACAATATGCCCGCGTGAAACTGGCCGAACAGAATGATTACGTCTACAGCAGGTTTCATAGGGAGCAGAAAATGGGATCAGCCTTATGCCGGAATCAAATGGTGCCGAACGGTCCCCGTTGACTGTAATGGGGTCCATCTGGCTTCCAATATACACTTCTGCATTTGCCTGGACCAATTAGCGCAGCATGCAAAGCTATTTCATCCGAAGTCTCGGAACAGAGCAGATGTCAATGGGGCTTTAGCTACACTATCCATGAAGTCCCCCCGACAAGCAACGGTTTTGGGCTACACAAAGTATTGCAGAAACACTGACATTGACTATATAGGGAACTACATATAGACGTCCTTTACACACAGCGCCTCATTTATCAAAACTCCAACAATACGGCTTTCTTTACGTGGGCTGAAAATGCCGTAATCGCAGTGGACCTTCTACAGCCTTTTTACAGTACTGTTGCTTTTCTGCAGATGGCCAGATGAGATTTGCACAACCTGCTGCGGTTTTGTATATGTACTTGCGTTTTAACGTGCAGATTTTCTGCCGCGAATGTTTTTTTTTTTTTTTTTGAATTTACGCTACAAGGAAATTCTGCAGCGTTCACTGCCTGTGTGAAGACGGCCATACTGTTGGACAGTTTTGATAAATGAGGCCCATAATATATCCTGATTTTTTTTTCTGGTGTGTTTTCTACCTTGCAAGCAAACACCGGAAACTTTATGCATACTTTACTATTTTTTGTACTTTTTTTTTTTTTTTTTTAAGAGAAATCTACAAGGAAATAGCAGAAAAAAGTCACATTTAGCACATGCTGCGATTTGCAACAAACACCCTCAACTCAAAATATACACTAGAAGTCAGAAAAAAGGAAAAACTGCTAAAAACGCAATGAAAAAAAATGCGAGTTTTGTGCATTGAGAGCTGCACAAAAATACAACCCACTATTTGCAATCGATTTATTTACATAGACGATTTTTCTCTAACAGCGATATTGCGAGATCAAAAAAAACGCAGCATGTTCAATTTTTCAGCGAGTCCACAGAAATTTTGCCCATTATTTCCAATGGGTGAGATAAAATTGTATTACTTTCATGCAAGTGGAATTTTAATTTTTCCTACTGACAATACATGTGATTTTCCCCCGCATGAAAATTTCACGTTCATCAACGCGTTGCGATTTTCTTGCAAACTGCATTGCTCTCATATAGAAAATCACAATTGTGCAAGCTTCATAGCTATCTGAGTTCGTCACCCACATAAATAAAACCTTAGGCCAACTTCACGCAGATGTATGTTTTTATGGAATCAAGGTTTCGTTTTTTTGCACGTGCATTGGCGTATTTTATTGTAGTTTTCGCACACGACAAAAAATAAAAGCACCGATACTCTCAGCCATTGAAATGGCTAATCAGTATGAGTTCAGGATCTGTTTTTTTCCTGCACGATTGCAGTGTTTCTTGCATCTCCTACCACATTGTGCACACATTTGCGCATGCCTTTTGACTTCTATGATGACTTTTGGTGCGCACAACCGAAATGCGCAGAAAAATAGGCGCATGTCTAATCCATTAAACTCAATGGGTTTTACTCACTTCGTATTCCGCACGCAAATTTTGCACACGTAAATACGCCTGTGTGAAGCCAGCCTTAGAAAAGGGGGCCATTTCTTTCCAGGAATAGCACTATGGACTGTGACTGGTATTGCAGCTCAATCCCAATAAACAGCTGAAGTGCAATACCAGAAACAGCCTACGGACAAAAGTGGCGCTGCTTTTGAAAAAAAAAATATCATTTTTTTTAATCACATACAACCCCTCTAACATTACAATCGGTTCCTGTAAAACAAGAGATAATGAATCGTGACTGATAAAGTCAGTGGGATCACAGAGCGCCAAATGACAAACTCATCTCCGCTACATCTGAGAGTACAGAATGCCATCTAATTCCAGTTTGGCTTCTACCACTTATTATTCCATTTATTTTTAGACAGATGAAAAGAAAGAAATTTGTACCTTGACGGGTGCAGGGCTTGTCCTGATCCTCTGATTAGGGCTTTCATGGTTGTGCGCACTGAGTCCAATGCATTCATTATAAATCAGCTGAGTGTTAGCTGGAGCCAGTAAGAGCTTTTTAAGCTAGAAACATAAGACGAGAGGGGCACAGTTACTAGACAATGCAGACCAGAGGGGCACAGTTACTAGACAATGAAGACGAGAGGGGCACAGTTACTAGACAATGCAGACGAGAGGGGCACAGTTACTAGACAATGCAGACGAGAGGGGCACAGTTACTAGACAATGAAGACCAGAGGGGCACAGTTACTAGACAATGCAGACAAGAGGGGCACAGTTACTAGACAATGCAGACAAGAGGGGCACAGTTACTAGACAATACAGACGAGAGGGGCACAGTTACTAGACAATGCAGACAAGAGGGGCACAGTTACTAGACAATACAGACGAGAGGGGCACAGTTACTAGACAATGAAGACTAGCGGGGCACAGTTACTAGACAATGAAGACGAGAGGGGCACAGTTACTAGACAATACAGACGAGAGGGGCACAGTTACTAGACAATGAAGACCAGAGGGGCACAGTTACTAGACAATGAAGACGAGAGGGGCACAGTTACTAGACAATGAAGACCAGAGGGGCACAGTTACTAGACAATGCAGACGAGAGGGGCACAGTTACTAGACAATGAAGACCAGAGGGGCACAGTTACTAGACAATGCAGACGAGAGGGGCACAGATACTAGACAATGCAGACGAGAGGGGCACAGTTACTAGACAGTGAAGACGAGAGGGGCACAGTTACTAGACAATGAAGACGAGAGGGGCACAGTTACTAGACAATGAAGACGAGAGGGGCACAGATACTAGACAATGCAGACGAGAGGGGCACAGTTACTAGACAGTGAAGACGAGAGGGGCACAGTTACTAGACAATGCAGACAAGAGGGGCACAGTTACTAGACAATACAGACGAGAGGGGCACAGTTACTAGACAATGAAGACTAGCGGGGCACAGTTACTAGACAATGAAGACGAGAGGGGCACAGTTACTAGACAATACAGACGAGAGGGGCACAGTTACTAGACAATGAAGACCAGAGGGGCACAGTTACTAGACAATGAAGACGAGAGGGGCACAGTTACTAGACAATGAAGACCAGAGGGGCACAGTTACTAGACAATGCAGACGAGAGGGGCACAGTTACTAGACAATGAAGACCAGAGGGGCACAGTTACTAGACAATGCAGACGAGAGGGGCACAGATACTAGACAATGCAGACGAGAGGGGCACAGTTACTAGACAGTGAAGACGAGAGGGGCACAGTTACTAGACAATGAAGACGAGAGGGGCACAGTTACTAGACAATGAAGACCAGAGGGGCACAGTTACTAGACAATGAAGATGTTAGGGGCACAGTTACTAGACAATGCAGACGAGAGGGGCACAGTTACTAGACAATGAAGACCAGAGGGGCACAGTTACTAGACAATGAAGACGAGAGGGGCACAGTTACTAGACAATGCAGAGGAGAGGGGCACAGTTACTAGACAATGAAGACCAGAGGGGCACACTTACTAGATAATGAAAACCAGAGGGGCACAGTTACAAGACAATGCAGATGAGAGGGACACAGTTACTAGACAATGCAAACGAGAGGGGCACAGTTACTAGACAATGAAGACGAGAGGGGCACAGTTACTAGACAATGAAGACCAGAGGGGCACAGTTACTAGACAATGAAGACCAGAGGGGCACAGTTACTAGACAATGCAGACGAGAGGGGCACAGTTACTAGACAATGAAGACGAGAGGGGCACAGTTACTAGACAATGCAGACGAGAGGGGCACAGTTACTAGACAATGAAGACCAGAAGGGCACAGTTACTAGACAATGAAGACGAGAGGGGCACAGTTACTAGACAATGAAGACGAGAGGGGCACAGTTACTAGACAATGAAGACCAGAGGGCACAGTTACTAGACAATGAAGACGAGAGGGGCACAGTTACTAGACAATGAAGACGAGAGGGGCACAGTTACTAGACAATGAAGATGTTAGGGGCACAGTTACTAGACAATGAAGACAAGAGGGGCACAGTTACTAGACAATGAAGACCAGAGGGGCACAGTTACTAGACAATGAAGACCAGAGGGGCACAGTTACTAGACAATGAAGACGAGAGGGGCACAGTTACTAGACAATGAAGACGAGAGGGGCACAGTTACTAGACAATGAAGACGAGAGGGGCACAGTTACTAGACAATGAAGACCAGAGGGGCACCGTTACTAGACAATGCAGAAGAGAGGGGCACAGTTACTAGACAATGAAGACGAGAGGGGCACAGTTACTAGACAATGAAGACCGGAGGGGCATAGTTACTAGACAATGCAGACGAGAGGGGCACAGTTACTAGACAATGCAGACGAGAGGGGCACAGTTACTAGACAATGAAGACAAGAGGGGCACCGTTACTAGACAATGCAGATGAGAGGGGCACAGTTACTAGACAATGAAGATGAGAGGGGCACAGTTACTAGACAATGCAGACAAGAGGGGCACAGTTACTAGACAATGAAGACGAGAGGGGCACAGTTACTAGACAATGAAGACCAGAGGGGCACAGTTACTAGACAATGAAGACCAGAGGGGCACAGTTACTAGACAATGAAGACGAGAGGGGCACAGTCACTAGACAATGGAGACCAGAGGGGCACAGTTACTAGACAATGAAGACGAGAGGGGCACAGTTACTAGACAATGAAGACGAGAGGGGCACAGTTACTAGACAATGCAGACGAGAGGGGCACAGTTACTAGACAATGGAGACGAGAGGGGCACAGTTACTAGACAATGAAGACGAGAGGGGCACAGTTACTAGACAATGAAGACGAGAGGGGCACAGTTACTAGACAATGAAGACGAGAGGGGCACAGTTACTAGACAATGAAGACGAGAGGGGCACAGTTACTAGACAATGAAGACAAGGGGCACAGTTACTAGACAATGCAGACGAGAGGGGCACAGTTACTAGACAATGAAGACGAGAGGGGCACAGTTACTAGACAATGACAATGAGAGGGGCACAGTTACTAGACAATGAAGACTAGAGGGGCACAGTTACTAGACAATGAAGACTAGAGGGGCACAGTTACTAGACAATGACAATGAGAGGGGCACAGTTACTAGACAATGAAGATGTTAGGGGCACAGTTACTAGACAATGACAATGAGAGGGGCACAGTTTCTTGACAATGAAGGAGGGCAATTCAGTTTTAAAATATTAATTCTAATTAGTGGTGAAGAGTAAACATTTATGTAACAACATAAAGCAATCGGCACAATATAGCTGAAAAATGTAATAGATACAAATACATAGAAACCAATAGTCAAAGGGCAGACAACCTGCCGACCTTTCCTGATGTAACTGGGGCAGCACTTGGCCATTTATTCGTTCACACGGCATGCTGGGAATCAGGTATTAACAGGACTGGTATACATAGATAACAGTCTTGTCATATTGTATATTATATACAATGTATGCAGACGACAAACATGCAAGTATAGTCTGTGTCATGAACATAACCATCCCCGATTTATGGATCTTAATGCGACAGGACGTAAGTTTACATCCTGGCTGGGGGGCACTTAATGCAACAGCACTTACACTTATGTTTTGTGAATGGCACGGGCTCAGAAGCGAGCCCGTGCCAACCCACAGCAAGAGTCGGCTGTGACTGCAACAGCGGAGATCGATGAGAACACCGATCCCCGCTGTTAATCCCCTGCATGCAGCAATCAATTTATGTTGCGGTATGTAAAGGGGTCATTGAGGGAGCGCACTGTGACAGTGGGTTGCCATGGCCTATGATAGCTATTGTAAGCAATAAGGCATTGCAGTACAGAAGTACTGCAATGCATTATCATAGTGATAATAGCTTTTATGGTTCAAGTCCCCTAAAGGGACATAAAGAAAAAAAAAGTAAAAAAAAAACCTTTTCACACTTTCCACTGGTGATATATATATATGGCTGGATTCACATGGGCATCTGCGTTTTTACATTCGCCCGCCCACTGACGGCATAGAAATGCATTAATGGGTGCACAAATCTAACGTTTATGCGCCCGTTCCGATGGCCCTAGCCCCGGGCATAGATGCTGAGGTCACAATGCCATTGGGTGGGGGGAGATAGTTTAGCTCTGATAAACTGTCTCCCCCTTCCCTCCCCCTTGCTGGTTCTCTGCAAGGGGTGGAGGCGAAACAGGGCAGGAGCAGTTATGTATCCATAACTGCCTGTTATAAATTGAACACACCATTTATACTGCGTGGCAAAACAAAAATCCTGCCACAAATACAATAAGACTGATCAAAAAAACTGCATGTACCCCAAAATGGTACCAATATAAACTACAGCTTGTCATATTAAAAACAAGCCCTCACAGAGCTCTGTCCATGAGGAAATAAAAAAGGTAAGCATTTGAATATCTATATCCATCTATATCTATAGATAGATAGATAGATAGATAGATAGATAGATATGAGATAGATAGATATGAGATAGATAGATAGATAGATAGATAGATAGATAGATAGATATGAGATAGATAGATAGATATGAGATAGATAGATAGATAGATAGATAGATAGATATGAGATAGATAGATATGAGATAGATAGATAGATAGATAGATATGAGATAGATAGATAGATATGAGATAGATAGATAGATATGAGATAGATAGATAGATATGAGATAGATAGATAGATATGAGATAGATAGATAGATAGATAGATAGATAGATAGATAGATAGATAGATAGATAGATAGATAGATAGATAGATAGATAGGAGATAGATAGATAGATAGATATGAGATAGATAGATAGATAGATAGATAGATAGATAGATAGATAGATAGATAGATATGAGATAGATAGATATGAGATAGATAGATAGATAGATAGATAGATAGATAGATAAATATGAGATAGATAGATAGATAGATAGATAGATATGAGATAGATAGATAGGTAGATAGATAGATAGATAGATATGAGATAGATAGATATGAGATAGATAGATATGAGGTAGATAGATAGATAGATAGATACATAGATAGATAGATAGATATGAGATACATAGATAGATATGAGATAGATAGATAGATAGATAGATAGATAGATAGATAGATAGATAGATAGATAGATAGGAGATAGATAGATAGATAGATAGATATGAGATAGATAGATAGATAGATAGATAGATAGATAGATAGGAGATAGATAGATAGGAGATAGATAGATAGATATGAGATAGATAGACAGATAGATAGACAGATAGACAGATAGATATGAGATAGATAGATAGATATGAGATAGATAGATAGATAGATAGATAGATAGATAGATAGATAGATATGAGATAGATAGATAGATAGATAGATAGATAGATAGATAGATATGAGATAGATAGATAGATAGATATGAGATAGATAGATAGATAGATATGAGATAGATAGATAGATAGATATGAGATAGATAGATAGATATGAGATAGATAGATAGATAGATAGATAGATAGATAGATAGATAGATAGATAGATAGTAGATGTTTTTATTGTGCATTAGGGGAAAACTTAAAAAAAAACGTCTCGTTGTAATTGTACCAGCATGCAGAAATAATTTATCATGCCAATTATGATGTTTAACGCTGCAGAAACCAGGGTACCTGCGCTGGACCAGGGCAGTTTTGCTTATTTTTTTTTTTATTTTAGCCCATTTCCTACCCAGAACTTTCTTTATTTTCACTCTCGGGAACCCTCTTCTAAAGTAACACTTACATGGAGTTACTACACTTCTATATATTTTACAGATCAATAATGAATCTTGGTTTGTAAACTAAGATGAATTGACATATATGAGCGCTCTACAAAGCTTATTGTCTTTTTAGATCATGTTTCTATATTTCAATGTCAAAACGGAAGATGGTCCAGTGGCTCTACAGCACCACCTATTGGAAGACAGCATTCTTGCAAGGCAGTGTCTGACCTTTTAGAAAGGCTTTGCAACAATGATTGGGGGAAATATAAGCCAAAGCAATTAGTGTTCTCCAGAAGACCATTATTGTGTGGGTCAGGAGGAGGCCTATGATGTGGGTCGCAGGAAGTCCAGTTTCTCCTTGTGAAGAACACTTAATAGATGTGAGGAAACTTATAAGGTCATTCAATGCTCCTCTGGGAAATTTGGTATGCAAATGGAGGATGTTACAATGCCTAAAGGTAGCACTCCTGTAAGTTGATTTCTGACTTTACAACTGGCCTTGTAACATGACTGGTCTAAGCCATTGCCAGAGTCTTCTCAAGAAGGAAAAGATAACCATGTGCAGACAAACTGCTTTGGGGGTTTTCCCTTCATAGGCCTCTCACCAAGCCAGCCAGCAACTCACTATACACTGATCATGGGCAAACCCCCCCAAACTGTCTGTCTGTACATGGTTATCTTTTCCTTATGGAGAAGCCTCTGGTTTTGGCTTATATTTCCAGTCATATTACAAGGCTTGTTAAAAGGTCAGACATTGGCATAAATTCTACTTTCTAATAACTGAGTCTGTAAAGGTATTGTACCATCGTCCATTTGCATATTAAATTTCCCAGGAGCATGCAAGGTGTTTTTTGTTCTGTATTAACAGTGCACCAGACATCCATACTCCAAGAAAGCCAAGGCCTTTCTGGCTATCAGTATTTTCTATCCATAGCTATTCCGGACATGGGCGTAACTATAGAGGATGCAGGGGATGCGGTTGCACCCGGGCCCAGGAGCCTTAGGGGGCCCATAAGGGCTCTCTTCTCCATATAGTAAGCCTAGTAGAATGAATAAAGCTTTATAGTTGGGGGCCCTGCTACAGATTTTGCATTGGGGCCCAGAAGCTTCAAGTTATGCCTCTATCTCCTGATATAGATCTGGACTGGAGGCGCCAAGCAGAACATCTGACCAAGATCTGACCAAGCCCTAAATAGCCTGGTAGCCTGCTTTATTGCAAGTGTTCGCATAGCCAAACCAACATTCCTATCATCTTCTGCATATTTTATAATGGAATAGAGCTGGATGGTGAGATTTGCCAGTGACCCCATGTACTAACACTTCCTTTTACATTGCTTTGAATTCCCTTCCTTGGCCAAATACAGACACAATGGCTTCCATTACAGTGACTGAAATAATTTGAGGCTACACGTAAGTATGTATCATTTGGCCTACACTGCTCAATAAAGCCAGGAGAAGAGAGAGAACTCTTGCCTTGAAAGTGGTGAAATGGAAGATATTGATTATGGGTCCCAGATAACATTACAAATCAATGTCGGAAGTTAAAAATAAACGTCCCCAAATTAAAGCACCCATGCACTTCCCAACTCAATGGCCACTCCACTATTTCAGCATTTCAAGTTCATCACAGCTACATCATTCTTTTTTTTAGACCTAAAATTAAAGTCCAAACCTTATTTTGACTACATCATACCCATGCAGCGGGTAGCCAGAAGCACATCCAATTCCTGTTAAACAGTAGGAAGGGTTCTTACTAGTGACGGCTCTTCTGCCTCCTGTGTTGGAGGGGTGCCGTCAGGCATAGATGAAAGGCTGGGATCATGTTCACTGGTCACATCTCCATCTGTCAGTGCATCAAATGAAGGCAATCCATCCTCATCCACAGGGAGACTGTCCAGTGTCTCAGTAAGCACTGCTAGCAGGTTTTCTTCATTCTCCTCTTCTATCTTCTGCAAGAACAATAATTGAAAGTGTCAATAATATAATAAACTGCCATCATTTCACCACTAGTCAACCTACACCAAGTACATACATTCAATGTCACTGCTTTGTAATTAGATGTCACTGGCTTATCATTAGCTGCTGTCAACTGGTGCCTTTTATGGCCTTGATGCAGGATTTAGTATGGGACTCCTGAGGTATGGTCTCTCAGCAAAGCACATCAACGGCCGAGGGCACACAGATTAGCCGATACAACTACTTAACGTCTATGCAATCCAGTGTTGGAGGTCAATGAAAAAATTGATTGGACAGATTGGATTTCCTGTCCAATTCTATTGTTGCCACTAAGTGTCTTGAAGATGCTTATCTTCCTTCTCCATTAAAGCAAATTAAGAAAACCTCTTTCGGCCAACAATTAAGTCTATGGAATTAGGCATTATAGCGTGTACAATAATTTCTGTTTCAACTGTATAATACATGTGGGACGCCATACCTGTAGATTAGTCAATATGCTGTAACCAAGACCATCATACTTCTAGAATCAGTTGGGTTGGACTGGCATACCAGCGTACTGTCACTTGGGTTCGTACACTGACAAAATAATAGATCCAAAAGCCCAGCAGAAGGAAATACTACTTAAAGCTATACAGTTGCCTTTAAGGTACTGTGGATTTAGTTTTCCTATTCTGATACAAGAGTAGAACAACTGATTCCTTGGCTGAAACCGATCTGTCCTATGATGGAAATGAATGGTGCCATAGGACCCCGTTGGCTCTAATGGGGTCTGTTCAGCTTCCATCATACAGTCTGTCATTTTTCAGAATGGTACAGTATTGCAAGCAGCACTGTTATGTTTTGGAGTTTTTCGAAAAACTGTGATGAAGACTATGACAGACATCTGGTTCAGATGTGAATGAAGCCTAATATTGTTTATAGCACATCGTATACATGGACGAAGTCTCACACATATATAGTATAAACAGTCTGCTCATAAGGATTGGATTTTTTCGTTTTTGGGGTGTTGCAAAATGCGTAAAATTCAGACCATGCATGGCCGCCTTAATACTGGCCATGGACTTTAAATAGCTGATTCTATTATTCTATGCCTTGCTCATTCGGCCAATAGCTATTTCTCCTGACCCCATGCACAAGTATGCTTGACTTGGCTACGCATGTATGTAATCTGAATAGGAAGAGGGGATTTAGCCGCTGCCAGACACCTGGCAGTCGTTTCTCTCCCTTGAGAACAAAAGTATCCAACATGTTGAAATCCATTCATCTGCGGTGGATGGAAAGTCAAGCCACGCACATTTGATAGTCAGTCAGTCCTGCTGTAACTGGTGGGTTTGGCTGACATAATGTGTATGGCCACCTTTAACAGGGTTTTCCAGGACTATATTATTGAAAACCTATTCTTAGGATCGGTCAGCAAAAGTTCGTTGATGGTGATATCCCCACTGATCAGCTGGTTGACTAGGTGGTGGTACAGAGGTGAGCACTGTAGCCTCTTCTCAGGCCTATCACGCCACATTCATTGGTCATATGGCCTGAGAGCAGCTCCGTCCCAATCCAGTGAATGGGACTGAGCTACAATACCAGGCACAGCTGCTATACAATGTACGGTGCGGCACTCACTTCAATCAGGTGGTGAACCCTTGCTGATCAACTATTGATGTCCTGATAGGTCATCAATAGTTTAGTGTTGAAAACCCCCTTTAACAGAGATCATATTAACCCTTTCCAATCCAATTTTAGATTCAGGATTTCCTAAAAGGCTTTCTCTTTTTGCTGTTATACAGCGGTGCCATCTGCTGGCTAAAGCCAGTGTGTGTGCACCAGAGAGGCTCTGACAGCAGAGTGACTGGCAATAGACGGTAAGAATACCCTGTCGGACGTCTTCTGACATTGGAGCTGTAGAAGCTTCAATCAGAATGTAGGAAGACGTCAGACAGTGGATTAGAAAGGGTTAAGAGAAGTCAACCCTTTGTCAAAAAAGTATGTCTCCACTATGTGACGGAAAAGAATAAAGAGATGGCTACATAAATCCAACATTATCGTTATTACACAGAAATACAGCAACATGATGGATATCCTCTGGCTATTTATCTTCTGTCAGCTATACAGTCTATTGGCCCTTTCAGGTATACCGATAACCTGACCTGGCCATTATAAATGAGGGCCAAGTATAAGAGCGTTATCTATATGTCTTGGTGTAAGACAAGGGCAAGCTCTTGCATATTTGCAAATATGGCTGGATTTCAAATACCCTTGCCAAGATCCCATGGTCATACCGCCACTCGACTGTATTATGTTAGTTATCTACTTTACAAAGATAAGTCCCCTATAGATTACCATGAAAGCAAATAATCACGACTGTAGTAGTCAGTACAGATTTTAACACAATGGCAGCGCTCAACAAGACGCCACACTAATGATATAAATAGGACCGCGTACAACAGAAGATGACGGCAATTGTTAAATCTTCGTCACTTGGATGTAGAACTTCACAAGCTGTAAATATCTTTAAAAAAAAAAAAAGATTGTATAGAAGCTGAAATAAATGGAGACAACTATCCAGAACAGAACAAATCAGTAAGCAATTTATTAAGCTGTGAGAGGGGCTTTGCAGTGCAGTCAAACAGATGCCCTATATTACTATGGCATGATGCCATCTCTCCAGCTGTGGCACAATCTTGCAATGAGTGGCTGTTTACTGACTGAATGTGTGACACTAAAAGTCTAAGCTGTCACCTAACAGCGCACTCTTTCTGCATTTGTCACTAGAGACAAAGCCCTGCTTGTGCATTAGGCATTAGGCACATACAATAGGTTACCGGTAAACCACGGCCCATTTTATTTACTGTATACTAAACCCATAAAAGCTGGGCAGTACCAGGCAAATATTGACATATAAATCTACAAAAAAAACTGGCACCATAGCAAAAGAGAATATCTATTAGAATATCACAACCGAAGTCTCCTCCATTTAAGCCCTCTGCCCGGAGACAACACATGTACAAAGTGGGTGATTAGTTACTGCAGTCATCAATAGACTGGCACCCATTCCGGTTGACACATTCCTTGGGCGCAGGTCTTCTTCGGAGCAGTCTCAATTAGTTTTATACAACTTCCAGCAATCAAAAGCCTGGGAGAAAGCTATGTATGTAACAAAGATGACTGCGCTAAACAATTAATGTCACATTATATTATCGCCTGTGTCCCAATTTACACGGCAAATAAATCAACGTCACAATAAATAAAGCGCATTTGCCGACTAACACATGTCTGTTTGGAAAGTGACATGGCAGAGCAGCCCATTACTTACTAAAATGACTCTGCAAGGTAACCTTTATATTTTTGACGAAGCCATTATTTCTAATTATCGCAAATTGCTATTTATATAGAAACAAATTTATTAACTGCGGAGGAATAGATGGAGTTCTGGGGCGGTAAATCAATCAAAAGGTGGGAAGTACACAAGCTTGGAACCAATTGTTCTGCGAGATAACAAGACGGAATATTGTCTGTTCTGTGGAGGAGACAATTAAAGTGTCCTTACGTATTCTGCAGGCAGGCAGTGCTTGTGGGCTGGGCAGGAGGAATACCGGTCAATGGTCATGTTAGCATTTCAAGTGAAACCATTGAACTGGTGTGAACTGGGATGAATGGCAAATAGCGTAGTACTTTAGAACGCACTCAAGAATAATCCTCAACGCATCAAAGCGCACTTGAAATGATGCCGTTTCTTATTGCTTGCACTCACTTCTCAATGGATGACTGCAAAACTATTTAACCTTAGTGTTTTGTGTGCCTACTGCTAAATCGGTTTGCAGCCAGACCGCTGACGGTATATAGTGCCGTCCCATAGGACATATTTTATATACAAAAGAAATGTATATACCATTGTGCATGCCACGTCATAGAACTGTGTGCATTAGCTATGTTTAATATTTTCAAGGCACCCCAATAATACAAATATTAGGCCAAACCAATTTTACACATAATAGACGATAAGAAAAAATATAAGCGCTCACCACCCCGTTCCATCCAACCCCACTTCAGTAGCCAATTTGATACAGTCAAAAAGCACACTGCGTCAATGATGGAAAACATCACCATATACTCAACCTACAACGTAGTGTGGTTAAAGAGCTACATGTTACAATTAGGGGCAACAGTAGTAATCAGCTGTCGAAAACGCAATGACAACCACTAAAGGGAGGCACAATTGGCGCAGTTAGCACATGCTTTAGAAACCGTTTCTATTGTATGTATGCACTATCATAACCTAATAGCTTCTTCATGCCATGGCGCCAACTGACCCGCACTGTACATCCAACGGTTGGATGTATGTGTGGGTCTGGTATGACTTCACGATGTCCGCACCGGACCACGTGATGGGCTTGCCATCCTACTCAGCACTAGACGCTGAGGGAGAAGCATCTCCTTTCTGTTGGTGGGTTGATAGGCTGGCTGAGCTGTCTACTGTCTCAGTCAGTCTAGCAGTGGCTACTTTTAGGCATTTATTCCGCTTCTTCTTTGTAGAGGATGCCGGAAATATTTTTGTATACTGATTATGCTCGGTGGTTAAGAGACCTCATCTTGTTCTTTTGTCTTTTCAGTCCTCCCCTATCCAATTCTCACATATCCCCTTCCCTTTATTTTACACCTAGAAACATATAGGAAATATGGTGACATTCCAGAGGTGGGGTTGCCCTTTGTGAGGCGAGTACTCTGCTTAGTGTGCAAGTCCAGTTGAGTCAAATCAGGGTAAACTTTTAGTCCTCTTCACCATGACTCCTCTCCGTTGTTCCACATGCAGCAACACTCTTGAGCATTGCTGAGTTTGTTTGCCCTGCCCCACACTTCATGACATACAAAGGCAGTGCATTTTATTAAACCAAACTCTACTAAACAAACTGGAATTATGCATCACTCAATGGGAGGATACAAATAGTTTTAACGTTACATATGATTAACTGGAATTTCACACTTATAACATGTGTCTACATAGAACAGTCTTCGCAGTCCGCGAATATGGACTCAATGCACCGTAGGTGCAAGACAGATCTCCTCTACTTCCTTTGGTGTCTCCTGCCACCATGTCCATTACAAGTAGGGGGATTACTTTGATGGGACAAGGCACTTTATTTTTGTATATATATCCATCATCACTAACCACTGTCCTCGTGATATTTCATATTCATCATTGTACTTCATATTACGAAGGTCTGCGGTATGTCAACCTCATGGTCTAATAAACTGTAGGTGCCGGAGCACATTACTAAATTTAGGGCCACCATGTTACTGCGGGTTCACACACACCATAGGTGCAAATATTATCTATAATAATTTCAATCTCATGTGAATCTAAGCGTGTGAAGTTGTCTCCCCAAAAGGGCCATGTCCCCCATCACACCATTTTACACTTCACATTATATCATATAATGAACATCCTATAACTCCTATTAGGTAAACATCATATAACTCCAATTATCTAAACACAAAACATCCCATTGCATCATCCCAATTATAGTAACATAGTAACATAGTTTGTAAGGCCGAATGAAGACAATGTGCATCTAGTCCAGCCTGTCTCTCCTGTGTTGTTGATCCAGAGGAAGGCAAAAAACCCCAAGGCCAGAAGCCAATTAGCCCTTTTGGGGAAAAAATTCCTTCCCGACTCCCTAATGGCAATCAGACTGTTCCCTGGATCAACCCCTAATAGTTCCTACCTGCCTGTATATCCGGATTAACAATTAACCTAAGATTTATATCCTGTAATATCCTTCCTCTCCAGAAAGACATCAAGTCCCCTTTTAAACTCCTCTATGGATTTTGCCATCACTACATCCTCAGGCAGAGAGTTCCACAGTCTTACTGCTCTTACAGTAAAGAAACCTTTTCTATGTTGGTGATTAAACCTGCTTTCCTCTAAACGTAGCGGATGTCCTCTTGTTACCGTCGTAGTCCTGGGTGTAAACAGATCTTTGGAGAGATCCTTGTATTGTCCCCTCATGTATTTATACATAGTTATTTGGTCGCCCCTTAGCCGTCTTTTTTCCAGGGTAAATAATCCCAATTTTGATAGCCTCTCTGGGTATTCCAGTCCCGTCATTCCATGTATTAGTTTGGTTGCTCTTCTTTGAACCACCTCCAGTACTGTAACATCTTTCCTGAGCATTCCCTGTATCACAGTCCCTGGGGAGATACTCCCTCAGTTTTAGTTGGTCCATCACTGCACACACTAAAGTCGTTGGACTGGTCTTGGATTTCTTGCAGCTTTTGTCTATTACAAGTCTACAGTGCAGTCATCTTCTTCAGGGACCACATCCCAAGCAGGAAGAGAGATTTACTCTCCTTCCACGTGGTCTATAATCTTTTGGCCCCTGGGTCATCAGGCCCACTCACTGAAATATCTGTTGGGTCTCTGGTAATGGCTGCACAACATCCTCCACATCCCTGTGAACAGCTCCCACAGTGCTGCTGCCCACACACTGGTTTGGAGTCTGTCTGTCTCTACCTCTGTGAAGTAGCTCCTGCTGCTGCCACACACACCACTCATATCTATGGGCCAAGATGGCCACTATGACATCACCTACGAGTGGGTTTTAGTCTTCATTACAGCCCCAGTATACACAACTTGTCCTAGTGACTTTCAGGACCTTAGTGATGTCACAATCATGTAACCAATATCTCTGTAGGACATTCTAGCCATGTATAGGCAGGTATATCAAAAATATATCAAAATATTTTTAACCTTTTAAGTTCCCCCCTTACAGCCACTCCAATGCCCTTTCAGCAGCCAGGGGACCCACCCCCTGCCATATAACTATAGCAGCACTATCTCAAAAGTCAAGTATCAGGGTGATGGGGGAGCTTTTCTGGGCAACAGGAAACTCTCCCTAACTGCGCCCCTGCCCTTTCATCCAATGCATATGACCAACTTTTAGGTCCTGTCTACATGGCCCAATAGTTCTTCAATGTATTTTGGGTATTAAACCACATGGACTGGGCTTGGTTAGATTTAACTGACTGTGTATGATACATGGGATGCCTTCTGTTTTGTTGCATCCCTGGCATCCAGAGGCACCATTGCTTTGCACTAATACATTATGAAGGTAGTGACATAAACATAAGTAATGTATGTAATAATAGATATATTACTTCTGTGTGTGGGTGTGCATGGACCAGTAAAGTGAGAAAATCAAGAGTCACGTATCAGCATAATAGATCGCAATCTCTTATATATTCCGAGTTCTGACCTGTTCTGGGCTCAACGAGGACTAGCTTGAAAGTCATTGCTGTGAAGAATTAGGCAATTGGAATTGCCTTTCAAGGTTGTTAAGTTGCTGATAAAACAGCTGTGAGCGTACGAATGCTTTCCATGCACAAACCCATCACATTCAAAGAGTTTTTCACCAATTTTACCAATATGCTGCAACAAGTAACAACCTTGAAAATATTAATGCATTTCAACCCTTACAAAGCCAAAACATGGAATAAAATGCTCAATATATTCCAGATATCTGCCAGTATCAATTTTTCCAGTAAATATGCCCTGATCCCACCTGGAGTAATGTTCTATGGTAAGTTACTATAAAATAAGTTCTATTATTTTTCTATTTAGCCAACGTTTTGTCACATATGAGCAAAATGCATGATGCCCACGTGAATGAGAAAAATGATTAAATTCAAGCCTTAAGAGTTTGTCTCATCCCTAATAGAAAATATGGACATTCCAATGAGAGCTGCAACTGCAGTTACAAGTGCTGGCCACAACACTGGGGTCAGCACAGTAGCTTCTGCTCCGACCTCAGTGTCTACCAATGCTGTCAGCGAGCGCCCAATCAGCTCATTTGCCAGGGCCAACTATTGATGATGTATCCTAAGCATAGGTCATTAATAGTATTTTCAGTAGAAAACCCCTTTGAATAAACTAGATTCTAACTTTAATAACTATTTGAACTCACTTAAAATTTCTGAATGGTTGCTTATTGTTCCATTGTTTCATGCAACAATGTATGTAAAGCTAAATAAACAATTGTTGCGCTTCACCAGAGAACGATGAAGCGTAACAAGTGCTTATTTAATTCATCAACTTTGGAAAGATTAGGCAGTTCTTCATATTGTTTGCTACACCCATGTGCTTAATGTGGATAGACTCACTTTTTACAGTATCTAGAAAGGCTTTAAAGGGGTTTTTACTACCAAAATAACCATTTATCGCTATAGGAAAAGTGATAAAACCTGCGATCGCTGGTGATCCAATCGCTGTGACCCCCAGGCATCAAGAGAATGACACACTCGAGTCCCCCTAATGAAGAAAGCAATGGTGCACACATGCATGACCAGAGCAACATTCCCTGTCCATGGCCATAGCTGAGCAACCCAGTGGCTGAAGCTACAGCAATTATACATTCATCACCTATCCTATTGATAGGCTATAATTTGCATATTATACACACTTCCAAGGGAAAGCGTGTATTATATGACATCCTAACCCAAAACTTTATAATCAGAACTCATTCTTTTTTATAAATTATGCATAAAAACTCATCATAATGATTCTATTAGCAAGTCTCAAATGGGGTGTAATATAGATCCTTTAGGGAAAAATCTAAATTCGAACTTGGTAAAACCCAACAGGAACTCCGTCCAATAACTATATAAATATTTGAAAAGTACAATAACAAAAAGAACAAATAATATTTAACAAACACGTTTTTTTTTTCCTAACCGCCTTCTGTAGTATTTTCCTTGGCAGAAAATCAGATATATGAAAAAAAAAATGTATAGATATTTTTGGCTGCTTGACAGGATAATATATGAAGAAAAATGAGTGATGTGCAGGGTTATGCATGAACATTTGTTTTAGGGAATATGGAATTGAATGAGATATATTGCTTTCTTTCTAAATAATAGATTAGGAAGCAGTTTCTCTCGCATCCTTTCATCTGAAGGTAGAAGAGAAAAAAAAATACCCGCTATAGCTTTTCATGGGCATTCAATAGCTTTATGGTGTCAAGAATTTGCATCCACTTATACTGCTACAGGCCTCGCTTCTTCATACAAGTCTTGGAGATGAATGAATGATGAAATATGGCGCCTATAAAGTTGTTCCTTAGGGACAACGCCATAAAAATAGAGTCAGAAAGAGCTGGAATGAAATATTGGAGATGTCAGCTGAAGATATTGACATAGAGATGAATACCCAGAGCTCTGAGCTTAGGTCTCAGGTAGTCCCTGGCAGACAGATGGTACATCACAGCAACGGATGTTATAGGCATGTCGGCAGTGTGGGTGACAGTTCATATTTATGGGTCAGGTCATAAAGAAAGGCCAAGTTGTCAGATAAAAACAGCATTAGGCAGTATTATTAAAACAGAGCAGGCATTGATGGCTTGTTTTTAGTGCAAACAAAGCCTAGTACCGGTTATTGGTCCTAGAAATGGGGCTGCATGGGTCAATCTGTATGAAAAAGGCAAAAGTTAATAAAAACTCTGGAAAATTTAGGCAACAATAGGCCGTCTTGACAAATTACCATTAGAAGTGTTGGTAAGTCAAGCTGATGTGATATTTTTGTAATACAGAATCTAGCCAGGTATCAATGGCCTATCCTGAAGTGTTGAGAAATTCGAAAAGGGTTTGTGTAAAGCCACACTTCTCAACCGTATGTTAATATGTTGCCCGGGCAAGTTCGGTTAGGACACCTTTATAAAGACCTATGAAGGCCGACCTAGTGAGTCTATTCTTGTATTTACGTTAATTAGCTATTCCTTTTTATCCGACTGGCAATTTGCCCCCAAGTTGACTAGCGTCGGTTTTTAAAGGGGTACACTATTTATGAGACTATGCACAACGGTCATGTTTGAGCTTTCCATCAGATGTTTATGCTGGGAGTTTGGCGTGACTTAAAACTCCAATGGAAGACTCCGACATATGAAACTAAATATGCATACAGTAGCATATGTCATCCATTGACTCCCATTGTAAAAACAAGCACATAACTTGGAGGATGCCTAAAGATAACAGCATTTAGTGTTGTAAGGGGGACAGGGGCCTGGTCACAATTGCAACCACTGTGACCCCTATAGTTATGCTAATGACCTCTGCATTGAAAAGATGATTACTTATATAAAATATTTGACTTTTCTATGCAGAGGTTAGTAGATAAGGCATATCAAAATATGCAATGCCAAAATGATAATTGCTTAGCCTCCTTCCGGTGAATGCAGCCCTGTGGATACATTTGGATTGTATCAGTGATGCCTAAGTCTGATGTCAGCACCAAGACTTTACCCAAAATTTATGACAAACATGAAGATAACAGAGTCATTGAAAAATTTACAGCAAGCTCTAAAGCAGTTACAATCAAGTGCATAATTTTCCATCTGTCAGAGACATCTGAGTCCTGCAAACAAATCAAACATTCAAAAGGGATTGTCTCCTGTCTACAAACTCATTACATATGCCCTTTTGGGACATTATGTATATAGGAGAGTCCACACTGCACTCATTTTTCTAAGCCAGAAAGGAGAGTTAAGGGCCTTTTACGCGGTCCAATAAGTGCAAATGACCACTAAAGAAATACAGGTTGGACTGTAATCTCTCCATGTAAATGGAGACTTGTAGCCAATGAGACAGCTCTATTGGCGGGAACGATCATATTAGCAATTGTTCATCCTGTAACCGAATTTGAATCGTGTTGTGTAAAGACCTGGTAGATGTATTTATTTTACACATTTATATAGTACTTATATATTCCACAATGTTGTGCATCACTTAATGTCCCCATTGGGGCTCACAGTCTAAGTTCCCTATTAGTATGTCTTTGGTGTGTAGGGTAAACCGACACAAAAATGGGGAGAACATACAAAATCCATGCAGATATTGCCCCTGGTGGGATTTGAACCCAAGACCGCAGCGCGGCAAGGCTAACCCTGTGCTGCCCAAATCTAATTTATTAGAGCTCATCTACTGGAGCAAACTGCTCCATGTAAAAGAACCTTTAGTCTTAAAGAGCAGCTCTGTTCCTGTCAAAGCCAGCTCATCCATGATTTGACTAGATGTGGCTTCCTGGGATTATTGAGGGTTTGAGATGTTGTACCCGCACTGATTAGCTATTTACAAAAAAAAAAAAATATTTGTAAGCCAGTCCCTTTAATTTGCATCTTATACCATTATATCTATGTCCAGCTACATAAATGTTGTTGACTGGCGAAGGAATTTCATAGATTGGAGGAACAGAATCTATATATTAATTTTAGCATCTGGTGAGTGTAATTGTGTCCTTTAGTTATTGGAAATACTTTAATGTATAGAAGCCTCCACTGGCCAAACCTTTCCTGAAATTGTCTTCATAAAATTAAAAAAAAAAATGTAGAATAAACAGTGTTGATTGAGCGAACAACCTTTTTTAAGTCGAACTCTGCTAAAAGTTGAGTTTGGCATGAACTCGAACCAAGCTTTTAGCAAAGCTCTACCTGACACAGGGTTCTAATGGTTCCATTCACCCAACACTAGTCCTGAACCTGGTATATAACACCATCAAAGAGCCATAAGAGCCCTGTATAACACTCTGGGTGTGTGTCGTACAGGGCTTTTATGGCTCTTCGGCAGTGTTCTACATTAGGGGTTTTGGTGAACTTGGAGTACGGTTCAAACTAATTCGAACCAAGCTTCAAAAGTTCACTCATCACTTATAATAAAGATTGTTTCATTGTACCTCCCTTTAAAGTCATACACAGCCCTTTTATAGTCTTAGAATGTATAATGAACCCCACTTAATTACTAATACTATGTGAGGTGATCACTTGACTGACGGCTTCATCCTGGTTGTCTATAACAAGTTTATTTTATGATGGACACTTCAATAAACAGCTTAACTGAACACTTTCTAGGAAAATCAGAAGAGAGCGCAACAAGTACTATAGAAGTTGCAAAACTGGACTTTCATCTCCATGAGTCACAAAGAAGTCAAATCGCTAGAGAAATATTCCGCCCCATGATCACAAGCGCAATTCACATTTGTGAAATCAATTAACGATTAGATTGTATTTGTGTAAACCTCATATCTTTCATGTCCTTGACACCATGCTTTGATTCTAAAAAGAATCTAGGAGCGAGCTATCACCGGGCTGACTGCATTAACAAGGCGACGATAAGATACTGTTCTTCTGGAGCCCGAGCATTGGTTGTAGGCCCAATATGAAAAATTTATGGTAATTGAAACCACTGAATCTTTAGAAATGCAGTCAATTTAAGTCAGTATCAAAAGGTCACTCTTTTCAATTTCTACTTGATGCTGAGAACAATATTGAGAAAACACCTGAAAGCAAATGATCTTATCAGTCTTTAGACCTTAACATTTACTGACTGAGTAAAGTAATTTGCTGATTAGTAAATAAATGCATTACCTGTAGCCAAGATGATTTGTACCAGATTGAGATCACTAGGGGGAGGATGTCCCGGTAACACAAGAACTTGACTTTGTAAAACTATTAATGAAGGTATATATATTGGGTATAGCAGGCTGTTGTGTCAGGATACATTCACAATGTTGTATCTTCAGCTTATGAAGAATTGTTCCTGCTGTCTTCAATGGAACTAAAATACTTGTGTAAATGTAGCCATAGTGTGATACTTTTAGCTACTTTCTTCCAACAGCGCCACTTTTGACCATGGGCTGTGTGTGGTATTGCAACTGTTTGGTTCTTGAATCATTTTTCATTGTTGTTAAAGGGCCACTCCGGTGATTTTTTTAAAAAAAAATCATTCATTATATAGCTAGCCCCCCAGTAAATATAAGTGGGGTACCTTAATTTTTTCTGTCTGAATCTTTCAGCCTCTTTTTCCCCAGATGGTCATGTAATCTCAATTCTGACAAGCTAACATCTACTTGGGGTTATGGATTCTTTTACTAGATAGTTTCTTAGTTTGTGTGATGTTGTTACATGGATCTACCACAGAACTTTCATACAAATAATTAAACTGTCCCCCCGGAAGGCAGAAATGGTATAGCCTTGACTAATGCTGTGCTGATGCATCATGCGATTGATTTGAAAGTGAAATCAAAATATTTTCCTCTCAAGATGATGGCTGATAAGTATCAGACAGGAGGCTGCACTGCATGGAAGTGGCTGCAATACACAGAGGAGACCTCCAGAGTGTGACCCACAATCAGATGAAGGCGGCAGAGATAGAAAAATTAGTTTTTTTCTTTTGCCCCCCAAAATAATAGCCGTTATATCTCAGGTGATAATCAATGATACACATAGGTTGTCACTGAGCTTTCACATGAATGACAAGTCTTCCAAGTTAGGGCCTATTCACACGAGCGTATATCGGCCGGCCGTGAAAATGTCCGGCCGATATATACGCAACCGTTTGATGCACGGGGCGGCGTATACATAGAGAGCCGTCGAGCGGGAGGGAAGGGCTGTCTTCCCCCACTTGATGGCAAGAGGAGGAGGCGGGACGGGAGCTAGTGTGCTGAGCTTAGCTCCACCCCCATCCTGCCCCTCCCATTGCAAACAGCAGCAAGGGGTGGAGAGGAGAAGAGAAGGGGTGGGGTATAGCAGTCACACTGCTAAACTCCCTCCCACCTCTCTTCTCCTGCAGCTGTCATTGGCTCCCATAGGAGTCAATGCAGTTGCAGCGCCGGACGCTGCGGAGATACACCCCTGTGCACTGATGCATTGTAAACCAATACATCAGAGGGGCAGCGTATATCGGACAGAGTGTGGAAACCCGTGTGAATAAGCCCTTATGGTGTATTCACGCAAACACTTTTCACGCCTGAGTTCTGTCAGACTGCGGGAAGGATACAACTTGCAGGTGACAAAAACCCATTGATTTCAAGGCATTATTTAACATAAGTGATTTTTCTTTTGGACCAATGATAGTCTGGGAGCAAAAAAATTGCAGCATATCCTAGTTTTGGGCAATTCTTGTTAAAGAATTGCCCATTATTTCCTATGGAAGCACTTGTATGCCATGCGATTTGCATATGAGTATTATGCGTTTTTTTTACCATTTAAACTATTGGTAGCACATGTGATTTTTTTTTCACGCGAAAGACGCATGTACTGCAATGTATTTTTTCACAGATCTACATCGCACTTGCCTGTGCCTTATGCAGCAATATGAAAGTGATTCAATGCATAACTAAGCAGATTAGCCGTTCAGGATTCTGGGAAAGCTGCGTGAACACCCCTGTGGGAGCTGTAAAGGCGGACATATTAGTTGCTACTTATAAAATAGTAAATCTAGACTGAATTGAGATCAACATAAAACGGGGTTTCTATATTTTGGACTTTGTGCTGCTTTATACACCGCCAGCATGGAATTCTCTTTTCTGCTTAGCAGAATGTTAGACTTAGCGGAATCAGTTTATAGAGCATAATATTTCAATTTATAAGCCTTGGAGTGACCTTCAGGCATGAATTTACATGGAGGAATTTATTGCAGATTGTCACATACTTACAACCAGTTTTGCAGTGTTACAAAGTTTACCCGGCCTCCCAAACCTGATCTGCGGCATTGTGCAGATAAAACGCCAACTTACTAATTGTAGATTTCGCTTCTATTGTAAAAAACTATTTGTGACCAAGACAGAAGGGATTATTTGTAGTTTGATTCCATAGTGGCAGGTTAGTGTAGTGGTAATGATGATGCTGTAAGCTTCAGGGTACGATGATCAATCACTATAAGGTCTATGGGTGGTGGTGGAGTGACACTTGAACCTCCCAGTTTGGGCAACTTACAGTTACACGAAATGTATTTTATTCTCAGATCTCTTAGGGGTCTATCTATCTCCTATCTATCTATCTATCTATCTATCTATCTCATATCTGTCTATCATATCTATCATATCTATCATATCTATCTATCTATCTATCTATCTATCTATCTATCTATCTATCTATCTATCTATCTATCTATATTAGTGAATGGAGACCATACAGTTCCCTAGAGTATTAATCCAATTTAGAAGGACACCATAAGCAACCAATTGAAGATCATTGTAGAGTTCCATTATGATCGAAGTTCAGGGGTTAGGTCAGTGGTCTTCATATCATACATAAAACCTGTGCACATGCAAAGGGGCCCAGCTCAACATTTTAAAGTATGTTTCCTCGAATTGTCTGCAGGTTGCAGCGCCAATGTGGATTTTGTCACCTAATGCAGATTTTGTTGCGTTTTTAACTGCAGATTTCATTTTGTGGAAAGTCTTGAGGAACGTCTTGCATTCCTTCCCGCAGACGTGAGGTGCGGAATTACATCTCCTGTATGTTAGGGCTCTTTTTCCACGAGCGTATATCGTGAAAACGGCGGCCGATATATGCTACGCTAGGAGAGAGAAAACTGGTGAACGGGCGCACAAATCAAACGTTCAGACGGCATGGGTCCCGGCGCATATGCACTGAGGTCACCATGCCGTCACCCCTTTTCCCTCCCTCCCCATCGCAGGCTCCCCTCTGCTCCCCTCCCCGCTGGTTCTTTGTAATGGGAGTGGATGGGGCGGAGCTAAGCACTGTCCTGTCTTGTCTCCTCCCATTGATGGCTATGGACAAGGGGTGGGGAGAGGGCGGGAACTTAGCTCTGCCCACAGATTTTCAGTTTCAGATGAGCTCATTGTAACGCATCTATATTACGGATCCGTAATACGGATTCAACACATTGAATATGTCATTCCCATCCATGAAAACCAACGAAAATTAGACTGGCTGTGATTTCTTTCAAATGGACCATCATTCCGTGTGAAGGATCAGTTGTCTAACTAGCCTCATGGGCTATAATGGGTGAAATAAACGGACAGCACACACACACATCATATGCCCATCTGAATCAGCCCTTACACTACACGCCATGTGGATGAGAT
Organism: Eleutherodactylus coqui; assembly: GCF_035609145.1. Classification (NCBI taxonomy): domain Eukaryota; kingdom Metazoa; phylum Chordata; class Amphibia; order Anura; family Eleutherodactylidae; genus Eleutherodactylus; species Eleutherodactylus coqui. The sequence continues at coordinate 75,742,701 of NC_089843.1, read as the reverse complement.
TATCCGTGTGGTATGGAATTGACATGCAGTGTGGGTTTTAAATCCACAGACTGTTGATCATTGGCTGCAGATTCTCCCCATGGATATCACCCTGTATGTACAGAATGGAATGTGTTGCAAATCCGTAGAAGATCTGTGACAAGAACAGCACCATTTGGTGCATTTTTTCCCACTGCAGATTTTTAGTAGATTTGCTATGGATTTTCCACCGCAGCATATAATTCCCATGAGAATGATGAAACAAGTGTAATATGGGCTCCCTATGATCCTGTGAGCTCAGATCGGTAGACCCGCGGTCTGGCCAGGACATTCATCCATAATATGGGTGCAAAATGTATTACATTTGCGGGAAGGCAGAGGAGGACACAACTTTCACATCTGCATTTGGGTTCAGTTCGGGGTTCTTGCCTTTCTGCTCCATTTTTGGAGGAGAGAAACCGAACTTAAAACAGAAAAAAGCGCATAATTTGTTTTTCATATTGATTTCAATGGGGTATCAAAAAAAACGAAAGGCTTCCATTCTGTTAGGTTTCTGTTTTTGTTTTTTTTAAAAAGTAACAGAAACCTAAAATAATAAAAATAACACTGCAGACTGCAGACTGCAACATTGAAAACGTAAGGCAAGCGTACTGAAACCTTTCCTTTTTTTTTTTTTTTTTTTTAAACCCCATTGAATTTAAAAGGAAAAAAATCTGGATCAGTTTTTTTTTTTCCATTTTGTCTCAATTTCTCTCCTACAAAAATACAGCAGAGAGAAGGAAACCCTGAACGGATCCTAACGCAGGTGTGAAAATCAGCCTAAAGGGCTTTTTAGATGAGCCTAGTTTGAACAAGTAAATGACGTCATCGCTAGATCGTTCGCCCGCGCATTCTGTGTAGACAGGCAGGTACATTGGCGGCTCGTTCAAATGAGAAATCGTTCAGAATTGTTCACATTCGCTGTATTAGTGAATGAGGACTGATTGAGCGCTGTTTAAATAGAAAGATTAGTGAACGAGGCAACGATTATTTGTACACCTGCATAAAATGAACGAAGTACTAAGGCCTCATGTCCACGGGAAAAATCAGGGCCGCCGCGGATTCTTCATGCAGAATCCCACAGCAGGTCCCTCCTTTCCCGGGGACATGAGGCTAAAAAGAATTACTTACCTGTCCGGACGCTGCGGATCTGCCCTCCGTCGCGGCCGGATCTTCTTTCTTCGGCCCGGCGGATGTGCTCAGCAAGCCAGCAGCGTGCCATGCGCATGCGCCGTGCACTCTTTTTTTTTTTAACTCCTGCTCTCCCGTGCCGGAGAGCAGGAATTCAGCTGCGGGTGTGCTGCGGATCCGGACGGCTTCCATAGGCTTCAATAGAAGCCTGCGGGAGGTGTCACCGCAGGAGACCGGCACTAAAAATGGAGCAAGCTGCGGGTGTTTTCCCGCACACGCAATCCGCGCCTCAAGGGAAAATGACATCCGCACGTATTTAACTACCTGCGGGTGTCCAATGCATCCCTATGGGGCGCGGATCACGCGTGCGGGTGACCCGCTGCGGATCTGTCCCCGTGGACATGAGGCCTAAGAGTGAACAATTAGTTCGTTGTTGGATCACGTTTGGACCGAACGATTATCGTTCACTTTACCTCCTTTAAACGATGTTTTGAATAAAAGTAGTTTCATCTAAAAGCACCTTAAGACAATCTGTGGGATAAACAGTCTGCAGTGCAGGCTGATACATTGTATCAATGCAGGTAAAATGTAACAAACTATCAGGACAGGGGAGATTATATGTGTAGGAGGTTCTATTACACAATGATGATCACACACAATGTAATTCCCCAAAGCATTGGAGGTGTACAGTAACACTCGGGGTTCCTGCTTGCTGCACATCTTGACACAAATGTCTGTGTTAACAATTATTAGTGGATCTGTTTCTTGTAATATGGAAGTCAGACGGATTATTGGCTTAGTTTGTGTGGCACGGTTAAACAGAGGCCTTGGTAAAAGGCTCTTATGGAAGCTTACCCATAGACTTTAAATAGCAAGCACTAGAGAATTATCTTAAATACTAGAAAACTTGTTCGCCCCCGTCAGAGTAGATAACCGCCATATGCTTCCTTTTTTGGTAATTGCTGAGCTTTTTATAGCAGCTCTGATTCACGTCGCTACATTCTCGTTATCTTGTCCACCTTTTTGGCAGACTTTGTGTTGCTGTTGGGGCTGATTCATCCCATTTTAATTCAAAAACTTTTTTTTATCTCCATATATATATACATATGGAAAAAAAAAGAAATGAAAAGGGCATTTTGAAAGAAAAGGTCAAATATAACACAGACTGTAGCCGCGCAGTGGGGAGGTGAAATAGAATTTCCTCAACCTTTTTAGTATTGTAAATAAATCAGGGTTTATTTATTTACTTTTTATTTTATTTTTCGTCCTTTTTAAACAAACGTCTTTAACCCATTAATGACAGATGTAGCAGAGCTGAATTGGTCATTTTTGGGATGGAATTGATAATACTTTGTATTAAGTCTTAGATACACTAGTGTACTCTGGTTCTGGTCAGCCTCATGGTACAGAGCCTATGATGGGTGTGCTGTACATTCATATGCTTTTGGTTTCCATAAGGGTTGGATTGGGTGAGGGGCTAACCATACCGTGTTTTGTTTCATCGATTTTCTGTATGGACTTCGGACGTGTGTCCTGGCCTAACCGCATATGATGCTCCGAGTTTGGGTCCAGAGACGCAGGGTCAGACCCGGAAAGACTTCCGAAGTCAGTACATAAAACGCATGAAAAAAAGACAGTGTCTTTTTTAGCCCTTCAATTCCATAAAAATATGACATAACATGGTCCAAAAATATCCTCCCCTATGATAAGATCGTAATGGCAATAAGTGGAAAATATACAGAGTGCCTACAGGTCCATAATACAGAGCCTAAAGGATTCAATGGCCTCCGTGTGTTTAACCCTTTCCAATCCACTGTCTGACATCTAAAGACATTCTGATTTGAAGGCTGTACAGCTCCGATATCGGAAGACGTCCAGCAGGGTATTCTTACTGTATATTACTGGCCGCTCTGTTGTCGGGGGCCTCTCCGGCATGTCACATACCGCAGTACTGGCTCTAGCCAGCAGATGGCATCATTGTATAATGGCAGAAAGAGAAAGCCCCCTAGGAAACCCTGAATCCAAAATTGGATTGCAAAGGGTTAGTTTCTGCAATATATAAGTCACAATTGTAGCACACTCGTCAAAATTGCAACTTTTATACTTTGGCCCAGCCTCTTTTTCAAAAAGTGGGCAGGGCCTAGCTTTAGTGGGCGTGACTTGCACAGCCCATGAGATTTACTATAATGTATGCCAGGAAGTGGTGCCACCAGATGTGACAATTGTATTAAAAAGTGGCGTATGAGCCACTAATCTAAGTAAATATGCCCCACTGTCTAAGGCCATATTCACACTGTGGAATCTGCCACAGAAATTTTCAAGCGGACTCTACCTGTAAAACCACAGCCGAAATCTGTGACTATTCTGCTGTGGTTTTTGCCACAGAACCACTTGCAGATTTAACCCTGTCAATAGGCAACATCTGCGTGTGGTTCTGTGGCAAAATGTGCATGGCGAAGTAGCAGGTCACTTCTTGATGGCAACCTGCGCAAAAACATGGTGGAATTAGCCTACTGACAAGGCTAAATCTACATGTGGATTCATGGCAAAAACTGCGGCAGTATAGCCATGGCTGTCTGCTGCAATGGAATCTGCCATGTAAACATCCGCCCACACTCCCTCCCGACCACCCTGCTTACCTATCTTTCCTTCTATCATGTGAACGGGCCACCGTGGCACATACGCAGTATAAATTTCCCCACGCCATCGCTAGATGATGATGCGGATCTTGCAGCCTTTCCGCAATGATGACTGCAAACGGGCTGTGGATTGGACAGCTTACATTGACTTCAATGAAATAGCGCATGCTGTGATTTTTAATCCGCGAGCGCAGACCACAACTGGTTTCCACTCCTGTGTCAATAGAATCATCGTTACGGAAAGGCCGCGGGATCCACGTCATTACCTAGCGCTGGTGCGGGGAAATCTTTACTGCGCATGTGCCCCGGTGGCCCATCCATAGTACAGAAGAAAAGATAGGTACGCAGGGTCACCGGCAGGGGGCACAGACACAATCCGTGCGGGCCCATGTTTTTGCGCACGCAACACGCATGAATAGAACATATTGATTTCAATGGATTAGTTGACATGCTCTATTTTCCTGCCTATTTGCACACCAAAAATCCCCATAGAAGTTAATGAGGATGCGAAAATTTCAGTTAACAGATGTTTAAGAACATCTGCAGTGCAGGTCAAGACTTGTTATATATCTCTTTATTACATCTCCCAGCTGCTAAAACTTTTCTCTAAATGATGCACAAGAAGAAAAAAACATTTTGAAGACTTTTCCGAATTCCTGATGCTCTATAAATTATCCGGCACCAATCTTGGAATAGCTCAGACGGCATTAATAGTATACAAACTTAGATATTTCTACTTTCAGCTTGGTATGACAACACATACAGACAAATTATAGGATCAGTGATAAAGCTGTACCATATAATTCTAAAACGCTGACATTTTAATGTTACTGGTAGGTACTGTAACCATGGCAACCAAAGGAGTGCGATCATGTGTTTTGTAAAACTTGTAGGAAATGCAACATTTATGCTGCATGAAGAACTCTGAATTCTCAGATCTATCTATCTACCCACAGGTGGTGGACAAAAATATGGAAACACCATATGAAATGCATGGGATGTTAACCGTTAGCACTGAGCTGCCCTTTTGACCCCTGTTTGGCTGAGAGCTTTGCCACCACATTTGTGTTTATTTCGCCTCTTGCCCTGCTCTGGGTGGTTTGGGGAGCCAGATGGTAACAGTGACTCCAACCCCTGACTGATGGAAGCTTGCTGCTTGGGCAGATGTTCACTATTGCCCGGCAGCACCTCTATTATATTACCTTCACTTAAATTAATTAAATAAATCACGTTTCAATAAGACATGTAGAGAACAATTTTAAGGCACACATTTTGTACAGTGTTTCCATATTTTTGTCCACCCCCTGTATCTATCTCCTATTAAAAATGGGTTCAGAAATACAGTACATGTCGCATTGTTCATCCAGAGCTTCCTGGACAGAATGCTAGAACGGCCAGATTTACTGTGAAAAGTAGGATAGTTAGGGACGGTTCACACGGGACGGAAGTGTCCGCAGGACGCAGCATAGATGTTGATTTTGTCATCAACTGCGGATTTTCTTGCGTTTTCAACCATGGAATGTGTTCAGCAAGCATAAAAATCAGGCCATGTAAACGAGGCATCGCTCACCCTCTTATATAAGCCACACCCATTAGAAAAGCCCCTCCCATTTTACTGCAACTTGCTGATCTTGACTCTCCCAGACTGACATCTCTGCACTGTCCAGCACTGCAGCCCTCTGACGTACGGATGGAACAAATGGTACTTAATAGCACAGCGCAAAAAAAGTTAACCCATTAAAAAACGTTATCATAAGGCAATAAAACTTGTTGTAAAGTAAAGGTAATGTTACACAGGCTGTATGTGGACTGCTTAGTGCCCAACAGCCGTCCCAGTGACCACCACCCAACCAGCACTCTTGAGCTTTACAAAGGAGTGATAGCTGTTCAAATGAATGGAGGAGGATGGCCGGACCGATCCCCGCTGTTCTGAGGATCGGTCCGGCCATCCGCCTCCATTCACGGTAAACGGAAATCACTCTAAGATTGAGCGATTCCTGTTTACATGTCCCGACAGTCGCTTGATTTTTAGTTTTCCCGACAGGCGGGAGCTTTCTTGGCAGCTGCATGTACACCGGACGATTATTGCTCAAATTCTGTTTCCAGAGCTAATTTGGGTGATAATCGCCCAGTATAAAGGTACCTTAATTCATACTGTTCATGATCCACTCTGACAGCACAGCACAAGCTAAAGCAGAACTCATCTGTAGTGTTTGCAAGCTGTAGTCAGGGACGTCACAGGCTGCTGCAGCCAATCACAGACCTTAACCCCTTTAATAGGCAATATACATATAAACACATTTGGGAAAGAAATCCGGCAGTCCTGTAAGGTCATGTTTTTCCATTACTACTGCGATCCAGCTATAAATGTACGTATGGTGCACGCTTCAGGCCGTGCAGAAATTCCTGAGACCACATGTAACGGCCTTATCGATTTCAAAGTGTTCTTCTAAAATAGCCTTGTGTTTGCAACTCCTTTTAGACATCGTGGCTCTGTCTGAAAAATCCCAGATCGTGAAGTGATTAAAGGGGTCGCCTGCCCCAAGCTGCAGATCGTGAGAGGCACAAACCAAAAGAAAGCACCTTATCATCTGCTACAAGGAACAGATCAGGGTCTGGACACACAAAGTTCTGCACAAGAATAAGAATTCTAAGAAGATATGACATTAGTTATAATTAGTCTCAGGCTCTATAGATCATCTTGATGTAAAGAAAAATGTCATCTGATGTTTTAAGCATTTTTAAAAATCCAGTACCGAGGATGTCGGATTAGAAAGGGGCAACTTGTTAAAAAAACGATACAGTAAAATGAGGTGCTAATTAGAGATGAGCAAGCATACTCGCTAAGGGCAATTACTCGATCGAGTATTGCCCTTAGCGAGTATCTCCCCGCTCGGAAGAAAAGATTCGGCTGCCGGTGGCGGGTGGGGAGGGAGAGCGGGGAGGAACAAAGGGGAGATCTCTCTCTCCCTCTCTCCCCCCCCCCCCCCCCCCCCGCTTCCCCCTGCTCACTGCCGCAACTCACCTCTCACCCGCACCGGCAGCCGAACCTATTCTTCCGAGCGGGGAGATACTCGCTAAGGACAATGCTCAAGCGAGTAATTGTCCTTAGCGAGTATGCTCGCTCATCTCTAGTGCTAATCTCATAGGCTATGCTTACTTGCAGTTTTTCCTATATGATGGACTCAAACCGTGCCAAATGGACCCTACTGGCTAGTAATGGGGTTCGTTGAGGTTCACTTCATTTGACCACAAAGGATAGCGCTAAATGATGCTCAAATATTATAAATACCTAAAACAGAGACTCTTAAAAGAGATGTTAAAGGGATTTTCAGGGACTTGGATATTGATGACCTATCCTTATGATAGATCATCACTATTTAATCAGTGGCAGTTCGTTACTCAGGACATCCTCCAGTCAGCTCTTTGAAGCGGTGCTTGGATGAATGCTGCGGTATCTTCACTGCATCCCAGGCACAGTGGTGTACATTTTGTAGCAGTGGTGCAAGGCATAGCAGCTCAATCCCATTCACTTGAATGGGACTGAGCTGCTCTCATGCCACATTATGAATGAATGTGACCCCTCTGGCCTGAGCAGAGACCGGTCTCTTCAAACAACGGATCAATGGGGAACCTGAACAGCAGACCCCCACTAAATGGATACTGATGAACTATCTTAAAAGGGTTTTCCAGAGCTAAACCTAAGGTCATCAATAGTTAACCGGCAGGGGTCTGCCGCTTGAGATCACTATGGATCAGCTGATTGAAGAGGTTGTGGTGCCACAGTCTCTTATCAGGTCAGTGACGTCACGTTCATTATTCACATGGCCTGGGAACAGTTCAGTCCCTTTCAAGTGAGTAGAATGGAGCTGCAATACCAGGCATAGCTGCTATACAATGTACGGCACTCTGCCTGGTATGGGCAATAACTCGAGCGCCGTTGTCACTTCAATCAACTGATCGGCGATTCTGAATGGCTGACCCAATGATCAATCATTAATGAGCTATCTTGGGATTAAGTCATCAAAAGTTTAGAGTCGAAAAACCCTTTAAGATAGCTCATCAATGTTGGAATCCCCAAAAATCCTTTCAATGTAGCCTTATACATATTTATGCTCTCAGTATAGAAGACATGTCAGCTCAAGTAAGGATGGGAATGATGATAATGTCTAACAGCGCTGTGGAATATGTTGATGCTATATAAGCAGGAAATAATTCATTGAGGCTAGACTTTTGTCTAGACTACTAATCAGTAATCTCATTGTAAAATATCTGTTCTCTGAGAACTGCCTGACTAGGCTGATACCAAGGAACGTTCGCTGTCACTCAGGTACACAGTAATATGGAGATAAGATTTGCATTTTCATGTATATACTTGGGTAGGACTGTTGTGTCCGTCACTCTTTGTAATATATTGCATCCATTTGTTATGTGGAGGCACTTTTAGATGGAACCAATATCGATCTAAAAATCGTTCAAACGAGCGAAAGTGAATGAAATTCACTTGATCTAAAAGTGAACGACCGAATGACCAACGACAATCGTTCATTCTGTGCAGACATACATCATCGTTGGCTCGTCCCCTTATCGTTCGTTGTAAGCTGCAATCATTCAGTCCGTCTCATTCACTTATATAATGAATGTGAAAGACTGAATGATTTCTCCTTTAAACAAGCCAACGATGTATCTGCCTGCCTAAACAGAGTGCACGAGAGCGAACGTGCTAGCGATGACGTCACTCGTTCAAACGATAATTGGCTCGTCCAAAAAGAGCCCAATTCCATTGAGTTAACTGTAAAGAAGCAAAAATGTACAGAAGAACATGTTCTAAAATTTATGGCATATGTTGTATTTGTGATATCCAACTTCTTGGTCAAAAAAATGTTACGAGAAAATGGGCCTAAAATCGGATCGGTGACTGGACTTTAGGCTTAGTTATCCTGAGCACATAATATCAGAACTTTCCGTAGAGTTACAGATATGTATTAGATAATAGTAGATAACCCGCATGGATCCAGTGTCAAGTTCTAAGTGTCCAGTGACAGCAGGCCCATTATGTTGCCCGTCAACACGGCAGAATTTGGCCGTGCACGGGTTCTCCCAGTAAAGTATTGCAGCTCACTACGGCTGAGCAGATACACATCTGTAAGTTTAATTAAGAACTACGGGGCCAGTGTGTTTTGATGACAGGTGCTGGCAGACCTGAGTGACTCCAAGACTCATGAGATTTTAATGACTTGAACCACTACAGGAGGCTAACTCTGCATTATGAAAGCTAATAGAAATACAGAATGTCGATGACAGATACCAACCAGTTCATCAAGATTGTCTGTTTGCTTACAGTTCCCTCCTCCTTAAAGGGACACTGGATACAAAAACTTTTTTTCATACATTCAAACACAGGTTACTGAGCTCTAAAGTTTCGAAGGTTTCTAAACTAATCTATGTGGGTCATGAGATGGATTTAGTTTGAGAGTCCTCTCCGATTCTATCAGTTCACCCAACATGAGATGCGCATGAGATAACCCCCATCGCTATTGGCATTGCATATGTAGATGGGGGGTGCAATTGCCTCCACCTTTCTCAATGGCTTTACATCAAGTTCCAATAGTTATAAGGAATATTTTGTAGATTAAAAATGATATTATCGATGGGCAACTAAGCATTTGGTCACTTACGACAGATCCTGTTTCACACATGGTATAGATTCATGTACTATACATTCTCTGAACACAATACCGTTGATTTACTAAGCCAAATGTGGCACAATTCAGACTCAGGGCTTATTTATACGAGCGTATATCGGCCGGTGTTTGCCAAAAAAAAAAAAAAAACAATACTCACCTAGCAGGCGCCGTCTAGGTCCCTCCTGCTGGTCACCAGCGCTCCAGCAGACTTTCCTGCAGTCCTCAATGCAGACGGAACATCTCTTGCTGGTGACGGGCTTGAATATCCCGCCTCCAGCAAGTGATTAGTGCGATTGGTTTACGAGCGCTGCCTCAGCCAATCAGAGCCGGCACTCAATGAACCAATTACAGCCATTCATTGAATTACATCACTGAATGGTTGCGATTGGTTCATTGAGCGCTGGCTGTGATTGGCTGAGGCGGCGCCAGTAGACCAATCAGAGCAATCGCTTGCTGGAAGCGGGATATTCAAGCTCCGTCCCCAGTAGAGATGAGCGAACCTACTCGTTTCGAGTAATTACTCGATCGAGCACCGCGATTTTCGAGTACTTCCGTACTCGGGTGAAAAGATTCGGGGGGCGCGGGGAGGTGTGGCAGAGCGGGGGGTAGCAGCGGGGAACAGGGGGGAGCCCTCTCTCTCTCCCTCTCCCCCCCACTCTCCGCTGCAACCCCCCACTCACCCACGGCACCCTCCGAATCTTTTCACGCGAGTACGGAAGTACTCGAAAATCGCAGCGCTCGGGTGAAAAAGGGGCGTGTCCGAGTATGCTCGCTCATCTCTAGTCCCCAGCAAGAGATGCTCTGAAGGCGTTGAGGACTACACGGAAGCCTGCGGAAGCCAGTGGGAGGGACCCGGATGGCGACTGCTAGGTGAGTATATGACCCTGTGCCTCTTATACTAAAAAAATAATATAAGACAGGGTCTTATTTTCTGGGAAACACTGTATTATTGGCGTGTAGCACCACGATCTGGCATCTTCAGACTGGCATTCATATACACATTCAAAGGGGAGTGGCCTTGGAAAGGAGGTGGGGGGGGATGTATATGTCCAATAGAAATCTTTCCTCTCTTCCAGCGGAAGATTTCAAAAAGTTGGAAAGTATGGCATTAATAAATCTGCCCCTGTAAGTGTGATGGCATTGTACTGTCATTGTGATTGACTTCCATGAATGAATGGAGGTGGGAGAGCTTTTCTTTTGTGTGACCAGGTCACAAAGGAATTAGCCCTAGAACTAGCCCTGTAGTCTTCCACACCCCTGGGAGATCATACATAGTAACAGACATGTACAATGACCACAAGAAAACGCATTTCCTAAGTTCTTCGCAATCTGAAATCCGTGTCTTATCCTGAGTCCTGATAAAAGTGAAATTTAAAAAATGTATTTAGCCAAAAATATTTGCGTTTTTTCCCATTTAACCAAAGTTCTAATGTTTTACGTGTTTTTTTTTTCTACCATCAGTGTTAAATATCAGTAAAGAGCGGAATCTCCCTTTGAAGCGTAAATGTCACCCTATCCGTGCATGTTTGATAACATTAGCTTATTGAAAGAAAAGCCTAGGCTGTGAACTGAGTGAACTCCACTGAGCTATTTTCAACGTTCTCTTCTCCTGCAGGGGAAGATGTCTGCGATTCTCCCGTCCTGAAACCTTATATACAGTATATGCAAGCTTGGCCGGCCAACAAGCATTCACCACCCACCCATGATGCTGCGAGTTTAGCTTTGATGACAAATGACATTATGTTCTGCTGACAAATTAAAGTGATAAAGTGATTGTGACGGCCATTATTTAGTTTGCCAACTTTTTTTTACCTTAAAACAAAACATCCCCATTACCACTTACTACGGGACGAAATATAGCTCAATACTAGAGGCAAGTTGACAATATGCCATTTCCAGCTGTTCTATTCCTACAGACAGCACAATGACCATAAACTGCAAATTTTAGACAAAATAGCTTCAGCTATTGGTAGTTTATAGCCTGAGTCTGCAAAGGTCAAAAGCCCTAAAGGGCATTTGCCCCTAAAATAAAGATTGGCAGAAGATATAAGTCCTTGATTAGTCATCCTGTAACAAGTTATTGAAAATTCTTCTTAAAGGGGTTGTCCAAGATAAGGACACCACTGTCACCAGGTGGTCCATCCCTAAAGAAAAAAAATCTGGGGCTATTCACCTCTTCCCATTCCGCCTGTTCATCGTCCGGCTCCAGCTTCCATTGTGACGTCACTTTAGATGCTAAGCGCATCTACAAAGAAGCTGCAGCAGCCAATATTGGCTGCTACAATGGGTTTATGGGATGTTACCACTGCCTGTAAAGACAACGGAGACTGGAGCCGGCAGGGGAGGATGAACGGGGGAGTGAAAAAAGGTGAGTTGTTTTTTTATTTTAAGACTTAGGGGACCAGGTGACAGGGATGTGCACAACCGACATGCCTTTAAATTCAGATTATCTGTTACCAGTAAACCTAGGTGAAAACTGACCTGGGCTTGCGTCAGTGCCCAGTAAACCGATGCAGGTGCCGTGGCCCACTGAGCCTTGGAAGACCTAATCAGGCGTGGGATTGATTTGGTTCTCATTCTTTGAGATCAATAAAGACATACATACAGTTGACTATGACTGCGGCACTGTAGGAAGCCGAGAACTTCCTGCTCCGTTGGCCAGAGTCTGCTCGGTCACTCGGGCAGCACTGTGATATCAATCCTGACAAGAGGAGGCCAAGGCAGAACACAGAGAATGCTGTGGAAGAGTGATGGAGGTTATGTTGTTATTGTTGGGGCACAGTGTGGCCTACAAATAACTCAAGGGGCACAGTGAGGCCTATAAATGACTCAAAAGGGTACAATGAGGGCTATAAATGACTCAAGGGGTAAAGCAAGGCCTTTTAATGAATCAAGGAGCACAGTGGGGCCTATTAATGACTCAAGGGGCTAACTGTCATTTTGTCACTCAAGGACCCACATAAACCTGAACCAGACGTGCTACTAACATTGGCACTAGTGGATCTCCTAAGGACTCGTCAACCATTCTTGAGTAGCAATCTATATAGCAACATGACAGCAGGTGTTGTAAAGGCAGCTGTACTTGTTTTTACCTAGCTTTTTCAGAATGGAATATAAGGGTTTGTTCATATAGAACACTTTCCATTTGCAGAACCCTTTATTCCCCATCTCAGGAGCAACCACTACCCCTTTTGGAAATGCCCATTGGGATTCATATTTGTATAGGCCTGCCTCCTGTTCCTTTTGAGGTCAGTTTTGCAGGACAATTCTACAAGATATGGCAGGGTTAGGGCAGTTTTTCTCTCCAACTCGGTGATGTCCAGATGCAAATCAGACACCAAGGAAACAAAAATGGCTCCATAGGTAACCATGGAATATGCTTTGTCAAAAGTTTCCCTCTATTTCGGAAATGAGACTGACATAAGTGAATGAGACTTAAGACAGAAGTTTTCTTTATTGTAAGACACAGCACCAAGACAAATGAGCATCGTACCAAGGCTGGAATGGATTTTGAATGACCTATAGGACAGGCGCCTGCTGCATTTTTCAATCCTCTAGCCGCTTATCTCTAAGTGTCAGTGTGGAAGCTGACAGTAGTTTGTATTTAGAGGTGTGACACTACAAAGTACATCATGTACTGGGGGACTTTGCATTGGTTTCTAAGAAATTCCTTCTGTTTTGCTCTTTGTTTTTCACAGCACGGGGAAGGTTAAAAAATATATTTTTGAAAAAAAGGGCTGAGAGTACAATTGTAATCCTGTGCTGACCATTCTGTGAAATACATAGAGTACTTTAAACCTTGTCCTTAGCAGGTGAACTCTTGGCAAGCACTATGGAATGTCTGTATGACTGGGCAGCTGGATCGTAACTTCGCTTCCCGTGCCTTGATCATGTGATTACAAATGGCACCGAGCCACATAAGCCATCATACAATATGAGCTGTCAGAGTAATTGTCTTATTCTTTCTCATACTAATATGTACATTTTTTGTGCGCCTAATCTTTCGCCGCTTACTCGATCAAGGGCATACGGAAAAGTTGCAGTCAATGTCAAAAGTTATTGGTATAAGACAATTAGCAAGAGAAGGAGCCATTTCAAGATTGTAGAGCTCGGACACAGGGAAAGGACAGAAGCACAAGGCTGTCTTTCAGCTTCCTTTGGGCAGCACTGGGCCTGGAGCATTTACCTGAAGTACTTATGGATGTAGCAGAGCGGAGTGCCTTTTTTTACTCCGTGTGATACATTGTTGGTGTGCTCTCTGAGTTAGGCCAGTTTTACACTAGTGCATTATGTACCTATAATATGGACAACTGTCGTGGCCTGACCGTGGATCCCTATGATGCTCAGATTTCCGGTCAATAGAGCCGGACCAAGACATTTATCCATGTAAATACATGTTGTAATAAAGCGCAAGTATGGGCTCTACTAGGTAGTGGAGGAGGCTTTCTATACAGGAAGTGGTGTTCACCCAGCTTTCCCAGAAATGGATTTGTTCATCTATAATAGTTCCCATCTAAGTAAATCCCCATTTGTAGAACATTTTTGTCAGGAACACCCACAACACTTTTCAGAAAAGTTAGTCCATTCTTCGGGCCTAGAAAGTGGCCTGCGTGACTAGATTTGGAGGGAGTGCAGTATAGAATTGGGCTAGGAAGGCCTTAATGAGGATGTCAGGGGAGCAAAGTGGGTTTAGTGGGTTATAAAAGGCGGAAAAAAGGCAGGTTGGTAGGCAATTCAGGTCTGCCTTGGAGCAATCTCCCACCGACCCTCCCTACCTAATAGTATGTGTATTTTTGTGTTACCCCTTGGGGGGTTCTAGTTGGGAGTGGAGTTTTTTGCTCCAGCTTGACGTTGCACGGTTTATCATGGCAATCTGGCGATGGGGAAGTCCTATGAGTTGGAGGCTCTGGTGTTTGGGGAGGGATCCAGAAGGATATGGACTCTGCAGTTATGAAAAATATTTAGGATCTGGCATTAGTTTGCATGGTTTTTGGACTATGGTTCATTCGTGGTTTATTCTGCTTCTGAGCCCTTGTTAATCGGCTAGAGGTAATATCATTGTGATGGTGCAGATTAGCTCCAGACATTTTGGGCTTCCAGAACTCACCCCATTATTGTATCTCTCAGAATGTTAAACCTTAATTGTTAATGGTGGTTTGGCGATGGGTCTTCCATTATTAGGAGGACGGGGTTACTGTGTTTTCTAATGGATTTCTTGTTATTTAATAAAATATCTGTTGTGGCCAATTAAATCCACTTACATTGTCCTGCATTCATTGCTTATGTTGAGTTATGGGAGTTAAGTGGTGAAATGTCGACAATACCCTAATCATGCCCATGCCTCTTTAAATTACACAGATTACTGCCCATTTTTATGCCAGTTTCATACACAACCACTTATGCATTCGAAATCTAGACTTGTGTTCTCATCCGAACGCAGATATCCTGAGTTTGGTCTGGGAAACCCAAAGTCGGCTGGGACACTCACTTGTATTATGGATGTATAAATCCACCCATAATATGCTCACGTGAAACCGGCTAAACATTGCCCAATGATTGGGTGAACGTTTCTGCCCGATAATCGTGACATGTAAAAGGTGCTTAACTCCTAGAAACAAGACATTGGCGAATACAGACTAAGCAATCACAAATGTTTCACCCTTCTGGTTAGCAACGGTTTCACAAAGGTTTTTATGACAGTTTTTCGTGTAGATTTTTGAGCCATATACAAGTCTATGGGAGAAGCGTGTGAACAGGACTCAGATTTTCCAGCGCCGTGAGGGTGACAGCGCTGGATCGTGGGAGCGGGCGAGTATAAAAAATGTCTCTTAACGGCACCATAACTTAATTTATGATGTTGTGGGATTGTGACAGGTTCCCTTTAAGCTTAATTATACCTGCATTCCAAAATTTACATGCAAGTTTTATTATACTTGTAAAGTTTGACAACTTGAGTCAGCATTAGCTTTGTTTGCTATTTATTGTGGTAGAAATTACAGTGCCGTATGTGTCCTAAACCTGTCCTATAAAAGCTAATAATCTCATAAATGGGAGACTTTGGGACCGCGTTGGGTTTTTACCTGCTCACTTTTATAGAGCTAAGAAGGACTAGCAATTTGCTGTATAAATTGTATAAGCAATCACACTTTGATTTCTGTACCTTCCCGTTCCTTTTGTAATACAGGAAGAGTCTGTGATTTGAAATGGCTTCTGGCACTGGGAAGCGTCATTACAAGAGACAGCTCTGCATTGCACAATGTCCTCGCTAAAGTTGAGACACATGAAACAATTCATACCATTTGAATTTCAATCAAATAGCTATTTGGGTGATATCATTCAAATATACATGGTTGTGTCTATTCTTTTTTCATAAAGTTGAACAATATGAGAATAACTTGCAAAACATGAAGCAAGGTTTACAGATTGTGCACTCGGAAGGACGTGTAGACCCTAGAAGAAGGAAGATCTTACATTTGCTCATGTACCCGTGGAAGAATGGGCCTAGGTGGCCAAATTCTCCTTCCCTATGAATGGTCATGTGAACCTGTTGACAGTCCTCTCTCCGCACACGCAATGTAATGTTAGCAAAAGAGGAAGGTGGGACACCAGCCAGAGGGTCACACAACCCTTCTCTACTGTAAAAGAAGCCAAGGGTTGGAAGGAGACCAAAACAGTTTTCCTGTCCCAGTATGGGAGTAGTTGTACAAGGATGCCCCACACAACTCACTTGCTACATAGGGTCCCTGTGTATTCAGATGGCATTTCCATTTAGGACAATATAAGAGATATCTATCAGTTTTCTAGGAACCTGAGGTTTGAGATCTGTGGCTAAAGATACCCATACAACTCCAAAAGCTGTAGAGCCTCATACACATGCGCTTTCAGTTTGCTGGTGGCCTATATTGCTTTAAAATAAAACAGGTCTCTGAAATTCAACATTCTTGATCCTTCTTTCTCCTGACAGAAGAGTCAGAAGGGCCCAAAATACATAAGAGAGCAGGTTCGTCTGACTTTTCCCCTATGTGTATGGGAGCTTTAGGCCGACGGTGAGCTGTGCGGACCATCTGCAGTAGAGATGAAAACAAAAGTAAGCAGGTACGTGCGGACGCTGCTGTGGGTCGAATTCCGCATGTGGAATCCGTCTCTGCCATGTGCTGGAAGCCTTAAGGTAGGGATGGACAATATACTGTAGTGCTAAAAGGCAACAGGACCACGCTAAGTACTAACAGATTTGTTTTTATGGCTTGGCAATAAGAACCTTTATCCACATCCCAATTAGATAAAAATGGCATATGGTCCCACTGTTAGGGCAGACAGTGACAGGGAAGAGTCCCATTGAAATTATGATTGCTAAGTTACTTAAAGGGGCTGCCCGAATTATGTAAAGGACATCTCAATGGGTCCCCCATGGTATAAAATTACAAAGCAGCAGATATTCACCTCTCCCCACTCCCCTCTCGTTCCCCCGTCGGCAGCTTCAGGTCCTGGCTGTTTGTTTACACCTGCTGCTGCAGCCAATGACAGCACTTAATGATTATTATTGAGCAACGTCATTGGCTGCAGCAGGTTGTTTGGAGACAGCTCAGACTGACTCCAGCCTGTAAAAATGACATCAGCAGGGAGACCCGGAGCTGCCGGCGGTGGATGAATAGGGAGAGGCGAGTATCAGCTGCTCCCACGGAGGAACCATTGAGATGCCCTTTTACATAACTCCAACAACCCCTTTACAGGGGTTGCCTGAGACTTTTGGGACGTTCACTATTGATGACCTATCCTTAGGATAGCCGATTGGGATCCCTGCTGATCACTGGGGCTACTGTCATTGCAAACAGCGCTGAAAATAGCACTGTCAACACTGCAGTGGCCCGATTTATTACTACAAGTGCAGCTCCCACTGAATTCAATGGGAGCTGGCCTGCAGTACCAAACCGGGCCACTGCAATACAGACAGCACAATCTGCCTCCTGCACTGTTTGCAATGACAACAGCCCCAGTGATCAGCGGGGATCCCAAGTGGCTATCCTAAGAATAGGCCATGAATAGTGAACATCCCAAAAGTCTCAGGCAACCCCTCTTAAGACCCCATGAGTGATGAGCTCCACTTTCTCATGAAACATGGAAGGATTGTATTAACAGAAGGTCATTTTCCATGTTGGTAAATCTCCCCATAAGCTATTAGGTGCTTCCAATTTCTTATCTTTCTGCTATTGCGTATGTATGACCAGCAGGTATAAATTCACTAAAAACGGGTGATCAGAAGAATAAGGTCTCCTCTGTTCATATCAAATCTGTAAACTTATTATGTCTATACAGTAGTTGATAAGCGAGGCAACAAATAGGGGCACAAGGTACACTTGGCACATGGACTAGAGATGTTTACATACCGTATATCCTACCACAGCCAATCTTACTGTATCTTGGTTATTTAGTGTATCTGTAGATATGATATTAAACTGCATATAACGTCCACCCTTGTAATGCTTTTGATAGGTTCTAGTGTTTTATAACACTATCTCATACATGAAACACTCAGTTGTTAAGTAACCGGCCAGATAACCTCTCCTAACCACTTAACAATTGAAAGGATATGTCGAATGTAAACCCAAGACAATCTACGATCTTAACCAAGCAGGATTAAGGTGACACTGCTAGAATGCTCCTTCTTGTTGAACCTTCAATAAGGTCAACATCTACTGACTAGGTCTTGGATGCCGACAAGGTATGAGTTGTATTTGGGTCTAAATGCACTTGACTGCAAGAACAATACTAGGGCTGAATAGATACTTCACATAAGATGGCCATAACCTCAACAACTATACACTAGTAAGGGTGGAGAAAAGTCAAAAGCACTTCATGTTCTAATTTGCACATTACACGGTGTGTCTCTTCCGAGACTGCCCAAACATGAGGGAGATTTGGAAATCAATGTTGTCTTCGTAGACTAGATAAACTAGAAACTGTGAAGACCAAAAACAACAGTCGTCAATTACCATCTGTTAAGGGCAGATAAAATGGTGACTCTTGCATTTTAGGAATTCTGTTAGATGTATGGATCACATTGAGGTTATTGATATACAGATCAAAGCTACAATTGAGGGAAAAAATATGAAATGAGGATATTTGCTCTTTATAATGGATACCTAAGGCATGTTACTGCTCCACATATTCAAAAGTTGGTCCTACAATTTGGCTACCTTGCGGTTATATCTCTAAAATCAAATTTAATTTCAATTTTTTGTGTTCAGAAGTGCATTTTGGCCTATAGGACGGAATCCTAATGTGAACCATATGGCTGGAAACCTTGATATGTTGAATCTCACATTCTCATCCCTATCCAAAAAAAGCCATAAAAAAGTGGTTCTAGAGGAGATTGTGGCTTGAGGAACAGCATCCAATGGACCATACTGCAATTTTTAAAATTTAGTGTCTACACTGAAAAAAAAACTGCATACACTGCCGTATGAAAATATATAAGGCCTTGCAGAGTGGTATGTATCCCGACTCTGTACATGAGCCCTCACTCGGTTCAGTTCTGTGTCAGGCATTATTTTTTCTATTCTGGCATGGGAACAGAAGGGCAGAATGGAAGATAAAGATAGATTCATCACATGGTGGACATGAACGGCGTCAGACCACCCTATTAACTATAATAGGATCCAGAGGCGTAAGCTTCTAGGCCCCGATGCAAAACCTGTAACAGGGCCCCCAACTATAATGCTTTTCTCATAGTACTGGGTTACCTATATGGAGAAGAGAGGACTTATGGGCCCCCTAAGGCTCCTGGGCCCGGGTGCAACCGCATCCCCTGCATCCTCTATAGTTACGCCCCTGATGGGATCCATCGAGTGTCCATCATAATTTATAGTTGTTTTTTTTCTAGATGGACTATGCAACACAGATGTGAACAGAGTCTAAATGCATAAAACATCAAGTATAAAGTACTTTAGGAGGAAAAGAAACCTGGAACTCTAAGAGGGAGTTATCCCCTATCTCATAGAAGTGTTGGTTCACTTCACCATGGCGTCAATCTTGAAAAACCCTTCAACTTAAGGGAGTTTTCCCACAACTTAAAATTTCTTCACAGCCACTCTGTCCTTCCTAGTTGCTACTGACCAGGACATATGACTGCTGCAACCAATCACATGTAATAAAGGTCACTGTTGTGACCAGTGATTGTCTGTAGCAGTCACATGTCTTGGTCAGTAGCAACCAGGAAGGACAGAGTGGCTGCGAATCAATTTTAAGTCATGGAAAAACCCCTTTAAGGGAAGAAGAGGTGATGTGAACCTTCAGTTGGTTCTACCTGCAAGCTTCCTAATATTGCGGTGTCTGTAGATAGATTCCCACTACCAATCCCTTTCTTATGGGCAACAACATAATTTTTTTTTAGCAAGAAGCACATCACCAGCCAGACCGCCGATCCGGTAACAGCAGGCATGATTTTCCCAGGGTGTGATCAAGCACTTACACATGCATGTTCCCAACAAGTATAAACTAAGTGCTGCCACTAATCTGTAATTTAGAGGTATTAACTATGCAAGAAGAAAAATAGGGAAAAAAAAGATACATGTACGCGAAATGAATGTCTACTATCCAATACATCTATTTAGGTCATGCTTACTTGAAGGAACCATGGGGGCCCAGCATCGGTCACAATGACTTTGCCCCCTTATACTACATCTCCTTCAACTCTCGGCCCCAGGCAATGCCTTGGCAGTCAAACTAAAAATGGAAGGGGGGGGGGGGGGGGTAGAAAATTCTATAGAGGTTGAGTTTGACTGCAAACCCATTAACATCGGTCACAAGACTAGCAAATACAACAGTGGTACTAGTTTCAAAGACAGGCCAAGTCATTTTACGCAAGATCTGGTAATTCATTAATGGCTCTTACAATGAATAACCTGCAATAGTAACGAAGCTGGCAGATCTGCTGAACGCTCGTAATCCAACTCTACGTAAACTGATAAAGTTACAAAATTCCTATCAATGCCACAGAGCCGCACGCCAGTGACGTTGGTGGAAAGTCATTCATCTTTGTAAATCTATACTGTGCCAAGAATGACAAACTCCTCGCTTTTTTTTTTTTTTTTTCCAGCTGATTCATTCTCTTCCCTCATTCGGAGACGAGGCAGCTGCAATCATATCGGCCTATTTCAATCATCAGTAAAACAATTTGCCTTTTCCCACTAATATACACTATGCATTTCATGAGCTCGGCATTACCGTTCTGTTATGTAAATGGGCTTTGCCGGAGTCCCGGCTTCTGTAAAATGCTCACAGACTGAGCTATAGATATAAAGCAGGGGATTTAGATTGCATTCCTAAGTGAGAATACTTGTGAGTAATGTTGACTCAGCACCCTGCCGAGAGACTGATTACCGGGTGACACCTACTGGTTGACAAAATAACAATGCTACAGGCATTTTTTGGGAAGGCCAAATCCTTCATTGGCCACGGGATACTGTTAACACTGTCTTCGCTGCTAGTGAAATCCATCCAAATGAAATAAAACATACAAATGCATTTTATAATATAATAAAAAGGTCCGTTATTTCCTATTTTATTAACTTGCATCTAAATCTGTTAGTAAGGAAAAAGTCCAATTAGGATTTATTCGGTTCTAGATCATTTTAATCCATATTTCTTGAAGTTACAACACAGTAAATTGTAAAAGCGGTGAGAAGTCTAAAAACGTTGTCTAGTACACATCAATACAAAATCTGTAGCAGGTAACTGATCGAAGACACACTGTTTAAAACACTAGTGTCGCCCTCGGTCCGCGTGTCACTGTTACCGCAGCTTTGCCCCAGCCACCACAGCGTTGCCCCAGCCCCACAGGCGGCTGCTACTGCAGCGTTGCCCCAGCCCCACAGGCGGCTGCTACTGCAGCGTTGCCCCAGCCCCACAGGCGGCTGCTACTGCAGCGTTGCCCCAGCCCCACAGGCGGCTGCTACTGCAGCGTTGCCCCAGCCCCACAGGCGGCTGCTACTGCAGCGTTGCCCCAGCCCCACAGGCGGCTGCTACTGCAGCATTGCCCCAGCCCCACAGGCGGCTGCTACTGCAGCATTGCCCCAGCCCCACAGTCGGCTGCTACTGCAGCGTTGCCCCAGCCCCACAGGCGGCTGCCCCTACCACTGCATTGCCCAGGGCCTTGCGTGCGGCTGCCCCTACCACTGCATTGCCCAGGGCCTTGCGTGCGGCTGCCCCTACCACTGCATTGCCCAGGGCCTTGCGTGCGGCTGCCCCTACCACTGCATTGCCCAGGGCCCCGAGTGCCGCTGCTCCTACCACTGCATTACCCTGCGTTCCCACGGCCCACGTGCGGTTGCTCCTACCACTGCATGACCCCACATGCTGCTGCGTTGCCCTGACACTACATATAGCTGCTTCTACCGCTGCGTGGCCCCGCGTGCCGCTGCTTCTGCCGCTGCGTGGCCCCGCGTGACGCTGCTTCTGCCGCTGCGTGGCCCCGCGCGACGCTGCTTCTGCCGCTGCGTGGCCCCGCGCGACGCTGCTTCTGCCGCTGCGTGGCCCCGCGCGACGCTGCTTCTGCCGCTGCGTGGCCCCGCGCGACGCTGCTTCTGCCGCTGCGTGGCCCCGCGCGACGCTGCTTCTGCCGCTGCGTGGCCCCGCGCGACGCTGCTTCTGCCGCTGCGTGGCCCCGCGCGACGCTGCTTCTGCCGCTGCGTGGCCCCGCGTGACGCTGCTTCTACCGCTGCGTGGCCCCACGTGACGCTGCTTCTACCGCTGCGTGGCCCCGCGTGACGCTGCTTCTACCGCTGCGTGGCCCCGCGTGACGCTGCTTCTACCGCTGCGTGGCCCCGCGTGACGCTGCTTCTACCGCTGCGTGGCCCCGCGTGACGCTGCTTCTACCGCTGCGTGGCCCCGCGTGACGCTGCTTCTACCGCTGCGTCACGCCGCTACTACCCCTGCTTCGTGCCGCATCGCCCCGCCACTACTGCTGTGTTGCCCCGGCCCCGCCTGCCACTGCTCCTACCATTGCGTTGCCCTGGGCCCCTGGCGGCTGCTACCTCTGCAATGTTCCAGAAGCTTCTGGTATCTACAATGCACCATACCCAAGAAAAAATAGTAAGATCTACCAGTACGAATTTACTTTCTGACATAAGAGAAGCAATGATTGGTTCTTGTCTGCTTGCTGCTACATATATGAGGATTAGTCCATAACGAAGGAGACTATTACTAATAGAGCACATGTAGTGCTCTAACCTCAGTTGAGGGCCACGGGGGCAGGATAGGGGGGCTTGTTTTTGCAGCTCTATATGCAGGTAACTGCAGTGTAATAAACAGTAACGGTCCTCTATTACAAAGGTATATTATACTACTAAAGCCAATAAGTGGGTGTTGGTACATAGTCATAAAGACATGAATGTGCGCAGTAAGAATGCTAACCTTGCCATGGGAAAGAAGTGTGACAATCCCTGGTGGCACGTCATTGCTTCATTCACACAGAGCTGATTGTAGCAACCTGGCTTTACATAGAGCCCTTACACAAAAGCCCAAGTCAAGGGTGCTATGATGCAAAGTTCTGAAAAAGCGGGTGCCAATTCTCCATTAGTTCCCTAAACCAGACCTGCAACAAAGGTAGCCTTTGTGTATTGCTAAACCTGGGTGTCCTTGCACAGAAGCAGGCACAAGGGTTATTGTGGAGACAATATACCTGTTGTCATACCTGTAAGTCGGAGTCTTGTGACTTTATTACTTTTTTTTTAAAGTTCTTGTAATGCAGTCAGCCAAGTCAGCCGGCCGCACACCCACTGAAACGTATTTTATTCCCTAGACTCTGGAAAGAACCAGCCTCCTGCTAGCTACATCTAGAGTCACATAAACCGATCAGGAAGACGCAGGCCGCTCCATGACATGCGTTCCTCCGAGCATGTGACTGAACATAATGACAGGGGAAACCTGAGTGGGCAGCGTGCGCAGAGGAAAATCATTGGCAGCGTGATACAAGCCCACTGCTACTTTGTAGTATAATTAATCAGTAGATTTCCAATTGCAGGGTTTGGCTTATGGAGAGATTAAAAAGACATTTTACATGTCTGTTCATATTCACATGTCATGCAATGCCAAGTTTAGGAAACAGTGTAATCTAAACCCTTCCAGCCTCTAGTTTTAAGAAGTCACAAGACCTTCTAAGACAAGTCTACACTGTCTGAACTCTGGGAGGCATGCTGTTCCTTAAAGTATGGAGCAATACATTATTTCACTGTGTTCCAGTCTACACCATTAGGCATAATTTAATAGTTTAGTCACGTGACTCCGGCTATAGGAATATATTTCAGGATAGAAAGTCGGTGCTATATAGTTAGTGTGCTGGAAGAAAAAGATTTATATCAGGAACTACCAGAGGAGGGAGTTATGGTCTAAAACTACTTGTTGGTTGGAAGAAACAGAAGTAGCCCTATGACAAAGATGCAAAAAAAGAATAAAAGTTTCTTTTGGACCCTGATGGGTGATCCAACCAGATTCAATAAGAATCAGGTCAAAGATCTACTAAATTAATTATTCCGCAATATGCCCAATTTTCTGCTTTTTCTAGGACAGAAGTAAGATAACGTACGGGCATACTATCTATGCTTGCACTACAGGGATCTGGTTATTAGAAAGACATATGCCTATACCAGTTTTAAATAGACCCTCCGGCTGGGAGAAACAAAGTTGGCCACAGCAGCGTCTCTGACTACCTGGTGCAGACCGTGCATTAGTATGCATCATTAGTCTAAGGCTGCCTGTCCATGAGTGTTGTGGTAACCCGTGGCGGATCTCCGCCACGGGACCAGGAGCCAGGAGACAGATCTCCGCTGTCAGCCTATCTGACAGGCTGACTACGGAGAATCGCGGCATTCGCAGCATGCTTCGAATTGCCGGCTGCGAGTGGAGAATCGCAACGATTCTCTGCTCATGGACAGGGGGCCTGCACTTTCCATAGCAACGCTATGGAAAGCTTCAGACGGCGTGATTCACCGGCGATTTACGGCCGGCGGAATCACACCCATGGACAGGAGCCCTAAGACACTACACCTGCTTTGATTGACCAGTGCTGCCTATGTGAGCAGAACTGGCCAGTAGAAACAGCATGTAGGGTCTTAGGGCTTACCCACACTGACATATGTTGTCTGCGTATTATGTGCGTATATGTTATGCCCATAATATGCCGTATGCAGCAAATACACATGTAACATGCATATTTACTGCATAATGTAAGCACTGATAGCCTATAATGGGGTATTTTGTGCACCAGAATTGGACATGCTTATTTTCTTTGAATGACCCATTCAAATTGTAGCACTGCATATTACACAGGCAAAATACGCCCATGTGAGTGAGACTAGCAATGCATACTAATGCACATGTGTATCAGGTAGACAGAAAAGCGGTTCTGCATCTTCGCTTGTCCAGGCCTGGAGAGTTACTTTAATAGCATCTGTCCTACATATTGCATTTACACACAAAAAATCTTTCTGAATCGTACTCTGGGGAGATAACTAATAGTAATACCGGCTTTGTGGGAAAGCAGTATGCCAAATAGCCCTGCTCTGAGAAGCAAAAAAAAAAAAAATTGCCTTTCTAGCGCCACCTATTGATGGCTAATGCTGTAAGCCAATGTTGACCTATAGGTGGCACTAGAGATAACGCTTCCTCCCCTCTGGAGAAAGGCAATTTTGCACAGCAGACTTGTAGAATTGGGCTCCTAAAGATGAAATTAGTTACTGATGGTGATGTTGGCTATCTACAGCCATTCCTTAGAGATGAATGAAGCAACTCGCATGCTCAATCACTGCTCTACTCATACGAGGAACATGGATCTCCTGTTCTCGAGATCGGTGGAATTCTGAACAATTTGACCCTCAATGATTAACACTTAGTGACACTTAACCTAAATTTTGGGACAACCGGTTTAAGGACAACTTTTCCTTGGTTCAGTTGATATTTTATCCAAACATTTCAGCCCACAACCTATATTGATGTAAATGGATGACTTTCCTTACTGTTTTCCATATAAAGCCATAGACACCTGGTTACTCTCGCTCTTTGTAGATCACACAAATAGGATATGACTCAAGAAGAACTATATAATGCATTGGTCTCCTTAATCTTGCACCAACCCAACAAGCCAATATTACATTTATATACAACATTCCACTTCATCAAGACCGATGTGCTCTCTCCTTCTGAGGATGCTACACTATGCAAACAACATAAGATCCTATTTGGGATGGATCTAAACAATCTACCAGAGACAAAAGAGTTAAATCCAGACATGTTGTCCATTTCAATTAAGGCTTTTCCATCAACTAACAGCTGTAACCTAAGAAGGCACGTGGCTGGGCCACTCTCCTCGTTGTGTACTTGGGTTTTTTCATGTCAGTGTAATGTTACACTGACAAAGGAAGCACTGGTGAAGTTCAAGGACAACAATTGATGCAGCTGTCTTCTGAGGCATTCCATTTTAGACATGAAAGTAGTCCTTATTTGTCACTGTCTCTAAAGAGGATCCTCTTCCCTCAACTTGTAAACCAGAGACATAAATCAATAAAGGCAATTTCTGGCAGTAATCTATATAATGGGGGTTTAGCATCAGGTGCTGTGAAGGTAGCCATGTTGTCGGAGAAATTATTGTACTTATTGGGGTCGGAACATAAATGTGCAATCAGATGTTTCAATGAACCTGCCATGATAGGTCGAATGTTGGTGCAGCCTACAAATGGCTGTCCCATTGGGAGTTTCTTGTAGAAAGTTCTTACATAGGTAGCAAACACGATGGTCTAAATTTTTTTAGAAGAAAATGCTACAATTAAGAATCCGTTGCAACGTTCTACTAAATCATGTTTGTGGCCATCAATAAAGAACAAACCAAGATGTTAAACACCAGTAACAAATTGTGTGAATTGAGCACCTGACTCCTGGTGTCATCTACTTAATTCCAGTAACAGAATCGCTAATTGATGTAAATGATAGTGTGCTAGTAAATGTATTACCCGCTAATCCATAATAATGAGGGTTAGACGTAAATAAGTTGTATTTGATATGTCTATAGAGAGGTGTTCCGGTGTTCCTCATATTAATGATGCAGCATGCAGCACTCCGGTTACCCATGTGGCACTGGGCCAATATAAAGCGTATAAGTGCTTACAAGTGCCACTTAAAACCCGTTACAAGACTTGAAACAATTACTTCACCAATTTCACTAAAGCTTTCATTTGAAACTTTCAGCCAGAGATTCTACTTAAGCCAAATATTCAGCATATTTGTAGAAGCCTACGTTTAATTTCCTTAGTCTTACGGGGCCTACCCATAGAAACGTAGCCGCCAGAGGGAACATAGCATTATTTATAACCTTCAAGCTTGTATGTCTTCCTCTAGTACCTGCAGAGATGCATTTTTGAAAATTCCCCAATCACTTCGGATATATCTGGCTTACTTTGCAAATATTGCAAAACCAAACCTTGCACATGTTTGTCAGGTCTCATTGCATCTGAATGTATAGACATTTCACAAGAGTTATCCAAAAACACATGACGGAAAACATCACTTGACCGACAAGCAAGGTACAGTACCTCAAATATGTTCGATGACTCGTTGCTGTATTGATTGGAAATGTTTTCTGATTGGTCACTGTACCACTTTAATCCACCCAAAAAGCTGTCTGCATCCAAATCATTTACATCAAGTTCGGAAAGATCCAGCTCCGGAAGATCGGGGCAAAGGGGCTGGTCTTCTCCAACCAGAGCAGCGCACTGGAAGAAACATAAGCAAAATCATTATGTGAAAATCGTCTTGAACACAATCTGTGTTACTAGAGGACCTACAATCAGCACTGGTATCATGAAATCAACCATATTTTGGGTGCCCATCAAGTTTGCACTATGCTTAAAGGGAGTCTCTTACCTGGAACATGTTGTCCAAACTATGTTATAGAGCGGAAGGAGCTGAGCAGATTGATATATAGTTTTATGGGGAAATATTCAGTTTAACGTGTACTTTATTCATTTACATCCCTGCTCATTCTGAGCTGAACAGTCCAATGGGCGGTCCTATCCGTGATTGACAGCTACCCCTCTAGTTACAGTCATACATAGCTGTCAATCACTGATAGCTCCGCCCATTGGACTGTTCAGCTCAGAATGTGCAGAGATGTAAATGAATAAAATACATGTTATACTGAATCTTTCCCCACAGAACTATATATCAATCTGCTCAGCTCCTCCCGCTGTGTAACAGGATTTCTACAGTTTGGACAGTACATTCGTGCTGACAGATTCCCTTTAAAAAGTTTGGAAGCCTTCCAGATTGAGCAATCTTATAACCATACCTGTGGCAATCAAAATGTCTCTCCAGGATATGGCTCCCGGCCACATTCCATAAAGCCTCACACAGAAGGGTCAGCAGAGGCACAGTTGTCTTTTTTTTTTAATTCTTGGCCAATTACATTTTTCACGGAAAGACATTTCTTGAAAGTACACAGTCATAGTGTAACCAATTACATTGTTATGCTTATTTTATATCTAAGACATTTACAAGTCTCAATGTGTCTACAAAAAGAATCAAATTGGTACAAATGTTCTGGTTCAAACTTTTTGGAACCTGAAGAATCAGGGTCTTGCTATACAATAACCTGTGGAAAAGGAATTGTTACTCTCTGCTCTAATTCCCATATTCATGAGTTCATCTTTGAAGCTTCAGAGAGAATGTTGACCACAGAAAATCAAGTAATCCATGGCCCATTACTAGGTCAGATGTGACCTTTCAGTGGGTTCCAGGCTTCACACGCCTAACTGTCCTCTCCTGTCACAGTTACATTCCTGTCACTTTCTCACACATCTCTAACAGGTGCTTATCAGTTCTTTACTCCATCCACTTCCTATCTCCACAAGGCCTACATGTCAATGCTACATCCCAAAAGATTGCTTATAAGGTTAGAAGAAAGGGCCTACAAATGACCACCAGTCACTGCAAGAGTCAATGGTGATTGTGGAATGTTGTTTCATTGGACTCAAACTGAACAGAAGATTAAGTGACAGGTATAATCAGACATCTTAAAACGCCAATCTAAGGGGGTCAATTCAACATCAGACTATTTTTTTTTTTAAATTTGGGAACTGTAGTCAGCTGCAGGAAGAGCAGCAAGGGATGGTAAACTTGTTGCAATGTGTCCTGTAAGAACAGATCTATCAATCTTCGCCATCTCCTCGCACATCGTCCTCATTAAAATGTGAAACATCTGGGACTTGAGCTACGTGGGTCTTTATTAATATGAGCATCGGTCTGTCCTGATCTGGGAGCAGCAAACAGATTGTATTTTCCAGCAAGTTTTTTTTTTCCTTTTAATCAGCTTTTTTTTCCAGTTTACCAAGCTTCACAAATTAGCTTCATGCAAGAAGAAAAAAAAAGCCCACAGTGTGCAAAGGAGATGCATGAACCCAGCAGCAAATTATGACTCAGACAGGACCAAGAGTTAATCCATTTATGCATACAATAATAGGATATTCCTGCCCAAACCATGGTGATCATAAGATCAATAACTGTTGATATGTTACTAGCAATCATTGGTTTACAAAAATAAATCTTCGGTATTTCCATGCTAGCTGCTCCTCAATCAGCTCCTAGGCAGCATCAGGAATAATGCATGATGGAAAAATGAGGATACAGCAGCTGAGACCCATGCTATCAGCTCAACAGCAAGCCACAGGACTCTCTGGCTACTCAAAAACAATTACGACTTTGCAGTCAGGAACTGATTCGCTTATAGTTCTGTTGGTCTATTACAAATGCAATGAGCTTTGCATGCATTAATATTAATAGTATCATTGGAGCATGCAAAATGCAAATATATAAAGTAGTACCAATCCAAATGCATGTACATGTATACAAATACATGTACATATGTGTTTATGCAAACACACAATTGCATCTCTAAACATGTATATCTACACAATTCATGTTTATTTAGTTACAAACTTTCCTATACACCCTACAGAAATAACAATGTTACAAATTGTAGACTACAAAACATGCAGAACTGTATCTTCTACATCACACTCCAGGGACTAGTCCAGAACTGCTTGCTTTCTAATCCCCCACCCCTCTATATGAATTGTAGCCAGCAGAAGCTGTAGAATTGATGTATGGCTAGCTATTTTTACACATGCAGCAACATCTTGCACAGCACCATCCCATACACTTGCTCTTCTCTAGTATTCATCGTATGATCACAAATGGAAATACACAGCCCATCATCATCATCATCATCATCATCATGCAGAATAGTGATAAACGGATCTATTCTGGCCAGTACAGGTAGCTAGAATAGTAATAATGATAGCAACAACATAGTCATAACCATCAGTAGCATCTTAAGAGTACAGAGAAAGAAAGTCGCATCCCGACAATTATGCAATAATAGCCAAAGCATAGGATAATCCATAATGGAAAAGCAGAATAGAAGAATGCAGGCAGCAATAAGTGAGATTATTTTAAGTTAATTGTTATATAAATAGCCATGGCTGGCTTCCAAGCAGGCCACTGGAAAGACTTCAGACACTGATTCATATCAATATCTTTGAGCATACATATTGCATGTGACTGGAGAGAGGGAGAGAGCCAAAGACACATGCAAATAGTTTCCAACTGCAAGAGGCACCGATGACAGCAGCTAATCTCTGGCTCTAGCATCATACAAGTAAAAAGCCTTAAAATAGCCTCCAGATAATGTTAAGACTTGTTCCTTACACGCAATGCAATGTTTGATTGAAGGGGCTACAAGTCCATTCCAAAAGCAAATAAAATAATATATTAAAATAATTGCAAAAAAAATTAAAAAAAATACAAATGCATGCAAAAGAGAATAGAAGAATGTAGCCACAGAGAGGGTTTCTGTGCATGCTCACCTCTATGTCACTCCATACAGAGTCCTGGTTGCACATGTCCCACGCCATTCAGTCCCTGAATGACGGCAGTAAAGCTTTGGAAGTACAATCCACAGGCACACACAGAGCTAACACTCATGCAGGCAACTAGCCCCTTACTGAGGCTCAGCTGAAGGCACCTGTCTTACTACTGTTCCCAGTCACATGACCAAGCTATTAAAGTAGGCTGGTCTGCCACTCTGCCTGCCCTGCTGCTGCTGTTGCTGCTGTTGCTGCTCCAAGCTGTGTGATGTCACAGCAAGGCAGACCCAGCTCCTGTGAAATGAATCTTCCCATCCACAGTTAACCTCTTCCAGCCTAGGCATTGCACAGGATTTGTCACAGCCAGCTAAACTTAACCACTACAGTGCCAAGAGCCTCCCTACACTGCAATGTGGGCATTGCTAAAGATGTAAGCCTCTCAGGAGCAGCCTGCTCTATAAGCTAACTGTATGCACGAGGATAGGAAATGGTTTTGCTTTTGGACTGGAGCTGCTGCAGAATCTTATAGAAGAAGAGAGGAGTGACAGCAGAAGAACACAGATCTCGTCTTTTCTACCCATTAGTATTATTGTGCAGATTTCATTTACCAGAATCCAGTTGGTTAAACACTGGGAGATTATTTTCAGCTAGATTTGATAAATGGGCAAGGACTGAGTAATATATGGCTTGAAAAGGAGCAACTTGATGTGTGTGGTACAACACATAAGCAGTTTGAGGATTGGTAGATGTCTTATTGATTATCTGTGCGGGTGAAACATCCACTTATCTACGTCTGACTAGGATTTCCTTCACCAGAAGCAAAGATTCAGTTTGTTGCCTTAGCCCTGTATTTCATATACCCTGGCCAAGACAAAGATGCAGAGTTGGCATAATCTTGGCACCCAACCTTATGTATCAAAAGCCTCCCTAACAGTGTCCCCACTTTAGGCAATAGTTGTGCTTATTGCAGTTATGCTTATACAAGGTGTAGTCCAAAAGACAGATCCAGCACTAGATCTCATCACTGGTGTCCTATATTGAAAAAATAATAGCATACTTATAATAGGAAGGCATGGATGCGCTACACGATGTTATGATACACGGGCCACTGGCGGCTTCGGAATATGGATTTTAATTTTGAGTTGTGGTGCTGTAGAAGAGGGAATAAAAACCCAATTGCAAAGTTGAAGAGTATCATGTGAGAAGCAGAAATCCGCTTTCCGTGTCTCTAAGTCCCATGGGACCGCTGCTATGTAAGGAAAGCGTGCTCGAAGTGGCCTCCTTCTGTTATGATACGTGCGTAGAGGCGTTCGACAGTGCAATCCGGGGCTGACGCTATCATTGTGGGACTGTGTTAGTGATTTAGTGCAGATGCAATGCAAATTACTAGGAAGAGCATGACCCAATCAGATGGCAATGCAAATTTCAGCGTTAACACATGGGTTGGAATTTAGCACGATCGCCTCGTTGGACCTATATTCATTCTAGGGACTTTCAATGTGGATCGGTACCCGAATCTCCTACAGATAACAGTGGATGGCTTCCTGGATGATCTGCCCCTATCGTAGCAGAAGGAGGCGGCTTCAAATACGTTTTCATTACATCAGGCATAGCAGCAGTCCTAGAGGACTTAGGCTAGGTTCACACAGGGCAGTTTTGCCGCGGCTTTGCCGCAGCAGATCCGCCCGCGGCCGCTAATCTTGGGATTAGCCAGCCATGTGGACGAGATTTCTCAGAAACCTCGTCCACACAGGATGGCTAATCCACTGCGGTAAATCCGGCTGAAACCGCGGCTGCCGCGGCCGCAGCCGCGGTTTCAGAGTATGCAGCATGTCTATTCTTTTTTTCATTCCGCTGCGGCTGCGCTCTCCTCTATGGCAGGGCCGCTTCAAAGCCGCCGCGGCTTAAACCGCGGCGGTTCTTCCGGCGGAAATCTCGCGGTTTTTGCTGCGGCCAAACCGCGAGATTTCCGACGGGAATCCGCCCTGTGTGAACCCAGCCTTAGAGAGACATGGAAACTGAGTTTCTACTTCTCACATGATACTCTTAAACTTTGCAGTTGGTTTTTATTCTCTTACCTCTTACAGATCCACAACACAAAATTGAAATCCATGTTCCAGGGGCCCGTGTAGTGCATCCATGCCTTCCTATTCAAGTATGCTATTCTTATTTCTGTTGACATATAGCGCGGGATCAGTGTTTTTGACTACACATTGAAAAATTCACTCTATAAGTCTAGACAACCTCAGAATCAAGAGAATGATCACATGCTTACAATGAGAATTTCCAATATGTGCCACCATCCCCAATCAGGAGCATAAAAAGGAAGGGACTTCTGGGACTTTTGTTTCTGAGGGCTTAGTGGTATAGATGGTGCCAATTAAAAGCTGTCAGACAGTCTTGCAAGAGTAGTCAGAGCGGCTTGCCCAGATAAATGACTGCATAGCTATGCCTTGGCCCCCTAGGGCTTGAGGTCATCAGTAGAGCTATTGAATCATGATTTATGGTTGACCTTTCCGCCACATATACTGGAAATCTGCTCCAAGCATCCACTACTCTTTCAGTAGTGCCTTTATTTTTTTTCTGCCTACTGTTTATAGATAATATCTTCTTGTGGGGAAATACTTTATACTGCAGTTGATATATGTGAAGATTTTAGTCATACTGCCCTTTCAGTACATAATTCTTGATGATGAGCTTTATTTATCAGATTTAGTTCTGCTTTTGGTATATGTGTTTGGATGTCTCTAAACAATATTTTGTATGTAACATCTCCAGAAAGGAATGGAATAAAGAGTTCCCTCCTTCTACTGGTGACACCTCTAGTGATGCACCTATGGATGACACTTGTTTTTCTCATTGCTGTCAACAGTGATGTATTTGATGGATGCCAGATGCTCTATTACTAGCCATTGGCTTCTCTGTGTACTGACTGACTAGTTCAAAATGAGTGAAATTACAGCAGCTCCCGCTTTCTCTCTCCACAGCGTGATTACCCAGGCGACTGATTCCAAAACCACACAACTGATTAAAATCAGATTTGAATGCCACTCCCAACCCCCTCCTCTCTCCATCACATAATTGTGCCATATAATAACCAAAATCCCTAAAATCTTATTTTAATTTACTTCTGTTTTTTTTTTTCCAAAACAACACAAGGGCTCGAGAGTATCACATAAAGAAAAAGCAGAGCAGCAACATGTGAGAGTGTTGTTTACTGTAAATATCACAACGGACCAGACGAGAATGTTTAGCTTCATTGACAAAATACTGTTTTAAACTAACATATACACACTTTATCTATCTATCTTCATTTTCTTTCTTTTTTACTCCTTCTCTTTCTTTCTTGCTCTTTATTTTTTATTTTCTTTTTCTTTGAGCCTTTTTCTTCTCCTTCCTTGCTTCCTTCTCTTTCATTCTCCTTCCTTCTGCTTCCTTTCTCTTCTTTTTCCTACCTTCCTCTTCCCTTCCGTCCCCTTCCCTTCCCATCCCTTCCTTTCTCTTCCCTCCGCTTCCCTCTGCTTTCCTCCGCTTTCCTCCGCTTTCCTCCCTTTCCCTTCCCTCCTCTCCCCCACCCCTTCCCTTCTCTCCCCCACCCCTTTCCTCCTCTTCCCCCCCCTTCCTCCTTGCCTTCTCCCCCTTCCCTCACCTCCTCTTCATTCCTCCCTTTCCTCTTCCTTTGCCCATTCGTCCTCTTCCTTTGCTAATACATCCTCCCCTTTCCTTTCTTGCCTCCTTCCCGCTCTTGCCTTCCGTGCCTCCTTCCTGCTCTTGCCGTTCTTGCCTCCTTCCCCCTCTTGCCTTTCTTGCCTCCTTCCCCCTCTTGCCTTTCTTGCCTCCTTCCCCCTCTTGCCTTTCTTGCCTCCTTCCCCCTCTTGCCAACTTCCCCCTCTTGCCTTTCTTGCCTCCTTCCCCCTCTTGCCTTTCTTGCCACCTTCCCCCTCTTGCCTTTCTTGCCTCCTTCCCCCTCTTGCCTTTCTTGCCTCCTTCCCCCTCTTGCCTTTCTTGCCTCCTTCCCCCTCTTGCCTTTCTTGCCTCCTCCCCCCTCTTGCCTTTCTTGCCTCCTTCCCTCTCTTGCCTTTCTTGCCTCCTTCCCTCTCTTGCCTTTCTTGCCTCCTTCCCCCTCTTGCATCTTTTTTCTTTTCCCCTTGCCTCCTTCCCCCTTGCCTACTTCCCTCTTGCTTCCTTCCCTTTTTCTCTTTTGCCCCCCCCTTTTCTCTCTTGCCCCCCCTTTTCTCTCTTGCCCCCCCCTTTTCTTTCGCTTGCCTCCCCTTTTCTCTCGCTTGCCTCCCCTCCTTTTCTCTCTTGACTCCTCCCCCCTTTTCCCTCTTGACTCCTTCCTCTTTCCCCCTCTTGCCTCCTTCCTCTTTCCCCCTCTTGCCTCCTTTCTCTTTTCCCCTCTTGCCTCCTTCCTCTTTTTCCCTCTTGCCTCCTTCCTCTTTCACCCTCTTGCCTCCTTCTCCTTTTTGCATCTTGCATGCTTCCCCCTTGCCTCCTGCCTCTTTCCTCCTTGCCTCCTTCCTTTTCCCTTCCTTTGCCTTCCCCATTTCCCTGCCTTTCACCTTCCCTTCCTTTCCCTTCCCCCGCCTTTACCCTTTTCCCCTTTCCTTGCCTTTCCCTTTCCCCCTTTTCTTGCCTTTGCCCTTTCTCCTTCTTCCTTTCCCGCCTCCTCCCCTTCTTCACCCTCCCCTCCCCCCCTTTCCCCCCTCCCCCCTCCAACCTTTTCCGTTTCCCCCTTCTGCCCCCCCCTCTCCCTTCTCTCCTCCCTCCTCCCCCTTTCCCCCTCACCCTTCTCTCCCCCCTTCTCCCCCTTTCTCTCCTCCCCTCCTCCTCCCCTTTCTCCCTTTCTGCACATCCTCCCTTTCTCCCCATCCTCCCTTTCTTCCCCTCCCCACCCCTTCTCTCTTTTCCCCTTCCCTCTTTTTTCCTTCCACTATTCCCTCTTCCACCCTTCCCCCTCTTTTCCCCTTCCACCATTCATCCTCTTTTCCCCTTCCACCCTTCATCCTCTTTTCCCCCTTGCCCCTTTTAACTCTTCCCCCTCTGCCTGCTTCCACTCTTCCAGCCTTGCACTCTACAACTCTACCACTCTTCCACCCTTGCACTCTACCTCCCTTCCTCCCTTACCCCCTTTCACTCCACTCCTTCCTCCCTTGCCACTTTCCTCCTTTGCCACCTTGCCCTTTGCCCCTTCTCCTTTCCTCCCTTGCCCCTTTCCACCCTTGCCTCCTTCCACCCTTGCCCCCTCCCACCCTTTCCCACCGTTGACCCCTTTCACCCTCTCCCACTCTTGCCCCCTTCCACCCTTGTCCCCTTCCACTCTTCCCTTTTGCCACTTCTCCCCTTTGCCTCTTAGACTCTTCCACACTTGCCCATTAGCCCCCATTCTTCCTTTACCCCTTCCAATCCCTTATGCCTTTCCCCCTTTCCACCTTCACTCCTTCCCACTTTCCATCTTTTCCCCCTTGCCGTCCCTTCCTCCCCTCCCTTGCCGTCCCTTCCTCCTCTCCCTTGCCGTCCCTTCCTCCCTTTCCTTGCCGTCCCTTCCTCTCCTTCCTTGCCGTCCCTTCCTCTCTTTCCTTGCCGTCCCTTCCTCTCCTTCCTTGCCGTCCCTTCCTCTCTACCCTTCCCGTCCCTTCCTCCCTTCCCTTGCTGTCCCTTCCCATTCTACCTTACCCCCTTCCAATCCTTTCCACTTTCCCCCCTTTCCGCCTTCACTCCTTCCGACTTCTTATCTTTTCCTCCTTCCTGTCCCATCCTCCTTTCCCTTGCTGTTCCTTCCTTCTGTCCATCTATCATCTCATATCTGTCCATCTATCATCTCATATCTGTCCGTCTATCATCTCATATCTGTCCGTCTATCATCTCATATCTATTTGACCCTATTTTAGAAATTCAAATGCACACATTAAAGGAGCAAACTGCAGAGGTGCTTCTGAGATTTGACCAAAACTGGTTGGTGAGGTTTCTAACTTCATTGCAGCTAAAAACAGTTTATTATTATGTTACTCATTTGTATATAGTGCATACATATTCCACAATGCTGTACAGAGATCAGAGATTGTCATCATGATGGGCGCTCACAATCTACATTGCAAATAAACCTATTACCATTCGATTGTTAATGGCAGTGTGGTAAACTGTTGTCTAGTTAGCACCTTGTCCCTATCAAGCCCTCAATGTGTGAACCAAGCCTACATCAATTTTGCATATTGTGCACCATGTACCATATTTTAAGCATTCCTTTTTCATTTGCTCCTAGTATGAATTGGTTTAAGCAGTGTGGGCATGATAGAGGGTGGCACGTTATATAGACTTCTCCTTATTCATGAGCCTGAAATATACATCTCTGACCTTTTTATTATGGCACACTTATATCTCATAGGTTTGTCAACATCTAAAAAATGTGACTGATACCCTTGCACCGATGCACATATCATAGACTATCCTACCATAGGGGTGACACAAAAGGAAAAATGTGCATTTATCTGACATGCATAGAAATAAATGTTGTTGTCCTCTGTGGTTGTGATGTTCTCTTGGTAACGTCATTAATCTGTGTACATGAGGGCTTCCCCCACCACAGCTGCCTCTAGCGTATAGCCCATCACACCCAAATACAAGCTAAGAAGACTTCAAGGAGCAAATTATACTTTGTGCTTACCGCATAAAAACGCCATACCAACCTAGTAAACATATGGATCTCTTTCACCACCTTCAGAAGATAATGGGGTTTCTTCTGATGCAGGTGCAGCTGTTATGAAAGTGAGTGCAGAGGATATATGTATGTGGAGAGAAGATCATTTATCAATGCCCAGAGGGTGCACTACATGCTAAGCTGATGCATTGGAATAGAAAAATGGCTTTCACAAGCCTTTTATCAAACATGCCTACGTCCCCACTTTCTCTCTCAGCATCATTATATAGATAAAAACCTAGGCTATGTACAAGGTATTAATGTGTCATTTTTGATAAAACAATAAAAGACTAATTAAAGGTAAAACCCAAGTTCATGTGGATTAAGGAGTTCTATAGTAGTGGTTGAATGCAGAGGGTTAAAAATGGAGCCATCATCCTGTTACATAATCATTAAAGGATTGCCCCACCTCTGGCTGTTTTGCTGCAGGAAGCAGACAGCTCCATACATTGTGCAGTGGTCTTGGTTGGTACTGCAGGTTGAGTCCCATTTACTTTAACAGGACTCAGCCTGCAATACCAGCCCGGGCCACTGTTCAATGTACAGCGATGTCTGCTTCCTGTAGCAAAACCACTAGAAGTGGGACAACCCTTTTAAGCCTTAGTGATGAGGCTATTTTTTGGTTTAAAGGACAAGTGATTTTCATTGTCACATTGCAGGAGCCATAACTTGTTGACGTAGCCTTATCAGGGCTTGTTATTTGTGAGACGAGTTTTATTTTTTAAGGGTGGCCGGGGAGATGGAATCCCTCTGGAAATTCTGCCATTGTTTTTGGATTTAGTTTTATGGAGTTCACCATTTAGTAAAAAAATTACATAACTTGCTGCAATATTTTTTTACGCACATAAAGCAGGCACGTAAAAAAAACGCACATATGCGAATAAGTGATGTTTTATGCTGTCCGTATGGCGTCCATAAAATATACGTACATCATACAGACAGAGAAAGCATCCTTGTGAATGGTTACTACGGCTTAAGTATATTTTGGTCCAACTGAAGATAGGACGTCGGGGGAGGCTCCTGTCTCACAGCAAGTCACAGGATTGTGAGGAGGGGGACACGGCCGGGCTCCTGAGACACACAGAGAAGATTTCATTAAACAATTCTCAAGTTCAAGCCTCGTTTGAACGGGTGTTTGCAATCTTGGTCTGTGAACCCACCATGCATATGTGTGTTTTTGGTGGTTTTTGGTGTATGTTATATCACTGTTTTTCCCATGCACAAAAGATGAAATAAAGCCTAATTGATGTCACATTTTTTTCACACCCTCTCCTGGTAACACCTGCAAAAACCACAATGAACATACATGTAACATCCGTATTCACTGTGTTTTTTTTTTAATGCTTCTATAGACCTTCAATTCGTGAGTATGAAAGTACTAACGACCACTTTTCCGGGAGTCTGTGTGTGACTGTGAGTTACATGCTCCACCCCTGATGATATAATGGTGATGTCATCGCAGGTCCTAAAGCATAAAACATGCAGAGCCTGACAGCAGCCGAGTGCTGACAACACCTGTGATGATGTCACCGTCATGTAATCAGTGACTGGCTCTTAGCTCCACCCCTGATCACATGGCAGTGATGTCATCACAGGTGCTGCTTCACTTTATTAAAAAAAACCTGCAGAGCTGGACACATATATCCCTATTCCAAACCACATCTACTCGAGCCAACCGAAACTACCAATCACCGTGAATCAGCCAACCCAAATAACCAATCACCGTGAATGAGTTAATCCAAACAACCAATCAGGTTGCGAATGGTGTGGAGGTGGGGTGGAATTTAGTTATACGCGAGCTGGACAGCAGCCGTGTGCTGACAGCGCCTGTGATGATGTCACCATCATGTGATCACTCACTGGCTCTTTGCTCCACTCCTTATTACATGACAGTGACCTCATCACAGATCCTGAAGCAGCAGAGGCTGATGACAAATGTATGTAGCAGAGCTGTGTGTGGTGTGTGTCATGTGCATGTAGCAGTGTGGTAATAATTATTAGTAAATCAAAATAGGTCAAGCTTCATTTTTTTTAATGTGTGTAAAGTACACGTCTGAATACTCATATTTGGTTCAATCGGTCCATATTCACCCCGTAATCAGTCAGTTAATATACGGACAGAAAATATGCCGATTTGATTGGGTGCTTAATTAGAAAAGTGGAGATTAAGGCCGGCATTGCAAAAAAGGTGTTTTGCGCATGCAATACGCAGTGAATAGAAGCTGTTGATTTCAATAGGTATATTAACATAACTGTATCTCGTGTGCGTCTTTTGTTTGCACAATAAAATACGTAGCATGTTCTATTTACCTGGTTATTTCGGGCTCTTTTCCACGAGCGCATATGGATTCCAATGGGCGTATTTGTGAGGTGTAAAAACAACCGGTCAAGCCAATATAACCCCGGGCACTTTTACGTCAGGCCCTAAAGATAGTCCTGGAACTACCTTTTGGGCCGGAATAACTTAGGAGCCCATGGCATCAGCCGTAGATAGGAGGGAGTTTAGCAGCATGGCTGCTTAACTCCCTCTCTCTGTTCTCCTCCCCGCCATGCAAGCTCACCTCTCGTTGCTCCCTGCTCGTTCTGTGCAATGTGAGGGGGCGGAGCTAAGCACCGGTCCTCCCCGCCTTCTCCCATTGACGGCACCCTCCCATCCGCTCCTATTGCACAGAACGAGTGGGGAGGAACAAGAGGTGAGCCTGCGGTGGGGAGGGAGGGGAAATCGGTGATCGCCTGGTGAGCTCGGCACATTTGTACTGGGCTCACCAGGCCACTTGAACAGGTGCACAAACGTTTGATTTGTGCGTCCGTTCACCAGATTTTCCTCTTCCAACGTAGCGTATGTCGGACGGCCGTGAAAACGGTGGCCGATATGTGCTCGGGGGAATAAAGCCTTATGCAGGGAAAGAGCACATATTGAACTAATTACACTGATTGGGCATTACAATGAATGAGAGCGTGGGTTGTCGGGTTTATTCTGCTTGCACAAAAAGTACAGTAAACTGCACATGCGTACACAAATACACATCTCCCATTGCATTTACACCCATGTGACACTGGTGTAATGGAGGAAGCCGAATCTCCGCCTGTCAGCCCTATCTAATAGATAGGCTGACCGCGGAGAATCTGGGCAATTCGCAGCATGCTGCGAATTGCCGCTGTGAGCGGAGAATTGCAATGATTCTCCGCTCGTGGACAGGTGCCGGCGCTTTCCATAGCAATGTCCGTGGACAGAGGGCCTAAGGCATGTATGTTAGAACCAGGCACCTAGTCCCAATGCATCTTGTTCTGTCTGGGCACCTATTTATTATAATGTAGGACCCCTTTAAAGGCGACATTAACAAGAAAACCACTTTTATATACAGGTTTAATGTCTGAGAATTGGGACGTCTTCTAATAACTGAACTTTGTATGGCCAAAGCAGTCTTCAAATAATGTCCCATGAGGAATGGTTGAGGGATCTGGGAATGCTTACATTGCAAAAAAGAAGGCTGAGAGGAGACTTAATAGCTGTCTACAAATATCTGAAGGGCTGTCACAGTGCAGAGGGTTCAGCCCTATTCTCATTTGTACAAGGAAAAACTAGAATCAATGGGATGAAACTGAAAGGGGAACACAAATTAGATATTAGAAGAACTTTTTGACAGGGGGATCAATGAGTGGAACATGTTGCCACGGGAGGTGGTGAGTTCTCCTTCAATGGACATCTTCAAACAAAGGCTGGACAGACATCTGTCTAGGGTGATTTAGTGATCCTACACTGAGCCGGGGGTTGGAGCAGATGACCCTGGAGGTCCCTTCCAACTCTACCATTCTGTGATTGTACATAGAACACTACCTGCAACAGCAGCAATGGCCGTGACACTCCCCTCCTGAAATACTTTATGCTGCTGTTGACATTTTACTGTCTTCCCTGACTACTACATACACAATGAATGGACTCATCGTAAGGGTCCCCTTAGACGATTTTATATGACTTGTTGGCTCTCGTGCAGCCAGTTTGGACAGATGGGTACATTGTTGGCTTGTCCGAACGACAATTATTCAGTGTTTCAAATGAGAAGAACGATTACTGTTTAAAGTGAACGATATGCGAACGAGCCAACGATGATTTTTATGCCAGCATAAAATGCATGATGAACGATTCATTCGCTGTTGGCTCGCATAAACCAAACGATTATTGTTCACTTTCGCTCGTTTGAACCATTTTTTGAACACAATCGTTCCGTCCCAAAGCACCTGCCCATGGATGGCTGCCCTTATGCACAGACATGGAGGGAGTAATGATTACACGTAGTAAAAATACCAAATGAAATGTCAACTTATGCAGGAATGTGCGGAAACTTCTATCTCGAATGTACAAATAGCGTTACGGTATAACCTCATCTCCATGCATGGCCGTGGCTGCAGGATGAGGAGTGTCAGCTGTAATTTAATCCTTCAGAGTTTTCAGTAGCAACATGTAAAAGCAAAACAAAAGTTTTGTTTTTGGTCATACAAAGTTCAGAGACACGTCTGAGAGCTGTGTAAAGTACAAACTGGCCGGCTCTCAGAGGACTATGGCCGGGGCTGTAAAACTGCTCTTCCAATGGAGGGTTCTGCTGAACTCTATACTGTAGTTTTATGTGTCTACAGTGTACAGAGTACAGTTACATTGTGGCTATAAAAGTCCCACTACTGTACAAGTGAATGGGATTTTAAAAGTGTCTATACGCCTTTAACAACTGTTAAGATACATAAAAGTTTGGGTTGGCCAAGTGTTAGTGTGCTTTGAGAGTTAAAGGGAATGTTCCAAGTTATAAAGTTATCCCCTATCTACAAAATAGGGGATAACTTTATGATCAATGGGAATTGAACCACTTGGGTCCCTGCATGAGCTGAGCGGAGTTTGCACTAGTTCAACGCCGCACCATTCAATTCAATGGGAGCGCTAGAAATTGCAAAGTACCAGTGTTCATCAATTTTTGGCTTTGTAATGGGAATGAATGAAATCACAGTGCCCATTCATTCATTCATTCCTGTTATTAACGGATAACTTTATAACTTGGCACAACCTCTTTAAGCTGACGCCAGACACCTATGGCAGCGGCTTATCTCTTGAGGAACAAAAGAATTTGGCTAATTTCACACAGGCGAGTGAATCACAGCCCGATATCACACTTGCCAACTTGCAATTTCCCCACATATGCGAGTAGTTTTTATCTTAAAACGCCTCCCATCACTTCGAGGAAGTGGGATCGCAAGGTTTCTCCCATTGTTTTCAATTGTGAAGCATCACATCACAACGCACCTCATGCACCTAGCATGTGGTGCGATGTTGCCACCAGCCCCATTGAAAGCAATGGGCAACGCAATGCGAGGGCCCGCCCAAGATTGGACGTGCCGTAATTTTTTTTCCCTCACATCGCAATTGCGCCGAAAAAGAACACATCTGAAACTCATTAGACTAATTAGCCAATTTATTCTAGTTCAGTCTCTGCATGCATTTACACGGAGCGATCATCATTTAAATTCCCGCAGGAATCTGATCGATAGCGTCCCATGTAAAAGTACCCTTAGCAATAGATGCAGTAGCCAGAAGGTGGCTACACTGGTGGAGGCAGTGTGGTCATCCACCAAGTCTGCATGTCCTATTTTTGGCGCTTTCTCTCTCGGAACGCCTTGTCTATTGTTTTCAATGGGACCATAAAAGACATTGCATGGCACTCCCATGGGATTTCTCCCAAACTTGGGTAGAAGAAACTTTCCATCTCTACTGAAGACTTTCTTAAAGGCATACACACCCATACTTTTTTTTAATTTGATATCTGCAATCACTCCGTATGCAACTTTTTTTTGGCTTCTTTATCTTAAACATTATCAAAAGACTCTTCAGTTAAGAAACAGCAATTAGAATGTTGGTAAAGAGTTTCTTCTTCTCCAAGTGATTACCTTAGAGTGTTACTTTACCCTCCCTCTGAAAATAAACTAATTTCCTTTGCAGTGAGATTCTGATTTAATGATAAAACTGCAGTCAATTATTGAGAGATAGGGCAAAGGTCACTCCTTGTACCCTTAGTACACTGAACTGTGAAATAATGGAGTTGGCTGACTGATCGGAGTGCAGTCAATTTCTAATATTAACCCTAAACCCGCAGGACAGACTGCAGAAGCTTGAATTGAGCATTCTCCTCATGCATGAGAAAGGTTAAATATTATCAGCGGATCTCTTCTAGGTAACAAATTCTACTACAATCAATGTTCTCTTTTTAATTGTGTTCACTTTATTGACTTTGCAGAGATCATTGTTTTGTAAAAGTTACATTCATGCCTTCTATAATAATGTCTTAACACTGCCATACTCTTGTTCCGTGACCGGCTTTAATTTTTTTTCCAACAGTCCTCCCTAATGAATGAATGATTAACTGACTTCTTGTGAGCAAGGGGAAAAAATAGAATGTAACTATATATATATTAGGTCATTGGAATATATATATACTTCTTAGGCCGTCTGCAGACGGCCGGGTCGGATCCCGCTGCGAGAACTCTCGCAGCGGGAGGCAGACCAATGCCCCTGCACAGCCCTGCGGCTTACCCGCTCTCGGCGTCTCCTCTCTTCGCTGTGTGCCAGCTGCCGCGCAGCCGGCGCATGCACTGAGAGGATCCAGCCCGTCACCACTGACATTTCTGTGCGGGCCTCTGCGAGATCCGCACAAAAATAGAACATGCCGCGATTTGTTTTCTGCGTGTG
Source organism: Eleutherodactylus coqui (assembly GCF_035609145.1). NCBI lineage: Eukaryota > Metazoa > Chordata > Amphibia > Anura > Eleutherodactylidae > Eleutherodactylus > Eleutherodactylus coqui. The sequence goes on along the minus strand of NC_089843.1, from coordinate 75,698,890 downwards.
TTTTCAAGCGGACATATCACGGCCGTCTGCCTAGGATTGCGTTATCTAATGCAATCCTATGCAGGTGGGCACGGGCGGAAATTCTGCCGCGGAATTTCCGCCCGTGTGCAGGGGGCCTTAGATATATATTTTTAGTCTCTTATATAGCACATATATATTCTGCAGAGCTGTGCATCACTTAATACAAGGTTTTGTCCCTACCGGGGCTCACTATATGCATTCACCTATTAGTATGTTTTGGGAACGTGGGAGGAAACAAGAGTACTTGGAGAAAACCCACACAAACAGGAGGATAGCGTACAAAGTCCATGCAGATGTTGTCCTCAGTTAGACTTGAACACAGGATCCCAGCGCTGTAAGACAACAATGCCAACCACTAAGGCACCCAGCTGAAATACACTATGTTGAGAAAAGTATTGGGACATTCAGAGAAGGTGATGAAATGCAATTGTATTCACATTTTTCAATATAGTGTTGAGTTGCAATTGGCCTCAATGACTGCAGCAACCCTCCTATCAATCTCAGTGGTCGGCAGTGCAGAATCTGCCTCCCCAAGTTTGGGTTTGGATCTAAGTGCTGTTGGTGCTACTCTTTCAGGACTGCAGCAACCCTCCTTGGCATTCTTTCCACTAAATCCCGATATATATGTGAAGGGATAGTGTTGCAGGGAATGATGGGCGTGTTGGGCATATACGGACATGGCGTTGTAGTTTGTCTCAAAGATGCTCAATGGAATTGAGATCTGGACTTTGGGCTGGCCAATGAAGCTGCAGATGTTCTGCTCCTCAAACCAATCCTCAACACTGTATGTGTGCTGTATGACATGGTGCTCCGTCATGTTGGTAGAGACACGAAGCTGTCCCAAAGTATTGCCACAGCAGTTAATGCCACAGTGTCCAGTATGTCTCTGTACACATTGGCGTTGAGGATGACCCTAGTCCTTCCAAGCAGAAACACCCCCACACCATAACAGAACTTCCTCCAAACTTCATTGTCGGGACAACGCAATCAAAGAGATTTCACCCAGTTAATAGAGTTTGAGAGGGGCCACATTATTGGAATGCGAGAAGCTGGATGGTTGTATCTATGAATTTCTCACCATCTGGGTCTTTCTGACCAGACTGTTAGGTGGTTTTGGGACCAGTGAAAGTGTGATGGCATTCACACAAGGAAACCGGGCTCAGGATGCTCTTGACAGATCACCAGTGGAAAGGATCATCTGATCAGCAAAAAAGCACGAGCAGCTCCAACTGTTTCATTGTCTGCCATTCATGGACAGGTGGCACCATCGTTAAAGGCCCTTATCTCTGACTGAACCATTTCCAGATGCTTTGCCATTGCTTACGTTTGCAGTGGTGTCGTGAACAATGAAATTTGATAGCTGCAGAGTGGAACTGGATTGTCTTCAGTGATGAATCCAGGGTTAGTTTTGGCACAGACAATGGCCGTGTTCGTGTTTGCAGACCTAAGGGTGAGCGCCTCAATCCTGCTTTTGCTGTGAAGCAGCACTGTGTCAACACTGCTCTTGTGATGATCTGGGGGCCATCACATGCAACAGTTGGTCACCCCTTGTAGTGGTAGAAGGGCCAATGACAGCTCAGCAATATGTTCAAGACATCCTGCAGCCCCATATGTTTCTATCATGGCAGCTTCTAAGAGAAATTTTCCAGCAGGATAATACCCGGACGCACACACAAGGGGGTCACAGGAATGTCCCCACAACATTGCCCCACTTCCGTGGCCTGCCCAGTTGTCAAATTTATCACCGATAGAACATGCATTTGACCATCTGGGATGCCAACTTCGACAGCCTATGAGTCTAGATGATCTAGAGGCTCAGTTACAGTAAATATGGACAGATATGCTGCAGGATACCGTATGGGACCTGTATGCCTCCTTACCTGCCCATATATCATCTTTTATCCAAGCTGGAGGTGGTACAACAGGGTACTAGAGATTCCATGTCTGCCTGTATCACATCTTGTATGCCAACTAGAGACGGTAGAACAGGATACTAGAGTCTCCATGCCCGCCCATATCACATCTTGTATCCAAGCTAGAAGCAGTACAACAGGGTACTAGAGTCTCCATGCCCATTCCATATCACATCTTGTATCCAAGCTAGAGGCGGTATAACAGTTTACTAGAGACTCCATGCCCGCCCGTATCACCTCTTGTATCCAAGCTATAGGGGGCCCAGAAGGGTACTAGAGCCTCCATACTCACCCGTATCACATCTTGTATCCAAGGTAGAGGCGGTACAACAGTGTACTAGAGCCTCCATGCCCACCCATATCACATCTTGTGCCTAAGCTAGAGGCAGTATGACAGGGTACTAGAGCCTCCATGCCCAACCGTATCACATCTTGTATCCAAGCTAGAGACAGTATAACAGGGTACTAGAGCCTCCCTTCAAACATTCAATAAATTCTCCATTTGCTCTGATATTGTAATCACTTACTTATATCAACATTACAATCACACAGAGAAAGTTTCATTCAACTCTTAGGTGTTGGATTTTTTGACAATGAGTGTATATTATACCTATTGTTCAGCTCTGCAGGCTCTCATTTGCCTCTTCGCTCTGATTCTTTGTGAATATGCGTTTTCTGTAACCCTCATTAAAGGGCTGGGTCCATCACTTTGACATATAACATTGCTAATGTCAACAAAGACTTAATTGAATGTGTGTATGTAACCCTTTGGCTACAGAGACATAAAAGGTGGTGTTGAGTGCCGGCTGACTAGACAAAATTGTTCAAGAAAGACAAAGTAAATTTCTTAAAGTGTAGCGTAAACAAACAAATGGAGATGACAGAGGATGTAAACAGAAAGGACAATGCCGAGGCTTATCCACCATCTTACTGGGGGTTGTAAATGAGACATTGTAAATGGTACAATGTAAAAGGGGCAGCAATGATATAGCAGAGCTCACAAATAAATGGCCATGGTGTACAGTATTGGGGCCCGTTTACAAGGACCGTTCCTCTGCTGTTCTGAAGGGGCAATGCTCAACATAATAGCATTGAATGGTGGTATGTGAAGGAACAATTGGTACTATAATTTTATTTTTCCCATACAGAGTCAAATAGGCAACTATTTGCCAATAAAGTTGTTTGTTGCTATGTTCCTCGTCCTCCTGTTCAGCACCCCTAGGTATCCATATTGCTGTCCTACTCCAGTTTACATGTGGGATGTCCTGCTGATGAATGACCATTTTTATGCCAGCTTAAAAGATCAGGTCACCCAACGAAAGTATGCTTGTTTATCAGGATATTCAGACAGGTTGATAATTGATTAAGCAAATGTTTGTGCCCAATTATCAGCCCGTGTGGTGCAGAGTGTTAGGGCAGCAGAAATGCAGTACTAAGCTCTCACTCATGACCGAAAGGTTGCAAGTTCAATCCTTGCATGGTTCAGGTAGCCAACTAAAGGTTGACTCAGCCTTGCATCCTTCCGAGGTCGGCAAAATGAGTACCTAGCTTGTTGGGGGGTAAAAAGTGACTGGGGAAGGTAATGGCAAACCACTCTGCAAAAACAGTCTTCCAAGAAAACGTCCCCCCGAGGAGTCTGTCATGACTTTACCTTTACCATCAGCCTGTGTAAAAGGGTTTTTAGGCCAAGATCATTCAGCGGAAATTGGGTGTCCTGGTATTCTTGCATTGCCAAAACAGGCAGATTTCTGTTGTATTGTATGTATAGGGCATATATAAATATCATAGAGTGCATAAAAATGTCACCCCCTTCCATGTCTTAAGATAGAGAGCCACTCTTGTGCCATCCTGTTACTGATGATGATTCCCCTCAATCACATCCAACAGTCGGTCACTCTATGTGGACTGAATGTCAATGTTCTCCACACATTCCTGTTTTTCACGGCTTCTTTCAGTTCCGTGATTGACATGTCTGTGGTGGCCTTGATTATATCTAGCAATCTTGTTCTTTGTTATCCTGATCCTCTCTTTCCACTGACCTTGCCAAGCATCAGTACTGTTTCCAGTGAGTTAGCCCGCATCACGTGGCCAAAAAAAAGCGAGCCGCTGTTTGATGATTTTCTGGGTGATATTCTGGGTTTCACGCGATCTAGCACTACCTTGTTTGTTCAATCAAAAAAGAGCAGAAAGTGAGCAGCACTCACCAATATGCCACCATCTGGTGGAGCAGATAAATATCAGATGCTGACCTCAACAGGGTTGAAACATCGTTGTTGGCTTTTGTACCATGGAGAAAAAAGGTTTTTAAACTTTCTAATCTATGCACCGATTGATGCTGTCTCCTTCATGTATTTATTGGACTACTACCTTTTTTGTTGTCATGGCAGTCCAAGGTATCCGTAGCATTCTCCTCAGCCCCATAGTTCAAATGCATCAATTTTCCTTCCATCTTTTTTCTTGAGAGTCCAACTTTCGCAACTATACTTTCCCATAACATACTTATGGGAAAAACGATTGCATTGACCAATCTGGTTTTCGCTGCAATGCTAATGTCCTTGCTTTACCAGATATTTTCCATTTTTTACCTTTATTGATGACTTATCGTCCCGATCAAGAATTAATTGACTAGGGTCCATCACTTGGGACCCCAACCAATCAGTTGTTCGGGCCCCTGCTGTCACTGGCAAAACACAGTGTATGGAGTGAAAACAGATAGCTATGATCCCAGTGCAGCGTCCAGCACTGGTAATTGCAGGTGCAGATCTCATTGACTTTAATGGGCGTTACATCTCCAATTACCACTACTGATCACTACACAAGGATTGGAGCTATCCGTTTCTGCTCCTTGGCACTGATAGTGGATGCCTGAACAGTTAAATTGGATGGGGTCCCGAGCACACCCAAGCCAATCGACTATTGATCACTGTGACTTAGTGACCTGAGGACAGGTCATCAAAATAATTAACCTGAAGAAGCCCTTTGTCTGCTAAAACCTCAAAACTTCCCCCTTCACTGGACTGAACTTTGCTGTATCTGATATGTGGTGATCCTGTCTGCATGTCTGATGCAGTTAATAATATTGATTACATTAAAGGGAATATGTTAAAAACCAATTATTAAAAAGGTAAGCAGATTTTTTTGCAATGATCAGTACTACTCAGCCCTGCCGCCTTGCAGCACTTGGGTCTTGAGTTTGAATTCACCCAGGACTACATCTGCATGAAGTTTGTATGTTCTCTCTGGGTTTACAAGGTTTCCTCTACGTAATCTAGTTCCCATCTATACGGTGCTTCCAAAATTAGTTATGAAATTTGAGATTGGGAATTTAGATTGTCCCCACCTGGGACAAGAAATAAATAGGGACTAAAATGTCAAACATTGTAAGGGTATACAATCAGAATAATTGGATCACATGCCGAATCTTTGCAGAATCATAGCATAAAAACCTAATCTCTCATACAGTATAATTATGCAAGACTGTGCTTGTACTGTGTTTACACTCCAGTTGTAGATTTACTCGATCGGGCAACCTCGACGGAATACTGTACCTTGTCTTGGAAGATCCTCAACTGCAGTCACTGCACAAAGCCTATTCATTGCCCAGGAAATCCATTTACATGGCTAATTAAAGTAATTAACAGGGTAAAGCATTAATCATTTATATTGTTTGCTTTAAACCATACATCAATATAATAATAAGCGTAGAGGAACTGACTGGGAATGCAACTGGATTTCACAGTAGATTGATAAATACTGAAAGGGACTCAAAGCGCCAAATAAGCCGTTATTAATCATATAAAAGGCATCCTAAAATCACTGCAGGTAGTAGACTTAACGAATCGATCCAAGTGAGAATCTTGAGAATATGGGATCTTCGATGGGGAGAATGCTGGGAGTTATGGTTCCTCAACAGCTGGAAAAGCTGTATAAATGATCCCGAGTAATCAAAACTAATATATGAACAGCTGTAGTGGTTTTATAGCATAGATGTGTGATTCACGGATGTTAAATAAGCTTTAGAGAAGGGTATCTATTTGGCTCTTTTCAGCTGGCAGACGTCATCCACTCATCATTACACTTGGCTTGGTTCTATGATATCTTTAGTTTGTGGTTTTATGATTTATAAGAAGATTAGGCAATGATTTAGCTACTTGGACTGTGACTTATATCTCTATTAATAGTAATAAAGTGGAGAAGCTGAATATCATTTAATTAACAGCGTAGTTGTATACAGAAAAGAGAAGTCCATTAATAGAAACTGATGGGTTAAGTAATTGACCATCATCCGAATGCTTCTGAAGATCTACGAGGTGCATTCAGGTTTTAAGGTACCCTAATTAAAAAAAAAAACTTCTTACCCCCAGAAAGCTGAAAGTATTGTGACTTCTCAACATAATCTCCCTCTTGAGCTATACATTTTCCACAACGTCAACGTGATTGCACGGACACTTTGATTGCCTCTTTAAGGGTCTGCTTTGCCCATTGGAAAATTCTAGTGCAAGAGCAGCACAATTGTAAAATGCACGACTATGGAGAATGTCCATGATTGGAAAAAGCCAAAAATTGCTCGGTGCAAGGTCAGGCGAATATGGCGCATGAGGAGTCTTCAAAGTCCACACAAAGAAACCTCTGAATACGTGCCGTCTGATGAACAGGAGTATTGTCTTGATGGATTCGCCGCACCCACCCGGAGGAAACTTTCCACATCTTCAGGTCTTCGCACAGGATGCTGTGCACAGATTCTACGGAAATACTGACTTGGCAGGAAATCTCTTCCATAGTCAGAGGTCCACCATAACCACCTGCTCCACTCACACAATTATATTGTCGGATGAGCTGGTGCATGGCCAAAGTGGAGCCCCCACATTAGACTGTCATATAGATGACATATTGCTGCTCAATTACCAAATAGTACCACCATCCATGCCAACTATGCGTGGTTTATGAGTTAACTTTAATCTAGGATAGTCTTCAGGGACTTTTAGGAAATGTAGAGTCTTGGGCAATTGCCCGGTTTGCAACTCATTTAAACTATCCCTGACACTGCCGACATCTAATATTAGGCATTATTGGAATCAATGAAGGACACCTCAGACATGGACTTTTTGCAAGGGCATTGTGGAAAAGCAAGAATTTATACCTTAGTTGCTCCTCAACTTCATTATCTGATTATTGGGTAACGGGCACCCAACTAGAAATATGCAGGCACAATGGCTGTCATTTTTAGTAGTTCTACACAGTAGGAGGAGAACAGAAATTTTATAGTCCACTAAAACCCCGTGATCTGCATTACAATATTCTGAGTAAATGCCAACTGGTAAAGTTGTTTTTTTTAAAATCTACTATAATCCACTGAAAGGGAACTTGTCACGAGGTTCATGCCGCCCGAACAACGGGAAAGGTATGTACAGTGCACCCACTGTCCTAATCTCAAATGCTGCGATGTTTCAGAATAAACATACTTTGAAGATGTTGTCCAAACAGAGTCGTAAGGGGTGTGGTGGTGGGGAAGGTGGTGGTGGGGCACTGACCTTTCCTTGCCACAGCATCTAGAGTCACAGCTCTCTCCTTGTAGTGTATAAAAAGAGAGAGCTGCCACTCTAGATGATGCAGGCCGGAAGAGGCCAGCACGTGACTCGGAACTTATTGATGGGATATAGTCAACCTCTGTCTATATAGAATTCAATGTTCATATGCATTATTTTGGAGCTTTGTATAGAAATATACAGTATGAGGCAGATGGATTCTTATATATGGTAACTTGCATTAGTTCACTTCAGTAAAGAAATATTTCAGTATAACTTCTGTATAACAGGGAATTTATAATTTTAGACAGTAAACAGCTCTGAGTTCTTAATGTAAGCAAGGGTTGATTGATTTATTTGGGGAGAGTCGTCTCACTGTGATTGGGCATCAAGGAGAGATGATAGAGTGAGGGGGAGGAAAAGTTATCGTGGTATATACTTGCCAAGATTTGAAAAAGAAATTATGGGGCATTATAGACCCTATACAAATGCCCCTAAAACACATATTGTAGATATACTCCCTTGTGAAGCAAATTAGCATACAGTCCGTTCTTGTTGCTAGTTTATGAGACTACTCCGCTAAAGTTGGGACTTTGGGCAACTATGACAGACATATACTTGGAGGCTTTCTGTGAAGATGCAAAGTTCACCTCCCTATTTCTCCTTTTGCCTGAGGGCACATGCTGTTTCTCCTTTTTCCAGTTGTGGGGCCTCATACAGGTCAGCCCATTGGTTCAGTGAGAAGACGGGTTGGAAATAGTGCTTGGCTGCACAAATTGCACCATAGCGTCCAGAGCAAAACTCAAACAGAGTCTGCTGGCTCATGTTGATAACGGTAATGGTTTATTCAACAGTTCCAACACAACAGCCTCAAGGGAAGCAACTCACATATGCTGCCCTAACCTTGTTCTGAAAAAGGCTAATGGGGTTGAGGAGAATGGGAAGTAGTCTAGAGCTCTAACTGTGAGTTCAGTATACCGATAGTACACAGCCAAGTTACGTTCACTTGGTAGTGGTCCGTAAGGCCAAGAGTTGAAGACGTTGCTTTGCGCCTGAGTGGTTCCTTGCTGCCTCCATTGCATATGCTTACCACCACATGAACTCTATGCCACTCCCAAGGGGTGTAACTATAGAGGATGCAGGGGATGCGGTTGCACCCGGGCCCAGGAGCCTTGGGTGGCCCATAAGGCCTCTCTTCTCCATATAGGAAGCCCAGTACTATGAATAAAGCATTATAGTTGGGGACCCCGTTCCAGGTTTTGCATTGGGGCCCAGGAGCTTCAAGTTATGCCTCTGCCACTCCCTTACACCCCAAGTCTCCTCTTAGCACCGTCCCTATTAAAGCAACAATATTTAAAAAAAAAAAAATCTCTTATAGCTTAACATTAATAACTTCTCAATGCTTGCACCATTAAAACATAGATATAAACAGCAAAACCCCTTTACAGGATCATTCATTGATTTGCAAACTGTCAAAACCCTCCAAGATCGATTTGTTACTATCTAGTTGCGATACATTTGTGTTCTGCTTGCCAGCCATTGTCCCCCACATTGTTTAATACAGAACAACGCTCCAGATAATACCATTCAGATTATTCATTCTCATTCTGATTCTAAACAACATAACTAGGAAGATTATTATAGATAATCCATAAAACAAAGAAATAACAGGATGATAACAGAACTGATATGACATCATTACATTGTTCTTGCAGATTACAGTATTAGAGGCTGTCACCTTCCTTGCTGCACTACTATAGAATTTTCATACCATTGTGTTACCAAAAAACTATACAAAATTACAAAGGGTTAAACAAGAAAACGGACGCGGGGTTTCTCTACTCTATCAATTTAAATTCTATAGCAGGACGAAAATCCTAAACATATAGCTGGTAATTCAATTGTCTGTCACAAGTGGTGACTACCTGAGAGCCTACAGGTAAGAGCAGGTTGAGACGCTGTGTGCAGTCAGCATTCTCCATCATTACCCCGTTGACATAAAGTAAAGTTTGTAAAACATAGCACTGAAAAAAAGCAATCAGCAATACTTTGGGAAAATGGGACACAGTGTGAAGCTTGGCAGATGAGATGTTTGCAATCATATATGATGCAGGAAATTGGATTTTGCTATGTTGGGGCATTGTATAAATCTCAAGGTGCTCATCATCTCAATGTGTTACACAACGGCTGACACCATTCACCCATTACTGTATAATAGGATCAGGTCTCTATATGTACATCACATACAGTATAATCATTTGCAGGTAAGTGCAGCCATAAATGGAAGCTATAAGTAATTGGATTGGACAACTAACTCCCAATCTAACTGTACAGATCTGTATTCTAGAGAAGCCAGGAGAATAACTTACAAATGGATGAAAACATTGGATACCGGAATGAAAGCACACTAGTAAGCCCAGTGAATGACTACATGAATGAAGGCATGATTTCATATTGTAACTAAGTAAAAGAATGGATGAACCTAAATTCATGATCTGAGCATTTAAAGAACACCTGTCATAGAATGAAGTGAGTGGTATTGGCTGCATGGCTCTGAAGCCGATGCTATGCTGACTCTATCTCCGTTTCTTTCCATACTTGCATCTGTTGGCTTGGAGGGCCTCATTTTAGGTCTTACTTCCAGCGTGGTCAGTGTGTCAAGTGGGTGGTCCCTAACATGCCCTATGAATGGGTGATGTTGGACTGTAAATTAAGTTTAACATAATAGAAAATGATAGCATATCGCAAGGTTATGCCAACACTTCCCAACCCCTACTTAACTTGGAATGAAGGGCTATAATGCTAGTGAAGTGCTGCAGCTCCTTCGCTGTTCTTTTTTTTGCAAAGTATCATTTATGGCCGCACAGAGGCATAATCTGAGCCCCCATGAAAAAGCTGTAACAAGACCTCCAATTATCACAAATAATTAATATTATTGAGAGAAAGGGGCTTTGGGCTCTCTTAAACCCTATGGCCCAGTTGTGATTGTAACCTATGCACCCCCTATACTTACACCCCTGCTGTGCAGAGAATTGCAGCACAGCCCTGAAGTGGTCCCAGAAGTTGGACCCCAAGATCATGATATTATGACATTATATGTATGTGGTATGTAGAGATGAGCGAACGCGTTCGTCCGAGCTTGCTATTCGTGCGAATATTAGGGTGTTCGGGATGTTCGTTATTCGTAACGAACACCATGCGGTGTTCTGGTAAATTAAACTTTCTTCCCTGAGACGTTAGCGCTTTTTTTTGGCCAATATAAAGACAGGGAAGGCATTACAACTTCCCCCTGCAACGTTTAAGCCCTATACCACCCCCCTGCTGTGAGTGGCTGGGGAGATAAGGTGTCCGCCTGATATGAAAGTCTGCCCCTCCCGCGGTTCGCTATGGATGCATTCTATATGCGCTCAATGGGGCCAGCGGCAGCAGCGCTGACCCCATTGAGAACATATAGAAGACAAATCCTTCTTCTCTGGCACAGCTGTAACAGCTGTAGCAGAGAAGAACGATGTTTGCCCATTGAATTCAATGGAACCGGCAATACAGCCGACTCCACTGAATGCAATGGGCTGCCGGCGATCGCAGGATGAATGGTCGGAAAGGGGTTAAATATATAACCCCTTTCCTGCAATTCATCCAGAAATGTGTTACACTAAAAATATATACCGGCGTATAAGGCGACAGGGCGTATAAGGCGACCCCCCAACTGTCACCTTATACGCCGGTAATACAGTGGAGCAAAGAATAAAAAGCATTACTTACGTTTTTAGATGATCTGCGGCGCTCCTGCAGGCTGTCACTCCCTCCTGGTCCACGGCAGAGTATTGCTTTCTCCACGAAAGACTTTAAATCCCTGCCTCCAGAAGCACATGTGCCTTCAGCCAATCACAGCCAATGACAATGATGTCATTGAATGGCTGTGATTGGCTGTGTTTCTGGAGGCGGGGATTTCAAGGCTTGAAATCCCCGCCTCCAGAAACACAGCCAATCACAGCCATTCAATGACATCATTGTCATTGGCTGTGATTGGCTGAAGGCACATGTGCTTCTGGAGGCAGGGATTTAAAGTCTTTCGTGGAGAAAGCTTGTCTGCCGTGGACCAGGAGGGAGTGACAGCCTGCAGGAGCGCCGCAGATCATCTAAAAACGTAAGTAATGCTTTTTATTCTTTGCTCCACTGTATTACCGGCGTATAAGGTGACAGTTGGGGGGTCGTCTTATACGCCCGGTCGCCTTATACGCCGGTATATATTTTTAGTGTAACACATTTCTGGATGAATTGCAGGAAAGGGGTTATATATTTAACCCCTTTCCGACCATTCATCCTGCGATCGCCGGCAGCCCATTGCATTCAGTGGAGTCGGCTGTATTGCCGCTCCATTGAATTCAATGGGCAAACATCGTTCTTCTCTGCTACAGCTGTTACAGCTGTGCCAGAGGAGGACGATCTTTATGCTGACAGTGGGGGGGGGGGGGGGGGGCACTCTTGCCGCTATTGTGGCTTAATAGTGGGACCTGTGAACTTGAGATGCAGCCCACCATGTAGCCCCTCGCCTGCCCTATCCGTCACTGTGTCATTCCCATCACTTTCCTGAATTGCCCAGATTTTCACACATGAAAACCTTAGCGAGCATCGGCGAAATACAAAAATGTTCTGGTCGCCCATTGACTTCAATGGGGTTCGTTGTTCGAAACGAACCCTCGAGCATCACGGGAAGTTCGTTACGAATAACGAACACCCGAACATTTTGGTGTTCGCTCATCTCTAGTGGTATGATATTAATACCCTTTCACAACTGATTTATTTCCTGAACATACTTGTAGCTAATTATCACATGAAGCATTTTTGCTCCAGTACATTAACAACAATCAATGACATTGGTATTCGTCTGCCTGGTCTTTAAATGGGCTGATTTAGATTTTATACTGGACATACTATCATTAAAGGGGTTTTCTGGTTGTAAACTATTGATGGCCTATTCTTAGGCTAGACCATTACCAATAGGTTGGCAGGAGTCCGCTGTCTGGGGCCCAAGCTGATCAGCTGTTTAACAGGCCAGTGCATTAGTACACAGAGCCAATTTCTGCAGGAAGCAGACAGCTCCGTTCCCCCTGCCATGGCCTGGTTTGATATTACATCCATCCACTTCAATTAGCCTGGCCACCGTAGTGAGAATAGAGCTAGCTCCTTCTTGCAGAAATCAGCTCAGTGCATGAGTGCATTGGCTTGGTGAACAGCTGATCAGCAGGGTCCCACAGGAGCACTCCCGCCAATCTACTATTGATTGCTTCTCCTGTGAATAGGTCATCAATAGTTTAGAACTGGACAACCCGCTTGTCTATTCCCCCATAAAGAATCATTGCTGTTGGCTGCACATTCTCCATTCATACAGGTGTAGCCGACAGCAATGATCTTTCCTTGCTGCATGAAAGATTCGATCAGTCAACGAATGAGTGTTTATTCATTCCTCGGCTCATTGGGGTTCAACTTCACACAAGAATAAGGTAAACAAGCATTCCTACAAACTTTTGTATCAGCCTGTGTTAAAGGGTCCTTAGTCCCATTGTTTTCATGTAAATATTTCAATTGTCTGTGTACTGGCTGGATTCATATTACTACCTCAAGCCAGAACAGCCGGAGAGAATTTCACTCTTGACCACAAATTCAGAACTAAAGCCTTTACCATTTATGGTTGTGATTTGATTGCTTTGGATCCATGCAAATTGGTTCCATCCATCCAAAAATGCATCAGACCTGTTCAAATGTAAATTTTATTTGCTGTGTATTTTCTATCCTGTGTATGTTAATTGTCACACTTATGGTCAATCTACCACAGCAATATAAAATGTAATCATTATAATTTCTGTCCTTATGTGAAAACAAACTTTTTGATCTATTTCTACTTAATGACTTCCTGAAATTGTTAATTAGCAAACTTGTTTAGTATAGAAAACCCACATTTATATAACCCATTGGGGATTTCTTAGCTACAGCACCCTCATCTATCAGCCAGAGCAGAAAGTGACTATAAGGAGAATGTCTCTAGGGCCACTGGAGCATCCAGTACATCTATGCATTACATAGGCAACCCATAGATTTTAATATAACTGTGTAATGCTTAATTTGCCATGTAGAGCTGCTTGGAGGAAAATTAGTATTTGCTGCAGGACATCTCTACAAATTGCAGCTGCTATGGTGCCGCTGGTGCTGACTGTTTCCTGCTTCGGGCACGGATGCAGAGTGACGCCACAATAGCAGCTCCAGACCACGTGATGCACCGGGAGAGTAACAGCTCCCTTCTGTCTTTTGCTAATGGGCTGGCTGGGAAGATTGACAGCCCAGCCAGCCAATTAGTAACTTACTTTAGGTAATATGTCCAGCTCTTCTGAAAAGAGGATGCAAATAATACTTTTGGATACTTTTGTGTTGCACTAGTATACTGGTCTTAAGTGAGTTTGTGTGCCTAAGCCCTGGACTTCTGCTTAACTTCTTTGTGCCTTCCATAGTGTATTTTTGGTTCTGGATTTCTACTGTCAGTCTATGTGGTACCTTCTCAGTTCCATTTGTTCACCATCCTGGATACCTCTTTGTAGGTTTTGTCTGTCTTGATCTTTCCTGTTATCTGCCTTTTCTCCCTCATAGGGACGGTCAGGGAATCTAGCTAGGTTCCAGTCATAGGGTTGCCCTTTTCAAGGCAGGTGCTCCACTCATTTGGCAGGTTCAGTTAGGGCAAATATAGGCAAAGAACTAGGTCTTCTTTCAATTTATTTCTACTGTCTGTTAAACAGCTTTGCACCCTTGGCATCTCTGGTTATTCCCTGAATCTTACACATCACTTAGACTGTTTCTGTTCTACAGTCTATTGGTATGTTTGTTGGTATCACCAACAGGTTTGAACAGGAAGTGACTACAGCGTATAGTTGTGGCTTCCAGAAATGTTACATTCTGTGATCAACTTAATGTTCAGTAACCTTTCTAACCAAAGGTGGACAACCTCTATTGTAAATGGTTTCTAGTATATTAAATATATAACTAGCCACAATTATGTGTTCTAAATCTTGTTCCCCATTAGGTGCCTTATGTGAGCACCTGCCCGCTCATCTCAAAAGATTCGGGTGTCGGCAGGGGATGGGGGGGGGGGGGGGGGCGGGGAGAGCGGGGAGGAACGGGGGGAGATCTCTCTCTCTCCCCCCTGCTCACTCCCGCAACTCACTGCTCACCCCCGCCGGCACCTGAATCTTTCGTCTCGAGCAGGCAGGTACTTGCAAAAGGCAATACTCGCTCGAGTAATTGCCCTTAGCGGGTACGCTTGCTCATCTCTAGTTCTGATTGACTAGGTGTCAGATTTTTGAAAGCTTCACTGGTAAGGGGCTCCAAGAAGCTTGCAAAGGAAGTACTTCTAGCCCATTAAATGTTTGTGTTGCATATGAAGATGTTTTTCCAGCATATAAACCAATAGCTATGGTTATAAGGATTATATTGGAATGTTAGGTGAATCCAAAAATAATAATTACCATTAACACCCAGTATATATGGAATGTCATTTCATACAGTAATGTTTGATTTGCTACAAATCACTTAACTCAACTCAATTTTTAGATCTTATCTTTAAAGTTGCAAATAATTATTATTTGTTGAGAATCTCCATGAATGTGAATTAAAAAGAGCAATAAACTTTTATGATCGTCTTTTCCCAAGGCTATGTAAACAATGATACTGGAGCCACTGGTGAAAATGCTACAAGGCTTCATTAAACTTCCATCAGGTGCAATAAAAACAAATGAACTGACAGTTCGTACAGTGTAGCAAATGCTTTGATGAACTTCAAGCCATCCCTCTGCAGGGGCTACCCTAAAGGGTTAAATTGGTGCCTTAGCAAAGGACTATGAGATGTGACAAAAATTGCTCCAAAATTTATGAGTGCATCAAAATTTGCAGCAAATTTTGGCACTATGAAACTAAGCAGGCTCCTATGATGAGATGAGGTCAGCACTACAAATGGAATTAATGCTGCACAACAGGAAGATAGATAGCACTGAGACTGTGTAGAACTGAGGTGCTGCTGTGGAGTACTGGTGAAGAAGAGTACAATAAGAGAGAGTGGCTGTCAGGAGTGAGAACAGAATCTGCTGGAGCTGCTGAGAGGGGACAGTAATGAGAGAGAGCCTTATGTATGTAGCCAAAAGAGCTCAAGGGCTACTTTACAAACCCTGTAGAACATTTGGACGGTGACAAGCATCCTGTGCACCATAGTAGAGGAACACTTCTGACCCTGGATTAATTTAGGCCAGTCAAAGTGACTACTCCCATGCAACATTTACTTTTGTTTTTGGCCGCAGCATCGCTTTAAGCACACCCCATCATTGATGAGGTGCGCTAAACACCAAAAAATAGAACAGACTCCACTCAAAAATCGCGGCTTAAAAGTGCCACAATTAGAGATGAGCGAGTATACTCGCTAAGGCACATTACTCAAGCGAGTAGTGCCTTAGCCGAGTATCTCCCCGCTCGTCTCTAAAGATTCGGGGGCCGGCGCCGGGGACAGGTGAGTTGCGGCAGGGAGCGGGGGGGGGGGGGGGGGGGAGCTCCCCCCTGTTCCTCGACGCTCTCCCCCGCCTCTCCCCGCTGGCCCCCGAATCTTTAGAGACGAGCGGGAAGATACTCGGCTAAGGCACTACTCGCTCGAGTAATGTGCCTTAGCGAGTATACTCGCTCATCTCCAGCCACGATCGAAAAAAGCCCCTGTGTGAGGGAGGCCGGCCTAACAGCTCAATTGCTTCTTTGTTATTATAGCATTACTCGCTTTTGTTTCTTTGTTCATAAATAATATTGCATATGTTTGTAAGTCCTTCTGCTGCATAGTATTCTAAAGCCCCATTTACACTCAACAATTCTCGCTGAAAATTCGCTCAAACAATGCCTTTTGAGCAATAATCATTGCGTGTAAATGCTACTGTTGTTTGCTTTTCGGGCCAAACAATGATTTTTAGTTGAGCTTAAAATCCATTATTCGGCTGGAGAGCTGATAGCAGGGACTGAGAGCTGTGTTTCTCCACGGGAGCGCTGATAACATTATATTCAGCTGCAGTCCCGCCGGAGAACAAATGAGCTGTATGCAGATAACAGACAACCTGCTGTTCTCTGCATACAGCGCAAGGAGGCTCATTTACATGCAAATGAAGGTAATAAACTACTAATGGGCATTAGTGCCCATTAGCAGCTTATGCAAAATGAATGCTCAAACTGTTAGTCATCCTATCTTTTGAACAAATGTTGAGCGATCATCTTTGCATGTAAATGGGGCTTAAATTTGCATCACAATACCTGCGATACACCCAAATGTGCATTCAAAAAATCTGATTACTAGTGCTGCCTCGCTCTGCTGTCAGTACAGTGCCAAAGAGGTTTTGAAGAAAACTCTAAATTGATTTGTCCATAGACATAAAAAATGGCTAAAGACTGGATGAGGCTTCAGTCATTGGGAAGGGAGAATACAAGAACAGATATTTTCAACAAGATCTACAATTTTTATTCTTATTAGAAATTGTTCATATAATGTAAAATATTAAATATCACGTATTTGTATTGCTTTGGTTATTTTTTCTTGGTTGGTAAGTGTTTTGACTAATGAAGCAGATGGTCAATTGGTCAAAAGCAGCAAATTTAGTGCCTAGATATAGCCATACATATATGATAGTGGTCGCCCAAATGCTCATCCTTCTCACCCCATCAGTATTTATTTTCATGGGGAAAGGAAAATAACATCTCTGGTTTTAGTTTATCTTCTGGGGAAAATAAAGGATCTGACATTTTCAAATGCGAAAATCCAAGATTGTAGGGGACAGCATTGCCATCATATACAGTAAATTACCACCTGAAATCAGCAGGGTCGGCTGACTTTGATCTACTATCTGTGATCAGATAGACTAATTATCATTAAATTGTTGGGATCGCTAATGAATCATCACTTTGGTGATTTGATTACAGGGTTGTCAAGCTGTATTTCCTAAGTAAGCAATCTGTCTCAGGTTAAGATTAGATTGGTACTGGGCTAAAAAAAAAAGTCAAGAAGTCTTACAGTTTGTGAAAATAAAGTAAATTAGTAAAAATAAATTTTGGTTAAGAGAAGATAACACCTTAATATCATTACTATTGTGTGTATACACAAAAAAAAGAGTTCTTTACAGGTTTAAGGGTGTGTTATAAACCAGGGGTCCCCAACTCCAGTCCTCGGGGACGACCAACAGGTCATGTTTTCAGGATATCCTATGGTCAGAACACCTGTAGCAATGTCTGAGGACCGACAATAATGACATCACCTGTGTAACACTGAAGAAATCCTGAAAACATGACCTGTTGGCGGTCCCTGAGGACTGGAGTTGGGGACCCCTGTTCTAAACAACCGGAGACCATGACCTGACAGTACAGTCATACTAAAGAAGTCGCCAATATGAAGACACACTTCAATCCCTGGATCACACCTATTTGTAACTTTGGTGCTGGTGTGGACACTTTTCCTCTGGACAATAATGACATTATAGGAATTTGCCCTAATGGTCACTTTAATGATTTCAATATCAATATGGAGGGCTGGGTCAATTTTGGTAAAAGCTATTCAGTCATAATGTGGGTATTAATTAGAGATGAGCGAGCATACTCGTCCGAGCTTGATGCTCGTTCGAGTATTAGGGTGCTCGAGATGCTCGTTACTCGAGACGAGCACCACGCGGTACTCGTCTCGATTAAACGAGCACTGACCATTGAAAACAATGGGCTGCCGGCGATCGCGGGATGAATTGTCGGGAAGGGCTTAAATATATAAGCCCTTCCCTGCAATTCATCCAGAAATGTGTAAAAAAAAAAATATATATATATATACTCACCTGGTCCCGGCAGACAGAGTTCAGCGCGGCCGGCTGCAGTCCTCCTAAACTGCTCTGAACAGCTGTGAGTAGTATTCAGCAGCCGGGGATTTAAAATCCCCGCCTGCTGAATGAGCTGCCTCTGATTGGTCACAGCCTGACCAATCAGAGGCAGATCTCACTCACACCCATTCATGAATTCATGAATGGGTGAGTGAGTGCTGCCTCTGATTGGCTATGGGGCAGCTCTCAGCTGAATGACAGTGCGGGGGGGGGGGGGGGGTCTCACTCTTGCCACTATTGTGGCTTAATAGTGGGACCTGGGAACTTGAGATGCAGCCCAACATGTAGCCCCTCGCCTGCCCTATCCGTTTCTGTGTCATTCCCAGCACTTTCTTGAATTTCCCAGGTTTTCACAAATGAAAACCTTAGCGAGCATCGGCGATATACAAAAATGCTCGAGTCGCCCATTGACTTCAATGGGGTTCGTTACTCGAAACGAACTCTCGAGCATCACTGAAAGTTCGACTCGAGTAACGAGCGCCCGAGCATTTTGGTGCTCGCTCATCTCTAGTATTAATCCTTTTCCTTTTTCTATCTGCAAAAACTCCTATTCATGCCCACAACTGGTAGGAAAGGAACTAGTCCGACTGCTTCATTTTCCCTCCCTATACTCCAGTTTACATGTGTTTCTACAGGAACTATAGTCACTTTTCACAATCCAAATTCCTTATCTGGCCATGCACAATATATAAAACAGTAATCATCCAGTTTTTGGTGGTAACAGCTGACTTTCTAATGTGTACGGTAGGGATGGGGTCGTCTCTTGACTCTCCTCTGACAGCAATTGTCAGGAAAAAGGTTTGGGCATGTTGGTTTCAACCTTTCCAATAGGAAAAAAACATGTACACTTGGCCAAGTGTGTATGTTTACGTTGAAGTCGGGAGGAATAGCTATTGTCAAATGAGTATTTGGCAGACAGCTATCAAAAATATATAGCCAGCCTTACCTTCAGTGGAAATGGTTTCCGGTGAGTTTAGTTTCTTTACGGAAGAGACATAAACAGAATAAAACCAGGATAGAACATGTTTCGAGGCAAATAATCTCTTCTTCAGTCAGGCTAGATTAAGGACAGTAGTCTCTGACTGGCTCACAGATAGCTGGATGCACACTTCAGGATGTCCTAAATTCACACCTAACCCCTTGCCAAAACCATGGCCACTTTAGCTAGCACCTAATGAGAAACTGCTGTCCTTAATCTATTTTGACTGAAGAAGAGTCTACTTGCCCCAGAAGCGGGGTTTTATGCTCATTTTATTCAGTTTAGGACTTTTCAATAAAGAACATTTGATCCTGCATTCATTGTCAAAAAACATATTTACTCAGAAGGTTGTGCCGTGTGCCGGACTTTTTTCTTCTTCCTGTGAGATTGACTCTGCTGTACATCTACATTTTGTTGCTGTAAGGAAATTAGATTGCAAGCTTCAGTGAGCAGGGACTGATGCTAATCTTTACAGTCTCTATGTGCCTTTTGTCTTTATTATTACAAATGTGACCAATGATCTATATTTTTCCATATCTGTTCAGAACACTTGAAGTAACAAGTTCAAAGAGGAAGGGATTAAAAGAATACATCTATTAGCAAATGAACAAATGTTTGTGAATTGTATTCCTGTCCCAGCAGGAGGCTCAGCTGGAAATGACCAGCAATGAAAAGAACATATGTGTGGCCGCTCTTCTTCAGGCCATCTGCACTTGTCAGCTCCAGACGAGTTTATCCGCAATAAGTAAGAAGGTCTATTGATGGACAGGCAGGGAGGGATGTACCTTTTGTATGAGGATAACATGATGAGTTAATTACTAAGACTTTTTTAAAAATAATTTTTGCACAGTAGGTTAATCTCGTATAGTAAATGCCACATTGATTTATTGATTTAATTTCCATAATAAATTGAAGGGGTTATCCACTTTTTGCTTTTTTTATTTATTTAGTGACAGAATAGGAAATCATACAATTTTCTAATGTGCATGTATTTAAAATTCTGCTCATATCCCTTACTTACACCAGCACAGTGGCCCCTATCTGGACAGTAGAATAGTATGGCTGTCAGTCATGTGACCTCTGGTGCTCAACTCACACTGATCAGGTGTCAAGTTGTGTCTGTTTTCTTAAATAACTGTTGTTTTTAAAGTTAGCTACTATATATACAACTTTCTCCAAGGGGGTGTTCTCATGTTGTTGTTAATAAAGTCAGCTGAAAAAGAGGACCAACACAAGGAGGAAATGGTGAAAAATATAAGTGCTGCTTCTCCACAGACATGATGACGTTGCAGGCAGTGATGCTGTGTGAGTTCTGCTCCTCAGTAATCTACTATTCACCTATTAAATAACTGATCAGTGTGAGTTGAACACCAGGCATCACTTGACTCATGGCCATAACTGTGGACAGACCTGTCCATGGGCCATACCATTCTGTTGTGCAGATAGGGGTCACTGCATTGGTATAATAAAGGGATGTGAGCAGAATTTTAAATACTTGTATATTAGAAAATTGTATGATTTCCTATTCTATAACTAAATAAATAACTGTAAAAGCGGTCAGGAGTGGTATGTATGTATTATTATCATATTTGCAGCAACACAATGGGATGACAGCCCTAGTTGGCTGAACTGTGCTAAAACTAATAGATCTTAATTAGAGATGAGCGAACGTACTCGTCCGAGCTTGATACTCGTTCGAGTATTAGCGTGTTCGAGATGCTCGTTACTCAAGACGAGTACCACGCGATGTTCGAGTTACTTTCACTTTCATCTCTGAGACGTTAGCGCGCTTTTCTGGCCAATAGAAAGACAGGGAAAGCATTACAACTCCCCCCTGCGACGTTCAAGCCCTATACCACCCCCCTGCAGTGAGTGGCTGGCGAGATCAGGTGTCACCCGAGTATATAAATCGGCCCCTCCCGCGGCTCGCCACAGATGCATTCTGACAGAGATCAGGGACAGTGCTGCTGGTGCCGGAGCTGCTATAGGGAGAGCGTTAGGAGTTATTTTAGGCTTCAAAAACCCCAACGGTCCTTCTTAGGGCCACATCTAACCGTGTGCAGTACTGTGGAGGCTGCTTTTTGCAGTGTTGCACATTTTTTTATTTTTTGTATATCGGCGGTGCAGAGCATTGCGTCCGCAGTCTGCAGTCATTGTACAGAGTATAGGGCCAGTACTGGTGAGGCAGGGAAAGAGATATTCAGGCTATATAGGCAGTGGGCTTTTTCCAAAAAATTGATCGCCGTCATCCCGCAAGAGGGAAAGAGTATACATAATATTATACGCTGCCTACAGTATCTATCTGCTGGGGGTAGTAGTCGTAATTAATACGCAGCTAAGCGTTACAGCAGGCTTGCGCAAAATTGTTTCCTGGATCTGCTGTCTCTGTTACATGATCACCGTCATCCCGCCAGAGGGAAAGAGTATACATAATATTATACGCTGCCTACAGTATCTATCTGCTGGGGGTAGTAGTCGTAATTAATACGCAGCTAAGCGTTACAGCAGGCTTGCGCAAAATTGTTTCCTGGATCTGCTGTCTCTGTTACATCAGCGCTGTCATCCCGCCAGAGGGAAACAGTATACATAA
This sequence comes from Eleutherodactylus coqui, assembly GCF_035609145.1. Classification (NCBI taxonomy): domain Eukaryota; kingdom Metazoa; phylum Chordata; class Amphibia; order Anura; family Eleutherodactylidae; genus Eleutherodactylus; species Eleutherodactylus coqui. The sequence continues at coordinate 75,676,937 of NC_089843.1, read as the reverse complement.
TATTATACGCTGCCTAGAGTAGCTGTCTGCTGTATCAGCTCAGCATTTAAAAAAAATAGAAGCAAAATACTTAAGGCCTACTACTGGCCTTTGGCCACTTGACTGCTTCTGCGCTGTGAATTCCACTAGCTCAGTCATACGCACCTATGTCTCACTACAGGCGTGCGCAAAATTGTTTCCTGGCTCTGCTGTGCGTTCCGTAATGGCAGTCAGCCTCCAACCACAGGCCAATAAGCGGCACATTTAATTACAGCGTTCTGTTTCTGCACTACTGGTAATACAGCATGCTGAGGGGTAGGCCTAGAGGACGTGGACGTGGGCGAGGACGTGGAGGCCCAAGTCAGGGTGTGGGCACAGGTCGAGCTCCTGATCCAGGTGTATCGCAGCTGACTGCTGCGGGATTAGGAGAGAGGCACGTTTCTGGCGTCCCCACATTCATCTCACAATTAATGGGTCCACGCGGTAGACCTTTATTAGAAAATGAGCAGTGTGAGCAGGTCCTGTCGTGGATGGCAGAAAGTGCATCCAGCAATCTATCGACCACCCAGAATTCTGCGCCGTCCACTGCTGCAACTCTGAATCCTCTGGCTGCTGCTCCTCCTTCCTCCCAGCCTCCTCACTCCATTACAATGACACAATCTGAGGAGCAGGCAGACTCCCAGGAACTGTTCCTGGGCCCCTGCCCAGAATGGCCAGCAATGGTTCCTCTCCCACCGGAGGAGTTTGTCGTGACCGATGCTCAAGCTTTGGAAAGTTCCCGGGGTCCGGGGGATGAGGCTGGGGACTTCCGGCAACTGTCTCAAGAGCTTTCAGTGGGTGAGGAGGACGATGACGATGAGACACAGTTGTCTATCACTCAGGTAGTAGTAATTGGAGTAAGTCCGAGGGAGGAGCACACAGAGGATTCGGAGGAAGAGCAGCAGGACGATGAGGTGACTGAACCCACCTGGTTTGCTACGCCTACTGAGGACAGGTCTTCAGAGGGGGAGGCAAGTGCAGCAGCAGGGCAGGTTGGAAGAGGCAGTGCGGTGGCCAGGGGTAGAGGCAGGGCCAGACCGAATAATCCACCAACTGTTTCCCAAAGCGCCCCCTCGCGCCATGCCACCCTGCAGAGGCCGAGGTGCTCAAAGGTCTGGCAGTTTTTCACTGAGAGTGCAGATGACCGACGAACAGTGGTGTGCAAACTTTGTCGCGCCAAGATCAGCCGGGGAGCCACCACCCCCAGCCTCACCACCACCAGCATGCGCACACGTATGATGGCCAAGCACCCCACAAGGTGGGACGAAGGCCGTTCACCGCCTCCGGTTTGCACCGCTGCCTCTCCCCCTGTGCCCCAACCTGCCACTGAGATCCAACCCCCTTCTCAGGACACAGGCACTACCGTCTGCTGGCCTGCACCCACACCCTCACCTCCGCTGTGCTCGGCCCCATCCACCAATGTCTCTCAGCGCACCGTCCAGCCGTCGCTAGCGCAAGCGTTGGAGCGCAAGCGCAAGTACGCCGCCACGCACCCGCACGCTCAAGCGTTAAACGTGCACATAGCCAAATTTATCAGCCTGGAGATGCTGCTGTATAGGGTTGTGGAAACGGAGGCTTTCAAAGGTATGATGGCGGCGGCGGCCCCGCGCTACTCAGTTCCCAGTCGCCACTACTTTTCCCGATGTGCCGTCCCAGCCCTGCACGACCACGTCTCCCGCAACATTGTATGCGCCCTCACCAACGCGGTTAATGGCAAGGTCCACTTAACAACGGACACGTGGACAAGCACAGGCGGGCAGGGCCACTATATCTCCCTGACGGCACATTGGGTGAATTTAGTGGAGGCTGGGACAGAGTCAGAGCCTGGGACCGCTCACGTCCTACCCACCCCCAGAATTGCAGGCCCCAGCTCGGTGGTGGTATCTGCAGCGGTGTATGCTTCCTCCACTCAACCACCCTCCTCCTCCTCCTCCTCCTCCTCCTCCTATGCAACCTCTGCCTCGCAAGATGTGTCAGCAGCAGCACGTCGCTAGCAGTCGGTGTCGCTCGTCGTGGCAGCACAGCGGTGGGCAAGCGTCAGCAGGCCGTGCTGAAACTACTCAGCTTAGGAGAGAAGAGGCACACGGCCCACGAACTGCTGCAGGGTCTGACAGAGCAGACCGACCGCTGGCTTGCGCCGCTGAGCCTCCAACCGGGCATGGTCGTGTGTGACAACGGCCGTAACCTGGTGGCGGCTCTGCAGCTCGGCAGCCTCACGCACGTGCCATGCCTGGCCCACGTCTTTAATTTGGCAGTTCAGCGCTTTCTGAAAAGCTACCCACGCTTGTCAGACCTGCTCGGAAAGGTGCGCCGGCTCAGCGCACATTTCCGCACGTCCCACACGGACGCTGCCACCCTGCGCACCCTGCAACATCGGTTTAATCTGCCAGTGCACCAACTGCTGTGCGACGTGCCCACACGGTGGAACTCTACGTTCCACATGTTGGCCAGGCTCTATGAGCAGCGTAGAGCTATTGTGGAATACCAACTCCAACATGGGCGGCGCAGTGGGAGTCAGCCTCCTCAATTCTTTACAGAAGAGTGGGCCTGGTTGGCAGACATCTGCCAGGTCCTTGGAAACTTTGAGGAGTCTACCCAGATGGTGAGCGGGGATGCTGCAATCATTAGCGTCACCATTCCTCTGCTATGCCTCTTGAGAAAATCCCTGCAAAGCATAAAGGCAGACGCTTTGCGCTCGGAAACGGAGGCGGGGAAGACAGTATGTCACTGGATAGTCAGAGCACCCTCATGTCTATATCTCAGCGCGTTGAGGAGGAGGGGGAGGAGGGGGAGGAGCATGAGGAGGAGGGGGAAGAGACAACTTGGCCCACTGCTGAGGGTACCCATGCTGCTTGCCTGTCATCCTTTCAGCGTGTATGGCCTGAGGAGGAGGAGGATCCTGAAAGTGATCTTCCTAGTGAGGACAGCCATGTGTTGCGTACAGGTACCCTGGCACACATGGCTGACTTCATGATAGGATGCCTTTCTCGTGACCCTCGCGTTCCACGCATTCTGGCCACTACGGATTACTGGGTGTACACACTGCTCGACCCACGGTATAAGGAGAACCTTTCCACTCTCATACCCGAAGAGGAAAGGGGTTCAAGAGTGATGCTATACCACAGGACTCTGGCGGACAAGCTGATGGTAAAATTTTCATCCGACAGCGCTAGTAACAGAAGGCGCAGTTGCGAGGGCCAGGTAGCAGGGGAGGCGCGGAGATCAGGCAGCATGTACAGCACAGGCAGGGGAACACTCTCTAAGGCCCTTGACAGCTTTCTAGCTCCCCAGCAAGACTGTGTCACCGCTCCCCAGTCAAGGCTGAGTCGGCGGGAGCACTGTAAAAGGATGGTGAGGGAGTACGTAGCCGATCGCACGACCGTCCTCCGTGACGCCTCTGCCCCCTACAACTACTGGGTGTCGAAGCTGGATACGTGGCCTGAACTCGCGCTGTATGCCCTGGAGGTGCTTGCTTGTCCTGCGGCTAGCGTCTTGTCAGAGAGGGTGTTTAGTGCGGCTGGGGGAATCATCACAGATAAGCGTACCCGCCTGTCAACCGACAGTGCCGACAGGCTTACACTCATCAAGATGAACAAAGCCTGGATTTCCCCAGACTTCTCTTCTCCACCAGCGGACAGCAGCGATACCTAAACAATACGTAGGCTGCACCCGCGGATGGAAGCATTGTTCTCTATCACCATCAAAAACGTGGACCTTTTAGCTTCATCAATCTGTGTATAATATTCATCCTCCTCCTCCTGCTCCTCCTCCTGAAACCTGACGTAATCACGTCGAACGGGCAATTTTTCTTAGGCCCACAAGGCTCAGTCATAATTTTTGTAAACAATTTTTATACGTTTCAATGCTCATTAAAGCGTTGAAACTTTCACCTGAACCAATTTTTATTTTAACTGGGCTGCCTCCAGGCCTAGTTACAAATTAAGCCACATTAACCAAAGCGATTAATGGGTTTCACCTGCCCTCTTGGTTGGGCATGGGCAATTTTTCTGACGTACATTAGTACTGTTGGTACACCAATTTTTTGGGGCCCTCGCCTACAGTGTAATCCAATTAATTTTTTGCCCACCTGCATTAAAGCTGACGCTACATCAGCAGTGCTGGGCACTGCAATGGGATATATTTATGTACCGCCGATGGGTTCCAGGGAGCCACCCATGCTGTGGGTCCACAGGGAGTTGTAACTGCATGTGTCTACTTCTAAAGAACCCCAGTCTGACTGGGGCATGCAGTGTGGGCCGAAGCCCACCTGCATTAAACATGACATTACCTCAGCTGTGATGGGCAATGCAATGGGATATATTTATGTACCGCCGGTGGCTTCCTGGCACCCACCCATGCTGTCGGTCCACATGGAGTTGTAACTGCATGTGTCCACTTCTAAAGAACCCCAGTCTGACTGGGGCATGCAGTGTGGGCCGAAGCCCACCTGCATTTAATCGGACGTTACCTCAGCTGTGATGGGCACTGCAATGGGATACATTTATGTACAGCCGGTGGGTTCCAGGGAGCCACCCATGCTGTGGGTGCACACGGAATTCCCATTGCGGAGTTGTACCTGCCTGTGACTATTTATAAAAAAAACGCGGTCTGACTGGGGCATGCAGACACCTTGACAGAATGAAAAGTGTGTGGCACATAGGTTCCCCATTGCTATGCCCACGTGTACAGCTCCTGATGGCGTCGGCACAGGATTATATTTCTCATTGCTTCTGTACAGCATTGTGGGCTATCGCCCCGCCCCTTTTAAAGAGGGTCGCTGCCTAGCCGTGCCAACCCTCTGCAGTGTGTGCCTGTGGTTCCTCCTCATGGCAGACGCACTTATAAATAGACATGAGGGTGGCGTGGCATGAGTGCAGCTGAAGGCTGCGCAGGGACACTTTGGTGTACGCTGTTGACACTGCGTCGTGCGGGGGGGGGGGGGGGGGGGCAGCATGTAACCCAGGAGAGGTGGCAGTGGAGTGTCATGCAGGCAGTGATTGTGCTTTGTTGGAGGTAGTGTGGTGCTTAGCTAAGGTATGCATTGCTAATGAGGGCTTTTCAGAAGTAAAAGTTGTTGGGAGATTTGGGGGGGGGGGGGGGCACTCTTGCCGCTATTGTGGCTTAATAGTGGGACCTGGGAACTTGAGATGCAGCCCAACATGTAGCCCCTCGCCTGCCCTATCCGTTGCTGTGTCGTTCCCATCACTTTCTTGAATTGCCCAGATTTTCACAAATGGAAACCTTAGCGAGCATCGGCGATATACAAAAATGCTCGAGTCGCCCATTGACTTCAATGGGGTTCGTTACTCGAAACGAACCCTCCAGCATCGCGAAAATTTCGTCCCGAGTAACGAGCACCCGAGCATTTTGGTGCTCGCTCATCTCTAATCTTAATATATGAAGATCATAATGGGGACCTCACAAAATTTGACAATGGAACACTTCCTTGGGTATAGATCTCCTATGCTAATTTCTTAGGGCAATACTACAATTTAGAAAATATCCAGTAACAATAGTCAACTTAGTTAATAAGTAAAAAGATCCCAGTAATCCCCCTCACCTTCCACAATCCTGTTTTGGTTGCAGAAGGAGCCTCCCCTCTTTGCTCTATCTGCATTAGGAGGCACAGACTATTCAGTCCCACACACCATAGACCTCTGCCAGCTCTAAATGGAAGTGATCCAAAGACAATTCTGATCTCAAGCCACACCCATGACTAAGACACCTCTCAGAACTCTGTCTGCCAAAAATGGAAGAGATAAGAAGGAAATTCTGTAAGATTGTTTGTTTCAGGAGCTGCTTTCTAAGAAATGAATGTCAAAAGTAATCATGAGATGAACTTGTCCACTTTGTTAGTCACTCTGTAAGATTTTCTGTTTAACAGATTAACAGAGCGGAAAAGTTTATCTCATGATCACTTTCCCCATTCATTTCTTGGTTAAGTGTTACTTTAACATGTACCCCATGCTCATTCCCTAGAAGGAGATATTATAGGACTATGTGGTACTTTAAATAAACCCATCAACAAGTTCCTTTAGCTAAAATAATGAGCACACAAAGCTTAGGACAGAATGATGCTCTCTGTTTCATATTTGCAATGATTTTTCTGATGTTGGCCGACTGTTCCTTCTTTTCCACTGCTGAGAAAACTAGAATGGTCCAATGGTTCTCACTTATGTCATGTCTTAGGTAGAGAGGCATTCATCATAGACAGGTGGACATTCTTCATAGACAGAACAAGCAGAGCTCAAGCAATAGCTATGTACATGGCATTCAGCTATATAAAACTTTGCAGGACCCTGTAATTACATATGAGGAATCATTATGCTTTTTATACCAGAAATGAATAGGAGGAATGGCCAGAAAATGTATAAAATTGTTAGCCTTATTTTATATTATTCAGGTTTCAACTTATCTAAAGTTGTCCTTGCAAAAAATGGAGCTTTCCATGTACTGTTGGGCTTCTCTTAAAGGGGGTGTAAGAGTTATCCCCCATCAATTGTGGATAACTTGCTGATCAGTGGGGGCAAGGGTGTAACTATACAGGATGCAGGGGATGCGGTTGCACCCGGGCCCAGGAGCCTTAGGGGGCCCATAAGGCCTCTCTTCTCCATATAGTAAGTCTAGTAGTTTGAATAAAGCATTATAGTTGGGTGCCCTGTTACTAATTTTGCAGTGGGGCCCAGAAGCTAGGAGGTTACACCTCTGAGTGGGGGTCTCAGCGCTGAGACCCCTACTGAGCTCCAGAACAGAGTTCCCATTTCCTCCTGTTTTTGTCATAGCAGGGATACTTCATCCATCCGCAGTGATGTCCTAGTGAATGGAGCGCTGGCTGAGCATGCACAGTCGGTGCGCCATTCATTTCAATGGGGCTGATAGAAAAACCCAAGCACTTGCCACTCGGTTATCTCTGCAGTCCCATTAAAAATTAATGGAACAGCAGCGCACTTGTGCAACCATCGCCACTGGAAAAGATGCACCAGAATTGTCATATTACAGGAGATGCAAGCGTTTACGGAAACATATGCCAGGAGAGCAGACAGGACCTCTTTAAAAGGGCCAATTACAATGGCTACATTTCAGCTATTGCTCACATCCTTCTCCAGATAAGTAAACAGACACAACGCTTATCGCTCAAAATTCGCTCAAAAGCCATTTTTTGAGCGATAATCGTTGCGTCTAAACGGCTGCCATCATGCACTATTGGTTCATCGATGAGCCTTTTCAGTGCCGCACACTGATGTCTCAGCATGCGGCGCTGATAGTATTCTTTCAGCTGGCATCCCGCTGGCAGTTCTCAGTGGAACACCAGTGAAAGCTCCAGGAACAAAGCAGCTGTTTGCATATATTAAACAGCTGCTTTGTTCTCAGAGATATCGCGGCAGTATCCCACTCTGCCTGCATTAACTCTTAAGTAGCTAAATAGCTACTTAGAGTTATGTAAAGATGATCGCTTAAAATTGTCACTCAAACAGCGATTTTTGAGCGATTATCTTTCAGTGTAAATGGGCCTTAACACCAGCATTGTCAGGCGGACATTACCTCCTGAATAAACTCTATCATGCATCATAAGCCAAATAAAACTGGCATGTTAATATGGGCATCATATGGGTTAATATGGGTAGAGGTAATAACAGCTGGGCAAAAGTCATCCAGGATTTTAAAATTGATTGCAAATTGAAAAATATGTTTTTACTACAAAACGCAATGTGTTTCATCATTCTTTCTTGACCTTCATCAAATATCTGAATGTGAAGTTTTTACCTGCAAAAAATTGCAACAGAAGAAATCCCCTAAATGCAGCATTTTTGAAAAAAGAAAAAACTGCATATCCAGCTTTATTGTTTTTTGTTTAGATAAGTTCTTTTACAATTTGACCACCTTGACTTTTCTCAGCTGTTTTAGAGTGAAAAATCATACGGTACTGTGTAATAATCTTTGCAGGTGTGGAAAAAATTGCTGCAAAGTAAACATTTTTTCAAAAATGGAAGGCATGTGATTGTGCCTGTATGTTTGAGGTTGTTGTCCTGCTGCAGAATAAGTTTGGAGTCAGTCATTACGAACTATCTTCAGCTTAAAGAAGAACAGGGAGTCCTGGAAGTAATGATATGGCCCCACAGACCGCTGATCCCAACATCATCGAGTCTGTCTCGGACTCTATGAAAAGACAGAAGGATTTGAGCAAGTCTACATTTACAGCAGATCAGCAGTTATTTCCCCTAGGTGTTTGGAACAACCTCCTTGCTGTGTTCCCTCAAAAATTGTGTGCAAGTGAACCTAGAAGAATTGATGCTGTTTTGAAGGCAAAGGGTGAGCACACCAAATATTGATTTGATTTGTTCAGTCTTGAGGCCCTTTTACTCGGGCCAAAAATTGGGCAGAAGCGTTCATATGAATGATGGCCTATTTAAAATTAATGGCCAATTCTTAGAAAAACTGCACGTGATTAGCTGACGAATGAGCAAGTGCTTGCTATTAAATCTATCACTTCTTTTGTGCAGCTGATAAAAATTGTTACTGGCTAAATATCTCCCCATGTGAACCAGGGTTGTGCTGCCGAAAGTGATGATTCTCTATGGGGAACGAACAATTGCCTGAATGATCATTTGTTCTGCGTAGCACCTGAATCCGTCTATGTAAAGGTGGGATAGACGAGCACCAATCTTGTTGATCAGGGCTCCTCTACTGAAGCAAATTGCTCTATGTAAAAAGCACCCTCAAGGCTCTTTGACGCGAAAGTCATTTTGATACAGAGTAGGTGCATCAAAAAAAATCACATCCAAAAGAACTTATGGTTTCCTATGGGTTCTTTCAGACAAACTATTTTTTGATGCGCCTAATAAATCACGCATAAAAAAAATAGCCCAATAGGCACGATTTTTTGATTGCCGAGATTTCTCTCAGTCAAAAGATAGGACTTGTCCTATCTTTTGACGGCACAACGCTGGCGACTTCATAGACTGCTATGGGAGACTGTGCGATTCAGCTGGCAAGAGTAGATTAATGGAGTCCCCTGACAAATGGTTGAAGGGAGTCCTCCGCCGTGAGGATAAATAGAGTCCTCCACCGCAGAGATAAAGGGAGTCCCCCGCTGCGGGGATGAAGCGAATCCCCTGCCACGGGGATTCCCTTCATCCTCAAGGGGGGGGGGGATTCTCTTTCTTGCCCATGAAGACTCCCTTCATTTCAACGGGAATTCCCTTCATCCCCACAGGGATGCCTTTCATTGCTCTGGCGGCCGAGGGATTTTGGGCCTACGACGTCAGTGCACTGTGACTTAGTCGCGGCTATTCTTCGCTCACGCGATTTAGCTAAAGAGACCTGGCTATCAGAGTGCTAAAATGATGTTCGTGTGAAAAAGGCCTTTGATGTGTGCATGTTCCATCAAATCCAGATATAAACTGGACTATAAATATTGTTTATGTATTGGGCCATTATAACTGTAGTGCAATTCCCTGCAGAGCAATAGAAGAACCAAGGACAGATTGACCATTTTCTTCTCGAGATCTCAGAGGTTTGATTACTACCAATCAAAATGTCATAGCTTAGCAAAAAGGTATAACTTTACAAGACAGGACTACCCCTTTAAGGCTAGGCTCACATCACATTTCGGCTCTATGCTCAACAGAAACACTTCTCCAAATGTATGTCTCAAACTGTATGTATTACATGTATACATCTGGCATTGACTTACATCAACGCTTCCACTTTTTAATGAACTTGAGGCAAAGGCATTATGTTGACATGTAAAGGCCAAAGGTATGCCAAAATGCCACTTTTTGACTAATGCTAATCAACGGGCACACTAGATGTATAGATGAGCTGAATACTCTGTCTTATGTGCCAAATGTAGAAACAAAACATGATGTGAACCTAACCTGATAATTACAACTATCTGTCTATGAGCCTAATCTATACAATTAAATGCATATTCACTGCCTGTCATTACTTTTCAGGATATCCCTGTATAACCCAAGCATGTTAATATAGCAGAGACAAAGTTACATTTTCAGCAAATATTCTAAGTAGTTTTTAAAAAATGGTATTTCATCATTGTATTTTTTTGCAATTTATTACACCAAAACTGCATACAAGAGAGATGACTATAAAGCCGCCCCAAGGGAAACATGGAGGTATATCTCCAGCTGTTTCTATTTCTCATGAATCTTTGTTTATGAAGAAATTCTGAAGATTTGTGCTGGAGCGGAAAAAAAAAAGAAAAAAAAAATCAAAAGCACTTTGTTAGCATTTTTCATTTTGTTTGAAAATGGATTTAAAACTCAGCTGCATTCCAATTTATAAAGCAGCGATGATTAAGTTTGCTGGCCTAAAAATACTGTACTGTATGTCTAACTATATTTAAAAAATACCTACATACATATATCTGGTTTTAAGATGTACATTGACTGGAAATAGAAAAATATTTTCCCCCTGAAGATATGAATATCCCTCGTGAGCATATTTAGTGCTGCCCTACTAACTTCCCGGTTATAAATAGTTTACCCATAGCATGAAACCATGGCCAATCGGTGCGACCTTTGAGTTTGAACGAAGGCACATGACTGTACAAAAACTGGAGTGCTACCATATCTCCTGCCGTCTTGGGGTTAAGTTTGACAATGATCTTTCCTTCATTCTCCATATTCAATCACTCTCATGCTCATGTCACCTGCACTTCAAAAACATCCCAAGAATTTGCCATTTTCTTAGGCCGGAGCAGATCGGATTTTGTGTGTTGGAGAACGGCAGCGTATTCCGTCTGTAAGCTGGCTGGTGACCCTGCGTACGGCACTTTACTATATTGCAAGTAGGTGCAGAGGCTCACCGGCGGTCATGTGCAGTACAGGGTTTTTTTTGTTTGTTTGCATTTCCTGCACTGACTTAGCCATAACGCGGAAATTACGTATGGGCTGTGGGTTGGACACCTCTCTTGACCTCAATAGAGGCCGTCTGTGTGGATTCCACAGTAAAATATAGCATGCTGTGATTGTTCTTCCACTCGCGGAATACATAATTCGTACCCGCGAGTCTGAAGGAAAATTTGAAAATGCATGCCTTTCAATGCCCGTGTTTTATTGCAGATTGTCCACGCGGATGCTGATTGTGGAATCCCCAATTCAGATCCGGTCGTGTGAGAGTCCGGCCTTACTATGAAATATCAAAACCTTTTATTGTTTTTCTGACCTATTCTCAGCTTGACTACTGCAACTCACTACCGATTGGTCTTCCCCTCACGGAACTCTTCCCTCTCGAATCTATCCTGAATGTAGCAGCCAGGCTCATCTTTCTGTCCAACACCAATGCCTCCACCCTGTGCCAGTCACCACACTGATGCCTCCACCCTGTGCCAGTCACCACACTAATGCCCTCACCCTGTGCCAGTCACTACACCAATGCCTTCACCAGGTGCCGGTCAATACACTGATGCCTCTACCCTGTGCCGGTCACTACACTGATACTGAAGTACCTCTTTTCTCCCTGTCTCCCTGTCGCATACCGGACCTCTGGCACATCCAAATACTTTGGAATTGTGTCCCCCTCAAGCATCCTGTCACGTTTAATCCAGCCGAACTGACGAAGGGGCTCGACCCCGCAATGTGATTTCACTTGTTGGTTCTCTATGTAGTTAAATAAAAAAGAAGTGCTTTCACCATCGCATCTTGGACCTTCAGCTTTCAACTAGCTTAGAGTGTTTTGCCTCCACCACCAGTATTTTACCATGTTCTCTCTCACTATACTCACGCCCATCCTGGTGGAGCGTCATCTGGTTGGCAGCACCTCCATCATTCCAAACACTTTTTACTCCAGAATCATTTCGCCATTCTCACTGGGTCTTGCTTCACCCATCTTTTTTATCTTTGCTACCCACACTACACTGATGCCTCCACCCTGGGCTAGTTGCTACACTGATGCCTCCAGCCCATGCCAGTCGCTACACTGATGCCTCTATCCAGTGCCAGTCACTACACTGATGCCTCTACTTTGTGCCAGTCACTATGCTGATGCCTCTACCGTGTGCCAGTCACTACACTGGTGCCCCCACCCTGTGCCGGTCACTGCACTGATGCCTCTACCCTGTGTAAGTCACTACACTGATGACTCCACCCTGTGCCAGTCACTACAGTGATGCCTCCACCCTATGCTGGTCACTACACTGATGCCTCCACTCTGTGCAAGTGACTACACCAATGCCAGTCATTACACTGATACCCCTACCCTGTACCAGTCACTACACTGATGACTCCACCCTGCGCCAGTCACTGCCCTGGCTGCTCATCCTCTTTAGACTACAATATAAATTCATCACTCCTATCCATAAAGCTCTCCACGATTCTGCACCACCCTCCATGTCCTCCGCATCACTGTCTGTCACCCTACACATGCTCTCCATACTTCTATACTTAGTTCCTGCTTAATCCAAATCTTTCACTCCTATCATGATGATTTTTCCCTACCCCTGATAATCAGGTTAATCTCCAATGCCAATAGTGTTAAGGAAGTCCTAAAAAGCACATCTCCTCAGGGAGGCTTGTTACATTCTCTAATATAACATGTACCCTCTTCTACATTCACCTTCAGAACCCGACTAATGCACTTCAGATCTGTACATATACAGATACCGGCTGGAGACGGCTCTGCCAGCCTCATGTATACTACCCTATTTATATAAAGGATGGCTGGACCATTGTAAGGAGACAACTGCTGCCTCTTCTGTCACCCCTATTTCCTCATAGATTGTAAGCTCTTGTGAGCAGGGCTCTCGCTCCTACAAGTCAAACTGTTGGACAAAGTCAGACATTACATACCGCATTAAACCATGTTCCCTATGATTTGTAAAGCGTTGCGGAATATGTTAGCGCTATAGAAATAAAGAGTATCATTGTTATGTAATTAATAAACTCATCCGTGTTGTATCCACCAAAAATTGGACATTTTTTCATCGAAGTGCAGTTCCATATTCCATCTGTATGGAGTCAGTGTGTCCGTTTTTTTGTTTCAGTATGTGATTTGTTTTTCATGTCCACAGGGATAAAGAAAACAGGGGAAAAAATGGAAACAGGTCCAATTATTTCTTTCTGCATTTCTTAGACCCCCTTCCTGCGACCATATGTGTATTTGTGCGCTCCTGAGCGCTGCGTATTTGCAGAATGGATGGTGCTTTTTTGCCCACACAACAGATTTTACTGTACTTTTTGCAGCCACAAGGCATCTTCATTTGCGCGCGGCAAGCAAAAACGCACTGATTGAAATGGCTATTTAGTCTAATGAGTTCCAGATGTGTTCTTTCTTCCTTCACAATTATGCACTGTTTCACGCATCTCCTAGCGTATTTTGCGTGCATTTGCGTGTCTCTATTGATTTCTATGGGGACCTTGAGTGCGCAAATGTGCAAGAAAATAGAGAATGCAGCTTTTTTTCTCTTTTCTTGCCCAGTGTGAACGCGGCCTTAGCAATGGATTCATGATATACAGACAGCACACGGTCAGCACTAGGTTAGTACACAAGTGGCAAATGACTGCCATCTGTTTTTTTGCATCCCCATTGCCTTGAATAAGCGAGTGTCACATATGTACATACTGCGTTTTTGTTCCTACCCCATCTGTGTATCTCTGTGAAACACGGATGTGTGATTTGGCGCCTTGACTACTATAGGTCCTTGCGTTGTTTGCGTCTATTAGAGTAGCAGAGTACAGTAGGCTTAAGCTATGGCGCCATTATGCTGCCCGTATCACCGCCCTGTGAGTCCATCACAGGGCACCCTGGCCAAGGATTTTATCTCATCCAAAACTGGAGGTCATAGTCTGCTCCAAGTTATCTCTCGCTGCTCGCTTCTGTCATTGTACGGCACGGAACCCCCGACGCAGATGTGAAAGCAGCCTTAGGCATGTGTCATGTTAGGAGTACTTAGGGTGCTTTCGCATGGGGGTAAGCTGGTTGCAAGACGCACTACAACACGCAACAAATCTGCCACTGGGGTAATCTGCCCCCAAACCTGCACAGCTAAATGCAGACTTTGAGGCGGAATTGTCGGCAGAATTAAGCCATTTTCAATTCTACATCAAAATCCGCGTAGAGGCGTTCAAGGTTTGGGGTAAAATTTTCCACATGTTGTAGAGTGTCTCGTGCCAAACTCAGCAGGTGCAAAAATACTCTTATATTCCACGCATTCTCTGCTATTACGAAATAGCAAAGGCATTGTCCAGTAGGCCACCAATAGCAGATAGGAGTGCGTATGCCACCTAGGATCCCTGCTGAACAGCTGTTCTACTGATAGGTGTGTTCATGCAGAAAGCTGATTTCTGCAGTAAGCAGAGAGCACTATTCTCAATACAGTGGTAAGACTTGGTATTACAGGCAAGTTCTCATTCATTTCACTGGGAACTTTGCCTGTAATACCAAGTCTCACCACTACATTGAGAATAATGCTCTCTGCTTCCTGCAGAAAATAGGCTAAATGCACAAAAGCACGAGCCTAGTGAACAGCTGATTGGGGGGGGGGTCACGGACGGCAGACCCCGCTGATCTACTATTGATGACCTATCCTGAGGATAGACCATTAATAGTTTGCAACTGAACAACCCCATTAGGTATCTCTATGTATGGCGTATTTACTTGACATGACCTTGAGATAGAAAATATGGACTTGTGGTTCTAGTAATGTCAAACTAATGTAGGATGGCATGTGTATTCCAGGCAACGTAAAATTGAGGTGGTTAACATAAAGCGTGGAACGATACAATAAAAATACATTTACAGCTATTGTATATTATATTCATGCACCACTATAGAGAGTCTTGACTGTATTGGTTTCCTGGGACTCTTAACCCACAAGAACAAATGAATGTGAATATATGAAATACTGAATTTAAAAGTAGTGATAATGTGAAATAAAATGTATCGTTTTTACACTTGTATTTTGCAATAGATCCTATTATTATGAAGTGATATGCATCACTTCCTCCCAATCCCAGTGTTACTGGGGGCATGTAATAAAGAGAGGGACTTTAATATTGATTGTCTATGCTTAGCATAGGCCAACAACATCAGATCGGTGAAGATCTATCCTCTGTTCCTCCCACTGATCAGCTCATTTAAGGGGGTGATTGCTGTGGCCTCTTCATTGTGCCCCAGGCACAGCTCTGTACATTTTGTAGTGGCTGTGCCTGGTATTACAGCTCAGTCCTATTCACTCGAAGGTGTAATACTAAGCACAGGCATTACAAAATGTCAAGAGCTCTGCCTGTTGCACAAAGAAAAGGCTGCAACTGATTGCGAGTTGGACCTCTACAATCAGACATTAGTGGCCTATCCTTAGGCTGGTAGTATCTATTTAAGGGGTACCCTTTGGGCTTCCTTTACATGAAAAAATGTCATCCCATCATATTGCTTTGAATACATGGTTTACATATGTATGTGTCTTTCAGGGGAAGGGGGAGTCTCCTTGGGCAAGTAGTAGAAGCGGAAGCCAAGCCAACGTGTTCAGGGCAGAATATGACTGATCAGTTTGCAAGATAATCATTGCTTCTAAAGTATGACATGTTTAGCCCTGGTGACGCCAGTTACTCTATAAGGCATAGGTGGTTTGTTTGACCTATACCATACCGGGAGGAAGAGAAGTAGTCTCACAGCACTGGAATCTACAGAAAGATTGCAAGCTAGTGCATACATGCGGCTTCCTCTTTACTCACCCACTGTGCCTGCAGAAATGACTTGATGAACTGTAACCCAGTATATGCACTGCAGCTTCAAGAAGCTATTCAGTTACAGCATGGTAAATAAATCTTACATGTTCACAACCACAATGTATCAGCCTGGCCTCCTCTTTCCATCTAAGTATTAGCCAGAGCCTGAGGGATGCAGCTACCCCGAACAGGCTGCATTGAGTATGGTCTCATGATGCAACAGGCTTGCCGCCAGAACACCAGGTAGGCCTACCTACCAAAGACAGCCCTGCCCATCCTGAACTGGTGCCCAAGGCCACTTTTCATTTGCACTATATTTTTGCATGCTGCAAAACACTTCCTAAGACTAGAGATGTACATCAACACTGAGTTGCCTGCGAGTCTTGGCAAAAACTTTATATTATATTAACTGCTCCACAGTTTTGTGATGCATTTATTGCAATGGTTGTATGTGTCAGGCTTATTTTTTCAATATACCCTAACTTATGGCAACTTCAAGGAATCTTAGCCTTAATTTATCACAACTTATAGGTGGAAAGGAGTCAAGTCTGTTCTATAGGTATAGCCAGTGGCGTAACTATAGAGGATGCAGGGGATGCGGTTGCACCCAGGCCCAGGAGCCTTAGGGGGCCCATAAGGCCTATTCTTTCCATATAGGGAGCCCAGTACTATGAATAAAGCATTACAGTTGGGCGCCCTGTTACAGGTTTTGCATTGGGGCTGAGGAGCTTCAAGTTAAGCCTTTGTGATAAGAGAAGTTGGGGGGCCGCAAGATAAACTTTTGCACCCAAGCCCATGAGCCTTTAGCTACACCCCTGGGTATAGCTGTTGTACATACATGACATTTCATGATGCAAATGGCTAAGACTTATAGTTCAATGAATACAGGGAACCTTTGTGATCGCCTTAACAAACTCTTTATTTTATGTTTCATGCACAAGGCTGAATAACAGATCTGTGCAGTGTAGATCTGAATTATTAGGCTATACTATACCTCTGCTTATGTGTGATATATACACACAGAGGTTTTTTCTTCTTTTGGATTTATGAGAATACACAAAAAATATTGTGACATGCTCGATCACATACCATACTAGGCCTTTTTCATGCTATGAAAAATATAACATTACATGAATCATACATAGAGTAGAATTTTTCTGTAGTTTTTGTCATAATGGATATCTATGGTAGTGGTGGTGGTTGGAATTCCCCAAAAATGTCCTCCCAAAACATGCTTGATACAACAGGATCAAAATGTCAAAAAAAAACCCTACACTATTATCTAATAGTAAGCATCTGGCTGTAATGTTTTTGGTTCAGGAAAGGCCCATGGATCAGTTTATTTAAAATCAATGGATGATAGCTTTAAAAAACTGAAGCAAAACGAAGGCTTCATGCAGATGACCACATTATGACTGTACTAGTTGGTCAATTGTTATCTTATGGGTTTGGCCTGCCAACAAACAGGATGCAGGGTGGCCCAAAAAATGTATACACCCTTCAACATGTGCGTATTGCTACATTTATATAGACGTCAAAGGATAGATGTATGTCATGTTTAACTTCTGCAATCACATTTGGTGCTCAAATTGGTCACCATTATCATCCGGACACTTCTGATTTTGGCAAACTACTGCATATACAATACTGGTCACAGTGTCCACAGGGCTTGTCAAGCGTGCCATCGCCATACCTTTAGCAATCATGCGACTACTGACTACTTTAGAGACAAAGTAATTCTACATATTGCCGCCATAATTGAGTTCAGCTTTTAAAAAAAGGGCATAGATAACCACTATTGATGTATGTATACATTTTTTTGGACCACTTTGTATTTTGTCTATAATTTTGCTTCTCAGAATAAAACATGAGATGATCTTATAGCTTTCTATAATTGGCCTGCAAAATGCCAAGTTAATCTAGCGCTATATGGTTTTCTAATTTTCTGGGAATAAGACTTCAGCAAGCTATAGATATATATAGAGATGTGTGATTACTCATCTTATATTACAAATAGCAAGTGTAAATGACTCACACAGCAGCCAATGAGGTTAGAAGTTTTAGTCAATTCCAACTTCTTCAATTTTTCAAAAATTAAGTCTTGTAAGCCAAAAGTTTGTAAAGTAAGGTCCGGTGTGATTGATAAATCTCTGGGAGACCAATACATATTTATTCATTTATAATAGATCATATTTCATACTTTGAGTTTAGCTTCAAACAGGTCTTACACAGTGTAAGTGATAGGGGTATTCCCATCTTGGCTTTTCATGGCCAAGATGAGAAAACCCGGTGCTCTCTCCCAACTACCTACTGGAAAACACCAAGTCCTTCGTCCAAGAGCTGTTTAAGTAGCTCTTAATAAAGTGAATGAGAGCTATGGAAACAATGTAGCACAGCTACAACATAACTTGGGGAGTTACAGAAACAGTTTAGTGTGCTGTGTTACACTGTTTCCATAGCTCCTATTCACTTCAATGAGAGCTACAAAAACAACTATTGGCTGAAATGCTCAGCTCTTTCTGTAGGCTCCAGTTGGGTGGCTGGTAACGGTAACAGCAGTTTCCCATCTTGGCTATGAAAGGCTGAGATAGGAGCACCCCTTTAATTGCCAGGGAGAACTGAGAGAACATGTCCAATTTTTCTTTCTCTTGATATTTACCATGAAGGACAATTCAGGATGCCCTAATACACATATGATTGTTGGTACTCCTACTGAAATAGATGGGTTCAGATGACATTTAAAGTGGACAACAACCCCACTCAGGACCCTCCTTAATGACCCAGAATGAAAAGCAGCATAGTAAGAGCGGTTCTCAGGGTAGTCAACCGTTTAGAAATTCCTGGACAGTCTGTAAAAATAGGGCATTTTTTTTACCGTTTTTGTGAAAAACAAATGTGCCTGTGATTTTTTAAGGCTGGTGGTCCTTAAGCAGATTATTATGACTATAATTATCATAATTTTCGGGCTCACAGTAAATGCTAGTAATAAGTTCATATCATTATCTGACCTATAAAGTATATATCACTTATAAAATGTATTATTTAGAATGGGTTTCTAATGTGTCCGTGAAAAATGTTGGCTGTTCATGATTTCTGGATAAGTTGCCCAGAAAAAGAAATTCAGGTTGGCAACCCTGACAGTTCATGTTCTGGTAGACCTTTTACCGTCCTGGTACTATAGGATGGCCATTTGTGTCAATGGCCATCCTATGAAACTACACATTTTCTGTAGTGGCTGCTACAGGGGAAATGTATGGCTGGTTGCGACATCCCCCTGGAAAATTAGCTGATTGCCAGGACTACCAAGAGTGGGACCCAGGGTGATAAACTGTTACCCCAGGCCCTGCATTCTAGGAAGGGTTGTATATGTTGTCACAACAACTTTAATTTCATATTGCATAGCCAACTATAGTTTATTTGCGGGTTCAAGATGATAGATATGTAGGACTGTCACCCTTAAACAAAAGCAGACAGTCTGGTTCGAGTCCAGAATGGTGCAATGGCTCTTTTTGCTACTCCAACACGGCCATGTTCAGAACACAAACTGGAGTGTGTTGAGTACTGCTAGGCCCTGTATCTTGCTTACAGGGCATTCACATGCTGAGCACTTTTGTTTTTCTCTCTATTATGAAGCTCTCTGGCACTAGTTCTCTCTCTCATCCAATATCCTGGAGACTATCTACGTCACAATCACTTAACTATTCTTCTGTCAGGCCACATTCTTATCTGGTGACCTCTATCTACCAGATGCCTGCTCCAGTACCTGCTCTATACCAGGGCACGCCCTGCTCGAGCCAGTGGACCCAGTTACTGCCCAACACCACTAGCAATCACCCGTATTGTTGTTCAACACAGAAACATTCTCCCCATTCTGTACATAACACAAAATAAAATGAATACTAATGAATAAACAATACCTTTAATTTAAGCCCCTTAAAGATACCCATCAATACAATTTCATGGTATGTCTAAGGTCAAATGTTTCTCTTCCTCATTTTCTACCAAGAAAAGCTATTCTCATGTGCCATTGTTAACAAGTTAACAATGTGTATGATCTTCTCTCATAAAGGCGCCATGACTGTCCATGTAGAGATCCAAATGTTTTCAGTCAACATCAATAATGACACATCAATACAGTGATTTGTTGGGCGGTTTAACATTATATTGCACTTATGATGTTCTGGTTAAAATTCATTTAATATTCAGTAAAGTGAAATGTAAACAAGTTCCCACGTGAGAGACCTCGTAAAATGATGAATAATGTTTACGACACCACAATGGAAACACAGTGGCAATGTACTACAAAAAATTACTGTAGAGAGGAGTCATAAAAATGTCATGGCCATGCTTTACAACTACTCCAGGAATCATTCTGAGCTTCTGCACTTATCTACCGCACCTTGATGTTCTGTGGACTGCCAATATGCCATGGGTAAAATTGGTAACAAAAGCAGAATAACTCACTAACAGTTTCATAGATCAATACACATCATATAACATTTTCTGTTAAAGGAGTATTCTGGGCATTTACTATTGATGACCTATCCTCAGAGTAGGCCATCAACAGTTGATTATCGGTGGTCCACTACTTGGGATCTCTGCCAATCAGCTGATCCTCTGTCAACTCAGTTAGATCGGATGTCCACATTGGTGATCCGAGATGGAAGTGTAATAGAAGGCTTCACTTCTATTGAAATCATTGGGAGTGGTGCCTTCTAATATACTTCCAGCTCTGACCACAATGAGTATCTGGAAGTGTAATGGAAGGCTGGGTTCACACTAGCGCTAAATGGTAATTATCTGTGTTTTCCCCCAAAAAATCATCATCAGGTACACTAGTTTTTGGTCATTTTACTGTACATGACACAAGAATCGAGCAAACACCAAAGAAAGATACTCTAATGGTTTATTAACATGGACAATTTTAATGTCCGAATTCTGTCTGAGTCTGAAACTGACAGAACTCTGAAATAACTCTTGGACCCATTAAAGGCTATGTGTATTTTCACCTGCAGGATTTTTTTCTCACGAACCGATGACCCATGTAAAAAAAAAATGGTAGCATTCCTATTCTGGTGCAATTCTCAGACCAGAATTGCCCATTCAAGTCAATGGTTGCGTTAAAAAAAATAGAATGCACTTCCAAGGCCCGTGACTGTGTTCCGTTATTTTTCACGCACCCATTGAGTTTAGTAGCAGTTTTACATTAGATCAATTGGGCCACCTTTTTGATCTCTCTCCCTCTCCCTCCCTGTCCCTCTCCCTCTCCGTCCCCCTCCCTGTCCCTCTCCCTGTCCCTCTCCCTCTCTCTCCGTCCATAGAGCCTTAGCAATTGGGAGCAATAGTGGCATTATATTGAGAGTTTATTCCTGCTGCAATTCCCTTCTACATTGCTATATTGTAAAGTAAATGCAAACGGATTCCGAATTTCTACTGATTCTAGTTGGGTAAATTGTTGTATTTCAAAAATAAAAAATGTAGTTGGCTTGGGCATTTCTGCAATATATTGAGAGAACCATAATTTCATACAGAAACATTGTACATTTGAGCTGGAATTTGCTATTAAGCTGCTAGCAGCAATGTCAATAAAGCAGCCTGACCTCTGCTAGTCGCTGACTGAATGCTCAGTCACTTGTAATAAAATAAACTTTAAACTGTTGACCGCAATAAAACTTTAAATCCCTCCATATTCACCAGCAAATCTTAATTCATTTTATCATTTCTGAGTGGGTTAAGAAGATGTCAGCATTTCTTAACTCTGCATACTACAGTATCACATCCAGACATCACTGGCTTGTCCAAAAACGAAACTTTAAGGCATCTGTAGGGTGCGATCACACTTACGAGTTAATTGTGGGGTCGAGAGCAATAAATCAGCGTCTGAAAGGTCTTCACGTATTTACATATAATCTGACATAGTGGGGTTTCGGGGGACTATTACCACCGCATGTGAATATATCGTATATAGGGATACATTATACCACATGGTGACAAATCAAGGGATTCTTCAAACTAGTATAAATGTACTATTGCTCGGCCATTTATGCAGTCCCATTGAAACTGAAGGGAGTGAGAATCAGATGTACGGGAGCATCAGAAGGGAAAATGGGGAACATACAATTTACAAATCATTTAATAAAATCACAGAAAGAGCCACATATGTACTCACTGATCTACTGATACAGAAGGGCAAGCATATACACCACTTATCCCCCAACATGTAGACAGCCAGACTGCTAAATGGAGGAGCGAGTAACACAAGTGGAGGACACTGATGAAAAACCACTCACAAACCTTCCTTATATTGAGGGGGCGGCTGCTTAGTACTTATTCCTACACAAAAAAGTAGATACAGGCCACGTTGTACGTGTAGTGCACCATGCAGGCTTACAACCTATTAATGACGCCATGTTTGAATTCAGAGGGTTGCCTTGCATACTACAGGTGAACCACACTGGCACCCTGGGCTCCCCCATCATTCAAAGCCGCACTGCATGTTTCTGACCAATACCGATAGTTGCGAGGTATTAGTTGATATTTGGGCCAAAATACGTGAGCCCACAACACTTACAGCTTATTCACCATACAACTGTCCTAGTTAAGCCAGCTATCTATGTAACTTTGTATGGGAGAACATGTTAAAGTAAATAGTAGTAATTGGTAGACTTGTTTGCTGCAGCTAAGTTACTCATATTATAGCAGGTACATTCTGGGTCTATCCAGATTCTACACTATAATGCCTGGAAGTCAATTCTGTGTGTAACCTAACCATATGACCGGTGATGTCTACTTTTACCTACGTATGTACCGGTATATTATCTACTGGAATTTACAGCATTAATGGACAATTCTCTCTAGTAAAATATCATAGCCACTGTTAAAATTAAGGTGAGGACTGTAGTAGCTACAATATTGTCAATGTTTATTCAGTTTAGTGAACTATAGATACTACCATTCTCTGGAGACCAACATTGAGCATATATGTAAGAAAAATGTTCTTGACTCCCGTACAAGCTCGCATGCTCTGATCAGCATTTTCATGTTCAGGAAGTGGATATAAAATGGGAATACATCTAAGATGCGTACAAATCATTGGGTATGTTAAAGGGGTTTTCTGGGCATTTACTGTTGAAGACCTATCCTCAGGAGAGTTCTTCACTAGTTGATTGCCAGCGGTCTCTATTACATATACTCCTACCCACTCCTGATTGGGACACTTTATCAGAGCCTACATCTTGGCATCTTACGATTTGGCTTCAAAAAGGGACGATGATCCAAAATGTGTCATTTTTTGCATTACTATTTGTGGGTGTTTGCTTTTTCTATTTTCTATCATCAGGATAGGTCATCAATCAATGATCGGTGGCGGCCTGTTTCTCGGGATCCCACCGATCATCTGATGCTACAGCCCACTGTTATTGCAGCTGAGCCGGATGTCTGCATTGGGGTCAGAGCTAGAAGTCTAATTGAAAGCTTCTTTCCCATTGATATCAATGGGAGAGATGCCTTCCTTTACACTTCTCGCTCCTCATTGTGGTTGGAGCCGGAAGTGTAATAAAAGTCATCACTTCCATTGACGTCAATGAAAGCAAAGCCTTCTATTACACTTCTGGCTCTGACCCAAATGCAGATGTCCGGCTCAGCTGCACTAACGAGGGCTATAGGATTAGATAATCAGTGAAGATGCCAAGCAGGGGCGTAACTATAGAGGATGCAGGGGATGCGGTTGCACCCGAGCCCAGGAGCCTTAGGGGGCCCATAAGGCCTCTCTTCTTCATATAGTTAACCCAGTACTATGAGTAAAGCATTATAGTTGGGGGCCCTGTTGCAAGTTTTGCATCGGGGCCCGGGAGCTTCAAGTTACTCCTCTGATTGCCAAGTGACCCTAAATATCAACCATTGGTCTGCTGCACATCTCCCTGCTTTCATGTGAAACGGTGCAGCCGACCAGAGAGCATTTTTATGCTTGCTGACCAAAGAGCGCCCACTCATTTGTTGCCTAATCATTGTTCCTTCTGCATAGCCCAATAATTAAATGAATTAATGTTCGGATGAATGTTCGTGCCAGATAATTGGTCCATGTAAAAGACCCTTAAAAAGTCAATCCCCTCTTCTTGAACATGTCTTTGCCAATGAGTTCTTGCAGGCTTACGCAAGTTTTCTGGCTACAAGAGCTTGAAGTTGCCTGAAATGTCCTTCGTGTAATTTCTCAGAGACGATAGAGAAGAGGTGGGAGGTGTTCCACATGATTTATAATGGGGCACTTTCGAGGAAATTGGCATTCCATTTACAGTTAGGCTTAATGTAGTTTGAATTAGTGATGTGTGAATTTCCAACCCATCATGGCATATTAATCTCGGTAGTAGAGTAATATCTAACCACACATTGGTTAAGGAAAATGCTATAGATCATTTGCAACATTCTAGCAGTAATCTCAGTTATTCCTCTGAAGAATGAAGCAGATGGGAGAGAACCGATTGCATTATTTAAATGAAAACACTTTTTTTTCTTCATTTTTTTAAAAGAAACAATTAAACATATAGTTCTGTATGATTGTATCTGTTTAATAAAACGCCTAAAGATTAAATGCGAGAGGGAAGAAAAAAACTCTATGCTTTTTAATTGGAAAAAGACATAAAAACACTTCTTATTGTACTTTACTTTTTAAATCTGGAGATAAAGGAACGGCAGAGATATCTTTTAATGTCTGTATTTAGATGAGGCTCAGTGATAAGACGGCTTTTAAATTAGAGAAAGCAGCTATCATAAACTAGGTCTGTACTGCAGTATGTAAAGACATTCACTACGCAGAGCTGTGAATGAGGATTTTCTTAACCACTATTATATGTCTCCTCTATTACAAAAGCCTCACCTCAACTGTGCACAATTGCTTGAGAGATGGTCTTAGTTATGATGTGCTGTGGATTGCAAGACTGATACAGGCTAATCTAGTATGAAGGGCAAGAAGGCTGAGCTGATCTAGCACAAAAAATATACAGACTAAAAATATCCGCTGTTTGCCTAGATCTAGGAGAGAAAATAACAAAATGAAGAGAAAATCAGAGCATACAATTCATTTTCTCATGGGATCAAGTCAAGCGAGCAAGAAAGAGGGATAAAGGATAATTCTTCATAGCAAGAACATTCTCTTTCAAATCCAGAGGTGGCACCTGAGGAAACGGTCTTCACCCCTTATCTCCACTAATTGCGATGTGGGCCTTTCTGCGGTGTTCCCAGGGCATTACTCTGGAAGTGGTCCCAGTAATGTAGCAGCTGACGCTACTATAGAGCAAGGCACAGTACCTAAGGGTGTGAATGGAGGTGTGTCAGACAATCAGGGTTTGGGTAGGCAGCTGAACTTCAGAATGAGGAACAAGCCGAAGGTCAGGACACACAGAATGGGTTCAGCATGGTACAATAGGCCAGAGGACGGGATACGCAACAGGCAGGAGAATTATCAATACAACAAAGTCAGGAACTGGAGAATTAGAAAACACTTGAATAAGCAGAATCACAAGATCTGGCACCTCCCATACTGTGAGGGTTTCACATATAGCCAGGTCTACCACATGATTGGCAGGGAAAACATTTACAAGGTGAATGCTGGGCCTTTAAGAGTGCAGGCATGTGCATGCGAGTGCCCTACTGGCCACTTTCATGGCCCAATCAGTCACCATAGCCAGGGTATCTGCTTGGAGGAGAAGCAGAGTACATGCCACAGCCACCATAGGAGGTATGTTGGGTGTCATGCCCGTTATCTGATCAAGGCAGTCTGCTGTTTACAATCCCTTTTTGTTTTAAAGATCCTCGCCAGTAAAGGCCCCAATTCACATCAAGAAAAAATCATCATCCAGACCTGATAATTTCACTGGGATTGACCGACTATTTTATGTGTATGAGAACTTCCTGTCTCTTCCCCAACGGAAGATATTCCATTTCAATATGGGTAAGTCGAGAAAAATAGCTGCTGGCTGAAGTAGGATTCGTCCGATATGGTGGCTATTGAAGGTGTGAGCACCTTTAGCTGATCACAAACTGAATTATCTTTAGGACCACCAAGTTGTTATCTGTATGGTAATCAAGTGGTAAATGAAATTAATGTGCTGTCCATATAATGCACGGACATGTCAGGTCCTCCAAAGAAAGAAATATTTTGTAGTTGCCCATTGCTCTAAATAATTGATGGAGGTTCTGAAATACAAATCTTTCTCTTTTAAGTTAGAAGCATTCAGGTTTTCTTAAGAAGACAATCCCTTTAAAGAGGGTATCTCACTATGACATTTGGTCTCTGAGGGTACGACCACCAGGACCCTTGGCGATCCCAAGATCTGTGCACCCCAATTTCTCCATAAGAATGAGGTGGGGGTGTGCATGTGAGGCCATCACTCCATTTGTTTCCAGGGGACGAAGAGAGATTGATGCGCTTGGCAATTTTCCTTTGCTCCATTCTCATGGAGGATTGCAGGTGCACAGCTCTCAGAATCACCAAGGGTCGAAGCAGTCAGGCTCCCAGTGATCTGACATTTATCCCCTATACAGTGGATAGGGGATAAATGTGATAGTGGGAAAACATTTTACAATAACATTTAGGAAGACATTTACTATTTTACCTTATATTACTAGTGTAGAAAAGTTGCAAATTTTAGTGGAATCCCTGCTTGTGCAAGGATTTTGCAGCTTTTCTTATTCCTGCTCTGGCCCCACCATTTTTCCGAAAGTAGGCTGAGCTTGTTGGGAGGGAGTGTTGCTGCCCTGGACTAACATATGTATGCATAATTTACGCCACAAACCGATGTAAATGATGCCAGAAATGTACGGCTGATCCAGACCAGGTGTACATTTTTGTGAAGGCACATAAAGGTGCCAGGAATGTGCTGAATACCTGAAGAGGTGTGTGAGTCTTCATGTATTCAGCGCACCACGCGATGGGGAAAAAAGCTACTAAACCCAGCATAGGAGGTGCTCGGCTTAGTAACTTTCTCCGTCAGTTCTGAAAGAATTTTTGAAAATATGGGTATTTTTCTAAAGTTTGCTCCTCACTAATAAAATAGATAAATGTATTATTCATCATATTTAATTGAAATATAGCACATCTCTTCATCCAAGTGGTCAGTTTTTTTGCTATTGATAGCTATACATGCTTAGTTTGACATCAATATATAGCAATCAGAATGAGAATTGGGTTGTGTTAAGAATTTAATGTTTGCCAATCAGGACTCCGTACGTTAAAGGATGGTAGTACGTTTTTAACTTATGCTTTATCCAACCCTATTTCTCCTCATTTGACTCATGAATTAGCTTTCAAAACAGAATAATTTCACAATTCGGAGCTCCTGATTGTCAGTTCTATTTCTATCTCATTCTATGTAATTTAAAGGATCCTTAAAAAAAAAAATCATGTGCAAACCAAACTTTTATCATTCTCCTTTTTCAACTTTTTGGAACAGACATTTCTTCCCACTATATTTGTTTTACTCTTTCCAACACAAACTTGATATAGGAATATTTACTATAGCTTCAAGGTGCCAAATAGATAGTGGACAAAAGACTGATGAATATGGGATTTTTACTAAATGACGATGAGTGAAATTTAAAACTCAAAGAAACTTATGTTGCTGATGTAAAGTTGGTCGGCAGTCAGATATTTTTTTGGTCTCTGAAAAAATTGTCTCAAAAACAACTCCTTTTTTAAATCAAGGCAACAAGACAATCTGGTGTTATTTGCAAGGGAAGCCTGGATATAAATGTGCCCTGTTGTGACAACATTAATTGATTTGAATGGCAGGACATGTAATTCTAGGATACATCAGGTCCAGCAGAGGAGGTCTACATTCTGACTCAGAGAAGGGTCCAGAGCTGGAGGAATTATAAGTCCTCGTAAAGTCGCTGTTAAACCACTCATTTAAGAATCTTCTATCTTGCCTACAATATTTGTGTATCTTTCTTTGGACAATATATTATGTAAGTGGTGATGTTCGTGTCCTGCCAGTTGGGAATATATTGGGACAAATTTACTACTTAAAATACATTTTCCTCCTGCAAATTGCACCAGAAAACTTCTTAAATGCTTTGGACCACATTTACTATGTGGTTTTTGGCACTTTTGGATACTTTTTCCAACTTGTCTGAAAAGGGTGTGTGGCTTTGCAGAAAAGGGGTGTGATCCAAATTGCATCAAATTGAGTTAAATCACACCGAAATTTGGGCACAATTGTAGTGGAAACTAAACGAACTAATAGATGTTATAAACTAGATAGCCTTTAAATTTGATAGATTTGCCATCCAACAGCAGTGGCTGTGCTTAATCTAGCACACTTTAGGACTGTCTCTCTTAGTTTGCACTTCTTTCAGCTGCTAGAATTCGATAGAAGTAACCCTAATCAGACATAACCTGAAGCTCCTGGTCTCAGTGCAACATTTTTAACAGTATCCATGTACTTTGTATCTGCATTCATAATACCAAGATCCTTCTATGTATCAGAGGGGCCTTTGGGTCCCTCATGTACCAGAGTCAGGGTATGACTGCTGTCTATGCTCCCCTTATAGCAATAGCTTAACTCTTCAAACGTTAAAACATAGTAAAGGAGCTCTTACTCACCTTTCTCTGCTCGTCCCCCAATAGCGGCTCTGGGTCTCCACTGTGCTGTTTTGTTAACAGGCTAAAGTCAGCCTGCGACGTCCTGGAAATCTGCTGCTGCAGACAATGACAAAGCTAAGCGATCAGCGTGGTGCTCTGTCATTGGCTGCAGCAGCCTATTTACCATATCGGCACAGGCTGACAGCAAACTGCAAACATGGCCTCAACAAGGAGACCTGGAGAGCCCAGCGGGAGGATCAGGGAGTGGTGAGTAATAGCTCCTTTGTTATGTTTTACCATGAGGGAGCCATTTGTAAAAATAGATTTTTATGGATACCATCCTATAAGGTAATAAATTAATTCTAAAATATGTAAGTTATGGACTATCAGATCCGATCAGGATTAGGAAAGCTGGAAGAATAAAATCTATTCAATAAAAAGAATGATTTAATTGTAACTACTTATTCACTTTAATGCTTATGGCATCCAGATGCCTAATGCAAGTCTATGATAGATAGTCCAATCACTTTCTAATTAAGCCCAACTGTGCTTTATATTAGAGAAAGTGCTATAAACATTATGGCATAATATGCCTAGAAAATATTTAATACTTTCTATTGTAGGTTTGTTCCGATTCTTCACTGTAGTGGCCACATTTAGATATGAATGTTATATCAATAATGGTCTTTAAAGTCGTGTAAAGTCAGCATGGATACATTTATTATGACAGTTCCTTTTGGCTCACCTGTTGAATTACTGCCATTTATGATTCCTATGTAGAACTAAACTTTTTAAAAACTTTGGACGTCATAGTGACATGTCAGAAATTTTTATTGGTGAGGGTCCAAGTGCTGAGAACTTTACGGATCGCTAAAACAAGTGGGCAGACGTTCTCAGCTGAGCGCTATGACCGTTTGGCAGTGATGTACGGACTTCATAGATTTTCTATCGAAGTCATACGCCACTATGAGCAGCAATGGAAACAGATGAATGGGCACAATACTCACATCACCATTTCTGCCCATTTGTTTTAGCAATCGGTGGAGTCTCAGCTCCCGGTCCCGCCACTGATTAAATGGTCTGACATTTCACAATGACGTGTCAAGCATTTTTATAAATTTTTTTTTGCCTCTTAACGCCTCTTACTGGATGTAATTCTATTCGTATACATCAGTCTCGCATAGCAATATAAGAAGAAATCGGAAATTTAGTAATCATCTAAACATTTCTCTAACCAACTTACTTTAACCCTTTCCAATCCACTGTCTGACGTCTAAAGACATTATGATTTAAGACTGTACAGCTCTGATGTTGGAAGACGTCCGTCGGGGTCCTCTTACTGTATATTGCCAGCCTCTCTGCTGTCGAAGCCTATCCAACGTGTCACCTCATGCAGTACTGGCTTTAGCCAGCATATAGCGCCGTTGTATAGTGGCAGAAAAAAGAGTAAGCCCACTAGGAAAACCAGGATACAAATTGGATTGGAAAGGGTTAAGTTAAACAGGAAAAGTCATTTTGTTTTATTATAATGTTAGATGAAAAAAGTTGACAAAGCCTTGACTATTCTGCAGAAAGATAACCTTATAATATCTGCAAAATAATCAGATTTCTCAAAATTTCAACTTTAGGTAACTTCTACAGAATCATAGATTTAAAGGGGTTTTCTGGGACTTTAAAATAGATGACTTATCTTACAGGTGCCCATACTAAAGATGAGCGAGCACCAAAATGCTTGGGTGCTCGTTACTCGGGACGAACTTTTCGCGATGCTCGAGGGTTCGTTTCGAGTAACGAACCCCATTGAAGTCAATGGGCGACCCGAGCATTTTTGTATATCGCCGATGCTCGCTAAGGTTTTCATTTGTGAAAATCTGGGCAATTCAAGAAAGTGATGGGAACGACACAGAAATGGATAGGGCAGGCGAAGGGCTACATGTTGGGCTGCATCTCAAGTTCCCAGGTCCCACTATTAAGCCACAATAGCGGCAAGAGTGCCCCCCCCCCCCGCACATGCCTTCAGCCAATCACAGCCAATGACAATGATGTCATTGAATGGCTGTGATTGGCTGAAGGCACGTGTGTTTTCTGGAGGCGGGGATTTCAAGCCCTGCATCCAGAAAGCAATGCTCTGCCGGGGACCAGGAGGGAGCGACAGCCTGCAGCAGCACCGCAGAACGCCAGGGGAAGTGAGTAATGATTTTTATTCTTTGCTCCGCTGTATTCCCGGCGTATAAGGTGACAGTTGGGGGGTCGTCTTATACGCCCCGTCGCCTTATACGCCGGTATATATGGTATATATTTTTATTGTAACACATTTCTGGATGAATTGCAGGGAAGGGCTTATATATTTAAGCCCTTCCCGACAATTCATCCCGCGATCGCCGGCAGCCCATTGCTTTCAGTGGAACCGGCTGTATTGCCGGTTCCATTGAATTCAATGGAACCGGCTGTATTGCCGGTTCCATTGAATTCAATGGGCAAACATTGTTCTTCTCTGCTACAGCTGTTACAGCTGTGGCAGATAAGAATGATTTGTCTTCTATATGTTCTCAATGGGGTCGGCGCTGCTGCCGCCGGCCCCATTGAGCGCATATAGAGAAGAGAACAGGAATCGCAGATCGCACATAGGTGCGATCTGCGATTTCTATGGCCTAAGAAGGACCGTTGGGGTTCTTGAAGCCTAAAATAACTCCTAACGCTCTCCCTATAGCAGCTCCGGCATCAGCAGCACTTTCCCTGAACTATGTCAGAATGCATCTGTGGCGAGCCGCGGGAGGGGCAGATTTTAATACTCGGGTGACACCTGATCTCGCCAGCCACTCACTGCAGGGGGGGGTGGTATAGGGCTTGAACGTCGCAGAGGGAAGTTGTAATGCCTTCCCTGTCTTTCTATTGGCCAGAAAAGCACGCAAATTTCTCAGGGAAGAAAATGAAAGTAACCCGAACACCGCGTGGTACTCGTCACGAGTAACGAGCATCTCAAACACCCTAATACTCGAACGAGTATCAAGCTCGGACGAGTATGCTCGCTCATCTCTAGCCCATACACATTGCACTAAAGTTGATGAAAATGGAGTATTTTAACCAAAATGATCATTCGTTGAAGGAAAGTTAACAATGGACAATTGTTTTACCCAACAGATGACAGATTGTCATCATCTGGAAAAAAGTCGCCCTCTTTGGAAATTTCTGTCTCCTACTGAGACGAACAATTTTTCTTTGAAAGATTTCCAGAAAAAAATCTTGTTTTGAAAAATCATCCATCATTGAACATGCTTGGTAAGTTGGAACTACTTTGTCAGCCAGTAGAAACTAAGGGTCCTTTTACGCTAGCTGATTTCTTCCAACCGACAAGTCCTGATTAATGAGATTGGCACTGGTCTGCTTAGCCTCAACACAGGCTGATTTAAACTATTAGTATTGAGCGAACTAAACTTTATTTCAGGTCGAACTTTGCTAATAGTTCGGTTCAGCAAGAACCTGAACCAAGCTCTCAGAGTTTTATACAGGGCTTCTATGGCTCTTAGTGTTATACACCGGTTGTAGGGGTTTAGGTGAACTTCTGGTTCAATTCGAACTAATACAGACTGAACCAAAATTTTTGTAAAAATGTGATGAATGGGTCAAACTAAACTTTTCAAAAGCTCACTTATCGCTACAAACTATTTTAGGGGACGAACGATCTTATGATATTTCATTCCCAAAAAGTTGCATCATTTTCGGCAGCGCCTCCCCCCTTTTGTGCCACATGAAAGATGTAAACAGCTGAAGGCTGAGCATTTGCCTGTTTATCGGGTGATTGTTACTACATTCAGAGGAGATGATGATCGGGCAATCGAACCTTCGGGTGAATGTGCCTGATAATTGGCCTATGTAAAAGGCCTTTACAATGTGTATGGCTGCTTCATTCAGCAGCTGTTCAACCATCAACTTACTTCTATCTAACGTGTATGGCCATCTTTAGGATAGGCCATCAATATCTGGTCAGTGATGTCTGTTTACCCGTAACCCAACAATTGGCAGATGAAAAAGGCCATAGATCAGGAAATGCTACGGCTTCTTCATTGTTTACTAGGCAAGCTTCCGTGCATTTTGTAGCTGCTGCCTAGTGAACAATGAAGAGGCTGCAGCGTTGAATCCCTATGTCATATACCAACCCCCTCAGGCGTAATACATTGTGTAATTTTGCCTGAATGCTCCTTTAAGAAAAAACTCTCATCACATTGAGCCTTAACCTTCCTTTGTCCTAAAATAAGACCTGAAAAAATAATCTGGTTCTTTTTTATACCTACCTGACAACCCACCTATCATTTCAGCTGCAACACCTTTTCATCTCCCTCAATTTTCATTACTGCAGGGATCAGAATAATAGATGTATTAACGAGCCTTTATTTATTACATCTGGCTGAGTTTATTGCACCTTAAGCACCTCATCCTGACTTCTTCATGACATATGATATAAAACCCCTAATGCATATGCTAAACAGAATTCAAAAGAGAGGCACTATATTTTGTGAGCTCACCAAAATCATCTATAACCTGCCCAAATACCCACAGATGTTCCGCTCTCGCTCGAAGGAAAAGTCTGTATGTCCTTTAAATTCATTTTACATCAAATCATTACTTTCGTGCACTCTCCGATTTTTTTTTTTTGTTGACTATTAAACATCAGATAGTTGGCTGAAGACATGGTATTTTGAGTGCTTACATTGCTGCGTCTCACGGAACTATTAGTGTGACTAATTACAATTGATACCTTCACTGGTTTGCTAATGTGATAAGGGAATAAATAAACACACCATAAATAGTACATAAGCTGGAATGCAGAAGAGCGACCAAAGCAGCTTTACCCTTGTCATAAACACAACTGCAGGTTTTTTATATCTACAGTTTTAGAACTTAGATTTCTTCTAGGAAATATAATAGGAAATAGAAAAGTGTTGTGCTTCTGTAGTTACATATTAGCATTATTCTGGATTGCACTTTGGGGCCCCAAAGGAAATATTTCTAAAGATCTATCCTCCATCTATACCAAACAGGTCCACGTTTGATTGCATTGTAATCTTTGTTATCATTGCACACTTAGGCCTTAGTCAGACGGGTGTTTTTAGCCGCGATTTGCGCATGCGCATGCGTCCGGCGATTTTATAAAACCATTGCTTTGCAATGGTATCGGACACATGAGCGCTTTTTATGCGCTCGTCCGATAAATTATAGAACAGAAATCGCAGATCGCACCTATCTGCGATCTGCGATTCCTGTTCTCTTCTCGATATGCGCTCAATGGGGCCGGCGGCAGCAGCGCCGACCCCATTGAGAACATATAGAAGACAAATCATTCTTCTCTGCCACAGCTGTAACAGCTGTGACAGAGAAGAACGATGTTTGGCAATTGAATTCAATGGAGCCGGCAATACAGCCGCTCCATTGAAAGCAATAGGCTGCCGGCGTGCGCGGGGTGAATTGTCGGGAAGGGCTTAAATATATAAGCCCTTCCCTGCAATTCATCCTAAAATGTGTTAAAATAAAAAAAAATTGTATACTCACCTTTCCGCTGCAGCCGGAGTCCAGCCGCGGCCGCTGTCAGTTCTCCTGAACTGCTTCTCGGCACTATTCAGCCGGCGGGGCTTTAAAATCCCCGCCTGCTGAATGATCTGCCTCTGATTGGTCACAGCCCTGACCAATCAGAGGCAGGTTTCACTCACACACCCATTCATGAATTCATGAATGGGTGAGTGACTGCTGCCTCTCAGCGCTGAGCCAATCAGGGGCAGGTCTGACTCACATCCATTCATGAATTCATGAATGGGTGTGAGCGAGACATGCCTCTGATTGGCTCAGCGCTGAGCCAATCAGGGGGCAGGTCTGACTCACACCCCCTTCACACCCACTGCAGGACGGACACGCGGAGCTCCGGCTGCCGTGAGAAGGTGAGTATATATATATTTTCTATTTTTACACATTTTAGGATGAATTGCAGGGAAGGGCTTATATATTTAAGCCCTTCCCGACAATTCATCCCGGGCTCGCCCGCAGCGCATTGCTTTAAATGGAGCCGGCTCTATTGCCGTCTCCATTGAATGCAATGCGCTGGACAGCTCCGGCCCGTTTCTAATGAAACGCGGCTAGGAGCAGATTTTCGGGCGATTTGCGGGCGACTTGCGCGCACCGGTCACGCGATTTGCGGATGCGCATCCGTCATGCGATCCGCAAATCGCGTGAAAAAACGCCCGTGTGACTAAGGCCTTAGGATATATCAGGAAAAATAAAAGAATAGACCTTAAGTGGTAAATTGACTCAAATGCTAGCCGCAAACGGGATTGTCTTTTCTTGTACCTTTTCGGGAGATTATTGTGTCACAGTTTGGGCCCATCGAAGGGCCTCTGATTGGCCAGTCCATCGCTGAACTAACCAATAGCACTCAAAGAGAATTGAAGGCTCAACAGGAAAGATTAAAAATTAGACCCCTTTCAAGTTCTTCTTGATACCACCTTACTGCTACAAACCAGGAGGTCCTGGTGCTCTAAAACTGTTTCCATGACACAAGTGCATTTTCCATTTTTTTGCTAGCATCGCATCATCCATGGAGAGCACCGCCGATTAATATACAGAAAAAAATCAACCTAGGAGTTGCCCTTCTTCTAAGTACGCCATTGACTCTCAACTTAATTCTCACTGGTTTATCAAGGTCATTGACTAATCAGACTCCATTTTCATAGGTTAAAGGGAATGTATCACCTACATTATTTATACCAATTAAAACCAGATAGAGAAACATTACATTTTTATAATCTGTTTATATTGTCTGATTGTAGAACCTTTTTTTGTTCTGTGGTCTATACATCACTAGGGATGACTAGGCATCTTGCCTGAGCTGCATTTAACAACATTAAGAGCATTTAGAGATATGCTTTACTGCAGCTTCATGGGCCATTCAGACAATGGACAGAAGTGGACCCAATGATTTGTACAAGATACTGTACTAGGCATGTTCCAATGTCATTAATACTTAAACAGGGGCAAGGAGTCCTGGAAGCAGGACAATAACCCCAAACATACAGCCAATGTCATTAAGAACTATCTTCAGTGTAAAGAAGAACAAGGAGTCCTGGAAGTGATGCTACGGCCCCCACAGAGCCCTGATCTTAGCATCATCCAATTTGTCTGAGATTAAATGAAGAGTCAGAAGGATTTCAGCAAGCCGACATCCACAGAAGATCTGTAGTTAGTTCTGCAAGATGTTTGGAACAACCTCTATGCAGAGTTCCTTCAAAAACGTGTACTGATTTGTAAGACCTGCGGAATTGACCACTAGACATTGCTATGATGCAATTGAGGAGATTTCACCCGTTAACAGAGTTTAATAGAGGGTGCATTATTAGAATGCAAGAAACTGAATGGTCATTTCAACGAACTGCCCGCCATCTGGGCCATTCTTCTCAGATTGTTAGGAGGTGTTGGAGCAGTTGATGCATTAGAGCACGCACTCAAGGAGACTAGGAATAGAATGCCCTTTCACAGACTACTGGTAGAGAGGATCAACTGATCACCTGACAAGCATGAGCAGCCCAAACTGTTTCATTGTCTGCCATCGAGAGACAGGTGGCACGATCGTTACAGCCCCCTGTGTCTGTCGAAAACATTTAGTCTCATAGCACCCATTACATTACGCCCTTTGACATCCACCGCCACCCATGTTTGCAGAGGTGTCGTGAACTACGAAATTGGACTGCCATGGAGTTGAACCGAGTTATCTTCAGCGATGAATCCATGTTTAGTTTGCCGACTGCCATGTTCATGTCTCGAGACCTATGGGTAAGCTTCTTAATCCTGCCTTTGCTGTGCATCGGCACACTATCCACACTACTGGTGTGATAGTCTGGGGGGCCATCGCATATGACAGTTGGTCGTCCCTAGTAGTTGTATGACAATGACATCTCAGCAATATATTCAGAGCATCCCGCAGCCACGTGTGTTCTTCTCATGGCAGGACTTCCAAGAGTCATTTTCCAGTACGATAATGCTCAGCTGCACACAGCAAAAATGTCACAAGAATGACTCCACAACATTGCCATACTTCTATGGCCTGCTCTGACGCCAGAGTTATTACAAATAGAACATGCCTAAAGGCCCTTTTACATGCAACGATTATCACTCAAAATTTGTCCAAATGGCCGAAAATGAGTGATAATCGTTACATGTAAACATTGGGATAGTGCACTTTTCGTTTGAACAATGGATTTTGGTTCACTTAAAATCTATCGTTCAGCAACTGAAAGACTGAGCAAATACATTCCAATTGAATGTATTTTGCTCATCTTTCAAAAGACTGCAGGATGTTCTCCTCGCGGCATGTTTATATAAGGCTCAAGGAGAACAATGCAATATGCCACCAGCCACGAGGAGAACAATGGAATGTGTCAGCAGCTGTTTGCACATCTGGGCATGTGTTTAAATACACACTGGGCTCTGCAAACAACTCTTGGACGTCCTATTACATGCAAATGAAGATAATAAAGTGTTAATGGCCATTAACATGTTATGCAAATAGATCGCTAAATATTTCAATCTTTCCACAGTGTGAGAGATTATCCTTGCATGTAAAAGGGCCTTAACACGGTACTAGAGCCTCCCTTCAAGTGTTCAGTTTTCTGCAATAAATTATACTTTTGATACGATTGAGACATTTTTTAAAGGTATTGCAAGTATGAGGGTGTTTAAGTGCATAACAAGGAAGATTCAATGCAAAAAACAGATAAGTGTATCATTGTTTTCTGCAAGGACTTAGTAAGATATGTGTGTATTGATTTTCCTTGCTCAAAGATTTCCATAGCCTTTAATAACAATGTACTACGATACTGTAAATTGAGTTATCACGATGTGCCAGTCATTTTAACGATCAGTACATCCGTAGGTCGCAAACGTAAAATTCCACCATTAAATATATTTCCCATTAAAACAACCATAGAATAACTTATGATTATAGGTGGGAAGTTATTTTATCACTTGTGTATATGTCTCATTATTTTGAATTCCACCACTAGCTAGCAGTAAGTACTCTCAAATACTAGAGAGACTTAATATACTTTGAAGCCTCTTGCACAAGAGTGTATCATAACTTCATAAACCTCTGAGTTGCATAAAACCATAATATGGAACCTATCAAAGACTTTAGGGCCTTAATGTTCCTCTGTATACCCATCAATTTCATGCAGACTCTGAAAGAATTTCCATGTTCCATCAGTTGCCATATTATATTTAACTAACTATTGGTACATGTGGGTCATCATGTGAATATTACTGGAGTGCCTTTTGGAGTGCCTTTTCCCTGTATACTATTCCTCGTAGGCACAGAATAGGTATGACTGTTAACAACTGGCAGATTAGGAGAGGTAAGAAGAGAAGGAAGGAGGAGAGAGGTCAGCAGTAGATTTTCAGGATCGTGACTGGGTTATTAAGGTTTTCAACTTCATAGCAAAATCCATGATCATAATGAGAAAGTGTAATAACAGTGATAGTTACATAATTTCATTTATTTTTATATGTTTTCTAGCTCAGTATTCAGATAATTAGTATTGCTTATTTGCTGCATCACTTCCTCTACTGCATACACTACTGTACAACATAGACCCAACAATAGTCATGCGGCTTCTTATTGACTATGATCCTTTACAGTAAAGAGTGTATTATGATCATATGTGGATATGGTTTCTATCTTATAACAAGGCCATCCCGAGACATTGGAAATATTCTGCACAGTGGTTAATTCTACTCTGTGTATGTCTTTCAGCTATCCTCTTATAACCATCTACTTACATGGTCCATATAAAAAGATCAGCTACTTTTTTCCTTATGAATTTACATTTCAAGTCCTCTTTCTTGGTTTTCTGCTTTGTTTTTCTTTTTTTTATTTCTAAATTCAGGGTTTATTAGGGACATATAGGGTGAGGTATCGTCACGCGGTTGCCCCTTTAGGGGCGGGTGCTCTGTATTGTTAGCGGATACTATAGGGCATTATAGGTTGCATCTCAGGGCCTTCCCCGTTTCTACACATAACTTTCCTTATTTTTTGGGGTTCCTCCCTTCCTTGATATATTTATATATACATCGTATATACTCGAGTATAAGCCGAGTTTTTCAGCACAAAAAAAATGTGCTGAAAAAACCCCCCTTGGCTTATACTCGAGTGAGGTAAAAAGAAAAAAAACCCTCAATACTCACCTATCAGCCAACGTCTGTGTCCCCGGCGCGATGCTCTTCCCCGGTGGTGCGGCCAGCTGCTGCAGTCTTCTCCCTGGCTTGCTTTTGAAATCCCCACTGTCAGCGCTGTGATTGGATCGAGCGCCAGCCAATCACAGCCGGCGCTCGATAAACCAATCACAGCCATTCAGTGATGTCATTCTGAATGGCTATGATTGGTTTATCGAGCGCCGGCTGTGATTGGCCGGCACTTGAACCAATTACAGCGCTGACGGCGGGGATTTCAAAAGCAAGCCAGGGACAAGACAGCGGAGAGAAGACTGCAGCAGCTTGCCGCACTACCGGGGACAGCATTGCATCGGGGACACAGACGCCAGCTGATAGGTGAGTATTGATTTTTTTTTTACCTACTATATACTCGAGTATAGCCAGGCTTATACTCAAGTCAATATGTTTTACCATTTTTTGGTGGCAAAACTTACTGACTCGGCTTATACTCGGGTCGGCTAATACTCAAGTATATACGGTACTTCTTTTTCTTTTTTTTAATAAAAGTTGTGTTTTATCTTGATAACGCCCAGCAGTGATTTCCGTGATTCCCCTTTACACTAAAGTTTTCTGATTTTACTGCTCTTTTACTTACATTAACGACTCTGTTATCAAGCACTTCTCTGCTACACGAGGACAATATGAAACCCCAGGGACATAGCAACCAATCATCAATGCTTTCACACAAAGTTCTTGAGAAAAGCAAATTTGAAGAAAATTGCAAAATTGTCATTTTTTATGGCAATTTTTCCCACTGGACTCCGCAGGTGGGCAATGGGCCTACAATATGAAACCATTTCTATTAGAGCACAAGAATTTCAGGATCAGCTGGTCATTTCTTCTCTTTTCTTTTGATGCCATTACAGTGTATGCCACTTCCAGTCTATTTGTAGAGGCCAGCATATTATCAAGCCTCAGCTACATCAGTGCTTTGTGATGACATTTTATACACCAGTTCCTCTTACATACTTGTGGCCTAAGGGGAAGATACTCAGTAATCTGTGGTAAATGCTGTTCTTCAGGAAGTCTGTCTTTTCTGCATTACTATGCATCTTGCCATATTCAATAAGCATTTCCCACTTGACAAACTGCAAGCATTAGGTCATTTCATATATATATATTTGTAGTAAGAACATAGAACCGTATGTTGCAGCCTTGTAGTCGAGATTTGACCCGTTCAACGAGAGTGAGGAATAAAATAAGTAAAAAGCTGAAATCATTTGCAGCTCATACAAATTGTTATGTTGCGAGAAAAACACTGCATCGCTCAATTAGCTGCCAATATGCAAATGGGAGGGAATCTTTTTCTGGGAATATCTCCTCTCACAGGAAGCAGAATTAGACCTTTTAATCTGAAAACGTAATCAGCGTCCTCGGTTAAATTTGATTTCTATCACAACAGACTGATCAAAATAAAAACTAGCGGCTCAGCTAATGCAATTTGTTTTTCAGTGATTATTCATTTGCAATATTGTAAATAAGTCTCTAAAAATGTTCCACATTCATGAAAACATAAATGATGAGACTGATGAAGAGGAAATGTTAATATGGAAAATGGCTGGAGGAGAATTACTTTGCTGATAGTCTTTGGGATTCTGTGACCTACAACAGTGTTTCCGTTTCTCAGCTCCACATTTCAAGTACTGTACATCCCACTGCCATGTTTTAAGAATTTCTTTAGTATTGCATAGGTGATATAACTGTTGTCACTGTCTCAGAAATTGCCCCAGGTGTTCTTTCTAGAGGATATAATCAAATGATGACCTGTTGGGCAGAATTGTGTATTGGAGTTCATAGACACTTGATAGATCATGTGGCGAAGAGTGCTAACAGAAATGCAGTCCTAAGCTCTTGCTCACGACCTGAAGGTTGTGAGTTCAATCTCTGCCTGGTTCAGGTAGCCGGCTCAAGGTTGACTTAGCTTTCCATCCTTCTGAGGTTGGTAAAATGAGTACCCAAGCTTGGTGGCGGGTAATAAATAGATTACTTGAAAGCGCTGCGGAATAAGTTGGCGCTATACAAACAAATAACAAGATTTATTTTTATTTACATATAAATGGAGATGAGCGAACGTGTTCGTTTAGGACAATTACTCGATCGAGCATTGCTTTTTTCAAGTAACTGCGAAAAGATTCAGGGGGGGGGCGGGGGGCGGCAGGGGGGAGCTCTCTCTCACTCTCCCCCCCCCCCCCCCCCCACTCCCCACCACAACCCGGCGCTCCCCGAATCTTTTTTCCCTATTAGGCAGTTACTCGAAAAAAGCGACGCTCGATCGAGTAATTGTCCTAAACGAGCACGTTCGCTCATCTCTACATATAAAGGTTTGTCCAAATTGTAACTTCTCTGTATAAACTGTTCTCCATGCAGCAACATAAGAAATAGACTTATCCTCACCTCTCCCCGTACCCATTGTGTCCCACTCCACTGTTCAGGTTTTTCCTCTCACCCTCTGCTTCAGCCTATTTATGGGACACCACAGGTACTGCAGCCAATGACAGAGCTCGATCACTGAGCTCTGTCATTGGCTGAAGTGCCTGTGGCATCCCGTAAACCGGGCAGGACTGCAGCCAGTAAACAATTACTGGAATGGAGAACCAAGCAGCATTGCAGGACACAGCAATAGCAGGGAGAGGTGAGTATATGCTTATTTGTAATGTTACTTCATGGAGAATGGCTTTTACAGAGAAGCTACAACTCAGACAGCCCCTAAGCTACAACTCAGACAGCCCCTTTAACTAAGGGGATGGCATTACCATGCAAAATACAAACACACCACTGTGTGGCATAGGTTGAATTATAGCCCTTCATTAAAACAATTTCAACATATAATGTTAACATTTCAAGATCTCGTCAATGCACAAGAGAGAGAAATGTAGTCATGGTGTGGTCAACCCATCATGATTCCATCAGTCTAATCAGTTACCCTCAGCCACAAACACCAACTTGATAGCACCAAATGCAAAGGTGACAATAAATAATTCCACCATGCTCTGAACTCACCCCGTAGGACCTCAGTCCACCATAATCTGCATGTCAATCCCTGTCATGGCTGAATTCTTCCACATTCATCACCTTTGACAACTGAATAACCCACTTTTGAACACGAATTACAGGAGAGGACACATGAGACAACTATCCACTATGGCACCTGAGGCAAGATGGCCACCCACTGGCTCCATTTGACACTCCTATGTTAGCCTATCCCATACATTTTTACCCCTTTAGAGCACTGTACTCCACCTCAGTCATGCTTCCCTATATCTAACTATGTAAATTATCCTCTCTCTGACCTACAAGACTTCACATTCAAATACATTTTTCCAGGGAGCATTACCTAAAAATATGTCTCCATACATCACAAGGGTCTTTTCAGTACTCACCCACAGTTGTATCACAGGCAGTAGAACCAGCCAACCAGTTCCCTAATTTATAAAGTGCTGCAATAGACGTTAGCACTTCATAAATAAAGATTATCATTATAAAGGTTACTATTACTTTGTTCTGTACTAACAAGGGGCCAGAACTCTGAAACAACTTTCTACAAATAGATGTTTTTGATGAACTCACTGGTTTGGCTGATACAACATTTTTTCTTCCTTATGCTAATTTTGTATAAGTACACTTAAACCTTCAGTTGACTGAATAACATATTAATAATCAAACAGATTAGGTTAGAATTTGATGTAGTCAGGATAATAATGGATAACCATTACGGTAGAGCAGCCAATATCCATTGAAGATTGCCAATGTCCAACAAATCCTTCATCTTACTTAGCATTTCTTACTCCAGAACTTGCAGTAATCCTGGAGGCTAATTATTAAAGGGGTTTTCTGATTTAAAAACACATTTTCTAAGTATGATATTTAGGAATTCTGAGATAATAGATGGCGTTCTCCCATTTGGACCCTCATATTAGCAAGAATGGCTACAAATAGTACAACTTTCTCTGGAGAACACAGCACATCCATACATTACCAGGCATCATGTATAGCTTCAATTACTATACCTGTGGAAGTGCTGTACAGGGTTTAAGCCCTTACTTCCAGAGTACAGCTGATTACTAGGAGAGCAACGATTTGGTGCAGGTTGGAATCCCTTTGTTGTAACCTGTGTGGATTGGTAGTGTGGTCAAGGAACACCAAATGTCAGTCACAGGTGGATATCAGTTACAGTACAAAAGGAGTAGGCAGGTAGTGGAGTCAAGGAAGCAAAATGACCATAGAGCGGTAGATATCAGTTGCGGTGCAAAAGGAACAGGCGGGTAGTGTAGTCAGGGAAGCCAAAGGTTGGTACACAGGTAGGTATGTCAGGTAGCAGTATAGAAGAACAGTTGTAGGAACAGCTTGAGTAGTGTTTGGAAGCACAATAATCTCACAAGGAACTGGAGGAAGGGCCTGGCTTTTTTAACATGTTCAATTAGCAAACAGGAAGGAGCTAAAACAGGAACTGGATCAGGAGCACTGGAACAAAGTTAAGGTTCAGCAGGGGAACTGTCCAGAAGGCTGGATAGCTCAGCAAGGAGAGATGCTGCTTGGAGCACAGAAGCTTCTCAGTTCAAGCCCCGACAAGGAGTTTCAACACTGAGAAGCCCTGTGGACGTGAACAACCTCTTAAACCCCTTGGTGCTACAGCTACTTTTGGCAGTAGCTTTTTTTTTTTCATTTCTATATTGCAAGAGTCATAACTTTATTATTCCTTTGATGTAGCCATTTGAAGACTTGTTTTTTGTCAGACAGGTTGTATTTTTAATGGCACCATTCAATGTACAGTACTTTATAATGGATTGAACAACCTTTAAAACATTTTGTGGGGTGGAATGGAAAAAAAAAACAGCAATTGAACAATTTATTATTTTTGTCTTTCCTATCTGGTGACATGTTAAGTCTATTCTGGCCACTGCAATTATCACAATATGACATTTCTAAAGTTTTCATCATTTTTAGTACTTTACT
Source organism: Eleutherodactylus coqui (assembly GCF_035609145.1). Classification (NCBI taxonomy): domain Eukaryota; kingdom Metazoa; phylum Chordata; class Amphibia; order Anura; family Eleutherodactylidae; genus Eleutherodactylus; species Eleutherodactylus coqui. The sequence continues at coordinate 75,633,458 of NC_089843.1, read as the reverse complement.
ATTTTAACAAAAGAACCCTTTAAAAAATGCTTTATGTTGCCATATTATAAGACCCATAACTATTTTTGCTATTTTACATCAATGAAGCAATGTGGGGGCCTGTTCTTTGTGTGGTGAGATATGGTTTTATTGTTAACATTTTGCGTTATACATGACTGTTTCATCACTTTTTATTCCATTTCCTTTAGAAGGCAAGGTGACCAAAAAGCAGCAATTACAACTTTTTTATGGTTTTCACCATTGTGGGATATTGTGATATTTTAATAGTTCCGACTTTTATGGATGTGGCGATGCCAATCATGCTTATATTGTATTGTTTATATTTATAATGTAATACATGGGAATGTTTTCTTTTTCTCGACATTTTAAGACCTTTCTTTAGTGTTTTTGAAAATTTTATTAAACTTTATTTTGCTTTTTTTTCAGTCTTACGAAAGGACTTTATCATGTGATCACTTGTATGAAATACTGCAATACAGAAGTATTACAGTGTGCTGTGCTTGATCAGAGGTATTTCTGATCCCGATCATTGCTACAGAGTACTAGCGATAACATAGAGCTGACACCTGCTATGTATGGAGCAGACTTGACTCTTAAGACCATTCTTTACATTCCCTACACACATCCATCCAAAAATATGGAAGATGGCATTAAGCAGTCAAAATACACCACCAACACTTCTTCAGAGTAACAGCACTGATCATAAAGGTGTAAAGTTCTGCACCTGGAACAAGCCAAATACTACCACACTGGGACATTACCTAGAGGAAATATATACTTCTCATTTACACATTCTACTGGCCAAAATAAAAATGTGATAGCCTCAACATTTTTTCCTTAGAGGGCCACTGCTGCGAAAACACAATTTTCCATCCTTGTTCCCCTTACCTGATTGTCTATCATACTTTGGAGGTCTACTCTGTATATCGTAGCCAGTTCCCTGCAGTGCAGCATCTGCACAATATTAGTTATAGTGACCCGAGGGGGCTGGACAGACAAAGATAGCCAAACCACTTCTCTGACTACCAGATGCACACTGGGCATTAGTAATAATTGATAGTCTAGAACACTTCACACTGCTCTGACTGGCCAGCACTGCCCCTGTAGGTAGCACTAGTTAATCAAAGCAGGTGTAGTGTCTAAGACTAATTTTGTATACTAATGCACACAGTGGATCAGGTAGTCAGAGAACCTGGTGCTATCATCTATTTTGTCCAGGCTTGGAGAGTCACCTTAAGACTATACCATTTTTGCCTGCAGGGGCACAGTTAAATTATCATTACCTTCTGTATTAACCCAAATAAGTTACATACCATAAGTATAGAGTCAGGAGGATGAGCTGTAAACTCCTCTATTATAACTGTGTGACAGGAGCTGTGTGATCATGATCAGTAACTGTGTCCCCCTTCAGGCAGCTTCTGTGGTAGATCCATGTAATAGCATCACATTGACTGACAATCTGGCTAGAAACTGAATACATAACTCATAGAATCATAGAATGGTAGAGTTGGAAGGGACCTCCGGGGTCATCGGGTCAAACCCCCTGCTCAGTGCAGGATTCACTAAATCATTCCAGACAGATATTTGTCCAGCCTTTGTTTGAAGACTTCCATTCAAGGAGAACTCACCACTTGCCGTGGTAACCTGTTCCACTCATTGATCACCCTCACTGTCAGAAAGTTTTTTCTAATATCTAATTTGTTTCTCCTCCCTTTCAGTTTCATCCCATTGCTTAACTCCAAGTAGATCTGAACTGGTCAGAAATGAGGTCACATGACCATATCAAGTAGAGGACGCTAGGAGTTTCAGACAGAAAGAATTAACTAACAGAGGTAACACTAGCTCATGCATATATACTGGGGAGATAGCTACATAATGAATGAATAAAAAAAATGACCAGTGTGCCCTTTGGTCTTCGTCATTCTAAGAGACGAGCAACCCAATCATTGAGCATGTAAATCATTAAATTGTTCTTCTGAACCAAATTTAATTCTTGTTTGAGCATCTTAACTTATGTGTGAAAAATTTATCATTGCAAAAATGACTCCAAAAGGTACCAAATTTTGGCATAAGGCTTTTTAGTGCAAAAATTTGGGACTTTTTAAAATTTATGTTGCTCACATCCGTTTTGAAAAGGGGGGGGGGGGGCATGACCTATTGGGTGGCTGCCCTGACTGACGAATTTAAGTATATGGTGTAAATTATGCCATCAATCCCCTCCTGCTTATATCTGGCATATATTTTTTTAGGCACAAAAACGGCCTAAAATGCACCTAATTTCTGAAGAGGCATGCACCTCTTCATATACTGCATTAGTCGCATCTTGTGCAAATTATATTAAGACTGGAATTTGAAAGGCTGTTTGCATGAAATTATTCAAAAGATGGCATCAACAAAAAAATCATTTTCTAACTTTGTCAGCACATTCTATAACTAAGAGCTGCTGTGACAGCTTGACGCATTTCAGATAATTGCACCATTGTATGTCCTTTCTGTTACGATTTTAATATGTCTCAATAAAGCCGTGATTTTATGGAAGCTGGATGGTTTTCTTGCTGTCCAAATGTTTGTGAAGGTCCACAATGATCTTGCGAACAAGGGGAGCATATAGTTGCCCACTTTGAATGGAGAGATGGCTATATATGTACAATAACTCTCCAATTGATCAAAGTCATGGAAATCTCAGAATGTTCTCACTATGGAGGTTCATATCAATGCTGAATGACCACATGGGTGAAACTATCTGTCCGTAGAGAAAAGAGAGCTGAACTTTCATTCTTGGGATCAGAGTCCCAACAACAAGTCTTTCATTGATCACACTATTATGCCTACAATGCAAAATTCTCCTTTTGAATTGTCCTTTTCTCAGCAGCCATTTTTTGTGTCTATTCATCAGATCCCTCACGTTGTTTCACTTTTTTTAAGAGTAAAAGGGCTGTAACAGCCCATCTTCTGTTTCTATGATTATTGTCTAGCCATAGGCTGACATTTAAGACTCACCTGGCTGTAGAAACACTTATATGAAAGATGGTAAGTAAGAAAAGAAAAAAGAGAATGGAAATGAATATTTTATCACATTGATCCAACTTCATGGACTACAGAGTAACTTTTTAAGTAACTTCGAACAAAAGCTATGTGGACATTTTTATAGCCCATGACCTTCTTTCTGAAAACTCTATTGACTCCTATATTTATGCTAATTTATATTTACAATTTACCATATATTCATATGATAGATTGAATCATGCATATGTAATAATAGGTTAGAGGCAATCAGACTCCCTCCCATCTGAGGGGATAAGCTGCTGGTGATTGTTGGCCTGAGGTCTCACCTTGGTGTTTGGAGAAGCGGAATTTATACTCTAAGAAGAACCAAGATCTGTAGGGGAGACTTAATAGCTGTCTACAAATATCTGAAGGGCTGTCGCAGTGCAGAGGGATCAGCCCTATTCTCATTTGTACAAGGAAAGACTAGAAGCAGTGGGATGAAACTGAAAGGGAGGAGACACAAATTAGAAAAAACTTTCTGACAATGAGGATGATCAATGAGTGGAACAGGCTGCCACTGGAGGTGGTAAGTTCTACTTCAATGGAAGTGGTCAAACAAAGGCTGGACAGACACCTGTCTGGGATGATTTAGTAAATCCTGCACTGAGCAGGGGGTTGGACTCGATAACCCTGAAGGTCCCTTCCAACTCTACCATTCTAAGATTGTTATCATGTCTGCAATGGGCTAGATAGAGTAGGAACTTAAGCTTGTTCCACATATGGTTTAAATAGGGAACGGTCTTTATTGAACAAGTCGAACAAAAGTTTGATCAAATGTTCTGGCTCCACAGAGTGGTAAAACTATATCAGTCTCTCAGACTCTTGCTTTACATGAGAGCCAAGTGAAGGTTAAGGAAAGATTCTTGCAGTACAGGAAGCATGGGGAGACTAGAAAACCCAGTTGCTATACTCCAGTTTGTTTCAATACTCCATTTTTCAGGCACCTCACAGCATTAAAGGCCAAAATTTCCAGAGCTCTCCCACACAACAGAGCACAAATGTGCCCAAACAGAAGAAAGGGTTCACTGCTGCTTAGTGAGACCTCCAACAACCACTCACTGCACCACCCTAACATGGTGCCTTCTCATTTCCATCTCCGATCTCAAGGGATCCTCCTCTACATCAAAGACACAGCTATATGCAAAACGGTAAAATTAGTCCTAATCATGTTGAACAAGTTAAAACATGAAAACTGCAGGGGTGTGCCTTGTTACATATACACTAGAACTGAATAAGGACTAGGCAGCCCATCCAACAGTAGTAATCTACAAAACTCATGCATACTTGACCCGGGTAATTTCAATTGTTGACTAAAAGACTTAGATATAAGGAATGGAATCCCATTGTTCGTTGCCCAGTCTGGCTGCCAAAGGACTAGAACTACAAAAGCCATTCTATTGCTTCGTAAAATGAGACCCAATTTCCATGCACCATTCGATGAAGGTAAGAAGACAAGCTTCTCATTCATTGAGAGAGCAAAAGAAAGTGTTCATGGTGGGGGGAGCTCATTATTTGTCTACTTGGTATAAAAATGGCATCGGGTCAAATGAAACAGATATTAATATCAAAGAAAATAGTTTTGATAGCTGGTACAGAGCCTTCTATGTACTTGAACTTGGCTGTACACCACGATATTGGAGCCAGCCGTGACATCTCTGATCAAGACCTGCCGGAGCATAACACAACAGTGGCAGGGAATGTTTTAAAGGTGAACCTACAGCCAAATAGCAAAGTTTAGATGATAAACAGTCTTTATTGGTAAGATCCACATTTACTAGGATTGATTGTGCTTATCGTTTAATAGCCTGAGTCTGTTCTATAATGACTTTCAATACAAGGGCAGTACAGTTTGACAGTGATGGGGTTGCATTGTTGCCTTGGGTTCATGGGTTTGCATCTTGAGAGAAGTAGAGTTTGCATGTTCCCGTCATAACTCTTCATCGTATATTCTCTGGAACAGGGCAGATATGCAATGACGTTCACTCGATTGGTGCTGAACTGCAATATCTAGCGCCGCTTGTAAACAAGGATTGCGCTGTTGTGAGAAAACAGATGAATTTTTTTTCCTAATCTCAGGCAACCCCTTTAATTTAAAGAGTTTTCCAAGTTGAAAAAGTGAGTAGTGCTTATTTTATAGTTTAGCCTGTTCATTGCATATGTGTGTGTGTGTATATATATATATATATATATATATATATATATATATATATATATATATATATATCTTAGTCTCAGAAAACCCCTTTAACCAAAAGGGGTTGCCTGAGGGTAGGGAAAAAAAGTCAAAAAGTCTGGCTTCCTGTGATGTGGCTCTTCCTAAATGTATGCATGGCAGATTTCAGATTATCATAATTATACTAAATGAGATTTGTGAATAGTAAAGAGCTGGAAATCAGAAACACAATAAAAAGCTTTAAAATATCTAAAAAGAGCCCCGCAGAGCCGGAATGACTATTTTATAAGGGAAAATCAGGCATTCAATGGTTCTTTATTAGAGATGAGCGAACGCGTTCGTCCGAGCTTGATATTCGTGCGAATATTAGGGTGTTCGGGATGTTCGTTATTCGTGACGAACACCATGCGGTGTTCTGGTTACTTTCACTTCCTTCCCTGAGACGTTAGCGCGCTTTTCTGGCCAATTGAAAGACAGGGAAGGCATTACAACTTCCCCCTGCAACGTTTAAGCCCTATACCACCCCCCTGCTGTGAGTGGCTGGCGAGATCAGGTGTCCGCCTAATATAAAAGTCGGCCCCTCCCGCGGCTCGCCTCAGATGCGGTGTGAGTTAGATGAGGGACAGTGCTGTTTATACCGGAGCTGCTGTAGGGAAAGAATTGGTAGTTAGTGTAGGCTTCAAGACCCCCCAAAGGTCCTTATTAGGGCCACTGATAGCTGTGTGTTGGCTGCTGTTAGCAGTGGGATTTTTTTTTTTCTCAAAATCGCCTCTGCAGACCGTTGCACCTGGCATTAGGGACAGAAGTGCTGCATAGGCAGGGAGAGTGTTAGGAGTGAGTGTAGCCTTCAAGAACCTCAACGGTCCTTTCTAGGGCCATATTTATCCGTGCGCAGTACTGTCCAGGCTGCTGTTGGCTGTGCTGCATTTTTTTTGGGCTTCTCAAAATCGCCTCTGCAGAGCATTCCACCCTCCATTGATACTGCAGGGAAAGAATTGTATAGGCAGGGCCACAACACAGTTATTATTCATAGAATATACGCAGTGCTGCCTGTTGGTGGGAAAAAACTGAAAACAAATCTATTTGTCCAGCCTGTGTCCGTCCTTACGGGCGGTGGACACGTGTGAGCTGCGTGAAAAACATTGCTAAATCATACGCAGCCAGCTACGCTTTACTGCTGGGTTCGCCATTTGCTTTCCTTAATTGGGAAAAAAAATACCTGCTCTGCCAGAGTTATAATAACTCTGCTACCCTCACGTTCTGTGACACATAAGCAGGGACACAGCACAGTTATTAAACTTCTCAGGTTCATTGAATATACGCAGTGCTGCCTGTTGGTGGGAAAAAACTGAAAACAAATCTATTTGTCCAGCCTGTGTCCGTCCTTACGCCTGTGGAGACGTGTGAGCTGCGTGAAAAACATTGCTAAATCATACGCACCCAGCTACGCTTTACTGCTGGGTTCGCCATTTGCTTTCCTTAATTGGGAAAAAAAATACCTGCTCTCCAAGAGTTATAATAACTCTGCTACCCTCACGTTCTGTGACACATAAGCAGGGACACAGCACAGTTATTAAACTTCTCAGGTTCATTGAATATACGCAGTGCTGCCTGTTGGTGGGAAAAAACTGAAAACAAATCTATTTGTCCAGCCTGTGTCCGTCCTTACGCCTGTGGAGACGTGTGAGCTGCGTGAAAAACATTGCTAAATCATACGCACCCAGCTACGCTTTACTGCTGGGTTCGCCATTTGCTTTCCTTAATTGGGAAAAAAAATACCTGCTCTGCCAGAGTTATAATAACTCTGCTACCCTCACGTTCTGTGACACATAAGCAGGGACACAGCACAGTTATTAAACTTCTCATGTTCATTGAATATACGCAGTGCTGCCTGTTGGTGGGAAAAAACTGAAAACAAATCTATTTGTCCAGCCTGTGTCCGTCCTTACGCCTGTGGAGACGTGTGAGCTGCGTGAAAAACATTGCTAAATCATACGCACCCAGCTACGCTTTACTGCTGGGTTCGCCATTTGCTTTCCTTAATTGGGAAAAAAAATACCTGCTCTGCCACAGTTAATAACTCTGCTACCCTCACGTTCTGTGACACATAAGCAGGGACACAGCACAGTTATTAAACTTAGATAATTCATTCACTAGAGGCAGTGGGGCCTTTCGTTTTCCAAAAAGGGCAAAAATTATATTTGGCCTGCAGTCTTGCGCCAATTTATTTCCTGCCTGTGAAATCAAATCACTGGTAATACAGCATGCTGAGGGGTAGGGGTAGGCCTAGAGGACGTGGACGCGGCCGAGGACGCGGAGGGCCAAGTCAGGGTGTGGGCACAGGCCAAGCTCCTGATCCAGGTGTGTCGCAGCCGACTGCTGCGCGATTAGGAGAGAGGCACGTTTCTGGCGTCCCCACATTCATCGCCCAATTAATGGGTCCACGCGGGAGACGGTTATTAGAAAATGAGCAGTGTGAGCAGGTCCTGTCCTGGATGGCAGAAAGTGCTTCGAGCAACCTATCGTCTACCCGCAGTTCTGCGCCGTCCACTGCTGCCAATCCGAATCCTCTGTCTGCTGCTCCTCCTTCCTCCCAGCCTCCTCACTCCACTACAATGACACCTGCTCAGGAGCGGGAACACTCCCAGGAACTGTTCTCGGGCCCCTGCTTAGATTGGGCAGCAGCGGTTCCTCTCCCACCAGAGGAGTTTATCGTCACTGATGCCCAACCATTCGAAAGTTCCCGGGGTCCGGGGGAAGAGGCTGGGGACTTCCGCCAACTGTCTCAACAACTTTCTGTGGGTGAGGAGGACGATGACGATCAGACACAGTTGTCTTGCAGTGAGGTAGTAGTAAGGGCAGTAAGTCCCAGGGAGCAGCGCACAGAGGATTCGGAGGAAGAGCAGCAGGACGATGAGGTGACTGACCCCACCTGGTGTGCAACGCTTACTCAGGAGGACAGGTCTTCAGAGGGGGAGTCAAGGGCATCAGCAGGGCAGGTTGCAAGAGGCAGTGCAGTGGCCAGGGGTAGAGGCAGGGCCAGACCGAATAATCCACCAAGTGTTTCCCAAAGCGCCCCCTCGCGCCATGCCACCCTGCGGAGGCCGAGGTGCTCTAAGGTCTGGCAGTTTTTCACAGAGACGCCTGACGACCGACGAACAGTGGTGTGCAACCTTTGTCGCGCAAAGCTCAGCCGGGGAGCCAACACCAACAGCCTCACCACCACCACCATGCGCAGACATATGATGGCCAAGCACCCCGCAAGGTGGGACAAAGGCCGTTCACCGCCTCCGGTTTGCACCCCTGCCTCTCCCCCTGTGCCCCAACCTGCCACTGAGATGCAACCCCCCTCTCAGGACACAGGCACTACCGCCTCATGGCCTGCACCCACACCCTCATCTCCGCTGTCCTCGGCCCCATCCAGCAGTGTAGTTCAGCGCACCGTTCAGCCGTCGCTTGCGCAAGTGTTCGAGCGCAAGCGCAAGTACGCCGCCACGCACCCGCACGCTCAAACGTTAACCGTCCGCATCGCAAAATTCATCAGCCTTGAGATGCTGCCGTATAGGGTTGTGGAAACGGAGTCCTTCAAAAGTATCATGGAGGCGGCGGCCCCGCGCTACTCAGTTCCCAGTCGCCACTACTTTTCCCGATGTGCCGTCCCAGCCCTGCACGACCACGTCTCCCGCAACATTGTGCGCGCCCTCACCAACGCGGTTACTGCCACGGTCCACTTAACTACGGACACGTGGACAAGCACAGGCGGGCAGGGCCACTACATCTCCCTGACGGCACATTGGGTGAATTTAGTGGAGGCTGGGACAGAGTCAGAGCCTGGGACCGCTCACGTCCTACCCACCCCCAGAATTGCGGGCCCCAGCTCGGTGCTGGTATCTGCGGAGGTGTATGCTTCCTCCACTAAAGCACCCTCCTCCTCCTCCTCCTCCTCTGTCTCACAATCAAGATGTGTTAGCAGCAGCATGTCGCCAGCAGTCGGTGTCGCGCGGTGTGGCAGCACAGCGGTGGGCAAGCGTCAGCAGGCCGTGCTGAAACTACTCAGCTTAGGCGATAAGAGGCACACGGCCCACGAACTGCTGCAGGGTCTGACACAGCAGACCGACCGCTGGCTTGCGCCGCTGAGCCTCCAACCGGGCATGGTCGTGTGTGACAACGGCCGTAACCTGGTGGCGGCTCTGCAGCTCGGCAGCCTCACGCACGTGCCATGCCTGGCCCACGTCTTTAATTTGGTGGTTCAGCGGTTTCTGAAAAGCTACCCACGCTTGTCAGACCTGCTCGTAAAGGCGCGCCGGCTCTGCGCACATTTCCGCAAGTCCCACACGGACGCTGCCACCCTGCGCACCCTGCAACATCACTTTAAGCTGCCAGTGCACCGACTGCTGTGCGACGTGCCCACACGGTGGAACTCTACGCTCCACATGTTGGCCAGGCTCTATGAACAGCGTAGAGCTATAGTCGAATACCAACTCCAACATGGGCGGCGCAGTGGGAGTCAGCCTCCTCAATTCCTTTCAGAAGAGTGGGCCTGGTTGGCAGACATCTGCCATGTCCTTGGTAATTTTGAGGAGTCTACCCAGGTGGTGAGCGGCGATGCTACAATCATTAGCGTCACCATTCCTCTGCTATGCATCTTGAGAAATTCCCTGCAAACCATAAAGGCAGCTGCTTTGCGCTCGGAAACGGGGGCGGGGGAAGACAGTATGCCGCTGGATAGTCAGGGCACCCTCCTGTCTATTTCTCAGCGCGTACAGGAGGAGGAGGAGGAGCATGAGGAGGATGAGGAGGAGGGGGAAGAGACAGCTTGGCCCGCTGCTGACGGTACACCGGCTGATTGCCTGTCATCCTTTCAGCGTGTATGGCCTGAGGAGGAGGAGGAGGAGGAGGATCCTGATAGTGATCTTCCTAGTGAAGACAGCCATGTGTTGCGTACAGGTACCCTGGCACACATGGCTGACTTCATGTTAGGATGCCTTTCTCGTGACCCTCGCGTTGCACGCATTCTGGCCACTACGGATTACTGGGTGTACACACTGCTCGATCCACGGTATAAGGAGAACCTGCCCACTCTGATTCCCGAAGAGGAAAGGGGTTCGAGAGTGTTGCTATACCACAGGACCCTTGCGGACAAGCTGATGGTAAAATTCCCAGCCGACAGCGCTAGTGGCAGAAGGCGCAGTTCCGAGGGCCATGTTGCAGGGGATGTGCGTAGATCGAGCAGCATGTACATCCCAGGCAGTGCAACAGTCTTTAAGGGCCTGGCCAGCTTTATGGCTCCCCACCAAGACTGTGTCACCGCTCCCCAGTCACGGCTGAGTCGGCGGGAGCACTGCAAAAGGATGGTGAGGGAGTACGTAGCGGATCGCACGACCATCCTTGGTGACGCCTCTGCCCCCTACAACTACTGGGTGTCGAAGCTGGACACGTGGCCTGAACTAGCCCTGTATGCCCTTGAGGTGCTTGCTTGTCCTGCGGCTAGCGTGTTGTCGGAGAGGGTGTTTAGTGCGGCTGGGGGAATCATCACAGATAAGCGTAGCCGCTTGTCAACCGACAGTGCCGACAGGCTAACACTCATCAAGATGAACAAAGGCTGGATTTCCCCAGACTTCTGTTCTCCACCAGCGGACAGCAGCGATACGTAAGCAATACGTAGGCTGCACCCGCGGATGGAAGCTACGTTCTCTCTCACCATCCAAAACGGGGACATTTCTGCTTCATCAATCTGTGTCTAATATTCCTCCTCCTCCTCCTCCTGCTCCACCTCCTGAAACCTCACGTAATCACGCTGAACGGGCAATTTTTCTTAGGGCCACAAGGCTCACTCAAATAATTTTTCAGAACAATTTTTATAAGTTTCAATGCGCTTAAAAGCATTGGAACTTTAACTTGAACCAATTTTTCGTTACACTGGGCTGCCTCCAGGCCTAGTTACCACTTAAGCCACATTAACCAAAGCGATTAATGGGTTTCACCTGCCCTCTTGGCTGGCCATGGCCAATTTTTGGGATGTACATTAGTACTGTTGATACAGCAATTTTTGTGGGCCCTCGCCTACAGTGTAATCAAATTAATTTTTAGCCCACCTGCATTACAGCTGACGTTACCTCAGCTGTGTTGGGCAATGCAATGGGATATTTCTATGTACCGCCGGTGGCTTCCTGGCACCCACCCAGGCAGTGGGTCCACAGGGAGTTAAACCTACATGTGTCCACTTGTAAAGAATCCCAGTCTGACTGGGGCATGCAGTGTGGGCCGAAGCCCACCTGTATTACGCACGACATTACTACCTCAGCTGTGTTGGGCAATGCAATGGGATATTTTTGTGTACCGCCGGTGGGTTCCAGGGAGCCACCCATGCTGTAGGTGCACACTGAGTTTTTAATACATCTGTACACTTCTAAAGAACCCGTCTGACTGGGGCATGCAGTGTGGGCCGAAGCCCACCTGTATTACGCACGACATTACTACCTCAGCTGTGTTGGGCAATGCAATGGGATATTTCTATGTACCGCCGGTGGCTTCCTGGCACCCACCCAGGCAGTGGGTCCACAGGGAATTAAACCTACATGTGTCCACTTGTAAAGAACCCCAGTCTGACTGGGGCATGCAGTGTGGGCCGAAGCCCACCTGTATTACGCACGACATTACTACCTCAGCTGTGTTGGGCAATGCAATGGGATATTTTTGTGTACCGCCGGTGGGTTCCAGGGAGCCACCCATGCTGTAGGTGCACACTGAGTTTTTAATACATCTGTACACTTCTAAAGAACCCGTCTGACTGGGGCATGCAGTGTGGGCCGAAGCCCACCTGTATTACGCACGACATTACTACCTCAGCTGTGTTGGGCAATGCAATGGGATATTTCTATGTACCGCCGGTGGCTTCCTGGCACCCACCCAGGCAGTGGGTCCACAGGGAGTTAAACCTACATGTGTCCACTTATAAAGAACCCCAGTCTGACTGGGGCATGCAGTGTGGGCCGAAGCCCACCTGTATTACGCACGACATTACTACCTCAGCTGTGTTGGGCAATGCAATGGGATATTTCTATGTACCGCCGGTGGCTTCCTGGCACCCACCCAGGCAGTGGGTCCACAGGGAGTTAAACCTACATGTGTCCACTTGTAAAGAACCCCAGTCTGACTGGGGCATGCAGTGTGGGCCGAAGCCCACCTGCATTAAGCACGACATTACTACCTCAGCTGTGTTGGGCAATGCAATGGGATATTTCTGTGTACCGCCGGTGGGTTCCAGGGAGCCACCCATGCTGTGGGTCGACAGGGACTTCACAATAAGGAGTTGTACCTGCCTGTGTCTATGAATTAAAAAGCCCGGTCTGACTGGGGCATGCAGACACCTTGACAGAATGAATAGTGTGTGGCACATAGGTTCCCCATTGCTATGCCCACGTGTGCAGCTCCTGATGGCGGTGGCACAGGATTCTATTTCTCATTGCTTCTGTACAGCATTGTGGGCTATCGCTCCGCCACTTTTAAAGAGGGTCGCTGCCTAGCCGTGCCAACCTCTGCAGTGTATGCCTGCGGTCCCTCGTCATGGCAGACGCAATTCTAAATAGACATGAGCGAGGTGTGGCATGAGGGCAGCTGAAGGCTGCCCAGGGACACTTTGGTGTGCGCTGTGGGGGGGGGAGGGGGTGCGGTTGGGCAGCATGTAACTCAGGAGAAGTGGCAGTGGAGTGTCATGCAGGCAGTGATTGTGCTTTGTTGGAGGTAGTGTGGTGCTTAGCAAAGGTATGCCATGCTAATGAGCGCTTTTCAGAAGTAAAAGTTGTTGGGAGGGGGGGGGGGGCCCACTCTTGCCGCTATTGTGGCTTAATAGTGGGACCTGTGAACTTAGGATGCAGCCCAACATGTAGCCCCTCGCCTGCCCTATCCGTCACTGTGTCATTCCCATCACTTTCCTGAATTGCCCAGATTTTCACACATGAAAACCTTAGCGAGCATCGGCGAAATACAAAAATGTTCTGGTCGCCCATTGACTTCAATGGGGTTCGTTGTTCGAAACGAACCCTCGAGCATCACGGGAAGTTCGTTACGAATAACAAACACCCGAACATTTTGGTGTTCGCTCATCTCTATTCTTTATATGTTATTGACAGGCAAAGTTATGACTAACAGCCCTTTTATATGGCAGAATGTTTATTGCACATAATTGCTGGATCGAGTGATATGCACAATATCCGTTAGGTGTAAAGGCATCAGCGAATCAATGATCAGTGATCGGATCTTTCACGTGGACCTGAAAAATCATCATTTATCTGCCACTGCATCATTTGGTATAATCAGGCTTCGTACAATTTACTGAATAGAAAGCAGTGGAAGAAGGGTTAACGAGAGGTGTGGATACAATCCAATGAGCAATCAAATGGGGTAAATACATATGCAGCGTAACTTCATTGTTGGTTGCATGCTGATTCTAATGTATCTTGGCATGTAAGGCCTCTTTCACATGGGCATTACGATTTTCGTCTGCCCGCATCGCGATCGAAAATCGCATGATTGAGAGAAAGCCACGCCCAAGGCGTGGCTAAATATTGTGTTTTCTCACCCATTCAGGCGGCCGTGTGGCATATATATATATATATGTCGCTGCCCGTAATTCCATCGGCCGGGAAGTGAGAGTTTAGCTCTGCTGAACTCTTTTCCCTTCACTCCCCCTCCCTTTGCCAGCTGATCGCAGCTATAGAAGCTTCCGTAGAAGCCTATGGGAGCTGCCAGCAAAGGGAAGGGGAGGGAGGTGGGAGGGAGTCTCTACTTGGCGGCAGCTCCCATAGGCTTCTATGGGAGCTACCGGCTGATCGCAGCCAAAAGATAGGGTAAAACCAATCTTTTCCAGACTATTTTAAATCAGCCGTCCGGAATCCACAGCATATGTGCTATCTTTTCCGTATGGTTGATTTTACGCACCGGAAAATCTGCTATCTGAATGAATGCATTGGAATCCAATGCTTCAGATGGTCGTGATTTTCGGCTGCGATAAAACATTTGTGTGAAGGGCATTTTATCAGTTCTACACTCTTTGAAGCGGACAAACAGCACTATGTGCCTGATCATCATCCTTCACTAATTTAAAGGGGTATTAAAGATATTACCCAGGACTAGTAACATATAGCTGTTTTCTTCCAAAAAATAGCACTACACCTGTGCACAGGTTGTGTATGGTATTACAGCTCAGCTCTATTCACTGTAATGAGGCCGAGTTGCAATACCACATACAGTATGTAGAAAGGTGTGGGGAGGTTTTTGTACAGAAATCAGCCATATAGTTCTAATCTTGGGCAACCCCTTTAAGAAGATGACAGTTCTCCAGCAAAGACATTTACGAGACATAAATTCAAAATCTACAATAGAAAAGTGAGATTTTCAAGAGGGTTTTTCCAATTTTAACGTGACTGTTGGGGGAATAAAAAACATGGCTCAAAAACTTAATAACCAGGGAGTTTTTCTGAGATTCCAGGAAGTTATTCTAATTAGACTGGAGTCAATGAGGAATTTTTTAAAATCTACAATTGGCTTCTAACTCATGAGTTTTTTTGCCTTCCTCTAGATCAACACAGCAGGATAAGTGGCTGAACTAAACTCATTGTCAAAATAATCAAGCACCTAGACTTGGAATCAAATCAAACTTTCTATGTGTGATTATAACATTGATATGAGTGATTACAATATCAGAGCAAAAGGATCATTTATTGCAGAAAACTGAACAGTTGAAGGGAGACTCTAGCAACCTGTTGTACCATCTCTAGCTTGGATACAAGATGTGATACAGGTGGACATGGAGGCTCTAGTACCCTGTTTTACTGCCTCTAGCTTGGATACAAGATGTGATACAGTTGGGCATGGAGGCTCTGGTACCCTGTTGTATCGCCTCTAGCTTGGATACAAGATGTGATATGGGTGGGCATGGAGGCTCTCGTACCCTGTTTCACCATCTCTAGCTTGGATACAAGATGTGATATGGGTGGGCATGGAGGCTGTAGTACCCTGTTGTACCGCCTCTAGCTTGGATACAAGATGTGATACTGGAAGGGCATGAAGGCTCTAGTACTCCGTTGTACCACCTCTAGCTTTGATGCAAGATGTGATACAGGCAGGGATGGAGGGTCTAGTACCCTGTTGGACCGCCTCTAGCTTGGAAACAAGATGTGATATGGGTGGGCATGGAGGCTCTAGTACCCTGTTGGGCCACCTCTAGCTTGGATGCAAAATGTGATACAGGCGGGCATTGAGGTATTCAGGTTCTGTATGGTATCCTGTGGCATATCGGTCAACATTTACTGTAACTGAGCCTCTAGATCATGCAAACTTGTAGGCTGTTGAAGTGGGCATCTCAGATGGTCCCTTACATGTTCTATTGGTGATAAATCTGGCAACCAGGCAGCCAAGGAATTGTGGAAAGGTTGTGGGGACATTCCTGTGATCCCCTAGTGTGTGCGGCTGAGCATTACCCTGCTGGAAAATGCCTTTTGGAAACCGCCATGAGAGGAACACAGGTGACTGCAAGATGTCCTGAACATATCGCTGAGCTGTCATTGTCCCTCGTACCACTACTAGGGGTGACTGATTGTTGTATGTGATACCCCCAGACCATCACACCAGCAGTGGTGGGCAGTGTGCTACTCCACAGCAAAGACAGGATTGAGGCACACATCCCTAGGTCTCCAGACACGAACATGACTGTTGTCAGTGCCCAAACTAAATCTGGATTCATCACTGAAACAACCCGGTTCCTCTCTGCTTCCAATACTGCGCCCCTCTCAAGCTCTGGGCTTTGATTGCATCGTAGAAGCATCTAGTGGTCAACAAGCTCCATATAAGTAGAAAAAAGAGATCCGACACACCCAAGGAGCCTCTGAGAGCCATTTTATAGGCCAAGAGTGGAACCACTTTTAGACCCTCAGGCGGCAAGACCATTCATCTCATCCCGCCACAACTCTAATCATTTGCATAGCTGTGTGAGATGTAACTGCATGCCGAGTTTTGCAACAAAATGACAATTTTCTACAAAATCCCATTCACTTACATGTATCATCAGGCCACTACCGGAAAGGTGGAACATCTAAACCTTGCTACTCACCAAGGTATTAGAAGGATAAAACATAAAAAAACGTGATCTTATAAATCATAATCAAACATAATGCAACAAGACAAAACATTTTATGAAATTATTTTGCTTGTTGCTAATTATTTTGCTTGCAAATTAAGTATGAATAATGAAGCTAGTGGCAATGCGACAGGGAATAAACATGATCAGTATAACTCTAGATATATCTATGCATCATATCGTATTGCTTTCCGTACGTCGCGCCCAACATATGGCTGCTTGTTGCATTTTGCAATAAGTTTAGATAGCAGCAGTGGAAATGATTATGTGCTTCTTGTAGAAGATGCAAGTGCTCATCAAAACAGAAAACATTCTGATACAGCGAGCATCCAAATTGTATTATACCTTGTTTTTGGGGGCTCATCTGGGACGAGAACAAAATTAATAAATGCAATTGTGAATACATCTCAAGCATTAGTCTTCGGATAACCCAGGATCTCATTAACCCACTAATTTGAAGGCCGCACTATTGAAAACCTGACCTTGCATGGTATATAACAGGCACGCTTGTCCCAATTCCATGATGGCTCATATTGTTGGTATATTAGATCACTGTCTCTGCTCATTTAGCCAAAGCGGTATAACATGAATGTATAAAATCTGACGTCCTTCATTCATCACAAAGCAAAAGATGGAAGAGATGTTGCTGCAGGAATACGGGTCATTTCAGCTTTAGAGGGTTTGATTCTGCCGCAGACATCTCTTCTTTGCTTTTGTTCCGAAACAGAAGAGTTTAAAGTTGTAAATCATTAAAAAGTATGAATAATCAAAATTAGACAGAATATATTGTTCTCCCCATAATGGGATATGATTGTGGATGACAGTAGCACATGTTAGGTCTAGTAGCACTTACAGTAATTTAGAGGCAATCTTCAGATCATCGTTTCAAGTTTTGTAGCCCATAAATTGCTTACACATAGCACCCTAGGCGGCTGCCTACTCGACCTATCCCTCACAATGGCCTTGTTGTCAAGTTTTGGCTCTTGTAAAATAGTTTAAGTCTAACGTAGGTGACTTGCAAAGAAGACTTTTTTTTCATACTACAATTTCACGACTTATAGCTGGACTATTACTTCATAATGACATGCCGAGAACATTATAGTCTACACGGCCATAATCATGTATGACAGTGTTCAGGATTTTGTTAACGTTGTTCCAAACTGTTGGATGTAGGTATACCATATTTTATTTTTGGTTGGTGAAATGACTATAAAGATGGTCTGTCTCTTTAATTTTGCCACCATTTTTTTTAATGGCTGTTGCGTCTGGTCTTGAAACAATGGAAGTAAATGGGCGTTGCTGCCAAAAGTGGGCCCAGATTGGAAAAGAGGAAAACTTTGTGAAGGAAAGCAAAGGGATGTAGTGCATGACTAAGAGAGAGAAATAGAGGACAGGAAGCTTCAGAGAGAAGGAGTTCTTGTTGGTTGGTGACTGTGGAAAGCTAAGTGGGGTTGGGAGATACTGTGCAAAAAGGGATACAGCATTCTTGTTAAGTGAGTGTTATACATCATCAGCACCAAATGAAATGAAATCTTGGTGTTCCGGAGAAAGACTCTGTACAAAAGTGCCTTGTGTGAAGTCAAGTTTGTTCAGTAAAGTTCTGTTGCAAGCCTGTCTAAGATTTCTTACCTCCACATTGGCTGACTCCTAATGACCCATGTGACCTAAGTTTCTTTACCCAGTACTCTCGTGATGGGGCCCTTCCAAGGGTAGGCAACTTGAGCACCAGTCCCCTCTTCCCTCCATATGACCTGACCATACCGTGACCCAGAAGACCACAGGAAGTTTCATTTCTTTAATTTACACTTGGTGCCCCAAAGAAAAGTGTTACTTTGTTGAAATTTGAAGAGAACACTCTATTTTGGCACCAAATGTCGTACGTACAGTATAACATATAATTATTTTATTCTTGTCATGCTTCTTGAACTGACTTTCTGCTGGATTTATGGTAGGTGTAATGGGGGATTATACTTAGACTCTCTGTGGATTTTTATCAGGGAATTCTGTTTTGCAGTTCCATTATGGGAACAGAAAAACAAATTGTCAGCCAGGGACAAATCCATCACATGACAGACATGGACAATGCCTGAAAAAGCAGATTAACTATAATGGGGGTCCGTTTGGTTACCAGCATGCTGTTCATAATTTTGTGTCAGATCTGCACTGGTGGTTCCAAATGGAAGACTGCTTTTTGTAAGCCAAAACAGGAGTGGGTCCATGCAGAAGAGGTGCAAATCTTTCCATGATACTTTCTCTCTAGGTTCCATTCATGGTTCTGGCTCACAGATACTGATTTAAACTACCAACCAAATACTCCTACCTGAATGGGGCCTTAAAGGAAGTCTATCAGCTAATTAAATTCAATATTCTGATGCATGAGCAACTGTATAATGATTAAAACAGTACCATTACCTCTGTGCATGTGACACCCATCTCTAGGTAAAGCCAAAGAAAGGCTTCGCGCGGCGTATGTTAATTAGCCTCAGATTGTCCGATGGGTGGTTCATATATGCCAGTGGGCCAGGCTTACTCCCTCTTCTGCTAAAAACGCCTTGTTCTATGCTGATGGACGTCTTGAGCAGCTGGAGACGTCATGATGAGTTCCAAGCATAGCCTGGTCTTAAGGAGCATGCGTCGTGACTCCTCCTCGGAATGATGTCGCATGCATACGCCATCCTTATTCAGTCACTCATGTGTTGGTATATTGAGTTTAACCCCTTAGTGACGGCGCTATCGTAAAACTACGTCCTGCTGTTGCAGGACATGTATGGAGGGAGGTAGCGCCGCTATCTCCCTCCATACAGCGCAGGCGTTAGCTGTTTATTACAGATGACACCCGCAGGCAATAGCCGCGCTTGGTCGTTCGGCTGATCGCGGCTATTAACCCTTTAAATGCCGATGTCAATTCTGACAGCAGTATTTAAATCCCCCGAACGCTGTTTGGGGGTCCCGCACGGCCCCCCCCCCCCGCGGTGAGATCGGGGGAGCCGTGCAGGTGTCATGGCAGCCGGGGGCATAATGAATGGCCCCAGGGCTGCCTAAGCAGACTGCCTATCAAGCCATCCACACAGGGTGGCTTGATAGACTGCCTGTAAAAAAGCAGTATGACGTAATGCTATAGCATTACGTCATACTGCAGGAGCGATCAAAACATCGCACGTTAAAGTCCCCCAGGGGGACTTTAAAGTAAAGTAAGAAAAAAGATCAATAAAGTTTTTTAAATTGTAAAAAAAAAAAAGTTATAAAAGTTTAAATCACCGCCCTTTTGCCATATCAATTACTAAAAAATCTAAATCATAAAATAAAAATATGTATTTGGTATCGCCGTGTCCGTAAAAGTCCGATCTATCAAAGTAGTGCATTATTCTTCCTGCACGGTGAACGTCGTCCGAAAAAAAAAAAAAAGAATGCCAGAAATACACTTTTCTAGTTACCCTGTCTTCCAGAAAAAATGCAATAAAAAGCGATCAAAAAGTTGTATGTATTCCAAATTGATCCTATCGGAAACTACAGGACATTTTGCAAAAATTGAGCCCTTGCCAACTACGTCGACAGAAAAATAAAAAAGTTATTGCGCGCACAATATGACCGCAGAAAATAATTGAAAAAAATTAAATATCTTAAAAAAAAAATACAAGTACTACAGCAAAAAAAAAGCTATATAAGTTTGGTATCGTAGTAATCATACTGACCCATAGATCAAAAAATTAGCAAAAATTAGCTGCCAGACTTTGTTTAATCTGGTTTCACAAGGCCATAATATGGCTGCATATGAAAATCTTATGGGTTGTCCTTCACTGAACGTGTATGATAGGCTTTTCTATGGTGATTTCAATGGGTTTGAACTATTGATGACTTCTCCTCAGTTGATCTGCGGGCGGCTGCATCTTAGGACCCCCGCTGATCA
Organism: Eleutherodactylus coqui; assembly: GCF_035609145.1. Lineage (NCBI taxonomy): Eukaryota > Metazoa > Chordata > Amphibia > Anura > Eleutherodactylidae > Eleutherodactylus > Eleutherodactylus coqui. The sequence continues at coordinate 75,613,193 of NC_089843.1, read as the reverse complement.
GCTGTTCACAGGTAAAAAACAGATGCACTTTATTTGCAATAGATTAGTTAGAAAATGTTTGTGAATTTTGATTAGTTGTAGATCATTTCAACTTTAACAAGTTATTGCAGCTTCCACTTGTTCTTTCATAAGTGGTAAAATTAAAAGCATAGCTTCAGGAGGAAAACAGATTATGACGCACAAGACTTCAAGGAAATTCCTTGTCAGATTATTATCTAAACCACTATGGGATTGGCTAAAAAACCTGCACAAGATACAGTAACTATAGTGGGAGTCTCCCTCTAAAATAATTGATATCATTTATATATTCGTACCTAGTATGGATTAAATATCGTGTGAACAAAACTATACATAAGTAATCATTCCCGAAGGACATATGGAATAAATAGGCATGATCAACAAGGGCGTATGCACCATAGTCGTAGTCCATGAAGCCAGGGCCATTGTATTACTCTAATGGGCCTAGTACACGGGTACTAAAATGCTACCCGTGTTATCCCACCCCTTCTGTGCTGTCACCTCACATACCCCCTCCCAGAACGAAAACAAAACAATTTTTACTCATCTAATCCAGCATGCCGCACTTCCCCATGCAGCTTCCCCACGGTCTGCACTCTCTTTCCAATCCAGCGGCCACAGACTCTAGATGAGTCTAGAAAAGTCAAGTGACTTTTGCAGCTAATCACTGGCCTCAATGTTAAAGCGACCCTCCAGTTTTGGGTCAGAATTCTGTGCTGGGTATAGAGGCGCATGGGAATATATTACTGGCAGTTGTTTTTCTTCTCTGCTGCTCTCCTGATCCTCCAGATCTTGACTCTGTTTTTGGCTATCCAAGAGGGTTGTAGCAATTTTCTAAATGCCTAATGCTCACTGAGCACTTTTCTTTGATTGGAAGTGTTGATCACTGGATCAGCTCTGGCCAATCAGGGAACAGGTATAGTGCATTGGTAGTCTAACACTACCCTAAGGTAACAGGTAGTCTGAATATTGTGTTGGCCATCTTGGAAGGCTGAATACTGTACTGGAAGTGACAGATCGAAGAAACAGCGGAGAAGAACCACCGCAGGTAACATCTCCTGTTCTAACCCAGAATTTTGTCCTTAAACCAGAGGTCACTTTAATGAGAACCAAGAGTAATGGTAGTGGTCATGTGTTTAGACAGACCCATGGCCGCTGAACGGAGAAGTGAGTGGAGACCACGGGACCAAAGTGGCACGGCACCGTTGTTTTATTATTTTGTAACCTCTGCAGTACTTTTGACCTGTATCTGTATTCTGAGGACATGGATAAAGTTGAAAGTGATGTCACTGTCAGGGGGTCCTTTGCAAATGCATCGTTTGTCCTATGGCCATGCAGGCAGCTGCTATGAAGCCCCTAGAAAGGGGAGTCCATTCCAGCTCAGTCTCTTCCCAATCTTAATGGGTCAGGGGCATCAGAATCTCCTATTGTAGGTAGTTAGGAGTATGCTGGTGTCAGGCGGCTCTTAAAAGGGGCCACCTTGCTGGTTGCCCCCATCCTCTGTGCATACTACTGATGTCCAAATTGGGTACATATTATTTTGGGTTAATAGGATCGCTTGTGTTATTGTTTCAATATCTAGTTTTCCCCACAGTTTTATTCCTCATTAAGGCCCCCTTTCTTTAATATGACATAAAAAATGGCACAATTAATTAGCCCCACTCTGGAGTCACATTCTCCAAGCAGCTTGTAGCTTCTAAGAAGCCAGGCTGCCTCCTGCGATTCCCGGCAGCGTCGGTGGAGTTTAGAAAACTGACCCATGTTTGTTTGCTATATTTACTTTAAGTGCACTAAATGGTAGCGGCATTGTAACCAAGGTATAATACTACTAAACATATCTGCCTCCATTCTTCTACGTCTAGCTCCCAAACATGAATACTTTCTGCTCGCTGACAGCTTCCTTTTGTTGAATCTCCTTAGAAACACAAATCTCGTTCCTTGGCAGCGCTTGAAGTAAGTGCTATACCACATGCCCAGACTAGTTCTCACTCACAGCTTAAATTCACAGTAAGTGGCAAGAAACGAGGTCACCACTTCTCAGACACACTTTTCACTCTTATTCGGCTTCAGGAGCCATTGTTCCAATAATTATTACGATATTCTGCCACATTCTACTGGTCCTCATATATCCCCACTCTTCTAAAAGCTGCTCACTAAACTTCTATTGGGTTAGCGGATACTCTCATTGTAGTGCGATCAGCCCAGACAATGGCTGCAGAATAATGTAATCCGTCTGGCAATTAAAAAGTGTAGGAGACACAAAAGGAAACACTAGAATATACATACATGAAAGCAAAAAGACAATGGCTAACATACACACAATATACGCTGTAAGCAGCTGGCTCCGCTGAGGGCAGAGGCAAAAATGGACTGATATAGCAGGGCTGAATTTGTCTTCTTGGGAATTCGGAAGGCATTGAGATAGTTCTTTCAGCTAAGATAAGGCAGTCGGTTTGCCTGCTGAAGTAATATAGAAATCGCAAATGACAAATTCATCTCTGCTATAGCTGCAAGGAAAAGGACGCTTTGGAATTACCTGGATTAGTTTATTGGTTTAGAATGAAATGTGGATTGTTGTCTAATAGAGATGAGCGAGTATACTCGCTAAGGCACATTACTCGAGCGAGTAATGCCTTAGCCGAGTATCTCCCCGCTCGTCTCTAAAGATTCGGGGGCCAACAGGGGAGAGCGGGGAGGAACAGGGGGGAGATCTTTCTCTCCCTCTCTGCCCCCTGCTCCCCGCCACAACTCACCTGTCTCCCGCGCCGGCCCCCGAATCTTTAGAGACGAGCGGGGAGATACTCGGCTAAGGCACTACTCGCTCGAGTAATGTGCCTTAGCAAGTATACTCGCTCATCTCTATTATCTAAGTCTCAATAAGGGCGCCCACCCACTGGCGATTTTTTTTTCTTTGCGTTTTGCGTTTTTTCTCAAGAGCAATTAGAATTGAATGTACTCCTGTCCACTGGCGTTTTTTTTGCGTTGCGTTGCGATTTTTAACATAGGAACTGTCAGTTGCATATGTGTCCTTATTTTTCTCCTAATGCACCCATGAAAGTCAATGGAAATTAATGGAAAAGCCGCAAAAAGTCCGCGAAAACGCTGCGTTTTTCACGCACGAAAATCGCAAACGCCAGTGGGTGGGCGCCCTTATAGACAAATACAATCTAACTAAACTATTAAGGCTAGTTTCACACTGGCGATCGCAGTTTTGTCGCAAGAATACTGCGTCTTTTTTCCCGCGATTTTTGAGCATCGGCGACGCTGTCTTTTAAAGAATAATCTCACATTGCATCGTTGCCGATAAAATCACTAGTTTTTTAGCAAAAAAGTCAATAGGACTTTCTAATGTTAAAATCGCATCACATCATAATGCAGGTTTCGTTCCTTGCGATGTGATAAAAAGAAGGCTCCGTAGGGAAACATGGGAGACAAAAAAAGAAAGATAGAGCATGTCGTGATTTTTTTGCTCTCTCAACATCGCATCAGTGAAAACATCGCAGATGGGAAGGAAACCATTGAAAATCCTTGGTTTCATAATCTGCTTTTTTATGGACTCTCGATTTTCTCGCCCGTGTGAAACCACCCTAAGGCCTCATGTTCACGGCTAAAATAAAATTTAAAATCCGGAGCGGATCACCCGCAGCGTGATCCGCGCCCCATAGGGATGCATTGGACACCCGCAGGTAATTAAATACCTGCGGATGTCATTTTCCCATGAGGCACGGATTGCGTGTGCGGGAAAACACACGCAGCATGCTCCATTTTAGTGCGGGTCTCCCGCAGGCTTCTACTGAAGCTTATGGAAGCCGTCCGGATCCGCGGCACACCCACAGCTGAATTCCTGCTCTTCGGAGTGGAAGCGCGGGAGAGCAGGAGTTCAAAAAAAAAGTAGAGTGCACGGCGCATGCACACAGCACGCTGCCGGCGTGCTGAGCACATCCCCCGGGGCAAAGAAAGAAGATCCGGCCGCGACGGAGGGAAGATCCGCAGCATTCGGACAGGTAAGTAATTCTTCTTTCAGACCTCATGTCCGCGGGAAAGGAGGAACCCACTGCGGATTCTGCATGAAGAATCCACGGCGGGCCTGATTTTCCCCGTGGACATGAGGCCTAACACACAAACAGTTGTAGCACTCATGTATTTTATTGAGCACATTGAGAAAACATTGATAGTGCAGGAAGAAAAAGTAAGTGAACTCTAGAATTTAATACCCCATAGATTGCCCATTCCAAAACGCAAATCTTTTTTTTCTATTAATCGTTAGTTGATTTGCTCATGTGCTTTAGGTCAATGTCTTCTTGCATCACCCAACACCACTTCAGTTTCAGGTCATGGACTGCTGCCCTTACATCTTATTTCTAAATGTTTCAATACACTTTAAAATTCACCATTCCCTCAATGGCCGCCAAGACCTAAGACAGCAAAGCAGCCCCAAACCATGATGCTCCCTCCACAGTGCTTCAGAGCTGGGATGGGCTGGCTAGGGCTGTCAAAGCTGTCCCACCACCTGTGAGTTACTGAACAGAGTAGTATGGAGGTATGCAATGGAACTCAGAATCCAAGATGGCACCTGCTACCTCTGCCAAGCATTGACTGCATCCTCTGGGGAATATGGAGAGCCGGTACTTCTGTGTCTGGTCATTGTCACAGGCGACATAAAATGACGTGCCGCGCCTTGAGTTTGACACCCATGAGTTAGTGTGAAACGCAGCTTTCAGAAGATATGATAAGATGTGTTCTAGGGACACATGAAGCTTGAAAAGGCTAGAAAGGCATTGCTAAAAACCTGGGTGTATGTCAAACCATGGGCAGACAAATTATCTATAACTGGAAGAATTTCAGGACTGTTGCTACTCTCCCCATGAGTTGGTATTCTGTTGATATCACTACGAGAGGACAACAGGCAATATCCGAAAGTGAGAAAGAACCAGAATGATGTTCAAGCATGAACACCACGAAGGAAGCCATTGCTATCCCAAAAAATTGCAGGCCCTCATTTCAAGTTTGCTTGAGACATAAGTATGTTCCACAATGCTTCTGGGAAAATGTTCTATGGACTGATGACACAAAAGTGGAACTTTCTAGCACAAATGCAAATCATTATGAAGAAAAACAAGCTTGAGGATCACTATTTGGCATAAGTGAGATATTAGGCTGAGTTTCTCTGCCCCATATTGCACTTGCCCATGTAAATATAGCTTTAGGCTAATTTCACATTGGCGAGCGTGATATGGGGCCATGAAACTCGGCCCGATATTATGCTCGCAAATTTTCAAATTACCCCAGGTGCAAGGTGTTTTACTTTAATATGCCTCCCATCACTTCAGGTAAAGTAGCGATCCTCCAGCGTAGCGTTTAGCAAGTGTTTATCATTGTTTTCAATGGGAAACCTTGCATTGCACTCTTGTGAACCTCACATGCCGTGCAATGAGTTTTCTGGCCCTATTGAAAACAACGGGTGAGGCGTTTCAAGGGAACACCCAAAAGGTGGGACATGCCACAATTTTTTCCCCTGTACCGCAATGTGGGAACACATCACTAAAGTATATGACCCCAGTCAAAAGAATGGGGCTCATATTCATGTGAGTTTTGTGCGTCTTGCAACACACAAATCTCATGCGATTTTCTTGCCCGTGTGAAAGCGGCCTTAGGCCGCCTTCACATGACCATATGCGTTTTTACGCTGAGCCGATCACAGCTTGAATGAAGAACAGCTGGGATAAAGTCCCGAGCTTTTCTCGTCCATTCACACGAATGGCTGCAAAATTGGCGAAAAAATACGCTGCAGCGTGGAAATGCCTCAGTCAGCAGAAATCCTCAAAATGACTATTAATGCTTAAATAGAGCCAGCTGTCTTCCTTTCCCAGCATTGGATGCAGCTAAGCCCCCTCTCCCTCCCTTTTTTATCAGCTCCTATAGAAGCCTATGGGAGCTTCAAGCGTATCTTGACAAGAGATAGGGCAAGAACTATCTGTTGATGCTGCATTTAAAATCGATCACCGTTTTCAGTCGCCAATGTGCTGTTTTTAAGCACCCAAAAATCACTCATCTGAATGCATACATGGGCATCCAATGCTTCAGATGGTCACGATTTTGGAATGCAGCTATAATAGCTGTGTATACGCAGTCATGTGAATAAAGCCCCATTTACACACAAAGATGATCGCTCAAAATTCATTCAAAAGATAGCTTGAATGACAGTTTGAGCGATCATTTTGCATAAACTACTAATGGGCACTAAATAGTAGCTTATTAGCTTCATTTGTGTGCAAATGCGCCTCTCTTCGCTGTATGCAGATAACAGCAGGCGGTCTGTTATCTGCATACAGCTCCATTGTTTTCCTGTGGGCTAACAGCTGAAAAAAATGTTATCAGCGCTCCCTCGGAGAATCACAGCGTGCAAACAATGGTAGCATTTACACACAATGACTATCGCTCAAAAGGCAACGTTTGAACGAATTTTGAGCGATAATCGTTACGCGAAAATGGGGCTTAAAGCCTTAAGGCCCACTTTCACACAACGCTTATCAGAGCAATCTCTTGGTAGAGGCGGGGTTTTCAAACCCCGTTACCAGCAAAAGATGCTTTGTCGGCGCTGAAAAGTGCCCGGAAGCCTGCCCAAAGTGCTGGAAAGCAGCGGGAGAGACCTGGACGGCTCCTGCGCAGTTGGAACCCCAGTAAAAGCAGCATTGAAAAACCCCTGTGAGAAGGAGGTCTTAGAGAACAATCAGTCTATATTTTATTTGTAACAAATGCAGAAATCCAGGTAATTCCAAAGAGTTCCCTTACTTTTTCTTGCAACGATATATCTATAACATAGCTGTGTATGAAAAATGTATCACATGAGATATATTACTAAATAAAGCCTTCTCGTTCTTCCTGAGGTCCCCATGATCCTATGCTGCATGATATCAACATTTTCTATTAAAATCGCCCTCTGCCAAACAGAAGTTTGCAATCTAATCCAGTCTAGCTCCAAGTATAAGTTGATTCTAACTACCCTACTGTCTTAGATCCACCCACTAATCTTCTCTGTACTTTAGCTGTGTGGCCAGACTGTGTCTTAATGCATTGCCAGTTTTGCTTGGGGGAGACTATTGAGCAATTTGACATAGAGGAGGAAGTCACGGCACTAATCAGATCTCTCTTTTCAATAATTTTGCTGCACAGCTCGAGGTGAGGGTGCATCTTGTGTTGTCTAATATACGTTGACTTGGCAGAGTGGAGTAGAAAGAATCTTTACCTACTGCAGGTGGCAGCGGTTGTCATCTTCTGCTTGGCATTACGAGGTGCTGCTCCTGGCTCTGAACCTAATATTGCAAATACTGACACTATGGGCAGCTGGAAATTATGTAATGTATATGTTGAAAAGTGCTGTAATATACAAACGTAATGAGTAGTAGCAATATAATATATCTCATTTGCAGTTTTGCAGCAATTATTGAAGAGGTTGTCCAGTTGTAAACTATTGATGGACCACCAATAGTAGATCAGCGGTGGTCCATCACCTTGGACTCCTGCCGATCAGCTGTTCACCAGGTCACTGCATTCCTGCATTGAAATGATGTATGCAGGAAGCTGACAGCTCTTTTCCCGTTACAGTAGCCAGGCTTGGTATTACAAGGCATTCACTTCAATAGGAACTTTGTATGTAATACCAAGTCCAGCCACTACAGTAGGAATGAAGTTGTCTGCTTCCTGCAGAAATCAGTGCAGTGCATGAGCACAATGGCCTAGAGAAGAACTGATCAGAGGGGGGCCTGGGTGGCGGACCCTCACAGATCCAATATTGGTGGCCTATCCTAAGGTCACAACTGGACAAACACTTTAACCCTTTCCAATCCACTGTCTGACGTCTGAAGACATTCTGATTGAAGGCTGTATAGCTCCAATGTCGGAAGACGTCCGGCAGGGTATTCTTACTGTATATTACCGGCCACTCTATTGTTAGGGGGCCTCTCCAGCATGTCCCATACCGCAGTACTGGCTCTAGCCAGCCCCCTAGCAAACCCTGAATCCAAAATTGGATTGCAAAGGGTTAAAGTACAGATCTGCTCAACTAGAATACGTATACTCTTTGATTTATTTAGTTGAGGTTGCCTAGTCAAAGTTCTGGTACAGGTCGGTGCAGTTGGAACTTTTTTTTCCACTGGAATAGGAATGAACGGGTTAAAAAAGAAAATATGTGATGGTTTTTGTGTTTTCCCCCTTACTGCAACTCATTGCCTGTGTAATTCAGAAATGTTCTAAACAGCTCATAATCTGGAAAGATTTTACCTTCCTCGACCTTCCATTTCAGGATGCATATATAAAATCATACTGGCATACAAGGCCTAAAAGTTACTTCCATACAATATCCAAATAATATCATGCAGTGCCCTATATTGCCAACTCATTTCTGCCATTGAATATCCAAATAACTCTGACATACAGTGTTCAAATAACATTGCCATACAATGCCTAAATAATACCCCCCATACAGTGTCCACATCAAACTGCATATACAGCCCACATATGTCATCTAGATCACTGCAGGGTAGGATATAGTACTCTCTCTTGTGGGGTACACTGTTCGGTGTAAGGGTCCTTTTTCACTGGCAGATCATCTGCTGGTGGTAACAAGCGCTGACCAACAATGTTGTCCTGTAACTGGACAACTCTCCTTCTACAACTCCAAGTGTCTTAAAATAACAAAAATATCAGTACTTACCCATCCTCTGCCACAAAAACCACTAAACCAATCTGTACAAGTTACAGACCGCTGAAATCAGTAATTCTGCCACTATACCCTGCTCACTGCAGATGGGACAGTTTAGGGGACTTGACAGGTTATCTTCAACTGAGAATGTTACAGACTACTGGAACTGGTAGTGGAACTCAATGTTTCCTGCGTGCCTCTCAGATTGCTCATTGGGGTCCTGTCCTAGTACAGAATTATTTGGTAGTACAAAGAGTCTCCATGAATCTGTACTACGAGAGGTCCTCCTGGTGATGTTGTATTGTGCCTCCAGGTAAGAATGCCTCCATAATTGGGACATGCCATTATTTTTATCAAAGGATTCATGAAAACACCTTCTCTTCCCTTTTGAAACGGGCCCACAGAAGTAAACTATGGGCTCGCAAGGTTTTACAGCTCCATTTCAGGTTTCAATTGCCAACGTCTGCACATACTACAAACCGTAAGTCATGTAATTTCAGAGCTCGGCCTACTTGGAGACTCACTGCAAGCTACATTATATACAGCCATACTAAATGCGGTATATCACTTCACCATATAACTTCTCCATGCCACATAGCACCTCCATGAAATGTCCTGCTACATTGGTACATATTACACAGCACATGGTGTACTGGGTGTAGGAGTTAATGATATTAACCCAATGGATACTCAAAACTAACAGCCAATTAAGCCCCACATAACAAGTACACATATTGACTTACCACATACGTCTTCAGGTACCGAATTGGAGGGGGCAGGACTTAAGGCGCAGCCATTGGCCACCCATTCAGAGCCACTTACATTGTAGGGCAAGGTGTTGAACAACCCCCTTACAGCTTTATAGTTGCTGCCCCACTGACTTCCAACGATATCTTTCTTTTGTTCATACTTCTCCTTCCCTGTTCAGGCTCTTCTAAGATTCAGCTCCTGGTGCTATGAATGTGTCAAGTGGGTGGTCACCACTGCTCACTATCAGATAAGTCTGAAATAACTCATTGACAGTGAGCAGTTGGGACCACCCACTTGACAAATTCATCGTAAGGAAGAATTTTTGTACTCAGTGGGGCCTACAAAGCTATGAAGATGGCTCCACTGGCATAAGGACATGACAGATCTCCTTAACATGGTTTCATCCAACCTATCGTTGTTTTACAAGTTCCTGTGTTGATAAGGTAAACATTTATCCTACTAGTTGTCTCTGCAGGTTTTGTGTTATGATATATAGTAATAGTACACCAGGTACAGTTTGTATATTATGGTTTTGGCAAGACTGAAAAGCAAAAGCAATAAATTATATACAGTACTTGGCTTTAGAAAAACTCCAAAATAGTCTACCTTTGCGTGGGATTCTCAGCTCCTCTTTGGTGATTTGTTTCGGGTGTGTGTATAATTATGTGTTGCTAAACGAAATAATTATTTTAATATTCAACACAAAACATGAAAATTTGAGCAATAATATTGGTGAATCATATATATGATAATCCAGAGGTCATAGAAGTCATTTGGGCAGTAGTGCAAATTGAAACGTGATCATATATTAGGCAATCAAGAGTAAATGTAAAGGGTAACACAAATATTTGTACTAATATCCAAGTATCATAGAGTTAAACTAGTTGTAGCCAGAAGATCCTACCATTATAATGTCTATGGGTGCTGACCGTGTCAGACGCCCTTGGTCATCTGTGCAGGATGGAAAATGAATTAAACAAATTGGATATTTCCTTAAAGGGAAACTAAATCCAGATAGTGAAGCACTTTCAATGTTTCTAATCTGTTTGTATTTTTGGGATTGTAGTTTTTTCTATTCTATTGTCTGTACTTGACTATGGGGCGGCCATCTTGCCTGCTTTACAGCAGAACTCATAGGCCATTCATACAATGGACCGGTTCGGAAACAGTCAAACTAGCTGTTATAACTCACTGAAGTGAAATTACAATGCCAGGTTTTGGTCATGTTTAGAGATGAGCGAGCACCCAAATGCTCTGGGCCACGTTATTCGAGTCGAGCTTTTCGTAGAATTCAAGAGCTCTATCCGAGTATCGAACCCCATTGACTACAAAGGGAGACTCGAGCATTTTTGTATGTGGGACACTTCCTTCCTTCCTTCCTTCCTTCCCGCCTTCCTTTCCTTCCTTTCCTTCCTTCCCTCCTTCCTTTTCTTCCCTTCTTCCCTCCCTCCTTCCCTCCATCCTTCCTTCCCTCCCTCCTTCCTTCTCTCTCCTGGCTGCCTGACAAAAAATTTGCCATTGACGCACGCTGCGGCGGGTAGGGGCCAAAACAGGCACGTCACAGCGGGGAGAAGCCACAAAGTGGGACGGAGTCGAACACGGCTTGATGTTCATTCGAGTAGCGAGCACCATCAAGTACGCTAATACTCGAACGAGCATCAAGCTCGGCAGAGTATGTTCGCTCAACTCTAGTCATGTTCAAAAATCCGACAAAGATGAATCATCTCAGCTTTATTTCCCCCTTTAGTGTGACCCGTTTTCTGTACAATTCCATACAAACTGAAAGCATGTGGGTGGAAAAATAAAATTAACAAAACTAACATAATGTGGTTAAATAGGTGTGAGCACCCTCTTATATCTGGGGATGTGGTTGAGTTCAGAATTACCTAATCACAGTTAATCTCATGTTACATAGTAGTCAGCACTCCGCTGCTATTACTTACAGGGATTCTGATTTCCCCATATAAATTTCAGCTCTTCTAGTAGGATTTCCTGACATTTTCTTAGTTGCATTTTTCAGCAAAAGCCGTAAAGCGCTTACACCACGTCAAAGGGATCTTATTATTGAAAAGTATCAGTCAGGAGAAGGGAACCCAAAAATTCCCAAGGCATTACATGTACCATGGGAGACAGTGAAGACGTCATCAAGAAATGGATTATATTTGGCACAACAGTGACATTACCAAAAACTGGATGTCCCACAAAAATTCATGAAAAGACTGGAAGAAAATTGGTCCGGGAGGCGGCCAAGAGGCATACAGAAACATTAACCTCTAAAGACCAATGTGTTTCAGTCCTAAAGGACCAGGGTCTTTTTAGCAATTTTACGCATGTGGTGGTTTTATGGCTCTATTTTTTTACCTGGTTTGCTGGAAGTAATGTAAAAAACTTGTGACACTGGGAAGGATGTTCTACGATTAAAAATTGCTCAGCTCCTAAGTGTTCACCACTCCCCTGCCAGCACTCTGTCCTCCCCATTGGCCTGTTTACATTGGCTGCAACCATGCCATATACATGTGACCACTGCAGCTAGTTTATTCCCAGCAGTCGCCATGAACGGCATCAGAGAGGTCCCACGTACGTATATTGTCATGTCAAAGAAATCGGACACCTGAGCATATTTATTTATATATGTTACTACTTAATGGGGCCTTCTTTGCCCTAATTACATTGGGTACTCTGCCATGGCATACTTTCTACTAACATCTGATGCACTTTAGCTGGTATTTCCTTCCACCCATCCTGCAAATGTCTGCTGAGTTTTCTTAAAGAAAATGGACGATGCTCATGTTTTCTGAACCAACATTCCAGTTTATCCCAGAGATGTTCAGTAGGGTTCAGGCTGGGACTCTGTGCAGCCAGTCCAATCATGGAACATCCATATCCTCAAACCAATGTAAAACAGTGTTGGATTTGTGACAAGGCACGTTGTCTTGTTGGAAGTATTGCTGACCATTAGGGCCTTCTTTGCCCTAATGACATTGGGTACTATGCGTGGCATACTTTCTACTAACATCTAATGCACTTTAGCTGGTATTTCCTTCTATCCATCCTGCAAATGTCTGCTGAGTTTTCTTAAAGAAAATGGATGATGCTCATGTTTTCTGAACCAACATTCCAGTCTATCCCAGAGATGTTCAGTAGGGTTCAGGCTGGGACTCTGTGCAGCCAGTCCAATCATGGAACATCCATATCCTCAAACCAATGTAAAACAGCGTTGGATTTGTGACAAGACACATTGTCTTGTTGAAAGTATTGCTGACCATTCCCAGAGTATTACCACATTGTCAGCTGTACATAATTGTCTAAAATGTCAGAATAGACCTCACTATCCATGTTTCTTGCCACTACAACCAAAAGACCATGCCACATAAAAGACCCACAGGTCATAACGAAACTACCACCGTACTTAAAGTTGTGTTCCAGTATTTTTTAACTGATGACCACCCTAGTTGATGGATGTGTCTCTGTAGGTTGGGACCCTGGTCCATCAAGTGATTGTTCTGCCTGCTAAAATCTACAGCGGGCCCTCTGTCTTCATCAATGATTAGAGGAAGGAGGGGAAGCGCCACGCTTCTCCTACACTTTGTGCTCAGGACAGAACACAATATCCTAAACATTAGAGCAGCAGGAAGCAGCAAGTCGATCCCATTGATTTCAATGGGAGTGAAGTCAACACTTCCCCTTCTTCCTCTAACCATTGATGAAAACACATGGCCCACTGTAGAGTGTAGCGAACTGGAAATCAGCTAATAGATGGGAGTCCCGAGCAGCCAACCTTGTCCATCAACTACTGATGACCTATCCAAGGGATAGGTTTTCTGTTAAAAAAGGCTGAAATACCCATTTAACTGTTGGCACAACACATTCAGGCAAAAGTCGTTGTTTGGGCATCCTTCACACCCAGGTATTTCCATCTGATTTCAAGATGGAGTAGTGTGATTCGTCACTTCTTAGAACATTTTTCCATTGCTTAACTGTCTAATGACGATGCTCCTTGCTCCATTGTGGATGAGTTAATGCATCTTCTTTGAGAGAACTCGCCAGACATATGCAGGATGAATGGAGGCAAATACCAGCTGATGTGTATCAGATGTTAGTAGAACATGAAGAATGTCCAATGTCATTAGAGCCAAAGGAGGCCCCACTAAGTATTAGCATATGTAAATAAATACTACTTTTGATTCTTGTCCAGGTGTCCAATTACCTTTGGTAGGATAGGGTAGCTCAGAGTATCTGTTCATAGCGCATGTCACCTGTATATGGGACATTACTTTGCTAGGACATCACAGGTCACGCGATGAAGAAGAGGAGCATTGTTGGACAGGCAAGAACATGGTAAACGGGCTGTGGGCCGTGTGTGTGGGGGGAGGGCTATTAATATAAAAAAAAATGGAAAACCCCTTTAAATAATGTACTGTGTATAAAAGTAATTAAGGTGTCAATATAATATTATTTCTTTAATGAAAATGGGAGGGTGACTTTTGCAGAGCGCTGTTGACCGTGATGGCACTTTATCAATATGTAACAAGTTATTTGGGCAAAACGTGTTAAAAAGTATAGGGCTCCTTGAATTCCTATTGAACGTGAGAAAAGACCCTGTTCTCTACAATAGTGTTTAAATGTAGAGATGTACTTCCTGTACAGAGCAAATATTTGAATCCCCTATTCTAAGGGTTAAAGCGAATCTCGGCTCGATGACATAATCCAGACATGTACTGGCACAATCAAAGGTTTTCAAACGTACATGTCTTTAGCTGCTGGATAATGAACATTTTGGTGCCTACTGTCAATCATGACAGTGCCAAGTTTAGAAAACTTTCTGGAGATAGCATACATTTATGCCCTGGGGACCTGCGCCATGTTTCATTTCTGGACACATTCCAGGATGCTTCTTTCTGCTCCACATTGTCACAGACACGTCCTACACGGAGGCTTCAATTTCTTCTCGTATCAAATTAGCATCTGGCAAGGAGGAGTGAAAGTGAAAGGCAGTCTGTACTCCGTGGCCCTGCTTCTCTAACCTGACTGAACTTGAATCATCCATTACGTCTATAAACAAAGTGCAAATGAGCACAACCCCATAGTAACTTATGAGAGGTTGGGTTTTATTATCGCTTTTCTAATAAATTTTTCCTATCTGGTGGTTAATTGCTTGGTGTGGAATACTGCAGTGTTTTATAGGTTATAAGGGGCAATAATAGATTAGTAATATGAAGGATAAGTCACACTTGTGCACATTTTATTAGGCCCGCTATAGCTTGATGTTAAATTGTAAGAGATAAAAGAATATTAGACATCGCCATGGGTTTTCACACAGTACAGAACACAGGCTTACGACTCTTATTGCCGAAGGTCTGTACCGAAATATTCATTTTTTTATTTTTAGATATTTAACTTTTAATTAATTAATTTATTTATTAAAGGATTTTTTTTAGACCCCATTTGTAAATCCCATTAAAGTGGTTGTCCAGTTGGGAACTATTAATGGCCTATCACCGGGATAGGCCCTCCATAATAGATCACGGAGGTCTGCCACCTGGGACCCATGATGATCAGTTGTTTGCTGGGTCAGTGTGCTCATCTAATGTGCTGATTTCTGCAGGAATCAGACATCTCTGTTCCCAATGCAGTGGTCAAGTTCCCATTCACTTCAATGTGACGTGGTCTTGTAATACCAAGCCTGGCCACTGCAGTGAGAACGGAGCTGTCCGCTTCCTGCAGTAATCAGCTCAGTGCAGAAGTAGACAGTCCCAGCGAACAGCTGATTGGCAGGTTCACTGGTAATGGACCCCCATCATTCTGTTATTGATGACCTCTCCTGTTGATGGGCCATTAATAGTTTACAACTGGGCAAGCCCTTTAAGCAATAAATACTGCCAGGAACACTCTTACTTGGTGCTTTATTGAAGACTAATCAGTCTCACGCAATGGTAGATGCCATGATCCTTCACTGACAACATGAGCCCCACAGCGTTTGTTGTGTGGACTGCAAGTTACTGTCTCTATGCAAGTCTATGAAACTCATATCAATGCTCATAGACTTTCATAGAGAGACTAACTTCCAGTCCACACAGCAGAAGCTGCCAGAGTTAAAGCATACTCAGTTTTAGGATGGCTTTCCAGAATAAACTGGGGTGTGTACATGAGGAATAACATTATTTCTTGCCAGTATATGACTTGTATCCTGTATTTTTCTTAATTTCCCCATCTGCATGGTGCACATCTGATTATCCTCTCAGGACTGGTGGGAGTAGCTGCTGCTATGCTATGTGTGCTGTGTTCAATAGACTGAACACAGAGAGCTGCAGAGATTCTAAACTCTAAATGTCTGTAACACATACAGACATAGCCTCATCATGTAGGAGTGTATAGAAAGATTTATTGTGTATATGTGTATAAACAGCAGCGGATATCTCATCATCAGCTCCTGCAGCAGGCATATCTGTATATGTCTAGTATCCTGCAGCAGGCATGTCTTCCCTCCTCTCTGCATACAGTACACTAGACATGGTAACTCATCAAAAATCATAGAAGGCAGCCATACCTACTAGTATACTGATACAAATACAAGGGCATGTATAAACATCACACCCCTCAGAATATGATGTTTGAATTGATTTGTCCTTTTTCTGTGATTTTTTTGTAATGTTAGTGTTATCGTAGGGACTCGTAAGAAAGCAAAGACCCTTGATTTGGGTTGTGAGCTTACGTATTTTGGCCAAAATATTATCCAATACCTTGTATTTATTGGTATTTATAATTATTTTTGCAGTCAGTGATCTCACTTTAAATGCTGTGAGAGCCCCCGGTGTCAGTACCAGTGTGGTTCACTTCTCAGGTGGAGGGCAAGCCACCGGGCTTTATCGCATATGGCATATGTGGTATAAGCTTGTATGCCTTACCTATGTGCAAGTACAATACTAAACAGACCCCCCATATGTGGTAGGTGTATGAGTGCTTCTTCATAAGTATATTGCACCTGTGCAACACTCCTCCATATAGGTTTGTTGCAGTATATGGTGTCTCTACCTGTCCTTATATTTTGTATCAGTAAGGGCTCCTACCCACTTGCGTTTTTTTTAACACGATTATCAATGGGATTTTCTAATATTAAAAACACATCGCAGGTTTGTGCTTTGCGATTTTTGTACAATGCGTTTTTAACATTAGAAAGTCCAATTGACAATCACGTTAAAAAAATGCAGTGATATCGCAGCGTTAAAAATACGCAAGTGGGTAGGAGCCCTATATCAGTAAGTATGGCCGCCTTTTGGGATTTTTTAATTGATATGTCCTTTTACTGTGATTTGATAGTGACTTGTCATCCAGATCTGCCGTCCTTATGTCCAATGTCAATTATGGGAGAGAAGAGAGTGGACAGCAAGGTAAGGGAAAGAGAAATAGCACTTTAGAGGGATTTTTCAGTAAAAAATAGCAGTTTTGCTAATTATCACACTAGCTAGTTGTTTAAAAAGTTAGTGTTCATTTAAGTCATCAGCATGGGGTCACATGATCTACCAGCGGATGGTTGACTCTTCAGTATAGTGCCAGGAGAAAGCGTTCCCAAGAGTACATATTATTTAATGGGGTTTACAGATGGGTTGATCAGCAAAAAATTCCCACGTAGTCAGAAAAGTGGTGCGGCCATCTGTTTGTACAGGCCTGGAGGGTCGCTTTGAAGAAGTTGTCCCAAAATTTAGGAGAGGGAATACGTTTTTAATTAAGGGAGGTTCAACCAGTGGAATCCCCATCGAACACAAGAATGAGGGTCCAGTGTTCCTTCATATGAATTTTACAAAGGTGCAGGGTGCACATTGCCATGCTATTCATCTCTACGTATCTCAATTGTTGACTGCATCATCAATGGAGTTGGATTGGCCCAGCCAGACGGAAGAAGAAGACACCGTGACCTGTGATCACAGCCAGAACATGACTGTTATTCCTCGGAATAAATTGATATTGAAGAAAAAAAAAACATTTCAGCATGAATCTCAATAATTATTCACAAAGAATCCCTCTTCGGGAAAGCTGTCACCAAGCTTTCAGTCCCTGTAGTGCCTCAGAGTATCATGCTTATGGATGACTATCCCATCCTATGCCCTGAATCCGAACCTCACTGCCCACCGGCAAACAGGCCTCCGTGTCACCATCCGCCACCCCATTCCACTACCTGAATTTGAATGTGTAAATGTAGAGAACTAGACGATATCCAAAGCTTGCATTTTCGAATTGTCAGTAAAGTGGTGCGGTCATCTGTTTGTACAGGCCTGGAGGGTCACTTTGAAGAAGATGTCCCAAAATTAGAAGAGGGAATAAGTGTTTAATTATTGGATGTCCAACCAGTGGAATCCCCACCAAACACAAGAATGAGTGTCCAGTGTACCCTCATATGCATTTTGTAAAGGTGGAGCGTACACATTGCCATGCTATTCATCTCGATGTATCTCAATGGGATTGCATAGTCTTACTGTTTACTACTCCCTTTCTCCTCTGGGCACAGCCTCTGTCACCAAGTCTTAATGCTGGCCAGCCTGGTGACAATAGTGGTGGCGACAGCACCCACAGGAAGAAGAACTGCAAATGTGAGGATACCAGCATGATGCAAATAAAATCCAATACATAATGAATAGAGATGAGCGAACACCAAAATGTTCGGGTGTTCGTTATTCGTAACGAACTTCCCGTGATGCTCGAGGGTTCGTTTCGAACAACGAACCCCATTGAAGTCAATGGGCGACCAGAACATTTTTGTATTTCGCCGATGCTCGCTAAGGTTTTCATGTGTGAAAATCTGGGCAATTCAGGAAAGTGATGGGAATGACACAGTGACGGATAGGGCAGGCGAGGGGCTACATGTTGGGCTGCATCTCAAGTTCCCAGGTCCCACTATTAAGCCACAATACCGGCAAGAGTGGGCCCCCCCCCTCCCAACAACTTTTACTTCTGAAAAGCCCTCATTAGCATGGCATACCTTTGCTAAGCACCACACTACCTCCAACAAAGCACAATCACTGCCTGCATGACACTCCACTGACACTTCTCCTGGGTTACATGCTGCCCAACCGCCCCCCCTCCCCCCCACAGCGCACACCAAAGTGTCCCTGCGCAGCCTTCAGCTGCCCTCATGCCACACCACGCTCATGTCTATTTAGAATTGCGTCTGCCATGACGAGGGACCGCAGGCACACACTGCAGAGGTTGGCACGGCTAGGCAGCGACCCTCTTTAAAAGTGGCGGAGCGATAGCCCACAATGCTGTACAGAAGCAATGAGAAATAGAATCCTGTGCCACCGCCATCAGGAGCTGCACACGTGGGCATAGCAATGGGGAACCTATGTGCCACACACTATTCATTCTGTCAAGGTGTCTGCATGCCCCAGTCAGACCGGGCTTTTTAATTCATAGACACAGGCAGGTACAACTCCCTATTGTGAAGTCCCTGTCGACCCACAGCATGGGTGGCTCCCTGGAACCCACTGGCGGTACACAGAAATATCCCATTGCATTGCCCAACACAGCTGAGGTAGTAATGTCGTGCTTAATGCAGGTGGGCTTCGGCCCACACTGCATGCCCCAGTCTGACTGGGGTTCTTTATAAGTGTACAGATGTAGTAAAAACTCCGTGTGCACCTACAGCATGGGTGGGTGCCAGGAAGCCACCGGCGGTACATAGAAATATCCCATTGCATTGCCCAACACAGCTGAGGTAGTAATGTTGTGCTTAACCCTTTCCAATCCAATTTGTATATGGTTTTCCTAGGGGGCTTACTCTTTTTCTGCTGTTATACAACGGCGCTATATGCTGGCTAAAGCCAGTACTGCATGAGCTGACACGTAGGATAGGCTCCGACAGCAGAGAGGCTGGCAATATACAGTAAGAGAACCCCGACGGACGTCTACCAACAACGGAGCTGTACAGCCTTAAACCCTAATGTCTTCACAGGTCACACAGTGGACTGGAAAGGGTTAATGCAGGTGGGCTTCGGCCCACACTGCATGCCCCAGTCAGACTGGGGTTCTTTACAAGTGGACACATGTAGGTTTAACTCCCTGTGGACCCACTGCCTGGGTGGGTGCCAGGAAGCCACCGGCGGTACATAGAAATATCCCATTGCATTGCCCAACACAGCTGAGGTAGTAATGTCGTGCGTAATACAGGTGGGCTTCGGCCCACACTGCATGCCCCAGTCAGACGGGTTCTTTAGAAGTGTACAGAAGTATTAAAAACTCAGTGTGCACCTACAGCATGGGTGGCTCCCTGGAACCCACCGGCGGTACACAAAAATATCCCATTGCATTGCCCAACACAGCTGAGGTAGTAATGTCGTGCGTAATGCAGGTGGGCTTCGGCCCACACTGCATGCCCCAGTCAGACTGGGGTTCTTTACAAGTGGACACATGTAGGTTTAACTCCCTGTGGACCCACTGCCTGGGTGGGTGCCAGGAAGCCACCGGCGGTACATAGAAATATCCCATTGCATTGCCCAACACAGCTGAGGTAGTAATGTCGTGCGTAATACAGGTGGGCTTCGGCCCACACTGCATGCCCCAGTCAGACGGGTTCTTTAGAAGTGTACAGAAGTATTAAAAACTCAGTGTGCACCTACAGCATGGGTGGCTCCCTGGAACCCACCGGCGGTACACAAAAATATCCCATTGCATTGCCCAACACAGCTGAGGTAGTAATGTCGTGCGTAATGCAGGTGGGCTTCGGCCCACACTGCATGCCCCAGTCAGACTGGGGTTCTTTACAAGTGGACACATGTAGGTTTAACTCCCTGTGGACCCACTGCCTGGGTGGGTGCCAGGAAGCCACCGGCGGTACATAGAAATATCCCATTGCATTGCCCAACACAGCTGAGGTAGTAATGTCGTGCGTAATACAGGTGGGCTTCGGCCCACACTGCATGCCCCAGTCAGACGGGTTCTTTAGAAGTGTACAGAAGTATTAAAAACTCAGTGTGCACCTACAGCATGGGTGGCTCCCTGGAACCCACCGGCGGTACACAAAAATATCCCATTGCATTGCCCAACACAGCTGAGGTAGTAATGTCGTGCGTAATGCAGGTGGGCTTCGGCCCACACTGCATGCCCCAGTCAGACTGGGGTTCTTTACAAGTGGACACATGTAGGTTTAACTCCCTGTGGACCCACTGCCTGGGTGGGTGCCAGGAAGCCACCGGCGGTACATAGAAATATCCCATTGCATTGCCCAACACAGCTGAGGTAGTAATGTCGTGCGTAATACAGGTGGGCTTCGGCCCACACTGCATGCCCCAGTCAGACGAGTTCTTTAGAAGTGTACAGAAGTATTAAAAACTCAGTGTGCACCTACAGCATGGGTGGCTCCCTGGAACCCACCGGCGGTACACAAAAATATCCCATTGCATTGCCCAACACAGCTGAGGTAGTAATGTCGTGCGTAATGCAGGTGGGCTTCGGCCCACACTGCATGCCCCAGTCAGACTGGGGTTCTTTACAAGTGGACACATGTAGGTTTAACTCCCTGTGGACCCACTGCCTGGGTGGGTGCCAGGAAGCCACCGGCGGTACATAGAAATATCCCATTGCATTGCCCAACACAGCTGAGGTAGTAATGTCGTGCGTAATACAGGTGGGCTTCGGCCCACACTGCATGCCCCAGTCAGACGGGTTCTTTAGAAGTGTACAGAAGTATTAAAAACTCAGTGTGCACCTACAGCATGGGTGGCTCCCTGGAACCCACCGGCGGTACACAAAAATATCCCATTGCATTGCCCAACACAGCTGAGGTAGTAATGTCGTGCGTAATGCAGGTGGGCTTCGGCCCACACTGCATGCCCCAGTCAGACTGGGGTTCTTTACAAGTGGACACATGTAGGTTTAACTCCCTGTGGACCCACTGCCTGGGTGGGTGCCAGGAAGCCACCGGCGGTACATAGAAATATCCCATTGCATTGCCCAACACAGCTGAGGTAGTAATGTCGTGCGTAATACAGGTGGGCTTCGGCCCACACTGCATGCCCCAGTCAGACGGGTTCTTTAGAAGTGTACAGAAGTATTAAAAACTCAGTGTGCACCTACAGCATGGGTGGCTCCCTGGAACCCACCGGCGGTACACAAAAATATCCCATTGCATTGCCCAACACAGCTGAGGTAACGTCAGCTGTAATGCAGGTGGGCTAAAAATTAATTTGATTACACTGTAGGCGAGGGCCCACAAAAATTGCTGTATCAACAGTACTAATGTACATCCCAAAAATTGGCCATGGCCAGCCAAGAGGGCAGGTGAAACCCATTAATCGCTTTGGTTAATGTGGCTTAAGTGGTAACTAGGCCTGGAGGCAGCCCAGTGTAACGAAAAATTGGTTCAAGTTAAAGTTCCAATGCTTTTAAGCGCATTGAAACTTATAAAAATTGTTCAGAAAAATTATTTGAGTGAGCCTTGTGGCCCTAAGAAAAATTGCCCGTTCAGCGTGATTACGTGAGGTTTCAGGAGGAGGAGCAGGAGGAGGAGGAGGAGGAATATTAGACACAGATTGATGAAGCAGAAATGTCCCCGTTTTGGATGGTGAGAGAGAACGTAGCTTCCATCCGCGGGTGCAGCCTACGTATTGCTTACGTATCGCTGCTGTCCGCTGGTGGAGAACAGAAGTCTGGCGAAATCCAGCCTTTGTTCATCTTGATGAGTGTTAGCCTGTCGGCACTGTCGGTTGACAAGCGGCTACGCTTATCTGTGATGATTCCCCCAGCCGCACTAAACACCCTCTCCGACAACACGCTAGCCGCAGGACAAGCAAGCACCTCAAGGGCATACAGGGCTAGTTCAGGCCACGTGTCCAGCTTCGACACCCAGTAGTTGTAGGGGGCAGAGGCGTCACCAAGGATGGTCGTGCGATCCGCTACGTACTCCCTCACCATCCTTTTGCAGTGCTCCCGCCGACTCAGCCGTGACTGGGGAGCGGTGACACAGTCTTGGTGGGGAGCCATAAAGCTGGCCAGGCCCTTAAAGACTGTTGCACTGCCTGGGATGTACATGCTGCTCGATCTACGCACATCCCCTGCAACATGGCCCTCGGAACTGCGCCTTCTGCCACTAGCGCTGTCGGCTGGGAATTTTACCATCAGCTTGTCCGCAAGGGTCCTGTGGTATAGCAACACTCTCGAACCCCTTTCCTCTTCGGGAATGAGAGTGGGCAGGTTCTCCTTATACCGTGGATCGAGCAGTGTGTACACCCAGTAATCCGTAGTGGCCAGAATGCGTGCAACGCGAGGGTCACGAGAAAGGCATCCTAACATGAAGTCAGCCATGTGTGCCAGGGTACCTGTACGCAACACATGGCTGTCTTCACTAGGAAGATCACTTTCAGGATCCTCCTCCTCCTCCTCCTCCTCAGGCCATACACGCTGAAAGGATGACAGGCAATCAGCCGGTGTACCGTCAGCAGCGGGCCAAGCTGTCTCTTCCCCCTCCTCCTCATGCTCCTCCTCCTCCTCCTGTACGCGCTGAGAAATAGACAGGAGGGTGCCCTGACTATCCAGCGGCATACTGTCTTCCCCCGCCCCCGTTTCCGAGCGCAAAGCAGCTGCCTTTATGGTTTGCAGGGAATTTCTCAAGATGCATAGCAGAGGAATGGTGACGCTAATGATTGTAGCATCGCCGCTCACCACCTGGGTAGACTCCTCAAAATTACCAAGGACATGGCAGATGTCTGCCAACCAGGCCCACTCTTCTGAAAGGAATTGAGGAGGCTGACTCCCACTGCGCCGCCCATGTTGGAGTTGGTATTCGACTATAGCTCTCCGTTGTTCATAGAGCCTGGCCAACATGTGGAGCGTAGAGTTCCACCGTGTGGGCACGTCGCACAGCAGTCGGTGCACTGGCAGCTTAAAGTGATGTTGCAGGGTGCGCAGGGTGGCAGCGTCCGTGTGGGACTTGCGGAAATGTGCGCAGAGCCGGCGCGCCTTTACGAGCAGGTCTGACAAGCGTGGGTAGCTTTTCAGAAACCGCTGAACCACCAAATTAAAGACGTGGGCCAGGCATGGCACGTGCGTGAGGCTGCCAAGCTGCAGAGCCGCCACCAGGTTACGGCCGTTGTCACACACGACCATGCCCGGTTGGAGGCTCAGCGGCGCAAGCCAGCGGTCGGTCTGCTGTGTCAGACCCTGCAGCAGTTCGTGGGCCGTGTGCCTCTTATCGCCTAAGCTGAGTAGTTTCAGCACGGCCTGCTGACGCTTGCCCACCGCTGTGCTGCCACACCGCGCGACACCGACTGCTGGCGACATGCTGCTGCTAACACATCTTGATTGTGAGACAGAGGAGGAGGAGGAGGAGGAGGGTGCTTTAGTGGAGGAAGCATACACCTCCGCAGATACCAGCACCGAGCTGGGGCCCGCAATTCTGGGGGTGGGTAGGACGTGAGCGGTCCCAGGCTCTGACTCTGTCCCAGCCTCCACTAAATTCACCCAATGTGCCGTCAGGGAGATGTAGTGGCCCTGCCCGCCTGTGCTTGTCCACGTGTCCGTAGTTAAGTGGACCGTGGCAGTAACCGCGTTGGTGAGGGCGCGCACAATGTTGCGGGAGACGTGGTCGTGCAGGGCTGGGACGGCACATCGGGAAAAGTAGTGGCGACTGGGAACTGAGTAGCGCGGGGCCGCCGCCTCCATGATACTTTTGAAGGACTCCGTTTCCACAACCCTATACGGCAGCATCTCAAGGCTGATGAATTTTGCGATGCGGACGGTTAACGTTTGAGCGTGCGGGTGCGTGGCGGCGTACTTGCGCTTGCGCTCGAACACTTGCGCAAGCGACGGCTGAACGGTGCGCTGAACTACACTGCTGGATGGGGCCGAGGACAGCGGAGATGAGGGTGTGGGTGCAGGCCATGAGGCGGTAGTGCCTGTGTCCTGAGAGGGGGGTTGCATCTCAGTGGCAGGTTGGGGCACAGGGGGAGAGGCAGGGGTGCAAACCGGAGACGGTGAACGGCCTTTGTCCCACCTTGCGGGGTGCTTGGCCATCATATGTCTGCGCATGGTGGTGGTGGTGAGGCTGTTGGTGTTGGCTCCCCGGCTGAGCTTTGCGCGACAAAGGTTGCACACCACTGTTCGTCGGTCGTCAGGCGTCTCTGTGAAAAACTGCCAGACCTTAGAGCACCTCGGCCTACGCAGGGTGGCATGGCGCGAGGGGGCGCTTTGGGAAACACTTGGTGGATTATTCGGTCTGGCCCTGCCTCTACCCCTGGCCACCGCACTGCCTCTTGCAACCTGCCCTGCTGATGCCCTTGACTCCCCCTCTGAAGACCTGTCCTCCTGAGTAAGCGTTGCACACCAGGTGGGGTCAGTCACCTCATCGTCCTGCTGCTCTTCCTCCGAATCCTCTGTGCGCTGCTCCCTGGGACTTACTGCCCTTACTACTACCTCACTGCAAGACAACTGTGTCTGATCGTCATCGTCCTCCTCACCCACAGAAAGTTGTTGAGACAGTTGGCGGAAGTCCCCAGCCTCTTCCCCCGGACCCCGGGAACTTTCGAATGGTTGGGCATCAGTGACGATAAACTCCTCTGGTGGGAGAGGAACCGCTGCTGCCCAATCTAAGCAGGGGCCCGAGAACAGTTCCTGGGAGTGTTCCCGCTCCTGAGCAGGTGTCATTGTAGTGGACTGAGGAGGCTGGGAGGAAGGAGGAGCAGCAGACAGAGGATTCGGATTGGCAGCAGTGGACGGCGCAGAACTGCGGGTAGACGATAGGTTGCTCGAAGCACTTTCTGCCATCCAGGACAGGACCTGCTCACACTGCTCATTTTCTAATAACCGTCTCCCGCGTGGACCCATTAATTGGGCGATGAATGTGGGGACGCCAGAAACGTGCCTCTCTCCTAATCGCGCAGCAGACAGCTGCGACACACCTGGATCAGGAGCTTGGCCTGTGCCCACACCCTCACTTGGCCCTCCGCGTCCTCGGCCACGTCCACGTCCACGTCCTCTAGGCTTACCCCTACCCCTCAGCATGCTGTATTACCAGTGATTAGATTTCCCAGGCAGGAAATAAATTGGCGCAAGACTGCAGGCCAAATATAATTTTTGCCCTTTTTGGAAAACGAAAGGCCCCACTGCCTCTAGTGAATGAATTATCTAAGTTTAATAACTGTGCTGTGTCCCTGCTTATGTGTCACAGAACGTGAGGGTAGCAGAGTTATTATAACTCTTGGAGAGCAGGTATTTTTTTTTCCCAATTAAGGAAAGCAAATGGCGAACCCAGCAGTAAAGCGTAGCTGGCTGCGTATGATTTAGCAATGTTTTTCACGCAGCTCACACGTCTACACAGGCGTAAGGACGGACACAGGCTGGACAAATAGATTTGTTTTCAGTTTTTTCCCACCAACAGGCAGCACTGCGTATATTCAATGAACCTGCGAAGTTTAATAACTGCGCTGTGTCCCTGCTTATGTGTCACAGAACGTGAGGGTAGCAGAGTTATTATAACTCTTGGAGAGCAGGTATTTTTTTTTCCCAATTAAGGAAAGCAAATGGCGAACCCAGCAGTAAAGCGTAGCTGGCTGCGTATGATTTAGCAATGTTTTTCACGCAGCTCACACGTCTACACAGGCGTAAGGACGGACACAGGCTGGACAAATAGATTTGTTTTCAGTTTTTTCCCACCAACAGGCAGCACTGCGTATATTCAATGAACCTGCGAAGTTTAATAACTGCGCTGTGTCCCTGCTTATGTGTCACAGAACGTGAGGGTAGCAGAGTTATTATAACTCTTGGAGAGCAGGTATTTTTTTTTCCCAATTAAGGAAAGCAAATGGCGAACCCAGCAGTAAAGCGTAGCTGGCTGCGTATGATTTAGCAATGTTTTTCACGCAGCTCACACGTCTACACAGGCGTAAGGACGGACACAGGCTGGACAAATAGATTTGTTTTCAGTTTTTTCCCACCAACAGGCAGCACTGCGTATATTCAATGAACCTGCGAAGTTTAATAACTGCGCTGTGTCCCTGCTTATGTGTCACAGAACGTGAGGGTAGCAGAGTTATTATAACTCTTGGAGAGCAGGTATTTTTTTTTCCCAATTAAGGAAAGCAAATGGCGAACCCAGCAGTAAAGCGTAGCTGGCTGCGTATGATTTAGCAATGTTTTTCACGCAGCTCACACGTCTACACAGGCGTAAGGACGGACACAGGCTGGACAAATAGATTTGTTTTCAGTTTTTTCCCACCAACAGGCAGCACTGCGTATATTCAATGAACCTGCGAAGTTTAATAACTGCGCTGTGTCCCTGCTTATGTGTCACAGAACGTGAGGGTAGCAGAGTTATTATAACTCTTGGAGAGCAGGTATTTTTTTTTCCCAATTAAGGAAAGCAAATGGCGAACCCAGCAGTAAAGCGTAGCTGGCTGCGTATGATTTAGCAATGTTTTTCACGCAGCTCACACGTCTACACAGGCGTAAGGACGGACACAGGCTGGACAAATAGATTTGTTTTCAGTTTTTTCCCACCAACAGGCAGCACTGCGTATATTCAATGAACCTGCGAAGTTTAATAACTGCGCTGTGTCCCTGCTTATGTGTCACAGAACGTGAGGGTAGCAGAGTTATTATAACTCTTGGAGAGCAGGTATTTTTTTTTCCCAATTAAGGAAAGCAAATGGCGAACCCAGCAGTAAAGCGTAGCTGGCTGCGTATGATTTAGCAATGTTTTTCACGCAGCTCACACGTCTACACAGGCGTAAGGACGGACACAGGCTGGACAAATAGATTTGTTTTCAGTTTTTTCCCACCAACAGGCAGCACTGCGTATATTCTATGAATAATAACTGTGTTGTGGCCCTGCCTATACAATTCTTTCCCTGCAGTATCAATGGAGGGTGCAATGCTCTGCAGAGGCGATTTTGAGAAGCCCAAAAAAAATGCAGCACAGCCAACAGCAGCCTGGACAGTACTGCACACGGATAAATATGGCCCTAGAAAGGACCGTTGAGGTTCTTGAAGGCTACACTCACTCCTAACACTCTCCCTGCCTATGCAGCACTTCTGTCCCTAATGCCAGGTGCAACGGTCTGCAGAGGCGATTTTGAGAAAAAAAAAAAAATCCCACTGCTAACAGCAGCCAACACACAGCTATCAGTGGCCCTAATAAGGACCTTTGGGGGGTCTTGAAGCCTACACTAACTACCAATTCTTTCCCTACAGCAGCTCCGGTATAAACAGCACTGTCCCTCATCTAACTCACACCGCATCTGAGGCGAGCCGCGGGAGGGGCCGACTTTTATATTAGGCGAACACCTGATCTCGCCAGCCACTCACAGCAGGGGGGTGGTATAGGGCTTAAACGTTGCAGGGGGAAGTTGTAATGCCTTCCCTGTCTTTCAATTGGCCAGAAAAGCGCGCTAACGTCTCAGGGAAGGAAGTGAAAGTAACCAGAACACCGCATGGTGTTCGTCACGAATAACGAACATCCCGAACACCCTAATATTCGCACGAATATCAAGCTCGGACGAACGCGTTCGCTCATCTCTAATAATGAACAAAAAAATATAAATATTCATATAATTAGCATCTCGGAGAGTCAAGACCTGTCAGGGATCCCTACACACCATGTGTGCCCCATCGATGACAGCTGAACCGACTCATTTGTACATCAGACTTAATATACAGTACGAGGTCGATAATAGGAAATGTTCTATGGTTGTTATGAATGGTTTACTGTTTCTGATGTTAAGAAATAATCCCTTTTATGTTCGGTAATCTCCATTTCATATGAAAACGTGTTTATCATATTTCGCCAGCCTATACTTTATATTCGAAAAATGATAGGGATTTTGTTCCACCTACATGATCAATGTGTTAAGGACAACAGATTATGATCTAAATGACTTGTAATGATGGACTGGCACCAGCACCTCTGATTCCCTTCTCCCAACAAGCAATATCGTTGTGAAGAAGAATTCAATTATTTATAATACTAAACTAGTTTAGGAGAAGCCATGAATAATAAAATTGCAAATGGCATTTCACAATGCAGGTGACTGCATTAATATCCCAGCCTGACTTTATATACCTAATTAATTGATTAAGTCTACAGCTCCGTGTAGCTCTCAGAAGGTTACAGCTTCTCTCGGAATTATGCTGCACTTCTATTGAATCAGACTGTAAATGTTTTCAGTAGGAATTTAAGTAAGTACAGGGTTGTTGGGCTTCTTTTCCAATTTATCAGTTAATATTGTTCTATGCCATCAGTATTGACCATCCACCATGGTGCAAAGTTCTAAATGTACCAGACTTACATAAACTTTACTTTCCATTGGCTCCTGTCTAGATAATCTGCATACAGTAACTTCCTTTATCAATGATGTAATCACTTACTTAAAAGGCGCCCTCCAATATTTGGATATCAACAATGGCTACTAAACAGATGCTTTGGTCTTCAGTAGAGATGAGCGAGCATACCCGTCCGAGCTTGATGCTCGTTCGAGTATTAGGGTGCTCGAGATGCTCGTTACTCGAGACGAGCACCACGCAGTACTCGTCTCGATTAAATGAGCACTGACCATTGAATTCAATGGAGCCGGCAATACAGCCAGCTCCATTGAAAGCAATGGGCTGCCAGCGAGCGCGGGATGAATTTTCGGGAAGGGCTTAAAAATATAAGCCCTTACCTGAAAATCATCCTAAAACGTGTAAAAATTTAAAAAAAATGTATACTCACCTTTCCGCTGCAGCCGGAGTTCAGCCGCGTCTGGCCGGCAGCTCTCCTGAACCGCTTTCTGTAGTATTCAGCAGGTGGGGATTTAAAATCCCCGCCTGCTGAATGAGCTGCCTCTGATTGGTCACAGCCTCACTAATCAGAGGCAGCTCTCACTCACCCATTCATGAATTCATGAATGGGTGAGTGAGCGCTGCCTCTGATTGGCTCAGCGCAGGGACCAATCAGGGGCAGAGGAGAACTATCTTTATGCTGACAGTGCAGGGGGGGGGTCTCACTCTTGCCACTATTGTGGCTTAATAGTGAGACTTCGGAGCCCGAAATGCAGCCCTGCATGTTGCTCCTCACCTGCCCTATCCATTTCTGTGTTTTTTTTACATGACTTTGGTGATTTGCTAAGATTTTCACAAATGAAAACCTTAGCGGAGCACCAGTCATATACAAAAATGCTCGAGTCGCCCATTGACTTCAATGGGGTTCGTTACTCGAAACGAACTCTCGAGCATCACTGAAAGTTTGATTCGAGTAACGAGCACTTGAGCATTTTGGTGCTCGCTCATCTCTAGTCTTCAGGAAATAAGCACTGAGGGAGGTGACTGATAGCCATCTATGAACTATACATATATGCCTATGTAGTGGGGGTGAACTCACAACTTGTTAAATGTTGTTGAGTTCTATTGTTTGACTGATATGTTCTATGCCTGTGGCTTTAAATTTCTTTTTGTAGGCTGTTGATGGGACTTGCGGTTTCTTGAAAGAAGTTGAGTATCCCACTTATGGTGCAGTGTAGGAAAAACGGAAGAGTCTATGGTGGCATGCAGTATCCTTCTGGGCAAAACTAGGCCCAAGATTCAGGCTTCCAGGTGGAGGGAGAGCCCCTGTGAAGCAAATAACTACCCTATTCAGGATAACCATGACATTATGATCTCTGACAATTGTTGACTGTGTCATCAATGGAGGTGGATTGGCCAAGCCGGACGGAAGAGGAAGACACCGTGACCTGTGATCACAGCCAGAACATGACTGTTATTCCTCGGAGTAAATTGATATTGAAGAATAAAAAAATCAAAACATTTCACCATGAATCTCAATAATTATTCACAAAGAATCCCTTTTCGGGAAAGCTGTGACCAAGCTTACGACTTCAGTACCCGTAGTGCCTCAGAGTATCATGCTTATGGATGACTATCCCATCCTATGCCCTGATTTGGAATCTCACTCCCCACCGGCATGCAGGCCTCCATGTCACCATCTGCCACCCCTGTGCCCATTCCACCACCTGAATCTGAATGTGTAAATGTAGAGAAGTGGATAATATCCAAAGCTTGCATTTTTGAATTGTTTGGTGCAGGTCTTTGGAGAGGAACCCATCTAACTGGCCCCCAATAAAATGTATCCAAAACAAGTAAAAAACAGAACTCTTGCCTCAATGCAATATTATGTGAAGTCAATTTTGCCCATTCTCAAGCTTACAAGTTAACCAGTCGGTGAGTGTACATTTATGGCTGGTCAAGACTGTTATCTTTGTCAATGGCTACCTGAACACATATCTGGAAAAAGCTGAAAAAATCTGTAAAACACTTCATCACTACCATTGTGACTTAGACCCCTCAATTGTCATACTTATGTTTGCAGCCCTATTTCTCTGACATTTAAAAAGCAACCATCTTCCAATTGAAAGGGGTCAAGCTCTTTAAATCTTAAATCACTCCAGTGGCATACATAGTAGAGCAGCGGCGTTACAGTTCAAAATAGGCCTCCTTTCATGGTTCTGAAATTTGCCCCCCAGGACAGAAGAGCCTGGTGTTTGGTACTACCTGCTAGGCTTTTTCATGACTTTTAGGCTAATTTCTCACCCCTTTTTCTTAATTAATACAGCTTGCCTGGAGAATAGAGTACTGCTCAGATTCTTGATGCCTGGTAGTAAAGGGGATGAAACCAACTTGGGCTGAGCCACCTTTCTCCAAGGATCCCACAGGCTGACCCCACATGGGATTGTTTCCTTGAATGAATGGATTGTTGGTCACAGATGTGCACTACCACTACATTCATTTCAATGATACTGCCAGAGAGAGCCGAGTACAAGATCTGGCAGTCCCTTTGAAATGAATGAAGTGTTAGTGTTCCATTAATTCAAGGTTGATCAAAAAACCCGTTCTTGTAATCGATGAGGGTCCCAGTGGTTGGACCCCCACTGATAACATAGTTATCTCCTATCTTGTATATAGCGGATTATTTCTTTTCATGGGACAACCCCTTTAAATCAGATGTTTAGCTGGAACCAACACACATTCCAAATGAACTGTTGATCAGTAGTCACTAACTAACAAGCAGCCCTTATATTCAATATCACAATGAACTATTGGATCATTGCCTACTGGGCTGGTTAGGTCACTGCACAGACAGTTGACAAACAAGTAAAGTTAATTAATATAAAAAGTCAATGTTGTACTTTCTACATCAATGAACAGAGATATGACTCTGCAGGTGCTAAGCATGTTCATAGTTGTAGGAAGGGAGGGGCTGGGATAGTATCTGTGTGTAAATCTACAATGGAACTTGCATACGCTGGCTGCTGTTACTTCTACTCGAAGATTAATAAATAGAGTTCTTAGAGTTGACAACCTATATACAGTCAGTTACATGTTCTTGAAAGAACACATTATCATAGATGCGTATCCATCTCATGTGCATTCATTTCATTACCATCTAGCAATGGTTTAAGTGCAGACTTGTACAAATGGAGTATTCTTTTTTGTTATATTGGGCTCATCCCATGGAAAATTTAAAAGCTTATTTAGATAATCCCCACCGATAACAGAAGTCTTATCTGCTATGCCTACATACTATGCAATTCATTATAGAATCTATGATCTTTCTCACATTCAGGCAGCAGGTTCCTTGAGATGACCACACAAAACATTAAATTGGTTGTCTGGGACTTTTAATATTGATGACTTATCCTTAGGATAGGTCATCAATAATTGATTGTTATTGTCATGGGATCCCCACTAGAGATGAGCGAGCATACTCGCTAAGGACAATTACTCGATCGAGCATTGTCCTTAGCGAGTATCTCCCCGCTCGGCAGAGAAGGTTCGGCTGCCGGCGCGGGTGACAGGTGAGTTGCGGCAGTGAGCAGCACCGCCGGCAGCCGAATCTTTGCTCCCGAGCGGGCAGGTACTCGCTAAGGGCAATGCTCGATCGAGCAATTGCCCTTAGCGAGTATGCTCGCTCATCTCTAATCCCCACCAATTAACTTGAATGGGGTTGTGCCTGTTGTAACTAACTGGGCCGCTGCAACATTGACGACGCTATCTGCTTCCAGCACTGTGCACACTAAGGGGTCATTTAGACACAAGGATCATCACTCAAAATTAGTTAGAGTGATCCAAAGTGAGCAATGGTTTTGCTTTTAAAGATGTACGTTTTAACATAACGAAAATTGTTAAAAAATGGACGCAGCGAACTGCATTTCAGTCATTAGATTATCGTTCTGAGGCATTTGCATTAAACGATAATTGAGCGATAGTTTGTTTGAAAGGCCTGTGCATTTAGTGAGAGGGAAAAAAAGGGCTTCTTTGTATCGGCTCGTGAGCATCGTGGGTGCGCTCATCTTGTCTTTAAAAATCCTAGCTGTTTAGCAGTGACAGAAAGAAACTAGATGTCTTTAATATAAAAGTGGAAAAAGATGCCTATTATAGGTGATCTTTCTTAAGGAATTACGAAAGAGCTATATAAAAAAAAACTAGGTGGTACAAACGATAGTATTTTTGTCATGGGAATGTAAACAATCTCTTAGTCATCCGTGTCAAAAATACGTGTAGTTCTGTGTATTGACCTATTTGCGACCTAAAATCTAGTAACGAAATCTGCGCGAGCCTAACTAAAAGTAATCCGTGAATCCGAGACCGTAGCACATGTGTTTAAAAAGGCGAATTAATTTTTCAATGGTCCTGGTTGCTGCTTGCAGGGTACGTCACAGCGGCACAGCCATTGGTTGAGCACTAGGTGGGCGTGTTAAAAATCGAAGCTTTGTCTGCCCGACAGCCAATGGCTCTGCCTTTAGCCGGCTGAATGTACGCCCCGCCAAGCAATGAACCCTTTCCAATCCACTGTCTGATGTCTAAAGACATTCTGATTGAAGGCCGTATAGCTCCGATGTTGGAAGACGTCCGGTAGGGTATTCTTACTGTAGATTACTGGCCGCTCTGTTGTCAGAGGCCTCTCCAGGATGTCACATACCGCAGTACTGGCTCTAACCAGCAGATGGCACCATTGTATAATGGCAGAAAGAGAAAGCCCCCTAGGACACACTGAATCCAAAATTGGATTGCAAAGGGTTAAACACTCCCATCAAATTGCTGAACGAATGTCATTTAAGCCAAGCGAAAAGATCTGCCAAACAATGGATTTTAAGCGGACTGAAAGACAACGATGAACGAATAGGTAACGAAAAATGCACGATGGGCGAGCGTTTACGCACAACTATTAGATAGGCTTTGAGCGAATCTTAAGCAATAATCTTTGCGTCTAAATGGGCCTTAACAACGGGCCTGGGCATCAGCTGATGGGCGTGGATCTCGAGCGGTGCATCCCTGCTGATCAACTATTGATGACCTATCCTATTAGGTCAATAGATTAACCCTCTCCAATCCACTGTCTGACGACTGAAGACATTATGATTTAACACTTTCCCATCCACTGTCTGACGTCTTCCTACATTCTGATTGAAGCTTGTACAGCTCCAATGTCAGAAGACGTCCGACAGGGTATTCTTACCATCTATTGCCAGCCACTCCCCTGTCGGAGCCTCTCTGGCGCACACACACTGGCTTTAGCCAGCAGATGGCACTGTTGTATAATAGCAAAAAGAGGAAGCCTTTTAGGAAACCCTGAATCCAAAATTGGATAGGAAAGGGTTAAGGCTGTACAGCTGCGATGTTGGAAGACATCCGTCGGGGGTTCTCTTACTGTATATTGCCAGCCTCTCTGCTGTTGGAGCCTATCCAATGTGTCACCTCATTCAGTACTGGTTTTAGCCAGTATATAGCACTGTTGTATAACAGCAGAAAAACAGTAAGCCCTTTAGGAAATCCAGGATACAAATTGGATTGGAAAGGATTAAGTCTTGGATAACCACTTTAAAAAGTAGATTAAAAAATGGGACATCATGTGCTATGCACCAAAGCTTGGGACGACAATATGTAACAAGCATGGTTGGGTCATGTTTATACACATAACAGTCGTCCATAGGCACTCTCTCTACCACAGTATGTAGCCTTCATGTGGTTCTGTGTTCATACTTTGAAATAAGGCCGGTCTCACACAGACAGGTCGGATTCTGTATGGTGGTGGCCCTACGTACCTGTCTTCTTTATTCTGTATTGCATATGACCATGGACGCTCACGGTTGGTCATGCACAGGACAGCTTTTTTTTTTCAAATCTGTTTTTCCTGCGCCGTCGCTATGCAATGACACGAGCACCCGCGACCTAGCCGCAGTGTTAATTACAGATGGGCAGTGGGTCTGACAGCTTCCATTGACTTCAATGGAAGCCATTCATGCGAAGTCTGCACAAGAATAGAACATGCTGCGATTTTATTTCCACTTGTGTAAATCACAGTCGCTGGAAGTTGATCGCACATTCCACAATTCAAACCCAGTCATGTGATACCAGCCTAATGCTTTGAAAGGAGATTACCTCCATGATACAGAATTTAATAGATCATGAAACAGTTTTTTTATGCCATTTCTCATTAAATCCATGAGAAAAAGACAAAATAAAAGTAGCCACATAGCAGGTGAGATTTCTTTTTTACTCCTGAGAAAGCTATTCAGTGATAATCATAGGGAGTTTGTCTTAGGCATCTCTGGGTTATGTATGCATTCTTAAAGTCACATTTTTTTATGTATTTTGTCACATTTTGCTACTCATGTGAGTCAACTTGAAGAATATCAGATTATTATTTTGCAGTTGCACTTTATATATTTGTATGTTTGGCTCAATATATGCATCCAGTGGTATTTCATCCTGGATTTTAATGGAGATCTCCTACAGAAGCTCTGAACTAGAGATGAGCGAGCACCCAAATGCTCGGGTCTGCATTATTCGAGTCGAGCTTTTCGTAAAATTCGAGAGCTCTACTCGAGTAACGAACCCCATTGAGCACAATGGGAGACTTAAGCATTTTTGTATGTGGAACGCCGGGTGCCAAGTTTTTTTTTTTTTTCCTAGGTTCATCTCTCTCTCTAATGCAATTGTGAGCGAGCTATAACACAACTGTAAGCACTGAACCTTTTCTTTGACTTGTTACACAAAAATAATAAATTTGCCCATTAACAGGATCCTATAAATAGTTATCCGATCGACGCATAATCCTCCATGACGGATTACCATGAATATTTATAATAGAAAGGCAATTTTAGGGAGAAATGCAGAGAATCCCTGTACAGTGGATGCCTTCCATCCTACAAGTGGATCTGTCTTTCCAGCTGTATACATTGTAGAAATTAATCAATGTATGACCTGGGCAGTGTATGGTCTCATCCTGATACCATTCATTTATGAGACAGGTGGATGGTAGAAGGAAAAGTCCAGTTGTTAGCATACCGGCTACATGAGCTCACTAGAATTCGCAAGAGTCATTTGGCCTATTCTGTGAGAATTGAAGTTGGATCAGGCAAGTTAATTTTACTAGCATTGTACCCCCTACAATGCTATAGGTGGCCCCCTGTCTTACTGGGCTCTTGACTCAGTCGACCGTAGCTTTGCTTGGACCTGAGGAGAAACCTCAACTGCAAGCATTCCTGGATATTGGACTGCTACCTGGAAAGTCTGCACCTTGAGATAGTTGAGCCATGGAGGAGCTGCCAAGTGGACCAGAGATTGTTGGGTGTACTACTAGGAAAAGGTCCATCTCATCAACTACGACTAACGACACCGGGTGCTGTCAGAAACACAAATATATTTGGTAATCAACTGGCACAGCTTTATGTATGCGTGTATTTATATAGAAATATTACCCCGTTTGTATATCTCCTTATGGTCTGTAAGCTCTTGCATGCAGAGCCTTCACCCCTATTGTTCAAGCTGTGCATCGGTTTAATATAGTATGTTATGTCTTATTTTGTGTATATTTCCCGCATTTTCTGCAGAATATGCTGGCGCTATATAAATAACCATTAATATGATGATGTGGCTAGTGAGCTGTTTTTTTCATCTTTTTTTTGGACCATTTTTGGGTGTAACCTGTCGACCTGTATTCTGTTCAGGTGAGTCCCCTTGTGGAATAACAGAGTCTGTAACCATAAAGCCATGTAAAGAGACGGTTTGTTGTTACTGGCAACTACTAATCTAAGGTTTTTATTAAAAAACTGTAACTGCCAAGCTCTGTGCCTTAAAAAGAGTCTTTAACTATTAAGCTTGTCCACCCTGTGCTTGTAATCAATTTACTTTCAGCCTTCTGTGTAATAAAGTCTCCTCAAAGGGGTTTTCCAGGCACAAACACTATTGATGACCTATCCTCATGATATATATATATATATATATATATATATATATATATATATATATATATATATATATCCTCAACTATAGTTGATCAGCCAGGGTCTGATCAGGAACCCAGCCAATTAGCTGAGCATGCTATCAGCACCACTATACACAGGAGTCAGAACAGAAGCCGCTGCTCTGACCCCTTTGTAGCGGCCATTGCTTGTAACTGCAGGCGCAGCTCCTATTGATTTCATTGAGACTCCAGCCTGCAGTTACAAGCATCGGCCACTACTCAGGGATCAGAGCAGCGGCTTCCGCTCCGATCTCTGTGTATAGTGGCACTGACAACATGCGCCTGCTCAGCTGATTGGCTGTGTTACTGAGCGCTGTACCACAGCTAATCAACTATTCATGACTTATTCTGAGGATACTTCATCAATAGAATTTGTGCCTGGAAAATCCCTTTAGTTGTATTGCTGGAATCCATCTCCATTACTGTGGGGTCCAAAAGTAAGAGTTCTGGTCATACCTAGAAATTACTCCTCTATGTTAACAAGTATGTATAAAGCTTTGTCCTCCATACGTATTGTCTAATAGTTCTAAATCATGCAGACATACACAGTATTTGTAACGACTTCAGAGAGTGTCTAGACGATACATGTGGGATGTTGTAGACCAATAATCCTTCCGATGTAATTGAACTTTGGTACAAGAAGAGGTGAGTTCCTATGTTAGGCTCATGTAGAAAAAATAACCACTGTTGTGGTATACAAAAAGTCCCTTTGTACTATTGCTGACCTTGATATAGTATTGACAAGTCATCTTCTGACCTTTGGTTTTCTATTTATGATCCTGTTTCACTGGCCCAGAACTTTGCTTATTTTCCATAAAGCTCTGCTGACAGTGCCGGTCCCTGGATCAGCTGTCTACATTTCTCTTACTCTTGTACTATTTCTTGGCACTTTTACCACTTTATCTTGGATCAATTTTGGGCCAAGACCTTGGACCTGTGAAACAATATCTTGTCAGTTTATATCACATGGACAAGGAGTAGTTACTGTACTAGAATATTCCTTTTCCAAAAGCACAAATACCATCAGCTGATAACTAAATGTTACATATTTCCAGTTACTTACATAGCACCAACATATTTTGCAGTGCTGTACAGAGATTGTCGCTACCCACGGTCTCCAAAGGGTCTTACAATATAAGTTCCTCTTGAAATAGAGGGACAAATTTCATAGAAAGCCATTAAGTTATGGTGCTTATTGGGCAGGTTCCTAGCAGCTTGGGAAGGTTTTTTTTTTTACTTACCCGCCTCCTGGTTGGTTATGCATAGTAACTAGAGATGAGCGAGCATACTCGCTAAGGCTAACTACTCGAGCGAGTAGTGCCTTAGTCGAGTATCTGCCCACTCATCTCTAAAGCGGGTGACAGGTGAGTTGCGGCGGTGAGCAGGGGGGAGCGGGGGGGGGGGGGAGAGGGAAGAGGGATCTCCCCTCCGTTCCTCCCCGCTCTCCCCCGCAGCTCCCTGCCCACCGCCGGCACCCGAATCTTTAGAGACGAATGGGCAGATACTCGACTAAGGCACTACTCGCTCGAGTAGTTAGCCTTAGCGAGTATACTCGCTCATCTCTAATAGTAACATAGTATGTAAGGCCAAATGAAGACAATGTCCATCTAGTTCAGCCTGTACAACCTCCTTGTTGATCCAGAGGAAGGCAAAAAACCCCAAGAGGCAGAATCCAATTAGCCCTTTCGGGGGAAAAATTCCTTCCTGACTCCCTAATGTCAGTCAGACTAATCACTGGATCAACCCCTAATAGTTCCTGAGTGCATGGTCTGCGCATGGATGCCATATAGTGGCATCTGTCACAAATAGACCATTCCGGTACCCATTTTAATAGATACGTTATTTACAGGATGAGTGTGGTTGGTACAGCACAGCAACCTGGGCAATTCCAACAAGATGTATTCGTTAGGTAATAATGCCCCCATAAGGTAATAGTGTTCCCATTCTGCCGCCCGTTAGGTAACCGTGACTTCTTTGTGCCCCCTTTAGGTAGCATGGCCCCTTTGTGCCTTGTTTAGGTAATCTGCTGCTCCACCTTCCTCTGTGGTATCTTCAAGTGCATCTATATGAGTCCTTCCCTCTGACATTCTAAACATCCGAGAGAAGGAGTATTCATGTAGATGCATCTAAAGATGCTGCAGAGTGGGGGGTGGGGGGGGGGGGGGGCAGGGGAAGCAGCAAATAAAGTAGTGTGGTTCAACATCCGGGAGACTTACCAACTCTTCCGAAGGTCCAGGAAGAAAAAACAAAGGGTATCCCAGATGGATATGAGCTGAACAGAGGCAAAGAGCACCTTAATCCAGTGAATGGGAGCTTATGAATCCCTGTAACATATGTGCCAGGAGCCACATCAAATTAATCACAAAAACACAATGTGAAATATCCTTAGAATTATCAGAATTAGGTTGATACACAAGAAATAACCTGTATAGTGGCATAGGGAGTCCCTATGGTTCCATACTATCTATGGTGCCTCCATATGGGACTGTAGGTATTGTCAAACAGATGCAATGCTTCTAGGAGAGAGAACACAAAATTGAGCAAATTTCTCACATTTTCAGGAAGAACTTTTTCCTGGCAGTGTTTTTCAGAAATTAGATTTCCCAAGTGAAATTGGGCCCCGAAAGACAACCCAGCCTATGTGTTTGCTCTATTAGTGCCAGTATATATGCGTAAAAACTCAGTTGTGTTTATATATATATACTCAACAAAGTTAGAGAATCCAACAAAAGAAACATAACAGAATGAATAAGATATGCTGTAGGCTCCCAAAAAAAAGATGATGTGACATCTGGAAGATCAAATATCACTGCTGGCTAGACTTTGGAGAATACACTCCTTAGTGTCATGGGAATTAACAGTATCTCTAGACAAAGCTGTGCTCATCATGTATTATGCATCTGTGTATTTATAGTAATCTATAAATAGCTAATACAC
The DNA here is from genome assembly GCF_035609145.1 of Eleutherodactylus coqui. NCBI lineage: Eukaryota > Metazoa > Chordata > Amphibia > Anura > Eleutherodactylidae > Eleutherodactylus > Eleutherodactylus coqui. The sequence goes on along the minus strand of NC_089843.1, from coordinate 75,573,528 downwards.
ATCCAAAAAAATACAAAAAGGAATGACTTCAGATGTGTTTCCTGAATTCTTTTGTACCGGAAGGTTTTGTATGTAAATGAGAGTATTTATAAGGTGCCTATTGTGCAAAATATTGTCATGTGCTGCATCTTGTCAGTCCAAGTCAAAAGGACGAGATGGAAGATTGACAATTAAAAAGGATGTTAGTTAAAAAAAAAATATCCACTGAAGTAATCAACAAAAATAATGAAGCGTTACAATGCATTATGTAGTTTTATTGTCATTGCACGAAAAGAGAACGAAAATGAAAAGTCACCTCTCCGGCAAACAAGCCATAAAAATAGATATTGATGAGAAACTTTTTAATGCTACATAATAAATTATTAAAAACAAACAGATAAGTCCTCACTAATGACAATAGACAACGGCGGAAAGTGTGAAAAAACATTTACGTAGTTAATTAACTGCATACTTTTTTCTCATAAATCAGTAGTAAATAGGAATATATTAAACTTTGTAATATATCTAAATAGGAGGATGTAGCTTCCTCAGTCCCCAAAAGAACTTTCTGCATTAATACAGAACTTAGAAGATGGAAGGAGAATGAAGAGGGGATAGGAGGGAGATGCGGCTGCAGATTTTCACTCAATCTATCACTTTGTTTGTGAGACTGCATATTGTAAGAAGGGAAGACAAAAAGAGGCTGCATTCATACCTTGTCTGGGCGACCGTCCAGTTCCCATCTAAGGGTTCCGTCTAACATGCCAAAAATGACATTTCAATGGTTTCCAAGATGGCATCATATGCTGTGGAGGCCAAAGTTGTAAGCTTTGGTCTCTATTTCTGCAAGTTCCTATTCATTTTTGGCAATTTAGCCAGACTGAATAGCATACCGTACTTAAAATGACAGTCCATGCAGTCGTTCATGGTACCATCTCCATGCCAGATGGAACCCTTGGATGGGAAGCCTAGACAGGCATCTGAATTAGATGTGAATATAGCATTAGAGATACGATGTGCAAAAATAGAGGCTTTGGAAAAAAGCCCCAACAACACAGCTTAGACCCATAATGTCTGACTGTAATATATCTACAACCAGTAGGATTTCAGTGGGATCATCCTAATGTGTAAAGAGTCCTCTAAAGTCTCCCTTGATGTTGGGGAAGTGAAGGATCGAGCAGTTGAATTCTAACATGCCCAATCCTTTTGTTGTCGGGGAGATAAGCCACCACCAGAGCAAACTGCCAGCAGCTTACTTCCATCTCAGCATTCAGAACAAACATATACTCGGCTGAACCCAGAATACATGCGTATGGCGGATGGGGATTCAGGAGAGAGAGTTGTTTGCTGACAGCTATGTAAGGCGATGTTCACACCATGTAATAGACTGCATCTCATTGTTCCATGATCGACCATGCTATTCTGTCTGGCAATAATTAATGAAAAGCTACTAAAACCAAGACCTTACTGGACTCAGTTTGAGCAATGAAAGTCTATGGTTCTGTTTGGATCTCGTCCTTGAGAATTCAGATGAAACCCCAATCGAGAACCCTGGGAAGTAGTCTTAAATGTGCTGTGAATGTAAGACTGCTTTAACCATAGGGCAAATGGTACACCTCATTGGGTTTCCTGGTTGCACCAAGCTCCCTAGCAGTGGCACCACTTTCAACTATATCCATGTCCTCAGGATGTAGACACAATTGAAAAGTATTGAGGAAAATAAAAAAATAATAATTTAAGTGTATACTCCCCTTTTGCTTTCCCCTGCCATTCCAGTCCCCGTGGTCTCTGCTGACCTCTGGGTTCAGTGGCCATGTGCCTGTTTAGCATGAGCCCCATGTGGCATATAGTGTTAAGGCAGCAGAAATGCAGTCCTAAGCTCTCACTCATGGCCTGAAAGTTGCAGGTTTAATCCCCACATGGCTCAAGGTTGACTCAGCCTGTCATCCTTCCGAGGTCAATAAAATGAGTACCCAGCTTGGTGGGGGGTAATGAATAATAATTACCTGAAAGCGCTGCGGAATAAGTTGGTGCTATATAAATAAAAATATTTATTTATTTTAACTTGTGACTGATGTGGCTAATCACTGGTCTCTGAATCCGTTGAGCTGCAGCCGTCACATGCTTAGATCGACACGACACATGACTGCTGGACACGGAAGTGAGTGGAGACCACGGGGAAACCATAGAAAGACAAGCAACTTGCTGGATCAGTTGAGTATTCACGCTTATTATTTTTTCAGTTGCAAAAACGTTGGAGTACAGATAGTGCGGGGGCCTATTGTAATACTCATGAATTGGGCCGCTAGGGTATTAAAATGGCCCTGTGTGAATGCAGCTCGACTTGTATGGCCTGTTTAATATGGACCTGAGTATGAATGTAAACATGTAGGAGAATTTCCATAGTTGGCTGGTTATTAATAGAGATGAGCGAGCGTACTCGCTAAGGGTAAATACTCGAGCGAGTATTGCCTTTTGCGAGTACCTGCCCGCTCGTCTCAAAAGATTTGGGTGCCAGCAGGGGGCGGGGAGTGGCGGGGGAGAGTGGGGAGGAATGGGGAGGAGATCTCTCCTTCCCCCCGCGCCCCCCTGCTCACTCCCGCAACTCACCGCTCCCCCCCGCCGGCACCCGAATCTTTTGAGACGAGCGGGCAGGTACTCGTAAAAGGCAATACTCGCTCGAGTATTTACCCTTAGCGAGTACGCTCGCTCATCTCTAGTTATTAACTATTAGCAATCAAAAGCTTGTAAAAGCCGGAAGAGCTTTGCACAGACAATGATCGATGGGTATACTGCCTTCTGCCTTGTTTAAGGAAGAGACACTCAAGAAAATATAGACCTTGCTTTTTATTTAGTGCCTCCGCATATTAGATTAAGCCGCTTGCTAACCTACTATCTTCCTTAAGTGATCAATAAAATTATACTAGCTAACCAGAGACTCCCGGCGTATCTTCCTTCCAGGAAAGATCGGCTGTTGGGTGGTATAAACTTCTAATGTCTAGAGATGAGGAGCCGATTCTGCAGTGATCATAAATACTAAAGAATTATAAGGATGCTGGGAATGGCTCGCATTTAGAAGACGCGTCTCCTGTAAAATGGAGCTCTCTATTGCGAAGGCTGAAACCTCTTCAGCTTTATTCTGCTTGATGTCTGCACACGTTTTTCAATAATGCATCTCTAGTGACTCATATTGAATAAAACATATTCCGAAGCTAGACAGTGTCCATTTTATCAGCATGCTTGATAGTACATTGGTCAATATTCACTTGGTTAAACAGATGGCATCACAGTCTATAGATTTTTATAGCACCGAATGCCAACTCCAATTGCCAGCAAACCTGACGTATATCCAGTGAGTGTATTTTTAAGTGACTAACAACATCCATTTTATTTAGGTCTCGCCAGTGGCTGTGGTGTAAATGACGCCCCAGAGACTATACAATGTAAAATAAGAGCCTCGAAACACGATATAGATTGCCTACCGGGCACAGATCAGATTTTAACATAGATTTACATGGCATGTGATAGGATGAGGCATTTAGCGATACATTCTATGAAACATTAACTGGGTTAATAAATGTTTTTTTTTTACCCCAATATATCTATATAATAGGCTTTACGTTATATCTGCATGCACTAGATAGAGATAACAATCACATTTATAGAAGTACTTATAGTAGGGGAACTATACCATTGCTCATCCTGCGCCTCCTTGTTCAGGAACGCCAGAACTACAGTGAAGACTGACACAGCATGACAGATGCAGAAAAGTAAGATGCAGAACACTGCAAGGCAATGTAGATATGGCAAACCTGGGTTATAGGGAGTAGTAATGGGTGAATTTTTAAAAAAAATTGTATCGGCTGCTTTGCTGAACTTTTGCAAAAAAATTTGGTTTGGTGCAAAATTGTTCAATCTGAACCAAAACCTCTACAACTGGTGTATAATGCTGTCTAAGAGCCATAACTATCCTGTATAACACTCTGAGAGTATTATACAAGGCTTTTATGGCTCTTAAACTGCGTTTAAACTGACCGATTGTCATTCAGAAAATTGTTCAAATGAGCAAAACAGAATGATTACACTGTGCAACCAAATTTTTGTAACACATAAGCAGATAGGTGGCTCATAGTAACTTCAGTGCGCTGAATACAAATATGATATCCGTTTTTTTCTGCCATGTAAGGTTCTCCAATTATGGGGAGTAATGTAATCCAATTGCCGTTGTATTGTATTTTTTGGAAATATGGCTGTACAATTAATCCAGTCGGCTCGCCATTAACATTTTCCAATCCAATTTGTATCCTGGTTTTCCTAGGGGGCTTACTCTTTTTCTGCCATTATACAACGGCGCTATATGCTGGCTAAAGCCAGTACTGCATGAGGTGACACGTTGGATAGGCTCCGACAGCAGAGAGGCTGGCAATATACAGTAAGAACTCCAGACCGCTTCCAACATCGGAGCTGTACAGCCTTAAATAATGTCTTTAGACGTCAGACAGTGGATTGGAAGGGGTTAACCTTGCTTAATAAAAAGTGATTGTGCAACTATTTCGCATTCACAGTTACACACCGCGTGCTGACTGAAGACTATAAGGGTAGGTTTATATAACGCATAGGGTATGTTGCCATGTGACGTAAACACTGTGGATCCTCCATCAGTAAGTTGTAATTAATGAACTGTGTTTTACAGCTCATTGGTTAGACTCAATAAAAGAATCAAAATCATGAAACAAAAATACAATATTTACTATCATTGCATCCCTAAAAGTAAGACCTATCAAAGTAATGCATTACTTACCCCATACCATAAACGTCGTCCCAAAAAAAAAATTTTTAAAACGCCAGAAATGCGCATTCTGTCTCCAAGAAAAAATGCAGTAAAAAATGATCAAAAAGTCATATGTATTCCAAAATGGTATTAACGCAGACTACAGGACATCCTGCAAGAAAGGAGCCCCTGCACAACTATGTGGATGGAAAAATAAAAAAAGGTATTGCGCGCAGAAGATGGCGGCAGAAAATAATTTTTTAATTAAATGTCTTTGAAAATAAATAAAAGTAGTACAGCAAAAAAATGACATAAGTTTGGTATTGTAGTAATCGTACTGACCCATCGGATAAAGTTATCAGGTCATTTTTGTTGCAGTTTGTGCGCCGTGGAAACAAGATGCACCGAAAGATGGCGGAATTTCTGTTTTTTTGTTTTTGTTTTACTCCACTTAGAACTTTTTAAAAGTTTTTCAGTACATTATATGGTACATTAAGTAGTACCATTAAAAAATACAACTCTTCCTGCAAAAAACAAGCCCACATACAGCGACGTCGATGAATAAAAAGAGGAATTACGATTCTTTTAAAACGAAAAAAAAAAAAAATCGCTTGGTTACTAAGGGGTTAAATAACTTGAAAATGTGATGTGGTGCTATTATTCAGTTTTACCAGTGTAATTAGCATGTTTTAATTTTACAGAAACATATCAATTACTTTCCGTTACAAAAATGTTTTAAAAATTTGTTGCACAGTGTTAACATTCAGAAAATTGCTCAAATGAGCGAAACAGAAGGGTAATCGCTCAGCTTAAATGCGGCCAACGACTAAACGATTAACGAGACTCGTGAGGTTCTCACTCATTGTATCGGCTCATTCACTTGTTGGGCAGTTTAAACACTGATTGTTCAATGTTTCACATTGGAATGATAACTACACAATTCTTAATGAGAATCTTGCAGTCTAGACAGGCAGCCCAAACGCGGATGAGCTAGTGATGATGTCACCAGCTCGTTCATTGGGGCAAACGAGAATCATGAGATTCTTGGCCCGTGTAAAAGAGCCATTAGACAGTGCTATACACCAATGTTCAGAACTAGTATTAAGCAAACCAAACCAATAGAACCCTGTTTTGATTAGAACTTTGTTAAAAGCTCGGTTTGGGTTTGTGCTGAACCATCCTTCAAGCAAAGTTCGACCCAAAACAGAGTTCTACTGGTTTGGTTAGTTCAACACCACTAGGGAGGGCAAACATGGACAATTGTACCTCCAGCATATGGGGGTTCACTTCTAATATTTCTCAGGCTCTAGCTGTCGCAAAGCTGTAAGGTTTGGATAGTTTTAAGTGTTTTTTTCAAAAATATAAAAGTTTAAAGGAATATGCAGTTAGTAACAAGTCATCAGCTACCCACTGAGTAGATTACAGCTGCTTGATCTGTGGTGGTCCAACAGCTGGAACCCCAACTGATTGCCAGAACATTGGTCTTCTGTCCCTCATTTGCATCAAGCAGCAATCAAGCATAGGCACTGCAGCTACATTCAAAATCTATGGGACTGATGGAGATAGCCAAGTACAGCAGTATAGAAAATATTGAGTGACCAATGGATGAACAAAGGAGCATACAATGATCCTTTTACAAGAGACACCTTTTTGGCCTGATGTAATGAGTGCTGATCGACATGCATGTCAATCAGTGCTCATGGACTGAGAATTGGTTTATGGGGAAAAATGCTCGCTAAACACTCAGCCCATTGGCCAGCTGTATGTCTCTCTTCACACGGGGAAATGCACCGCCAATCAGTGAGCATTTTTATGCGTGCTGAAACTAAACTATTAGCCAATGAACTAGTATTCTCTTCTTCATCTTCAGCTGTTCAATGATCTATTTACCTGGTCCGATTGCCAGGCGAACGAGCATTTGTAGGAATGTTTGGGCCTCATAATTGGCCCTTGTAAAAGGACCACTACATGTTGAATTCATTCATTTAACAGCAACAAGTAGCTGGGCTGTCAGATAATTATGAGCTTGTTGGAAGATCCCATTGATTTTAGTGAAATGGTCTAATTATGAAAGTTCAGAACCACCACAGCCAGTGACTGGCTTACACCATCCATGTGTTAAATACGACTCATCATCAATGCCAAGTTAGCCACAAAAAATTGTCAGAAAAGTAGCTAAAGACTTTACTAATTTGCATAGGCAAGTACAGGTATTGCAGCCTATCTAAATTCAAGTGCATTGGGATGAGCTGCAAATAAGGAAGATGGAACAATACCTCTGCAGCTCCACCTATTGGATGGCAGAATTCCTTCAAATCAATGTACGACTTTTTAAGAAGTCTGTAAAACAATGACTGGGAATATGAAGCCAAACCAGAAAACCATACAGATACAGCTGTTTAGGGGTGTTTGCCCCTTATCAGAGTGCAGTAGGTTTCTGGCTTGGCTGGTGAGAGGCCTGCGACATGGTTCAAGAGGGGTGTTGTCTCTTCTTAGGGAGAACCCCCCAAAAGTGTGTGGAGACACCTAGAGGCTAAGTGGGTCGGGGGATGGCAACATCTCTCCCCAAGGAGAGCACCCAGAAGGGGTGTGAGAAGACAGCTGAAAAGTGAGTGAGGAGACTTATTTGGCCATGCACGCACCTCTGCATAATTTATGCAAATAAGGAAGATGGAGCAATACCTGTGCAGCGCCACCTATTGGATGACAGCATTTCTTCAAATCAATGTAGGATGAGATGAGCTGCAATACCAGACAGACCCCATGGAAAGTGTGATGCTGTTTGCAGACACTTTTTTTCTAACCCTGAACAACCTTTTTAATGATACCATAAGAATTCCCAGCCATAATAATTTATAATAAACTGGAAAGGCATGAGAACTGCTCAGAAGTAACATGCAAGTATTGGTTATCTCCAGGCAGTAACTTGCTCTGGTTGCTGAAGAAATAATTATGTTCTAAGATAACCGCACCCAACTTAACAAAAATGATAATTTAGCTTGCTGTAACTTTGGAACAAAGCACCTCTGTTACTGGTCACACAAGATCCAGTTTGGCTGCTAGACCTGGCAGTGATACAGATGACTTTTACAACGTACTTAATGAAGAGTGTAGCCAAGGGCGAGCTGTGTGAATTGAGGGCAAACATTGCAGAGGGTATTAGTATACAGGTCTAGGGCAGCCAACTGAGTCTTCCCTGGCCTACCATCAAGGCTGTGGGAGCTACCATTTTTTATTTTACTCTCTCTCTTTAAGCTACTTATATCTAATGGGGATACTTTTTCTAGCTTCGATGATCTAGATTTTTTTGACCCAGCACTGAGCTATTCAGACAGCGGCTGTACTCTTTATTGAAAGGGTTTTTGGATAGGAGGATAATCCTCTCCTTCAGGTCCACGCTACCTATACACAGCCTGACTATCTGATTAATGTCAGAAATCTAAAAGCTGCGGTATCCATGCATAGGACTTTAGGCCATGAGTACTAATTTTGTCTCATACCCCTAACAGTCCTTTTTCACTCAGCTTTATATACTGACAAGCTTCAACATTAAAAGAACTCAGTCTAGCTCTGAGGACAGCCCTAACAATTGAGCTATTCTCGTCTTTTCTCTATATTCTCTGAATCATTTTAGAGATTGTATATTGGGTTTGGAGACCAGATGGGCTTCTGTATTAGCTAGAACCCATCAGTGAACCAGACAGGGTTAGGACATGATCCGCACCCCAGCTAGTATCTAAGTTCATCCCCTTATAGCTTTGAGAGAATCTTGATAGTAGATGCTCAACATTGGACGAACATTGCTTCGATTTTGATTCTACCTTGTTTTAAGCTCTATTAGACTAAAACTCTTCTTTAGCTGCTCTGTATATCTAAAATACGAATCCTCCTGAAGAGCCACACACATGGAGTGGCGAAACGCGTAGAGTCGAAACCGTTTATAGTTGAAGTAAACGAGCAGATTTATATACTAAAGAGTTTAACCACACAGCATACATAATCTGTACGAAGTTTTTAATGAGCTGGTCACCTACAGAGACATTCTCCATTGAAATTCATTACTCAGGAATAACATACTTACCTTTACATATCATTGGGGTACTTGGAGACACACTCTCTGTAGCATTCTACTTGAAAATAAGACCGTAGATTCAGTCTTTTTAGAAATTAAAACACTTCTATCCGAGGCCCCACCAGCCCAGGCACTCTCTATAAACAAGACCCTATCAATTTCTACTGAATGAATTTCACAAAGGGTCTTTAGTCTGAGTGAAAGACTTTAAGCGTGGAGGCCATAAACGAGTTGTTAAGCCCGTACTGGCATTTCTTCTAATTCACCACTAGGCCTCTCCGCAGCCTACTGTCGGACCCTCAGTTCATCCGACACATTATTAATAACCTCTAGCCGGTGGGGCTCAGACCGTATGTGTGAATGTTTGTCCAAGTGTAGTAGGTGCGCCACTTCCTTCTGTCTTGGCGACACCATTTGTGTGTGTTATATGTTGTGCCCTAAGTGTAGTTTTTAATGAAACTTCAATAAAATGTATCTCTTTTACGTTCGTCTTTTCTGTGACAGGGCAAACATTGCAGAGGGTATTAGTATACAGGTCTAGGGCAGCCAACTGAGTCTTTGCCCCAGGTAGAGGAAAGCCTGATTATGAGACTGCATTTGGGTACAGACTCTATAGATACCCTTGAGTTCTATAAGGAAAAAATACAAATAAGAAAAGCATTATAACTCACTTGGCGAATACAGGTTCAAGCGATCGTTCCCTCACCACGGAGGTAGTTTTGATGAAATATTGGACACATGAATGGGTATCACACACTGTTGTGTATTGGCATCTCTAGCCTCATGGAATTTATCACTTCTTTGTTTCCAGTTAATATTCCTTTAAGTGACTCTTTAAGGTTATAATGCAGCAAGGAAATTGAGATAAAGAGAAAATTAGACAGTTTCACCTTGCAAACTAACAAGTCTGTATCAAGGTGTCTTACTGTATTATACGAGTGCAGTAAATCAGATTAGGAACATCCTGATTTAAGGCCAGTATGGTGCCGCTCAGGTTCTGAACAGAGGCTTTGAAATGTGGCTTTCCATTCAAAGCTTGATAGTCTCCATTGAACAGTGGGAAGAAAGATTTACTGCGTTCTACTTTACATATGTTACCGCATTGATTAAAGAAACTTAAAACCAAGATTAACAGACTTATAATTCAAAGAAGAAGTTTAAATCTATAGCACCAGCGAGAGAAGCAACTAGCCATCCAGTTAAACATTCCATCACTATTGTAAATTGGCTAGACAATAAAGCCCACATAGGAAACTCTTCGTACTCTTGTTGGAACTGAACTACAAGAGATTAGCAGAAGACAACAAGAGTTCTTGTCCATCAATAGAATGAAAGAATATGTTTCAATAGCAATCCATAAATTCTAGAGTTATGCAAGTTGTATAGAATTATACTCAATCTCATCCCCCAAACGTACAGTTCTTAAAAGGGTTTTCCAGGATTTTCAATCGATGGCCTATCTTTAGGATAGATCATCAGTGTGGGATTGGTCAGGGTGCAACCTCTGTAACTCTAGTGCCATCTATTGAGGGTAGCTACTCTATGAGTCAATGTCCGACCCTTTATCAGGGCTTGCAATAATATAAGGCTATAATGTTGTAAGGGCCGTTAAAGGGTTGGATATTGATTTATAGGGTAGCAATCTTTCAATGGGTGGCAATAGAGTGACAGTTTTCCTTCTTGCTGGAGGGAGAACTAATTTGCATACCATCTTCCCAGGAGGATTGCGTGGCCTATAAGATTCCCTAAATCAACTTGGCACTCTCCATGAGGAGAAGCAGTACCCCCTACATATTTTAAGACCAGGCCGTTAAAGGGGTATTCCAGGCATTTACTATTGACTATCTATCCTTAGGTTAGAGCATTAATTGATCAGTCAGTTCAGTGGGGCCCTACATTCACATCAGAGGTGAGAACCAGAAGTGTAATAGAAGGCTTTACTCACAATGGGAGTAATGGCTTCTATTACACTTCCCGCTGCTTATTATGGTCAGAGCCAGAAATGTAATAGAATGGATTACTGATATTACATAGTAACATAGTATGTATGGCTGAAAAAAGATATATGTCCATCCAGTTCAGTCTATTAGCTCCCAATGTTGATCCAGAGGAAGGTAAAAAAAAAAACCCCAATGATGTAGAAGCCAATTTTCTTCATTTAGAGGAAAAAAAATTCCTTCCTGACTGCAATCTGGGAATTGGAATAATCCCTGGTTCAGCGACCCTTTTGAAGTAATTAGTGATTATAACATATAATATTGTAACCCTCAAGAAAGACGTCCAGGCCCCTCTTGAACTCTTTTATGGTATTTGCCATCACCATGTTCATATGTTGGTATAATGATTCTTAAATCGGATTCATATCCAATATTTGCTCACCGCTTGCAATATTACATAAGCAATAGAGATGAGCGAGCGTACTCGGAAAAGCACTACTCGCTCGAGTAATTTGCTTTATCCGAGTATCGCTGTGCTCGGGTCTGAAGATTCGGGTGCCGGCACGGAGCGGGGAGCTGCAGGGGAGAGCGGGGAGGAACGGAGGGGAGATCTTTCTCTCCCTCTCTCCCGCCCGCTCTCCCCTGCTCCCCGCTGCGACTCACCTGTCAGCCGCAGCGGCACCCGAATCTTCAGACCCGAGCACAGCGATACTCGGATAAAGCACATTACTCGAGCGAGTAGTGCTTATCCGAGTACGCTCACTCATCTCTAATAAGCAATAGACAAGCAAATCAATGAAACAACCACAAAAAAGTCTAAAAAATGTTCACTTCTCTAACCTTCCTATAAACTGGGCTCCTAAGCATAAAGGCGGAAGGAATGTAAAACTTCATGCATAGGAGTTGAGGAGGCAAAACATCTACAATTCAAGTTTACAATATAAAGGCCTACAATAGTCTAAGCAGCTCCATATTGGGCCTTTGTGCAATATTTCTGGGAATGAACATGGTTAATGCAACAGCACATCATTGAGCATTCTGTCCATTTTCCCACAAATTTTGTCAAAAACCCTCTTTGAGCTTCTGTATCATTATATGGAGAGATTCAGAGATACAGAAAGGGTCCAAGTATTATATGTTACATGGATCCCAAATACGTTCATAAGCATGTGATGTAAAACAGTGAGTCTAACAAGTCATCTAACGGGAATGTCAGCAGAATCAAACCTTCCTACCTTGCTCTCGGCTATTCTGTTGACAGGGGTATTTGCAATCTTTAAAGAAGTAGTAGAATTTGTTTTGCTATTTTTTAACAGTAATGTACCCAAACCACTTGAAAATGCCCAAGTAGTCTAACTGCAGGAAAGACGCTCACCTACTTGCTGATAGAGTTTATAAGTGTGTACAGTCTCCTACCTTACTTTAACATAGGATAATAAGACAATAGAACTGTTAGCTGTGCTGCTAACAGGTAAATAAATGACCTCCCTGCCGATAATAATGTGCCTGTCCATTCTGCTGACAGGAATGTAACTAACCTACCTGTTGATACTATGTCTATCCATTCTGCTGACAGGATAGTACTTAATCCTCCCACTAAAATTAATATACCTATGCATTCTGCTGACAGGAAAGTACCTAACCTGCTTGCTGATATTAGCATGCCTATCCATTCTGCTGACAGGGCAGTATCTAGGCTCCTGGCTGACTATACTGTGCCTATCCATTCTGCTGACAGGGCAGTATCTAGGCTCCTTGCTGACTGTACTGTGCCTATGCATTCTGCTGACAGGACAGTATCTAGGCTCCTGGCTGACTATACTGTGCCTATCCATTCTGCTGACAGAAGAGTATCTAGGCTCCTGGCTGTCTATACTGTGCCTATCCATTCTTCTGACAGGACAGTATCTAGGCTCCTTGCTGACTATACTGTGCCTATCCATTCTGCTGACACAACAGTATCTAGGCTCCTGGCTGACTATACTGTGCCTATCCATTCTGCTGACAGGACAGTATCTAGGCTCCTGGCTGCCTGTACTGTGCCTATCCATTCTGCTGACAGAACAGTATCTAGGCTCCTGGCTGACTATACTGTGCCTATCCATTCTGCTGACAGGACAGTATCTAGGCTCCTGGCTGACTATACTGTCCCTATCCATTCTGCTGACAGGACAGTATCTAGGCTCCTGGCTGACTGTACTGTGCCTATCCATTCTGCTGACAGAACAGTATCTAGGCTCCTGGCTGACTATACTGTGCCTATCCATTCTGCTGACAGGACAGTATCTAGGCTCCTTGCTGACTGTACTGTGCCTATCCATTCTGCTGACAGAACAGTATCTAGGCTCCTGGCTGACTATACTGTGCCTATCCATTCTGCTGACAGAACAGTATCTAGGCTCCTGGCTGACTATACTGTGCCTATCCATTCTGCTGACAGGACAGTATCTAGGCTCCTTGCTGACTGTACTGTGCCTATCCATTCTGCTGACAGAACAGCATCTAGGCTCCTTGCTGACTGTACTGTGCCTATCCATTCTGCTGACAAAACAGTATCTAGGCTCCTGGCTGACTATACTGTGCCTATCCATTCTGCTGACAGAACAGTATCTAGGCTCCTTGCTGACTGTACTGTGCCTATCCATTCTGCTGACAGGACAGTATCTAGGCTCCTGGCTGACTATACTGTGCCTATCCATTCTGCTGACAGGACAATATCTAGGATTTTTGCTGATTATACTGTGCCTATCCATTCTAACCAGAAAGTTCCTAACCTTTTTACTGATAGTAGAATCAGATAATAGTTTGCTTATCTATTCTGCTGCCAGTAGAGTACACAATCCTTGTGCTGATAGTAGGGTTGTAGCACTCTGTAAAGAGAAATACATAGACACTGTTTCTGATGGTCTTCCTGACTCTTCCTAGCTGTTCTGCTGACAGGTATATAACCATCTTGCTGATAGTAGTATGCCTAGCTGACATGAGTGTATCTAACCATCATGCTTATTTCTGTTGAGCAAAGTATACATAGCCTAACCATTCTCTGGCCAAGAGTGTTCGTTACTAGTATAGCTTGTCATGATCAGTTGAGCAATAAAATCGGGTCAATTTTTGCTAAATTGAACTAGGCCATCCTATTCAATTTTCAGCAACAAATCACCAAAATGTTGGCTCTCTGCTTTGAGCAGAAAGGACAGGTATGTTGGCTTAGCACTTCCACCTTGCAGTACTGGAGTTCTAGGTTTGAATCTGACCTTGATGGTGATTTGAGCCTGGGATCCTACCACTGCAGGGCAGTAGTGCTGACCACTGGGCCGCCACCACCACCATTGTTCAAGGAGGCCAAATTAAAGAACCTGATTTTTACTCCTATTGATTTTAATGGAAGTTGGAATAGGGAGTCCAGATTCACAATTATTATTTTTTTTAATTGGGTTGATCACTTCTAACATAATTATTTCAATAATCGCTTAACGCTATTCTTATCCTTCCTGCCAATAGCAGAATTCATATCTATTCTGCAAAACGACAGTTTCTATACCTAATTTTACTAGTGATGGTAGTTTTCCTCTTCCAGTCTTCTACTAAGAATCTACCTTACTTTTAGCTGCAAACAAAAAAATCTAGGTTTTTAATGACATACATGTTTTTATTGACAAGGCGATGGCCATATTAACTATTTGCACTAATTTCATACAATGGCAATTGCTAGTCTGTACTTATACCGTAGCTATACCACTTAAAACTTGGAGAACTTCTCATATACAGTATTGAGTAAGACTAGATTCTTACTTTATTCTTCAGAGATTTGTCTTTTTAACTACTCAGGACCTTGTCAGGCCATGATCTATGTTTCATGGTACAGCAAAACAGCTATTTACAATCACCATAGGTATAAGTTCTTAGAAAACTCAAGGTCCAGCACTTCCTAAAAGGTGCATAAATGTCCAGTCAGTCAATTCTTGCGCAAGTGTAGAATTACAGGTGACACGAGCTTAAAATGTCTATTTACTATAGCTATAATAAGCATTGGAATAAGGATGGGAGCAGTAGGCCAACTTCTGAATTCCTCTGGAGTTGGACATGTGATAGATTTCTGAGTATGTCCTAACCCCATAAATCATGCTTCACTACATTATCAAATGTTACCAAAGTCAAATCTTCTGCACAAACCTTACAGACTTACTGCTGTGCACCATATGGGACTGTATTGTGCATTACATTGCGGGCAAAACTATACCATATGTGAATCCTGCACTGAGCGGGGGGGTTGGACCAGATGACCCCGGAGGTCCCTTCCAGCTCACCATTATCTAGATGTCTCCATTACATTTGCAGGTGCACTGAGTTATTCACCACATTGGCTGTGGGCATAGGGAAGTAAGACACATGAAGAGGACAACTCCAGGTTATCCAATATAAAGTCTGCATAAAAAGCTTACTTGGGGTTCATGTACACGGATGTATAAAAAGTTGCATGGCATGTTATTCTCGGACAAAATAGGGCAGAATGTAATTTTTTTCATCTGACTAAAAAAATAAATCATGTGAATACATCCATTCAAATGAATGGGCGCTATTTCTGTCCGATTTTCAGACTGAGAAACGTCCAAGTGCATGTAACCTAGGGTGGCCCATAGAGATATTGCAAAACATACAGTGGCAGCCATACAGCCAGACACCTTCCCAATTTGTTACAGCTGATAATAGTAATGTTAGGGGAAAGTTTTAGCTTTAAATTGCAACTGCAAGATTGTGCTAAAAACCGATGTATATTATGAGAAATGGCGCTTAGGCGCAAGATTTCCGATGACACAAGCTACAGCATTAATATTAACAATTTGCTTTGCAAAAGAACCGCTATACTTTAAAACATTAAGTATTGACAATGGCATTTGTCCCGACAATCTACACATTTGTGCTGTTCCTACAAAATACCTCCAAATATATGAAAATAGCCAAAATTATGACCCAAATACTGGTCAGTCAGTGCTTACGGCCTGGACCACAGACTTCTGGGTAATCTGTGTTGGAACAGTCTTGCGATTTGCTTCCACGACTTGAAGCAACAGTTGTTTTTCTTCTTCATCATTAGTAAAAAGTCTGAAAATTCATGGTCTTCGAGCCTAACCTTGTCGTAGGCATAAGAACTTGTAACTCTGCCCAAAATAAAGGTTTGTTAAAAGCCAAAAAAAACGAGAGGGTGAGTTTGTAGTTGAAAGTTGAGTTTTTTTGGGCCACCCTAATGTACCCTAAGGATGATCTCACGCACAGTATTTTTTTTTTTTGGGAAAAAGGTCAGTTTTTATGGCAGCTTTTTTTTTCAGATTTTTGAACCAAAGCCAAAAGTGGATTACAAAGGAAAAGGAAATATAAAGGAAGGTCTTATAATTCACCATCCTGCCGGATCCACTTCAGGATTTGGCAAAGAACCTGCATGAAAAACTGCCACTAAAACCTGTGTATAAAATCCCCCTTATGTTACAATATACACACATGTTGCAGTCGATTCTTGATTTGCCAATTTGCAAAATGGTTCACAATTCCCCAACCAAAGACTACCTGAGAGTATTGGAGATTTAGCCATGACTACACCAGGTTACTGGCAACTAAGAAGTGACAAATCAGTGCTCCGTAGGGTCAACAGTCAATAGAAGACATTGGCTCTGTGTTATTATTTTATGTGCAGATGTTAATATAAACTGACTGTAAACTTTTTGTCTTGCAGTAGGTTCTTTATCATCCAAAAGTCACATTTTTGAACTAAATGACTGATAACGAACTGCGAGATCATAAAATGCTTAAATGTCAATATGATTATTTTCTTATTGCTTTATGTCACACAGAGGAGGAGAATTTGTTGACATTTTGTTGACATATGACGTTAGTAAAAGAAGTCCTTATATAATGGAAAACCAAATTAAAACAGTAGGGAAGATTATTTAAAATCTTAAAGAATTCTCATTTCTTAAAGGGGTTGTCCTATCAGGATAACCCTTTATCAGGTGGAAAGTAGGTCACAGAAGAAGGACCCCACTTGTGACACCTCTGTTTTTCCTCCACGCAACCATAGTAATGGCTTGTCTGGCATGTACATTGTACATGGAGGAACAACAGGTATAGTAGAGGTGAACAAGACCAGATCAGGATCAATACATATATTGTATATTTCTATATGCAAATATTTTAACAAAAACCTACATACCTACTAACCTACCTTTGTCAAAAAGTGGCGTAAAGAGATGCAGAGAATAATTTTCAATACAGCAAGTAGACGAACAGCCAAAGGTTCAAGCTCTTGCACAATTTGCAATTCTATATGGAATCTATAGGTGAATTTTATTTTCATAAGACTACAATCTAAAAAAAAGGATCAGATTACCATTGTATTGTGTGATGCATTAATGAATTGGGACACACCACAAATCAGAACATATCGTAATGGTGTCCATTTCGTAGCACACACACTACATGTGGCACTGAGGGGCATCTATATTCAATAGTCATGCCCCCATAGTCCCCCATCAGAGTAGTGATGCCCCCTTAGTGCCCCATCACAATACTGATGCCCCATGAGTGCCTCACCACAATAATGATGCCCCCTTAACCCTTTCCAATCCACTGTTTGACCTCTGAAGACATTATGATTTAAGGCTGTACAGCTCCGATGTTGGAAGACATCCGTCGGGGTTCTCTTACTGTATATTGCCAGCCTCTCTGCTGTCGGAGGCTATCCAACGTGTCACCTCATGCAGTACTGGCTTTAGCCAGCAGATAGTGTTGTTGTACAACAGCAGAAAAAGAGTAAGCCCCCTAGGAAAACCAAGATACAAATTGGATTGGAAAGGTTAATGCCCCTACTACAGTATGATGCCACTATAGTACTTCCACACAATGAGATAAGGATCCTAAAAATAACAAAATGAACACTCACCTAGTCCTGTTTCCTAGACAAACAATCCAGATCTTCTCTGGCCTGCACTGAGTATATTGCCAGTCTTACATGAGCGATCCCGATTCTGCATGCGGAAGCCTGCAGCGGAATCCAGCTCTGACCCTGGAAGGCGACCCCACGTACCTTCACTTTTCTGTATTGCAGATGACCATGGATGCTCGCCGTCAGTCATTCGCAGTACAGATTTTAAATTTATACTTTTTTAAAGATATGCTTTTTCCGCACTGTCGCTAGGCGATGACGCAGGTACCCGCAACCTATTTGCAATGTCAATTGCGGATGGGCCAGGTCAGATGACTTCCATTGACTTCAATGGAAGCCGTCCGTGCGGTTTCTGCATAAAAATAGAACATGCTGCGATTTTAAATCCGCTTGTGGAAATCGCAATCACTATCTGCTCATCTGATGGGACATGCAAATGTTCAATTCTTTAATGTGCGCAGAATACCATGGATCGCCCATGCGGTTGACGATTGCGGATTCCGGTCATATGAGATTGGTCTAGCTCTGTGCAGCAAGCACGATGATGTCACTGCATTGCATCACACTTGTCGGGATCGGTGAATGGTCATACAGTTGAATACAATACTGCAGCATGGAGTGGTCAGTTCTGTGCTCTACCATTATATTCAACTGTGTCTTGAGGGTGCAGGTATAGCTGAACTATGAACAGTCAACAGGCTACCTGGGACAACACCCAAAAACTGGGACTATTCCAGTGGATCCAGGATATTTGGGGGGCATGATAAGTGTCTAGCAATGACCTATTCTGTGTATGCTTGGACAAGAAAACAGATATGAAGTCTTGTGAAAGAGTTGTATGCCCAATAAGCATTTGGCAGACAACTATTTAAGAAGTATGGCTGGTGTAACAATAGGCATCCTATCTGTCCTACCGCAGCTCAATATGTACAGAACAGGTTTACCCGCATCACTATAGCCCAGTGTGCCTTGGTTTCTCCGATTCCTAAACTTGGCTGTTGGGTATGGTTTTATGGGGGAAACGGTTAAATATATAACTATGTGCATATTTAGTAGCATGTCTGTGTCACAGAACTCATTCATATGAACGACCATCACATTACAAACTCCTCTACATGAGAGTTTCTTCTGCGTTTCCTGCATAAACCCTTTAGTTATTGATCAATGAAAATTAAATACAATACGAAGCTTCTGCTCTGTTTTATTATACACTTTTTTCACAGTAGGGAATTTTTATTGTTAGCTGTTGGCTTAGTGACATCAGCTTCAGCGGCTCTGAGCACTGAAGCATAGTGCATAAGCATATGCCATAAATACTGTACACGGAATACTGAGTATATTCTATAGAAAGCTTTTTCTTACTGTTGTTCACAAAGCCTTATTATCCCAAGTGCATTAACCATCCATTTATTCCATATGAAAGATGAATGGATTTTTTTTTATATATTTACAAATAAAAAGTCAGCCAATGGAAAAGCCAATAATAAGACGAGGAAAAATAAGGAAACACATCATGAAGGGTTAAACGGTTCTAAGCATCGGCTTTAAGAAACACTTGGATGTGGTCTCTAGCGAGATCATTATAGATCATGTAAATAGCGTTGCAACAATTTCAGTTTTTAATAGTGTATTTTCTACAGCGCAATTATGATGACATTGTGAACAGGGAAGGAATCCTAATGATGATTCGACATTACAGAAATAATACAACCATATTCACTTAAAAGCCTCCGTTATTCTCCAGTTAATCATTTTTAAGACCCCCCAAGCGTCTCTGCAGCAGTATTTTGCTAGATGCTTAGACCTGGTCCATTCGAGGGACCGAGACTCTTAGAAATCCCACCCAACTCTAGACCTTCCTAATCAGGGATCTCTCGTAAGGTATCACATTTTCTAGGATACTTTTATTGTTTGACTAGTAGAATTATCCGGCTTCGCAGGGGTCTATTTCATCTAAATCGTTCAGATTTTAGCACTCCTGTGGGAATTTGAGCGATAATCGCCCCATGTAAGAACATGAAGAAAACTAAACAACTTGCCGTTCAGTGTAAACAGCAGTCGTTCACTTCTGAAAGATTGTCTTGTTACTGTGAATGGGGGCAGGCTGGGGGATGGGGGGGGGGATGCTCTCCAACCCACTCTGCCTTCATTCCGGGAGTGATGCCAATAATATCGCTCCTGTGTAACGGCACAAAAGCGAGCATCACTGAGATGAGTGTTGGGCATCGTCAGCTCGGCCCATGTAAAAGTACCATAATGGTGTGTTGTTTCCAGGTGTGGTTAATAACTTTATTTGCTACTGATATGAAGCCAACATAATAAACTACAGTCCGTTTATGGCGAGTAAAGAAAAATGGCTGGGTTATGTGCAGATATTTGACGTCTCGCAGTAACATCCTGAAGAGATTTTAATTGAAGGGGGAGTCTGGTTTCTGGACAACCCCACTTCAATAGTACCTCCTGTATTAAAATAATAAAGTGAACTACAATAACCCCTCAATAGCTGCCAGGATCCAGAACTGCAGCCCCCCTGTGGTCCCGGTGATTGTTGTGTCTGATGATGTCACAGGAAATGAGGTGACTGCTGCAGTCAGTGAAAGGCTGAAGTGTCACCACTCAGTCTCCTGACATTGGCACTCACATCCTGAGTGCCCTGATATTAGGATTTCAGAAAGGTGACATTGCAGAGTCTCTAGAAATTGTATGGAAAGTTATTTATGAACTTTGAAAAGTTGGACCTGTGTGCTAAGAAGAGCAGTAGCAGTATTATGCCCTTAAGAGTGCTAAACATCATCTCAGTGATATCCAGGTTCACCGGGAGTGTCCGATGCCCTGGGAGTAGCGGCTGCTGAAGGAGTATATGATGAGTAAACCAACCGGAGTAGGTCCCAAGCTAGCGCTAAGCCAGTGTTCCGTTTTCATTTGACAGTAATCACCTATATATAACTGTTTTTGAGTTAATTTCAGTTAAAGAACAGTTGGAGCCACACGTGGCATTACTTGTTTTCTGTGGCACCATCTCATTTGACGCCAGGAGGCACAAGCCATGACTGGTGTGACTGTTAAAGTTGTACTATCCCCCAGTGATTTGCACCAGTGTGATGTTGCAGTGGTGACCAGTCCAGAACCCCCTGCACCATCTGTGAGCTTGCAGTCAGCTTACACACTAACCAAAACCAGGAGTGGATGCAAAGACGAGAAGATACAGAAATCTTTTCATTATATTTGGTTGTTTTTAGGGTTTAGAGGACTAATACTAATGAAAAATGCTGGGCAAATCTGCAATGTGCATCTAAGCTTTAAAGGGGCACTAACTTTTCAGACAACTTATGATCATCCACTAGTTTGTGTTAGGCTCATCATTTCTGTAATATACTTGCATTTTGCTGTTTTACCATTGTAAATCATGTTTGAAGTTGCTGCCACCAGGGGTCTCCCTTTCAGCTTCTCTGCAATCTACTCTTCCTTAGCTACAGAACTTCTGTATTTGCAAGGACACAGGGACGTTTCTATAGTAATAGGGGGATGGGCTATCATTACAGGAAGCTCCCCTGCACTCACAGACTGCAGGCTGACAGATCTGCACACACTGATAACAGTCTTCACAGTTTTTGCCTCTCCTGCTGTTATAGTGTGTGGGTGTGGGTATGTGTCTGTGTGCGTACACACATTACACACACATTATAGTGGGTTTACTAACCATTTGACCAGAATGTCTCTAAATGTCTCATTGTCCTAGGAAAGCAGAGGGGTGGGCATTAAAATACTGCCTCCCTGATGATTGGAACACAGACTGTACAATGCAGCATGTGAAACAAGGACAAGGAAGTGTAAGACAGTAAACTACTGTCAAACTGCCAGATTTGCTAGACACCCCTTCCTGGTAGTGGGTAGCTAACAGCAGAAAAATGGGGAAGACCACCTGAAAATCAGAACTTACAGACATGAAATAGGGTTCAAGCAGCAGCAAACAAATGGATAAGGAGAACCTGGTGAATTTTAGAAAACTTAACTCAGTTATGCTTTAAATGGGTTTGCCGGGTTATATAAAGTAAGCCCCAATTCTGCAGATAACTTTATGACTGATGAGGGTCCAACGAATGGGACTCCCGCTGATTTTGAAGGCTGTGGTTCTGAAGGTCCATGCATGAAGTAAGTGGCAGTCACGCATTTGTGTTCTACGGTTTCATTCGTTTCAATGGGAGCACCAAAAATAGCTGCGTTTGAGTTCCCAGCAATGTCTGGGCACTGTAATTGAAACGCACTGCTTCATTCACGCAGGAACCTTTGGGATCAGTGAATGAACCTTCGAGAACTTCATAAAGTTATCCCCTAATCTATGGATTTATAACTTTGAACAATCACTTTAATAGCACATGATATATAAAACAAAGCTAAATCCTTCATCAACATTGTGATGATTCACTAGGTTGTGCCCAATGTCTCCTAGCAGTCCTATCTTCATAAACTGGAAATAAATGAGTGACAAATGCCAAATTCTACTATCTTTGTACACTATACAAACGCATGACTGTTTAAGTATAGAGATCACAGACTGGTGAGCTGCTATTTCAGTAGACATAACATTGCACTTAGCAATGAGGCAAAATTATAGGCCATGTGTCCCATTATTTATCATAATAATGTCTTTAATGTGACTACCAAACAAAACAAATCAATACAGCGATGATTGCTCCAGTCTGCTACAAAAGAAATCTTAATTACATTTGCAAAAGGTACCGCATCGTGAGATGTGGTTGAAATGAATACAGACCCCGTGGAAGAGTTGATACATCTGCAAAGCAGAAGAAATTATGACAAAATTCTGGAGCTAAATCCAAATAACCAGCATTGTAAATTACGAGGACTATCTGCGATAGAACAGGTAATACGAACAGTTCTGCTGAACGCGATTATTATGAACTGGGACGAATAATTCAAAGGGGACTATAATGTTCCCCATATAAACTGCTAATGCTAATACTAATATAAGAGAACTGCTAATAAGAACAATAATAATTAGCATTATTTGTAGTAGTTGTAGTATTGCTGTAGTATCGACGTCTCAACCCCAAATGTGTATTCTCTAAGACGTAATCAGTTTGGCGAAAGTTGAACTTGGGTGCCATCACCAAACTGATTATGATGGTACTTTCTTCACCCTTAAAGGGGGTTGTATTGGCTTGTTTCGGCTGATGACCTATCCTCTGAATAGGACATTAGTATTTGATGGACAAGGGTCTGCCCCTCGTGATCCCTGTCCATCATCTAATCGCCTAGCCCATTGTCCAGTGCAGCAGGCCAGACATTGTCATCAGTGGACATGGTAGAAAATGCGGGCACTGGCTTCACTCCCAATGACATCAATGGGAGAGCCATGCTCCTGTAACAGCAGCAGAGGATAAGTCATCCGTCAAAACGAGCCCAGACAACCCTTTTAACCTCCACAAGTTGAGTTAAACTTTTCATGGTTGTAGCCCAACATTGTGACCCCCAAAATAGTCACCGATTGGTGGCCGTAACACTGATGTGGCAATAGTGTAGACAGGAACGAAGCAAGGAATTGTCACCAGAAGAGCTGTCAAGATGCAACAAGTCAGAGAATGAGAGGAGACAAAGAGTTCGGAATGGAGCTAAGAACAACAGGCAATTAATCCCAAGGGTGATTCTGGAACAACATCCAAGCCAAGATGAAGATCCGGCATTAATGATCCTTGGTCCTGAAAGTGTTATGGACCGCACTACTATATGAATGAGACATTGTGCCGATACAGCAGTGTCAATATATCACAGTTTTACCGTTTCTTTCTAAATTGTTTTACACAGGCATTTATACTCCCCAGCACTGGGAGTTCTTAGCACAATGATTTATGTGGCATATTTACTAAGGGCTGTTTATTATTTTGTTCAATATGGGGGTGTGAGGGCAATAAATCTCCTCACATCATCCTGTGGTGTTCTACCGTCTGCACCATTCTGCCTGAACACAGTTCATTCAGTGTTTAGTACAGAATAAATGTTATGTGACTTTCTTTCATGGATACATTAACCGTTTTGCATCTAAATCAAGTTATTTTTCTATTTTATGTCATGCTTCATGTTTGTTACTTCACTTGATGGTGTACAGTGTGTTATAATGGCTGTTTTCTAGAGGTACACATCGTCCAATCCGGACTGAATTGTGAGATGTGAGCCGTAAAATTCCCATATCATTTCCATTGATATATTCGGTCTGAAAAAGTTAACATCAGCTTTCTGTAAAGTTACTGAAGATGACTAGGGAAATATTCAAGAGAGCAAGAACACATGTTAAAGGGGTATTCCCAAAATTGATAGTTATCATCTATCCACAGTATAGTATGTGGGGTATGGCTACAAGAATATGCGAAAGTGGCCCCAGGTCTATCGTTCCTCAATGAACAGCCCACAGTAAGAAGGAGCTTTATGGAGCATGCACGCTGCTGTGCCATTCAACTCTATGGTACTGCTAGAGACAGTTGAGAGTTGTTTTGGCTTTTCTTCAGCCATCCTGTAGAGTTGAATGTTGCAGCAGCATGCATGCTCATCTAGGGAATACAGGACCCTATTCTGGTGATCAGTTGCGGATCTATTTTTAAGTGTTTCACTCTTGAACACTCCTGTTGTATTCTGGGGAATTATAATGTTGGAACACAGACAGACAATTTGGGTGATTTCACGTGCATCGGATTTGTTGCAGAACTTTTTGCAACTATCCCATTTATCTGAATGGGGTTTGCAGAAATCCATGAACATGATGTCAAAACAACCCCATGCGGTTGAATGGTTTTAAAAGTGATTATGTACCTTTAATAGTTGATAGCCAAATAAACTCATTCATTCAACAGCTATCCATACGCATGCACGATCAGTCCAGCTAAATACACGTGTGTTCTCAATGTTGGGAAAAGGGAGTCAACTAATGGCAGTGGCTCACTACCATGACAACAAAGGATCAAGCATGTTGAAATTATATGCCGATCTTACGTTTACCTGGTATAATCTCTTGGGAAAAAAGTTGGCAGGCCCCATTGACATCTCATGCAAATACTGTTTTTCTTGACAATGTTCATTTTTTCATTGACTATTTAATACCAAAGGTGATGACTAGAGCAAGTCTCTCAGTTCAGATACATAGAAATACATAGAGACCATGAATAGATTTAGTTTGTAATTCAGCCTTTGGTGGCTGAGATCATGCTGGGACTTACTGCTATGAGAGAGGGGGAGATGGATCTTCTTTACTCACACTAAGAAATGCTGACAAAATAAAAACAAGTTAGGGTTTCTTTAGATGGAACGAGTGTCAGGTATAGAAATGCCCAACAGTTGTCCCAACGCCTATCAATCTTGTGCTTTCACATAGGAATGAGTGTCATTAAGTGAACAGAGCCGGACCACGCCAGAGATTTCTTCCTACTGACCACCTCCATTCACTGTGAAACATGAACGGTTGCCTGTTTACACTGAGTGAGAACTCATAGTCATAGTCATTTTAGTGAGCTGAATATCGCGATCATCTGAGGCATTGCATTCCAATTAGAGATGAGCGAACGTGTTCTTCCGAGCTTGATATTCGTGCGAATATTAGGGTGTTCGGTATGTTCGTTATCCGTAACGAACACCATGCGGTGTCCGGGTTACTTTAACTTTCTTCCCTGAGACGTTAGCGCTTTTTTTTTGGCCAATATAAAGACAGGGAAGGCATTACAACTTCCCCCTGCAACGTTTAAGCCCTATACCACCCCCCTGCTGTGAGTGGCTGGGGAGATAAGGTGTCCGCCTGATATAAAAGTCTGCCCCTCCCGCGGTTCGCTATGGATGCATTCTATATGCGCTCAATGGGGCCAGCGGCAGCAGAGCTGACCCCATTGAGAACATATAGAAGACAAATCCTTCTTCTCTGGCACAGCTGTAACAGCTGTAGCAGAGAAGAACGATGTTTGCCCATTGAATTCAATGGAGCGGCAATACAGCATGTTCCACTGAATGCAATGGGCTGCCGGCGATCGCAGGATGAATGGTCGGAAAGGGGTTAAATATATAACCCCTTTCCTGCAATTCATCCAGAAATGTGTTACACTAAAAATATATACCGGCGTATAAGGCGACGGGGCGTATAAGACGACCCCCCAACTGTCACCTTATACGCCGGTAATACAGTGGAGCAAAGAATAAAAAGCATTACTTACGTTTTTAGATGATCTGCGGCGCTCCTGCAGGCTGTCACTCCCTCCTGGTCCACGGCAGAGTATTCCTTTCTCCACGAAAGGCTTGAAATCCCCGCCTCCAGAAACACAGCCAATCACAGCCATTCAATGACATCATTGTCATTGGCTGTGATTGGCTGAAGGCACGTGTCTTTCTGGAGGCAGGGATTTAAAGCCTTTCATAGAGAAAGCTTGTCTGCCGTGGATTAGGAGGGAGTGACAGCCTGCAGGAGCGCCGCAGATCATCTAAAAACGTAAGTAATGCTTTTTATTCTTTGCTCCACTGTATTACCGGCGTATAAGGTGACAGTTGGGGGGTCGTCTTATACGCCCGGTCGCCTTATACGCCGGTATATATTTTTAGTGTAACACATTTCTGGATGAATTGCAGGAAAGGGGTTATATATTTAACCCCTTCCCGACCATTCATCCTGCGATCGCCGGCAGCCCATTGCATTCAGTGGAACCTGCTGTATTGCCGCTCCATTGAATTCAATGGGCAAACATCGTTCTTCTCTGCTACAGCTGTTACAGCTGTGGCAGAGGAGAACGATCTTTATGCTGACAGTGGGGGGGGGGGGGCACTCTTGCCGCTATTGTGGCTTAATAGTGGGACCTGTGAACTTGAGATGCAGCCCACCATGTAGCCCCTCGCCTGCCCTATCCGTCACTGTGTCATTCCCATCACTTTCTTGAATTGCCCAGATTTTCACACATGAAAACCTTAGCGAGCATCGGCGAAATACAAAAATGTTCTGGTCGCCCATTGACTTCAATGGGGTTCGTTGTTCGAAACGAACCCTCGAGCATCGCGGGAAGTTCGTTCCGAATAACGAACACCCGAGCATTTTGGTGTTCGCTCATCTCTAATTCCAATGCATTTGTTCACATGGGTGATTTCGCGCTGCAAACAATCGCCCGATGGGGAAAAATAGCACATACGCTGCCAATTCCAGTGGGCGCTTTTATGCGTGACCGGAAAAGACAGTTTTGGTTCTATCGTTCAATGCTGGCGGCTCCCATAGACTCCTATAGGAGCTGGAGAAATAGGGAGGGGGAAGGGGGGGGGGAGTTTAGCAGTGTCTAATGCAGGAAAAAGCTTAGAGGTGCTTCTATTTAGGCATTTGAAGTCATTCTGAGGATTTATGCTGAGCGAAGGATTTCCGAGCTCTGGGGTATTTTTTCGCTAATACGTCACACCCAGCCATGTAAATGGACGAGAAAACACTAATTAAGCCCGGGACTTGATCGCATCATTTCTTCATTTACGCAATCTAACGGCATGTGTGGGGGATTGCAAAAAGGCATACGCTCGTGTGAAGGAGCCCTAAGAGTGGTCCCTTATTATCTTACATTGGATGTGTGGTAATTATTAGGTCTTTAAGCATTTAAGGTTTTGTGAACAGTTATATTACAGTTCCTTTCAGCATAGCGGCATAGTAGGGCTTCTATAGAGGTATATTAGTACCTCTGCATGCCCCCTAATTTTATACAGAGTTAGTTATATGCAAGTTTTTGATTTTTGGGTGGATTCTTCCTTCTTCGTATGCTTTATGTAAAGAGGGTTTTATTCTTCTTGAAGCATTGCTTCTAGGTGAGACAGAATTACAGCAGCTTTGTAGTAAGATGCCACACTGTGCCACCATGTACTCTCGTGCACATGGCTCTGCCTAAGGTTTGAAAAACATTGAAAACTAAGATGATTCAAGCAATCTATCATATCACTGCTTTACCAAGAACCACATGGACTCATATCTTCTAAGCAGCCGTAATTTATGTTCAGGGAAAGAAATCTATATATTGTACATTGTAAATAAAGGCTTTTACATTCATCCCACCTTATTATATGTTGTATGTATTCTCTGCCGGTAGAGCAGAACATGTGGTGCACCAGCACACCCCTCAGCAAAGTAACAGACTTGTCTCTCTAATGAAAACAGATTCATAGCATGTGGCATATCAATCAGTTTGTCAACTAACATGGATCTATAATGAATCCATGAATCTATAATGATCAGCTTTCATTTTGTCACAAAAATAGCAAATGTGACATTTTTCCAGCATTTTGGATTCGACGGGTTGTTCTGATAAACAGAATTTATACATTTTCACCTGACCTGCTATCCCAGGGAAAGCTTCCCATCTATTATTATATTGATGATGGATATGATGTAGTGCAGCTTAAACTTGGCGATTTCAGAAGCACAGTACTTGGTTAGAATGTAAGGGAATCATCCCTAAGAGGTTAATGCTGCCTCTGAAAAGACTGGAGGTTTGACAATGTTTAGGGTGTACTATGCTTCACAATGGAGCACTAAAATGGCCGTTCCAAACCGAACTGAGCATGCCCACTGGACACTTGCTGATTGGCTAATGCTCTGACTATAATAATGACAATTTTTGCTGCGCAGTAAGCAGAGTCAGAGCAGAGCCGAAGTGTGCTGATGCAGGAAGGACGGCTGAGGAGGCTGAAGATGGCGCTTTGTGGGGCAGAGAGGAGCAGTCACATCATCAGCTTAAGTGAGAGAACTGCAGCAGCTGTAACAAGTGCCGCACAGAGATTAGTGATCCTGACCCCAGACAAGAAGAGATTGGGTTGGTAGAAGCTGTGACTCCCACACATCAAACTGTAAGTGAGGCCAGCCTCAAGAGGAATGTTTTTGATGAATGTCCAGTTCTTGGTAATGTCATTGTTGTGCCAAATTGAATCCACTTCTTGATGACGCCTACACTGTATTCCATGGTATATGTAATGCCTTGGAATGTTTTTGGTAGCCTTGTCCTAACAAATACCTGTCAACAGTCAGACCCCTGTGATGTGCTGTAATCTGTTTATGGACCACGGCTTTTGCTGAAAAATGTAACTAAGAAAATGTCAGGAAAATTCTACAAGAAGAGCTGAACTTTATATGGGGGAAATCAGAATCGCTTTACATAATGGTAGCGGAGTACTGACTACTATGTAACATGAGATTAAATGTGATTGGCTAATTTTGAACTCAACAGCATCCCCAAATATAAGAGGGTGTTCACAGTTTTGCAACTACATTATTTTAGTTTTGTTATTTTTATTTTTCCACCCACATGATTTCAGTTTGTTTTCCGATGGAATTGTACAGCTAATGGGTCACACTGAAGGGGGAAATAAATCTGAAATGATTCATCTCGGTCAGACAAAAACATGGCATTGTAACGGGTGTGTAGACTTGTTATATACTCACCTTTCCTGATTCCCTGCAACTCCGGTCTCACCATGACATCATGCATACAGTCAGCAGCAGCAACCTGTTTACAGGACATAGCAAGCAGCTGCAGCCAATCACTGTCCTCAAGGTCTGTGATTGGCTGCAGGAGCCTGTGACATCCTGTACATAGGCTGACTGCAGCTTGTAAACAGACACTGGGCATGGAGATATGAGCAGTGCCTCAGGAGATGCAGGGAGTCGGGAGAGGTGAGTGAAAGGATACCTCAATAAAGTTTTAGTTTTAGGGTGTGCATATTTATGCAAGCACATTATTTTATTTTTTTTCACCCTAAACCATTTCAGTTTGTTTTTCAATGGCATTATACAGATAACGGGTCACACGGAAGGGGAAATAAATCTGCAATTATTAATCTTTATCAAATTTTTTAAAATGACAAAAACCTGGCATTTTAACAGGGGTGTGTGGGACATGTTTTTAAGATAATATTATGTTGGACAATACCTTTACCTTGTCTCTAAACTTGAGATATCCTAAAGCTAACTTTACACGGGCGAGTGCGATATCAGACCATGAATCCCAGCCTTATATGCAATTTTTATGTCAAAACTGCCTCACATCACTTTGGCAAAGTAGCGATTAGAGATGAGCGAGCGTACTCGGTTCGGGTGTTTTTGAACTTGAGCACCGCTTTTTCCGAGTAACTCACTACTCGAACGAAAAGATTCGGGGGGCGCCGGGGGTGAGCGGGGGGTTGCAGAGGGGAGTGGGGGGGAGAGAGAGAGCTCCCCCCTGTTCCCCACTGCTACCCCCCGCTCCACCACGCCGCCCCCTGGCGCCCCCCCCGAATCTTTTCGTCCGAGTAGTGAGTTACTCAGAAAAAGCGGTGCTCGAGTTCAAAAACACCCGAACCAAGTACGCTCGCTCATCTCTAGTAGCGATCCTCCGCCTCAGCTGTCAGCTGCGGCGGAGGATCACAGAGTTCCTCCCATTGTTTTCAATGCTGAAATCTTGCATCGTACCGTGTCCACCTAGCACGTCATGCAATGCTGTCGCCAGGCCCATTGAAAACGATGGGAGATACGATGCAAGGGCACGCCCAAAGACAGAACATGCTACTATTAGTTTTCCCGGGAAAACATCGCTCATGTGTATGACCCCATCAGAGGAATGTGGTTCATAGTTGTGCGAGATTTATGCATGTCACAACGCACAAATCTCGCACAATTTTCTCGCCCGTGTGAAGCCGGCCCAAGACATCGCTAATCAGCTAGTTTTCCCCTATCCCGTGGATGGGGGATAACTTTTTTTTTACCGCAATACCCCTTCAAACAACTTGACTTGTAGTTTAGACAGTAGAGGCGGCTCCTGGACATTTGTTCCTTTCGCCATACCTGTAAACCAGTAAAGTGCAAAAAGAGCAAATGCCCAGATGGCCCATTTATACGGCAGATTATAAAAATGTCTGAATTGTTGGCAAAAAACCTGTCCAAACAGGTGTAAAAGCAGTCAGCACTCGAGCAATACATCTCATACATTTATAAGTAACTCACAAAATCCTATTCCTCCACATTCTACAAACAGCCATAAAACATTCCTATCAAAACTCTGCCGCAGGTGTTTATGTTTTATCTCTTTTGTCCGTTATCTTAGTTTATTACCATATTCTAATTATACATCCCAGTATGCAAAAAAAAATAGTTCTTGCCGCCTTTCCAGCTTACACAGGCAATTTTTAAAACAAATCGTTCGGTGCAAGCACTAAGTGCTAGATGACTTCGATGTTAAATACAAGCTGAAGACTTTTAATTACAGTGTTCCTGGAGGTATTTTTAAAAAAGGGAAATTAACTTTGTCAATGGAATGACTGGGAGCCGAGCGCAGAATTGCACGAGTCAATCCCAATCTATTTCTTTTTAGGTATTTTAAACGCAAGCGAGTGGACAGCTACCTGCTAAACTCACAGCCGGAGCATTATAAACCCCCCATTTATTAATAACATAGCCGTGTTGCTAAGATTAACTTCTTGGTTACATAACTGATGATTAGTAAGAGGCAAAGTCTCAGCCAGATCATCTGTTGGTGATCCTAGTTTACTCACAAATGTCTAGCGGTTAACTACTTCCATGCCGGAAGCCCCTGGAAGGGGTTAATCCATCCTAATGAGGATTGTGTTTTCGCATGCTTGCAAACCGCTAATGAAGAGTCTGCTAATGGCTCTTCTGCACACATTTGTAAAAACATATTTTTTAAACATCTCATTGAAATAGCTGGAACATAAAGCAAATGGTAAAATGTAAACATGTATTTTATGCGTATTAGTTACAGTACATTTCATTTAAGGAAATAAAATATTTTTTTTTCCAGACTGCCAAATTAGTCCAATCTGTTGTTCTTATCCTCCTCTCTTGGCAGCGAATCTAGGATGAGATTTCTAGGATCTGTACTACTGGATGTGCAGGGACAGAGGAGCAACAAAAAAAAAGAAGCAAAGTAACTATTACACAGTTAATTGTACTTGTCTAATTCAATAAGCTTGTTTAAACAAAGCAGGTCAGTGATTGATCCTAGTACATGTAAATGAGGTTACCAAAGCATTGCCATGACAGCCTCGGCTTTCCCAGCACAAAGCGGCCAAATATGGTTTCAAAATAAGGATTAGCACAGAAAGCAGATTAAAGTTAACTAAATATGCAAAATCTAGCCACAGAACTGGTTGACTCAGGAATAGAGTTGCGTTCTCAGAGGTGTCATGCTGTTGGGGTATTTGATAGCAAAAGATTAGCGGTCAATGAATGGAGGTTGCAAGAAAACAGCATTATATAGGCAGAGACTTTACTAAATAGTGTGGTAGGAATTAAAGGAAAATGCCCAAACAGCAATTCTCTACGATCAAAGGAGTAACTGGAGACTCATCCAATGCAGAAGCAGTAACAGTGTCTCCACCGACCGTGGGACAGCTATAATAGTGGTGCATTTATATGTGCCACCGGACACTCTTATGGACATTGACATGTAACGATTGTCGCTCAAAATTCACTTAAACGAAGGAAAGTGTGTGATAATTCTTACGTCTAAACGCGAGCCATTGTATGATTTTTGTTTGTCGCTCAGGTTCAGACTGCATAGAAATCATTGCCGGTTCGCTCACTTCTCGTTACGTTTAAACACAGTGCATACATAGAATGTGAAGTGCTGAGCGAGAAGTGAGCGATACTCAATGATGACGTGCCAGTCTAAATACTCTGGATGAGTGCAAAAAAACTAGTGGTGAGGTTACTCATTGCCAGCGAGAATTGGCTTGAGTAAAAGCAGCATTAGGCAAGGGGCTGGGTGCAACTGCTATATTTGCACCCCTATAGCTGTGCTTCAGCCTACAATAATATGTCTCTTATTTTAGCCGTTAAAGATCCACATTGGGGGCTTCATGCCCTACACAACCACAAGCCTATAATACATGAGTTGCTTTCTGGCATGCTACAGTATATAGACAGAAAACATACTCCCCAAAACGGCAAACTCTATAGAAATACTGGGTGAGTGGTTTAGTAGGGCCCATCCTCAAGCTTTACAGAATAAGGCCTTTTTCACACATTGCAATTTTCAGCTGCCCGTATCGTGGCCGAAAATCACATGTATGGGAAAAAGCCACGACCAAGTTGCAGCTAAATCTCCCGTTTTCTGCCCGTTCACACAGCTGGGCTGCAGCATATATACGCCGCAGCCAGGAATTCCGTGGGCCAGGAGGAGAGACATTAGCGCTGCTAAGGTCTCTTTCCCCTCCCCTTGCCGGTGGATACAGGCAATAGAAACTCCCATGGAAGCCTATGGGAGCTGCCAGAAAGGGGAGGGACTTTAGCAATGTGAGACGCTGCTTAACTCCTTCCCACCTTCCTTTTCTGGCAGCTCCCATAGGAGTCTATGGGAATGGCTGGCGTCTATCTCTTCCGGCCGTGTGCACCGTATGTGCTATGTTTTATGGCCAGCTGATTTTACTCACCCGAAAATCGCCTGGCAAAATAGATGTGACGAAACACTTGTGTGAAAGAGGCCACAGTGTGTTTTTGCTGATTTAAGTGACTCTCTGTTCCAGAAAGAAAGATGGCCGAACCGCTTATCTCACCACCAGATGCCCACTGTGCATTAGAATGCATCATTAGCCTAAGACACTGTACACCTGTTTTGATTGATCAGTGTTGCCTGTGTGAGTAGTGCTTGCCATTCACATCAGCACGTAGTGTCTTAGTTTACTGATGCATAGTAGTGCGCAGTGTGCATCTGGTGGTCAGAGAAGCGGTTCGGACATCTTTGTTTTTCCAGGCCCGGAGAGTCACTGTAATTGCACTCAGATATGACTGTATTTCAAGTCAATGGGGCTGAGATGTAATCATGGCAGTTTTAATACCTGCTTGGGCATAGGTAATAAAACGCCCCACTACCCTCCGCTATCACCCCACCACTTCCACTATAGCAAAAATAACACTAATACTCATCTAATCCAACAGGTTAGACTCCTCTGTGCACCTTTGCCACAGACTCTGCTCATGGCCAGGTCCAACAGTCATGTGCCTTTCTAGTCATGTGACCGCTGTGGCCAATCACCGGCCTCAGTGGGTACTAAGGATGGTGATTTGCCACAGCAGTCATGTGTTTAGGCATGTTAACCCGGAAGTGAGCAGGAGGCCGTGGGGACTGGAGACGTGGGGGCATGCAAGTGGTCAGTATAAACCTTGTTTATTATATTTTTATTCTCCTTAATACTTTTCAATGGACTTTGTGTACTGAAGATGAGAATACAGTTGAAAATGATGCCACTGCCAGGGGGTCCAGTACAGATGCACCATTTGCCGTATGGTTAAAGCAGCCTTGGATGCAGATCATGCTTTCTAATCTCAGAAAACCCCTTTTACATCCAATGGCTCCATACACCTTCAGTTGAATGAATGTTCATTCAGCCAACATTCATTTTTTCCCAACTGCGTTAAATACATAAACACTCTGTTCGTCTATGCATTCATGTATTTTGCGGAGAAAGCCACAGCTAGAAGCTCTGGGGGCAGCTTATCTCCAGGGGGAACAAAAGGACTAGGTCCTGAAATTTAACATGTCCAATCCTTCTTTCCCATGAAAGTTCAGAGGCCTTCATAACACATTTAACAATTGTCTGTCTTTGCAGAAATTAGAGGATTCTGATGGCTAAAGCCTGATATGTATAAGAGTCTTTAGAAGTATGTAGGTCCAAAAAGTTAAAAGGATGTCCAGGACTGCAAAAAATGACATCTTTATTCTAAAAACATTGCCACACTTGTCTATGGGTTGAGCCAGATATTGCAATTCAGCTCTATTGAAGTGAAGGGAGAGCTGCAATACCTCACATTACCTGTGAATCGGTGTGGCACTATTTTTGGAAGACAGCAGCCATGTTTTTTTAAAATCTGTTTGCTATCTAATTCCATGGGCATAGTAATTCTGATTTAAGCCCCATTTACACGCAACGATTATCGCTCAAAATTCGCTCAAACGATGTATTTTGAGCAATAATCATTGCGTGTAAATGCTACCATCATTTGCTTTTTGGCCAAATGATGTTTTTCATTTGAGTTTAAAATCCATCGTTCGCCCCGGGCAGCTGATGGCAGGGACTGCAGGCTGTGATTCTCCACGGGAGCGCTGATAACATTGTATTCAGCTGCTGTCCCCTGGCAGAACAAAGGGGCTGTATGCAGATAACAGACCACCTGCTGTTATCTGCATACAGCTCATGGAGGCTCATTTACATGCAAATGAAGGTAATGAGCTGCTAATTGGCATTAGTGCCCATTACTAACTTATGCAAAATGATCGCTCAAACTGTCAATAATCCTATCTTTTGAACAAATTTTGAGCAATCATCTTTGTGTGTAAATGGGGCTTTACGGTAGGGTCTGTGCAGTTTGCTGCCCACCCATACATAGGTGTCTTGGTGATTATTGTGAGGTCTGATACTAAGTCCTCTCATTAGGATATATGACCAATAAAAGCACAATTTATTTTGACTGGTTTACTATAAGAAATGCAGCTAATGGTTGTCATAAAATGAGTCACGCTTCCTTAGTAAACAATTCACAGCCAGGCTTCCAGGATAAGGATTAGTCCTGCTGGCTCTGTTTGGAAGGACTAAAAACAGCACCTGCCACTAATGCGTCAAGA
This sequence comes from Eleutherodactylus coqui, assembly GCF_035609145.1. Lineage (NCBI taxonomy): Eukaryota > Metazoa > Chordata > Amphibia > Anura > Eleutherodactylidae > Eleutherodactylus > Eleutherodactylus coqui. Next base: position 75,538,211 of record NC_089843.1, on the reverse strand, counting down.
GTTTGTGGCTGTGATGCTTTGCTCACTTTGCTGTGACAAGTGGCAGTAACAAAGCTAAAGTTTTTAAAACAAAGCAATTGACTCAATTCTGTTTCTAACTTTTTGTAACTGCATATCTCATACAGCGCAGAGCACCCTTCACTGACTGCCGGCTAACAATCTATGGAACCTGACAGCATAAAATTGATGGGAAACCCTTTCTTAAAAATTGATATAGTACAGGGTGCTCCAGTAGCTGGAGGCCTGGGAAATTGGGCTATAATTCTAAGACTAATGAACACTTTATAATGAAATTTGGCCAAAACATACCTTACTCATTGAGAATCAGGAACCCCCTCATAACATGTTTGTCGAGTATTTCTTAACCCAATTGCCACTGTCCACTTGGCGGCAACAGCTTGTCTGGGTGGCTACAGCTGCTAATGGGGCTTGTGTTCATGGGTATTGCGTGACCGCAGTGTACGAATTGAAAGGCCTCGATAACAGCAGATGCCTTGTGTGCTGCCGTTAGTGTGATACATTTGTTGCAGACAATATGAATATTCTTGAGGTCACATGACTTACAGACAAGGCATGGTATCACTTACGTAAACTCTCAAAATATACAGATGTGGCCAGCTAAAAATACACACAAAACCCGGCTTCAACCTACAAAAATGGCATCCGCCTGGTGCGCCACATCAAGGTGACGCATAATTGGCCTCATCTTTTTTGACAGTACTGTGACCAGTGCAGTGTATGTGGAGATTTTCAACACATTTGTTAATCATTTGGACAATGAGGAAATTACTAGTGGCTACCTTCAATAGGATGGGCAACCTGCCACATCTCCGATATGACCTTACTAGAGATGAGCGAGCATACTCGTCCGAGCTTGATGCTCGTTCGAGTATTAGGGTGCTCGAGATGCTCGTTACTCGAGACGAGCACCACGCGGTACTCGTCTCGATTAAACGAACACTGACCATTGAATTCAATGGAGCCAGCAATACAGCCGGCTCCATTGAAAGCAATGGGCTGCCGGCGATCTCAGGATGAATTTTCGGGAAGGGCTTAAAAATATAAGCCCTTCCCTGAAAATCATCCAAAACTGTGTAAAAATTAAAAAAAATGTATACTCACCTTTCCGCTGCAGCCGGAGTTCAGCCGCGTCTTTAGCATTCAGTATTCAGCAGCCGGGGATTTAAAATCCCCGCCTGCTGAATGAGCTGCCTCTGATTGGTCACAGCCTCACCAATCAGAGGCAGCTCTCACTCACACCCATTCACTACTCAGAGCAGTTCAGGAGAACTGCCGGCCAGACGCAGCTGAACTCCAGCTGCAGCGGAAAGGTGAGTATACATTTTTTTTTATTTTTACACATTTTAGGATGATTTTCAGGTAAGGGCTTATATTTTTAAGCCCTTCCCGAAAATTCATCCCACGCTCGCCGGCAGCCCATTGCTTTCAATGGAGCCGGCTGTATTGCCGGCTCCATTGAATTCAATGGGCTAACATCGTTCTTCTCTGCCACAGCTGTTACAGCTGTGGCAGAGGAGAACGATCTTTATGCTGACAGTGCGGGGGGAGGGGGGGTATGCTAATACTCAAACGAGCATCAAGCTCGGCAGAGTACGTTCGCTCAACTTTAGTGATGATGTCCAGAGTATCAAGGCGCTAACTGCTCTGCACGCTGTTGCCTATAAAAGGACCCTGTTGATGTAATGTATTAACTAGGTGAGGATTTATCCTGATGACCCAACAGATTATGCCCATACCATAAGATATGCAAGCCTATTTCTGCACTGATTGGCTAATTCTATCACATGACAAGTATTGGCACTTTAATACATATGAGGCCTTGTTCACATGAGCATGATTTTAGCCCAGAATAAGCCTGACCTATCTTTGGTGTGAACTGTGCAGGAGTTTCCATAGACTCCTATGGGAGCAGGATAACATGCAGCTCCCGATCGTGTGAACGGGCAATTTCCCTGCTAATTAAGCTCGAGACTTAATAGCTGGAAATCACCCTTCACAATACTTTCTCACGAGCGTTATGCGATTTTCTTGCGATGCTATTAGAGCGTGAAAAGCACGCTCGTGGGAACGAGCCCTGAAGGCAATTTGAATCAAGTTTTGTTTTAAACTGGTTTTAAATGAATTTCTTTGTCCCGTCCTGTTCTTCAGGGCTCGTTCACATGAGTGTGATTGTAGTGCATTACAGGCGCGTGAAAAGATCGCAGCTATGCTGCACTAAAAATATGGTGAACTGGTGATTTCCAGCTATTAAGTCTCGAGCTTAATCAGCAGTGAAATTGCCCATTCACACGATTGGAAGCTGCGTGGTGCGTGTTATCCTGCTCCCATAGAAGTCAATGGAAGCTCCTGCGCAGCACGCACCAAAGATGGGTCAGGTCTAGAGATGAGCGAACACCAAAATGTTCGGGTGTTCGTTATTCGAAACGAACTTCCCGCGATGTTCGAGGGTTCGTTTCGAATAACGAACCCCATTGAAGTCAATGGGCGACCAGAACATTTTTGTATTTTGCCGATGCTCGCTAAGGTTTTCATTTGTGAAAATCTGGGCAATTCAAGAAAGTGATGGGAACGACACAGCAACGGATAGGGCAGGCGAGGGGCTACATGTTGGGCTGCATCTCAAGTTCACAGGTCCCACTATTAAGCCAGAATACCGGCAAGAGTGGCCCCCCCCCCTCCCAACAACTTTTACTTCTGAAAAGCCATCATTAGCATGGCATACCTTTGCTAAGCACCACACTACCTCCAACAAAGCACAATCACCGCCTGCATGACACTCCGCTGCCACTTCTCCTGGCTTACATGCTGCCCAACCGCCCCCCCTCCCCCCCCCCCACAGCGCACACCAAAGTGTCCCTGCGCAGCCTTCAGCTGCCCTCATGCCACACCACCCTCATGTCTATTTAGAAGTGCGTCTGCCATGACGAGGGACCGCAGGCACACACTGCACAGGGTTGGCACGGCTAGGCAGCGACCCTCTTTAAAAGGGGCGGGGCGATAGCCCACAATGCTGTACAGAAGCAATGAGAAATAGAATCCTGTGCCACCGCCATCAGGAGCTGCACACGTGGGCATAGCAATGGGGAACCTATGTGCCACACACTATTCATTCTGTCAAGGTGTCTGCATGCCCCAGTTAGACCGGGCTTTTTAATTCATAGACACAGGCAGGTACAACTCCCTATTGTGAAGTCCCTGTCGACCGACAGCATGGGTGGCTCCCTGGAACCCACCGGCGGTACACAAAAATATCCCATTGCATTGCCCAACACAGCTGAGGTAGTAATGTCGTGCGTAATACAGGTGGGCTTCGGCCCACACTGCATGCCCCAGTCAGACTGGGGTTCTTTACAAGTGGACACATGTAGGTTACAGTCCGTGTGCACCTACAGCATGGGTGGCTCTCTGGAACCCACCGGCGGTACACAAAAATATCCCATTGCATTGCCCAACACAGCTGAGGTAGTAATGTCGTGCGTAATACAGGTGGGCTTCGGCCCACACTGCATGCCCCAGTCAGACTGGGGTTCTTTACAAGTGGAAACAGATGCATTTATAATTCCCTGTAGACCCACTGCCTGGGTGGGTGCCAGGAAGCCACCGGCGGTACATAGAAATATCCCATTGCATTGCCCAACACAGCTGAGGTAGTAATGTCGTGCGTAATACAGGTGGGCTTCGGCCCACACTGCATGCCCCAGTCTGACTGGGGTTCTTTAGAAGTGGACACATGTAGGTTACACTCCGTGTGCACCTACAGCATGGGTGGCTCCCTGGAACCCACCGGCGGTACACAAAAATATCCCATTGCATTGCCCAACACAGCTGAGGTAGTAATGTCGTGCGTAATACAGGTGGGCTTCGGCCCACACTGCATGCCCCAGTCAGACTGGGGTTCTTTACAAGTGGACACATGTAGGTTACACTCCGTGTGCACCTACAGCATGGGTGGCTCCCTGGAACCCACCGGCGGTACACAAAAATATCCCATTGCATTGCCCAACACAGCTGAGGTAGTAATGTCGTGCGTAATACAGGTGGGCTTCGGCCCACACTGCATGCCCCAGTCAGACTGGGGTTCTTTACAAGTGGAAATAGATGCATTTATAATTCCCTGTGGACCCACTGCCTGGGTGGGTGCCAGGAAGCCACCGGCGGTACATAGAAATATCCCATTGCATTGCCCAACACAGCTGAGGTAGTAATGTCGTGCGTAATACAGGTGGGCTTCGGCCCACACTGCATGCCCCAGTCTGACTGGGGTTCTTTAGAAGTGGACACATGTAGGTTAAACTCCCTGAGGACCCACTGCCTGGGTGGGTGCCAGGAAGCCACCGGCGGT